>NC_050068.2:186763428-189163428 GCF_009764565.3 Dermochelys coriacea | reverse complement strand
GGAGACCAGGATCAGAATTCAGAACAACCCTGACAAATTGGAATATTGTTCTGAATTGAATTGAAGATGAAATTCAATGAAGACAAGTACAAAGGACTTCACTTAGGAAGGAAAAAAAATCAAATGCACAATTACAAAATGGAGAATAAGTTCCTAGGTGCTAGTACCACTGAAAAGGATCTGGGGGCTATAATGGATCACAGATTGAATATGATTCAATATGTAATGCAGTTGTGAAAAAGGTTAATATCATTCTGGGGTGTATTAACTAGAGTCTTGTATGTAAGACAAGGGAGGTAACTGTCCAGCTCTACTTAGCACTGGTAAGGCCTCTGCTGGAGTACAGTAACCAATTCTAGATGACACACTTCAGGAAAGCTGTGGACAAACTGGAAAGAGTCCAGAGGAAAGCAACAAAAATGGTTAAAGCTTTGAGAAAGCCTGACCTATGGAGAAAAGTGTGTGGTTTTTTTGTTTTCTTTAAACTGGGCCTGTTTAGTTTTGTGTGTGTGGGGGGGGGAAATATGGAGGACCTGTTAACAGTCTTCAGATAAGTAAAAGGCTCTTATAAAAAGGACAATGATCAATTGTACTACTTCTACCTTCAGTGGACATGTTGTAGTAGTAATGAGCTTAATCTGTAGCCAGGGAGATTTAGGTTAGATATTAGGGAAAACGTTTAAACTAAAAGTGTAGTTAAGATCTGGAATAGATTTCCAAGGGAGGTTGTAGAATCCCCATCATAAGAGTTTTTAAAGAACAGGTTGGACAAACATTTGCTAGGGATTATCTAGGTTTACTTGGTCTTGCCTCGGGTGGAATTGACATCTTGAGGTTCTTTCCAGCCTTACGTTTCTATGAAATTAAAAATGGTATCATAATCCATATGCACAAAGAAGCCAAATTAAATTTGCACATGCAACCTTAAGTCTCTGCATTGCCTAGCTTTTGAGTGATTGACTTTTCATCCTTAAGTATGTTTGTTAGTTTGTGTGTAATTTTGTAGGCTTTTTAAAAAAAACAAGCTAACCCCCTCCTGAAATTCAATCAGATGGCATGTTGAGACTCACATGGTTCATTAGGAAGGTTGGAACCTTTAGAACCACCACACTGACCTCTTCTATTTCAACTAATGGAGTAACTGATAGCAGGCTATCCTCCTCTGTATGGACCAAGAGTAGAGGGAGGTAAGAGACACAGTTTTCAATGGATTTCCCAGATATTTGTTGGCAGCAGACGAATAGTGAGACTCCAGAATATTAAATTCTATTCCATGCTCTGATGGGGAAGTGGGCTGTAATGGCACAGACACTTTTGTCTATTCCTCCCAAGCTTGACCTTTTTCCTTGTCTCCCTCCAATCTGTCTCAGTCCCATCTCTTACCCACTCCTTGTCCCTGAACCATTCTCCTTGTCTAGCTAGTCCCAGTCTCCATTCCTCAACTTTTTCGTCCCAATCTACTTACCCAGTCACTCCTAGTTTAGTCCTAGTCTAGGCTCCTCATCTAATTTTTCTCTCCTTTCTCCACACTGGCTCCCAGTCCCCTTGCTCTCCTTTTCCACTACTCACTTTCAGTCCCGGTCTCCTTGACCAACAAGTCCACCTGTACTCCCAGGGAATTTCCTGTCTTGCCCTCACAATTCAGTCCCCGTATCAGACTCCTTGTTTCAATCCTAGGGTGATCATACATCCTGTTTTGGCCAGGATAGTCCCTTTTTTAAGCCCTGTCCGAGCCATCCTGACTTTTTTGGCAAAAGTGGGCATTTGTCCTGTTTGCTCTTGCTAACTTGATCAGTTGGCAAGAGCAATGGAAACTGGAGTGCGAAGGAATGTGGGGATGGGAGTGGTGATGCCAGTCCTATTCAGGGAGGGGCGGCAGGGCTTGGCTGAGCAGCTGGTTTAACCCCTGTCGCCTCGGGCTGGAGGAAGCATGCCCAGTTGCTCTGTGGGGTTGATGAATGCACAGTCTGGTCATTTCTAAGAGCTGTAAGAGGCCTGAGCATGCTCAGCGAAGATGGACTCTTCACATACTTCAATTGTTAAACTCATGACTGAGTATGCATAAACTGAAATTTTTTGAAAGATTATAATTTGGTCAAATTTTTCACAGGGATGGTCAGACACACCCCACCCCCCACCAAATTTCCAATCGCTGATCCAAAGCATGCAGGTGCACCTTTTCAAAGAAGAGATCACTAGATTTTTAACACTTGCAAAACAATTCCCCCCCCCCCCCAGTCTTGTTCTTGGAAGTTGCTAAACCACTTTGGCTGAAATTTTCCCAGAGGATCAGCCTGAGTCAAACACCCAAAATTTCAACCCAGATAGTTAAAGTTTGGCAAAGTTATAAGGAACTGAAAGTAGATTCTTACAGTGGGAACCTTAATTATAGATACTAGCAGGCCTGCCTTGAGTTTTTAAAAAAAATTTATTCAAGACAACTGAGCCAAAGAACAACTGGTAGCATTTATTACTTTGGCTCAGTATGAAGCCACAAAAAAACCCATTTCTGCACATGCAAAAGAAACTTGTTCACTTACTTACTATTTCTGAACTCTTACCACACCATGCTGTACATGTTCCCAGGCCCTACCGAGATTCTTTCATCATTTTCAAAACAAAATGAACTTATTGGTCCCTACTGGACACCAGCAAAATAGATCCTCCTCTTCCTATAATAGGCTGCTGATAATAATAATCACTGTCAGTCTCCCTGCCTTTAACGGTGGGGTTGTGTACACCAACTCTTAGTTTGCATAAATCTAACTCACACTAGCCTACCACTCACTAACAGTTCATGTGGCTCCTGCTGCCCCCCCTTAAGAGTTCTATAATGCACTTTGATCTTCCTGCTTTGAAAGGCAAATACGTCAGTGCACACTAAGGAACTTTTAGTGTACGGCAGCAGGGTCCATATAGCGAGGGTTAGTGCATGACAGGCTAGTGTGAAGTAGATTTACACCCTGGCTTGCCAAGAACTCAATTCTTGTAGACAAGACCTGTGCATGCATTAAAAATAAAATTTATAGAACCCTCACATAATAAATCCCTGCCAGTAATATCACTATTCTCCCTTTAATCTGTTCATATAGCTTGCACTAGTTAAAGGAACAAAACCATGAAGTGTTCAAAGACCCAACTCCATTAAAACCTGTGTTCAAATTAATTTTATAAGTTGAGAAAATGTTTAAACTTCAAAAGCACAAGGTTAGGGCTTATATTAAGAGAAGTAATTATTAGCAAGAAAACTACACAAGACTCTCAGCTAATAGAAAAGAGACTCAGATCAGATCTTCAGTTGGTTCAAATCAGCAAAACTACATCGTTGTCAGAGGAGCTATGACAATTTACACTAGCTGAGTTATGGCATTACATTAGAATTGGAGAGAAGCAAAAAGGAAATGCACAAGCGCTGACAAAATCTGATTGTCTGTTTCATTGTTCTGAATAGGTATAACTAAGATACATAGAAATGTACCTCGTTGTTTTCCATGAGAATTCATCACACTGAAATTGTTCAGTTCATTTCATCACAAGTCAGAGAAACCACAATAGCTTTGTTTTCACTTCTGTAATACAAAAAAATAACCAACCAACCCCCCACCCAAAAACCCCCTCATACCTCTATAATGCAGCTGTTTTAACAATGTATTTTAATTCAGTTTCAGATTGCTCACTATTTGAATTGCAGTAGTATCTAGATACCCCAATCATCTACCAGGACCTCATTATGCTAGGCTCTGTACAAACACAGAACAAAAAGTCAGTCCGTACACAAGGAACTTACATTCTAAATATTGATATACTTTAAATTCAAATATAAAGTCACTTATTGATTCTTCTGCTTCCCTCTGTTCATAGTTTGAGTCTTACTTCTCTAACTGTTCTCTCCATCCCAAGTGATTACTTCACCACTTTAAAGTCCCTTCTCCTCTATAGAATTCTACAAGTTTGATACTCAGTCTAACACTTTTTTTCTATTAACCATTTTTCTTAATATTATCTTAGGTCTCACCTGAATATTGACTACTACTTTTAAACTAATTATTAATTGTGCACATACTTCAACACCTTTAGTTATCCTCCTCTATCTATTTTTTCCATCCATCTTAACCAATGAAACTCATGGTTTCCTCTTGCTTTCCTTCACCCAAATCTCTCAAACACAATAGTACTTCTCTTGGAGGACAGGCACATCCACAAACAAGACATCCCCCTTTGACCTCATGTCACACTTAATTGCCTCCATTGGCAATCATTTTGGGACTGTCTTGGATCCCAACATCTTTCACCTCACACATCTCTGAGGTCTGCAAATATGTTAAGGCATTCCATTGTCTCCACTCTGCCACAGTACTTATCTCTGGGCACGTTAATTATTTTAATTCCTTTTTGTATGGTCTTTCCCATTGTCCAACTTCATTGCAGGCAGCAAGAAATGAGACAGCTCTACACTGGCTCCCCTTTTTGCTTCAAGACCCTTTGGGACAGATTCATTCCTGCTATTTTCATCTCACTAGTTCCCACTTTGGTTACCACTGGTGTAGGAGAGTTTTTATTTTCTGCCAAGGAACCCATAGGAACTCACTGGTGAAGATTGCCTAGGGAGTGTTTTAATCAGTGCATACTCAGCCACTCTGACTATATCTCTCCCCAGCCCATGCTGCCCACTTCTGGGGCTGAGTTTGCTGGTTGTAGACCCTGCCCACTTTGCTTATATTTACTAACCATACCATCGCATTGTATAGCCTCCTGTGAGCATGGTATAAATTAAAATAAGCATCTTCACATTCAGAAGCAAATGTGTATCTTGCAGAAAGTTAAATTCATGCTAATTAACTGTTTCCCCTCTCCCATTTCATTTTAACCAGTTTTTAATTCACTAGTTACAATAAAGATTATATTTATCTTTGGGGAGGGAAAATTCATCGGAAATACCCATGACAGTTGCACAGTACTGGTCAGTGACTTCACAGAATAAAATGACATAGGCACCTAGCTATTATTTTGAAAGGAATTAATACTTTCATAGTAAAATTAACCACATCACTGATATTTCTATGGAGAGAATACTGCAATACACATGTTAAAATATTTAGATTTATCTTCTTGCAGCTAAATCAGCTCACATTGAAGTTTGTCAGTGTCATGACTGGGGTGTGGGCAGTCTGACCTAGTAGTCAGAGCAGGAATCAAGCCTGGTCAGAGTCCAAAGAAAGTCAGAGGGCAAACCTGAGTCAGGTGTCAGGTTACCAGAAGAGCAAGAGAAGGTATTGCAGGGAGATCACAGCTGCATGGACAATGTCCTGTACCTGTGCTGGGTTTATATAGAAGATGTGAACCAATCAGGACCCCCAGTGTTCTGCCAACTGGATGCCAGGACTGGAGTCCCCTGTATGGATTCAGTTTGTTCCGACAACTACTAGCCACATCACTGGGTAGCAGGCTGGAACCTACTGGCTCCTAAGAGCCCTGTGGACCAGGGTTCAAGACCGGTAGTCCCTGATAGTGAACTATGGGCCTTCAAGAGCAGCCTGTAGCTACAAGTTTTCTAGCAGCTCATTCACAGGGGTCTCTGGTTGGTGAGCCCTTATTCAGCAAGCATTTAAAACATGCTTAAGCATGTGACTAATACTGTCTTTATTCAGCAAGACTCTGACAGATGTGCTTAAGTCCTACTGAGTTCAATAGGGCATATGAGGGAGTGTTTTGCTGAATTAGTGACAGGGCCAGTGGCTGAGACCCTTCTTTTCCATGCTAGCCAATCAGCACCCTCTCAGTGCCTTCCCTGTACTCCAATGGGCCCCCCCAGAGGGTAAGAGCAAAGAAGCCAAAGGCAAGGATCACCAAACAACATACAGGAGAAAGACAGAGGTAACCATTGGCCCATAAACAACTAATGAGCATAGAGCTTCAACCATTCTGCATGTGAGATAGAAGGCAGGAGGGAATTAAGGGTTGGGGTTGAGGACCTGGGAGAAATGGAAGGAGAACAGAGAGAGTGCTGGGCATGGAGCTCAAGGAGAAGGTCTGTGGGTCTGGAGGGAAGAGTTGAAATGTAAATGCCTTGTCTACAGTGACGGTGGCATATACGGTGCAGGCACTACATGTACCTTGGTGAAAAGCAGGCTGCATTTACACATGGAAGTGAAAGGCTCTTGCAAGGGGAAGGCAGGAGGACACTACACAATTAAAAATAGCAGTGTAGATGTGGGAGGCGTTGTACGGACATGTAGAGAACCATGCAGAGTACATACCCTAAGGCTCTGGCATGTCTTTACTCTCTTTGCCTAAGTAGTACCTCACTGTCTACACTACAATTTATACCCACACTAGGGCAGCATATGTACTCTACAAGCCACCATATGGAGTATGCCGTGTAGACACCCCCTAATGCTTCAATTTCCCAGTGTAAAGAAGGTATGGGAGAAGGAATGTAATGTACTGAAAGCAAGGGTGAAAGCTGATGGCAGGAAGTGGGGAATGATGCAAGCATGTTTTGGGGATGGTTGGGTAGAGGTGTACTCACTTTGGAGCTTTAAGATGTGCACATGATGTTAGTAAATATTAAACGCCCACAATGTTTTGTATGTAAAGTTCCCAGAATCCTTTCTATGAACCAAAGTGCTAATGGTCTGTACCATAAACCTAAAAGGGCTCTGTTTTTAGGTTGAAACTTCATGGGTGACCAAATGATGGAACATATGTAATCAAAGATGGAATATATGTAATCTGACTCTCGCCCCATTGACCTGTGGAGAATGTGCCCTGATGTTTAGGTACCATTTGTGATTGAGGAGAGTACTTTTTATTGCAAATATGTTCTGTGATTGAGATAATGAACCACTGAGATATATTTTTAACTCATCATGTATTTCTTTTGTCACACAGTTTCTGTTTGTAATCACGTACAATGTATAAGGAATTGTGGTTTTGAGTTACTTGGCAGTAAATTGCGGTACAGAAACACTTCTCCAGTTTCATAACAGTCTTACTTTCTGAATAGTGCTATATTATTCCTTGACTAATAATCTTTGATTAATAAATTCCAATTGAGCTTGGTTATCTGAAGTCCTATTAAGAATCAAAATTGTACCTTAACAATGTATGAAAACAATACACAATTCTTTCCTCAGGCTTTTGATTGAGATGTAGGAAGGTCTGCTGCAGTCATGTTGTGAGGAAACAAGAAGAAAATGAGTTGAAATGACAATGAAATCTTCACTGGCTCAATTTTAAAAACGCTATTTTACCCTTTAAAGTAGTCTCAATTTAGACATGAGCTAAATTTTCCAAAGGGCTGTGACAGAGTCAGACCAGACAGCTGTAAGAGAGTGGTGGAAGGCAGGACTATCAGCCCCAGAATCAGGGGTGAAAGTACAATTGAGCTCTGATCAGTACAGGGCTGGGTCTGCCCCCCCCCCAAGGGGCAGAACCTCAGGCAGAAGGGGCGGGGCTGGAGGTCAGTGTCCCCCAGCAAGCCCATCTGCAATGCCTGGCCTCCAGTGGCAATTTAAGGCGCCACATGGGCTCCAGTGGCAATTTAAAGGGCCCAGGGCTCCCTTTTAAATGGCGGCCCTGGGGCAGTTACTTCCTTTGTGCCCCCCCCCGCCCCCCCCACACACACACACACAGCGGCCGTGGCAGCGCTTTAAGCAGGGTCTTTTGCCACGGCAGTGCTTTAATGTTACTGCCTGTTTTGTGCCCGCATCAGCGGCCCTGCCGGGTCATCACTACCCCTTTTGCGCCCCCCCCCCCCATCAGCAGCGGTATGGGCCGGTACTGGCTGCCACTTTTTACCAGAACGCCGTACCAGCCCATACCACTTTACTTTCACCCCTGCCTAGAATGGTAAAGACCCTTTTCCCCCAGAGCTGAAAAGAGGTTACCTGAGACCAATTAGGGACACCTGAGTCTAATTAATAGCTCCCTCTGCCCTTTAAAAGCTCCTTTGAGAGAGAGAAGACTTCTGGGTAAAAAGCCGCTCTCCTCCCTATGGGAGAAGCAACTATGCTAATGCTAATGGACAGTTTGGGGAAGGACTGGCACCCAGAGGCCAGCATAACAAGGCCACCCCTCGGGGAGGGGGGGAGCAGGGTGAGGTAATCGCTTTCTGTGTTATGAACTTGTTATGTTTTTTGTTTGGCTGAAGACTACTCCTTGGGCCTACCCTGAGGCCCATTTTATAAATACTGAAGAATACAAAAACCCAAGTGAGGAGTAAACACTCTGCAAAGTGTTACTCATTTACTCTGGGTCCCCATGGTCAGAGGGGGAAATGCTGAGCCTGGCAAGATGAAGGAGGTGCCTTGCCACAGGCCCTTAATCCCCCCTCCACTTGTACAAATGAAACTTGGTGTGTGCATGTGTTACGCACACAAGAATTTTCCACATGCAAATGTTATAACGTGCCCAAACAACTAGTGAGCAAAACTCTTAGGATGAAATCGGCACATGCAAGGTTGCACACCCACAAACAGAGGTCACATGTTAATATGCATATATCTAAGAGCTCAACAGTAATCATAGATACTTTGTACAGGTGCACATTGCAGCACATCTTCCTAAAACCCAATGTGCACATGCAAGCACAGTACAATACATTTCAAGACATAAGAAGAGTCAAACCTAGAGTATTACCTTAATATCATGGTTGGCCACCCCAGTCCAGACTCCTCTTCTATATACAGCTACCTTAACCAGGTGCTAAGCTGCCAAAAGAAGAATGTAAGAAAAGGAAATGATTCCAAGTAGTCACTTATGTGTTTCTAGAAGTGACTTTCCATAGTAATTTCTACAAAAGTAGGGTGAATTCTTTTTAGATTTAAATCAGGTTTCAGTCTCTCATTTTCTGTTTGCAATATGACCCAGCTCTCTGCATGTCTATTTATTATTTAATTTGCTATATAATCAGTAACAAAAGGTTCTTTTTCTACTGCTCTGAATAATTTTTTTGTGCAGTACTACAGCAGGTAATAGTTTTTCTTGTAATCTGATTTCATCCATTCTAATTTGAAAATTTAAAAAAAAGTTGCCTTGGAAGATTGTAAATTGACATGTCTTTTTTTTTTTTAACATACATCTTTAATAGTCAATTTCCTTTTTTCTGTACATATTTTAGTGTGCAAATGTTTGCCATCAATATTAAAATGAATTATCCCCATAATAGTGTACATAGCTGACTGAATGACATCAAATCCAATCCATTATACAGATCTTTAATAACCAAGATAACTTGTTCATCCAGGTTGTGGTTCATTATTTTTAGGATTGAATTTAGAAATGCTATCTGTCAAAAATACTATTTTTTTTTAAAAAATTATACTTTTCTCTAATACAGAAGAAACTTCCTAAGTGGTACCAATGACAGCACCACTCATGTTGAACTAACAAACATGACAAAAATCAGTGACACCACCTTGCCAAATGCATTTTGCTTATTAATTCTGTCAATTGTCATTTGTGATCATATTTTGTCCTACACCAGCTTAGTGAGTGTGATCGTGACTCTCGCTAGTGGCTGATCCAGAAAATGTAAATCCATGACCTCTCAGAGTATAGGGAGTTCTCCTTTAGATCAAGTTGCAAAGGCCTGTGCTTTTGGTGGAAACATCCCATGCTTAATTCCTGCTAATGACCACAGCGTGTGTTTGTCTCTGGGGTGTGATTCACAGTGACTATGGTGTGTGTCAATATGGGGTAACCATGAATGTGAAAGAAAATGTATTATAGAATGTTTTGTGGGGTGGAGTCAAAGGATCTCCTCACCCATCTTCCCACTCCAGACCCACCACAGAGGCTGCTCTTTCTCTTTTCCTACTGCATCTTGCAGAGCTATAAAGGGATCCTTCCACCCTCATATTTCCTTGTGTGGTCATATACACCACTCAATAATCTTGCCCTTTGATTTTGCCTCTTAAAAATGGAATTGGATTACACTAGCTATACCAGAGACTTTGAAAGATGGCAACTCTACCAGGTATCTAGGTATGTGTAAACCCCTCCCAGACCTACTCCTAGTAACTTAAAATAATTCAGGACAATAAGAGCAAAACATAAGAATGACCATACTGGGTCAGACCAAAGGTCCATTTAGCACAGTACCCGGTCTTCCAATAGTGACCAATGCCAGGTAGCCCAGAGAGAATGAACAGAACAGGTAATCATCAAGTGATCTATTCCCTGTCACTCTTTCCCAGTTTCTGGCAAGCAGAAGCTAGGGCCACCATCCCTAAAGGTGCGGGGAGCTTTTTTTTTTTTTTTTTTTTTTTTTTTTTAAATGGAGTAGCTAAGGCCTGGTCTACACTACGAGGTTAGGTTGCATTTAGCTAAGGTAGGTCCATTTTATAATGAATGCATCTACACAACCAACCCCGTTTTCCCCCAACCTAAAAGGGTCT
Organism: Dermochelys coriacea; assembly: GCF_009764565.3. Classification (NCBI taxonomy): domain Eukaryota; kingdom Metazoa; phylum Chordata; order Testudines; family Dermochelyidae; genus Dermochelys; species Dermochelys coriacea. The sequence goes on along the minus strand of NC_050068.2, from coordinate 189,153,028 downwards.
TAAAATTGACTCATGTACTTCTCCCCAATGAGGGGAGTAGTGCTAAAATTGACTTTCCTGGGTTGAATTTGGGGTAATGTAGACACAGCACTGTGCCATTCGATGGTATTGGAATTGAAAGTGCTATCCAGAGTGGTCACATTGGAGCACTCGGATAGCTCCCAGAGGCCAATACCATCGAATGGCACAGTGCTGCGTCTACATTACCTCAAATTCAACCCAGGAAAGTCAATTTTAGCACTACTCCCCTCATTGAGGAGAAGTAGAGCAGTCATTTTAAGACCCTTTTAGGGGTACACTAGCCAGGTACACAGGAAAAGCACTAGGAACTTTTGAATTTCATTTCCTGTTTGGTCAGTGTGGCAAGCTCAGCAGAACAGGTGACCATGCAATACCAGAATCACAAACGAGTTCCAGCATGGAGCGAACAGGAGACTCTGGATCTGATTGCAGTATGGGGAGAAGAATCTGTGCAGGCAGAACTCTGATCCAGCAAAAGAAATGCTAATATATATGCCAAAATCGCACAGGGCATGGTGGAGAGAGACTACACCAGGGATGCACAGCAGGGCCGTGTGAAAATTAAGGAGCTCAGGCAAGCCTACCAAAAGACAAAGGAGGCAAATGGTCTCTCCGGGTCAGAGTCCCAGACATGCCTCTTCTATGATCAGCTGCATGCCATTTTGCGGGGGAGGGGACCCTACCAATACCCTAACACTCTCCCTGGTCATCTGCAAGGTGGCAGCCTTACACAACATGGATGAGGATTTTGTGGATAAGGAAGCAGAGGAGAATGCACAGCAGGCAAGTGGAGAATCCATTCTCCCCAGCAGCCAGGACCTTTTCATCACCCTGGAGCCAACACCCTCCCAGGGCCTATTATTCCTGGACCCTGAAGGCAACTCTGAGTGCACATTTGTAACAACACTACGGGGGTTAAAAACAATTGTCTGTTTTATTTACCCTGAACAATGGGGATGCATTTGCAGCCAGGACAGCTACTGGAAAAGTCTGTTAATGTGTCTGGGGAAGGAGCGGGAATCCTCCATGGACATCTCCATGAAGCTCTCCTGGAGGTACTCTGAAAGCCATTGCAGAAGGTTTCTGGGGAGGGCTGCTTTATTTCGTCCTCCATGGTAGGATAAAAAGAAAAGGAGTACTTGGGGCACCTTAGAGACAAACAAATTTATTTACGCATAAGCTTTCGTGAGCTACAGCTCACTGCATCCGATGAAGTGAGCTGTAGTTCATGTAAGCTTATGCTCAAATAAATTTGTTTGTCTCTAAGGTGCCCCAAGTACTCCTTTTCTTTTTGTGACTACAGACTAACACAGCTGTTACTCTGAAACCCATGGTAGGATACTTTGCCGTGCCAAGCCAGTAGCAAGTAGTCTGGAATAATTGCAGCACAAAGCATGGCATCAAATGGTCCTGGGTTTTGGATGCATTTATGCAACATTCGGCCTTCATCTTTCTGTGTCAGCCTTAGGAGATTGATAACATTCATGGTCACCTGGTTGAAATAGGGAAAGTTTTTTGTAAGGGAACAGTAATCCCCTCTGTTTGGTGATCCCCAACACATTAGACCCGGGGCATGCTGGGCTGTTTGCACTTGGCTAAAAGATCATCCCAGAGAATAGCCGCAGGGGTAGGGGGGAAGATGTGTGCTGCACATCCACCGCAAAACCACAGCCCCTCCTTTTAAACAGCAGTCACAACCGGCATTAGTTGCTATGGCAAAGAGGAGCACTGCAGTTTGAAACCATTCCCACGTATTATGAACATGGAAGAAGCCAACCCTACGTACCCTTTTGCTTACCATGGCTGCCTGCAAACTGAATTCTGTTGCCAGGCCATGTGTGATGTGTCACCATACTGGCAGGTGCTCAATATAAAAGGCAAAATGTGACCTTGTACCTAAAAACACATGCGCTGTCTGCTGTGAATTGCTTGATTCACAGTGACATTTGTGAGGAGACTTTATCTTCTTAAAAGTATACTCTCCCTTCTTTTCCCCCCTGCAGTTGCAAATGGTTCTATGCTCTCTGCATCAACTCCATCCCTGAGGTTATTGCAGATTAGAAGGTGGGGAAAAAAAAAAAACACATTCATATGTTTTCAGAGCTCACGCAGTCCTCCTGCACTGATAGGACACAGCTGAATGCATGGAGACATTTGGTGGTAGAGGGCAGAAAAGCATATAGTGAGTGTGATCAGAACACACAGGAGGAGGTGCTGAGGCTAATGGGAGAGCAAATGGACTTTAGTTGCCTTTCCTGCAACTCTACCAGACACCTCAGAGTACAGACCCCCACTGCAGCCGTTGTGTAGCCACTTGCCTGCCTCACCAACTTCCATATCCTCCTCACCCAGATGCCCAAGAATGAGGGGGGAGGCTCTGGGCACCCTGCCACTCAACTCCAGGGGATGGCCCAAGCAACAGAAAGCTGTCATTCAAACAATTTTGATTTGTAGTGTGACTACAATAAGCCATGTGGCCTTGTCCTTCCCTCCTCCCTACCCCACCCTGTTATCAAACCCTTTGTACACCTGGGCTTTCTTTTTACTAGTGAGCATTGTCGATGATCAAGGTTTTTTTTAAATAAATAAATGGATTCAGAACAATAAGGACTTTATTTCCTGTGCCAGCTATGGTCGAAGAGGGGGGAGGGGGATTGGTTTACAGGGAAGTACATTCACCAAAAAGGGGGCTTTGCATCAAGGACAAACATACACATCACACCGTAGCCTGGTCTGTCACACGTGCAGCACACTTTGGGGTGCTCTAATTGCTCTGGTGTCTGGCTGTTCAAAATTGGGCACCAGGCAATCTGCCTCAACCTCCCACACCGCCATAAACATCTCCCTCTTACTCTCAGATATTATGGAGCACACAGCAAGCAGCAATAACAATGGAAATCTTGCTTTCACTGAGGTCTAACCTACTCAAACTGCATCAGTGCCCTTTTAAATGTCCAAATGCACATTCACCACTATTCTGCACTTGCTCAGCCTATAGTTGAATTGCTCCTTACTGCTGTCCAGACTACCTGTGTATAGCTTGTTAGCAGAAGGTTACTGATTGTTCTGGCTACTTGGATCACAGCAGCCCCCACAGTAGATTTGCCCACTCCAAATTGATTCCCAACTGACCAGTAGCAGTCAGGCATTGCAAGCTTCCACAGGGTTATCACCACTCACTTCTCAACTGTCAGGGCAGGTCTCATCTTGGAATTCCCGCACTTCAGGGCAGGGGAAAGCAACTCAAAGTGCTCTTATGCATGCGAAAGTTTTGCAGCCACTGGAAATCATCCCACACCTGCAACACTATGCAGTCCCACCAGTCTCTGCTTGTTTGCTGGGCCCAGAATCGGCATTCCACTGTATCAACATGCCCCAATGCCACCATGATATTCCAATTGCCACAACCCGTGCTTTCAGGAACGTCTGTGTCCATGTCCTCCTCACAATCTTCCTCGTGCTAGTGGCTCCTAGCTAGGCTCTGCACCTACTGCAGGATAATGTGAAAGGTTTTTGCAATGCTCACAAAAGCAGTATGCAACTGAGCAGGCTTCATGCTTGCCATGCTGTGGCATCTGCACAGATAAACCAGGGAAAAAAATGATTATTTGCTGTTGCTTTCAAAGAGGGAGGGGAGACTGAGGACATACCCAAAACCACCCACAACAATGTTTTTGTCCCATCAGGCATTGGGAGCTTAAACCAGAATTCCAGTGGGCAGCAGGGACTATGGGATAGCTACCCAAAGTGAACCAAACCATGAGTTGATGCTAGCCATAGTATTGAGGATGCACTCCACTGACCTAATGCACTTAGTGGGGACATGCAATCATAGAATATCAGGGTTGGAAGGGACTCAGGAGGTCATCTAGTCCAACCCCCTGCTCAAAGCAGGACCAATCCCCCACTAAATCATCCCAGCCAGGACTTTGTCAAGCCTGACCTTAAAAACTTCAAACGAAGGAGATTCCACCACCTCCCTAGGTAACCCATTCCAGTGTTTCGCGACCATCCTAGTGAAAAAGTTTTTCCTAATATCCAACCTAAACCTCCCCCACTGCAACATGAGACCATTACTCCTTGTTCTGTTACCTGCCACCACTGAGAACAGTCTAGATCCATCCTCTTTGGAACCCCCTTTCAGGTAGTTGAAAGCAGCTATCAAATCCCCCCTCATTCTTCTCTTCCACAGACTAAACAATCCCAGTTCCCTCAGCCTCTCCTCATAAGTCATGTGTTCCAGTCCCCTAATCATTTTTGTTGCCCTCCGCTGGACTCTTTCCAATTTTTCCACATCCTTCTTGTAGTGTGGGGCCCAAAACTGGACACAGTACCCCAGATGAGGCCTCACCAATGTCGAATAGAGGGGAACGATCACGTCCCTCGATCTGCTGGCAATGCCCCTACTTATACAGCCCAAAATGCCATTGGTCTTCTTGGCCACAAAGGCACACTTGACTCATATCCAGCTTCTTGTCCACTGTAACCCCTAGGTCCTTTTCTGCAGAACTGCTGCCTACCCATTCGGTCCCTAGTCTGTAGTGGTGCATGGGATTCTTTTGTCCTAAGTGTAGGACTCTGCACTTGTCCTTGTTGAACCTCATCAGATTTCTTTTGGCCCAATCCTCTAATTTGTCTAGGGCCCTCTGTGTCCTATCCCTACCCTCCAGCGTATCTACCTCTCCTCCCAGTTTAGTGTCATCTGCAAACTTGCTGAGGGTGCAATCCACACCATCCTCCAGATCATTTATGAAGATATTGAACAAAACTGGCCCGAAGACCGACCCTTGGGGCACTCCACTTGACACCGGCTGCCAACTAGACATGGAGCCATTGATCGCTACCCGGTGAGCCCGACAATCTAGCCAACTTTCTATCCACCTTATAGTCCATTCATCCAGCCCATACTTCTTTAACTTGCTGGCAAGAATACTGTCAGATACCGTGTCAAAAGCTTTGCTAAAGGAACATGTCCACTGCTTTCTCCTCATCCACAGAGCCAGTTATCTCGTCGTAGAAGGCAATTAGATTAGTCAGGCATGACTTGCCCTTGGTGAATCCATGCTGACTGTTCCTGATCACTTTCCTCTCCTCTAATTGCTTCATAATTGATTCTTTGAGGACCAGCTCCATGTTTTTTCCAGAGACTGAGGTGAGGCTGACTGGCCTGTAGTTCCCAGAATCCTCCTTCTTCCCTTTCATAAAGATGGGCACTACATTAGCCTTTTTCCAGTCCTCTGGGTCTTCCCCCAATTGTCATGAGTTTTCAAAGATAATGGCCAAAGGCTCTGCAATCACATCAGCCAACTCCTTTTAGCACTCTCAGATGCAGCGCATCCGGCCCCATGGACTTGTGCTCGTTCAGCATTTCTAAATAGTCCCGAACCACTTCTTTCTTCACAGAGGGCTGGTCACCTCCTCCATGCTGTGCTGTCCAGTGCAGTAATCTGGGAGCTGACCTTGTTCGGGAAGACAGAGGCAAAAAAAGCATTGAGTACATTAGCTTTTTCCACATCCTCTGTCACTATGTTGCCTCCCTCATTCAAGGAAAGTGTGGGCCCCTTACCGACTTCCTTCTTGTTGCTAACATACCTGAAGAAACCCTTCTTGTTATTCTTAACATCTCTTGCTAGCTGCAACTCCAGGTGTTATTTGGCCTTCCTGATTTCACTCCTGCATGCCCGAGCAATATTTTTATACTTTTCCCTAATCATTTGTCCAATCTTCCACTTCTTGTAAGCTTCTTTTTTGTGTTTAAGATCAGCAAGGATTTCCCTGTTAAGTCAAGCTGGTCGCCTGCCATATTTGCTATTCTTTCTATACATCGGGATGGTTTGTCCCTGTAACCTCAATAAGGATTCTTTAAAATACAGCCAACTCTCCTGGACTCCTTTCCCCCTCATGTTATTCTCCCAGGGGATCCTGACCATCAGTTCCCTGAGGGAGTCAAAGTCTGCTTTTCTGAAGTCCAGGGTCCGTATTCTGCTGCTCTCCTTTCTTCCCTGAGTCAGGATCCTGAACTCAACCATCTCATGGTCACTGCCTCCCAGCTTCTCATTCACTTTTGCTTCCCCTACTAATTCTTCCCGGTTTGTGAGCAGCAGGTCAAGAATAGCTCTGCCCCTAGTTGGTTGCTCCAGCACTTGCACCAGGAAATTGTCCCCTACACTTTCCAAAAACTTCCTGGATTGTCTGTGCACTGTTGTATTGCTCTCCCAGTAGATATCAGGGTGATTGAAGTCTCCCATGAGAACCAGCGCCTGCGATCTAGTAACTTCTGTGAGTTGCTGGAAGAAAGCCTCATCCACCTGGTCCGGTGGTCTATAGCAGACTCCAACCACAACATCACCCTTGTTGCTCACACTTCTAAACTTAATCCAGAGACTCAGGTTTTTCTGCAGTTTCATACTTGAGCTCTGAGCAGTCATACTGCTCCCTTACACACAATGCAACTCCAAACTTTTCTGCCCCTCCTGTCATTCCTGAACAGTTTATAGCCATCCATGATAGTACTCCAGTCACGTGAGTTATCCCACCAATCAATTGTATAAAATCGATTACTAAAGATTGACTTCCATAAATTTGGCCTAATTTCATAAGTTAGCAGATGAAGAGATGTTTTGCAGTACAATTTCATTTGATTTCAATGAAATGCATTTACTAATGACATTGGAAGTTAGCAAGTAAGAACAAATGTTCACAGCAACTTCTGCTTGGTGAACTGGATCAACTGACTGACAAATAACAGAGGATCATCATAAATGGTAACAGATTGTTCTAAATATTGGCAAGTGGGATTCCCCTGAGCTCAGTGAAGGGAACCATTTTTATTTTATTTAAAAACATAATTCAAACAATCATCCCTGGTTACAGAACTCCAGGTGCACCCCTTTCATGTATCTCTTACATTAATCACAATTCAGCTTTCTAAGAAGAGAGACAGACTAAGAAAGAAGAGGAAGAAAAAGCAAAAGGTGTTGGAAGAAAAGGATGGCACATGCTTTCAGTAGAGACCTTAAGAGACCCCTTTTGGTGAACCCAGAGGAGCCCTTTACCCCTATGTACACCTGTGCTCTCTGCCAGTGGGCATCAAGAGGTCCTTGAGTCACAGCATTATATTCCTCATCTCTCTTATCTCCTTACTGATTGTGCCTAGGATTGAAAATGATTTACTCATGAACAAAGACAGCTCTGGGTTGGTGGTTTATGATCCACTGGAGAATGAAGAATACCAACCTTCTTGATGTCACGGTACTCAGAGATTCTGTTTCCTGATTAAATATAGGTTCAGGCTTACAGCAGAAAGAACTCCATCTGGTTCATAAATCTGAATTATCTGCTGTACTGTTGGGGGCTTTTTTATTAGGTTTAGAATGCTCACAACAAAGCTGTCAGCAACAGTGAAGGCCACCAAAATATTTGTTCTAAAATAGGCAGGAGAACTCTTACAGGTCTGACTGTCTGGTAATAGTTCTGAGCTATGAGGGTAAGGAGCTCATTTCACTACTCAGAATTTAAAGAGCTGAGAATGGTGGCAGCACCAGAGCCCACATTCCTTGTGTAAGACATCGACAGGATGGGGACCATAGGATTCTGCCTCCAGTGATTACAGGCCTAGTTATTTTTATCACTTAATTAAAAATATGTACACAGTCTATATTTTAAAAAGATAGCATTTTAAATAGCAGTAAGACATGCTTGTGCAAGCACCATGTGTTAATTCACGCACAGCTCTGACAGCAGTCAGCTTTCAGACTCATGCCTAACAACCCACTCGGTGTAAATTAATACAATACAATTCATGCCCCGTCATGTCTTATTACTTAATTATTCAAGTACAATGAGGAATACTGTGTGTTGAAATATGAGAGTACAATAATTTGCTATTAGAGATATTTGGATGGTCTTTTTGATTCAATTTGTTTCTGACTATTTTCAGCAAACCATACCAATTCTCACACACGCAATATCTTGATATATCAAGGATAGAACTAGGCAAATTGAGGGCAACTGACTTTGGAATGTTAGCTACCTTTAAGAGGCACAACATTTAAGTTATCTAGAAACTCAGGACTTGGGGGAAATAAACAGAAGACAAAAAGGCTAAAACGCTTAAGGGGAAAAAACAACAAAGAACACTAAAGAAGTAGAGCCAAAGATAATATGTTGTTTGTGTAAACATAGGAAATCTGTATGAACTGGGAAGAAGTCCAAAAAGAGAGAGAGCTGACTTTGTGTGATACACTGAAGGAAAAGCACAGATAATTGGAGTCACCATTGTTTGTGTGTGATTTACTAGTAACACCTACAAAATCTCAACCATGGGTCATTAAAGATAAAAGGCCCACAAGTCCCTCTGCATTGTACCATGTTTCGGCTATTAAATATCCTAGCAGGTGAATTGTAGAGAAAGCATATGGCAATGTAGCTGGAAAGTAGGTATTAGAAGATAAATTGCTCCCTAATTGATTCTCACACTCATAATAGGGACTATGTCACAAGTCATGCTTTTGAATCTAAGACAAAATATTGGAAGATGTAGAATTGCAAAACTCCATATATTTCTAATGGAAGTTTGAATAAAAAATTATATGCAGACATCTGGTAAAACTTTAGCCAGCGGTATCCTTTATAAATATTTTTTGTTTAGAAAGCAATGCATGGTTTTATGTTATTATTAACTGTTTGTAGTATCTGTTAAAATTAGCAGATCACAGAAACCTGTTCACTAATTTGGAATTTTTCTCCCTTTGTCTCACCACCACAAGCCAAAAATTCTTCTAACTTCCCTAGAATGAATGAGAGACACTTTTCCTTGAGGTTCAATCAAAATTCCTTCATCCATCCTCTGGTTACAGGTTTAATAGCAATAAAGGAAGAAATTAAAAAAAGCAGACTTCTTGAGGCCTTCCAGTTAAGTTTCTTGGAAAATGTCCGGCTTCCTTACCTTCCCCATTGTTAAATGATCACATATGGTGCCAGGACCCACTAGAATAATTCCTGTCAGTTGGACATTTAACTCCTTCAGAAAGCCAGAGCAACCACGGATTCAGAAGATCCATCTCCTTGTGCACTGGCACTGAGAAGTGAGCCAAAGAGAATACATGTTTTAGAGATCATGCCTTACTTTAGCATACACTTCCTTAGAGATAGTGGCTATATTGCACAAAAATAAGAAAAACAAAAACTTACCAATGGATTTGCATTAATCTCTTACCGTTGCTTCTCTGTTATGGATTATAATAATGCCAAATAGGCTATTAGAAAGGCTTTTTAAAAAAGAGAAAAGCTGCAACAGAATAGAAACATTTTTAAGGGCTCCTATGAATATTAGACATAAATATGCAGTGAACAATAGTCCACAGAGATAAAATGACAGCCAGCTCCCTCACAAGTACAGCTGATAAGAACATTTTCACTGCAAACAAATTTGATGTTAAAATATATTGTCATTGAAATGATTATTTCTGTTTTCCAACCAGCTCTAATCTCAAGTAATAGTTTCAGTTAGTTCCCATAACACTGTTTTAGCCTGTTAGCTAAACACTTACATGGTGTCCAGGATAAATGGGAGCTCCCTGGAAGTTGTTTCCTACTTTAAAATGGCCGTTTTAATTACATCACATTAACTTTGGTTCTGTAGGGAAATTATTAATAATTATCTCAATTCCAGTAGCACATAGCAGCTCAAATTGAGATCAATTTGTGCTTCGCAGACACAAAGGGACAGTCCTTGCCCCAGAAAGTATCCAATCTAAATATAAAAGACAGACTAGTGGTGAAAGAAAGAAAGCTATTATCCCTATTATACAGATGGAGAACAGAGGCACAGCGAGTCATAGATTGTAAGACCAGGAAGGACCACTGTGATCATGTAGTTTGAACTGCTGCATACAGAGGACATAGAATGTTGACACACAAATCCCGGTTTTTCCCCCCCCCATAATTTCTGGTTGACCTATAACATTGCTTGTTGAAAAACCATCCACTCCTCATTGAAAGATTCCAAATGATGATGGATCCACCAAATCCTTAGGTAAAAAAAGTGTTCCAATGTTTAATTATCCTCACTTACAAATGTGCACCTTGTTTCTAGACTGAATTTGTCTAGCTTCAGACTTTTGCCATTGGATCTTGTTATGTTTTTGACAACTTGAAGAGCCTTCCACGGTCAGAAATCTTCTCTTCATGTAGGTATATCAAGTCTCCTCTTAACTTTCTTAGGAATGCACTACACTGAACTTTAGCCTCACTGTGAAGGCAGGTTTTCCAGACTCTTGTAGCTCTTTTCTTTCTGAAGTGTGGGCACCATAACTGAACATAGCATTACAGTAATAGATTGTTAATGCTGTATACAATGGTAACAAACCTCACTATTTCTACTCAATATTCCCCTGTCTATATTACTATTACTAGTCCAGGATCCTATTGGACTAGGCATTGCATAAACAGAACAAAAAAAAAAAAGACAGTCCCACCTTATATATCTATGGATTACATTTTCTTTCTTAGAGCCACCTTATTACACTGGAAGCTCATATTTAGTTGGTTATCCACCAGCCTCCCCTTAGTTCTTCTCTGAGTTACTCTTTTCCAGTGTACTGTTCCATATTCTGTAACCATGGGCACCAGTATTCTTGGTTTAGATTAAGTGACTTGCTTATCTAGTTAAATCTGTAGTAGAGCAGGAAATGTAGAACAGATATCCTTAACCCAGTTCTTAAACACAAGAACATCAGAGCTATTAGACATGCTGACCAAGTGTTTCCTTTTAATCATCCAAAACTGCAGAATCCCGAGTGCCTCCCAGGAGGTACAGAAGGACGGCCAATTACTCTGTAGGCATATGGGAGTGGATGTGCTCAGCAACTCCAGGATCAAGGCATTATTTTTTAATCACTGTACTATAAGAGAAGGTTATTCACCCTATGTAGTAACCAAGGTTCTTCTTCAAGTACTGCCCTTATGGGTGCAGTAGTGTCCCTGTGCCTGGGATTGGAAATCTTCTTTAGCAATGCCCCTTGGGCACTCATGAGCTCCACCCCTTCTCATGCTATGACCAGTCTCTATAGAGTGCTGTGCAATCCAACTGCCTTCAGTCCTTAAACTCCCTTGGTCTGGGATGGAATCCTGAGCAGAAACGTTCACACATCTGTAGCGCTATTAATAATCATACTGTTTCCATGGTACTGTTGTGGTTAACCATTTCCTTTATTTTTCTGTTTTTGCCCTTTAAAGAAAAAAAATCTGTTGCTCTTCCCTCCCTGTTGCTCTTTAGCTGTAAGTTTTATTTTTTCTTTGCCCCTCCTGATTGGGAGGTCCTCCCTTCTCAGGATTGTGCCCAGATCCCCTGGGTTTCAGAGGTGCCTCTCCAGTCATGAGGCCTTCCCTGTGAGCAATCACTCACAGTGCACATGCTGTCTAGATAAGGGGCACATCTCACAAAAGTACACCTCTAATGAAGGTTTAGCCCAGCAAGGACTGAGGCAAAAACTTTTATTAATGAAGAGCTCTCTGTGACCAGACTCAGTGCTTTACCCCAATGCTTCTCCTATGCGTCGCTTCATCATCGGCATGGTCATTGGCCAACCCTGACTTGGCATGCACCACTAAGAGAAAGTCTATGCTCTCCCTCCCAGATGAAAATAAATGGACCACTAGCTCACCCATTAAGGAGCTGCCTCAAAGAAAGGTGTCCTCTAGAAGGTGGAAAGCCTCAATATCTTCAGGGGTGAGACTGAGCTCCTGTGTCTGTCCGGGCACTTCCATCACTGGCACTACAGAGAGGTCCAAGGACCCTGAACAGGCAGGAACACAGATAGGAACACTGCCACTCGGCACCGAGAAGGAAAGTGTAAAGATGTCGAATTTGGCACCAACCGCCTCAACTAAAGTGATTCGGCACCGACCAAGTCCTTGGCATTGACAAAGCCTTGACACTCTGGGATCAAGGCATTCATTTTTCACCACTGTATTATAAGAACTCTTGTATCACAATAATTGAATCAGAATTAAAAAGATGTGATAGCCTTTTAAATATGAATATACCTTTCAGTATAATTATTCATGCTGGTTAATATAAATATTAGACTGTGCAAGACACTCAGATATCAGGGTGATGTGTGATATCGATACATAGTAATTTAAACCACTATCTAGCACATTAGTCTATCTGCCTAACCAGGATTTCTTAACACCGACTAAGAAACATTACTTTACAAGATGCCATAAATTAATGTAAGTTATTAAAATCACTTAAGCAGTGCCAATATCTAGGTGCAGTTCATGGAGATTTAATCCCCTCTTAGAACTGATGATGAGTTGTGTAATATTTGCACCTATAAAAATGATTGTATTCTTGATTACCACACTTTTAAAAGAGGGGAACAGAACCCTTTATTTTATGCATGCATATTTATTTTCCAAGACAAAAAAAATACAGAAACAGTCTTTGTCTATGTTTATGTTTCATATGAAGAATTAAATTTACCTGAAAAAACAAACAAATGGAATTCCCTTTCACTGGGCAGAGTCACTCCAAATTGAATAATTAAAAAAGGCTTTAGTGGAAGTTATCAGTCTCACTCTGGCAGAAATTTGCTTACCATTGGTTTCAGTTATGCACATAAATGATGGGCACTGGCTCTGAAATTGAAAAGCTGATGACAAAATGGCCTTTTTATAACATAACAAATGGTTATGAAACTATTGTTAGAATAACAGTTGTTTGATCTAAATAATTTTGATGGATCATTGCATTCACCATGATAGCATGGAAAACATGAAACAAGGGAATACAACATGGTATTATTAATGCTTTTTCGAGTTCTCCATGCAATACTATTCCGTCACTCAACTACACGATAGTTACCTCAGGAATTTATGCATGCACACATTTGACACACACACACACACACACACACACACACACACACACACACACACAGAGGAGAGGGAACATATTGATTTCAATTAAATTTTTAACTGAAACCTGCCTGGTTTCCTGCAAGCTCACCTGCTTCCCCCGCAGCTTGGGCTTCCAGACCCCTAGTTACTTGGTAGCCCACCTGGTCAGCTTTCATGGATCTAGGGCTCCCAGAATCCTGTAACGACTGGCTTCCTGACTGCCTTATTCCCAGGCCAGGGAAGCCAGGGAGCCATAGCTTCCAAACTCCCAGGCTCCCCAGCAGTCTTCCTGGTGAGCTGCCACAGAGGTGGAGAAGGTGAGACCAGAAACTTGAAAAATTGTTTTGGAACAAAATATTTTGGGAAAATGTGAAATTTTTAACAGGAGGGAAAGTGTGGTTCCTGCACAGCTCTTACTTACACACACAAAGATACCCATCATCATCTGGGAGCCTATACAGGTCTGAATTGTCTTTCACAGTGGAAATCTGTATGGGCACAATACCAAATTAAAAAAAAAATAGGAGTATATAATGTAGAGGGAGAGCAGAGGCAATTAATTCTAATAAAAACAGTAAATAGGCAAGTTAAACTATGCTTTTATCACTCTCACGACATAGTGCTGTGCACACAAGCACTTATGTTGATTTAACTTATGTCACTGAGGGGGGTGGAATATTCATACCCCTGAGCTACATATGTTTTGCTGACATAGGCTATGTCTACACTACAGCCTTTGGATGGAGGCTATTTAAGTATATTGTAGTGTCACCGAAGGCATACATATGCCTAAACAAAAGACAATATAGGAGGGTCTCTACTGATTATAGCTGTGGGTGTATGGCCTAAGAATATAGGCTCCCCCAAATAGAAAGGCCACAAGCCATTTAAGTCTTTATAGCACAAAATCAAACACCTTAAATTTCACCCAGAAATCAATAGACAGCCATTGTTGATGACAGAACACCAGTATCGTGCATCCCTGCTAAGAAACACTTCATTATCATGTTGACTGATGTCTTCTGCACCAATTTAAGTTTCCCGGTAGAGTTAAGATGCAATCCTGCCCCTGATAGAACTCCTAGCATTAATCATATCTCAAGGTGACAAAGGTATGGAGTCTAAGTCTTCCTCTGAAACAAAGGGTTACCATTTCCTAGCCATGTGTTATGATGCAATTTGCTGTAAAAAGTGTGTATTTAGAGCTCAACACTGTGAGCTACTAAGAGTGATGCTAGCAGACCAGGCCAGGCCAACTCACGCTAAGGCTCATAGGCCTCACAGAACAAAAAATAATAAATGCACAGCTGGAAACCGGTCTGGTGTTAGCATTGTTAAAATAGATGTTAAGTTGCTAAGCGTGTGTTTTGTATTTAAACTTGATGAAAGGCTTGTAGGATGCTGCATGTATTGATCTCACTTATCTGTAGCTCATGGTATAAAGTTATACTGAGTGTTTGCACGGTAAGCTTCTATAATTGTGTAAACTCACCAAACAGGAAAGACGCATTAATTAATTTAAAGTACTGGTCCTGCACACAAGAAGGCGCATGGAAACCAGATGAGCCATTGTAAAATATCAAAGGACAAAGACTTTGTTGATTTCTCCCCTCACACCCATGAAGAGGAGACAGGCAATATTCCATCAGTTTGAACTCTGGGGGAAGGGAATAAAAATACCCAATCAGAAGGAACTGTATCCCTGTGCTGCTTGGAATTTAGAGGGGGCAATATTTTTAGGCATAAGCCAGGGATCCCCAAGCTGCTTGGCTTAGCTCAGGAGGACATAGAAAGCTTGCATAACACAGCAATTTCTATTACCTTTTAGAAACTAAGACTGTAACTCATTTATGTGTGTACATTTACCTGCCTTAACCTTGTAAATAAGTTAAATCTGTAGTTAGTTTCTTATAGGTTTGGCTACAAGCGTTGTCTTTGGTGAGAGACCCAAGGTACAATTGATAAGTGACTGGTCCTTTGGGACTGAGAGCAACCTGAATATAGTTGGGATTTTCGGTATAAGGGACCGTCTATCACAAAGGCAGGCTTGCCTGGGTGGCAAAATAGATTGGACTGCTCAAAGGGACTGTCTGTGACTCCCCGTTAAGTTTATCACAGTGCTTAAGGAGTTCACACTTGATACTTGGTTGTTGAAATCTAATTATAGAACACACAACCAGTTTGGGGTTTGTGCCCTGGTTTGTTACAGTCTGCTCTGAGGTTAGCACCTATGTTTGTGAGGCACTCCAGCCTGACACAGAGAATCTTCAGAGGGATGCTAACTGCCTTCCCCTGAAAATACGTGGGGGTTGGGAGTGCTCAGCTCTTCTCAAGACCCTTTCTGCACCTCAGCAGATCAGGATTTTAGAGCCTCTTAAATGTGTATTGTAAGAATAAAAATCAATCTTGTAAAGCAGGAATTTTAGCTCTAAATTCAATACTAGGCATACGTTTTGTTATATAACAACTATTTAGAAACCACAGGGTATGTTACTAGATTGGAGGTTTAGGTTTTGTCAACATGAAATTAACTGGCCATCTGGCTGGCAACTAGACCAGTACATTCTTAAATAAAAATAGATTAGCTAGATAAACAAAGTCTGTACAGTAAAGTAAGATGTTCTATTTTACTTCACACAGATAAGCCAAAATTGTTTTTCCTATACAGTAGGTAAAAATAAGACTATCAATAGATGCCAAAGTAAGCCCTAAAGACAGCATATAATTTTCATATTTGTTCAGAGCAGTGGCAAAGGCTGAACTTGGTAGGGTATTTTTGGGGGGGGGGGGGGAGAATGTGGAATAATTAATTTTGCATGTTGGTCTGTGCATTAACCTGACAAAAAAAATCCACTCATCTGGTGAAAAGTAGAAACTTCAACTGTTTTAATGTTTTCTCAGAAATGGAAAGCAATTACCATATGCCCCCAAACAGTTTTGTTTGTGCTATGAAAGTGTAATTTTCTACTAAAGACAAATTTTTGCTAAGGTTTTTTTTAAAAAAGTTCTAAACAGATAAATGAGGGATGAAAAAGAAGGATTCACTGCAGTCCAGCATGTAAATATTAAGCATGTGATTTTTAAAATGCATTCGTTAGTGTACATAAAAGTGCAAAGTGCTTTGTACTTCCGTAGCAACTTTAATGAAAGAATTTCAAGATGCTTTATGTGCATTAATCAACATACACATTGGCTATGAAACTAACACTCTGCTGTATGTATCTCAGCCCAGTTATCTTGTCCATTAGCTAGGTCCTCTTCCATTGGTGAGTGGAGGAATAGCAGAAGAAACCTCTTCAGAGCAGCTCCTATGAAGGCTACCAAAACCTAATAGCTGGAAAAGAATTCTTTACCTTAATACCTGCTCTCCGCTGCAGAATAATTGTGGGAGGACCAAAGGATCCACATAGTAGCAGATTCTCCAGCCACACCCTCACCCTACTTCAAAAACACAAGTAAAGGCTGGAGCACATGGAGCTCCCATGGAGAAGTGTTTGATGCTGCACTCAAAATTCTTGAGTATGGAAATAAGAGTTGGTCAAGATTCAGAATTTCTGTACCATGGGAAAGTCCAATATTCTGAATTTTTTTCCATTTTCAACACAAGTGGAATTTCAAGATTTCTTGAGGAAGTAAAATCGAAAACATTTTGGTTCAAAATAATAAAAACAAAATTGACCCTCAGACCCTACCAGAATGATGGGGAATTGGGCTGAGCTTGGAGCCAGGACTCCAAGCTCTATGGCAGGGAGCCTGGAAGCCCTGAGACACAGCTTGAGATGAAGATGGTCTGGGTTCCCAGGTTCCCTGCCATGGAGCCAGAAGCCTTCCTGCTCTAGGAGCGCCCCCAGAGGGAGCCTGTCCCAGGACAGTCCATATGACAGGATTACTATGGAGCCATAGGTTTCAGAGTAGCAGCCGTGTTAGTCTCTATTCGCAAAAAGAAAAGGAGTACTTGTGGCACCTTAGAGACTAACAAATTTATTAGAGCATAAGCTTTCGTGAGCTACAGCTCACTTCATCGGATGCATTTGGTGGAAAAAACAGAGGAGAGATTTATATACACACACACACACACACAGAGAACATGAAACAATGGGTTTATCATACACACTGTAAGGAGAGTGATGATAAACCCATTGTTTCATGTTCTCTGTGTGTGTGTATATAAATCTCTCCTCTGTTTTTTCCACCAAATGCATCCGATGAAGTGAGCTGTAGCTCACGAAAGCTTATGCTCTAATAAATTTGTTAGTCTCTAAGGTGCCACAAGTACTCCTTTTCTTTATGGAGCCATAGACACTGAAATCCCTGGGGTCCCCTGAGCTGAAACTGGGCCAGTTTCCAATGGAACCCTGCCTGTAGTTCATCAGAAGCTAACAGAATTCTATACATTTCTGTGAAACATTTCAGGTTCAATGAATAGGCATTTTCCAACAAAATCCTAATTTGTAGAAAAATTCTCAATCAGCTCTACTAGAAATACATTGTTTCTGCTGCCCGAGAGCCCTACACACCCACAAAATAAGGGGCAGGATTTTCTCCCTTATGAAGATTTCATTTTATGCTTTATACTAATTTTTTCTGGATTCATGTATTTAAATAAAAATATGTCTCTGATGCCAACTTATGAACTTGCCAGAAGATAGGAAAGTCTAATACTGACAAAGTCCATCCTTCTGGAGTTTGAAAGTAATTTCAAACTAATTTTGCTCTTCATTTGCATGGTAGAAATCTCTGATTACATTTTATACATTACTTCCAATTCCCCTTATTCTCTTTTACAATTACTTATTATCCTCATATAAGATTTTGGTAGCTTAGTTATATTTGAGCAATGAACTCTACAGATATATTAAAAACTAAGTACAATTAACATGCACTTGTAATTAATGTTCCTTTTCTGTCTTGTTTCTAAATTGAGTTAAATGCAGTAGAGTATATTATGTCCCAGAGCTGAACTGTGGATGGTGCAGAGCCATAGGGAGGAGTGGATAGGGACTTGTTACTGTGTGAGATTTACCACCCTGGTGCCTCCTGTTGGCTCTCTTGCAGATTATCTCCACAAATCAGTTCACCCTCTCCTGATGGTGCTTTGCCCGCCATAGCATCTGCTCTCTGACCCATGTCAATCAAGTGACTGACATGTCCTCTTCATGACACAGCCCTCAGGCTGTGTCACCATCTGTGCTCTTCCTTTCCAGGGTTTGTACTACAGTCCAACCACTTCCCTAGTGGGAAGTGATGAGTCCCCGAGCCACCCGCTACTCCAGGTCCCTACCCAAGAATCCTATAGATGGCAGCCATGTGCTGCATCTCCTCCAACTTTTCAGTACTTGTCGCTGGGGCACTTCCTCTTGCCTCCAGCACCTGCTTTGTCCTCACCTCAGAGCCTTCAGGTACTGCTGTGTCAACCTATCTGCTAGGAACCCTGTCCTTGAGCTCCAGGCAGTGTCTGATACTGCTCTGCCCTGGGGCTTTTTATATGGACCAGCTGGGCCCTATTGGCTGCTCCTCACAGCATCTCTCCTATTAGCTACTTCCCTAAGACTCTAACACCTTACAGGCCGGTGTAGGGTAGACACCCCATCACAGGTCCTTTTAGACTTTTGTTGTTCTACTATAAAATACTGTTTTATGGCTAAATTTTGTGGCTAAGAAAAGTGGATGGGCCCGATTCCTTAGTCCATTTCTCTCGTTTTCCACAGCTGTATCTTCTCAGAAGTCAACAGTTACACCAGCATAATGGAGCAGAGACTCTAGAGTGAGGCACAAGATGCAGTAAAAGTTAAAAACTTTTCTATTTTGTGGAGACGTGATTAAGAACTGTACATTAGGATTGTTGAAAAATGCACAAAAGTTGAACTCCCAAATAGTGTAATGTGAATTTAAAAAATTGAGAACAGACTGCATGATTTTCCAGAGTGTAATAGGGTCCACTCACCATGGGGATGCATCCTTGTGGAAGCAGCTGGGGATTAGCTCCTTTCAGCACTAAACTATCCCATGGGAGAAGTGAGCTACTGGGGTGTGAGCTAAGCCCCACCCCTCTCTCAAAGTGCCTCCATCTGGGCTGCAGGGAGGTGGCTATTTCTGTTTAGCAATCTGTGAATGGGAACTAGGCACCTAGGGTTAGGTAGCTTACGTGTCAAAGATGTTTATTTCCCCAAATTGAGTTTGCCATGTGCCTTGCTCCACACAAAACAGGTGGTGGTGCCACCACCACCCACATTATAATTTTAGCCCAGTGATTAGAGCACTCACCTGCGATGTGGGAGATTTATAACAGGTTTGAAACTAGGAATATCCGCAGTTAATGTAGAACAATATAGGATGTTACTAATTTACAGTAAGTATAGATGTTTTGATATCTACAACAGCTGACATCTGTTTCTTTTCAGTCAACAGTTTTTTCTTCTGGGTCCCAATGCAGAAGGACTCTTGCATCATAGCTCACATTTGACAATGTTCAATAGAATAATCATAATATTATAGCACCTGAAAAGCTACCGTTTTGTACAGTGGAAAGAAGTAGGCAATTACCCATGAGCATTTTTCCAGTACCACTTCCTCAAGGTGGAGTAGCAAAATACCTTGTTCACCTCAGCACGCTCAGTCCTTTTTAGCCTTGGAGACTCAGGTTTGGGGCTAGGCGAATCCTTATAGGTGGCACAGGGTCCTGCTACTGCTCTTGTCAGTCAGTCAGTCCCTTGTGCTTGTTTTTCTTCCCTTCTGGGGAGTGAGTGCAGCTTCCCTACTGGAAAGGTTTGGTGTCTTGCTACAAGCAGCCAACTGGCAGCTTCCCTGCTCCTCTCACTATCCCCCTCCTACCACCCAGGGGAGGGTTTAAAAAGTAGTTGGAGTCAGCTGAACCTAATTGATTCCCTAGCAACCCCTTTTCCAGCTAACCTTATTGCCCTGCAGTTCTATCTCCTCAGTAGATAGGGAGGGGCCTTTTAATCCCCTGGGACTAATTACTACTCCCCACCCTTTGGAGCTGTTTGTCCTGGGTTTACCACAGTAGGTGATAAGTGTTGTTCAATGTGTCTCTTTATATACTGAGTGAATTGAAAAAGAGTCAGTTCTACAATTACCACAACTCAAAAGCAGCTTTTGTAATATGTTGCTGGGGCCTCAGCCTATTTTTGGTATATAATTATGGTTGGTTTCAGAAAGAGGACAAGGACAAAACAAGCTTAAAAAATAGTAGCCCTGTACTTCAGTTATGCAAGTGACTTTTGAAAGAATACCTGCTGCTAGTTGTTTATTTAGCATCTGCCTCTAGTTTAAGAGGGTAACCTTGCTGAGAAGAGATCCTGTTCCCCAAGAAACTATCTTCCTTGCTTTCATCCTCACCCCATTATTTCCCCATGCCAACAGTATGACCCAAATTAACAATTTACATTTGAAAGTAGGAGGAGTATGAGCAACAGTAGTGCTCCTTTGGCTACAATGATTTTATAAAGTAGAATTTTGTATAGCACACTGGAGGTATGAAGTGCAATCATAGTGCATAATCATAGTCATTATTATACTAATAGTACCCTCATGGAATTAATCAGACCTACTGTATCATATTGAATGTGCTAACATAACACTACAGGTGGTTAAAAAAAAAAAGAAGTGATTTCCCCCCCCTCACAAAAATTCTCATTAACAATTTGGGGTTTTTTCTCCCTTTCTCACTTTTGAAGTGTTTTTGGCCAGCTTCAGTTAATACATATGAACAAACCTTGAAAGGATCAGAGGTTCAGATTTGTTGCAGATAAGTCAAGATTTGGATGCTTATCTTCAACCATTCAGGACTAAATAAACTTTTTGTGGCCAAATGCCTCTCCACTATCAGTGCTTAAAGTGTTCTGAAAAAAAAAAAGAAGGTTCTTTCATAATCTGGGAGCAGCAACTTTGGTAAAACAATGATAAAAGTGCACCCCTCAGCAATCTGACTATTATTTATTTATTTACATTGGAACAAGGCCTTTGACCCTTTACAACCTCTCCTCTCCCCATTTCAAGCACTGCCCACTATCTGCCTTGTTGTGGAGATATGCTTCTCTTTTCCCTCTGGTGGCAGCAGGAGACTTCAGGAATAACCCTTTGCCCCATGCCACAGGATTCCTATGGAGAAAGTTCCAAGCATCCCCTCTTCAGCAGCAGTAAAATGTAACCAGACCAACAGTACTGAATGCCCTGTTGCAACAAGTTCACATTCCAGGGCTTCCCTGGCTGTGATGCCTAGAGGGCATGATGTGACTGGGAAGCAACAGTTGGGGAGGATTGGTGACTCCAGGTGTGCTGCATCATATTGTAAATAAGGACTGATTAAAACTGGCCAGCATTGTCAATTGCATGTACAGCTGCAAAGTAAGTTGGAGACTAGAGGTGTTATAGTAATGATTGTTCATATCACTGTTAAGATGTAACATAATATGCCAGCCTGCTAGGCACCACAAACCCACCAGTAATCCAAATCACCACTGATTCTTATGACTACAGAAATATGAAAGGTATATTTTTAAAAGGAAAGCTCCATATTAAGACAGCCACACATTTCACGTTAAATCCTGCTGTGTAAACATGACTCACAGTAGTCAAACACTATGGGCTGGAACTTTCAAGAGAGCTCCACATAATGAGGCCCAAGTTTTCAGCTCCCACTGGAGCACCAAAATAAGTAGGAAGATATTTATGAGGGAGTTCAGCACTTTGGGTGCATGGTGGGTGCTTTTCTGAAAGTCAAAGAATCATAGAATCATAGAATATCAGGGTTGGAAGGGACCTCAGGAAGTCATCTAGTCCAACACCCTGCTCACAGCCGGACCAATCCCCAACTAAATCATCCCAGCCAGGGCTGTGTCAACTCTGACCTAAAAAACTTGGAAGGAAGGAGATTCCACCACCTCCCTAGGTAACGTATTCCAGTGTTTCACCACCCTCCTAGTGAAAAAGTATTTCCTAATATCCAACCTAAACCTCCCACACTGCAACTTGAGACCATTACTCCTCGTTCTGTCATCTGCTACTACTGAGAACAGTCTAGATCTATCCTCTTTGGAACCCCCTTTCAGGTAATGGAAAGTAGCTATCAAATCCCCCCTCATTCTTCTCTTCCGCAGATTAAACAATCCCAGTTCCCTCAGCCTCTCCTCATAAGTCCAGTCTCCTAATCATTTTTGTTGCCCTCCGCTGGACGTTTTCCAATTTTTCCGTTTTCCAAGTCTGGCCATGGGTGTTGCAATGGGAGCTGCTGTGGCCTGAGCTCTTTTGAAAATCTGGCCCTATGTAATCTGAGGATATAAACCACTTTTACCAGAGACAAACTATATTTTAAAGTATTCAGTAAGCCAGCCTGATGAAAGAAACTGAAACACTCATCCAAAATATCTGAAACTATCCCAACCAAGCCACACACACCCCTTCTATCCTTAATGCCATTGTCTTCATCAGGGAAAAGAGCAGTGTCTTTCTTCTACTTTTTGGGTTTTAGAGTAGCAGCCGTGTTAATCTGTTCTCCTTTTCTTTTTTGGGTTTTGTGTCACAGCAGATTCACCTCCTGAGTCTATGACCACCATTCAGTGGACTTTGTAGACAGGTTATGACTTAAAGTCTGTCACCTTTCTCAGTGTTCTGAAAGAACTGCAGAATAGCTTTTTTAATTGGGTGCTATTTTTCTTGCATTCTGAATAGATGTTGCAAAGAAAACATTGTTACTGTAATACTGCTCAATCCACAATGACCCATTAAAATTCTGATTAGAACCACATCCTCTTCCTCGCAGGGCCTTAGATTAAATCAAAATTTTCAACTTTTGTCCATACTTTACAGAATTTTTTCCCTTTCATTTCCACAGTTCTTGCCATTCCCTCCTTTGCTTATTTTTTATTAAATTCCAGTTTGCTCAAGAGGACCTCTACATTAACTTGTTCATGCTTAATAGCATTTTTTGTCTGCCAGTTCATAGCCAGCTATCACCAGTGTTCTGCTACCCACTTCTGTCATTTATAGTGCACTAAGTACTCTTGCATCCATTGTCCTGGGACACTCAACTTGATGACATACTGCAGCTGAGTAAATTATACAGAGTCACATCCTGATGCTGCTATTCCATCTGGAAAATAATCAAAATTGGTTATGCTATCACTCTTGACCACAAGAGATAGGTTCCCTTATTAGGAACCTAGAATCAATATTGTGTGACAAATTTCAACCAACCATGCCAGCTGAAAATGAAGAGATAATTTGTGCAAGGCCATACTCTCACTGAGTGTTTGATTTCATACCTGTGCACCAATAGTCAGGGCACAGCTGAGACCTTATCACCAGGAGAAAAAAAAATAACCCTACACCCTGTATGTTAAATAAATGAGGGGGAAAATATAATAGAAGCAACAGATCCCATCCCACTGTAGAATTTACTGAAAATGTCAAAAGGATGGTGCAATCCTTGAAGTACAATTAAGAAATTACTAGTTTCTCTTTTTCAATTATCACTTCACATGAAAACTGGTTCTGCTGACAGTATCATAGCTTACATTTTTGCAGAGGTTTCTATTTATTTATTTTCTATTTTTGTGGGTGTTGTTATAGACTCTATTTACCTGGACAAATCAACATGACTGATACTATATTTTAGGTTATGACGTTTTTCTGTTTCTCTAAACATAACTAGTTATCTGTGACTGATTATTTGCTACAGGTAGTACATTTTGAACTGTCTAAAAAGCTCCCTGAATTCAGTGCTAACTGAAGTAACATATCTCAGTGAACTGTGCAACAATTAAGAACTATTAAATAATATTAAAAGTAGCTGCACCATTGTGAAATTAAGGAAACCTTCCCATAGTTAATGTTGCAAAGCTCTATTTTAGCACTCATAACTTTGGCTTGTAAAAATTGTTTAGCCAGATGTTTGTTAGGATTAATGAAGAAGGCAAGGAAAAATCTTTCCACAATGTTTGAGAAAGACATCCAAATGGTTTTGAGTTATGGGTCTTTAAAAAACTGCCCCAGAGAAAAAAGTATACATGTGTACCCAAAACTGGTCATAGCTCTCTCTCTATCTCCATTTTTGATTATATATGGCCAATAAAAAGCTTTATACCTCTGTGAATATCTATGTATACATATATAGCCACACATACACATGTACACTCACATATTAAGACTGTGCCATCCCCTCCAGTATAAAATGGAATAAAAAAAATCATGTGCGTGTCAGGAGGGGAAAGAACTAGAAGAAAATAATTTTTTAAAAGTACTTACCAGCTGGAAAAGAGTGAGAGACAGGAAGCATCAGCCAGTTGCTAAATGTCTGCTTTAGAATTGCAGCTTTTTGGCTCTGCTAAATTTAAATGGTCAGTCCCCAGAAAAGCCTCAGAGGAAAAAAAAATCCTACAAGAACAACCTGGGAGTGGAGAGACTTAGTGGAGGTCAGGAGATTGCAAAGTGTGCAAAATGATTCTGGGAAAAGGGCTGTCTTTGGGAATTGCTTGTATGTGGGCACATATTATATTTTATAAAAATTACATCCAAAATATAGGTTAAAAATTGTTAAGGTTGCAAAGCCAGTTGCAGTTAAGGTTGCAGAAGTTAGGAAATGCCAGCACTAAGTTTGCCTGTACAACCTTAGTTCAGATACTTTTATGCTGTATGCATTATGATCCAAATACATATGATTTTTCCCCCATGAGCCTCTTACCAAATTGAAGGAATGGATATTTATTCAATATTTCTTTTTAAACTTCACATTCAATGTGTGGCTCAGATTTCACTTATCACTCCCCATCCACACCCTGTGCTGCTTACAAAATCATGGATTTCCTTGTGTGCATTTCCATGGTGCACATAGGGTACATCTACACTGGAGCTGGAAGTGTTAATATGCAACTCGAGGAGACCCAGCTGTGCTAGGTCTCTTCAACCTAGCGCCCTACAAATAGAAGTGTAGTCACAGCAGCTTGAGTGGCTAGCTACCCTAAGACCATACATATGGTCTCAAACGGGATCATATTCTGAGTTAGCTAGCCCCTCCCACTGCTCATGCTACTTCAGTTATGCTTTTATTATTAGAATGCTAGCTTGAGCCGAGCTAACATGGATATGTCTCCTGGAGCTGGAATTTACATCTTCCAGCTCTAGTGTATATAAGTATGCCCATACTGCGTCAGACCAAAGGTCTATCTAGTCCAGTATCCTGGCTTCAAGTGATAGCCCCTAGATATGCCCAAAGTCTCTGAGTTCTACACAAACATTAATGAATTTATCTTATCATAAACCTTGCAGATTAGATGGTATCATTATCCCCATTTTATAGATGGGGATCTGAAGCACAGACTGAGCAAAACCAAAATTGTCAGTGTCCACTAATTTAGAGTGCCCAGCTTGAGACACCTTGGCCGTCTTTCAGAGTAATTAGCATTTTTATATTGTGTTATAAGTTCAAAGCATGGATCCAATCTATTTCATTTGCAGTTGTGAGCACTCAGCAATTATGCCAGCCTGGCCCCAGGGGTCATACAGTGCATCAAGAGAATGAGGAGAACACAGCTTGTGACCAACTGTGAGAGTTCTGATTAAGGTGAAACTGTGTGGCGCAGGGAGGGATAGGGTCCAGTTCTCTAGGGGGGCACTCAACTTCTGTTAATCACAAGACCATCCTTCCTCTTTTTATAATCCAAGGTTTCATTCACCATATACCTTCCAATTTCTGCAAGAAATGAGGCAAGGGTCCTACAGAGTACAGCTTCTTTCACCACACTGTCCTGATTCATCCCCAGAACATGGAACGTTCTGTGCAATGAAAGATGCAGGGTCTGGGGGAAAAAACAATGTGTGACAATATAATTAAAGATTATCAAAATTCATATGCACGAATTAAGGTTGCACAGGAAATCTAAAGTTTGGCATTTCCTTAATGTTTTTTTTTCATGATAATTTTTCTGGATTTAATTTCTTAATTTTAAAAAAAAAAAACCTTCGAAAGACAGAGATTTCATCACATGGGACCATATTGATCCCAAAATTGTGTCATGAGCAGGGTTCATAACTTTGACCCACAACAAAGATATCTACAGTTTGACCTAACAGAGTAAATGGTAGTAAGTAGCTAGCTGCTAACTTCTATGTTGACCAGTCACTAGAAAAGGGATGGGACACACATTTTGCCAGTGGGTTTTGCAGCTATTTGCTGACAGCAGGGAATGTAAAGACTGAGGACTCAGATCAATTTCAGGTTTGATAAAGGAGTGTTCTGTAGCAGTTATTAATCCTTCTGCATCTAGGCTCTCTCTGACCCACTCTGCTCCTATCCTATATATCTGGCGCCTGTCCTCCTCTCCACTCCCATCCAAACCCAGCTGTGAGGGGACAGAGCATGCTCAGTGTACATGGAATCTGCAGAGAATTTAGCTGCCAAAGTCTAACAAGTCTCTACTAAGCATGTACAAACTGCAATTTTTTAGAGTCTTAGAACTTGGCCACATTTGGGCAAATTTTCAAAGGCACCAAGATGTCCCCCTCTGCCAAATTTCAAGTCTCTGTGCATATGCATGCCGGCACTAAATATTGTCAATGAAATGAGATTTTTTCTTTAAACAGGAACAAGTATTTTTCACTAACCACATTCTTGGAAACTACTAAACCATTTTAGCTGCATGGTTGTTTTTTTAAATTAAGGCGAGTATCGGCACATGGCTTTGAAAATAGTTAAAGTTTGACAAAATTATGAGCAACTGAAAATAGAGGCTTATAATGGAAATTGTTGTAGGTAACATTAACTAAAAGTGGTACTACATGTGTGTGTTCATGTTCTCTCTCTTATTCAGATCTACATATTTATTCTGTACAAAAAGCTACCTTAAAAGAATACTAAAGCCCTTATCCTGCAAAACACACATTTAACTTTACTACCATAAGTAGCCCAATTGATTTATAAGGTTGTAAAATGAAGCACTCAAAAATTAGGCATTGCCAAACTTAAAGTTGCTCATGCAACATGAAATCAGCCTCATATGGCATATGCTTTGTGACTCTGTAATTAGAGATTCTTTCATATACTTTGTTTTCACAGAACTCCTGTGTCACTCAATCTGAAACTCGAATGATGCCCAGAGGATAAGGTAGGTGGTAATATTTTCTTTTATTATCTCTGTTTCTGAGTGACCTCATCTGACATGTGGCCTTCAGCCCTGGCTCATTCTCTACAAGCCATCTGTTATACCCAATGAGGGTCAAAATGGGCTTTCAGTTACATGGGGTGTAAATCTGGATTTACTTCAGATTTTCACCATAGTAATAGCATGTAGAATTTAGCCACAACTAAGGCACGTATCTGCAAAAACACTGCTGCAATCACTATAAATCCGGGCTCTGTTCATTCAGAAAAAGTATTGCGCTAAATAAGTTACTGATGATAGACTAAAGTGTGTTTATGAAGGATCAATTTGTAGAAAGGTATCATTTTTACGAGCTCAAAGGGCTATCAGGTAATATAGTGAACACTTCTTTGGGGTCCTATACAACAAAGGCAGTGTGCTCACTTCCAGTTATAATTTTTCTTATATTACCTCTCAGATGGAGATGGAAACAAGCACATAGTAGAATGGTGTTTGGGGAGTGATGATGTTTTCTTCCAATTTAGCTTTTATGTTTCAGCAATGGCTATCCTGTGTATGTCTCCAGAATTTAAAAAAATGTAATCTATAACAACTGCTGCTCCTGAGTGTATAGTAAAGAATTTATTTTATTTCAGTGTAGCTATCATTTTTCATTCTTGGGAAAGGATCATAACTCAGCCATTTAGATAAGATGGGCAACTTGTGTCCTTTTTCCACAATGTATTGAACAAGTCTATCGCATGCATGATTTAATACAGAAATAGGTTCTTTTCTTTTATTTAAAGAGTTCTTTTGTCTGAGATAAACTGGGCCAAATTTATCCCTGCCATAAAGCCACTGACTAAAATAGAGCAACACCAGACATGCATTTGGACTGGTATATATACACATATCCGCGGACACTCAGAGTGTTTATTCTATTTCATACTAGATTCCCTGTGTAGGGATGGATAAATATACATTAGAGTAGTCAGCTGGACTCTGAAAGCATTTAACAACTCTATAATTTGGGAAAGAAGGTATAAATCTAATAAAGACTTGATAGGTTCCATATTTTGATTGACACCAACACAGGAACATTGGCACTTAGTATACTATATAAGAGCAAACTATACAATCTGAAATATTGTATATATTCTGATAGTATTCTGTAGTATTCTGAAATACTAGTTCAGAAAAATCAGTTGCAAATACTTTTTTTTGCAGAGAAGCATGAGGAAGATTTTTTTTAAAAACTATAGGACCTTTCCCCCATAGAATCATAAAAAAGAAGGTATGAAAAAGATGTATTGGGTGAGTCCATGCAGTAGTCCATTCCCCTGCCAGTAGATTGTTCTCTATAGTTGTTTTTCTAGTCCTTTGACCAGTCCATTTTTTAAAGTGCCAACCAATCAGGCTTTCACCACTTCCCTTGAGAGACTATTCCACAGCCCAATAGATCTTACAGGGGCAGAGTCTGCTCTCATTTACACTGGTGTAAATCTCAAATAACTCCCCTGCCAGCTCTAAGCCACTGATGGATCACCCGGCTTGCAAATGATCCTCCTGCGGCCAGATATGTCATCTTTGGGACCAGAATCCTCTAGCAGTGTAGCTCAAAGCATCTAGCTATTGTACACAATATCACATTAATTACAGTTCTAATTAAAAAAAGAAAAATGTATATCTTTCATTACATTAGTTCTGTAGCACTGGTAAATAAATGAAATAATGAGTAGAACTGAGGGAGGATTCTCTGCTCCTTGAAGTCTTTAAACCATGATTTGAGGACTTCAATAGCTCAGACATAGGTAAGGTTTTTCATAGGAGTGGGTGGGTGAGTATCTGTGGCCTGCGTTGTGCAGGAGGTTGGACTAGATGATCAGAATCATCCCTTCTGACCTTAGTATCTATAAATCTATGAAACTGATTTATTTTTGTGATGAGGTCTTCAATCCCTTGAGAGGGTCACAGCAAAGAGAATGGGAAAATTTATTCTACTTTATGAGTAGAAACCAACTGCACAAATAAGGTAAGGATGAATCATAGCATATAATGTTTCCTTCTTTAGGTCCAATGTCTGTCTAGTGTGCAGAAAGCCTCTGGGCTATGGGGATGTGTGGGATGGAAGTTTTCAATCCCATTGCTTATTTTCCCCATGGAAAAGTGAGTTGTCAAACTGTCTACAAGAGAGGTTATGGAAGAGCATTTTGGATCAGATTCCCAGAGCTGAGTGGGCATGATTCACACTCATCCTGTGCATGTACATCTTTTGATCCAACCAATGGCAACCAAGTAGTCACATGCTTGTGCAGATTATTCCTGCTGAAAACCAATGGGACCCTTTTATCACAAGAACATAAGGATTGCCATAATCTGTCAGTGCTAGTGGGTCATCTAATCCAGTACTTGGTCTCTGACAGCAGCCAATCCCTGACATTTCTGAGGAAAGTGCACAAATTCTCCATTACAGATATTTATAGTTTAATGTGCACACACTGTAAGTCACTTCCAACACTCTTTTTTAAAATGCTTGGGTTATAACCTTCTATTCCTCATACATTTTTGTAAATCCTATCAAATGTAACCGTGGATGTTCTAATTATCCATATAAATGTCTAATCTTTTTTTAATCTTACTAAGCTCTTGGCCTGCATGATATCTTTAGCAATATATTTTACAGGTTAATTATGTGTTGTGTAATGAAATATTTCCAAGTGTCAGATTAATATTTGTTGCCTTTCACATTAAAATTAATACTATGCAAATTTTTACTATAATTTATTGCAGCAACTTTTAATCTGATATCTACTTCTTCTTTTACTCTGATTTTATCCTGCTTCTTTAAGATTCCTATCTTTTTATCAAATTAATTTCCCTTAAATGTAATCTGCCTGTAAATGAAACATGATTTTTGATTTGTTGACTAACACTTAACTGTGATAATGTTGAATAATAAAAACATTTAATTCAACATATGAAATTGATGTAATTAGAATGCAGGAAAAATATAACAAAAATTCAGTTTTATTTCCTCCAGATAACAAAATGAACCTCCATTCATTACAGTCCACTAGCTGGAAAGAACAGTTAGAGGTCTTTAGATCTCTGGTGTTTAAAAAAGTTCTTTCAGTTTTCTGATGATTCCCACTACTAGGAATCAATCTCTTGAAGACAGATTTCTAAAAGCTGTTCTTAGCATTCCTTCTTCAACATGCAAAATTCTTTACCAACCAGAAATTAACCACAAATCTTTTCAGACTTTCTACAGGTATTAAATTACTTGCTCATTATTACCGTAAAAGCAACATTCTTCCCTACTCAGTTCTGCTGCATGAATAACCTTCCATGCAAAATTATCTCCGGAACTTTCCAAATGATCTTAGGATTCCACATTGAGAGGCTGATCTTACAAGTGGCCAGGAACTGAGGTTGCTCAGATTCTTTCAGGAGATATTTTGTCTGATCTGGTTCTCAGCCATCTACACTCTAGAACTTAAGTATTATGTTGCAATGCTGAGCATCACAGCATCTAGAAAATTATAGGAACACTGTAATCCACAATCCCTGCATTAGACACATTGGCTTCCTAGACCATGAATGGGGAGAGATAGTTGCCCTAGAATGTGATCCACAAAAATCAGCACACTAGGCAGGGGTCCACCTAAGCTAACCAACAGGAGATGCAGACAAGAGAAGTATGTGCTAAGCCCCGCACCCCTCTCAGAGATATGTGCCTGCAGGGAGACTCCGATCTCTGCTTAGCAAAACGTGAACAGGAACCAGCCTCCTGGAGTCCGGTAGCTTAGGTGTCCAAGATGTTTGTTGCAGAATTGAGTTAGGCACCTGCCTTGCTCCATACAAAACAGGTGGTAGTACTGCCACATTCCTTATAACTTCCAGCCCACTGGTTAGAGCATTTACCTGGGATGTGGGAGACCCAGATTCAATTCCCTTCTCTTCCAGACAAGGAGAAAGACCTCTGACAGGGAGATGCTCTAACCACTGAACTAAGAGATATTCTGCTATCGGGCTCCCCTCAGTCCTGGTCGACACTACAATTAGGTTGATGTAAGATGCCTTATGTCAACATAACTCTGTACATGTCTACACAAAAATATTGCTCCCACCAATGTAACTCACCAACTACAGTGACTTAATAACTCTACTTCTGTGAGAGGGGTGGTGCTTAAGTCGATATACTTAGGGATTTATTCATCACACTCAGGGCCAGCCGCCAGTGGCTGGGGCTGGGGGGCAGGCCGGAGTTGGGGATGTCCAGCACCGTTCGCCATGCCGCTTCCTCTCCAGTGACTTGGGCCCCTTGGGCAGTGCCAGCATCCCCACCATGGCCCAGACCAGCAGCACTGGTCACGCTCCCGGCCTGCCAGCTTCTTGGCAGCAGGGCCTGCATCCGGCCATGGGGATTGGCATGAGCAGGGCTCTGGAGCCCCACCCCTCCACTCCACTGTGATGCAACATGCGCTGCTGCCATCACTCAAGAGTGCCTGGGAGCAGCTTGCAATCAGACAACCTTTCCCGCGCAGCCCCAACCCCTGTTCTGCCCCTTCTCCTCAAGACCCTGCGCACTCATCTCCGTTCCCTCCCTCCTCATCGCTAGCCCTTGTGAGATGGCTTGAGGCTGCGGATATAGGTAAAAGATGGCTCACAGATTACAGGTCAGATCACGGGTTGATTCTGGCAGATGTGGATCAGCAAATCCACATTTTTGTATTTGCACAGGGCTCTAGAATTAATTAGGAGGACAAAATGTCACTACGTTGCTTATATCGACTCTTGCTGCCTTTCAGAAGCCATCCCACAACACCCCACACTGACAGTTAAATTGGTGCAAACACTCCTGTTGAGGACAAGCACCGTCGATACAGAAATTTAGTGTGGACATGCAAAAGTAGTTTAAATACTGCGGTGGCTGTATGTCAATGTAGCTTAGGTCAACTTAAATTTTGTAGTGTAGACTTGCCTTCGGTCTCATGTTGAAGCTGTTCCATTCTTGATAAATAATGAGTGATTGGCGCAGGAAGACTGAACGTGGGTCTTCCACCTCATAGGTGGGTGCCCTAAGTACTGGACTACAGAATCCCTTTCATGCTCTCTCTGACCCAATGACTTTAAATAATTTATTCAATGAACAGTCAGTGCTTAAGTATTACTTAATCATGCCTGCCCTAATCACTCTATTATTTATCCACAGTGGAACAGATTCAACAGGAGAGTTTGAAGAAGACTCACAATGGAATCTCTCATAGCTCAGTGTTTAGATCATCTCTTTGAGTGGTGGGAGACTCCTTTTCCCCTCTCTGATAGAGAGGGGAATTGAACCTGGATCTCACACATCCCAGGTGAGTGTGCTAATCATTGGGCTAAAAGTTATAAAGTGAGCACCTCCTCTGGTGCCCATATTTTGAATGGGACCCAATCCAACAGGCAGCCTCTGAGCATGCCTACCAGATTGGGCTCCACACATGAGATTTAGGTGGCCAAATGTCTATTATCACTCTGTTTATGAATTGCTCTGGAGCTTAGGCAGGAGATAGGCATCCTGGCACCTAGGATGGGGCAACAATGTGTGTTCCCAGAAGCAGAAATGTAGGTGCCTAGGGAAGTTTTACTCTGCAAACTTAGGCCCTGACTGAGTTAGGCACCTACGGGGTTCATCAGGATTTTTGTGGCTCACAATGGAGCCAAACTAGGAGTTAGGCAGCTAATCCAAGGTTTGGGTGCCTAACTCTGTGGTTTAGGCACTTAACTACCTTTGTAGATCCTACCCTTAGTGCTTTAGATGTCTTAAAAAACTTTCTGGGAAAATACAAAGGATTATAATTTCCCTCCTTGAAACAAAAGTATTCCTAAACTGTATTTCAACATTGTAAGTATACTTATGTTTTTCTTATGGCTGCACTCTGGATTTTCTTTTTTCCCCTTCAAATGTATTTTTTCCAGGTTTTTTTTTTAATTCCCTTATAAAGAGATTGTGAACCAGATCCTCCTCTGGTACAAATCAGCATAGCCCAACTGAATTAAATGGAGTGATGGGGATTTTTGCTGAGGAGCTGGACCTGTTTCTCTAATACAGAAATGGGATACCCTTCTCGGAAAGTTTTGTAGAACTGAACAGAAAACAACAACCTTTCTATATTTTTTACTAACTTCAATAGAAAATTATATCACTTATACAAAATTCTATAGAATTCGGAGAGGGGGAACCAATAGGAAGAATTGGTCCATTACATTCTATAGTTTTTTAGACTAATTTCCAAAGACTTTTGTCTAGTATATTGGCCCATTGATCCTTCATAGGTATCCCTAATACAGAGTTTCTAAAATGGTCTGGGAGATACAAGGTATCTCAATAGCTCTTTTGTCTGGTTTCAAGTTTGCACCCCAATCCTATAAAGTCATATGATAACTTTATACACAAAAGTTGTCTCACTGAGTTCAAGTCTTTTCAGGATCAAGGCCTGAAGAACTACATGCCATAGAGCGCTATTGAATGTGAAGTCTATCTGTTCCCCAATGTAGAAAATAACCCAGGTTGGCTTTCTTTAGCACACACTTTTCACAAGCTTTACAATTCAATTCATAGTTGTGGTTACATCAGGTAAATGAATCTACTTCATAAAAGGTTATAACCTATGATCATATACCCCACTGACAAACAGAATCCTGTATTTCCAGTCACCAGAGCTCTCTGATGTTGTTTTCAGGGACCACTAGCTCATAGTTATTTTCCTTATGTTCCTATTGTTACCATTATATACTATTTATATTAAGTATCACCAGAGGACCACAGTCAGTATAAGGGTTCTGATGTGCTAGAAACTGTGCAAATGCCTAGAGACACACTTGCCCTGTTCTGTGGAGCTTAAATATCTCACTAATTTTTAATTTCTAAATTTATTTTTCCTGAAAAAAGTTTTATTTAGGGAATCCTACATGTCTCCAAGATGACTTCATTCCCCACCAAGAATCAAAGCAACCCATTTGTTGATAGCAAGATCAGTTTCTCAGAAAGATACCACTAGTCTGGAGATATTCCTGCCAGTGGCATATGCCTTGGAAATGATCCTGTTTGTTGAAAATCATATGGTATAGAGGAATCCACATGGGCAATAGATACCAGTAAGATTACAGCAAAGCCTTCTGAACATTTTGAAGAAGCTGTTCTTTTGATTTATCTTTTGCACAGTACTTCAGTGGTCTCTCAAGGAAAGGCACAGCCCCCACTATCATTGTCACTAGGCACTCAAGATAGGAATGCAGATATTCTCTCATCTATAGATGGAATTATCACCGTGAAGTGATGTATGAAGCTGACAGGTTTTAAACCATCTGCACATAAATCGATATGGGCAGTTGTGTACTATAAGTCAGAACTGAAAGTTAACAGGGCTGCTAGCTAACAAAGGCCTATGGTGCCCTGATTAGCAAAAGAAAGAATACATATGAGCGAATTACCATCAGTACTTGTAAACTATTTTCCCTATAGATAATCACTTTTCCCCCCTTTGGCACAGAATATTTCAAAGGTAGAAACTTTAATTTGATGAGAGGGTCATTTCTCTCACTCATGATTAAGCCTCTGCCAATATGTGTTATAATTCGGACCTGGCTATGTTGCTGCAGAATTCATGCAGTAGTGAATTAATTTAGTAGAACTATACTGCATAAAACAATTTCTAAAGTCTTAAAATTATGTAGTCTATAATGCAGTCCAAACTGAAATGTTAATGATGCTGAATGGTATTGTAAAAAATCTGGGGTTTTAATGTGGTGTTTTACTGTTTTCCTACCTGCTTTGATGTAAAATATTATTATTAAAGTATCTGGTGGAGTAGAATATTGTAGTTAAGATGCTGCTTGTTCATCAGTTCATGAAAATGGAATTGTGTGTGTGTGCATGTGTGTGTGTGTGTGTGTGTATTATAAAATGCCATTAAATATAGTAGTTGCAAATAAATATTAATTATATCTGAAGTGATATTTCACGGGGATATAAGCACTATTAAAATTCACATACCACAGAGTGACAGTTGGGCTAAAAATCCCTGACTAAATTTTATAACTGAGAACTTACACCAACTGACACACAGTATATTTTACTACAGTGAGATTCTAGGGGTACCTGGTGACATTTTCCGGTTCAAGCATGCTGTCAGCTCACAGTGGATATCAGCAGAATGTCTGTGGTATTGTGTAACGCCGACAGACCCTGGTGGTCGTGGGTGGGATTGAACTGGGGACCTCAGGAGCTTAGTGCATGAGCCTCTATCGCATGAGCTAAAAGCCAACAGGCTGTTAGCTAAGGCTGTAGAGCAGACTCATTTTATTTCTCTCTCTCTCTAAGTGGGCTCAGTGATACCAGTCAGCTCTGTGTTCTTGGGGAACCAGGATGCAGTATCCAGCCTGTCTAACACATGAAAGACCCCCAACCACCACCACCAGCCTCTGCTTAAACCAAAACCTATCAGAGAAAAAAAAAAACTTACAGAGAGCAATGAAGGGCGGATGGGAGACACACCTAGACCCCTCCTGACAAAGGTGACAAGATTAAGACATCTCCATTAGCATACAGTATGGAAAACAGAGACAACTCTCCTAGCCTCATTTGCATGAAAGATGGGACAGGGAGACATCTCAATTTGCATACAGAATGGAGAACAGAGAACCCACACTGAACTCCGGGACCAGAAAAGCAGGGAAGCATGTCATCATGGGGCATATCTGCTCCAGATGTTAATGGTCCTATGCCCACACACCCTAGCTCATCAATTATCAGACCAATTCTAGTAATGAATCCTTGATTGATATCCAAAATACTGAAGCAACCTAGTTGCATTGTGAGCTCCCTGGAAGAAAACACCACCCATAGCCAAGAGTGATCAGCTCCTATTGTCTAGCCTAAAGAAAACTCTTGAGTCATCAGTTTACCTTTAAACAAATCTAGTGTTCTCCCTTGAACCGTTGTATTTTCTCTACAAAAATTCCTACTCACCCTCCAGTCAGTGTTCTGATGCATGGACCCAAATTCCGTATCAGTTCCACTAGGACTCCATCTCCTGACTGATCGTGCTGGGGGCTCTGCCTGTCTACAGCATTCAAGACCCTAAGCTACCACCATCACCTGGGAACCCTGACCAGTTCAAGCTTCATGGAGTGAGTGAGATTCCTCTCTCTCTCTGTTCTCTTTTCTACCTCAGGTATTAACCTTTAATAATGTATCTGGGTATGTTTGTTTGCCTCCTTGTGTAATTATCACTATTATCAATAAATACCTTTTATGGTTAAGCTGGTTGCTTCTCTCTCTCTCTCTCTCTCTCTCTCTGAACTTTACTCTTTTGTGTTTTTAGCTTCCCCCATTTACTCTGCAGCAATGCTTCTTTTACATAAGCTAAAGTTCCTGGTAGCACCCAAAAATACTGTGGGGTTTGCTCATCAAGTGGGTTACTATCAGTACAATTGTGATGTGAAAGTGGGGATAGGGACATGTTAAACCTTTGGCATATAAGGGGGCAGGCAGCTGAAAGTGCTGCTTGACCCAGCCTATTGTGTACAGGGGCATATAAGGGGGATCAGCTTGAGAGTGCCAATTGACCTGGTCCACTCAGACTTGCTCTGTTAGTGTGTGTGTGTGTGTGTGTGTGTGTGTGTGCGCACACGCGCATGCATCTGGTTCTAGGGCTGGAGGAACCCATTCCTGGGGAACCTAGGTCCTACAGGATAGCTCCATTGGGAAGGGACTTGCAGAAAGAAGGAGTAGAGCTTCATATGAACACACAAGTGACATAAGCAGTACATTAATAGAATTACAGAACCCCCGCCTCCCAGAAGAGTAACCCTAATGAATGAGCATACCCCAAAGTAACGGACATATCTGGTAACATCAGTGCCACTAGATGGGATAGAACCCCACATCCAGATATGTGGGTTACAATTGTACACTATAAAAGTGATATGATTGGCTGAAGATACTTCTCTCTAAATTAATTTATATTTCATGACTATAGAGATAATTCATCAACCTGATCATCTCTATGTTAGTCAGCAAAATATAAGTTTTAAATCCATTTTATAAAACAGAATAGGAAAGAACAAGTGCTACATGCTATTCTCAGATATTATATATATATGAAAGTCCATTGTTGTGTGTGTATTTGAAGACAGAATGTGACACTTAATTTAGGTTAATCTTCTCCTACTTTCTAGTGTCATGGAACCACATCACTATGAAAAGCAGTAATTGTACTGCAAGTTATTATATGACATTATTATTGTTTTTCTCCATTTTCAACACTGACTTTCCATAGACTATCAAGTAAAATTTGAGTTCTCTGTCCTTACCTTCATGGTGCTCAATAGTCGGGCCCAGAATACCTAAGAAACTCTGGAATAAGGATCATTGTGGAGAACTCTGCTTCTTGGGCATAGCAAAAATAAAGTTCCTTTGTACTGAAGACAGACCTATCTCTGGGGGCAGTCCTAGGCTGTGGGGAAAAAATCCCACAAGATCTAAGAACCACCTCACCTATACCACTTTGAGCACAAGGCACACTTCTTTGACCTTGACTTCAATAACACATCCAGTGCACACAAGACATCAAATAAATGTTTAAAACCTCACAATTTTTCCTTTGGACAGCAAATAGGAGAAAAGGGTCGGGGTGGGGGGACAAGAGAGAGTCACACATGACACTAGTCACATCACTTAATGGACATCTGGAAGGTGCTTAGATACTACGGAGATGAGGAATGTATACAAACCTGAATAGAATTATAGCAAATTTAGCTGAATGTATGTGCAGTTGGAGCTTAGAGAAACACTGCTACAGGATGACAGAAACCTTGCAAAAACCATTGTCTCAGATGAGTTGAGACAGAGAAAAGTTAGTACTGAAAAATCAGGACAGGGAGTGCTATGAGAATCTGGCTCAAGCACTCTAAATAGTGTAAGGCAGTATAAAAGCTCAGTACGAGAGGTCTAGATGAAAACGTGTTCTACCATACACTTAGGCCCAAAACTCCACATCAGGATGAGCCATGCTTCGTGCAGAACCTAAGGGATGGCAAAGGGAGTTTACAGCCACCTTTAATTCCAGGTGCAGCTGGGAATTGCTCTGGCCCTCTGTGAAAGCAAGAGCAGTCTTGCCTCAGGGTTCTTCTAACATACATCAGCTTGTCACAGTTCCTAATGGCCATTACATTCCCTAGGTAACTGCCAAAGCTCCAGATGCTCCAGGTGTGTCCCTCCTGCTGCCATCACAGCCCCAACATGCTCTTACACTGCTACTGGTAGTGGTGGTGGAGGAGAGTCAGCTATGCCAGCTCTAGAGCATGCAGAGTTTCCTTTATACAAGAAGATTCTTTGGCTATCCTATAAGGGGAGTTTTATGTATCCAGAGCTGAAGATCTGCTCCTTAAACTACAGTACTTTGATCAAAATAAAAGAACCCTTTTCTAACATTCCCATGACAAAGGAGAAATGGCAGCTAGAGCACTTAACAGGAAAAAGGAAAATGTGAATGGGGTATTTTAAATGTTTTAATGGCTTTTAATTTAAAATTTATACACATTATCATGAATAAATAAATAGCCTGTATGATTTTTAAAAGCTACAAGGTAAAACAAAATTATATTGGGGGTCATTAGACTTGCAAAAACATTTTCAGTTTGAGAAATTCTTCTGAAGCCAATCTGAAAGTTATCCTCCCTCGAAGAATAAGTGCAGTGATGTGTCCAGTCAGCTATGTGGGCTGATCCAAAGCCCATTGACATTCATGGAGTTGCTCACATCAACATCAATGGGCTTTAGATCAGATCTGCTCTGTACTACTCTCGTGGGATAATGGCCTATAGGCCACATTCAGCTCTCAGTTACTTCAATTTACTCAGGTATAAATCCACTGAAGACAATTTAAACAAGTATACTAGATAACAGAATCTGGTCCATTTGATTCTATTCCATGCTTCAACACAACAAAAGGGGCTGACTCTAATCTAATTTACACTGGTTTTACACCATTTGTTAATCTAAGGATTTCAGTGGGTTTCTATTTGATAAACACTAGCATCAATGAAATCAGAATCAACTTGTGAGTATGCTGGGCCAAATTCATCCTTTGTTTAACCACAGCGATTTTGGTGGGTTTACAAGGATTTGGCCCATTAACTGATACACACATATTCAGGAGTGAATTACATATAGTTTCACAGTGTGTTTCATTATGCAATTCTGAGTTAATACCTACAGGATATCTACCCATCTTCATTTTAATAGCCATCACAGACTTTTACTTTGTAACTCTCACTGATTACCCATAATACCCACGATTCTTCAGTCACACTTCAAATTCTCTGTTTCAGATAAGAAATTAATGGTGATCTAATTGGATACTTATAGTCAGTTAAATACTAATTGAAAGGCTTACTTGAGATACTCAGTATAAAGTGTTATTAATTTTTCTAATTTAAAAATAAACAAAGTATCAGGCATTTTGCAGAAGTCACTGTATAAACTGTATTGAGATTTGTCTTTCTGAAAAGACGACTTTATGGTATTCCTCTAATGGCACAAACCTGTTATTAGAGCACACCAGGTTTGAATTAAACGTTAATTCTTTGATATTATTCAGAGAATTCCTGAACCAAAGAGAGTAAAAAAATACCCCATGATAAAAAATTATCAAGGCAATTAAAACAATATTTTAAGGTTGCCTTTAAAGAGTTCGTCTTTATATCAAATAAATCCCAACTTCATTTAAAATATTGAGGGTCCAATCCTATAATCCTCATGCAAAATAATGTGAAAAAGGTACTTTTTGATGCTCTTTATAATTCAAGACAGTAAAAACTATGCAAGTCTTATTGTCTTTTGGGGGTTGCTGTGTGTGCAATAGGGAAGTTTTGTATGAATACATAATCATACTGAAGTGACTTTTAGTTTGTACTGCTTTTCAGATGTTTTCATAGCATTTTAAATATAGTGGGTTTTGTCTTCTACTTTATAGCAATTCAAGAGAAGTGAAAAGTGCTTTACAAAGCAAGAAATAAAATACTCCATATTTTATATATGTCTCTTAAAATTGGGATTGATTAAAAAAATAATTCCTTGAAGTCCCCAGATTTAACCTCAGAAGGCCATATTCCACCTTCACGTAAAATAGGCAGAATTCTTTCTATTTTAATAGCATTGCACCCAATACTGATATCAGGACTGAATTTGATGTATGAGGCCTGAGGCTTATCCCACTTACATTAGTTTTTCAATTGGTGTATCTACACTGACTTAAATCTACACTGATCTACCATAGTGAAATGAGAGGAGAATTTGGGCCTACATTTGTTGTGTGTGGGGGTGAGTGGATGGGGGGTAGGTGGATGTCATTTGGTTTTAAATCATTTCATTATCTATTTCTTTGGAAAATACATTCTTTGGCAACTACTTTTAAGGTTTTGAAAGATGCATACTTGTCTTCTGATGTATATTACTTACATTTCTTACATGTTGTGAAGTACCCTGAAACTTGTGTTTAGTATTGCAAACCTCAGTATAATCAGAGTTTGTGGCCTGGTATATCTTTAAGGCAAGACCAGTAGCAACAAGTAATGTGAAGACAACTATAATAGCTATCTGTTCCCATGATAGCAATAGGAAGTGGGAGTCAGGTTAGGTAGAATAGCAAGAGTCAGCATTGTTGTGGCAGTTTTAATGTGTTTAGATTGCTTCCTTTGAAATTGCTCTGAAAGAACAGTTATGCAAGTGAATATTGTGTGCAAATTGTGCCCAAAGCAATATTTGTCTTTTTCATTCAAATGCAACTGCACATAACCTGAGCTCACATGCCATTACCTTTCTTTTGGTACATTAGTAGTAGTAGTAAATATAATTCTCAGCTCTTCTATGGTGCTTTATATTAGTAGATTTCAAAGTACTTACAAAGAAGGTATCATCCCCATTTTACAGATGGAGAAACCGTGGCATAGAGAGGTGAGGTAACTAATCCAAGGTCACTCAGCAAACCAGTGGCAGAGCCAGGAATAGAAGCCAGATCTCTTGAATCCTTGTCTAGAGTGCTAGCCACTGATCATTTAATAAGGTTCTACTGAAAAAAAAACCAACCCCACACTCTGATGATCCAGAATCTTAAACCTTTTTACTTCCTTTTCTCTTAGTCTTTCTTACTTACATGCATTTTTAATCAGAAAATTTTATTCCATTTACATGGTTTCTGCTCATATATTTGTGTTTAGTAGTGTATCTCATTTGGTTCATAAAAACAACATAGTTTGCATTCTGCATATAGAAAGTTATTTTAAAAAAATATTGAAATGGACCCTCCAATCTGGATAAAAACACATTAATGAACCATTAATGTGCATCAGCAAGGATCACAGGGACAGCTAGCGAACAGCAAGCTAGCGCAGATAGATTCACACCCAGCTTGCCATAAACTAATTGTTCATGTAACTGAAGAGAAGCCCTCAGCTGCATCTGGTTGCCCATGTCCCCCATGTGGCCATTCTAAGAACTAGGGATGGCCAGAGCCCAGTAATATCCCAGCCACACCCCTTTCTGGTCTGAGAATTCCCTCATACTAGAAGCCAGACGGTAAATTGGCACAGAGCTTCTACACTGATTTTATGTTACCCAGTGAATCAACCTACATGGGGGGAATCCTTAAGGATAAGTTAGCAAAGGGCCATAAAATTGACCTGTGCCAAAGTAGTGTAAAGGGGCCACAGTGGGATAATAATCTGGCTCATTTGACTGCAGTGGAGTTATTCTAGATTCACACTGATGTAGTGAGATCAAATTCTGGCCCTTTGCCTTAAATGTCAGTAGAATAGATATTCAAAGAGTATAATAAGTTTGAGTACCTGGAGCTTTATGTTTGTCGAAGGGTTCCTCTAGTCTGTCACCTCTTATAATCTTTCCCCTCTTTGGTTATTTCCTTTTCTCCCCTGGCTGCTTCCATTTCTACTGCTCCATAACGATGCTGTCTGCATAATGGGATTTCAAAGTGAAATTTACTAAATTAGATAATTTCAGTTTGCCTCACAGCACATCTGGGCTCTGCTCCTGTCCCCTAAAACTAGCTCTGAGATAGAGAAATTTGCTCATATATTACAAGGAACCCACTCTCTGAAAGAGGGAAGGACAGGATATTTATTCCAGGTATTCCATGTATCAGAGAGGAGATTCTGGTACAGAGAGCTGAATTGTCTCCCACATATAGCCCATATCAAGTGATTAAGATTTCCATTAGCATCATTTCTAGCATCTTTCTGGCCACAGGCAAGGTAAAAGAATAGAGATGTGTAATGAAGCAAACATAATGAAAAATGACTGATACACCCTGATTCTTCACAGTGCACTGCCTTTCAATAAGAAGTATTTAAATGCTATTTTACTTGGAAAAAGCAATGAAATAAAGCATCATCCTTCCT
The DNA here is from genome assembly GCF_009764565.3 of Dermochelys coriacea. Lineage (NCBI taxonomy): Eukaryota > Metazoa > Chordata > Testudines > Dermochelyidae > Dermochelys > Dermochelys coriacea. The sequence continues at coordinate 189,110,543 of NC_050068.2, read as the reverse complement.
TTCCCCTCCCCCCCCATATACATATCTTAATACATGGGATTGAGTAGGAGAACAAGCTGGATGCTGGGGGAAATAAATGGCAAGAGTCTGACTAATGGATTTTATTCACTTCCTTGTGCTTTTGGTGCCACATCTGATAAACCTTAAAAAGAACCTGATTTTCAGAGAGTGGGCGTTCAGCACTATCTGAAAAATCAGACCCCGTTAAGATGTGTCAAGTTAGGCAAGCAAGATCACTAATCACTTTTGAAAATATAGGCCCTAACTTCTTATATAGAGTGATCACTTCAGGATATCTTTGATGTAAATCAGACAAGTGTTGGGAGTAGCAGAACTTAACTGGTAAATATTTAGGTCCAAATCCTGAGGTGCTTACTCTGTCCTTATTCAGGACAGTCTTTCATTGAGTTAAATTTAAATGTGCTTGAATGATGACTGTATAAGACTGTACAAGTTAGAGATCTTAGGATTTAGCCCTCCTTTGATTCAGCATGGTCGATAAAAAGATGCTTAACTTTAAGCATGAGTAGTCCCATTTATAAGGGACTGGGACAAAGGCAGTCTGGACGAGCAGTCCCAGCTGCACTGGTGTCCACAAGTTAAGGACCGCCACAAGGCAGTAGTCAGCAAGCCAGGATCAATAGGCAAGAGTCAGGGTCAGAGTCAGGCTGGAGTCAGAGATCAAAGATCAAAGAGATCAAAGTTACCAGGTCAGAATCAGGAGGCAAGAGTCAGGATTAGAAACAAGTTGATATCAGAGACTAGAGATCAAGAAAGCAAGATGGGGGTCTTACATTGCAACAAGTCAGAAGCCTGCGTGGCTCTCCAGACAACTTTCTGGAGCATCCTCCATAGTTAAATAGTGAGCATGGGCCAATCAATAGGCCACAGGGTGCTGTCACTCTGGAACTTTTGGGGGGGTACTTCCTGCAGTGCCCATTCTCCCCAGTGCTCCTTTGATTTAGTTCTGCATAACCACCAGCAGTGGTGTGGGCACATCAGCTGTCCCAGCACCTTGGCTTCAGTTTCTACTCCCATAGATCCTTACATCCTTAATATCAATGGAACTATTCATATGCTTAAAAGTTTCTTGCTTCTCCCTATGTTTGTTGAACTAAGATTTGGGTGGTGTTTTTTTTAATACATTTTAAAAGATTTGGGGGGGGAGGGGGAGGCAGGCACAGCTCCCTTTTCTTCTAGAGGTCCCTAAGTTCAGCTTTTGGGTGGTACAAAAGAGAAAAATCCATTCTGTGCAAGGAGTCAGCCAAAAGGGACGCTGGAATAAACTAGGATATGAAAGTTTGAAGGTTTTATAGATCACGTCAAAATGTTTTGGCCTTAGTGATAGGAATCTCCTCTGAGAACTTATGCTAATATCTTTGTTCAGTGTAGAAAAGAGGATAGAATCAAATCAACTGACAATACTGAACACAATAAGAATTGTGCCAAGTGCTAACAGTAATGTGAAAAAAAAAATTTAAAAAACTCAGTTAATTAAGCCATTGAATAATAGAACTGTGTTTCTGTAACTCAATAACATTTTCATTTAAAATATTTATTAAGCATCCTTTGTGTTCATTTGCAATCAAGGATTTCAAAGAAAATGACAATGGTAATGTTCTCTCTAAATGATCTTTGCCTGTTATGACTTATTGTAGGCTCTCTTTTACTCATCTGCTTATAATAAGGCCAGTTTCAATGAAGGTAGTAAAAGAAATGATATGGGACCTATTCTCATCCTCCAGTGATATTTTTTTCCCTAGACTATAACATCAAGACTTCAGAAAATGCAACTGTCTGCTTATTTTTATGTGGTGACTACTATCATAGTCATTTTAACACACTCACATTATTTACCGTATGTTCTTTGTTTAGCCAAAATAGATTTTTTACATAGTTCATTTGGACACTTGGGAATAAATAGCTTATTTGTCTCATCACTTTAATGTTTCAGCTACTAGAATATTAAAAAAGAAAGTATTTTTCACAAGAAAATGTGTTCTCAGATATTCTCTAATGTAATATATTTTTGAATAATGGTACTTTGCTTTATTGCCCTCTCTAAAAAAAGGAATTACTTATGTTCCTTGCTCTTTTTCAAGGTCTTACATCATGATGTAAGAGCTTTAAAGACTCTCAGTAGTTTCTTTCAAAATTAGCTCTGACAAACACCTTTTTCAGTTGACAGGTATCTTAGAAATAGTTACTTCAGAAGAGAAACTGTCTACAGCTAGCTATTAAAAGCATTAACAGGAACAATCTGACTAATGCAACACTCCCTACAACATATTAAGGTGCAGCACTGTAAGGTTTATGTCTGAAACTATGGGGCAACCCTTTTACAAAGCCATATCCAAGATGTGAATAGTGGAATAAAAGGGGTATAAATAAAGATCTACTCAGACCATTTCATTTCTGGAAGATCCATCTTGTTATTTTTTTCGTTCAATAGCACATAGAGGTCCAAGTAATGATCAGAGCAGCATCGTGCTAGATGCTGTACAAACATGTAATATAGGACAATTCCTTTCCTGAAGAATGGATAGTCTAAATAGAAAAGACAGACAAAGGGTGGGAGAAAGCAATCATCATCTCTGTTTTAGAGAGTGGGAATTAAAACACAAAGTAGTTCCATTAAAGTGTCTTGCTCAAGGTCCCCCAGGAAGTTTACAACACGTTAAGGAACTGAATCCAGATACCCAGAATCCCAGTCCAGTGTTTGAACCCCAAGATTATCTTTCTTTATAGGTTAGGTATTCCGTTCCAGAAAAGTACAATTCTGGACAAATTAAGTTTGTTGCTGCTTTTAAATGTATTGTGAATTGATAAATTTGTATTCATTGAACCTACAGTCACTTTTTTCTTATTCGTTATAAAATATGATCATCATGACAATAAGTGACTATTCCAGAAAAAAATTGCATTATTTCATTACTCCAGCACCTCTCCACCCAAACCTATTTGATGTTTTGTCATTTATTCTAAATAGATAACATTATTTTTCATCTGTGTTTTATTATTTAGCAGGGTGTAGCTAACACTCATCTGTATATTTCTATGTCACATATTACAATGGATCATTTTGTGATAATTGAGCATGCTAGTTAGCCATCAATATGGATTACAGATCTTACACTGAAATGTACATATGCTCAATGTATCCTGAAACATCAGTATCCCACCCTGCAATATTAGTTACAATGCAAACACAAAATAGCAGACAGAGGTCTAATAGCTTTGTCATTTTTGAGGCGCAGCTTGTCCTGATTTCCATCCAATATGATCTTTTGATAACCTTAGAGGTATGAGACACACATTACATAGGAAAAAGTGTCTCACGTTTACATACAGCATCTTGCTGGTAGTGAACAGGTAGGCAGAGTTCCAACTTCCATTGTAACACTCTTGTCCAGTTTCTCAAGAAAATTCCATTGAGTCTCAAATTTTCCATGTTTGGTCTTGGCCCAGTCTTTTTTTTTTAATTTTAAATTCTGAGAATAATCAGTTCAGCTATTTCTGACCTACATAACAAGGGGGGAACCCCTTCATGTACTGTACCCATATTTATCATCTATCTATCCAGGTTCTTAAACAGAGCCTACTGCTAGGATATGCCACACAATCCAAATGAAATACTTGTGCTTACATAACAAAAATAGACAAATGTTAAAAACTTCCAACTTAGGTTATTTGATAATCCACTTTCAGATAGTGAAAGAAAAAGAATACAGAAAACCGATTAAGGGATAAACTTTCAAAGGCATGCTTGGAACTGCAGCAGAGCAAACTGGGCCCTTTAAGAATAGGTGTCACTAGATTGAGTGATGCTGGTGTTGGTCCTTTAAGGCAATGATGTTCTGGGTGGAGCACCTGACCAAGTAACGTTCATGTGGTGAAGTTCAAGTGATAGTCATGTGACTTACAGAACTATAGGAGTCAGACATAAGACGAGCCTTGGCTCAAAGAGAAACCTGAAGGAGTAGAATTGTTGTGAGAATTGCTCCCTAGTAGTTCCCCAGAGATTAGTCAGAACTGGAGGACGACTAGTCTCCCAGGAGAGCTGGGGAGGACAGTATTCCGTGAGGGGATTCAAAGAAGAGGTTATTGTAAAAACAGAAACAGGGTTTCTGTGAGCAAAGGGTGGTGGGGACCAGGAAATCCTATGGTAGAGGAGAGACTTAATCCCCCACGTGTCACAAAGATCTTGTTTTCATTAGGGGATAAAAAGCATGTGGTTAACTTGTTAGTTAACAAAGATGAGGTAAAACGCTTGTACTGATGAGGCAGTTTGATAGTTTTCACACACAAATGCATATTAGTTACCATGCTATAAAAACACACCTTACTGTCTGTGAAGACTGTCAGTCTTCAACTCAACCTGCTAACCTTTGGAAAATGACAAACTGCCTTGTCTTCACTAGAATTATACCTTGAATTAGTTAATTTGGAGTTAACATCACACCTTCTTCCCCAGTGAGGGCAGGGCTTGGTGAAGTGATATAGAAATACCCTGCAGCATTGAAGTAAATTAGCCAAGGAAAAGAAACAGAGCTCAGAAGGACTGGACGGACATGTGGCCTGTGGACAGTTCACAGAGATGATCTGTAAAGCCTGCAAAGGCTGACAATGGACTACTGAGCGCAGGGTGGGCCTGGAAAATGATTGCAGTCAGTTGGAATTTTGCTTCTAGTCTGGAAGAGTAGAATTATGGCTCTGGAATGAAAGGTCAAAGGCATTACAGTGGCCTATAAGCCTGTGCAAGGCAGACGGGGGAGGTAAACGGAGACACTGCACCATGGTGCTCAACCCCCGCTTAGCCCCAGACTCTGCCCCCACTCCATCCCTTTCCCCAAAATTCCACCCCCGCCCCACCAATTCCCACTCCTGCTCCATCCCAGGCCTCACCTCCACCCCCACCCCATTATCTCCCTGTAGACAGACTCACTCCCAGATGCAGTGCAGATGTACTCATAGAAGATCACAGCTTATTAATGATACTGGTTATTCCTAGATGCTGGGGTAGCCTTTGAGACCTTATCCACTCAGTAGCCTCCAGGATCTTATCCACTTCATTTCCGAGAATTCATAAACAACTTACTCTTTGCCTCATCTTACATTCCAGGACTATCTTATCCTGGCCCTGATAGGGGGCCATGCTCCCAGGGCTTCTTCCCTAGAGATTCTTTGCCTACCCTGGTCTGTTCTGGCCCCAGCTCTCCAGATGGTCATCTTAACTGTTCAGATCCCCTTTTGGGTGTTCATCATTGTCCATTTGTAGGCTACTCCCCCAGTGGCTAGAGGGAGTGAAGGATGACCTTTCCCCAGCCCAGGGACCCTAACAGTAGCCATATCCCTTTAATGAAACTGCCCTCAATTCCCCAGCCCTCAACAATACTTCACCCTTACCTCAGGGCTTTCTATATTCAGGCCCATCAGCTAGCCATGAGCTCTTCATTGCTCCCTCAGTCCCTGCCAGCACTGAACTGTCCATGGTACCTTCAGCCCTCTAGGAACACCATTTCACTCCTCAGGCTCCAAGCAGCAACTGACTATCTCTAGCTCCAGTAGCTCACTTTGTACTAGCCTGCAACCCTCTAATTGGTTAGCCCTTTGCAGACTCTCCTTCTGATTGGCAGTTTCCTGTGCAGTCTCTCTATGCCTCTTGGAGGACTTCGTTCCACTGCTCCTTTTCTGGGATGGGTGTGGCAGGACGCTGGCCTAGTCCACCCCATCAGATCTTCACAACAGAGGAAGGTGAAGTAAGGCCTGCAAGCCACAACAGAGAGAAGAGGAATATGTCTGAACAGTAGGAGGCAAACTGGCTTGAAAATGGCTTTGTGATTTTGTCCAAAAGGAGACTCTCTTACCTCAAGCACATATACCCTAAGAACCCCACAACATCCTAAGGAATTATCCTAAGAAACTAGTCCTGAGGGTGCCTGACATTTTGGGATTTGACAGTGTTCTAAAGCATCCACTATTAAGTTGTTGTTTCTCCCAGCACTGGAAACCATAAATGATGTTACTACCTTTCTGAAGAAACAGATCCTCAGAACCCATGTGGATGAAGATCTAATTGGGATTGGGAGTACACCTCTTATCTATAGATTTTTCACCAAAATATCTCGTAACTTCAGAAACATGAGTCTTAAACTATCAGATTTGCATGACAAGAGTCATATAACAGCCCGAAAGAACATAGTACAAAAGAACATGTTACTATTACTAACCTGCAAATCTCCCTGGGATGTCTTATGGAAAATGACTAGCAAGTTCTCCTACTGAAGCCTGCATTTCAGGATGAGGAATTGGAGGTTTCCCTCTTGTACCCTGAAAAACTCAGTGAAAAAGAGTCAGGCTTGTCTTTTGGCAGTGAGTCTACAGAGCATTTACAGTACTGAATCAAAAAGATACCAAGACAGTCAGACATTCATTTGAATAGTAACAGATGAGATTCTCCTATGCTTAGGCTTGGCAGAATGTTATTTGTTTTTTATATAATGTCAGTGGATAATATAGATATTGATTTTTAAGCATTTATTTTTAGAGATTTAAATTTTGACAGCTGCAGGAAATTATGAGCAAGTCAATCAATTATTTTAGGACAGTAGACACAGATTCAAAAAGTTAAAGTTTTATAACATTTAAATCACAAATTGCTAACATCATTTCTCAAAATATACAAAGTCAATAGATAAGTCAAGCTCTAATATGTTCTCAAACAGCATTTTTCTTACTTTATCTAGCTATACATTTTGATTATTATGGATGAAAATGTTTTATCATCAGTTTGTGTGTACAATGAAATTGACATTTATGGATAAAAATCTACCTCTATGTTAAAATTCAGTTCTCAAAGCCTCTAACTTAGGAGTCAATGATTAAAATTAGTCATTGTGCCTAACTACCTTGCTGAATTTGGCATTGAGGGGTAGGGGGGGAAAGAGATGTGCAGTGGGGTGAGTGAAATGTTGATTTCCACTGTTATTCTGTTTTTCTTGGATGAATAGTTAACTAATAGGTCAATGAATATTTTTATCTTCAGCTTTTGCCACCAATTAATTCTGATATCCTATGACCTTGGAATGGCTCTGTATTCATTTCAAGCATTTAACTATTTTGACTGATATATGGAGGAGTAGACATAGATGCACTGCAGGAGTGGGGTACTGCCTGGAGTAGCACTAATCCTTTCTGCACTGAGCCCAACCATTGCATCATCTCCTGACTAACTTCAGGTAATGTGATCTTATCCCAGAGGACACAAGACAAGAATACCGTAAACATGAATCAGTTACTGAATATTGAATACGTGTGCTTTATTCTTATAGACAACGTCCCTGCTCTAGAAGTGATGAGAGGTTGACAGCACATATGAGCAGAGGGAGGGCATAGCACAAAAAAGTGTCTTTTTTACTTGAGTGGGTTAGGAATAACCTAAAACTTTAGAGACTTTCAGTAATCCCATAAATTTGATTCTCATGCTTTGCACTTCTATAACACTTTTAATCTGAGGATCTCAGGCACTTTATGATGTATTTTAATGTACTTTACACCTTCCTATACTTCAGTAAAGCAGGTATTATTTTACAAGAACAGAAGCCAGAACTCCTTACTCCCACTCTCCCACCTTAGCTATTAGATGTGCTGTAATAGGTTTTGTATGACAATTTGCTGAAGGAAGCCATGCCCTAGGTTTGCCATGAGCAGATGCAGTGATTTCAAACTTCCCCATATCATGTTTCACAGGTCAGGGCAACTGCACCTCCATTCCCCTTCCATGTTGCACCAAAGGCACCCTCTCTAGGCTCCTGGATCCTCAGCCATTACCTCTCTTGTTCAGGAAAGAGACCCATGTCTCTTTCTCCCTCCTGACGGGGGTTTTCCAGGCTGTACAATTACCTGAATGCACTGTGTTATTCCCAGCAAGCAAGACTGCCTAAACAGACCAGCATCCATGCTTTGATTTCTCTTCTAAGGCACAATGTTCCACAGCTTTTTCAAAGCAAGCACATTTTTTCTTAAGGTTTTCTTTACAGAGAAAACACTAAAAACAATAAAAAACCTACATGCTAAAAACCTTAACAGATCACCCCAGTGCCAACCTGGGGCTCTGGTAGGTACCAGTCCTTTGAAACCCACAACTGAGTTTTCCCCTTGGTTACAAGTTAATAATGGTCTCAGACTCAGAACCATAACAACCATGAATAGTTCAGTTTTCCCTTTATACAGCTTAGGCCTTTGATCTTGCCCTCAAACTTCCCCATACCATATTTTTTTCAATCTAGCTGGGAACGCTCTCCCCATATAACAATATGAGAAGGGCAGAATGGTTGTTGATACCTGTTTGCAAACCCCAGGTTGAGAACCCTTGAGCTAGTGTGTTGTGGTACTTGGATTCCCAGTTCCCAGCAAATATTTAGGGATGCTGAAAACAAATGCCTCTAAATATTTATGAAAGACGGTAGACAAGGGTTAATATTGATGGATGAATTTCAAAACATTCCATTCCAGTACTTGGAGAAGTAAACCTTAACTAATTTTACCAGAGGGTTAGCTGTTTCAACACTCAGCATCCCAGGAATAAGTAGTAAGAAATGTCTGGACTAATGCATGTCTGGAACTAGATGTTAAGTGTTTTCAATTTAGTGTTGCCAACTCTTGCAAATTTTATTTCAAATCTCACTATTTTTTCCAAATAGCTCAGCTCCTAGATTAATATCATTGCATGAGAAACCCAACCCTCATTTAAAATTAAAAAAAAATAAATAAAATGCGACCCAGGTGTTCTATGCAAGCTCAAACCAGGAAACATAAAACTGACCCAAATTTTTAAAATATCATTATTATTTTTAAGCCAGTTTTTTTCTTTAACCTTATTAATAGTTAATCTTTATGTATAAGGAATATGTGTTGTACTATATTCTGAGAAGCTATTGCTTAAAGTTTCCCTTTTTTATAAAAATTGTCTTTTATATATAGTAAAAACACATCAGTAATATAAAACATCTTTTAAAATGAGTAGCTGTTAGTACTAAACAACATTAACACAGAAACTCTGGCATACAGATGAGAGCACATTTTACTCAACCATTTCAGGGCAAGTCTGATACTAACAAGATTCATTATATATCACTTTTCTGTCATCTTGTAGCATAACATCCATTAAGTTATTTCATAATTGAATTTATTCAAGTCATAATGTTAATTCCATCATCCACAGACTTAAAACACATTCATGACTCTGAGCTGGCCTATCAATATTTAGCTCATGTTCCCAAGTTAAATTGTAGCAATTGACAGCAGAAGTTTTAAGTAGATACCAGAGTTAAAAGCATAAATAAAAGCTTGATTGATGCAAGCTTTAGAAGCAATGTAATTATTTCTCTGACTACACCAACTATTAAAGTAATTCATATTAGCCAAAATAAATACCATCAGACCTAGTCTATTTTTTCTTTACAATCACACCTTTAAACTTGGGGAGGGTCTGAACTGTTTTGTCTAAAGGCAAATGATTTTTTCCTGGTATGTAAGAAAGAGGCTACACTTTAGGCTTCTGATTTTCAGTTTCTTTACAGCAAATATTAACATCTAATCTACTGTCTCAATTTATTTTTTCTTTTTTTAATCAGTTTTGTTAGGAAACACTAACACACACACACAAATTTGAGCAGGGTCTTCATCTGTGAGCACAGAACTTTGCATACACAAACTTTTTTTTTTGTTGGCATTATCACTTGAACCCATAAGTAATCTAAAACTTACATTATGCAAAACCATTTGAGTGAGCATGCAATTGCTTGTATGTAGGGTGACCAGACAGCAAGTGTGAAAAATTGGGACGAGGGTGGGAGGGTAATAGGACCCTATATAAGAAAAAGACCCACAAATCGGGACTGTCCCTATAAAATCAGGACATCTGGTCACCCTACTTGTGTGTGGAAAAAAAACACAAAGCCATGTTTTGACAATTTAGCTCAAATGTAAGGATGTGGGGGTACACTGCCCTCTAATGAAAAGAAGCAGTGTAATAAAGTGGCTGGCTGACAAGAAGCCTCTAGGAGATAATATTACTATTATCAGAAGTAGGACTAAGGATTTTATCAAATAACATGCATTTCAACCACCAATGCAGATAGCATTTGATAGATATGCATTGTAAAAATGGAGATGTTAGAACCATTGAAAATATGCATAAAATGTGAGACTGCATATTAGAAAAGTTACAGTGCTCAACCATAGTACATTATACAGGAGAACAGGCCAAAGAGACTTGTTATACATTCATACTTGAAGCTAGGGAAGTATATTGGGGGCAGGGGGGAAATCAATTGCTTCCTCGGGCTATTTGAAGATTATTATCCTCTAAAACAAGGGAATCACACTCGAACAGCAACATTCACACACAAAGATCAAATACTGTATTTGGTTATATTCTAAGACGTGTATATGTTGCAAACAACTGAGCACAAGAATTCTGTAGAGTAGGTAACATAAGCTAGGATGAAACTTTACTGATAGCTGTGTGATAAGACATTGTTAAGAGCAAAACTCAAATAAGCCAAAAATTGGCAAACACTGCAGAGATACAAATGTTTGCATTGATTACACAATAAAACTGTCTTAGAAGTTACCCCAATCAAAACACTTTAAACATCCAAAATTTAAGATATTTTTCTCCACTGGCCCTCAAAGCCTTTTCAGATTGCTCCAGTATTAATTGTATCAGGCTGTATCAATGTAATTGACAAGTATACTTTGTGGTATCAATATTATGCTACAAGTAAAATATTTATTAACACAGGAAAAGGACAAAATCATTCTAATTAGACTATGACACCATAAGGACCTAATCCTGATTGTGGCCTCAGGATGCTACTGTAATATAAATATTTAATAATACATGTGTTGGAGACTGTCACTTAGTGGTGAATCAGATTAAAGAGGCAGTTGAATAAAGCCGATATAATGTATAAGTCAGCTGGTATCTGTTATAAGAAAATTAAGGGTCAGACCTTAACCTAGTGTAGATCTACATGCATCCAGTGAAGTCAATGGAGATATGCTAACTTATGCTAGCTGAGCATCTATTCCTAAACACTAAAATGTGCACGTTCCACTTTATAACATAGTTCATTACCTGGAACTAATTTTTTGAGTGAGTCCGCAGTGATCCAATAAAATGGCAACCTTTTCTTAACAGGAAACTAACACAAATGTGTTTGTGTTTGTTAAAGTTTGATAAAGTAGTTGTGCTTTTATTATCATTACACTTTCATGTGACTGAAGGTTTAACATTTGCCTGGGATCATAAATACAGTAAGTAGCTATTCCAGTGGGGCCAAATTATGATCCCAGTCACTGTTAGTCACTTGAAAAGGTACCCAAACACCATGGAGAAATATTTCCAGAAATGGAAACTCAAGCCAAATCTTCACAAAAAACTAGTCACTGCATTTCATCTTGATAACAGGAATGCTAAGTGCACTCTAAAAGTAACCTTCTGTGGCAACACTGTGTGACATGACCCCATTCTGACCTATCTCAGAGTGAAGCTGGATTGCATGCTAATCTTCCATGACCATCTGAAGACAGTAGCTGCCAAGACAAACATAAGGGTCAGCCTGGTCCAGAAACTGGCAAGCACAAGCTGGGGAGCGTCAGCATTATGGACATCAGCGAAGACCTTTGAGTACTCCACAGTTGAGTACTGTGCACCAGTACGGACCAGAAGTAGACATACTCGACTTGATGTCCAACTGAGCACTCCTATCTGGTACATCACAGGAATCTGCAACACCTTGTCTGCCAATGTTGTCACACATTGCTGCCCCATCCATTCGCCGCCATGCTGCAACCCTTTCAGAATTCCAGAGGATCATGGAAAATGAATGTCTTCCCATCCTCCAAGACCTTAACAACATGCCTCACCACCACTTGAAGTTGCATAAGCCCTTTTGGACCCACATATTTAACCTTCAACAATGCAACTTCAATCCCGATGAAGCTTGGAAAGCTGAATGGAGTTCACAAGAAGTCACAACAAACTTCTCATAAAAAACCAAATGCAGAAGATCCCTGGCTTCAATTTCCCACAAAGCTCATGGGCAACCCTAAACCATCCATGCAAACCATGGCAGATGTGGATTCTTGCTGCACAAATGGAAAACTAAAGACTCTTCAGTGGCTGTGGCTGTGGTCACCCAGAACAGATCATGGAACATATAACTCCTCCATGCCCGATTCACAAATACAAAAGAGGCATCATAGCAATACACTCTGCTACTCCAGATGCAATTATCTGATTTAACCATCTAAATCTAAAATTATAGTTGTTGCTCTACATTTATATCAGCCATATGAAGAAGAAGATTTGGAATAACCATGAAGTTCTTCCAAATTTACAGCAGTAAAATTGAGAGATGAATCTGGTCAATGATATGTTCTTCACAGTTGATATGTTGAAGGAGCTTGTTCTTTTAAATATCATACCCTCATCTGTACACTAAAGAGGCTAAAAGTCACTAGAAATAAGCAATTGAATCATTGAGTGCTTACCCAAATTTGAATGGCAGAACTTTTTGAGATCTGTCTAACTATTACCCAGTGTGATGGGGTATCTGACTAGATAAGATTTATGACTTCTGATTGATATTATACACTCTGTGTGCTTATGCCTGAGGTCTGTCTTTTGTTTTCTTGCATTATATTGGTGGGGTTAAAGAGAGGGGGATAGTGCTTGTGTGTCTGCCTTTGAATAGCAGTCTTTAAGGTATGTCAATGACTGATTTGCCTTGTCCTAAGAATGCAATCACTGCAGCCTAAATGAAACCACTTCTCTCCAACTTGGCTGCAGGTTGATGGAGAATGGAAACAAAACACAACAGGATAATGAACAAAAGGATGAAGGTGTTAGTGCTAGCTTTTAAAACATTACACTGAGGGATTCAGAAAACACATAAAGGAGCACATTTTCTGAGCTAGAGGGAGCCCTTTGACTGCTGGACTAGCTAAAGCAGAAGGAATCTGGTTACAGGAGTCATAGTGGACTCCATGGTCCAGAAGAAACACCTAAGCTGGAGGAGTCTAGTCCAGAAGAAGGGACTTGGAACCCTGAAAGGACACTGACTACATCCCAATGAATAATCAAGAGTGGTGAGGAAAGTGAGGCACCAAATTGGGTACAGGCATTTCTTATTTTGCATGAATTTGCAAATTTCTTACGCTGTATAAAGAGTGATTGGAGGGCAGCAGAACCATAGGGACCCCATTCTGAGAAGGGGTACTAGAGTTATGTTTAGCTGACATTTTCTCAGACTCTGCAAACCTTCCTGGCGATACAGTACAAGATTCATGAACATAATAGAATGAGATAGCTGTTGCCATTTAGACATATAAATGAACATCAACTGTTATGATAAGACAGCATGTGCTTGAACTACAGACCTTCTGAGACTCCAGAAAGAAAAGAACAAAAAGCATTGCTATTCAGAGGAATTCTAGTTTTCAACCCTGTTTGTCACACTTTTACTTCAAACACACAATGCAGCATTAAGTCACAGCAGGGAAATAGCATCTACTCCGGTATGTCTTTGTATAGCTTACTCAGAAATGTGAAGAGCCTTAACAGGAATTTTTAGAAAAGCCAGAAAAGATGTGATTAAAATGTATTTATTAGTTCATGAACTTCACGGATCACAAAAGCACATTTAAGATTCAAAAAGCCAAATAGTTTTGAAGTTATAATATTGCATTTTTTTACTTTAAAGTTATTTTTCATGAAAGCTTTTGCATTACAACTGGTCTCCAACTGGTTCTTGGAAACAGTATATAGTGTAATGTTGTATGCCACACATTTATATTCCTATTCATTATTATTAATTAAGCACACACCACTGTGTCTTTGGGTATGTCTATATGTCAGAACAAACCCATGGCAGCAAGTCTCAAAGCCCTGATATACAGATTGGGGGTTGCGCTACGGTGCTAGAAATAGCTGTGCAGATGTTTGGGCTTGAGCTGGGGGCTTGGGCTCTGAAACTCACTCCCCTTCCTGAGTTTCAGAGCCCAGGCTCCAGCCCAAGCCCGAATGTCCACATGACTGTTTTTAGCACCTTAGTGCAAGCCCCACAACACTGAATCTGTAGACCCAGGCTCTAAGACTTGCTGCCACTGAGGTTTTTTTGCTGTTTTGACATACCAATAGAGGCCCCATCATGCTAGTCACTGTCCATGCATATGGTGAGAGACAGTCCTTGGACTAAGGAGATTACAATTTGAATACACAAGACTGACAACATTGCAAAAAGTGGTAGTATCCCAATTTAAAGATGGAGAACCATGGCTCAGCGATCAAGTGACTTTCCCAAGGTGTCACAGAAAGACAGTTGAATGCAACTAAGATCTCCTGCTTCCCAGTCCAGTGCCTTCAAGACAAAATTATCCGCTAGGAGATATTGCAAAACTACTACGACTACTGAATGTTTCACCAACTTGCAAATGCATTTGAATTTTGTGAGTAATTTTTAATCCATAAATGAAAAAAAACATTGTTTTCAAGAGAGAAGCTGTTAAAACCAGATTTTCCCACCCAAACAAAGTCTGTACTCTGTAAACAACGAAAATATCTTAGGTTACTAATATCCTGCTATCCAGGAAAAGCCAGACAATGTGGATTTTTTTTATTGCTAGTGTCAATCATGTCCTTGCTAACATGTGATATGATCCTAAATGAATGCCTTTTTCTGACCCTGAGTTCTTTATAGTAGTGTATAGAAAAGGTAAATATGTGTTGGAGAGTTCTAATGTAGTGATCTTCATTTAATCTGTTCTGAGACAGGTAGTATCAGTGAACCAGTCATGGTTTATAACACAAGTGTTTGGTGCAACAGTGAGAGACCAGAGAACCATAGCACCAAATTTTCATGGCAGAGTGCAAAGTGAAGCTGGGCAGCAAACAGGGCAAAGATGAAGCAAGGGCAAAAAGAAGTTAACCCTGACATATAGCATAATAGGTATCTAAGTCACTAAGGCAGTGGCCCCAGTATGAATGGACTTGTTTGTGTAATTAAATGTCAGGAGATTAATTTGTGAATAGCCATATATTTTGCATTTCGTGGTAGCAATGTGTATCTCTGATCTGTTTTTAATACTTCCTGTTGTACTAAACATCCCTTTACATTATTCAACTTTGGTCTCCTAAAGTATATATATATATATATATATATATATATATATATATATATTTGGTATGCAAAAGCTATTTCTCTTGTTTAGACTGTTATATTTAGATTCTGATCTAAGTTACATGGTTGTAAATTTCGAGTAGCCACACTGGAGTAAGTGAGATAAAAATCTGGCCCCACAAACTGCAGTTCTAAAAGCTGTAGAATATTTTTCATTCTAACTGTAAAATTTCTGGACCTTTTTGTTCATTTTCACCTCAGTTCCCTTCTTCCTCCTTCCCAGAATGAAGGACAGCTACTCAGCTGTGTAGCTTATTTAGGCTGGAAGTGTCCTACAAGGTATTCTCCTCATGCAATGGATCATTTGGAAAGGGAATGGGTTTTGAGCCCAGATATAAAACATGCATTAAGTTTCCTATCAGGAAGCAGCAATAATTCCTCCAAAACTCAGCAGAACATGTGTCATAATGCAAACATGGTAAACTAGAAAATGCTGGCTATTTTTGAGCATGCAAAGTTTGAGTATGACAGAAATCAGGCCAAAATAGCTGTGGAAAGAAAGACATGGACTAGAAGAATTAAGAGAATAAAATATTCAACAAGGTATATAAAGGAGAAGAGAGTGGCATTAATAGCTTCTTTGTTACTGATAGTATATATATTTTGCATAAAAACACTATGTTAAAAGAAGGTTACATTTGCAAAAAGCATTCAAAAGTTAGGCAATACCAAAATTAAGGTTGCTCCTGCTACTGTACTTCAGCCCCACATTTAGACGTTTGCCAGCTAAAGTGTCTACTGAGTATGTGCAATCTGAGGATTTGTATAGACAACAGTTAATGTTCAGCAAGCTGGGGTGTGATTCTATCCTGCATTAGCCTGCAGCACACTATCTGCCCGTGAGCACCCTGTTACTAAAGTTCTCTAGTGCACATTGATCTATCCTGGATAGGGGTAACCCAGTATACAACCTTAACATCTATGAATCTAAGAGAAATATGACTAGACCATGCCCTGTCATAGTTTAGCTACACAGCTTGAGAAATCGAGTTTTGATTATTATTGATACAGCCAGGAAGTTGAAATAAATAAGAGTGGAGGGTAATTGAGTCTCCTTCTATCGTGACTCTTCTATAGAAATACAGAGGAAAAAGCTGAATTTAGAGAAGTCCACAAACAGGTCCATAGGAAAAAGCTTTGATTTGCATTGATATTCCTAGCAATCCTGGAAATATGCCAGGTGGGTCAAACTTACAGCTTTTATACACCAGGAGAAGCACAAATGTTTCTGAGAACCAAACACAGAAGATCAAGAAGAAATGGGGACTAATTAGAATGAAGTTAAATACAATTTAATCAAGTGCTTCATAGGCATTATGGAAGGAGAATTAGGATGACTTTTGAGTGAAAAATCTTAAGAATGATTTGTATGTTAAGTTTATTATAAAAAAAATCAGTAATAATTTTTTTTTAAAAAATGGCATAGGAGTTATTAGGAAAGTTTATAAGTAAGTAGATGGAAAAATGAAAAATAGAATGTTTGAAATATATGGTCTAAAGTATATTATAATTGGTAATGATATTGAATGTGAATGCAGGGAAGCTTTTGCATAAATATGATATAGATACAGATATTTGGGGGGTTATGGACAGAAGGGGGGGAAGGTACCACATGATACTGACAATACTGAATATTTTGAACAAAAAAAGCGTTAAAAAACATCAGGAAAAATTGGGTGCTCCTAAAATTTTAGGGCACTAAACCACCCAATAAAACAACAAAACAAAACAAAACAAAAACAAACAAAATATACTTTCTGCTTTGAAAAAGGAGCTGGTAGTAATGGTAATCCTTTGAGAAACTTATCTCAAAACAAAAGAAGTCAAACTTAAAAAGGAACTGGTATCATGTGTACAGAACTTTTCAGTTCCCATAAGAGAGGAGTGTGTATACTAATAAGTAGCATGAGAATATAAACATTAAAACAAACCCAATGCACAGGGGGTAAACCTGTTACAGTATGTAACACTTATGTCCTAAATGACCAGGGTATCTCATTTTTAATATTTTGGGAATGACTTCAGCAGTCCAAAATTCATGGGAAATAGTGGCAGATGACTAACTGTTGTCTTAACTCAATATGGAATAGACTATCACCATTAGGCAATGTAAGTCCATTAAAAAAAGCTCAGGTACTGGAATCAGCATATGAAGAACAGGACATGATAGATTTCTGGTGGTTTCTACATCAAAATGTGAGGGACTTCAGTTTTTTCTCCAAAATTGTAAAAATATATACTAGGATACATCTAATTTTGAGATCAAAAGTTCTTTTACATGACATTTTTGATGTTAAAATAGGAGTAATACGCATCTTGGATCAGGTGGCTGTCTTCATTAAAATAAAATCTAATTCAGGAATAAGAGAAAGAAGTTGGAGATTTTACAATCCATTATTAAAAGACAGACACTGTGAATAAAATGGAAATCATATTGATAATTACTTTAAGGATAATCTCTAATAGGATGTATCCCCAGGAACTAGGTGGGAGGCCTTTAATGCTGTAATAAGGGAACATGTATCATAGTTATAGGAAAAAGTCATAAGCAAAAACAGAGGAACAAATTTACTCCTTGCAGAAGCAATATTATTTAATAATGTGAATTTGTTCCAAGAGATTAAGAACACAAAAAGAGCATTAGAAGCACTGATACCAGAAAGAACCCAGACTGTTAGCTTATGTGCCAAATAAGGTTTTTGGGAATGGGGGAACAGGTCTGGCAGACTACTAGTCAGACTGATTGCTAACAGAAGATCCAGAACAGCCTTATCATATTTTAAAGACAAAAATGGAGTATGCAAAAAAAGGGATTATCAAAATACTAGAGGAATATTTCTGAGAGATATATAAAGGCAAAATGTAAACATGGAAGAATTTGGAGCTAGTATATTGCCCAGACTGAGGTATAATGAAAAAGAAAATCAGATAGAAGTCCTGGAGCAGTTCAATGAGCTCTGAATTCTATAACATATTTAAAAATACAGGTAATTCCCTAGTTAGCAAATGAATTTAAGTCTTCTTGGGCAATAGAGTGCTCACCAAATACCTTCTATCAAGCAGATGTAGTTTTGATACCTAAACCAAATAAAGACTTACCAGATCCGGCTTCCTAAACAGCCAGCTCATTAATACATATAGATAGTAAGATTTTAACTAAAATATGTAACTAGTTAACTAGTTAGTTTAACTATTTAACTAAAATATTAGCATCCAGATTAGAGAAAATAATGCCTAAATTAGTGCACCAACTCACAATAGCTTTTAATGAGGATGAAGCCACTTAAATAATATAAGAAAAGAAAACTACTACATGTGAAATGGCATTCCAAGAGCTCTAATAAAGAGGCCTGCATTCTAACTATGGAGGCAGACAAGGCTTCTGACTCGGTAAAATGCCCATTTTTATTTAGAATGTTGGAGACTATGGTTCTGAGGAACATGTTCACAAGTGGATTTAAATAGTCTACAAACGTCCTGTGGCAGGTATTTGGGGAAATGTCACAACGACTGAGTAGATACCCTTATGCATGGGAACAAGACATGGGTGTCCCTTATCTTCCTTATTTGATTTAAATATTGAACCATTCTGGCACCAGTGAAATACCACCCACTCCTTAAAAACACACTTACTAATTGCGCATATGTGAGGCACTTGACCAAACAAAAAGCTCAGATCTCAGTAATATCAAAAATAAAAAAAATGCCTTCAAACCTGTGCTGAATAAAGAAGATTTTAGATGACGGGCCACATATCACTATGATAAGTGGAAGGACTTACGTAAAGATGGACACCCTCAAAAACAAACAGAAATAGCTGATACATTTTAAAAAAGGACAATAATGTGCAATATGAGTTTATTTAAAAGAACACACAGTCTGTATAAAGCAAGCAAAGAGAAAAAAGGAACCAAAGATATCTGCATTAGAAAATTTTATACACGTTTGTAGTGTCAGCAATCAAGATTAAATCTAGAAAGTATAATCTTATGAGAATGTTTTAAAAGTACAAACCACATAAAGCTATTAAGTTATGAACAACATGCTGTAAATATGAAATAACAGCAAAAGAATGGAATGAGATAATGCAGTTGATAAACACTGGCTGTAATAGTAACCAACAGTGCAAGTTCAGTACTATTTAGTTTACAAAATATATGTTTCTCCATCTCTCTATAATAAAATAGATCATATTGCTCCAGATAATTGTGTGAAATGCAAAACAGACAGGCCCTCTTTCATACACATGATATGTGACTGCTGGAGAGTATAGAAAAAATGGAAAACCATTTTGAAAGAAATAAAAACAAATTAAAGATAGAACTTTAATGGAACTCAAAGACATGTATTGGGAGTTAGCCTGGTAGTTAAACCAGGAATAAGGAAGCTACTTCCATTCTTGCTCTTTTTAGCCAAAAAAGGAATGTTGTGGATCCAGACAAGAAATCCTTCTGTAGACCACTGGAAAAATATTAATAGAATATTTTACAACAGAAGTCTTAAATTTTGGGAGAACAGTCCAAGATAAATTTACACACACAAAAGTTAATAGTAAACCTAGCACAGGAAAACAATACAACAGAAATACTGAAATCATTGATATGTCCTGATATAGGATTACCATGTCCATACTTACAGGATAGTCAAGAAGGATATACAGAGAGGATAATCACTGAATTATACCCCCCTTCCATTTACTTTCCCTTTCCTTCTATTCTCCTGAGATTTTTTCTGTTTTCCCCAAATAAAACATTTAGCTTCGTGAAAAACAAAAAAGTAAATATCAATATTTTTATATGTATACACACAACCCCGCAACATGGTAAGGTGGTGTTTAAGTAATTTTGAAAAAAAGAGAAATAATGATATAACAATATACAGTCAAGATACAATATATTGCTTAATATTAATTCTGTATTAAGCTAGTCCCTATACATGTCAAGACAATATAATTGTAATGTCTTAATGTAAATTACCCAAAATAGCAATAAATATCTCCCCCCTCAAAAAAGTTTTGATTACTCTAACATTTTATCCCAAATCAGTGTTCAAACTAAAACTCACGAGCAATGAGCCAAATCCTATTTCCACTGAAGCCAATCGGAGTTTTCCCATTGTTCCTCATTAGAACTAGGACACAGCCCCAAAATGAATTTAGAGGGGCAGATTCCCCACTATCGCTGCATCACAAATGTAAACTGGCCCTTAAACCAACTCAACTACCCAGAAAGGAAAACTTTAATATAAGAGGAATTCCACTGGTGATAAGAGCCCCTTTGCTGGCTCTCTTTACTCACTCCAGCTCCCTGAAGCTATTGTAGCAGGAAAAGGGTGATGAGTCAGTAAAAGTTCACTATATATGGGCTTCCACAGATCAAGTGGAAGGGTCTATATGAGACAGGGAAGGGCTGAGCCTGCTATTCCAATCTAGAGGCTTTGCGGAGCATCCGAAAAGACAATGTGCTTCAGCACTATGCTTGGTCTGAGGGCTGAGAGGGTAAAAATCCATCCTCAATGGTCCCCATTTAGTACCACACAAGGCCCATTTGCTCGTGCTATTTGACGGTAAATGTGAATTTCACACTTTATTAGGGAAATAAAAAAAATTCTCTCACAGTGTAGCTCTTAACGTGTGAATAGGCACATACATGAGTTCTTGTCCACATTAAAGTTTATCTGGTTATTTGTTCCAGCCAGTTGATTCTTTTCAGTCAAATAATAAGTTGTCACAGGAATTGAATAAATCCAGCAGATTTCTTCTTTTGTTTTTACCCCTCATCATAAACTGTCAAGAAATGTGCCAGTCATCTCTGTCACCATCAGATATGACATTTGAATCTGCTGCAGCAACTCTTAGTGGAGAGCACAAAATCTAGATGAAATGTCTCAATGTTCACTTTTGGAAATGTCAGTTGTTCTACATGATCAGTATTTAAACTTGCTTAGCAGTCAGTGAACATTGTCAACATCTGTGATGATGTGTGCTGAATACATACTAAAACGATGGCAGCTAACATACCTGACTGCAGTTACAGTCAAGCTAGGCTAAAGGCAGTGTTTTTGATATTCACTAAAGAGAAGGATATTCCCATGCTGACAAAATCTCTTCTGGCCTTGTAAATTGCCCTCCACAAAAACAGGTGCTGGCAAGCATGTAATAGTATATATTTTCTCTATTGGAGAAAGAGCTAGTTTTACTCCTTTTCAGATTCAAAAGACAATTGACCAGGTAGAAGGGTGTTGATGATGGTGAAACACAAGAGCAATTTCAGGACCTGATCCAGAGCCCATGAGAGTTGTACATGAGATTTGGGTCAGGTGCTTACTTCTGTAGTAGGTGTTCTATGAGGCATAACTCTTGCAAACCCATTCATTTAAAAGATTACTTTAATGCTTAGAAGTCCCATCCGCCAATACAGCTACTAAAGGGTGTTCTCTCTCTTTGCTTTCAGTGAGCACTTTGTCTGATGACAGTTAATACAAAAGACAAATATGCAGAAACACAGGAGAGAACAAAAATATTGAGTGAGTGTTTTATCACTCCCACTGTTCAAAATATGGCTGCCAATAATAATGTGGAGAAGTAGTTGGTTGATATTATCTCTGGCTCTCTTGCCCTGTGAAAGACATACGACACATGCATTTGAATGTATTTTATACCACAAAAGTTAGAGAATTCCAAAACTTTGTTCTAATGTATGTCTACCTAATGTGATCACCAAATTTTCAGAAACTGGCTGTTCCTTGTAGTTCTTTCAATACCTATAATAGTGGTGATAGCAAAGTTTAATATTCAATCAATCAGCCTACTACATATTCAGATTTTTAAACTACAATATACAGTGCTCATCTGTTCATGTGGCATTAAATTCAGGTTTTTTGCACTGCAAGAAAAGGTGTAAAATATAAATAGTAATACATACTAAATCTCTTGTTCTTTGAGTGGCATTTGTTAACAGTGAAAAGAGAAATACAGAAGCTGAAATATGAAGCATGTTCTTATGTGTAAGAACACACAGAGTTGGGAAATATTTGTGCATGTCTTAGGAGACAGACTTTTTTTTATGTTTGATTATACAGCAGCTTTATATATAAAGGGCCAAATTCTGAGGGTTTTAGTCAGGTTCCCATCTCCTAACATGCAGAAATAGCTCACATTGGGGAAATTCAGAAAGTTTCCTTCTCATTCCTCCAGAAGGGGCATGGATATCTTCTTTTCAGCCATGAATTCCACTACCAGAGCCATGGAACCCCAAACAACTACTAAAAAGCAGTACTTATATATCATTTGCCACTTTTCTGGCTCTCAGCCCTGCTTGCTCCTTCTGGGGTGAGGACAACATGGACCCACCAGAAGTTGTACTTGCAGGAGTTCCCCGTACCATGGCTGCATCTGGAACCCTCCTCTAAAGGCTGGTCCACAGCACTGAGGAGAAAGCAACACAAGTTAATATGGTCTCAGACAGACTGTATTAACTTACACTGTTTTCCCCTATGGACACGAGAAGCAGAATCCAGAGGAAACCAGCCATTCTCCTTGTCCCCGCACAGCTCTTTTAAAGTTATAGAGAAACAGAAGCAATACTTAGACAAGGTTGAGCTAGTGCTTCCATTATAAACTCATTTTGAGTAATATCCTTTTTCAGGGGGAAATCATTTCAGATTGAAACTAGTATACATACTTGCCTGAGTACTCTTCCTAATATTAGAAGCAGTTAGATTTGGCTGTTGATTTTTTGTTGAGACATTGTCTCAACTGTCACTCTTTCTAACCTCTAACCAACCGATTATCCCCACACAAGTACATTGCACTTTTCTCATTCTCAGTGTTCCAGAGCAAAGATTAGGCAGCAAAAAGTGTAAAAGACATAGATAATAGAATGCATGGCAATACTATCAGAAAACAGAGACTATAAGACTTATGGTAAATGTTATTTACCTATGTAGTAGGGACATATATAATAGTATTTTCCTTATATTCTTGACATTTATAAGCTTTTCATTGACTAAGGAAATGGGTTTTAATCAGTGAAATGAGAAAAAAAATTGGCATTTATGCAGTGTGTATGGAAATAAGATGTACTTACGGTAGAAGACTATGGAAACTGTATGATCAAGATCCTGCAAATATATTTTCATGATGTAATGAGATGTAAACACATTGCAGTTAGTTGGTATTCAATAAAGCGCTTGAAACTGATACTGAATTACACCAAAAGGATAACAAAATTTATTTTGTATTGCTTAAATTCTCCCAAATAACTTCTCTTCATCTACTTCAAATTTAAGAGTTCCAGATAATTCATCCACTGGATATCTGTGACATTATTCAGGGCACAATTTGGACTGATGGATAGCTGGACTGCCCAACACCCTCTGGGACAATATAACCTCACATAAAATTCGTCATTTAATTAATAGAGAATGATATGTACAACTCCTGTTATCTCAAATGAAGTTTCCCAGACAAACACACTGATTTTGATTTTAAAAAAATATTAACTACAAAAGATAGATTTTAAGTGATGTGACAAAGTTCTTCCTCTACCTTGGTAGGTCTTGCATTTATTGGCAGATTTGCTCACCTTGGAGCTTCACAGCAGCCCACAGTTTGGCCATTTTCATGAACCCACAGTCCAGGTCAACTCCTCCTGTGTCTGATCACAGGAGAGGTTTGGGGGGAACCCGGGCCCACCCTCTACTCTGAGTTCCAGCCCAGGGCCCTGTGGAATGCAGCTGTCTAGAGTGCCTCCTGGAACAGCTGTGCCACAGCTACAACTCCCTGGGCTACTTCCCCATGGCCTTCTCCCATCACCTTCTTTATCCTCCCCATAGGACCTTCCTCCTGGTGTTTGATAATGTTTGTACGCCTCAGTCCTCCAACAGTATGCGTTCTCACTCTCAGCTCCTAGCACCTCTTGCTCCCAGCTCCTTACACGCACCCCACAAACTGCAGTGAGCTCCTTTTTAAACCCAGGTGCCCTGATTAGCCTGCCTTAATTGATTCTAGAAGCTTCTTGATTGGCTGCAGGTGTTCTAATCAGCCTGTCTGTCTTAATTGTCTCCAGAAGGTTCCTGATTGTTCTGGAACCTTCCCTGTTACCTTACCCAGGGAAAAGGGATCTACTTAACCTGGGGCTAATATATCTGCCTTCTATTACTCTCCTGTAGCCTTCCGGCCTGACCCTGTCACAGTGATTACAATGAAGCATAAAAGAAAGTCAGAATTGGTTGCAAAGAAATAAAAGGTAAAACACAACTTAGACCATGTCTACAGTAGTGAACTTACAGCAGCACAGCTATACCAGTGCAGCTGCACCGCTATAAGATTGCTTATGTAGCCACTCTGTTCTGATAGGAGAGTGGACATAATAAAGCCACCTTCACGTGCAGCAGCAGCTAAATGGTGGGAGAAGCTCTCCCATCGACATAGTTCTGCCCACACCAGCGCTTCTTTCGGTGTAACTTATGTTGCTCGGTGGTGGGGGGGGTGTTTTTTCAACCCACTGAGCAACATAAACTATATTGAAAAAAGTGATAGTGTAGACAAGCACTAAAACCTAACTTAACAAGCTAAGTGAATTCAGAGCAAAGGTCTCTCACACCACAAGTTCCAACAGTCTTTCTGGCTGAATCTTTCAGTCAAGAGCTCTCCCCCATCCAGTGCTGCTCCTTTTTTCTTGGAGTGTTGTTGATGCCATTGGTAGAGATTATTTGGGGTGCCTTCTCTCTTCTCTATAGCCCTTTCTCTTGTGCAAGAATTATTTCCAACTAGGGGCTTGTCTTCACTACCAGCTAAATTGGCATTGCTGCAATCAATGCAGTAGAGTTGATTTGGTGAAGACATGATAAGTCTATGGCAGAGTGCTCTCCCGTCGACGTCAATACTCCACCTCCCCAAGAGGTGGTAGCTATGTCGATGAGAGAGCATCTCCCATTGATATAGTGTGATTTAGATCCACTGTAAATCAATCTAAGCTACATTGCCTTAAGTTACATAACTTAACTAGTGTAAAATGGATGGACATACCTCATTACTGTAGACCAGGCCTGAGGTTCAGGTGACAGAAAGACTGGGTGGACAGGAACCTCAAGCTGTTGTTTTGTCAAAATGTAGATTTTTGCCCACACCTTTTCTCCTGCCAAAGGGTGGACACTTAATCACAAGACAGTCCAATTGATCTTGATGACTCCTGGCTGATGTGTTGGCTACCCTTTTGTCTCTGGGGAACTAGCTTGTGTCTATCTTCCAGAACAATATCATATAGTGGAATTTTATAAATGTACAGACAATATTGCCATACATATTTTACCAGGACAATCACGAGCAAATCATGAGTTTTCAAATGATATCGCAAAACATACTTTGTATAAGATTTACCATAATTCTATAAAAGGGATGAACGTAGAGGACAGAATGTTACAAAATCAATGTTGCATTTGAATCTCTATGGTCCCAGGTCTTCAAACCCTTATTAATAGAATATTTCTTACTTGTGCAAGTAGTCCCATTTAATTTGTTGCGGGAAGAACCTGAGTGAGAAAGAACTAATTAATGTGATTAAGGGACTAGTTACAAGATTGGGCCCCAAGATTTTTTAAAATAAGAAATATGATTTGAATTGCTAAATTCAGAAGAAAAAAGTGTTACTTAAAATTCTACACAAAAAAGTGTATATTTAAGCCCTTTCACAAAATAAGGCTTCAGAGTGCAAACTCATAGTCACAGCCTAAACTGGCTTAACTGGAGCTATGTTGGTTACACCCGCTAAAGAACTGGTTCATGTAATATTTAAACAGAGATGGCTGAAACAGTGGTCACATTTCCAAAATAAAAGGAAGTGGGAAACACACTGAATAGTATCAGTATCTCCTTGAGGATGAGTTGGTTGTGTTCTTTACCAACCCCCAAGTTGTGCAAAATCCTGAGAAAATATAAGTGTCTTACATCATACCCCAAAGATCAAAAGACTTGGACTAGGATGGGATAAAGTTCCATCTAAAACAGATTGTCCTCCACTGAGGAGGTCTTTGCCCCCAGTTCCCACAGTTTCAAATCTAGGGAATACAAACAAATGCAGCCATTTGATTTTGATTGTGACAACAGAGCACAGGGAAAGTAGGGATCTTTCAAGGCAGAGTGGAATATGAAAGCTGTTCTGGACTGCTGGTAGAGAGAGTACAGTTACTGTGTACAGGATGCAAATCTAGTGAAATTTTTCTTCTTGCCAATTTCAAAAAAAAACATTTTCCCCACAAATTCCTGTTTCTTTGTTGAGATAAAAAAAAATCTCAGTTTTCTCATACATCCCTTTTCCTATTGTGTCCCATCCACAAAGGACAGTTACATTTGCATTCTGCATGCTCATGGGGCTACAGATGGGAACACATGCACGTAAGGGGTTGCACGGTGGGTGCATTCCTATCTGATGTGGAATAGGCCTTTAATGGGAAAATCTGGTTCATAGAAATAAGATGGAAGAATCTTAGTTACTCTTCCTCCAGGGCCCAGATCACAGAAGTAAGATAGAAGCTTGCTGAAAAATGGAGGCTACATTTGCAATCCAGGACAGGAGGTGGGTTGGAGGACGGGGAAGGGAGATCCTTCAGATTGCCAATGGCAGTTTCCCAGCTTTCATAAGTGCTTGTACCACAAATGAGAGATTCCATCCCCAGCATTCCAGCTGGTTCAACTGCTAAAAACTGCTCCACAGAAATAGAAATTGCAATGCTCTTTTGGATGTACCTGATCTGCTCAGACAGTGCTGCAGATTATGCTACGTTTGATGTTCCTGCAGTGAAACCAAGTGATTAACATAGTTTATTCTCAGAAAATAAATTTGCAGTATTCCTAGGAAGTGTTTCATCTCTTTCAGACAGTGAAGCTGTATGCTGAGGTAACTACAGCAGCTTGACAGTATATCCCACGCTCTACTGCATATTTTTTTCCTAGCTGAGCAATGTGCAGCTCTAGCATATATGTAAGTCATCTGCAAGAACGGGAAAGAAAGAAAATAACTAATGAACAGGTAGCACTGCCAGGCAGAAATTATGGTACTGGAACTACAAAAATGTAAGGAGATCATTTTATTTAATCATGAGCAACTCTTTGATGTGACAGAGGATAGGGAGTCCTTGTTCCCTGACAGTAATTGTTTTTCCTCCTTTAATGCAAAAGTGAAGAATTTGAAGCCAGGAAAGGTCCAGTAGCAGATCAGGTAATGTATACACCTGATAAGGGTATTGGCAACTCTAAGGCATTTTATATTTCATAATATCCTTGCTGTTACACTTGTATAAACTGGCCCAGGGTGGCAGAACCATGACGAGAGGTGGCAGGGAAGCTAGCACCTCTCTAGTGGAAATATTGTGTGGATGACCTGTTTCCACCAGCACATTCCCTGTAAAGTGAGCACATACATGGAGGAAAAAGTGACCATCACAGCACCTGGGATACGGCCGTGGAGCAGGTAGGAACCTCTCCCCCTTGCAGAATCTCAGTATCTCCACGTGCTCCCCATGCAGAACATCCGCCCTGCTCCCCCTCCTATCCCTGATACCACAATTTCCGTCTCTGCCCCTGCAGCCCCCCGACTTCCCCCACTCCCCTTGCAGAGCACCTCCACCCCATTAACACTCCCATTTACAGAGACCTTCCACCAACGTAATGCATAGCATAAACATGGCAATATTATGTTCATACAAGAGCAAAAGCAACAAGTTGGTTAAGTGATTATTTCCTCAATTGTGCCAAAAATGTTGTTGACTAAAATGTTAGAAAGGGTAGCTGTTTGTAAAAAAGGGGAGTCAAAACCTACAGAACAGGACAAGAACAGAAATGATCTTTCATGATTTTTTTTTACATCAGACAGCAAGTAAGATTAATAGACTATTAACCCTCACATGTCTTACAATAAACAGACATTTAGTGCCCAACATTGCAAGGTCTTATAGGAGGTACCGAGAACTGTCAACTCTGTTTGAAGGCAATGGCAATTGAGGACTCTGAACAGGATTGGACCATTATTCAATGATGTTTGAGCTCCATTGGGAAAATGAAAGCAGCCTCTCTCTTTCAATCAATTTGTCTAGTGATGTTCCTCAAAAGAGCAAGTTAGTTTACTTACTTAGTTGTGTAATTACTAAAATGTTTGTAAACAAGAACAGTAATTGAGGTGTCCGTTTCAATTAAAATGTGTAGCTCTGCATGGTTAATGCACACCAAGTGATAGCTTCCACACTCCTATAGCCACCTTTAAAGGACAGAAGAATTTACCACTCATTGAGATACGTCACCACACAATGGGGCGGAGTCATACATGCTGTAACTCAACTGACTTCACTAAGACCAATAGATAGCCACAAGCCCTAGCACCCAATATTGTATGTGTGTGTGTGTGTGTGCGCGCAAGCAAAAGATACAATTTTAACCTCATTGCAGGCAAATACTAGTGGGGCCCTAAAATAACTATCAAATAATCATAGCTTAGTAACCTATAATCACAAGCTACTTTCAGTAGGTGTTAGGAAACTGAATCTTTGTAGATCTTTTGGACTCTCCCTTGACCTGCCCTCCATACTTGCCAGGCGAACAAGTCATGGAGTTGCTTGCAGAGCATTCCCTCTCATATGCAAGCAGATGCACTGTGCAACTCTGCTTCAGACATTCCATTCACCTTGCAAATTATTGTTCCACTTGTGGACTGAGTAGTATAGAGAACCTCACATTGATTGTCTGCACCAGGATGAATTTCCAGCAACAGGATCAGAAGAGCACACAACATTACGTTTGAGGGTTACCAAATTATAAAAGCTTTGAATATAGAGGAGAAAGAATGTTCTGCCTTTTTGCAGAGGAAACAAACTCAGTCCAAGACCATAAGTTAGTCATTAGAATGTGCCACTGATATATTTTTAACCTTGACACTTTCATTACTCCATGACATAAATTAACCAGCAATAGGATATAATGAACAGCAGAAAATGACATGATTAAATACCAGCATTACGGGATTAAACTCATTAGGTTATATAGTTAATATCATCCTCTAAGAACAAATTTAGCTGCGATTTACATTTTTGTTATGCACCTGTGAATTTGGGCCAGTTGGTATCTGAAGTTAATGGAGCAGTGTCAATTTACATGAGCTGAGGATCTGATTCTAAAATGATGATATAGTCACTTGGTCCAGATTCTGATCTCAATTACAGCAACATAAGTAACTCCAGAACTCAGTGGACTTACTCTGGATTTACAACTGAAAACAGGCACCGATATCTTTCATATTCCCAAAACTTACTAAAAATTCATAGATCTATTTGAAAATAAAATTATATTTTCATCCTAGATTAAGGATTCCTTTTTAATTATACTAAAAACCTTTTAGGATATATTATCAAGGATGGTTGCAAAATACATTTTAATACATTTCTTCTGTATGAAAATAGTGTTTTTTCCCTGTACATTTACCATAATGCCACATAGAGATGATAGGTTGTAAGCTCTCTAGGTCAAGGATTGTGCCTTCCTAGACATTTTACATGACCTAGCAGTAATGTTAATAGGGCTAGTAAGGGGTAGTGAGTACATGCACATCCCCAAGACAGCACCAGGAGACATTATTTCTTATATCTGCATCAGGCATGATTCTTCCTGTGTTTTTCTGTTGCACTATTTAGGTGCAAGTTGCTACCGACCTTAAAAGGATGAAGCATACTCCCCTGTACTCCTGTACATACTTATCCACCTCCTCTTTCTAGCATGTAGGTGTAGCCAGACACACCCTCCCCCAGCCCCGCACCCCATTTGCTCTTTCAAGTGCAGCCTGCACAGTTTCCTGTTATGCTGTTACAAAGCCAAAAGCAGTGGAAGATCCCAAATGATGTTAGGTGCTTGCTTAAAGCTGAATTGATCTATATTACCAATTGTATCCATACAATTGATAGGTTTCAGAGTAGCAGCCGTGTTAGTCTGTATTCGCAAAAAGAAAAGGAGTACTTGTGGCACCTTAGAGAGTAATAAATTTGTACTCCTTTTCTTCATACAATTGATGTAAGGAATGAGTAAGATAGTGTGAGTGACAGCCAATGGCAAAACAAAGAAACAAATATCGCCTTTTATGGAACCATGGTATTATCCTGGTGAAGGTATAAATCTCGAGATGGGTGGCCAGGACAGGGATACGAACAAGGAGATGTAACAGCACACTAAACTTGGGACCGGACCGGAAGCAGTAGAGCCCTCACATGGAAGGGTCCGAAGGGACTTCGGGGACTCTCGTCGCCTTGTGGCTGATCTCTGGGCAGCTGTTGCCTGGCCAGCCTCAGCCACCTGCAAAATCAAAACCAACATCCATGCCTGCAGCCTGCTAGCATGAATGTGGTGTGAGTGTTATATAATTGTGCAAATAAGGGAAGCAATAAATCAACCCTCAGTGCTACTCTAGTTCACCCTTTGTTTGTGGTTATTTCTTGGCTGGTTCCAAGAACAGGTAACAGTAGGAAGAGGAGTCATGACGCTGCCCCTCACCAGTTACTTATGTGCATCTAGGGTGCAGCCCTCTACTCTCCCCCACATAGGGTTGAGATATAACAATTCAGCTGCATGTGAGTTGAAGGGCCATTATTCCCCCTACTTTCCCATGTTAAACAAAGGTCACAATCTAGTCCAATATAATGTATTTCTCATGACACCTGTGTTACCTAGAATGCTAAAGGGGGTGAATAATATAAACAAAAATAGCATATTTAGGAACTGATCAGTCTTTTATGCTTGCATCTCTCCTGGCCCTCATGGGAAGATTTTCAGGAAAAGACTTACCTTCAGAAAAGTTTAAAGAAAAATTTACCAGAAGATCTTTTTATTTCACCATTTCAAAAAGGGCCTTTGCTGTAATTCCCCAGAGAGATCACACATCCCCATTATTCTTTAAACTCTACATCTACAGGTTCCTAGTGTAGATTGACATTTAATATCAATAAACTCATGTTAACTTGGGATATTAGTTCTACCAGTAAAAAGCATATTTTATTTCCTTTGGGGGAGGAGAGGGAATGTGAGGGGGATGGAGGTATATACCGATGTGTCATTTAAAATAGTTTTCAAAAATCTGTCATCAAGTATTAACTTCAGCAATTCAGCAGTGGAAGAGAGAACAGCTTTAGAATAACTTTGCCTCAATTGAGTTTTAATTATTTTTTTCCAACCTGCAGGCAAACTGATTCCTTCTAATAAAACGTAAGTTAAAAAATCATTCTTTACCATGATGTGCTTACTTTAAGTACACCAGGTTCCTAAGGTAATCAAGCTAATTCTGGTTTACAATATGATCAAGATGTTTTACAAATTGGTTCAGTATTTTACAATTCAACATACAGCTATAAAGCATCTTTCATGATGATTGTCTCAAGGTATTGTCCAAAGATACTTCAAAGCTCAGCTGCCTGAAAGGCTGGAGGTATCAGATGCGTACTTGGCTAAGCTTTTAAACAACCACTTCTGTGACTATGATCTAGTATCATTGGACAGAGAATTCCATGCCTTAGGGCACAATAGACAAGGGCTCCAGAACCTGACATCTCCAATTTGCATTTGGAAATTATTAATAAATCAAAACCAATTAAACACAATGAAATGTGGAGCAGCTGAAAGCTCAAATAAGCAGGGCTGAGGCCATGTAAAATCTTGAAGATTAAAAGTAAAATTCTAAAATCAACTTGAAACTTCAAGGGAAGCCAATGTGTTTACTGAGGGAAAAGGTACACAATTCTGATTTTTGTACTATTAATTAATCTTTCTGTGGCATTCTTGACATGTTGAAGTGATTTAAAACCTGTAGCACTAAATGGATAAGGAGTTCACATTTAGTACTGGACTTTAAGACTTTAACGACAGAGTAAGGACTTGCAGCAGAAATCATTTATCATTGTGCATAGCTGAATTTTCATGCATTGAGTTTTGACTCCAAGTCTGAGAAACAAGCATACAAAGCTGTGCATGTAAATTGCTGGTATTTTGCTCCATTGCTTGCATGAAATTATTATTAAATTATCTGGAGCTTCCAAATATTACAAACATAGTTTTCTCATAAATATAGTAACACTTATGTTTACAAAACACTAACTGTGCAAAATTGCCTAAAATAATAAACAGCACAGAGAATGTGACAGTTAATTTCTCATAAAAAAGTTTTAATTATTACCTTGTAACTACATGAAAACTTCTTGCTGGTTGCTTAGTGGTGATAAGGCAATTTTGTTAGGTTTATCTTCTTCTAGTTCAAAAGCACATTGCAGAAAGGACAGAGACAGATCAGGGAGGCTGGTAATGTGATTTGGAGCATCTTGATTCTAGGTCATTAGACCACAAGTAGATGTAGCTGGTACTGACTGAAACCCTTTACCCATTAACCAAATGTAGGTGATAAATTTGTGAGGCTAAACTGGACATCTTACTCTATTTAGGATAGCTATGTTAACATGAAGATTAATCACCAGGTATTAGTTGAATCAAGCCCAAAGTACAGTTTACAATTTTGAAAATTCCTAGGCTAGCTAAGAGAGTTATAATACTGCTCACACCGTGTATTCAATATTAATATGGCCTTGGGTGGGGGGAACCCTATTCTCAGAATGGTCTTCCTTTTTATGAAACACTTTGAAATTTCAAGAAAAATGACATTATAACAAAATAATTAGAAGCAAAGATAAGATGCAAAGTACTGGAAAATTAGGGGATTGAAAGTAAATGTAGTTAAAAGAACAAACTGCCAAGTTAAAATTAAAGTTAAGTTGAACACAACTTAATGTCATGAGTATCCTTATTAACTGGACTGAGGGAGTGACAATAGTTGAAAACTCCTGTATTATAATTTCCTATGCCTTTTACTGACTTCTATTGGTCAATTGAAGGACCAGTAGCTAATAGTCCAATAGGCCTATTAGACCATTTCCAAAATTAGTTGAAGGTGATCCAGTTGAAAATGTTCAACTAGCATTTCCACAGGGGGAGGAGGTGGAGTATTCAACATAGAATTATATTTAAACTGACCTTCTTAAAAATATTTTCCTTCCTCTGTGGAATTCATGGGCATCTTGAGAAAGTACGTGACTACAGAAAAGTCACCTATGAGATATTTAATATCTATCCTGTCCCAGCATGCTACATTTTGGGATATAGTAAGTGAACCAGGAAGTGCCAGTGAATTTCTCAGAACAGAAAACAAATCACTTTTATAAAGGTCATTTTAAAAAGAAAAGGATGTGTGTGCCAAATTCTTTTCATCTTACACTATAAACCTGGTTAGTGGGGTCATTCAGTATATCAATCCAAGCTTCCCTGAATTTTCCTCTTAGCTTTTCAGTTCACCGTAAAGCTAATAACTTAACGGAGGTTGGCTTCACATGGTAACACAAGGCTAAAGACTCTTGAAGACAAAGATAGGAAATAGCCCAGGGCCTGTTTACTTTGTAGACATATTTATGGAACTGCTTGCCTCTCCCTGAATTTATTTTTCCATAAAAACCTTGGCAAAAAGGAAAATTTCCTGCCCAAGATAACTTTTCTGGAGTCTCAGAAGAAAATCAAAAGTATTTTTAAACTGTTTCTTGACAGAATAAAGACATACATATGGAGATGATCTCTTCTAATTATTCAGGACTTACCTTCTGATAGAAAACCTTACTGAAAATAAGGTGTCTTCTGTAAAACAGGCTGCAATGAAAGCTGAAGATTTATCCAACAAAGACAAAAAATGAAAATTTAATTAAATCTAACAAACTGATAATCTTCCAGTTGCCTAAATACATTAAAGAACCTCAGATGATTATTTACTAACTTTGAGAAGTTTATTTCACATAGAAAATTGTTCTCCTTTAGGCCTTGATTCAGCAAAGCATTTCAGCATATGCTTAAGTCCCACTGAAGACAATGCCT
The DNA here is from genome assembly GCF_009764565.3 of Dermochelys coriacea. Classification (NCBI taxonomy): domain Eukaryota; kingdom Metazoa; phylum Chordata; order Testudines; family Dermochelyidae; genus Dermochelys; species Dermochelys coriacea. The sequence goes on along the minus strand of NC_050068.2, from coordinate 189,076,361 downwards.
ATATACTGCTTAAGTCCCACAAAATAGTTTAGTGGTATACAGAACTTGTGCTGACCCTTTGCATAGGGGGTAAATTTCAATTGTAACAAACACATGTTGATTTAATAATTCAACTACAATAGTCCAGCTGGTTATGTCTGTAAATAATAATTGTATGTGCACAGGGATCAAGTTGCCTGTGAGACATGAACTACTCTGTAAAACAACGTGTTTACATACGTTTAGTCACTTGCCAAGAGGATTAGCACTATCTGACTCTTCCATTTGGGCAAAAAAATTGGTTCAGTTTTTATGTCTCATAATCATATCACAGACATAGCTAAAGATATTACAAATGCCATGCAATGTGACAGTTGCTATGTACAGAGTAAAACCCTTATTGTGTCAATAACAGTACTAACTACATAGTGTGACAATGTTCCTGCTGTACCTTGGTGGGTCTTGCGCTTATTGGCGGATTTGCTCGCCATGGAGCTTCACGGCAGCCCTCAGCTTGGCCGTTTTACTGAACCCACAGTCCAGGTCGACTCGTCCTGTGTCTGACCAAGAGTTGGGAGGATTTGGGGGGAACCTGGACCCGCCCTCTATTCTAGGTTCCAGCCCAGGGCATTGTGGAATGCAGCTGTTTAAAGTGTCTCCTCGAACAGCTGTGCTACAGCTACAACTCCCTGGGCTACTTCCCCATGGCCTTCTCCCAACATCTTCTTTATCCTCACCATAGGACCTTCCTCCTAGTGTCGGATAATACTTGTACACCTCAGTCCTTCAACAGTCTGCTTTCTCACTCTCAGCTCCTAGCATCTCCTGCTTCCAGCTCCTCACACGCACAACACAAACTGAAATGAGCTCCTTTTTAAACCCCAGGTGCCCTGATTAGCCTGCCTTAATTGATTCTAGAAGCTTCTTGATTGGCTGCAGGTGTTCTAATCAGCCTGTCTTAATTGTCTCCAGAAGGTTCCTGATTGTTCTGGAACCTTCCCTGTTACCTTACCCAGGGAAACGGGACCTACTTAGCTTGGGCTAATATGTCTTCCTTCTATTACTCTCCTATAGCCATCTGGCCTGACCCTGTCACAATAGTAAATAACTGCATAAAACTGATATAAATTGTCATCTTGCAAGTTGCTGCTGTTCTCGTTGCAGTTAATCATACATGTTCCTTTTTCAAACCTTTTCCTTGTATGAATAATGCACAACTCCAACACATAAATCCATGTGACTGCCTCTTTGTCATTCCTGCATCCACTCCTTTTTGGAGCTAGTCATCCAGTAATGTGTAAGTCAGAAGTAGCCATTTACACATATAGAAAATAGAGCTTCATACTCAGGAGAAAAGTGCCACATTGTTTTTCACAAGGGGGTGTTCACCTAGCTCATAAAATAATATTAGGTAAAGGTTCTAGGGCATTCACATCTAAGTGTTTGGAGACAGCTACCATTACAAATTAGACTCACCTTAGTGATTTTTTTTTCAGTTCCCAGTAACGCCTGTGACACGAAGGAGGTACTTCTTTCAGATGTGGCCTCCTATCTCTTGTTAGCAGTCGTGCTGCTCCACCAACTATGACTGCCTCTTGACTTCCTAAAGGCAATGGAGCAGGAACCTGCCATTGCCAAATTTTTCTTTTGATTCTGATTAGATCTTCTGCTGCTGGCTTATCAATAGCTAAAAGGAGACTGTCTCAACTGGCTGCTACCTGCCTGCCTGCCTCGCTCTATAGCCCTGATTCCCCACTATAGAAAATGACAAGACACTAATACCAGAAAGGAATAGATTCACATTCATGGGCTGTCATGCCTGGCTTTCCCATCAAGGAAGATATTTTTCTCTGATACAAGGAACTGCAATTCACAGGAACCTGATGGGATGCACATAGATGAGTTTGTACTCCACTTCTATCTTCATGAGCTGTTTCATCCATTGAATGGATCATGCCAGCAGACCAACCTGTGCCCCACTGAGGAGTAACTGCCTCAGCTATGTCCAGAAACCACCCAGTACTTTCTTTGCATTTTCTATAACTCAGTAATCCGAGGGCTAAATTACAGTATCTGCTGAATGTCTTGAATGGATCAGATTTCCCTCTCTATGACCCCACCACCACCTCTCCCCCTCCACACACACATGGATGGACAGCTAACAAGTTCTGCTTTCAAGTTCCAGCAACTAAATGATGGACTTGGGGATTGTGTTTGGGGCAATTTTTAAAATGTTTAAGATATCTAATCACTGAAACTTTTATGATATTTCCTTATCTCGGGCTCAATCATGGCCCAAGTGAGTCATAATCTCTCCACATAAAATAAAACCAAAGTTTTCAAACTTGGGTGACTTTAGTTCAGCTCATAAATCCATATTTAGGCTTCTAACTAAAAGTAACCTCTTTTCCAAGTTGCTCTGCATCTGTAACTACAGCATTGAAAAACAACATTTCACACACTTGTGTAGTTCAACTTCCAAATTAGTACTGTTACAACATCCAAATTATCATTAATTTCAAGAATAATTTCATTATATTATCTCATCTTTTCACACAAAGAAGTACACCCAGACTGCTTTATAAACACTCAGCAGATTCTGCATATGAATTCATTGCTAAGGCTAAATTTGTTTGCTTTTTCTCCTACAAAAATACAAGGATCAGAACTGGCAGCCAGCCATTGCAAGTCATATTATCTTAGAAAACATTTGTCCAAAAAAATCTTTGCTGGTATAATTGCAGAAAGGAAAGAAGGACCAAAACAAACTTTGGGGTTTAAAGCAAAGGCCTTTATTGATTCCTTTTTGTATTAGCATTGGTAGATTAAAAATTCAACATTAGAGACTAAACCTCTGTCAGATCCTTTTGAGTTCAGAGGATTTTTTTTAATATTTATTGGTTTTGGCAAATTTAATCAAAAAGAGCTAGAAAATATGTAGCTGTTGGATAATGTACGGAATATTCAAGGAATGGGGGGAGTGTACTAAAACTATATTTTGCTTACACAATCTTTTTGGCTCTAATTCATAATACATATGTAAAGCCCATAGGTTTTACCATTTGTTTGAGAGTTTTACTAGTTTTTCCACCAAACGGGGAGAGAGAGAGGTAGGGGAACAAAAGCAGCCCCCAAAGTCTCCTGACTGGAGTATTGGTTTTAATTGCCACAAGAGCCCACCTCTTCAGAAAGTAGCCAGTGGAAGCTGGGAGAGATCACCAGCATTTTGTAACCACTGGAGCTAGAGACTTGTCTCCAAAGAGATGGCATGTAAAAGGCTTAGAAAAAGCAACACTGAATTTTTTGAGAGACAGAGGGGAGTGCCAAAAGCTCAGCCAGAACATGAAGCTTATCTTCCATGAGTTCCAATCTCTTCTGCTAACAAAGGGAACCCTGTGCACAGTCTTTCAGATCTTTGGGGAAAGCTCCTGGCCAAAAGCTAAAGGAGGAAAAACTGCCCATGTATTTTAATTTAGTCAATTGCTTAACTATCTTGTTGAATATAGGCCTTTATGACTGATAGTTTAAGGGGCTTATGTGACTAGAAACACGCTTTGTAGGCAAGGTGACATTCCAGGCTTTCCTGTGAAGCAAGCAGCATTCATCTCTATCAGGTGGTCATGAGATTCTATACCTTAACATTTTGATAACCTGATATAAAGAAAAATATATTTTGGATGAGAATTCAGAAAATCCAAAAATGATTAGCACCATTTTTTCTGCTGCTGCAGACATGCCTACACTAGGTTGTAAGCTTCTTGGGTAAGGACCATCTTTTAGTTCAGGCACTTAGCACAGTGGTGTCCTGGTCCATGAAAGGGCTTCTAGTTGCAGGGTTCCTACAGACCACAACTAGGGAATTGAACAGAAAAAAATAAAAATGCAAAAATCCTGCTAGTACAACCATGGGTCTACATAAATCAGGGTGGACACCAGTGTGAGCCTTAAGACAAGACTTAATTGGCTTCCAGCATTCTTACCTTCATAATAGTTCAACCTGCTGCAAAAACCTCTAGTTTCTGTATCACAGTATGTGTCAATACACAATTATCCCTGCAACTTCCCCTACATGTTAGTGAGAACAAGCAAGCTGCTGGTTTGCTGATGACTCAGCTAGCACCATTACTTAAAAGAGCACTCAGCCTTTAACTTCCAAAATGAGAATTTTACTGGGAGTCTGATGCTACTCTTATTGACAATAGAGTAACACCTTTGACTTCAGTGGAGTTATTCCTGATTTACTCTGGTGTACATGAGAAGAGAATCAGATCAAATACTTTTCTATCACTAGTTAACTTGTCTCATCATATACATTGTCTGCAGCATTGTTGTAGCTGTATGGAAGAAGAGCTCTGTGTAAGCTCAAAAACTTGTCTCTTTCACCAACAGAAATTGGTATAACAAAAAGATATCACTTCACTGCCCTTCTCTTCATATATGTGACTAACAAATTTTCCTGCTGCTCCCACACCCTCGAATATGCTTAGCAACTCACATGAAAAATTCACATTAACTTTGAATAATAAAAAAGTTATTTATGTTTGACTGGGCTTTATCAGGCAACAACTAACTATACGAGTGAAGAAAATAATAAAGCCAGCATATGAGAAATAACTTCAGGCTCCTTCTTAAATTATCTCTCTCTCTCTCTCTCTCTCTCTCTCTCTCTCTCTCTCTCTCTCTCTCTCTCTGGTTGACAGCTCTGTTCTGGAGGTCAGTCAACCAGGGAGAAGAAGAAAGAAACCAATTTCTTTACACCTGTTCTTCACAAAAAAGGTGAATGCAGATTCAAGCTAGCATCTTTCCTTTCCCCAACATTTGATGATAGAGGCTGCAGAATTGATAGAGTCACCAAAGATAGGGTGAGGGAGGATACCTGTAGCCATCTCCGGTGACTGAGGATAGAGAATTTCTGCCCCACTCTTAGGGAAATGGTTAAAGTTTCCTTGGCTGTAAACTGAGCCTGGAGCTGACACTGGCACCATCTAAAAAGTCATACAGGTATAGATTGAGATAATTAGGAGACTACTCGAGCCCTAATGCTGCATAAGTATTTATCATTACTAGTAAAAGTAATTTTGGGGGACTGCATGAGAACCCACAGAAGGAAGCAGGGAATGGAAGAATTGTAGATGCAGAGTACAAGAGCAATGGGTGTAGGACAGGGAGATAATTTGCATGAACGATTCTCTAGCTAAACTCTCTACAATAAATACATTCCTGTAAGTAAGTTGGTGGGTAAGGCTCACACAGTCTGCTGGCATTTTGCTCCTAGATTCATAGATACTAAGGTAAGAAGGGACCATTCTGATCATCTAGTCCGACCTCCTGCACAGCGCAGGCCACAGAATCTCACCCACCCACTTCTATGAAAAACCTCACCCATGTCTGAGCTATTGAAGTCCTTAAATCATGGTTCAAAGACTTCAAGGAGCAGAGAAGCCTCCCTCCAGTCAACCATGCCCCATGCTACAGAGGAAGGCAAAAAACCTCCAGGGCCTCTCCAATCTGCCCTGGAGGAAAATTCCTTCCCGACCCCAAATATGGCAATCAGCTAAACCCTGAGCATATGGGCAAGATTCACCAGCCAGATACCCAGGAAAGAATTTTCTATAGTAACTCAGATCCCATCCATCTAATATCCCATCTCAGGGGATTTGGCCTATTTACCCTGAATATTTAAAGATCAATTACTTACCAAAATCCCATTATCCCATCATACCATCTCCTCCATAAACTTATCAAGTAGAATCTTAAAACCAGATAGATCTTTTGCCTCCACTGCTTCCCTTGGAAGGTTATTCCAAAACTTCACTCCTCTGATGGTTAAAAACCTTCGTCTGATTTCAAGTCTAAACTTCCTGGTGGCCAGTTTATACCCATTTGTTCTTGTGTCCACATTGGTGCTGAGCTTAAATATTTCCTCTCCCTCTCCTATATTTATTCCTCTGATATATTTATAGAGAGCAATCATATCTCCCCTCAACCTTCTTTTAGTTAGGCTAAACAAGCCAAGCTCCTTAAGTCTCCTTTCATAAGACAAGTTTTCCATTCCTCGGATCATCCTAGTAGCCCTTCTCTGTACCTGCTCCAGTTTGAATTCATCCTTTTTAAACATGGGAGACCAGAACTGCACACAGTATTCTAGGTGAGGTCTCACCAGTGCCTTGTATAACGGTACTAAAACCTCCTTATCCCTACTGGAAATGCCTCTCCTGATGCATCCCAAAACCGCATTAGCTTTCTTCACAGCCATATCACATTGGCAGCTCATAGTCATCCTATGATCAACCAATACTCCAAGGTCCTTCTCCTCTTCCATTACTTCTAATTGATGCGTCCCCAACTTATAACTAAAATTCTTGTTATTAATCCCTAAATGCATAACCTTACACTTCTCACTATTAAATTTCATCCTATTACTATTACTCCAGTTTACAAGGTAATCCAGATCCTCCTGTATAATATCCCGATCCTTCTCTGAATTGGCAATACCTCCCAGCTTTGTATCATCTGCAAACTTTATTAGCACACTCCCACTTTTTGTGCCAAGGTCAGTAATAAAAAGATTAAATAAGATTGGTCCCAAAACCGATCCCTGAGGAACTCCACTGGTAACCTCCCTCCAACCTGACAGTTCGCCTTTCAGTAGGACCCGTTGCAGTCTCCCCTTTAACCAATTCCTTATCCATCTTTTGATGTTCATATTGATCCCCATCTTCTCCAATTTAACTAATAATTCCCCATGTGGCACGGTATCAAATGCCTTACTGAAATCTAGGTAAATTAGATCCACTGCATTTCCTTTATCTAAAAAATCTGTTACTTTTTCAAAAAAGGAGATTAGGTTGGTTTGGCACGATCTACCTTTTGTAAAACCATGTTGTATTTTGTCCCATTTACCATTGACTTCAATGTCCTTAACTAATTTCTCCTTCAAAATTTTTTCCAGGACCTTGCATACTACAGATGTCAAACTAACTGGCCTGTAGTTACCCGGATCACTTTTTTTTCCTTTCTTAAAAATAGGAACTATATTAGCAATTCTCCAATCATTCGGTACTATTCCTGAGTTTACAGATTCATTAAAAATTCTTGCTAATGGGCTTGCAATTTCAGGTGCCAATTCCTTTAATATTCTTGGATGAAGATTATCTGGGCCCCCCAATTTAGTCCCATTAAGCTGTTTCAGTTTCGCTTCTACCTCTGATATGGTAATATCTACCTCTATATCCTCCTTCCCATTTGTCATGCTACCATTATCCCCAAGATCCTCTTTAGCCTTATTAAAGACTGAGGCAAAGTATTTGTTTAGATATTGGGCCATGCCTAGATTATCTTTAACTTCCACTCCATCCTCAGTGTTAAGCGGCCCCACTTCTTCCTTCTTAGTTTTCTTCTTATTTATATGGCTATAGAACCTTTTACTATTTGTTTTAATTCCCTTTGCAAGGTCCAACTCTACTAGACTTTTAGCCTGTCTCACTTTATCCCTTCATGTTCTGACCTCAATTAGGTAGCTTTCCTTGCTGATCCCTCCCATCTTCCACACCCTGTATGCTTTCTGCTTCTTCTTAATCACCTCTCTAAGATGCTTGCTCATCCAGCTTGGTCTACAACTCCTTCCTATGAATTTTTTCCCCTTTCTTGGGATACAGGCTTCCGATAGCTTCTGCAGTTTTGATTTAAAGTAATCCCAGGCCTTCTCCACCTTTAGATCCATAAGTTCTTCAGTCCAATCCACTTCCCTAACTAATTTCCTTAATTTTTGAAAGTCAGCCCTTTTGAAATCAAAAACCCTAGTTGCAGATTTATTTTTGTTAATCCTTCCATTTAGTTTGAACTGAATTAGCTCATGATCACTTGAGCCAAGATTGTCCCCTACAACCATTTCTTCTATGAGGTCCTCGCTACTCACCAAAATTAAATCTAAAATGGCATCCCCTCTAGTCGGTTCAGCAACTACTTGATGAAGGAATCCATCAGCTATCGCATCTAGGAAAATCTGAGCCCTATTATTATTACTAGCACTGGTCCTCCAGTCTATATCTGGGAAGTTAAAGTCTCCCATGATCACGCAGTTTCCATTAGTATTTACTTTATTAAAGACATTAAAAAGGGCTCTATCCATACCCAAATTAGATCCCGGAGGTCTATAGCACACCCCAAGCACTATCGTAGGAGAGGCTTTACTAGTTTTCTTCCCCAATGTAATTTTTGCCCAGACAGACTGTCTTATCCTTTGCATCGCTTCTTATTTCTTTACATTCTACCTCATCATTGATATACAATGCTACTCCACCCCCTTTACCTTTGTTTCTGTCTTTCCTAAAGAGCACATACCCTTCAATACCTGTAGTCCAGTCATGACTACTATTCCACCATGTTTCTGTTATCCCTATAATATCTGGTTTCACTTCCTGCACCAGTAGCTCTAGTTCCTCCATTTTGTTACCTAGACTCCTCGCACTGGTGTACAAACATCTTAATTTTTGCTGTTTGGACTCGCTCACATTTTGTACCCTATTAAGCACAGTCATTCTACAGCCATTATAACCTATTAGACTAGTATCCACACCGCCCTCGCTCCTTATATACATTCTCCTACCAACGGCTGTATCCTTTCTTACTTCATCTTCTTCCCTCTCAATGCTAAAATCTGGCATGGAGATTTTCTGGACATCTCCCATCCATCTCCCCCCAATTCCTAGTTTAAAGCTCTCTTTATCAGTTGTGCCAGCCTCGATCCTAGAAGTCTATTTCCTTCCCTACTCAGATGAAGTCCATCCCGAGAGAACTGACCTCTGTCCGTGAATGCCTCCCAGTGACCATACATCCCAAAGCCCTCCTTATAGCACCACTGCCTAAGACATCTGTTGACAGTCATAATCTTGTCACACCTTTGTTGCCCTTCTCTAGGAACAGGAAGGATCCCGCTAAAGATCACCTGAGCCTCAATTTCCTTAAGTGTCTTCCCCAGCCTAGCATAGTCTCCCTTGATACTTTCCAGCGAGAATCTGGCTGTATCATTTGTTCTCACATGAAGGATAATTAGGGGATTCTTTCCCGCTCCCTTTAGGGTCCTTTTCAACCTCAGGTCTACATCCCGTATCTTAGCACCCGGAAGACGGCACACCCTTCTATTCTCAGGATCAGCTCTAGTTACAGGCCTGTCTATTCTTCTCAATAAAGAGTCCGCGATCACATAGACCTGCCTTTTCCTGGTGACAGTGCTATTCTCCAGTCTCTCCCCTGTTCCCTCTGGCTTAAGTTCTTTCCATTCCTATTTTCCCTTACAATCTTCTTCAACCCATCCTGTATCCTCCTGGGGCTCATATTTGGTGTAGTCTCCCTTGACTCTTCCCCTTTTTCTATAGGACTAGCCTCTCTTCTCTTCTTCCTTACCCTTCCACCTTCAACAAGTACCTGCTGAGCCCCTTCTTCATTTTCCAACTCTGCAAACCTGTTCCTAAGCTCTATTTCTCCTTCACTAGCCCGTCTTTTTCTCTGCCTGGTTCTTTGAGTCACATGTTTCCGCTGACCACTTTCCTCATCCAGTCTCTCCTCAAAATTCCCCAGCCCTGCTTCCATCTGTGAGTCTGAGCTTTTCCCTTCAGCTACCTCATATCTTTGCTCCATCATCTGCTCAAACCCCTTCCTAAACTCAACCAGACTTTCCACCTGCATCTCCAAACCTCGGATCTTTTCCTCCATCAGCTCTATCAGACGACATTTCATGCAGAAAAAACTCTTACCGGTTCCCCCCTCCAGGATCATGTACATACCACAGCTTCCACATCCAGTCATCCTCAATGTGTCTTTCACTACAGGAGTCACTCCCACAGCTGCCTCTGTATCTGTCATCTCCTTCCCACCTAAATCCTGTTAATCTGGGAAACACAAGCCACACCAAAAAGACCACACACCCCCAGCAAAAGCAAACCCCAAACAAGCACCACAATACAAACTGCCCTTATAAACTCCCACTCAAACTCCCCTGTTTAGAGCTCTGTTTGCTAGCTCCAGTGCCACTGCAGCTGTCTGTGCCGCTGCACGACTGGCTGGCTACCTTTATAGGGCCCCTAGTCAGAAGCCCCACCCCCTAGGCAGGGCTCAGCTGCTCTCTCAGCACAAAGCCCCACCCCCTAATCAGGCTCAGCTGCTCTCCCAGCACAAAACCCCTACACACACACACACAAATACTAAAAATACAAAAGTTCCTGGAGAATTGGTCAACAGCAGAGCAAGCATCAATAGCCTACAGAGCTTGCACATCTCAAATCTGTGGCTTTTTATGCTGGAACCGCTTCTCAGACCATAGCAGGGAGGTACACAGTGGCTATACACCTCAGATTGCTAATCTGTTGAGAGCACCTAGCAAGTAGCAGCAAGAAGCAGCCCATTAGGATTGCATCCTATTTATTCAATATTAACAATGGAAATGGATTTCCAGCCTGCTAGCTTTATAGAATAAAGACTCTAAGGACTTTAAATAATAAGGACTCTAAAAATCGGGGTTTCACTTTGGGGAAAAAGAGAACTGAATAAGTGTACTAGTCTAAATGTTGTCACTCTAATTAACCCAATACATTAAAAATAACCTCAGTGTCTAAATTATTTACCCCACTCCAGGAATGTCCCTTACTCCAGCATCTAGTTCCTCTCCAACTTCTGTTACTGAGTGCAGTTCCACGGGAGAATTATGTAAGAATTACCTCATGATTAAACTTACCTAGCCACATGCAATAAGTGAGTAGGAAAAATTAGGCACCTGCTGTGTCTACTTTAGGGCTTTTAGGACCTTTATTTTACCAGTGAGTGAAGTTCCACCAGTGGTAACACCAGGAAAGCTCAAGTGAAAACAAGGCTCAGATGTTTTTAGGATTCCGCCATTTAAGCTGGCTCAGAGCAGAGTTAGCCAACATGGTGGTAAAACCTGCCCCAGCTCATCCAAGCCTTATCTACATTACAACTTCCACTGGTGCTTTCATCCTCCAGTGGAGTTGCACCTGTTGAGAATTATGGGTTTAAAAAAATATGAGTATAGACAAGAGTGAAGGGGATGTACAGGGGTAGAGGATACACCATTTTTCCATCCTACTTTGATATCTTATTCAGAATTTTCCAGGTTCCTAGTTTCCATTGTTCTCTCTTACTGATGCTGTCAGGGTTCTGCTTCAGAAGTCACAGACTCTTTTTCATTTAATTATTTAAAACAACAAAATAACCAAACTCCTCCTTGTGGGCACTTTCCCCGACCCCAAGGAGGATTTTGCATGTCAACTTTCTGATTAATAACCTGTTCTTCTTATTTATAACCCCTCATCCTTAATAACTATTTTCCTTTGGAGTTCTCATTACAATTGCAGCTTCCCCAAATGTCACCAATCAACTACCCCATCCATCTGCTTCACAACCTTCCAACAATAATATTCTGACCATTCAATGGGGCAATAATCATGCATCACAAACAAGCAGCATGATGTATAAAATACTTCACCAGAACACCAATAATTTAATAAATAATAAAATAAAATCCATTTGTGTTAACATTTAATTTTCAAGTTGCGAAATTTAGATCAAATGACTATATCTGTCTCATTTAAATAAATTAGATTCACCTCAATGCATAGGTATTTTTTTAAAAAAAATCTTGCTACATCCTTCTTAAGAGTAGAAAGGAATGAAGTGCACTAACTGATGTCATCCTTATCATTTGACTTTTTATGGTGTTTAGGAGGCTTGATTATTTCTCCTTCACACTACTGCCTATGGCTCAACTCTCAAGTCAGCAGCAATATGGCAAACTACTTCCTACCAAAGTTTACACTAGCTACCATAAGGCTTTGGATAGCTCCTGTCACCATAGTATCTGCTGTGGTATTCAGAGATGAATTACATCCCTCTCTTCTCCTATATCCTTAAGAAAACCTGAAAACAAAATTCAAAATAGGGCTTAAGTGGCACAGAAACCTCATGCTGGCTCTCTGCACAGGAGTGATGTCTGTGCTATAGAGTAAGTTGAGATGCCACACTTCCTGTAGACTCTTTATGCATACATTAGTTTCCTGTGACACACTGCCTGCTGGGGACAGAAGCAAAGAAGCCCAGGACAGGGTGATCATGGAACATGGTCACACAGAGCAATAGGAAGTTTTGTTATCTCATTGCAATACATAGTTCCCAATGAAGTGTGATATTGAAATGGCTGCTGCAGAGCCTGTGCAAGTAATTCCACCACGAGCCTTGAGAGTCAGGGGAAATGCTGACCATGCCTGGAAAAGGCTCAAACAGCAATTTGAGCTGCATATGAAAGCCACAGGGGCAAATAAACTAGTGAATGAGCAAAAAAGTGCTCTGCTTTTGTAGCTCTGCTTTTGCTTGGACACAGAGCTCCAAGATCTGCACTTTCAACACACCATAGTCAGATACTGCTTCCTAAGACCACCTTTCAACGTATTCAACTTCAGAAGTATTTCACTGTGCAAGAAGCCAGACGTCAGAGGGCCTAGCATACATGAAAGTGTGCACTAATGAAATAATAATTTGGGGCAGCATTGCTGATGAACATCAGGAATGACCAAAGAGAGTCCTGAAAAATTGCAAGGGCTAATAACCTTAAACTGAATAAGACAATGTCAGGTTCAAATAATGGAGGTAATATATGTGGGAGAGAGATTGTTCTCAAAGGGCATCTTGCCTGAAGAATCAAAGGTTCAGGCAATACAGGACATACTAAAACCCAAAAATAAAAGTGGAATTCAAAAGTAGCCAGGCTGAATTATATCAGCAAGTTCATACATAACTATACAGTTTGCACAACTCAACAAAGACATCTCTTCCACAAGGTCACAGAATGGGCAGGGATCTGAAAGCAAAAAAGAGTTTGATGATTTAAAGGACATTCTGACATTAGCTCTACATTTTTGGACTCCTTGAAAGACAATCAGGCTCCGCACAGATGCCTCAAAAGGAGAGCTGGGAGCAATACTATTCCAGTACTGGATTGGTTGCCAGTTTCATATATCACAGCTACCAAGAAGATGTACACACAAATTGAGAGAGAGAAAATAGGTCTGGCATAGGACAGTACAAGATTTCACAACTTTCTCTCTGCTTTTAGCTTCAAAGCAGAAACTGATCATAAACCACTGATTGCAACACACAAACAGGGACATGGAGAAGCACCAGGCAGAATACAGTGACTATGTTTGAAAATAAAAAATAAGATGTGACCTTGAATTCCAACCTGGATGCCACTTAGTAATAGCAGACATAGTTTCAAGAACACATGCTCCAGTTGTCAGTACACAGCCTGATGATCAGTGATACAAGTCATAAGCAAAGAAGGGGGGGGACTCAAAAGTTCCCATCTACCTATTCCTGATATAAAAAGGAGCTTTTAGTGATCTCAGGTGTGCTCTTGTAGGGGGGACAGATCATTATTCCCACAGTGATATGGAGGACAATATTGGAACAAGCACACAAAGGGTACCCAAGAATAATCAAATCAAAGATGAGAGCTAGAGAAGTTGTATTCTGGCCACAGATGAATAGTATCATTGAAGAAATGATGAGCAGGTGTATAATGTGTCAGCAGTACAGCTCTTCCTACCAGAAAGAACCTATAATACTGCATGAACATCTCACAATTCCATGAGACAAAGTCGGAATTTACATGTTCAGCACGGACAGACATGATCACCTGATTATTTTGGACTATTTTACTAGATTCCTTGAAGTAGTCACACTTGAAGATTGTTGAAATGCCCTAATAGAACAATCAAGACATGTTAAGGTTGTTTAAAAACAACCTGAATAGTTGTTAAATCAGGTATTGCATTTGCTATAGTTTGTTAGATTAATGTAATAGTGTTTTAGTGTAGTCAGAAACTTTAGAAAGAGATCTAAAAAGACGTGCCAAAGAGTAAGTCTTTCAGGAAGTGTAGAGATACCACACTTCCTGCAGCGATGGTTTCCTGGACCACTTCCTGATGGGGCAGAAACAAAGCAGCCCAGTGCAGGGCAATTGTAGGCTGCAGCTACACAGAATAGTAGAAAGTTTTGTTACCTCATGGTGGTACATAACGAACAGAAACTATCTTGATACCAGTCTGTTTGTCAGTAAGATACTTCAAATTCCATCCATTATTTCCTGTACTAAATATATCTTTTCATTTGTGTGCAAAAGCCAAGATACATAGAGTACTACAGATAAATAGAGAAGCTAATTCTTGGGGTTTTTTGATAGAATATATTTCCTGCAGATAGAACTCAGCAAAGAGTTGGAAAAATGTTGACCTTACATCTTTTATGTACATTTCCTGTCAAAATTCAAACATATGAGCCTTGCTAATATGAATTCCACCCATTATTCTATGTACTAAATATGCCTTTTCATCTAGATTTGTGTGCAATAGCTAATATGAATGCTAAAATAAAGAGAGAATTTCAAACTCAGTCAGAGAAAAGAAACAATATCATGGGATTTGTGCTCATGGCCAGAATGAATTTCAAATTGTGAACCACAAATATTCAAAATTTGGAAACAAACTGCAGAACAAGTGTTATTTGCTGAGGGGAAGATGACAAATTATTTCAAATGAATAAATTCAAGAATTTTGCATTAGTTCGGGAACTATTTCTAGACAGAATAAAAGGCAACATTTAATATAAATTATTTCTTGTGAATTATGCCTCAGCTTTATCCATACACTAGCTGTTTTATACCTATCTGAAAATGGAAGCTTGTATTACTTTGCATATAAACTACATTAGAAAATCCTATTATTTACAACTGAATAATTTTCTCATTCACTTCAGTAAAAGATATCAAGCCATCCTTAGAGTTTACTATATTTCAGGAATTAAATCATTGTATTGACATGTTTATTTTAAAATAAGAAAAATCATAATTTGCCAATGTATATTACCATATCTATATTTTAATGGTGTTGAACACAATGATCATTCAGGGAGGCAAATGGAATTACAAACCTCAAGCTGCTGCTTGTCTATCAAGTAAACATGTAGAGTGGTATATTTCAAGCTCAGCTGCATTTTGAACTGTAAAGCCTGTTACTAATGGCACTAATGTAAATGCAGAAAAAAATACAATGCACAAAATAAGTCAAATAGTAGCAGAAAATAAATGTTTTTCCTTTGTGTCAACATATGGCCCAACTCTTTGCAGTCTTAAAGCACAATACACCAAAGAATTACAGTGTATTTCACCTTCCATGTTTTTAAAGAACATTCATTTTGGCTGGTATCTGAACTTCTGAGAACCAAGCATCAAATCGATGTTTGCCTGCCAGGACCTTTCAGAAGAACAAACAGAATCTTTCACCAGGAACTGTAAAAACTCTGAATTCAGCCCAGGTCATTAGTGGCCAATAGTTATTACTGTGTGACAGCTGTTTTGTAGCCTGCGTGAACTGAGTTGGTGGTCTCAGTCCAAGTTCCCTTTGACCATGTGCTATGTAATAAAAAGCATAATCACAATTGATACATATTGGCACCTTTGTTGGCAGTTTCAAAGAAGCCAAGGTTTGAATGGGTTTAGAGACTGAACAACTGTCTCACCTCTAGAGGTTGTCCCATCAGAAAGAGAGTTGAGGCATACTGCCAGAGCAGCGTGAGAAAGCTTTGACTGCCTATGTTATACCTTTCAGAGTAGCAGCCGTGTTAGTCTGTATTCTCAAAAAGAAAAGGAGTACTTGTGGCACCTTAGAGACTAACAAATTTATTAGAGCATAAGCTTTCGTGAGCTACAGCTCACTTCATCGGATGCATTTGGTGGAAAAAACAGAGTAGAGATTTATATACACACACACAGAGAACATGAAACAATGGGTTTATCATACACACTGTAAGGAGAGTGATCACTTAAGATAAGCCATCACCAACAGCAGGGGGGGGAAGGAGGAAAACCTTTCATGGTGACAAGCAGGTAGGCTAATTCCAGCAGTTAACAAGAATATCAGAGGAACAGTGGGGGGTGGGGTGGGAGGGAGAAATACCATGGGGAAATAGTTTTACTTTGTGTAATGACTCATCCATTCCCAGTCTCTATTCAAGCCTAAGTTAATTGTATCCAGTTTGCAAATTAATTCCAATTCAGCAGTCTCTCGTTGGAGTCTGTTTTTGAAGCTTTTTTGTTGAAGTATAGCCACTCTTAGGTCTGTGATCGAGTGACCAGAGAGATTGAAGTGTTCTCCAACTCCAACCTTCAAATCAGCGGCACTGCGATGGGTACCCGCATGGCCCCACAGTATGCCAACATTTTTATGGCTGACTTAGAACAACGCTTCCTCAGCTCTCGTTCCCTAATGCCCCTACTCTACTTGCGCTACATTGATGACATCTTCATCATCTGGACCCATGGAAAAGAAGCTCTTGAGGAATTCCACCATGATTTCAACAATTTCCATCCCACCATCAACCTCAGCCTGGACCAGTCCACACAAGAGATCCACTTCCTGGACACTACGGTGCTAATAAGCGATGGTCACATAAACACCACCCTATATCGGAAACCTACTGACCGCTATTCCTACCTACATGCCTCTAGCTTTCATCCAGATCATACCACTCGATCCATTGTCTACAGCCAAGCGCTACGATATAACCGCATTTGCTCCAACCCCTCAGACAGAGACAAACACCTACAAGATCTCTATCATGCATTCCTACAACTACAGTACCCACCTGCTGAAGTGAAGAAACAGATTGACAGAGCCAGAAGAGTACCCAGAAGTCACCTACTACAGGACAGGCCCAACAAAGAAAACAACAGAACGCCACTAGCCATCACCTTCAGCCCCCAACTAAAACCCCTCCAACGCATCATCAAGGATCTACAACCTATCCTGAAGGACGAGCCATCGCTCTCTCAGATCTTGGGAGATAGACCAGTCCTTGCTTACAGACAGCCCCCCAATCTGAAGCAAATACTCACCAGCAACCACACACCACACAACAGAACCACTAACCCAGGAACCTATCCTTGCAACAAAGCCCGTTGCCAACTCTGTCCACATATCTATTCAGGGGATACCATCATAGGGCCTAATCACATCAGCCACACTATCAGAGGCTCCTTCACCTGCGCATCTACCAATGTGATATATGCCATCATGTGCCAGCAATGCCCCTCTGCCATGTACATTGGCCAAACTGGACAGTCTCTACGTAAAAGAATGAATGGACACAAATCAGACGTCAAGAATTATAACATTCAAAAACCAGTTGGAGAACACTTCAATCTCTCTGGTCACTCGATCACAGACCTAAGAGTGGCTATACTTCAACAAAAAAGCTTCAAAAACAGACTCCAACGAGAGACTGCTGAATTGGAATTAATTTGCAAACTGGATACAATTAACTTAGGCTTGAATAGAGACTGGGAATGGATGAGTCATTACACAAAGTAAAACTATTTCCCCATGGTATTTCTCCCTCCCACCCCACCCCCCACTGTTCCTCTGATATTCTTGTTAACTGCTGGAATTAGCCTACCTGCTTGTCACCATGAAAGGTTTTCCTCCTTCCCCCCCCTGCTGTTGGTGATGGCTTATCTTAAGTGATCACTCTCCTTACAGTGTGTATGATAAACCCATTGTTTCATGTTCTCTGTGTGTGTGTATATAAATCTCTACTCTGTTTTTTCCACCAAATGCATCCGATGAAGTGAGCTGTAGCTCACGAAAGCTTATGCTCTAATAAATTTGTTAGTCTCTAAGGTGCCACAAGTACTCCTTTTCTTTATGTTATACCTGTTCTGTCTATAACAGGGTTCAGTGCACAGAACTGCTCTTTTACCATCTTTCATCAGAGCAAAATTAAGGGGAAAGAAAGTATTTCATTTTATAGTAGGACTTTTTTTCCAGTTCTACAAGGCAGAACCAATGGGGAACAATAAAGGCCATATTTTCAGAAAACTACAATTCTGCTTCCAAATTTACCTCAATTCACAAATAAAATCTCTGTTTAATGTTAGTTATGGTTGCTGTCAGCAATAAACTAAACCATAAAACATTTGGAAATGTGTGACCCTATTTTCCCCCCCACAGAACCCTGGCTTCATTCAGTACACAGAATGTATCTAGTCTGGGGATAAAGAAGAGTCGTATAGTAAAGGAGTCTTTTGTTTACAGGACCCCTGCCTCATTTCTTGCAGAAGGTTTGTAGTCAATAAGACAGGGAAGGTTTGTAGTCAAGAAGGCAGGGAATTGCAGGAAAAGAAAGGAGAATCTCATGGTTAAGGCAGTTTAATGCCCCCCAGAGACTTAGATTTTAACCCTTCCTCTGCCATCAAGTTCCTGAAGAAGAGTTCTGTGTGGCTTGAAAGCTTGTCTCTCTCACCAACAGATGGTGGTCCAAAAAAGATAGTACCTCACCCACCTGGCCTCTCTGATATCCTGGGACCAACAAGGCTACAACTACACTGCATACACCAAGTTCCTGTGGGGTGCTGGGTATGTCGCTTACAGCATATTTTTCATAGATAGTCTCTTCCACATGTAGCCATGAATTGTATCATAATGCACATGCACAAAGGGGGTGAATTAAGGTGTCATGGCAACATTCATTCTGGCATTTCCTATCTTGAGAGTGCTCAGCTATTATTAATCCTTAATGTTTTATTTCCTGTTTTTTATAGTTTAGTTTCTCAATGAAAGCCACCTTAACTAACATTAAACAAAATTTTTGTTTCTGAATTTCATTAGGTTTTTTTCATAGAAATAAAGGACATTATATATGTGCCTTTAAATAATGAAGCACTTATATATTTCTTGTCTTCGATATATATTTTATTGCCATTGTTGTCATCTTTGTGGTACGTCCATAGTTCACTACTTAATACCATGCCGATCAGTATATTGAAAGTAATTAAACTAAACTGTATTTAAGCAAATCATATTTTTAATGAAACTTCAGTTTCACTGCAACTTCTAAATGACTAACTGTGTAACAGAAAACTGGGTAGGGACTCAAAAGAAATATTCAGAAAGTCATAACCCCCAATTATTAAGAAGCACATAGGAAAAGGAAAATGTAACCTTACCTGGAAAAATAACAGACAATAACTCTGAAAAACAGCAGTGTAACTTACCACAGTATAAACCCAAAGAAGCACTATGGTCCCTCCTAGGACTCTTCTCTGTAATAAGTGAAGGTTGTCTGACATAAGTCAATTATCAATGGCAGTGTTGCCATGACAACCAGGATCCTAGTGACTCTCCTCAGCTATGTGAATGACATGGCACACACTGGAAGTCAGCTAGACATGCTGGCCACTTATAAGTGCCACTTATTTAAGTGCCTAAGTCTAGACAGAGGCCTAACTTTAAACAACCACGAAAAAAAATATATTTTATCCTGTGTACAAATAACTTGTTTAAGTCAGAGTGGCAGCTTCACCTGGAAGCACATGTGTAAAAGACAGCCAAACAAGACAAGAAGGTTTCTCCAGCTAAGTCTACAATGCAGCTGGGAGGTGCAATTTCCAGCTCATGTAGACATACATGTGCTGGCTCAGCTCAAACTAGTGTGCTAAAAATAGCACTGTGGCCATGGTCGTGTCGGCAGCATCTTGAGCTAGTCACCCAAGTACAATTCCCCACTGAGATTCTAGGTATGTGTTCAGTCAGCTAGCCCAAGCCACTGTTAATGCAATTGTGGCCATGCTGCTATTTTTAGTGTGCTAGATAGGGCAGAAATAGCCTCTGTATGTCAATCCATGCTTGGAGAAAACATCTCCTTGCTGTAGTGTAGACATACCCTAAGTGTCTCCTCCTTGACAGATGTGCCAACTCTATTATTTTAACTCAGAAGGCAGGTTCCCAGACCATGTTGTGTGAAAAACCGTTCTGCATGGCTGCTCTACCCAAATCCCCCACCTCCTGTGGCAATGCAGCCAGTCAGAGCTGCTACACAAGCAAATGGGCAGTCCGGTACGTTAATCCATGCAGGAGGAAGACCCTCCCGCCATCACCCAGCCAGGTAAACCCAAGGTAAAGGCCTCGTGAAGCTCTTTGAGCTCCTAGCTACTTGGGAAACAGCTGCTCCTTGCTGACTCTGCACCTCTCCCTCTCACTAAGATCAGACTGGAGGAAGGCCCCCTGGAATTACCAACTGTCCCAGGGGTATTTAGTGCCCCCCTCTAACTTACTTCCCCATGTTGTGCTACTGCTGTTTGCACTTCTATGCCTCCCTTCCCCAATTACCCCTTCCCCATGTACTACTGTTATCCTCTGTCCCCCCAGGCCTCCTCCACCACATTCTGCTACTATGTGACACACTTCTCCTCGCTGCTGTTATTTGCCATCTGACTTCTTACCCCCCAAGAAGCAGTTCCCCCTCCATGCATCAGCATTGGCAAACTCAGGACCCCTACTCTCCCCTATCTCCCCAGGACTTCTCTTGGAGTCCTCCCCTACCAGGGCTGGGCTCCCATTACCTTGACTTTCTAATGTGAGGCACGATGGCCTCTCTTACACCATGTCTGGATGCCATTGACCCCCAGAGAAGCAGGGATCTCCCACAGGCAGAGCGAGGTCTTCCGACTCCTGCCCTGCTAGCCTAGGAAGGGTGCCTTGCAGGCTTTAAAATAGGAAATTTTATGTAGGTTTATTTGAATACGAATCTATGTTTTTTTGGCAGGTATGTCTCTTGCATCAGAGGATTATATAGTTACTGATTATAAGCTTCTGTATCGTGTCCATCCAAGTGCTCTGCACATGATTTTGAAGTTCATCTGCCAGGTTACTGGCAGCAATGGTATAGTTAAGAACATATGTCACCTGTGCTTTAAATAGCCTGTCCTCTCAGGAGGCAGACAGTCACATTTTGCAGCAGCTCAGCTTTCCTGGTGCCTTTTGGTTTTAGTTATAGTTAGAGAATATTTTAGTGTCTTAGCCTGGAAGTAACGAAGTCTGGATGATTGAGGTGAAGACGTAATCAGAGAGAAAAATACAGAATCTTCTACTTATCAAGGTATTTTACACACCTGTCATGATATCTGAGTGCCATACAAAGATGAGGAAAAGCTTTTATGTCTGCTATTACCAGCTCAGAGTCTAGGAGTAGGTATGCACCTTGCAGAACCCCTGAGATTGAAGACTATTGGACAATGGACAAATAGAGTGACAAGGAGCAGCTGTCCATCACTACCCTATGGGGTCTCTCTAACAGAAAGGTTTGCCATACCTCTAAGGTGGGAGTGAAAGTAGTATTAAACTCTTACCAGTACAGGAGACAGCTCTGGGCTCCTGGAAGGGGTTGGACCTCTGGCAGAAGGGGCGGGGCTGGGGTCAGCCTCTCCCAGACAGCCCATCCACGCTGCCTGACCCACTCCACCTGGGGCTCCTGTGGTGATTTAAAAGGACCCGAGGCACTGCAGCAGCGGCCGGGAGCCCCGGGTCCTTTTAAATTGCCGGCACCAGGGCAGCATCCCACCGTCGGCAGCCCTTGACTTGCCGACAGAGTCCACTTCGTATGGGCAGGTACTGGCTTCTTACTGGTACGCCATACCAACCCACTTTCACCCCACACTAAGGCAAATGCATCCACCATCTCCTCACTATGTCCCTCAGATACATCAATGGTCCCTCATGAACAACTGTGCTGAAAGCTACTGAAAGATTTAGCAGAGTTAACAAGGATGCCTGATCTCGGTCTTTATTACTGTGAGACGACTGTTGACCACCAAGATCAAATGATATTTCTGTATCAAGTCTTTGTTTGAAACTTGGTTCATTTATATGTAAATAATTGGAGGACACAACTTGTTCACGGTATTTGGCTAATCATCACCTTCTAATTGATCGTTCACGGAGGAAAGTGTGGACAATAATTAGCAAGGACAATAGCATCAAGACAAGGTTTCTTAAGCAAAGGATGAACTACCATGTTTGGGCAATAATAGCAGCTTGTTCTCCCTTTAGGAAACAAATTATTTCCACCAATGATTGGTCTAGGCATTCCTTCCTGGACTTTGCCAATCTTGAAAGGCAAAGCCCTGAGGCAGATTTCCGAAGGAATAAAGGGGAAGTTAGGTGCCCAGCTTCCCACTAAATACACAAATGGTTCAAGCAGATATGCCCAATGAACCTATCTGTAATGGATATCCTACATAGAGAGACTAATTTGTCCATTTGCATCCAGCAATGTCTGTATACTAATAACCATATTTTATGTCCAGCAAAAACAGGAGAAATCTGCTTACATTCTACAGTTCTGAAACAGCAGTTCCAGCATACTTTATTAAGATTTTGGTCGAATCTTTCTTTATATACCAGTAAAAAGGTGATTTAAAATTTTTTAAATGTAAACATTTTTATAAACTGAGAATCATAATTTAAACACAGGTCTAACTGTGCCAGTTCACAGGGATTTGATTTTTTATTATTTTTTTTTGAAAGAGGATGCACCAGAATTTAAATTTTTGTTTAAAAAATAAGTTTGTAACTCTTATAGTTTTGAGGAAAACCTTCAATATATAAACAAAGGGTAAACCCAATGATAGCTGCCTGAGTCTGGAGACAGCCTGAAATAGTAACTCAAGGAGGTCTGTCCACAGGTTTTAATTCTGAAGCTTAATGGAAATGATGTGTGAAATTCATTAATTATGTCACTGTGGATCCAAGTACACAAGAAAGAAGACTCATTATATGATATGAAAATTTGCACAACTGACTTTGAGCGCCATCCTTTTTTGAGGTCTCGTTTTGGGAACTCAAGTGAGCAGAGCTCGTTTCTGTGGATTAAGTTTATGAGAGGACCACTACTATTTCCCCCCTCCCAATTTGACACCTCATTCTAAAAGCTACTGAAAATTGGTGGAGAGAGAGATTTTTAAAATATTGCTTGGAGATTATTTAGCATGCTGATTCAGTAACTCACAATCAAGCCAGATGTGAAGCCCAAATCAAATCTGAAATGCTAAAACATTTTTTTAAATAATTTATCATTTTCTGATCTGCTAGGAAGGTAATTCTGGAAAGCAAGCTAAGTACTTCCTTCTGATCTTCTGGTTCATGTACTGCATATGTCTCATTCTTCCCCCCGCCCCTGTCACCTTATTCACTCACTAATCAAATGCAGCTTTTTCATCGCAAACTTGGGAAACTCAATTTAGTAACTTTTTAAATAACAGCATTCAGGTTCCTAAGTCATCAGTCTATAACTTATAATTATCTGCCTATTCAGACAGCATTAACATCAGATTCAAAGTCAGATGCATCATACCTGATTGTCAATCTATCAGACTAGTCCTTTGTATATATAAGCTTAAGTTTTGTTGACAGGGTTAAATTGGGATTTAACTTCTAGCAGGAGTTCATTTAAATGTGAATTTACTTTTTCAACAATAGATTTTCAGAACTTTGCATGAGAAATGTGAATTTAATCAAGGTATTTGCACACACAATTTCCTGTGCAAAAAATCATGCAAGTAATTTAGCAAGCAAGTAATTTTCATTGGGTTGCAACTGTCTAAGTGTATACAAACTGCATAGGGAAAACTTTGTATGCAGAAAACTCAGAGCCAAAAGGAGGATTTTAAAAGCAAAAAATGTTAGAGTTCCAGGACAATTAGTAATGGTGCACCCTCATTTACTCCCTAATCACTCATTTAAAATAGTGAATAATTTAAAAGCTGAAGGCAATTTAGGGTTTTGTTTTGTTAGTTATTCCTATAACAATGATGTGTTTATTAAATACTCTTAATTGAATTGCTCTGAAGATTATGGTTCCTTCCCCTCACTCTCATACCAAATATATTATATTAGCCACTATATACTTTTTTAATTTTAATGAAGAGGAACAAATGTTACTATGCATTAGATACTTAGGAATATCAATCAAGATTTAGACATTGCTAGCCAAAAACAATTCCTTTAATTTTATATTTAATTCCTAAATATTTTTAGTAGATGTGGTGAATTTTAGTGCTTATTGTGATGGGTTGGCTTCCCTCAACTCTCCCGTGCCACCTGATGTACTAGGGTACCACTGAGCCCCCCAGTTCCACCAGCCTGGGCTCCCTTACACTGCCCTGCTGAGCCAGGCCCTCAAGCCTTCTCCAGCACACACACAGGTAGGGCCACATCCATCTGCAGAAAGA
Organism: Dermochelys coriacea; assembly: GCF_009764565.3. Classification (NCBI taxonomy): domain Eukaryota; kingdom Metazoa; phylum Chordata; order Testudines; family Dermochelyidae; genus Dermochelys; species Dermochelys coriacea. Next base: position 189,052,252 of record NC_050068.2, on the reverse strand, counting down.
CAGAGACACTGAGATCAGCTCTGCATGGAAAGACTCAGCCCAGGAATTGCCCAGCACTCAAATGCACACCTCCCCCCTCCAACACCCCAGAGTGTAAATCCAAAATTGTATTGTCTTGTGCTGCACAGAAAACTGTACAGTGTAAGCTCATGAAATTCACTCTCTCTCTCAATGTGGAGGAAGATATGCACAGCTTTTTGCCCCCTCCCCCTCATTGTTTATTCTAAAACCCAGTTTGTGGAATCCATAAGTTTATGAACTACAAAAGGTAGAGTTTAAGTGATTCTAAGTGATAGCAAACAGATCAAAGCAGATTAATGAGCAAATAAAGCAAACTCGTAAACTAAGCTAAATACACCAGAGAAACTGGCTACAAGTATTAATTTCTCACCCTAAATGTTGTTTTAAGCAGGTTGCAGAATTTCTTGAAGACAAATTGCTCTTGCTTGCAGCTTAGAACTCCAGGTATTCTTTTCACAGGCTAGACACCTTCTAGCCTGGGTCCAGTTCTTTCTTCCCCAGATCAGTCTTAGGTGTTTTCAGCAGTCATCTTGTGCAGGGATTCAGTAAAGAACCAACCCTAATTAAGTCACATCCCAGACTTAAATAGGCTTTACAAATGGTGGGAATCCTTTGTTTCCCAGTTTGATCCTCACCCCCTAGTGGAAAAATATTAGCAGTCCAAGATGGAGTCCAGTACCAGGTGACATGATCACATGACTCTGCAGTGTCAAAGCAGCCATAAGTCCTCAGGAAGACTTCCCAGGAAGGTGGGAGATTAGCATCTTCAAAGTCCTATTGTTCTCCCTAATGGCCCAACAGGACTGATTGCATTCTGTCTGGTGGGCTTTCCCCAGATGTAAACCCACTTATAATTGTTATATAGTCAATATTCCTAACTTTAGATACACAAATGATACATGCATACAAATAAGTAATCATATCATAACCTTTCCAATGATACCCCACAAGACCCATCTTGTATAAAACACCTTAGTTATGCCATATTCATAACATAACAGTATCTCTATGAAGAAGCATAGTGTCACACTTATGTAACTCTGAAATTAACAGTCTCACCTATTTCTAAGTATACACTAGAGTAGGTAGGGAAGTTGCTAGGATCTGTGAACAGGTCTTCTAATAAACTTTCTTCTTATTGACTTGTTCCTAAATTCTTATAATCTTGGGCCTCTTTTCACCAGGAACTAACATATTGACTATTCTGATAAAAGACCAGTACTGAAGCAGAGGCCAGTTGGTCGTTTACATGGGGGGGGTGGTTCTCATTCTAGGAGCATAGCCAAACAGCTAAGGATGATTCTAACCAGTTCTCTTCATTCGGGTATATGGTTAAGCCTAAAGAAAGATGGGGAAGGGATGTGCCTATGCTATTTGCATCTGACCTTGAGTGGAGCAAGTGCCTAATGCAAAATTTAAATTATCTGCATGTGTCCAAGACAGTATGCAAGAAACTCAACCCAACATCTATTTTCAGTTAGCCCAGATGATGCCATTTCTCTGTGTTCTCAGTGCCTGATTGAGATTGGAACTTGGGTTAGGCTGAGTTGCTGAACTTCAATCCAGATAAAATTGAAAAATCTGGAAAAATCATGGAGCAGGTCCTCAAAGAATCAATCCTGAAGCACTTAGAGGAGAGGAAAGTGATCAGGAACAGTCAGCATGGATTCACCAAGGGAAGGTCATGCCTGACTAATCTAATCGCCTTTTATGATGAGATTACTGGTTCTGTGGATGAAGGGAAAGCAGTGGATGTATTGTTTCTTGACTTTAGCAAAGCTTTTGACACGGTCTCCCACAGCATTCTTGTCAGCAAGTTAAGGAAGTATGGGCTGGATGAATGCACTATAAGGTGGGTAGAAAGCTGGCTAGATTGTCGGGCTCAACGGGTAGTGATCAATGGCTCCATGTCTAGTTGGCAGCCGGTGTCAAGTGGAGTGCCCCAGGGGTCGGTCCTGGGGCCCGTTTTGTTCAATATCTTCATAAATGATCTGGAGGATGGTGTGGATTGCACTCTCAGCAAATTTGCGGATGATACTAAACTGGGAGGAGTGGTAGATACGCTGGAGGGGAGGGATAGGATACAGAAGGACCTAGACAAATTGGAAGATTGGGCCAAAAGAAATCTAATGAGGTTCAATAAGGATAAGTGCAGGGTCCTGCACTTAGGATGGAAGAATCCAATGCACCGCTACAGACTAGGGACCGAATGGCTCGGCAGCAGTTCTGCGGAAAAGGACCTAGGGGTGACAGTGGACGAGAAGCTGGATATGAGTCAGCAGTGTGCCCTTGTTGCCAAGAAGGCCAATGGCATTTTGGGATGTATAAGTAGGGGCATAGCGAGCAGATCGAGGGACGTGATCGTTCCCCTCTATTCGACACTGGTGAGGCCTCATCTGGAGTACTGTGTCCAGTTTTGGGCCCCACACTACAAGAAGGATGTGGATAAATTGGAAAGAGTACAGCGAAGGGCAACAAAAATGATTAGGGGTCTAGAGCACATGACTTACGAGGAGAGGCTGAGGGAGCTGGGATTATTTAGTCTGCAGAAGAGAAGAATGAGGGGGGATTTGATAGCTGCTTTCAACTACCTGAAAGGGGGTTTCAAAGAGGATGGCTCTAGACTGTTCTCAATGGTAGCAGATGACAGAACGAGGAGTAATGGTCTCAAGTTGCAATGGGGGAGGTTTAGATTGGATATTAGGAAAAACTTTTTCACTAAGAGGGTGGTGAAACACTGGAATGCGTTACCTAGGGAGGTGGTAGAATCTCCTTCCTTAGAGGTTTTCAAGGTCAGGCTTGACAAAGCCCTGGCTAGGATGATTTAACTGGGACTTGGTCCTGCTTTGAGCAGGGGGTTGGACTAGATGACCTTCTGGGGTCCCTTCCAACCCTGATATTCTATGATTCTATGATTCTATGAGGAAGTGCTAGTGGGGGAGGAGAAATCATCTAGGTGCTAAAGCAGGGATGATGGCTATTCACCATATAGAGGGGAATTCATCTACCCTTGAGTCAAGATGTTCAACATTTATTTATTTACCCATCCACCCACCCTGATTGCTCCTACATTCTTGTGTGACATCATTGCTAACATCCTTTTCTCACCAGTTCTTACTAATGAATTATGCATTTGTGTAGTCATTCATCAATAAGGTTTCCAGAGACTATATGATTTTTAAAAATTTATTTAGATGCCTAAGTACATTGTTTAGTTGTTTTGTGATATTGTTGTGCTAAAGACTGAGAAATCTGAACTCATTTAACTTCTCATTCAGATCTAAATTTAAATCTGTAGAAGTGAACGTTCATTAATACACTGTGCCAGTTAGTCATCAAAATGCAGCTATTTGTAGTCAAAACACAGTGACATGTATTGCCTATATATTTACCTTTAATATTTTCCATTAAAAATGAGTTTCTAGGTGTGATTCCGAAGAAAGCTATGTTTCTTGGAGCAAAAGTTTTGTTGTTTTTGTTGTTGTAACATGAAGTGCATATTGGAAGAATCTACAATAGATTTTAATGTAGGTGGGAGCCTCAGTGCCATTACTTTCTGACTAGAAATGTACTAGCAAGAGAGCACTGTGTTTTATTTTCACAGCATGAGCAACAAGCACCGTGGTAGGCTTTACATTTGTGTCTGAGCCTGCAGCTCAGAATAAACACATGAATATTACCTCATCATTTAAATGAGTTGCAAGCAACAACCACACCATGCTTTCAAATGTAATATAAGGCGATGAACTCCTGATGTGCTGAATTGCATTATATTTCAGTTGAATTTGGTACTATAATTTAAATTTGTGCACACCACTCCTAGTCCACCAAAATTACTGTAGTAGTGACCAATTAATCTTTTCCTATACTTTTTCTATGTGATACCTCTCTGCAATACATCTTCTTAAAGTAATATAGTATGATGATTTCTTTGCAGTTGCCCATCAAATGATGAAAAGACACTTGGATTATATTATGCCTTATTATCAACTCTTGTTAGTTGCCTTTCCTCAATACTCAAGCCTTATACTCCCCTGGTTTATAAATTACACCAAATTATATTGATTTAATGACACTGCTTACACCACTATTTACCTTTCCTCTGAATTTGGCCTGTAATGACCAAATCACATCTTCAGTTTTATTTTAAAGCAGCACTAATAGCACATGGGAGGATTTATTACATGACTGAGATTTTTCTAATTACATTCTCTACATACCAATAATAGTATTGGTACTACTTCTGTACAAAAGTTAGACATTTAGAATAATCCACTTACATGTTTGCTTTGTTTTTCTCCTTCTAAAAGTGGTTTTTTACAACTAGAGTTTTTTCCTCTTTGGATTATGAAAGGACCAGCTGCCTCCCCACAAATAAGTCTTGCTCCTCAGTACTTCTCAGTGTTTTCAGTCATCAGGTGAACAAACATTGTGTACTATACTACTTTTGGGAGTATACTATTTATTTAGCTCCAGTATTTAATTAAACAAAGCATCCACTGCAACCAATACAGGGTTAATAAATTCATTTTATTAGAGTTTATAATGGGCTCTGTGCTTGTTTAACTACAAATTCATATACTAACCAAGATTCCATAGTAAGGAGTACAAGATAGAAATATTTCAGTCATCCATAGTTTGCTGATGTAATCCATATGCTTTATACTGCAGTATTTCATTTTGTTTCTCCCCCAGGGAGGGAGGGACGGAAATGCAGGGAGGAGAAGACTTGGATCTTAGTTGCATTCTCAATCTCTACACTTGTGCAGGGAACAGGGTAGGGCAACTTAGCTGAAAGGATCTGGAAACATCCAGAAGATGATCTAACCATTACTAGAAATGGTCAGTAGCTGTCTGAGGCTGTGCAGAAAGTTTTCATTGTTATCAACCCATCTGGTAGGTCATACTCTAAGATCCTCTGAAAGCTGAGCCAATCAGAGAGCAAGGGGGGAAAGATTATAAATACAGGAGTTAAAGACATCCCTGTGGACTCAGCAGCTGATCGACATAGGAACAAGAGATTGGTCTGCTGTGAGATCAGAGTCCCACTCACTGTACCACTTTGAATATGGGTTAGTGCAATTCTAACTTTATTTACTAGGGAACCCCTCCATTAGAATAACGTTCGGTCCACTGTGGTGCGTTTTATGGAGTGGGAGGGAGAGCATTTGTTACTCCAGAGACTACATAGATTGTGGAACTCACATTTAGCTCTCAGCTAAATGCTTTAAACTGGGATTCTTTCTCAGTGAGGGCAGCAATTAGTGAAGTGAGAGTTTGTGAATTATTGCCTGATTTAGCTGGGCTTAGGAGGAGAAGATGATGCCCTGTAGAGTGAGAACCTTACAGAGATCCAGGAAAGTGATATTTTATATGCTGATCCCAATACCTGTACAACTTTGGATACAGGCTACAGACTTCTGTTTCACCATCAACTGAGAGGAGCAGTCAGCTATTAACCCAAGGGCTCGAATGCTGCTGGCTATGGAGAACCCCCAGTCGGTTTGTTTGCAGATAGGGTTCTCAAGAGTTTGAGCAGACTGAGACACTGCCATTTCTAGAACTCTGAAGAGACAAGCAACACACACTACACGCTACGGTCACACTATAAAGAATGAAAAATCAGCGCTGAGAAGAGATCAGAGGAGATTGTTTTGATGTGTGTGCTAATGTATGGAAAATGTTATGCTGAAATTGTATATTTGAATGTTTATAACAGACACAAAAGAGAAAGCATCTACATAAAGGACACTAAGAATCTCTTTCTCTCTCAATTATTATCATGCATTTATCAGGGTTTTATATACAATAGTCCTGAGGTTTAACTGTGTGTAATGCATTTTGAGAAGTCCTGAAAAGACAGAAGTCTGACCTGTACTTCAGCAAAGAGTTAAGCTGAGGTGCAAGAAAAAGGGGAATGTATAGTTATAGAAAATATTGCCTGACCATCCCCCGCCCCCGTTACACTGACACAAACCTGAAAACACAGTATAATCATGAAATATCTTAAAGGTTGGAAGGCTTTAGGAAAAACAGGAGTATTTGGAAAAGACTTGCATTTAAGGAAATGGTAAAGTCGCTACATAAGGTACATACATATTTTGCTGACTGACCATGGATATAGAAGGATTAAAGTTGTAATGCTATATAATTTTATTCCTTTTAATTTAAAAAAATATTGTAACGAAACAGTGTATATGGTGCAACCAGATACATTTTAAAGAATTAAAACCGGTGGTGGGCATCCTGGGGCCAGTGGCCCATCAGAGTAATCCACTGGCAGGCCGCGAGACAGTTTGTTTACATGTGTACGGCTGCCCACAGCTCCCAGTGGCTGTGGTTCACCATCCCCACCCAATGGGAGCTGCGGGAAGTGGCGCAGGCTGCAGGAACATGCTGGCCATCACTTCCCACAGCTCCTATTGGCTGGAAATGGCGAACCGCGGCCACTGAGAGCTACAGATGGCCAAGCACATGTAAACAAACTGTCTTGCGGCCTGCCAGTGTATTATTGTATTCTATATCCTGTATATATATATATATATATATATATATATATATATATATATATATATATATATCCTATATCTGTATTCTTCTACAGTGTATTCTATATCCATGATCAGTCAGCAAAATATGTATGTACCTTATATGTAGCTACTGTAGCATTACTTAATAAAGTACTAAAAATGTGATTATTAAACTAATTAAGCAAGATCCAGTATGTCTCAAATATATCAAAGGATGACCCACACCATAGGAACAACTACAATACAAACTAATTAAATCTGCAAATGAGACTGATGAAAATCATTTATTCCTTTGATGTGTGTGTAGCTAATAGGGGAAATGCGTACATATTAAGGGAAAATAGGTACCAAAGGTTACTGCACCCCCGTCTTGAAGTGGTTTCCATCATATACAAGATTTACAGTTTGGTTTAATGGCTCTCAGCACCCACTATAAATTGTCCCAGCACCCATGGATTCATTGCTCTTTTTGCCTAATGTTGAACTCATCAATTACTAGAAAACTAAGTTGTGTTGAAAGTTAGGAAGAGAACTCAAAACATTTGAAGTTCAAGTTTCATTTAAAGCTGGCAAAATACCATTTATGGGCTGGGCAACATTTATTCACAGCAGCATCCCTGAATAGGACAGCATGGTCTTTTAATTCCTTTTTTCAATGAAGCCAAAGCCAAAATTTTTTGTGAAGCACTTAAAACATTTAAGAAAATTCAACAAGCCTATGAATGTCTAATTCCACAGTGTTTACCCATGCTTAATTTAGATGATTAGGATTGCTTGGGACTAGACCCTTTAGATGATAACTAATGAGTACATGTTATGCAACCCCACATTGGTTTCTAAAATACCATCATAAACAAAACACGGAGATTTGAATCCCAGAAAGAGGTCTGGGAGTAGCAACTTAGAGTAATATTGTACTTCTCAAAAATACTTAGACAATTGCAATAGAGGGAGACAATAGCAACAGAGGGAGTTGAAAGGTAATATATCCAACCAAAGAACAGGACAGTCATTGGGTAGCGATCACTAAATGAGTCTCTAAGAACCTAAACATACCTTAGGTCTCTCTCCAGTTAATCCATGATAGTCAAGCACTCCTTTTAAAGCAAAAGATAATGGAGGGGAGGGAGTAAGAGTCTCTAAATTCTCATTTTAAATTCAATTTTAACGACAATATTACAAATTACATCATGGTAAGCAACGAGAATTGCCTTTGAAATTATTTTTTTACACACACACACACACACACACACACACACAAACACACACGCACACTTTTCCCGAGGCCATTCACCTCTACTTGCAGCTTGATTCGGCACACCTTGGCACCAGTGCTGTTCCTTTACTAGAAATATCAGCCATGCTCTTATCTATTAGAAAAACCTCATCTAAATATTAATGGTCTGTTATATACTTTTCTATCCAAATTTCACATTTCTTATGCATGCAATGTGTTTTAAAAGCCTTCTTCTAAAAAAAATTATTGAACATAATAATGCTCACAACTATGCTAGCTTTCATCAAAAGACCTCAATCAGCTTCAAAAACCTACAGACTATATTCACATCCTAGTTTCACAATATCTTCAGCAGGCACAACACAGACTTTGTGTCACAGGGCACCAACAGCAATAAGTTGGTGAAGAGGAGGTGCAAAACAATGCAAACTACTTTCAATCCTCTACTCCAATACAGCCTATAATGTGTTCCAGCCTAACCAGGAGATGCTCAGATTCAGTGCAGTCCCTAGGCAGCCTTGACTAGATGCCTCCTATTAAAAGCCAGACGGAATTTAAACCACACAATTGATAGCAGAAACCCTGGAAGACAATGACACCACCAAAGAGAAATGCTCCCCCAGTGTAACTGCCTTCAAGGGTGCACAATGATGCATCTTCCATTAAAAAAAAAGTAACTAAATCTGCCAGTATCACCTGTGCAACCACTAAAAGACACTACTTCTGGGATGAAAGGCAGGAACTGTTTGGCAGACTACAGCAATATTATGTAACAAATTAAAGCAGGGAAAGAGCAAAAATTATGTATTCACTGTGTAGGAAAATAGCATACACACTTAATGTCAATTTCACACATGAAACTATGATAAAGGACTGTTAAGTTTGCAAAGCCAAATGCTCAAAAGTTAGGAAAGGCCAGAATTGAAAGTTGCATGTCATTACTAGACTTCAGTACTTGTGGCACCTTAGAGACTAACAAATTTATTTGAGCATAAGCTTTCGTGAGCTACAGCTCACTTCATCGGATGCATTTGGATGCATTCATCGTTGCTTACCATGATGTAATTTGTAATATTGTAGTTAAAATTGAATTTAAAATGAGAATTTAGAGACTCTTACTCCCTCCCCTCCATTATCTTTTGCTTTAAAAGGAGTGCTTGACTATCATGGATTAACTGGAGAGAGACCTAAGGTATGTTTAGGATCTTAGAGACTCATTTAGTGATCGCTACCCAATGACTGTCCTGTTCTTTGGTTGGATATATTACCTTTCACCAAATGCATCCGATGAAGTGAGCTGTAGCTCACGAAAGCTTATGCTCTAATAAATTTGTTAGTCTCTAAGGTGCCACAAGTACTCCTTTTCTTTTTGCGAATACAGACTAACACGGCTGCTGCTCTGAAACCTGTCATTCTACAGACAGACTAACACGGATGCTACTCTGAAACCTGTCATTACTAGACTTGAAATCTTTAGATCCAGAGCACAGCTGTTTTACAGTTGAGTGACCCAGAGCAACTGATAGCAGTAGTAGGTAGTCACCCTCTCTGTGGACCAGCACTAGTGGGGGCTGAGACTCACTCTGTCCAGTGGGTTTCACAGATCTTTGTTGGCAGCAGAAGAATGATGATATTTGAGAAACATAGATTTCATTTCTGATTCCCTAGAGGAATATCCTGACTCTTCTGTCACTAGCACTTCTAGCACGTCCCGGTCCTTTTTCTCATCCCCTGGCTGTTCATCCCAGTTTCACACCACAGCCTGGGTTCCTCATCCCAGTCCCATTCTCTTTGTTCAGTCAGTCACAGCCCCCCACAGTGGGCTCCGTTTAAGTATGAGTTTTCACCTTCCAGTTCCTTGACCCTGCCAGTTCCAGTTTCCCTTCCCTTCAGGACCTCATCCAATGTTTCTCTCCCCAGTTGACTCCCAGCCCTAGTTTCCAGAATCCCTCTTCCTCTCCCCCTTGGCTCCCAGTCCCATTCATCCCCCTCCACTGCCACCATAATCCAGCTCTCGCCCACTCTGCATTCACATCAGGTTCCTTCCTCCACTATGCTACCTGGGTTCCCACAGAGTGAACACTGAGAGCAGAGTTTTCCTGGTTTTCAGTTCCAGTGCCTAGTGCCACAGTGCACAGCCCCTGCAGCCAAACATCCTCACGGCAGATGGAATCTTCAGAGAATTTATCTGGTAAACGCTAACAAATCTGTACTAAGCACATGCAAACAGCTTTTCATAGGCTTATAACTGGGGAAAATTTGGGTGTTTTTTTCTCACAGTAACAATAAAACGCATAATCCTAACACCAGAGCAACCACTCAGCCAAATTTCAAGTACCTGCTCCAAACTGTGGAGGCATTAAAATATTCCCAACAAAATTAGGGCTTTATGTAATTCAACAGCCAAACAATCAGGCAGCTTCTGAATATAGGAAAGGCAGTGTACTATATTTCATCAATGAATTAACGTTCCAAAACAATCTGTTTTTGCTAAGTCATTCTCTACATTTTTCCTCATCCTGGCTGAACAATGAGAACAAACAGAATTCAGTTCTCTGTATCCTTATACTTCATTTCAGCACAGGATTCATTTTTTCTTATTTCACCAGAGGTACTTTTCTTCTATGTGCCAAGATAGAGGCATTTGTTCCTCAGGTCTATCATTTACTGTAAGTATGTGAGAGAAAGAGAAGAAGGTGCATCATAAAAATAGACATAGTTATACCTTGAGTTACACACTTACCTCCAAAAAAGTTGCTACAATACTTTCATCCCACTCTGTAGGGCAACCTGAGTTGTGTACAGTAGGTCAGACTCTTATTGCTATGTGTGTACAAAAAGGTGACATACAGTATCCTAACAAGTTATTAATGAAAATTAAAAAGGAGAGCCTGTATTGATTCTTAGAGTATTATATTTATCAATTTCAGCTTAGCTGTAATGAACAAACATTAAATAGACTGCCTGCCTAGTCAGAGAAGCATGCTATTTCAATTATACTCAAGTTGATTGAGGGCAATTTAGCAATAATTAGTAATTTACCAGGTCAAGAATCTCTCTCAAATAGCTTTCTGGCTGTAAAATGGTCATTGGTTATCTCTGGAAGAGGACCTAATGTAAAATAAACAAAGAAAAAGCAATGTCAAAATAGGGTGAAAACGTTACATTATTTATGTGCAAAGTAGGACATCTGAAAAAGTAGGATTAACTCTAAGCATTAAGCTTTAGTCATAAGCATTGCATTTAATCAAGTCTGTGTTATTTAGGAGGCAGACGCCTCCCCCAGCTAAAGGGTTAACATAATATTTAGGGGAGAGAGTTCCCCAGTACTTGTGTGGGGAGGAAAAATAGCATTAGCTTTTTATTGAATGAATTACTGTGACTGACATATTTATTAGAGCATAAGCTTTCGTGAGCTACAGCTCACTTCATCGGATGCATTTAAATGCATCCGATGAAGTGAGCTGTAGCTCACGAAAGCTTATGCTCTAATAAATTTGTTAGTCTCTAAGGTGCCACAAGTACTCCTTTTCTTTTTGCGAATACTGACTAACGCGGCTGCTACTCTGAAACCTGTGACTGACATATCTGCAACATTTCTATGCACTCTGTTGACTGTTGCACTAATCACATTTTATTAAAAAGTACAAACAGAAAAGGTATTGATTTCTGCACAAAGAAAAGAAAGTAAATTATATATGCACCTGATATTCAGGCAAAAAAAATAACTCTGGTCTGTTTTTTCCTCACTAAGATAGTTCCACCAAGCAAACACAAAATCCCACAGTATATCATGATATCTTCAGAGCTAGGGTTTAGTGTATTATGCAGAGTAGTAAAGAGTTCACATAACAGATTTTATTGTAACAAAGAAATATTTAGAGCCCAATTATGAACTGTTTTCCTCACACTGATTAGCACTTACTCATGTAAGTAGTCCCGTTGACTTTAATATGTCTACTTGTCTGACTAACCATTTCAGAAAGGGAGTATGCTCCTTAGTCTGGTGCTTAGATAATATTTGCTGTTAAGTAAAATATATAGATCTTCTCTGGTCAGTAATTACAACTCCTTTGAAAGTCTTTCCACTCATTAGGAGAGCCAATTAGTCATCAGGAAAGCCATCTGAGTTCTAAACTGACAAATAGTGAGTTTTTCTAATAATTAAAAATATGTTTTAATTGTAGATAATAGATTTTAAAAAAAACTTTATATTAAGGTAAATTTATAATAAAACAATTGCATACATTGTAAATTATTTATTCAGGATCAGATTAATATTCAAAGAACCTGGCTAAATAAAGGAATTTTAATGTCAAAGACTTAGGCCTAATCCTTCACCCTTTAAAGTCAATAGCAAAACTCCCATTGGCTTTAAGGGAGGCAGAATTAGGCCCCTAATAAAAGTTTTAAATATTGTTTTCACCATCTACCAGCCACCCCAGATAGCTACATCTTTTAAAGTTTGTACATTAAAAGCTAGAGCTAAGATTGATACATTTTAAGTGCCTTTATTTTGTTTACTTAATATGACACCAAAGGGACCTAATTTTTTTTAAAGTGGAGAGGGTGTTCATAATTTTCTGAAAATTTGGTCCCTTCAAGGTATCTCAAGTTTGGCACACAGTCAATGAAGCATCCAAAAATCACCATTTTTTTAAAAAAAATCTTGCCCTGCATTTCTTGATATTATATGTATCCAGTGATAAACCAGTAAGAAAACTTTAATATATACAGAGATGGCTCAAAAGATTGGGCTGGGAATAGATCATCTCACTCTTATTTTGGAATGTTTTTGCCAAAAACTTCATTTTGGCAAAATATGCTGCTTGAAAGCAGAAATACTTAATGGAGATGTATCTGTTTACCCCAGAAACTGGGGATTTTTTTTTTGAAGCAGGTTTCAAAATGTGCTGTGGTTCACTAGTGGAGTCATGTGGCTCTGTTAGCCTGTACAGTGGTAGTAAGAGCACTAGCCTGAGGAATAGGAGACGTAGGTTCAAGTCTCTCCTCTGCCTGATTTGGAGTAGTTTGAGATGGAAAGCTCTATGCTCAGACAGATCCCACCTTTCAAGCCAGTGCTCCAACCATTGCACTATAGACTGGTACAAACACACAGTTCTACCAGTAAACCACAACAAATTTGGAAACCTCCAAAGATGCTATAAAACAAAGCTATCTTTCTCCAGTCAGCTCTACTCTTGGGTCATTAATCTGATCCTTTTACCAGAAATGTAGGAGAGACTAGAGCTAGCTGAGGAAATATTGCAGAAAAAAGGAGGACGTTTGCTTGAATAAAAAACAAATTCACTTCAATAGTATTCTTGACCCTCTTTATTTGTTGTCACCAACCATTCATAATACAAGTAATATTTTTTGTTTGCAAGAATGCTCAGAGGAATGATAAGACTCAGGAATACCCATGGAAATGTATGTTCACACCAGAAGCAGTTAGGCAGCCATCTTGGAAGCTCTTTGATTTCCTCCCTCCTGTTTGCACTGTGAAAGTTTCAGTACTGCAACCAGGGAGCAGAAACAATACTGTCTGACCTAAGTGACCAATCCCAACTGTTCCCAGTAGTCCACCTTCATGGAAGAGCACCCTGGGTCAAGGAAGCTAAAGCCCTCCTGTCAACACCATCTATGCATCCATCTCCACAATGCTTGTGTCCCTGCTTGGCCCCTTACTCTCAACTAGAAGGATGGACAAGATCACCCCCTGTGCTTCTGACTGCTTCACACTCACTGTCAGAGCATGGTAATCATTGCTGATCTGCTCAGACAGTATCATTAGTGTCTACATGGATGAGCAGCATGGGGTAGCATTCAGAGGGATGGATTAACCTTGGCAACTTTTCTGTGACATCTCAGATGTGGGCTCCAGGCAGGAAGCACATCTCCTGGGACATCAGGTCAGGGCAGCAGATGGATGCCACTACCCCTTTAGAAGGGAGTCCCCGACTACCACCACCTACATCAGCTCCTCTTGGGTGTGGTAGTCATGACCCTCCAAGACTTGAGGAAAGGTGGCTCCTCTTCCTCAGCCATTGGAGTTTCCTCCTATTCTCCATAGCAATACAAGAGTGATGTCATGGTGGGAGTCTGCTATAGACCACCGGACCAGGGGGATGAGGTGGATGAGGCTTTCTTCCGGCAACTCACGGAAGCTACTAGATCGCATGCCCTGATTCTCATGGGTGACTTTAATTTTCCTGATATCTGCTGGGAGAGCAATACAGCGGTGCATAGACAATCCAGGAAGTTTTTGGAAAGCGTAGGGGACAATTTCCTGGTGCAAGTGCTAGGGGAGCCAACTAGGGGGAGCGCTTTTCTTGACCTGCTGCTCACAAACCGGGTAGAATTAGTGGGGGAAGCAAAAGTGGATGGGAATCTGGGAGGCAGTGACCATGAGTTGGTTGAGTTCAGGATCCTGACGCAGGGAAGAAAGGTAAGCAGCAGGATACGGACCCTGGACTTCAGGAAAGCAGACTTTGACTCCCTCAGGGAACAGATGGCCAGGATCCCCTGGGGGACTAACATGAAAGGGAAGGGAGTCCAGGAGAGCTGGCTGTATTTCAAGGAATCCCTGTTGAGGTTACAGGGACAAACCATCCCGATGAGTCGAAAGAATAGTAAATATGGCAGGCGACCAGCTTGGCTTAATGGTGAAATCCTAGCGGATCTTAAACATAAAAAAGAAGCTTACAAGAAGTGGAAGCTTGGACATATGACCAGGGAAGAGTATAAAAATATTGCTCGGGCATGTAGGAAAGATATCAGGAGGGCCAAATCGCACCTGGAGCTGCAGCTAGCAAGAGATGTCAAGAGTAACAAGAAGGGTTTCTTCAGGTATGTTGGCAACAAGAAGAAAGCCAAGGAAAGTGTGGGCCCCTTACTGAATGAGGGAGGCAAGCTAGTGACAGAGGATGTGGAAAAAGCTAATGTACTCAATGCTTTTTTTGCCTCTGTTTTCACTAACAAGGTCAGCTCCCAGACTGCTGTGCTGGGCAACACAAAATGGGGAAGAGATGGCCAGCCCTCTGTAGAGATAGAGGTGGTTAGGGACTATTTAGAAAAGCTGGACGTGCACAAGTCCATGGGGCCGGACGAATTGCATCCGAGAGTGCTGAAGGAATTGGCGGCTGTGATTGCAGAGCCCTTGGCCATTATCTTTGAAAACTCGTGGCGAACGGGGGAAGTCCCGGATGACTGGAAAAAGGCTAATGTAGTGCCCATCTTTAAAAAAGGGAAGAAGGAGGATCCTGGGAACTACAGGCCGGTCAGCCTCACCTCAGTCCCTGGAAAAATCATGGAGCAGGTCCTCAAAGAATCAATCCTGAAGCACTTAGAGGAGAGGAAAGTGATCAGGAACAGTCAGCATGGATTCACCAAGGGAAGGTCATGCCTGACTAATCTAATCGCCTTTTATGATGAGATTACTGGTTCTGTGGATGAAGGGAAAGCAGTGGATGTATTGTTTCTTGACTTTAGCAAAGCTTTTGACACGGTCTCCCACAGCATTCTTGTCAGCAAGTTAAGGAAGTATGGGCTGGATGAATGCACTATAAGGTGGGTAGAAAGCTGGCTAGATTGTCGGGCTCAACGGGTAGTGATCAATGGCTCCATGTCTAGTTGGCAGCCGGTGTCAAGTGGAGTGCCCCAGGGGTCGGTCCTGGGGCCCGTTTTGTTCAATATCTTCATAAATGATCTGGAGGATGGTGTGGATTGCACTCTCAGCAAATTTGCGGATGATACTAAACTGGGAGGAGTGGTAGATACGCTGGAGGGGAGGGATAGGATACAGAAGGACCTAGACAAATTGGAGGATTGGGCCAAAAGAAATCTAATGAGGTTCAATAAGGATAAGTGCAGGGTCCTGCACTTAGGATGGAAGAATCCAATGCACCGCTACAGACTAGGGACCGAATGGCTCGGCAGCAGTTCTGCGGAAAAGGACCTAGGGGTGACAGTGGACGAGAAGCTGGATATGAGTCAGCAGTGTGCCCTTGTTGCCAAGAAGGCCAATGGCATTTTGGGTTGTATAAGTAGGGGCATAGCGAGCAGATCGAGGGACGTGATCGTTCCCCTCTATTCGACACTGGTGAGGCCTCATCTGGAGTACTGTGTCCAGTTTTGGGCCCCACACTACAGGAAGGATGTGGATAAATTGGAAAGAGTACAACGAAGGGCAACGAAAATGATTAGGGGTCTAGAGCACATGACTTATGAGGAGAGGCTGAGGGAGCTGGGATTGTTTAGTCTGCAGAAGAGAAGAATGAGGGGGGATTTGATAGCTGCTTTCAACTACCTGAAAGGGGGTTTCAAAGAGGATGGCTCTAGACTGTTCTCAATGGTAGCAGATGACAGAACGAGGAGTAATGGTCTCAAGTTGCAATGGGGGAGGTTTAGATTGGATATTAGGAAAAACTTTTTCACTAAGAGGGTGGTGAAACACTGGAATGCGTTACCTAGGGAGGTGGTAGAATCTCCTTCCTTAGAGGTTTTTAAGGTCAGGCTTGACAAAGCCCTGGCTAGGATGATTTAACTGGGACTTGGTCCTGCTTTGAGCAGGGGGTTGGACTAGATGACCTTCTGGGGTCCCTTCCAACCCTGATATTCTATGATTCTATGATCAATGCTTTTTCTTGACCTCAATGGACGGCGGGGCCTAAGTGGGCAGTGGAGCACTGTTTACTGCCCAAAGTGTCCAGTATCAATCTCCTATTGTCAAAACAGCTGTTTCTCCTTCTTCCTCTAGTGCCTTTTCTAGTCAGCCAGTATCCTCCAGCTTGGATGTCTCCATTGCATCCTGTAAATGAAGTCTTCATGCTCCAAGCTGCTATGCAAATGAGCCATCATCTCCTGCAGCATTTTTAACTGAGGGATTCCTGAGGGATTCCACCAACAGACACCTCTCACATTGGATGGTTCCACATGCCTGGTTTTCTTGGGTAGAGACATGTACAAAGAATAGCAGACCCAAGCCTTTGCTCCACCCTCACTGCTCTCCATTAGCAGCAGAGCCTTAACCACACAGTTGTCCTGTGGAGAGAACTCCTCAAGCTCTGAAAATATGTGGAGGGCACCCTACATCTACTGCTCTGCCCATTCCACAACACCCACTCAACTTCTGCCATTTCTGGTATCTTCAATGAGTATCTGGAGACAGGCTAGACATGAATGGGCTTGGAAAATGAGTTACCCTCTCCCCACTCAAGAAGTACCTCCAGCAGAGGATAGAAGCATGTTGAGAAGGGGTAGCATGGTTAAGCTTGTACTGCCGCTGTCCTGGTTTGTTAATACACTCAATGTGGTCAATCTATGATCTCTCAAACATGAACATATACTTGAAAACAGTTATACTCATACTGAGACTCAGAAGCCACAAGTGGCCCTTTAATGCGTCTCCTGCAGCTCTTTGCAGCATATGATAATAAAGCAGTGTGACTTTATTATTAACCATTCTAGGTTATTAACCAATCAGGATGCTTATATTATGTTATTAACCAATCTTAGTTGATAAAATAATATTACTTGGTCAGTTGTTTTGGTGTGAGAATTATAATTATATATTATATATATATTTTTCCCCGTCATACTGCTTAAATATGAATATATAGTACTATAGTAAATGAAACAATGAATTCACACTACAGTGGCTCTTTTGGATAATATTGATCACTAATTTGGCTCCTGCACCACTGAGGTCTATGTATCACTGCTCTAAAGGATTTTAAAACACCCTGTTCTTTGAGGCTCATTAATTCTAAGAATTTCCAGATTATCTGAAATGTGACAGTCTGAATCACATATTAATTTCAACTGCCTTCCCATGTGGCAATTGCTTCTATCTTCCTGTCAAACAGCTGTTCTTCCTTTCCAGTGATCTGCTTCTACCTTTGCTTAACGTCCTCCTGCTCATCCGCTGTTCTTCTCTACTGCCACCAGTAACACATAAATGAACACCTGCACATGTACAGGTCATTTCAAGAGGTGTGGAAGGAAAGGAAGTCTGAGTATTTGGGACTAAAGGAGATGAATCTGGCCAGGAAACAGTCATCTTAGAAAAAAGGATGAAAACCTTAGGTTGTCATAAAACAGATGAATGATAGGAAGAAAGAGCAATCAGGCAGGGGACAGCTGTCCTGGAGAAGTGCCTTTCTATTTGAGGGGCAGTAGGGCATACTATTTTATGGACAGCAAGAGCAATCTAATCTCCATGCTTATAAGTATGTGATCCAGTTTTATATAAAGATGACTAATCCACTGGATACAAGCAATCTTTTGTAACTCACCAGATTTATTATATAAGGATACATGTTAATGGACAAAAAGAGCATTTCTCAATTGTGTGAGCTTAACATGATTCAAAAGCACTGTGAAAATGTAGGCTACCTTGTTTAAAGCTGTGTAACATCCTGTGTTACAATCTAGGCTTCCCTGCTGGCTTCAGCACTTTGCCTGAAACTTAACAGGGCTTTCTATTCACGTTAAGCTACCTCAATGGGGTTAGCATGACTGAAAACACATCCATTTAGCTTGTGAAGACAGGGCCTAGAAGAGGAAGGTTGGGAAGACCCATGACATTCAGCTTCATCCCTATGAAATTGAGTTCCTGAAGAATGCATATTGTCAGAGTTACGCTGTTGATTAGTCAACAGTGTTTATACTTATAATTCATTTGTCCCTTCCTGTAGTCAATGTGCGGCTAGAGATAGCAAGTATTGAAGAGTAAATTTCTGAACAGGTCCATTTGTGAACATTTCCTCCTGCTGCACTTCTATCCTTTCAAGCTGCAGAGTCTACGCAGTTATGACTAAAATTGAACATATAGGTTTGATACATTTGGAGGGTGGGGGGAAGATGAGAAAAGTAAACAAAATGAGGAAATTCTGCATCATTTTTTAGAGTGTGTTTTGTTGTTTCTAAATTTCTTACTTGACCAGGGAGGTACACCACCACAAAAACTGGTAAGGTAGATACATTTCATGGTGGAGATCTAGATTGTTTTCATCACGCTAATGCTGCTGGTTTATAATGCCTAGGAGGTACCTGTTTACAGTCAAGACAAATAAGTAGGGAGGAGGAAAAGAAAGAGATTGAAAATGAGAAAGTTTCCCAAGGGGTGCCTGCCAGATTTTAGAAATCTCTAAAACATCTCTGATGGTGGGGGGGTGAGGGAGGAAATCCTCCATAAGATTTTCATATAGAGGATGACACCTGTAGTTCATTTGTTTTTGTCTAATTAAAATACCAATTAGTCTTTGCAGTATTACCAGTCTCCTAGAAGATTTTAATCATACAACAAGCCCTGCTGTGTTCCAAATTGTTGTGTTTTATGAATAAGATACATATTCATTGGTTTCTTGTCTTCCTATGGCTGCTTTTTATATCATGGCATTAATTCTCTTCACATAGAAGTCCCCAGGGTGCTTTAAGCTCAGAAAGAGAGAAGCTTTGTGTGTTGTCAGAAACTTTCTTTTAGAGCTGATCAGTTTGCTATATCAGTCACATGACAGTCATCTGAAAATTCCATAAACTAGAGGTGGCAGGGTCATGCCCTGGTCACCATGCTCATTCATCAAAGACAAAGATAACCTGAACAGCCAGAGGACTGGGGATTGGTGTGAACGGAATGATCAGGTGGTTGACAATGAAATTAGAAGATGGCTGGTTTGATATAAAAGGAGGAATAAGTTACATTTCAAATCTGGAAACAGTGACAGCTTTCCATGGGAGTTTTGATGCACTACTCGTTTACAATCTCTGCTTTATAGAAAAAAATAAACCTGCACTTTAAGACACTATAAAAAGGAAACGAATTAGGGGAAAGCACAAGTCATCTGTGATTAACTCTGATATTTCATCTCCTCCCCCACCTTCCACCCTCTGATATTAACTTCTCCAAAACATTGAATAAACTAAACTTTATTAGGAAGTATTCATTCATCCAATCTATTGCCATTTTCTCATTGTTGGTAGTTTCACACTAGCAAATAGGTTATTACAAAACCTTCTGCTCAACCAAGTATCACACACACTTACTTACCCTTTAATAATCCCAGTAGGCTTGATTCTCGGTGGTCTTTTGTTTTGCATAATCATTTACACCTATGGCCAACTCCTTTTGCATATTACCAGATCAGAATGGTAGTGGTACACACTGTGCACAGATGTAAAGGGTTACAAAATGTGCAAGATGGTAGAGAACCATGCCCAAGCTACTTGAATTGGGTGTCCTGCACTGAAAAGTGAGGGAACGAGAGTGGGGTTATTTGTTTGTATGTAAGAAAATGGACACAAATTTGTCCCATATTAATGTGGAAGACAGATAAGACACCACAAATGTTAACATTGCAATCTAGTTAACCAGGTTAACTTAATTGACAAGCTGGGAAACTACCTGCAATAAACCAAGCAGTGCAGGTCAAACTTCCTTCAACAATCTGTACCACCTGAGGGAGGGTTGGCCACAGTCCATACAACTTTCCTACAAACCTTTGACCTGATTCCAGAACCACTGCCCTCCCCTCATACCAGGATTGAGCATTTGAGGGAATAGGTGGCCTCTGGCTGTACCAATAGGAGTCCCAAACCCCTTCCCCATCTGCTTTAGGAGGCTGTCCTCCCCCAGTCCTGTTTCTACTGCCAGTTTATCAGGAAATTGGACCCCATATTGAGCAAGTATCTGCACTGGACCCCTGCCAACTTGCAAGAAACAAAAACCTTAACAACTTACCCTACTCACTGGGGCTCTGAGAAGAAGATGAAAATCATATCATCCAGTCCAGCCCAACAGTGAGGGGAAAATTCCCTCCCAGCTCCAACAGTGAGCTGGGATCTTCCCTTCAGTGTACCCAGAAATCCAGTCCTACCCTAATCCCAAGGATAGAGATGGAATCTGTTGCTTTCAGGTACAAAATAGAACCCTACATGGGGTAAGAGTTTGTAAGAGCTCTAGAGACTGCTATACCCTTTAATCTAGCCAATTGGCTTCAATTCTAGGAGGCACACAGCCCCTCTGAGCCAAGCCTACAAAGACACTATGCTTAGATAGGGAAAAGTATAAGAAACTCTTAAAGGGAACTTTTCCTTGCTGCCCCTATAAAGCCTTCCCATTGCTGAAGTCATGTGGTGGAGGCAATTAAGATGTGCTCTGCACAGGGCATATAATTTACTCCCGAGGATACTGATTATATAGCACAGTTTTCAACATGATATTTTTTTTCTAGAGTTCATACAATAAGAGGTGACAGAGTATATCTTCCCCCAGTGTATTTTGTTTTTGATACCTGTCCTTTGGTGCAATCGTTCGTGCGAGCAATTTTGCTTTTCAGATGTAATTTTAGGAGAACCAGGAGTAAATCATCCTAGCGGAGATGAAATAACAGTGTCCCTGAAACAAGTGAATTCTAACAGAGGTAGGAGGCTCCCAAGAATCCCCTCCATCACACCTGGCTTTTGCTGTTATACTCAAGAAAATGAAGTAATATAACTATTATATAATAATAAAACTAAGGACGACCAAACCTTCTTCATGCAATACCTCTTTTGCTAGATGGCACAAAAAGCAAATGCAGTCAAGAATGAATCAGTGACCCAGCTAGAGCCAAGAGACTTTCCTCCAATCTATGTCAAATAACTTCTGTTTTAATGTGTTCTATAATTGAACAGCAGAAGACATTTTTGAAAAGACTTGTACAGCTTTAGCAGATAAGTCTTCATTGAAACCATCTTCTTCTCCCCCACCTCCCCATTCCCGGGGAGGAAAAGGGTGGGGGAGGGGGAAGCTACAAGATCCAATTTTCTACAAATGGAAATCATGGCCATTATCTAAATTTAATTTTAACTTTTCTTCACAGCAGTCTACATAATGAAATGCAACAAAACCTGTTTAAATGAGCATTTGATATAAGAGTCGGCTTGTTAAAAGACAATACTAAGGTGCTTCATTCTCTGAAAATTCTGTGGAACTTGAAATATTAAGAAATAGTTCATGTTTCCTGAGCAGCCTGCTGTTAATTTGAATTTATTATCAGGTCCAGCATTAGAAGCAGGCTATGTAGGTGGCTGCTTGAGGTACTTAATATTTTTAGGAGTGGCTAATTACCCTCACTAAAAATTTACATCTTATTTCCAGTCTGAATTTGTCTAGCTTCAAATTTCAGCCATTGGATCATGTCATACCTTTCTCTGCTAGATTGGAGAGCCCATTATTAAATATTTATTCCCCATGTAGATACTTATAGACTAATCAGCCCCTCCTTAACCTTCTCTTTGATAAGCTAACTATAAGGCCTGTTTTCTAGTCCTTTATTCATTCTTATGGCTCTTCTCTGTACACTCTCCAATTTCTCCACCTTCTTCTTGTGTTGTGGGCACCAGAACTGAACACAGTATTCCAGCAGTGGTCTCATCAGTGTCAAATACAGTGGTAAAATAACCTCTCTACTCCTACTCAAGATTCTCCTTCTTATGCATTCCAGGATTGCATGAGCTCTTTTGGTCACAGTGTCACATTGGAAGCTCATGTTCAGTGGTTACCAATGTCAAAACTAGCTTATTTTATTCATGCATCCTTACAATAAGTATTACAGTGTTTAAAAATTGTAAGCTGATGTTTATAATATGATATGCAACCAAATATCTTTGCTTGGCAGATTTTGGTATCTGAGATCCTGGTTCAAAGATTTCCCTGCTCAGCTTTTCATAGGATCCAAGGGAAAACACCGGGTCTATGGGAAAAGATGATTCCAGCTCAGGCTTCCAAATTCAATTTGTACAGCCCCTTAAAGTACTATTCATGAAGTGCTGAAGTATTCATTTAGATGGCATAAATAGGCCAAAGATGTTAACCTAACCCAGTCACTACACAATAGTAAACGAAGTCCAGGGTTTGGTATACAGAGGCCTCATCCTGCTTGGCACTATGGCAAACACCCCATTAAAAATCATTGTAACCTTTTATTAAAGATACAGAATAGAAGGAAAAACAGTTAAGCATTTGAAATGTAAAGTATTAAATAAGGCTCTCATATTAAACAATATGCCTTGTTCCCTTTCTCTTTGGCTGGAGAGAATTTGTATTAGTTGAAAAAAAACCCTTATTTGCTGTCTCTCACATGATATAAAATCCATACTAGTAATAACTGTCCTTTTGAGGAAAAGAGAAGAAATTAGTTGAGATGGGCTGGAGCTGTTGTTGCTAAAGGGTGATTTCCCTTTCATCCCAGATGACATTTGGGATTCAGCTGGGAGAGCAGGTGGTGTCATCTGGGCCCCGTCTTTCTGGTGCAGTCTGTCCAGGACATAGGATGAGGCTGATGAAGGTCCAGGAGATGGTGACAGTGGCTACCACAATGGTGAAGCTTACTCCAGTAACCATTTTTTCTCCCCAGAGCCTCATTCTTTTCTTCTCACAAGTGGAACAGTGGGCAGAATAGCCCACTCCCTCATTATTTTGTCCACTCATTAGGCCTACTTTCCACTACATCAGTTTTGGTTCACTGATTTCTGGCTCCACATGCTTCTTATTTACCAAGCATGATCTTTACATAATCCTTGAGTTATAGCGGTAGGCCTTTTTCTTTGGACTAATTGAGTCTGTCTCCCTTTCATACCTTTTCCCATCAACATTTGTTGTTCTAGGTTATTATAACATCTTATGAACTTTCACCTCATTTTTATAGCTGAGCTCACAAGTAGGGTAAATTTGTAGGCCCAGTTATCACCGCAGCCCCCTCATACACACACATAATTAATGCAGCTTCCTCCCGCAATTAATACTCGATGCCCAGCCTACCATTAAAGTATCCACCCCATCCTTTGGCCCAATGCAAAACAGTTGGGAACAAATAGGCCATGGGGAATGACTAACCTCTCCCCACTTCTCACTCCAGGTGAAAATGCAGACACATTGGTGGCTTGTTAGTGTGAAAATTGCCCATGTTGTGCCTATTCTGTTAATAAACAGAGGACTTGAGTCTTCAGGACTGTGGATCTCTTACAGTTCATTAGAATTAACTTAACCTATAAATATGGAAAGACAAAATAATACTAGCAAGTGTTAAAGTATTTATTTTTCTGGTAGGACCCACAGTGTTCCATTTCATCCACTGTTTGAATCTTGACTCTGCCAGATTACTCTTTTATCAAAATCCTGGAGTGTGTTTACTACATGTGACTTTCCAGCACATTTATTTCTTTATAGATCCTTAAGTCTAGAATTAAAACCCAATTCCTTATTTGCAACATAGAATCATAGAATCATAGAATCATAGAATATCAGGGTTGGAAGGGACCCCAGAAGGTCATCTAGTCCAACCCCCTGCTCAAAGCAGGACCAAGTCCCAGTTAAATCATCCCAGCTAGGGCTTTGTCAAGCCTGACCTTAAAAACCTCTAAGGAAGGAGATTCTACCACCTCCCTAGGTAACGCATTCCAGTGTTTCACCACCCTCTTAGTGAAAAAGTTTTTCCTAATATCCAATCTAAACCTCCCCCATTGCAACTTGAGACCATTACTCCTCGTTCTGTCATCTGCTACCATTGAGAACAGTCTAGAGCCATCCTCTTTGAAACCCCCTTTCAGGTAGTTGAAAGCAGCTATCAAATCCCCCCTCATTCTTCTCTTCTGCAGACTAAACAATCCCAGCTCCCTCAGCCTCTCCTCATAAGTCATGTGCTCTAGACCCCTAATCATTTTCGTTGCCCTTCGTTGTACTCTTTCCAATTTATCCACATCCTTCCTGTAGTGTGGGGCCCAAAACTGGACACAGTACTCCAGATGAGGCCTCACCAGTGTCGAATAGAGGGGAACGATCACGTCCCTCGATCTGCTCGCTATGCCCCTACTTATACAACCCAAAATGCCATTGGCCTTCTTGGCAACAAGGGCACACTGCTGACTCATATCCAGCTTCTCGTCCACTGTCACCCCTAGGTCCTTTTCCGCAGAACTGCTGCCGAGCCATTCGGTCCCTAGTCTGTAGCGGTGCATTGGATTCTTCCATCCTAAGTGCAGGACCCTGCACTTATCCTTATTGAACCTCATTAGATTTCTTTTGGCCCAATCCTCCAATTTGTCTAGGTCCTTCTGTATCCTATCCCTCCCCTCCAGCGTATCTACCACTCCTCCCAGTTTAGTATCATCCGCAAATTTGCTGAGAGTGCAATCCACACCATCCTCCAGATCATTTATGAAGATATTGAACAAAACGGGCCCCAGGACCGACCCCTGGGGCACTCCACTTGACACCGGCTGCCAACTAGACATGGAGCCATTGATCACTACCCGTTGAGCCCGACAATCTAGCCAGCTTTCTACCCACCTTATAGTGCATTCATCCAGCCCATACTTCCTTAACTTGCTGACAAGAATGCTGTGGGAGACCGTGTCAAAAGCTTTGCTAAAGTCCAGAAACAATACATGACATGAACCTGTTCACTGTTTTAACAATGTCCAAGGGGGTCTGCATTTTCACTCTCTGAAAAGAAGCTCTCCATAACTGAAGCCAGATCCATACTATGATAGCTCTGTAGGGACCACAACATAATACATCAGGTCATAGCAGAAGCCCAAGACTTAAAATATTCTTTCTCACACCTATTTTTCACTTTCTGTGTAGTTTTCTGAATCAAGGACACAGAAGAGGGATCATGGAATGACACAAATGGAACTTAAATGCTCAGTTACAAGGGTGCAATGAACCCTGTTCTGGGGGATGGGCACAAGGCCTATGTACCACTTAAGGATTCTGTGCAGGGGTGAATCTCTACCAATATCAAAATATTATTAGTATGGATCTTCTCTGCCAAAAGAGTGTGATGTGCTTAATTTCAGACAGAGACCCTGTCAATCATAGATTAGTATTAACATTATCAGCTGCTGAGGGTCTACTTCCTGGGCTCCATCAGCTAATGTGTGTACTAATGGTATGTCTAAGTTGCAATATGGACACCCACAGCTGGCCTATGCCTGCTGACTTGGGTTAAGGGTCTATTTAATTGCAGCGTAGATGTTTGGGCTCAGGCTGGAGCCTCAACTCTAAGACCCTCCCACTTCCCAGGGTCCCAGAGTCTGGGGTCCAGCCTGAGCCCAAATGTCTGCACTGCAATTAAGCAGCCTCTTAGTCTGAGTTCCTTAGCCCGAGTCAGCTGGCATGGGCCA
The DNA here is from genome assembly GCF_009764565.3 of Dermochelys coriacea. Lineage (NCBI taxonomy): Eukaryota > Metazoa > Chordata > Testudines > Dermochelyidae > Dermochelys > Dermochelys coriacea. The sequence goes on along the minus strand of NC_050068.2, from coordinate 189,026,296 downwards.
GCTGTGGGTTTTTAACTGCAGTGTTTTAATTACATACTCTAAGACTCAACAGCCTGTGCACCAGAGGTATCAAACTTAATATGACTTTTTAATTCTCCAGGAGGGATTGTTACACTAGAATATGACTAGGGGACCATTTACAAACAGTATCCATTATTGAAAAGAAATTGAGACCTTCAAGCTTAAGAGAGGTATATTGCAATAAATTCACATATCAAACAAAGGACATATCACTGTTTTGATGATGGTAGCTCATCATCATTGCCTTTATAGTCCATTTTTAATAGGTTATTTGTTTTGTTTTTAAAGAGTTTTTAATGCTGATGATTGACAGATTAAAATATACCCACCTCAAGAAAAAAGGGGGTTTGTAGAAATAAAAAGGCACATCAAAATCCATCAATTTTTGTCTGGATTTTAAATTTAAAGTTTGATTTTTACTGTCTTATAAGAAATTTGTTTTATGGGACATCTGCAAAGATAAATCCCTCCCAGAAGTAGGTGTTGAAAGTCATTGCCATGAAGGCTTGACTTCACAGAAGAGTTCATTAGATTTACACAATAACAGTGCATAATTTTTGATACACATTATCATCAAGCCATGTTGACTCCTGGTGGTGTACGTTAATGCCATCATGTTGTCACCTAAAAATTGAATAATAAATGTGTCATAAGTGATAAGTGAATGAGTGATAATTTGGAAACTCCTACCTGACACCCAGCAAAGATAGATTGATGGAGAATGTAGAGGGGTTTTGCTTGCTTCTTTGTTTGTTTTCCTAACAGATCTAAAAAAACCAAACAAACTTATTGACAATACACAGGAGGAAAATATATCTATTCACACTGGTGAGGAAGGATACACAGGTTTGCCACCAGATGGGATGCTTGCGTTGACAGCATTACAGAAAGAAATCTGTACACAGGTTAGAACACAAGAAAATATCTATTTAAAAAATAGACACATTCACTAGAGAAACTATAGTACCTTATTCAGATGGTTGTTTAAAAAATTTCATCATGCTTGCTAAATTGTTTGGTGGTGTTAAAAGACTCCTGACTTTTTCCAACTGATTGCTCTAAACAGCGGCAGACCACAAGCAATAAATTGCTCCAACATCAGGAATCTCACTAAAGTTTTCCATTCCTATACAGCAGGCTTCAGCAGCAGCTGTGACAGAGGAATCTCCTGGAAACATCAGCTGAAGCATGCTGCAGCAGTTTTCCTGGTTTTCCTAAGAAGTGGTCTTTGCCTTCCCTGACAAGAAGCTCAAGACCACAAACCCCAATAATGAGGATGGCGAACAGATGCTGCTGGAGGTACAGGCAATAATTTCATTGTAGTTATCCCTTTAGGTATGGTGGCAACTGAAAAAAATAAAAAGCACTAAAAATTTTGGGCATCTGCTACAGATCATGTGATTTGAGGATGAAGAATAAGAATTTCCTGGATCGGCTATAGAGGTACTTGAAACCACAAGACTCCACCTTACTTGGGGGAATTTTATTCTGTTGGTTAACAAAGGCAGCCAAACATGCATCAGAAAGTTTGAACTCAATGCCAGCAGAGAATTTGGCCCAGTACCTTGTGGTAGGCTTATTCTCTCGATTTCTCCAATCCCAAACTAACTCCTACTTTCATAGAAAATATGAGGGACTACAGAATAATAGAATAATTTGGATTGTAGATAATGTCTAGAGAGACTTGTGTTCCATTTCCCTGCATGTGATATAATTGGTTTAATTATCTTTAAACCTTCCCAAATCGATATGTTTCTGGGGTAGCACTGAATTATCTACACTTAGGACTAGATTAATAGATTCCAAGACCAGAAGGTACCATTGTAATCATCTAGTCTGACCTCTGTACAACACAGACCATAGAACTTCCTCAAAATAATTCCTAGAGAATATTTTTTAGAAAAATATCCAATCTTGATTTAAAAAATTTTCAGTCATGGAGACTCCACCACAACTGTTGGTACATTTTTCCAACGGTTAATTACCCTTACCATTAAAAATGTACACCTTATTTCCTGTCTGAATTTGTCTAGCTTCAATTTCCAGCCTTTGGATCATGTTATACCTTTCTGTACTAAACTGAGGAGCCCAGTATTAAATATTTGTTCATCATGTAGGTACTTATAGACTGTAATCAAGTCACCCATTAACCTTTTTTTTGCTAAGATAAATAGATTGAGCTCCTTGAGTCTATCACTATAAGGCATGTTTTCTTATCCTTTAATGATTCTTGTGGCACTTCTCTGAGCCCTCTCCAAATTAATCGACATCCTCCTTGAATTGTGGCACTAGAACTGGACCCAGTATTCCAGCAGCAGTAACACCAGTGCCAAATACAGAGGTAAAATAACCTCTCTACTCCTGCTCGAGATTCCCCTGTTTATGCATCCAAGGATTGCATTAGCCCTTTTAGCCAAAGCATTGCACTGAGAGCTCATGTTCAGCTAATTACATACCCTGACCTCCCCAAATCTTTTTCACATTCATCCCCAAGATAGAGTCCCCTGTCCTATAAGTATGGCCTACTTTTAGGAACAAAAATGTACTTTTAGGCATATAAAAACATGTATTGTTTGCATGCACCTGGCTTACAAGGTGATCCAGATTACTAAATATCAGTGATCTATCATTATTTACCACTCCCTTTATCTGGTATTTTCTGACTATGCAGGGATAGAGGCTGAACAGGGATTATTCACTCCTCTTCTACAGCTACACAAGGGCTCCCAGCATTACAGGTTCTGAGCACTAATAAGAACAGGGTATACTCTAACTTTCTGCAGGAGTGAGTGGCCAGAGGGTGCTGAAATCAAGTGGAGCCTTGGCATGCTGGGAAGAATATGCTGCACCCAGAAAAGTGAGTCAGTAAATGATTGCCCCTCACTTCCAGTGCAAGAAGGGAGCATTCCCAGTTCTTCTCCAGGGGTAGCACAACTATGCGCGTCTCCAAATTCAGGGCTGTGCTAACGGCTCAGTTTAGCCCTTAGTCAAACTGAAAACTTACTACACTGAAAACAGCTCATTCTCATAGCAAACAATGATATTTTTGTCAAAATTCCAAAATACAGGAAATAGAAACAGCAAATTTGCAGCTAGGTAAGTTAATTGTGTTATTGTTAAAAAATGAAAGTTATAATTCATTGGTACATGTTAAAAAAGGAATGTTTGGTCTTTCTGATAAATTTCTCCAACTGAGATATAACTTGCCAAAAGAGCTTTTCTCAATTCACAGATTATTTACCAGTCAATTTTCTTTTCTGCAAACATACGAGTTATTTTTTCCATCTGTCTACGTTTATTGCACACATCCCCATGGTATCTGAGAGCTTAAGTACCAGTAGTTTCTAAGTAGTTGTAGCAAATACATTTTGGCACATGTATTGTTCAGAAGCTGCTCTTTTCAGGGAAGTTTGGCAAAAATTGTAGTTAATAGTAGTTAAGTGCCCAACTAAGTTCTCATTAACTTCCACTGGAAATTTGGCATCTAGCTCCCATTTGTGCCTCTGAAAGTCTCCTACTCCAGCTATCTGCTATTGCCTATTCATGTTGTATGTTTAGTCCCCTAGGTCATATGATATTTTTTCTGCTCTGATTGAGTGGCTGGAACTCTTACAGGGTAATGATGAATTAAATATAATAATGAACAAATAATTTTACCAATTACCTTTCAATTTTCAAACAAAATAATTCATACTAAAATGTATGAAAATTTCATGATTCAGAATTGGTTTCTGTCTTGTACAAACCCTGGTAAAGTTTCTATTCTTCGTTATAATATAATTTATATTCAATTTGATGTCATAGAACTTCAGTTGCAAGAAGTTTCCTAATCACTGTCACCTTAAGTAATTTAGACAAATTTGTGTTTGTTGTGTTTTTATGTGTATTAGTTGGAACTCTTATTTATCTATTGTATCCAGCTTCTTTGTCTGATCTGTTACAAAGGTATTTGCTAATCCTGATTTGTGTAATAATGAAGGAATAATGATATGATCTGGGTACTTGGGAAGTTACATCTATTATTTTACATTTTGATCACATAATACCAGCATGCTAAATTAGTAAAATGATTTTCTGTTTGTGTAGCTGATCTCATTTTCTTCAGGTGCTCTAATTGCCACATGTGTGCAATCTATTATTCCCTGAACTCCTAGAATACAGCATTGCCATAAAATCTATGCATTTCTTCTTGTTGATACCAGTAATTTTGAAAAGAAACATAAAGATTAGTATCCTAAGAAGTAAGTGCACTTATGAAGTGGACTACTATGTGTCATCTGTGGGGAGAAACCAGATTGTCTAATTCTAGTAATATCACCTGTTGTGGTCTTGAATGAATCTATGGCTACCAAAGAACCATAGTGTAGCAGATGTTACTTTCGTTATCACTGGAAGAGCATTACCTCTATGAAATCAATCCTCTACATATGCTTTTGGATCTTCAGAAGAAGAATGCTATGGCCCAATTCTCTATCGCCTTGCAGCTTACGTAATCATTTGTACTTGTGTGAAGTGCATGTAAAATGCTACCCAGTGAGAATGGCAGCATTTTATACTCACATTAGTCAGCTTGCACAGATGTAAATGACCATCATACCCATTGTACAAAAGCAATGGAGAATGAGGAGTGTTTGATCCTAAGTTTGGCCCTGATCCTGAAAACTCTTTGATATGTATTTAAGTCAATAGTCCCTCAACTGCAGTTTTTCACCTGCATCAGTGTTAGCAGCATAAGATCCTTGGACACATTAGTTCCCCTGTCATTTTGAAAACATAGGACTATGTCTAGATGTCATAATTATGGAATCTAAATTTTTCCTTTTTGTCATTATCTAAAAATAACATTTCCATTTAATAATTTCAGGAAATCATAAGGGTTTTTTTTCTTTCTGAAGTTGATAGCTTCAGAACTTGATTATAAGTCTTCTTTTGATCATGCTTCTCAAGTTCCTCTCTTTATGAAAGGTAGGAAAATAATGCTTAAAATAACTAAATTACATTCTTCATGTATACAATAGCTTACACATTTAGAAGAATAAAAATATTAACCAGGAGCATTCCACTTGCATTCCACTTGTACAGCAGAGCTGAATACTAAATACAGGAGAATCTGGGGACATTTAAGATTGCACAGGCAAAACTGTCATATAAAGGTATCCTCTCTGAACCAATTTGAAGCAGCAAGTAAAAAAATCATCCTGCGTCTGACTCAAAACCCACAACGCACCCTGAGGAGCCTTTGCACTTAAAAGAACTGAACTGCTAAACATGTGTGTTCAGTTGCCTTTACAAGAACTCTATCAAAATTCTGGTCTTACTATGACATGAGGGAATGTGATGTAATGGTAATATTCATATTTATTTCATATCTTTTGGGCCATTTTTTGGATTGACCTATGGACCACCTATATCAATCCTATGAGAAAACCAGGTTGGAGCTCCCCATTCCACATGGACACAGTAGGAAAGATCCAGCCTTACCTGTACAGGCCCTGGGAGAGGCAGAGAAAGAAGCTGGCACCAGAACCCTGGCTGCCTAGGGGACTGGGAGGAAATCTCACCCTTTACTTCCTCTGCCAGCCCAGCTATCTATCAGCTCTGCCCAAGTGATAATAGAATTGGCTGCAGGGCACCCAGTTGGCTCTGGGCAAAGCAGTTGGATTTGGGGGTAAAGTTGGAGAGAGGAACTACCACAGCTCAGATGACAGCACCTGCTGCTGCTGGGAAGAAGAGGCCAACATACAGTCTGAACCTAGAGTTAGAGGGATCACCCCAAGTAGCAGACCTCGGCATATTCACAGCCAGGGTGGGAGAGCATCCCAGCAGCACTGACCAGCATAGTGATTGACACCAGGCAAAAGAGCAGAGACCACAATTCACCCTTTAAGCTCATACCATCTCCTCAAAGGTTGTGGCGGGGAATCAAGGAGTTTAGGCAAGCAGGTTTCTTTCAGGCACATGGCTTGTGATCCACTTCAACTCAGGGTTCCCTCATCATACAGGGCTGGTATTGTCAGTCAGTCTCAGGTTTAAAAATTAAAATTACATTGAGAAAAAAATATATAAGTGCTATGACCCTTTCTACTAAAGCAAGCTTGTGATTACACTGGGACTAATTACTTGCTTTAATAGGTAGATACTGTTATAGGATTATATAGGTTAGTTTAAAAATTCTATAGAACAATGATAACTGTTCTATTTCTATATGAACTTTCCAAGAGATTGGTGAAAATCTGCTAGATGGGGAATTTTAGAGCTTACATACTATGCTGTAATGCAGGAGTCTTTTCAAATGCATGGGCACTGACAGGAATATTATGCAAGTATATAGTCCATGTTTTTATTACAGTATTATTTATTCCTTTATGCTATAATCTTATCCAGTTTATTCTCTAGTGTTTGCTAATCAATTCATTTACATAGCTTAACATTTATACTACTATTTCAGGAGTGTTTGAAGACTGACTAGTCTTGTCTTGAAGACAAAGAGTTTAAAACGTATTTTTATATCCATATTGAGTTGTAATTTACAAGCCTTTCTGTACATTCATTGGATTATATACAATTTATGTGCCACAGTCAAATTCAATTTAGCAATATTCAGTGGAGGCTGGTAACATCTGAAAATGGTTAGGTGAAGTTGACAGGTAGAGGTGCACACAGATGCAATGAACAGCAGTAGGTAAAGATGATAATTTGTCCAACACAAAACAGAAGTGGCAGTAGCTTCCCTGCCTGCCCTCTGGAGTCTCTTCCTGGAGCATAATAATTTTTCTGGGGTTTTTCCCATGGTAGTGTTTAGAATTGATCTTATGATTCTTATCTGAAAGAGCTATGGCTAACTCCCAGTACTACCAAGGAAAAGTATTCCTTAGCACTTACTACGTTGTGTTCTTGAGCTATTATTCAATTCTGAGATGGTATATGAAGACTGTGTTGTTCAATTTCATTCTATGCCAATAATTCTAGAATTCTTTGCTTTACTAGATTAGTAGGAATGCTAAAGAGATAAAGAACATTTCTCTCAACTTGCCTTTTCAGGGAAAAGCTGCGTTGCTCTTACTTAAATATGGTGAGATGAATACTAAGCTAGTATAAATCAGGACAGCTCCATTGTTTCATGTGATTCATACCACCTGAAGATCTGGACCAACCTTATTTAATTTAGGGCACGTTGGCAAGAGCACTTACTGCGCAGCTAGTTGGAGAGTAAATCTACAGTGTTCCCATGTTCCATACACTAACTATTCATGTTGACTCTGCTGATGTGCACTAAAAGTTCCCTAGTGCACACTGACCTATCACTGATCTTCTGCTACTCAATTTTTATCGTGTCTGAAACATGCATCAAATAGTGTGTACTGCAAATTAGGAGATAAGAACTAACCACTAAAAATTAATGCAAAGCACAGGTAGTTGGAGATTTATTAAAGCTTTGCTTCAAGCAGATCATTTCATTTTCAGTGACCTGGTTTTAATGAGATGAAGGAGAATGACCACTGGGCCGTTTATCCTTAATCTACATTTTCCACACAATTATACCATGTTTCCCAAATTCACTGAAAATGACATTTTTGACACTTCCGGGGATAACTTTCTTCTTTAAAATATTATGGGCTGCATTTATTAAAAGATAAGTGACCCATTTGACAAGGGGTAAAGCTAATACAGTAGCATGGCAGCTGCTGAAATATTAGAGCTATTTTCACAAGCAGGGACATTTACAGTACCAACCCTTCAATTTTTGCCCCTCAGTGCTACTTAATGGTGCATTTAAAATGATTGAAAGCGGACCCTGGGCAGATGATAGAAATCTCATCTAATCTAATCTAATATATTATATATATATTGTTTTGAACAAAGGGATATTTGCATTTACTCCTTTTGAAGGAAAACTCAAGAGTGTTTGCAATGGTTCATTAGCAGGTACTTAATGATAAACTGTGCTGTCAAAAACAAATTACAAACAGTAAAAACATTAATAGCATATCCCAAAAGTTGTCGACAGCATATGCACAATCCAGTAACATATTGTTACCTCAAATATCACCAGTGAACAGAAAATCCAACCAGGGGCAAAGAAGTGATTTTAAAATGTTTCTTTGTACCTGAGTTTTTTTAGATAGATATTCCCTTCAGTTTTTACAAAATTTCTGTTCACCTTGATAAAACTGTAAAGTAAAATTTCAGCTTCAATGTTCAATGCTCTTTATTGCTAAGAGACAGTGCATTGAGAAAATTTATGAACTTCAGTCATAAAACAGAAGATTTGGGCCCACATTTTCAACCATGAGAGCCTAAAGTTAGAGTTCTCAACTCATCTTTAGTCAACATACGTAAAATTGGCCCAATTTTCAAAATGTGCTGTCTCCGATTGATTTCAACTCTGAAAACCAGTCTTCTTTTGTAGAGTACCTAAATATGGACTTCAAGCATCCAATCTCTATCTTATTGTTTTGGACCAGCTCTGTCAAAAAGCTCTGCCAATCATCTGGAGAGGAACCCATCTGCAATTGCACTCACGCCCTCCTAGAAGTGAATGAGAATTTCTTGCAGGGGAGAATCAGACCAAAGGAAAAGTAGAGATGGTATTCACCCTGCTCCTTGGAACTATATGACAGTACCATTCCAGTCTGCATATGGTGTGATAAAGTTTTAAGATAGTTATTGGTGGACTGATAAATGGAAGTTTATTTAGTATACTGTTTTCTTAACTCCACTGTTTTGTGCAGCATTGTATCATGGTAATAATATGTACATACTCTTAAAATGATCAACTTTAATTAGCTGTGAAACACTAACAAGAGGGAATTTAAAAATGCCTGCAGAGAAGCAGATGGTTTACCTGTGTGTGGTGCAGCATGAAAATGTATTGCATTACAGCTTGCTTTACCTGAAACAAAAAATGAGATTTGATTTGAAGAGGAGAATGTTATTTGTGCAAATGATTACTGGTTATTAGTGAGTATTATTATTGCTTATATAAAGGCAGGGATGTACATGGCATTTATAAAACGTACAAACACAGAGTCCATGTTTCAAGGAGTTTACAATCTAAGGTATCATCATCCAGACATTTACTCACTGAATACAATGGTATTACTTGTGTGCAAAAGGATTACTAATACAAGGGCAGAGTGATGTGATTGGGCCACAAATTAAGTAGTTCAACTTCACAAACATATTCCTGTAATTTTAAGCCACTGTGGGCAGTGTACTGTCTGCCTCTCTTGCTGTGCCCGGATTTGCAGGGCCTAAATTATAGACAACTATCTTTATTTAAAAAAAAAAATCAGGCCAGAATCTTAGCTGGTATAAATTGACATTGGAGCTCATTAGAGGAACTTTGCATATTCTGGTGGAATAATGGTTCCATCTAAATCAAAACATTTTGTGAAATTGGGTCAATTTAACCAGAATTTCTTTTTTGGGAGAAAACCAGAAAAAAGTTCTTTTGATGTCAAAATGTCCCATTTTGATCTTTTTCAAAATGAAATGTTACAATTTTTAATTTCAGAATGTCTTTGTGCTCTGAATTTTTAAATTTTCTATTGTATATTATAATACAATTCACACTTTGAATTAAATTAACCTGAATTAAGACCACTTTAATTCTGAAAGTGTCCACACAAAGATTTAATGCGGTATAACTAATTTACTTTAAATTCACACTTTTGGTTAACTCAGATTAACTTTCCTGTGTGTTCCTGTGTAGACAAACTGTTCATTAGATTGAACCTATGAAAAAACTGGCAGAAATTATAACAGTTATGTTACACAGAGCCAATAGCTCCATTTCCAGCCAACACCATTGAGAATTTCTGTTGTGTTGCTAGCTATGGACTATAAATTACATTTATCTATACATTAATAGTCATAAAAGTAAAGAGATTCCAATAGTTATCTTTTTACATTGCAATCAATTATTATCGATTTTAGACTGCTTATAATAAAATTAGTTTAATATCTTGGTATCTTGGGGGGGGGCTTGGGATGAGGGGGGGAAATGAATATGGAACATTTAGAGAATCTGAAATAATTTGGTCAAGAAAATATATTAATCTTTATTTGTAACTTACTAATGAGACCCATAGCATGTGTTTCTAGGCCTGGAAGGTCCTGATATACCTAACTATAAAGTTGTGACATTTTTAGCTAATTTTTGTCAATTTTCCAGGATATTTTTGGAACTATTACCTTAATTGCTCTCCCTCTGAATCCTGTACAACTGGGATCATAGTATCTAAGGCACCAGACTTTGCCAATGGAGGAATACAAAGAAAATAGTCTAAACATTCAAAAACAAAACAATACTTACCAAGGTACTCCAAAACCAGATATAGACACAAAACATGTTTCAATGAGCATTACAAAAAAAAAACCCACACGTTTATTGACCAGAAAATTGACTTGGGTTAGCAATTATAGAAAATTGATAAGGGAAGCAAAGGAACACAAGGAGAAGTCATTGGCCAGGAGAATTAAAGATGGTAAGAAGGAAGATTTTTTAAATATATTAGGAAAAGGCAGAAATGTTCAATAAATATTTCTGTTCTATATTTGAGTGGAAAAACATATTGCATAGTCTCATCATATGGTGATAGCACTCTTTGCATTCCACTAATACTTCTGGAGGATGTTAAACAGAAGCTAGAAAAGCTAGAAAATTTTTAAAACATGAGATAACTTGCATCCAAGTCTTTTAAAAGAGCTGGCTGAGGAGCTTTCTGGACAGTTAAAGTTGATTCCCAATAAATCTTGAAGCACTGAGGAAGTCCCAGAAGTCTGGGGGGGGAAAACTAATGTTGTGCCAAATTTTAAAAAGCATAAATGGGATGACCTGAGCAATTATAGACCTGTCAGCCTAACATCGGTCTTGGGCAAGATAATGGAGCAGTTGATACAGGGCTCGATTTATAATGAATTAAAGGAGAGTAATGTAATGAATGAAAATCAATGTGGGTTTATGGAAAACAGATCCTGTCAAATTATTCGATTTTTTTATCAGATTACAAGTTTGTTCAATAAAGGCAATAGTGATGATGTGATATACTTATATTTCTGTGCGCATTTGATTTGGTACTGCACAAACTTTAGAATAAAAAAGTGAGAACAATATAAAATAAATACAGCACAGATTAAATGGATTAAAAACTGGCTAACTGATAGGTCTCAAAACATAAATGGGGAATCATCATTGAGCGACTGTTTTTTCAGAGATGTTCTGCAGGGGTCAGTTCTTAGTCCCACACTAATTAACATTTTTATCAATGACCTGAAGGAAAACAATATCATCACTGACAAAGGTTGCAGTTGACACAAAAATTGGGGGACTGGTAGATAATGAAGAGTATAGGCTACTGTGTCAGAGCAATCTGGATTGGTTGGTAAACTGGGTCCAAGCAAACACTACACATTTTAATATGGTCAAACATAACAACATACACCTAGGAACAAAGAGTGCAGACAATACTTACATAATGGGAGACTCTATCCTGGAAGCAGAGACACTGAAAAAGATTTGGGGGTCATAGCAGATAGTCAGCTGAACATGAGCTCCCAGTGTGATGCTGTGGCCAAAAGAATCGATGAAATCCTGAGATGCATAAGGTGAGGAATCTTGAGTAAGAGTAAAGAAGTTATTTTACCTCTGTATCTTGCACTGGTGCAACCGCTGCTGGAATATCATGTCCAGAGCTGGTGCCACAATTCAAGAAGGATTTTGATAAATTTGAGAGGAATCAGAAAAGACAACAGGAATGATTAAAGGATCAGAAAACTTACCTTATAGTGATAGACTCAGGAAGCTCAATCTATTTAGCTTAACAAAGAGAAGGTAAAGCGGTATCCTGATAACATTCTATAAGTACCTACATGGGGAACAAATATTTAATAATCAATTCTTCATTCCACACAGAAACGTATGAGCCAATGGCCGGAAGTTGAAGCTAAACAAATTCAGACTGGAATAAGGTGTACATTTTTAATGGTGAGATAAATTAACTATTAGAACATTTTATCAAGAGTCATGGTTGATTCTCCATCAATGACAATTTTTAAATCAAGATTGGATTTTTTTTTGAAAGATCTGCTCTAGGAATTACTTGGGGGAAGTTCTATAACTGGTTTTACACAGGAGATCAGACTAGATGATCACAGTGGTACCTTCGGGCCTTGGAATCTATGAAAAGTTTCCAGCTGTTTGGTTATTTAATTTAACGACATAGATCACTATTCATTACCAAGCTGTTATAAAAACAGTTTACAAAAGAGGATGCCTCAATGGTTTCCTGAACGGAGATAACATGCTGCACCATTGCTTTGGCCCTGTCAAGGACTTAGTCCCCCTGCAACCCCCTTTGGTCTGTGGCAGATTCATAAACTCACTCAGGCTCTGTTCAGCCAGGTTAGGGTATTAGCATCAAATGTGCAGTGACAGAAACTCAGCCTTCTGGCTAAGTTACCTCTTCTGGAGTTACCCCTTCCAGGATACCATGGATACAAAAAGGAAGAGGAGAGGGTGGGAGGAGGGGAAGTCCCAAACAAGCCATCAGCCTCTCTTCCTTCACAGGGCACTGGCAGCATTTGATTTGGCACTGCACAAACTTTTGAATAAAAAAGTGAGAACAATATAAAATAAATACAGCACAGATTAAATGGATTAAAAACTGGCTAATTAATAGGTCTCAAAACGTAAATGGGGATGCCTACAGTTCAGTTTCTTCTGTCCAACCACTATAAAGTGTCTTGAGGTAACTGTTTATACTCCGGCCTGCCTTTGTCTCAATATGCTCAGACAGTCTATAGGCAAGGAGCTGATGCTGCCATCCCACAGGCCTATCCTGAGGAGCTGAGGGAAATAAAGATCTATCCTCCTCCTAGAGCTGCCTCCTATTCAGCTAGGCTTTCATTGATTTTATCTTTTGCTGCACTCCTGACATGCTTGGCAGATGTGGTGGAGTGGGGCTACTTGAGCTCATAACAGCTCCTGATTGGTGCAGGGTTTGTACACCCCATCACAGACCCTTAGTCAAAAAAAAAAGTAAATGCACACAATAATACATAGTGTCTGTACCATTTGGACTGACCTTTAGATACAGTGTGAAATTAACAGTTTATGAGAATTAAATATCATTTCAAATGCATTATAGACTAGTAAAACTTAATAAGGTCTTACTTCTTCAAAGGGAAATGAATGGAACTATGCACCTGGGGGAGGATAGTCAGGTGGCGTACATTGTACAGCCACAATTGAAGCTTGTGGAGCTATGACAGTTTATACAGCTAAGATTTTGCCACCTGAAGTTAAGCACATAGTGAAGTGCTTTGCTGGATTGAGGTGAGAGTGCTCAGCAGGACTGAGGCAAACATGACTAATTTAAGTGAAATAAATTTCATATACTAAATAAAACAAGCTTATTAGGTCTCCTTGATCTCAAAAGGTAAACCTTGATACAGATGATGCTCCACCTGTCTCCAGGCAATTGGTTTTCATGTACTGTAGTCTGTACTTGAACAGAATATTGCTTCTATAAATCACATAAGGGCTTTTTATTATCTGAGCAACATACAAATCTCCCTTACAATGATCTTCTCATTCCTTGCAAACCTTGATAGCAATATGGAAGTAAAAATCATAAGCAACTGTTTTCAGCTTTATTGTGATTCTTCAATTTCAAATCATGCCAAGGCAACATCCTTGTACACATTTACCAATCACTCTTTTTTGAAAGTCTGGATCCTTTCTTTGAGATTATCTCAGATAACTTACTCTAAGTTTGATGCCATTATAGGAAATCTCATACCCCCTAAGAGAACAAAGATTACAGCATTTTTTTACAGATATTATCTCGAGATAGTTCACATCAGCTGCTGGAAAAGCCATTTAGCCATCATAGAGGCAGATGCCCTTCGATAGCTTTGACAAGCAGAATGCATATCTCAGGAATACTCCGTAGGCCTGAAAGAGGAATCAGGTTTATGAATGCTTTCCTAGATGAAATTATATTTGTAACCTACTTGAAACAGATTCTTCAGGTCTGCAGAGCAGTCTTTAATAAATTTAAAGCCTGAAATAAGCACTTACCTATGTAAGATATTAGAAAAATAAAATGGTGAAACTAAATAAAAGCTGTTAGTTAAGGATGCTGAAATATGTTACTGGAAGGCCAGTGTTGCTAAATGTGTCAGTTTTATAGCCAAACGTGGTGCTTGAGGATGTCAGTTAAACAATATTTGGAAGATACTGAAAATTTAGGCCAACATTTTCAAAAACAAGTGCCTACTAAATCCTGTAAATAGCCTGATTCTCAGGAGGTTCTAGCAGCTTCTGTGGGGAAGCTAGATATGGACTTAGCAGGCAAACTTTAGGTTCAAATTTTATAAAAACCTTTACTTAATATTTAGATACTCTTTGAATATAGTTTTAATCACTTTATTAGATTTACTAGATGCTCAGCTGCCATTGGGAAGCTCCTAAAGTTCTGCACTCCATAATTTGGGGGCTGCCCTGCAGAGGTCCTATCTCTGGGTGAAGTTATCATAGCCCAAAGCTTGTTCTAACTGTGCCAGCTGTTAATTGCCCCCAAGAGGTGTTGCAGCAGCTGGAGATTGCTGAGGTGCAGGGATGCATTGGCAACTTGCCTTGTGTCAGCTGCAGGGGCAGATAGCACAAGCGCTGATACGGTGCCTGAGAATACCCCAACATACATATAATACTCCATGGAACAGCTCTGAGAGTTTCAAAGCTATGTGAGCTGGTGATGCATGTAGGGATTTGCTAGCTCAGATTGTTTAATATGTGACTTTGTAGAACTATCATACTCCCTAGGTTCAACACCCTGTGAGCACTTACATGTGATCATACCTGTATGCCAGAATGTTGGTTAATATCATATCATCTTATGACACGAGTAAATAAGCTCAATTTAACCAAACACTTACATTTCCCCTGTGATGGGTTGGACCCTTAGGATGCCACCTGATGTGCTGAGATACCACTGAGCCTGCTTGTTATGCCAGCCTGGGTACCCTTTTTACCTGTCTTGCGGAGCCAAGCTATTAAGCTTCCTCCAGCACACACACAGGCAGGGCCACACCAAACTTCAGAACGAAGCAGACACTGAGATCAGTTCTAGGAAGGCTCAGCTTAAGGGACTTGCCCCAGCATGCAGGTGTCCACCTTCCTTTGAGTGCAGACCCAAAGTTATATTATGAAATCCACCCTCTTCCTCAATGTGAAGAGAGATGTGCACACTTCTTTCCCCCCCCACCCCGCCAGTTACAAATTGCATAAACTGGGTTTTATTATAAAAAATAAATACGTTTATTAACTACCAAAGGTGGATTTTAAGTGAATACAAGAGATAACAGGGAGAACAAAGCAAATTACTAAGCAAATTAAACCGAGCACACAAACTAAGCTAGTTTCACGAAAGAAATTGGTTACAAATAGTATTTCTCACCCTTCATATTGTTGCAGGCAGATTATAGAAAATCTTGAAAGGCAGCTGCTCTGATCTCCCTCTTGAGATCTCAGGTATTATTATTCACAAGCTAGACACCCTTCCAGCTTGGGTTCAACCCTTCTGCCCTCAGTTCAGTTTTTGCTTCCAGGTGTTTTTTTCAGTGTCTGTTTGGGTGGGGAGGCAGAGGAGAACCATGATGATGTCACTCCCCTGGCTTATATAGCTCTTGTCTAAGGCAGGAACCATTTGTCTTCTAGTGGAAAACCACTGGCATTACAAAAGAGGAAGTTGGGTATCCAGTACCAGGTGACTCAGACCCCTGTCTCTGAATGGCTGTGGGTGTCCGCAGGAAGATTAAGATCTTTTACAATCAATTTTCTTTGCTAATGGTCCATTAGCCCTTTCTGACTTTTTCATTGGTGTACCTGAAGGGCTAGTTGAAATACAGATACAAAATTAATATTCCTAATTTCAGATACAGAAATTATACAAGCATACAAATTGGATAATCACATTCAGTAAATCATAACCTTCCCAATGATATCTCACATGAGCCATCATGAATAAAGTACATCTCAGTTATGTCATATTCATATCACTAGGATATTTTCATAAAGAATATGGAGTGAAATGTCACATCCCCAATACTCTGGTATAAATACTTTATGACCAGTACATCACGGTGGATAATTTTTTTCAACATGCATGAACATTGCAGTAACATTTAAATAGAATTTGGCTTTGATTGTGGTCACATGCTTAACTTTCCATTAATATTCATAAGTTCAGTTTTATTTGTATCAAAGTTCATGGAAGACGGCATTAGGGCAAACTGTTGGCAGCATGCCAGATAGGAGTATTTCCTATCAGATGGAGGGGCAATACTGTAATAGTTTGGGGTCAAGCCAGTGAGCAATTAGGGCACATGATACACCCACCTCTGAATATCAGCATACTCTCTGGGTTTGTCAGAAGACAAGCAACTAACAAGACATAAGTGGGGAACATGGGTGCCAAAGCTCTGGGACCTTGGGATTCTTTTATCCAAAGGGGTAAATAAAAAAATACAGAAAAGAGAGTCTGTGGATTTATTCACTCCACTTTTTGTGGTTTTGGTTTTGTTTTTGTTTTGGGTTGGTTTTTTTTTGTTTGGTTGGGTTTTTTTGGTGAGGCTTAGGTAGAGGACATGGATAAAAGGGAAAAGAAAGAAGATGACAAACCTATGGTAGCCCAGACCTTTGAAAACTAGACTTTTGCTTGTATACAAATTTAATTTCTGAGAGGAACTCTGGCAGAAGTGTTTCCTTATTCAAGCATGAGGCATCAAAAGTAAGGACTCACACCACATATGTGGAGATGAGGATTGAATAGGTAAGCACGTGGCATTGGCAACTGTCAGGAGACAGGATACTGGGCTAAATGGACCATTGGTGTGATGCAGTATGGCCGTTCTTATGTTAAGGCATGATAAGGAATTCAGACATAGCGCAGCAGAGGAGTTAGAATTACCAGGGACTAAAAAAGACCAGGACCTTTGCCTGGAATGCATAACGCCTTATCATCCTCTCCAGCTGGTTTTCACAAAGAGTGGGTTGCCAGTATCAAAACTGTGGGCAGCATATGTAGCTATCAGGTCCACTGTTTGCTTTACATTTAATGATGAAGCATTTTTGTTCCCACTGCAAGTACAAATACTACTATAGGTAGTGTAAGGGAGCAGCATGAAACTCTCACTTCAGTGGGGGTAAGTGAAAGGCCAAACACAGTGGTTAAAAAAATGAGTTCAACAAGGGCCCAGTTCTTTGACAGAGTCAATGGGGGGACGTAGCACTTATGAAAAAGGCCCCTTATCCAATTAAATTACTTGGTTATTGGATAGCCTAGAAGGATGGACACAGCTTATTTATGGAATGGAGTTTCAGCTGGTTTCCAAATCCCATATGAAAGAACAAGGTATCACATTTGGGTAAAGACTTCGAAATTTGTTAAAGGATTCAAGCCTATAACATGGGCCAAAATTTTGGCAGTGCTAGCAGCAAAAGGAGAGTAACTGCCCATGTTTGAATCTTCCAATACCAGACTTCTCCATTGGATGTGGTACCAAACAAGGCCAAAAGAGAACGCACAATTACTCATCACTTATCTTACCCCTGGGGCACCTCTGTAAATGACTATATTGACCCACAATTATGTCCGGTTCAATATTCTTTGATTGATGCTGCAGCAGCCATGGTTAGAGAGTTATGGTCCTGGTGCTATGGTAGAAAAATGCAATATATAGTCTGTGTTCAGGTTACTTTCTATGCTCGCCACAGACTTTAATGTATTGGGTTTTCAATTCAAAGTCCATTTCTATTTCAATAAAGCCATGCCAAGGGGTGTGCAGTGTCTTGTGGAGCTATTGAGAGGTTCAGCACCACGGAGAGCACCTCGAGAGCACAATTCTGAGAGAGGCAGGCTTGCATCCTATAGTGCACTGTTCTAATGATGTCTTATTTGCAGGAAAATTAAGATCAGGTGATTGTGCCTAACTACTGAGGGTGTTCCAAGATTTATCTGAGTTCCTTGGAGTCCCCACCACCACTGAAAAAACTGGAAGTCCAGAAGGGAATCAAACTGGATGAAGTTCAGGGTATTTCTCAGCTACTTGCAGAAAGGTTGGATACTGTGAGGACTTTGATAAGGAAAATCCAAGATAGTAAAAAAGTTAAATGAAAACAGCAATAGGTGGGCATGGGGCACTTAAAATTTGTGTGCTGGGTGGTGGCCCGTAGACGGCTTTTGGATGGCTGACACCTCTGGAGTGTGAAAAACCCCATTATTCTGTCAGAGTGCCCAGGAAAAAGACAGAAGGTTTAGAGGTATGGGAGACTATGGAAGACATTTTTAAACAGTTTAATGGGGTTTCAATTGCACATTCGGACTGGATACTGTGGACACAGCTTCAAGTGCAATCCAATGCCTCAGAGAGAATAGGTTTCAGGGGTGTCCTATCACAGCAAGCTGTGTGTTCAGAAGTGGCCAGAGAATGGGGTGGCTCAAGGTATGAGAAAGAATATTACACTCCTTGAATTTTTTTTATAGAACAGACAGTTGGTTAAGTTTGCTCAGGTAATGAGGCTAGCAAGGATTTTCATATTGTACTGCCTTTTGTTTAACTTTCCTGTCTGTGCAGGGCATGTTCCAGGAGTCAACAATGGCATTGCCAATCCTCTGTCTCGATTTCATAACAGAAGATTCTGAGAGCTCACCCCATTTGCCATCAGAGCTCCACTGGTGGCACCCCACCATCTGTGGAACCTTGGATCCCAACAACCATAGGACTAGTTGATCATGTGGTTGTCCTGAAGACATGCAATGACTATAAGGCCTGCCTTACTGAGTTTATGGAATTTAAAGCTTGGGAAGAGCACCGGCATCTGTAGCCCATCCTTCCCCATGTGTTAGCTTCCTCCACTATATCAGGTTGACTAGATTGCCTGTCATTTTGGTGTAAACTAGTAGGTTTCCTGAACCCATGTAGAGATTTTTTTATTGCGGAAGCTCCTGGCATGATGGTCCAGAGGCAATGAGTGGACACAGAGGAGATGATAGGTACTCCATAACTATAGACATTCTTACAGGGTTATTAAATTTTCTACCCAGGATATGCAGTGTGGGATGGAGGCTATTTTATTTAAGGCAGCATTCATTGTGACCTTCTTCGATGCTTTCAGGGTAAGTGAGCTGGTGCCTCAAGCATCCATAGATAGTTCCAGGTGGGCATTAGAACTATCAGATATACAGTTATCACCCAGAGTAATGTTCCTGCACTTAAGGTACTCAAAAACAGACCAAAATGGGAATAAGCCTTGCCAACAGTTCAGGAATGTGCGGATGAATGCCAGTGCCCAATCAAAGTTTTCCTAGCCCTCTGAAACCAAGAGCTGGACCACAAGAATGGCACTAAGATAACAGTTTGCTGCAGTAATGACAAAAGCTTTAGCCTACTGCAGTCTCAAGCCAGCTAATTTTGATACACATTCTTTCAAGACTGGGGCAGCTACATCGGCAGTATTGGAAGATGTTAAATCTCAGAATGTTCAGGCTATAGGGCACTGGAAATTGAATTGTTACAGGATTTTGTCTGCCCCAGGAGAAAAATTACTGGGAGAGGCAATAAGTGCAACTAATCCAATCTTTCTGATTCATGGGGATATGCAAAACATAGTCAATGTTTGGATTTGTGGGCAATCAATAGTGCATTTAGGCCACAAGGTAGCATCCAGGTCAGCAGGTGGATCACAGCTGGGCTTCAAGAGGCATGCTATGCAATCATCTCATTTGTCTTGCACTCATTGACAAATTACCCCCCGACACACACACACACCCACACACATAAACCCCTAACGTTCTGGTTATTCACCTTGAGACAAATGATTTTGGGGCCTGCACTGGAATCACTTTGAGGGATAAAATTCAGAGGGATGTTGTGTGAATCAAGCAGTTTGTGACAGACATTAAATTGGGCTAGTCAGAAATGCTCATGAGGAGGGTTTGGGTGGGAGCCACAGAATTGGTCCATATAGATAAGGCTCAGAAGAAGGTGAACGTTGAGGTTAGCAGGATATTCTTGGACACTGGAGTTCAGTGGTCCAGCATAGAGAATCTGTTAAAATCAGCCTGAGTTGTTCAGGGATGATGGAATACATTTGTTCAACACAGGACACAACCTCTAGCTCTGAAATGTGGGGGAATGGATGGGCAGGAATTCTGATCTCAGGAGGTGTGGGTAAGGGGTGTGACCAGGCTTGTCACTTGTACACCCCAGTGGCTGATTTCCAATGCAGTTAAAAGGGACAATTCCAAAAAGTAAAAGACCTGGGGTTTTGTTGATGGGCCTTGTGCTCATGAGATGGGCGTAACTTTGTGAGCTTAATGGACCGAGGTTTCCCTTTTGGTACCCTCTGCCCCCCTTGCTGGGGGTTGTGTGGTAGGACTCAAAAAAGTGAGTTGAGTCCTAGGGGTAGTCTATCCTGGGTCATGGGGTATGTGATAGGAATCCTGGAACCACTTAAAATGCCTAGTATGTGAGAGTCTGGGCAATGTGGGGGTAACACCCCATCCCAGTGTTAGGTTTAAGAAAGTTGAGGCCTGCTGCTTAAAATCCATCCCTGTGTTTAGCCTAAATTTGCTGCAGCAATGCCACAAAGAGATGTCAGACAAATAGGCTGAAATATTAGATCATAGATGTCTGTATTTGCTGTAGTTCCCCATTTTACCAAATAGATAACATGTTGTGGAATACAATGACTGTTATGATCTGATTTGTTTAGAGTCATAATAGGAAAGGTCTCTTAACAAAGGAGTACATTCCCCAGGGACTTGCTCAAATAGGAGGCTTTTATAAAACTCTCAATTTATCATCATCAGGCAAGTAATTATAGAAATTCAAAACATTTCCTTCATGATACTTAGATCAGACTACAGTAATTCAGTCAATTCTAGGTGAACATTGCCCTTGGCTTCTTCAGGTTCAGCCAGAAATAATTCTGTAACTGAGTCAAGTATTTCTCTTGGTCCTTTTGAAAGACTCTGAACCTTGATGAAATGAATCTTGAAGCTGCTTGATCTATTCAGAAAAGGAACAATTATCATATGTGCATTTATTGAACCTTTGTTAATAACTCTGAAAGTGGGAAAGGTCATTCTGCTTGTGTGTCCGTGAAAAAGCCTCATCTTTGTTTAGAAAGCAAGCAAAATCAGAAACTAGTTGATTCGTTCCCTGAAGGTAGAGGTTCATGTCTTTCTGATGTGATGTAATGCTAGCAAGAATTTAAAATGCAAGATGAAACAGTGAATTAAAATCTTCATTATAACAGATAACCTTTCTCAGTTAAAAGTCCCTTAACTTTTACCAGAAGCACAACACGTTACCAAATTCATCATTCTACTGAGCCAGCACATCTCAGACCAATACCTCTGACCGCCATATGCAGATTTAATTTTCTTAAGGGGAACTAAATTGGCAGCAGTTTGGGCTGTGTGACCTAATGAAGCTCTCTTCCATTGTAAAAGTCAAATAGTGACATTATTGTGGCTATATTTTTCCTCTCACTGCTTTTTCTGGTGTAAGATGCAGTGGTACCAAACAGGTTTTTTTTATTGATGATCACCCACATGGGCACAGAGAAGTGATACCACACCTCTATGAGTTCCAAAAGCAACATATCAATTACTGTGTCTGCAAGTTAAGAGCAGTCGACATTCAGAGATTTCACCTGTTTCAGAGGATTCTTGAAAAAGACTGGGGCCCTTTGTTTGCACCGAATTAATGCCAAAATCACAAGCTCTTCATATACTTCAAAAATACCTTTTGAGTCAATGGAAAAAAATATTTGCATTTAAGCTCTGGATGTGCTATCAATAGGTTAAATTATTACTAGATGGATCAGACAAATTTGTTTGCTACAACCTTGAGCTAAAGAGTGCAATGCCATCAGATGGTTCAGTTTCTCTTGGATGGGGAGTCATTCAGCTCAAACTCAAATTCACAAACTTCTCAGTTGAGTCAGGATAAAATTTTAATTTATCACAGCCATGTACTAATTCATAATACCCTTAATTAGTAAAGGACCTTCCTATTTCTGCTGTCACTGAAACAAATGCCTACCAGATGACCATGGTTGATTAATTTGATTAAGATCAGATTCTGTTAGCTTTAAAACTACTTTCTCAAGTATAACTCAGAGAGATTTAAGAATCTGGCCAATAGGCTGCAATGTGTTCACAAACAATTAGACAAAACTTGCCAATAATGAATGCATTCATGGAAATCAGGACTGATCAAAAAGAAGCAACTGTTACTGTTCTACAGCATTTATATGTGTGGTAGGTGCCCAGCATTTGGTCACATTTGAAAGGATTTCTTTACATCCATATTGAGAGAGGGGACCTCTTGCCCCTGCTTCTTCCTCTCTCCATACTGGTAGCAGGATTTTGAAAAAGGGGCAGAAAGGATAGGGCCTACTCCAGCCTGTAAAGCCAGCAGGATAACACACTGAGGGAGCAATCCATACCGAATGGATGGCACAGATTGCTCACTTCCCTCCAGAGCATTCCCAGAAGAGATTGTGAGTGCCTCAAGCATAGTCTCTCCAACGTCCTCCTGGGGCTATGCAGCTCAGCCTCCCCTCCCCCCGATACAGGGCAGTGGCATAAATGACAGCCTTTGTCATCGCACATTCATGTTGGTATCTGAAATTCTAGATATGTTGTCTCTTGCTCCAGCACCAGTGGTAAGGATTCTATAAACAGAGTCCAGCTGGCAATCTTCTTAAAAATGTATGATGAAGAAAAAGAGAGACATTCCATCTTCCAGTAACTATTGGCTCCAATGTAAAAAGTACAGTTGAGCATAGTAATTCTGTTTCACAAAGGATTTCGCTATTTCAAAATAGTTTAGGTTTAGTTTTGATTTAGAATGAAAACCAAAATTTTCAAAATTCTTCACAAAACCCAGTAGGGTTCCCTGGAGCCATGGATCCTGAAAGTCTTAGGAATTCCAGGGCTTCCAAGGAGAGGGGTTTGTGAGCTGGCAGGAAACCAGGTGGACAGGTTCCAACCTGCCCTGTTTCTAGGAGATCTTAGTTAAAATTGAGCTGTGTTCTTGGAACATTTTGATTTTGCTAAATGGTCAAATTCCAGGGGAAAAAAAATCAGAAAGTTTACAATGAGCTCTTGAGCTAAGATTATTGACAAAAACATTTATTTTTTATTTATTTATTTATTTTTCCATCTCCCCCTTTCTAGGCCTAATTCTGGCACCGATACACACAGTGGCTAGTGCTTTACTCTGCAAGCTGTCCAGTGGTGTCGGCAAGACTACTTTTAGAATAAGGTAATGCCCACTTTATGTAAAGTATCAGAATGTGCCCTCTGAACCTAAACACACTTAGAATATTGCCACCATGTCTTTCTCATTAACCAAACAACTAACAACATCCTCAGGAACAGAGTCTTGATTATATACAGCAGAGAGAAGGGGATGGGAAAGCAGCCAAATCTGTGGAAGAACAACGAAAAGGTGGCAAATAATAGTTATGCTTGAATAAAAATGCCTTCTGTCAGATTCTCTCCTGAAGAAAGATAAATTAGAAAGAAAAAAATGATTTTATTTATTTAATTCTTGGCAGTTTCCCTTTTATATAGGTTGTTGATCTGGAAAACTAAAAGTGTTCCCCTGCACCAGTGGCATCTTTCTCTAGAGATATATACATTAAAAGCGTCTTTGTAGATTTGTAACTAATAGTAGGGCTGCTACATTATGACTTTTCAGGGTAATAACTAAGAATTTACTGCTGTTCAATAATTCCCTTAAACAAACTATAAATAATTCTCATTAGAGACCACTTCTACCACTGATTCTGACACACAGGTCACAATGACTTTATTGTTAGGGTGCAGTGTATTCTGCATCTGCATTTACCAGTTGCCTCAGAATAGTTCTCCAGAATGTTAGCTTTTGTTTAAATATATGCATGTGCATGTGCTCATGGGTTTCTAACCCTTTTGGTTATGGAGAGACCAGGTTTGTATTTTCAAGGTTATTAGTCAGCAATGCATGTCTGAATCTGCAGATAGCCTGAAACAGTTCTGAGAGGTGCGGTCTGCTCAATTAATATGAGTCTGTGCATCTTAGACCACTGGTGGGCAACCCGCACATGGCCCAACAGGGTAATCCACTGGCAGGCCACGAGACAGTTTGTTTACATCTGCATGGCGCCCACAGCTCCCAGTGGCCACGGTTCACAACTCCCATTGGCCGGGAATGGCAAACCACGGCCGCTGGGAGCTGAGGGCAGCTGTGCAAATGTAAACAAACTGTCTCATGGCCTGCCAGCAGATTACCCTGATGGGCCACAGGTTGCCCACCACTGCCATAGATTCTATGAGTCTGTGGCTAGTATATTAGACATTTTATTTTCAAAATACCACAAAATTCAGCATTTTTCGCATATAATTCACCATGGTGCTGGAACCCAGAAATCCAACATTTCATTTTCTGTCTCCTTTCTTGAAGACACCTGCACCTGCCAATTGCTCTGCCCTTTTCTCTAAAATGGGATGTTAATTGGACTACAGTGAATACTCCTTACACTGTTCCATGGAACTAGACAGCAAGGGTGAGGGATTTAAGAGTAGTTTACAGCCAGGCATTTCCCATTATAACACACTCTTTGCAATTGCTTATAACTTTACCAAACCTTAACAATTTGGGCTGAAATTTTCCATTCTGGATGTCTGCCTCAGACTGCATGATTTTGGATACTTTATTTCTAAGAACAAGGCTGGTAAAATATATTGTTTTGCAATGTTAAAAAAACCTTTTCTTTTAAAACCTCTAATCCCCCCCTGTGGTTTGGTTCAAGCACTTGATATGTGGCAGAACATAACAGGGATTTGCCTTTTTGCTCTTTCCATGAAAGTCTGCTCAAATGTGGCCAAGTTATAAGCATTTGAAAAATCTCAAAAAAATAAAAGGAGTACTTGTGGCACCTTAGAGACTAACAAATTTATTAGAGCATAAGCTTTCGTGAGCTACAGCTCACTTCATCGGATAAGCTTATGCTCTAATAAATTTGTTAGTCTCTAAGGTGCCACAAGTACTCCTTTTCTTTTTGCGAATACAGACTAACACGGCTGCTACTCTGAAACCTGTGAAAAATCTCAGTTTGCACACGCTCAGTGAAGACTTTGTAGATTCAGGAATATAAAAATCTGTGAAAAATATGTGTGCCCTAAACATACTCCAGCCTCTCACAGCTCCTAGCTCTGATCTGACTACTGCCCAGCTGACACCAGCTGACAGAGAAACAGGGGTACAAGGGCAAAATAGGGCTTTCCTTGTAATGGCTGCTCAGACCAGGCTGGGGCCAGGCACCATAATGAGGGCAAAAAGCCTGTCTCTCTTGTGCTCTCAGTGATTTCCCTTCAGGCACAGTGGAGGAGGAAGCTGCCTGACTTGAATACTAAGTGAGCAAGAGATGGGCATGGGGGCAAGGAGGGAGTAGACTGGGAGAAGGAGCCTGGAGGTGGGGGAGATGGAACTGGAGACTGGCAAGGTGCGGGGAGAGGAAAACCGAGAGTTGATAAGAGAAGACTTGGATGGAGAGCCTGGGACTGGTTGATCAAGGAGTTTAGGATGGGAAGCCAAAGAGAGAAAAGGGCAATGAGGACTGAGTTATGGAGAGACAGATTGGATGGGGAGCTGGGAGAGAGTGAACCAGGGGGCAGGGGGAAGGCAGGCCAATCTAATGCAGAGCAAGGGTGTAAAGAGAGAATTGGGACTGGCTGGACAAAGATTGGGACAGGGAGCTGACTGAAGAGGTGAGGACTCTGAGATTGGATGAGACACTTGGAAGAGAAATTAGGAGCTAAAGGGGATGCAGAATGTGGGGATGGGGGCAACTGGAGGCCAGGAATGATGACAGAGCAGTGGCAAGGAGACAATGAGCTAGAGGGTGGGGAAACCCTGGGATTTGAAGGTCGAGATGACTGGGACAATAAGCATGAGGAGCGCAGACCATGACTGGCTAGGTGAGGAGGATGGGGCTAGTGTAGAGGAGCCCTGGGTGAGGGGAGGGACAGGACTTGGAGGGGACAGGAGAGAAGCAGCTTGGGGAGAACAGGCAGAAGAGTCTGAGCCTATTAGAGTACACTGCCCTTCCGAGCTTGGCATGGAACCCAAGATTCCCAAGTCTCATCATTCCTCTGCTGTCAGCAAATATTTGTGACAATCCACTGTCAAAGTGTCTCATCCCCCTTTGGTGCTGGTGCACATAGAAGATACCAGTAATAGGTTATCAGTTACTCCATTACCTCAGGTGGCAGAAGTATGTGTGGTCCATCTGAGTGTTTCAAGCCTGCTGAACAACCATCTGGGTATCAGTATGATGGCACATGATCGATTTGTTTTTTCAGTTTGCTTTTGTAAAAGACTAGGAAATTACACATAACCATCTAAGTTAAAAGAACATTATGATCGCAAAGTGAAGCACTCAGAATTTAGAAAATACCAGAATTAAGGTTGCCTGGGTCCCCCCATGTGTATACACATATTGATACAGTCTTGAATGATATGAACATGTATTTTTTACACTGGAGCCCAGCTTTATTCAGTTCACAGGATGGACCTGCTCTAGAGGTGAAACAGGGTTGTGCAGTTCAGGAGACTTCTGTCTAGGAGATGCCTGCTTCATTTGTTGCAGAAGTGGGAATCTGTATACTAGTTATAGTAGTGGGACAGGCAGGTGTAGGCTTGCCCTTAATGAAAGGCCTCCATCTCAGTTTAGGAGGGAGGCACCACTAAATCCAGGCTACAGTTGATTGCTGGGGACAATGCAACAAAAAACAGGAAGGGGAGTGAAAGAGGCAGGCAACTGCAGAAAGAGAAAGGTCTCATGATTGTGGAGATGAATAGTGCCTTGGAATATTGGATGCTACCTCTGTCTCTGCCACAGAGTTCCTTTGTAGTGCTGAGCAAGTTATTTAAACACAGTCACTAATTGTACTAATAAGACTAATTGAGCCCCTTAGTCTTATTTGTGCAAGTGCTGAGCACTCACAGCTGCAACTGAAGTCAATGAACATATAAAGTGCTATATAATGTTAAGTACACTCAAAGTGAGCACCCAATGTTAGTGGATACTTTGAACCTTAATCTCTGTGTCTTAGTTCCTCATCTGTAAAATGGGGACAATAATACCCCCTAATTACCCAGAAGATTGTGAAGATTGATTGTGAAGCACTGAGGTAGCACAGTGAAAAGCACCAAAAAAACCCCAAACCCTCACACAAACGTGGAAATTAAAAATTCTGTCTTGAGAGCAGGGTCTGAATAATGTGCAGTAAATAAGCCTGGGGCTATACATAGAACAATGAGGGGAAAACAAAATATTGAATAGCTGCTCATTCACTGAGCATTGTCCAACCTGTGTGCCGAATGAGGTCCCATGGAAAAAAATTGTATGTGATCATGTAATTAAAAGCTGTATCATGGCTGAATTAAGGCTCCACAGGTAACATTTATTCTGACATTTCCCAAATTTCAGCTTTTCAACCTTGATAATGTTCTTTTAACATAGCGATTGTGCGTGTAATAATAGAATATATGATGGTCAGTAGTAAAAAGTCAACACTGACTCATTGGTATGTGAGTTACCACAGTTATATCCTTTTCTAATTATAGATATATGGGTCCAATTCAACAACCCTCCTTCCCCCCCCCACCCACCCAAAGTGTTATTTGTCCTCTTTTTTCTTACTGTTGGCATAATAACAATTAATATAATTAAATGCTAAGTATTTCATATATATCTCAGAGTTGTAAATAGCACATCATGTTTTCATTCTTGTCTGAGACAATGACTGCATCCTCAATGAAACAAAAAGCCTGTTTGATAAAGACCAAGAAGTACCATTAGAATTCTTTTGACCTTTTCATCTCTTCAAGAAAAAAAAATCTCGTATTATAATGCTAATTTATTTACTGTGTGTGCCACAAATATTTGCAAAAAATGTTTTTATACAGTTAAACATAAGAGTAAAGCACTGAAAACATAACAATTTATCTCCCATTCTCAGTTTGTTGTTTTAACTATACAATAAGAATTAATTCTCTTTTCAGCTAAAATCCCACAGGTCTACAGAATTCAGCAAACATAGCCATAGCTGTAAGAACACAGCACTTAAGTGTCATAGTCTTTAAAATTAATAAAGCAAAGTAAGTAGGAAAAGTTTAGGTTGCTGAAGTGTGAAGTAATAAGAAAAGCCTCTTCTGATCCAAAGTATCATTTATCTTTGTTAAATATTACTGCAGCGACTTCAGTGACTCACTTGCAAAATATCAGTTCTTTGCTTTGGTAAATCAAAAGCATGATGACTCCATAAAGGTTATTGTTTTTAGCAATAACTTTTTAATAGCAGAATCAGTCTTTTTTTCCTTTCAGCTTTTCTATAGTAAAGTGTTTCTGACCTGCTTCCCCCCCCCATCTCAAATCACAATTTATTTCATCTGTACTGTATGCTTCCTGCCAAGATAGCAAATTGTTACAGCTCTTCATTGCAAAAGATGGAATAGAATGCAAAATAAAACACAAGAAATTGGAGGGGGTTTTTTTATACTTGACTTAAATTCCCAGAGCTCTATGAATTTGGAAGCATTCTGGTTCCATTTAATCTGAACTCAGCAACCCCAAATTATATAACTCTGCAATAAATCTTCTAACGTGACAAAAATAAATTGTTTTAAAATATGTGGGCTATGTAAAAATAGGCTATTTGGCCATTTTACTCACATTATATGCTCATTTTATAGTCACGTATATAGTGGTGGGCACAGGGGTGGGGCTTCCTTCCCACCTTCTCCTGTTACTGCTGTAGAGCCAAGAAAGCTGCCTCAACATAGGGTGCATATTATGTGTAACGACATGCTTATCCATCCTTAGAGCAAATGGGAATTTTGCCATTGATTTGAATAGAAGTAGGTCCCGAGTGTTGCGTATCATCAACACAATTATCAAATAATTCCTGATTTCAGGTTCTTTCCTATTGGCCATTATGATTAGAAATAGCAAGTTTGACATTCAGATCCAAACCCAGGCTTGCAGCACTAGCACTTTGAAAAAAAATATTAACTGGTATACCTAGAACATTAGTTGTGTCTACACTTTAATATCAAATCAATAGTTCACCAACGTGATTCTGGGTTAATTAATAAATTGTTGGTTTGTTAAGAATAAGCAAAATGCCCTGATTTGAGAAATTCTGTTCAAGTTAGAGCTCATCTACACTTATACCAGTGCAGTGCAGCGTTTAGTGAAGATACTACCTACACCCACAGGAGAGCTTCTCCTGCCAGCTTAGGTATTCCAGCTCCCTGTGAGGTAATAGCTATATCGACTGGAGAAGCCCTCATGTTGATATAGCGCTATCTACACCAGGAGTTAGGTTGGTACAACTGTGTCACTCCGGGATGTGGATTTTCCACACCCCTGAGCACCATAGTTATATGACATACATTTCCAGGGTAGACCAGTGCTTAAAAGGTTGACATGAAGAGAAGCCAGCATTAAAATTAGTAAGTTAATACTCCCTGGACTCATTAAAAAAGGGATGATTCTATTAGGTTCTATGCTATATTGGCTTTAATGCTTATCCAACTGGCAAACCTAGTTTGTTAGATTTCATATTTAAAGTCTAACTGGTATGTTGGCAGGTTCATAAGAATTGATTCCCTTTCATGCTTACACTGGTAAACTGAGCCAACTGAATATGGAAATATGGAGATCAAATAAATACAAACGTACCTGGCTATTTATCAGAATATAACTGAACTTCAAAACATTGTTTCTTTACCATATTTCTTGTGGACATTACAGTTGTAATACTGTAAAACTGCAATAAAACAAAGGGGCAGAATGACCTAAAAATGATCCTAATCTATTGCTTTCCCTTCCAGATTCCGCCTAATCATCAGTTACTGTGTACTGCAAAATATGCTCTGATCAAATTGGGCAGCTACAAGCATAAAGACACAGCCCAAGATTTTCAAAAGTGATTTTTGGCTGCCCAGCCTAGAAACACCTTAAAGAGGCCCAAATGACAAAAAGCATCAAGTACCCACCTCTGAAAATCAGACTCCTTAAGCTGTCCAAAGTTGGACAGCCAAAAACTGAAGCACTGAAAATCACTAGTCATTGCTGAAAATCTTGGCGACAGTACAACACTAAATGAATGGATACATTCAATGATTGTCCATAGTTAACCCAAGTGGTGTGCTACTGAGAATAGGTTAGTAACCTGCTATTCATGTCATTATTAGAGGCCACATACTGCCACTGCAGTTGAGAATGAAACAAGATAGAAAGATAGCAAAAAGAAAAGGAGTACTTGTGGCACCTTAGAGACTAACAAATTTATTTGAGCATAAGCTTTCATGAGCTACAGCTCACTTCATTGGATGCATCGTGAGCTGTAGCTCACGAAAGCTTATGCTCAAATAAATGTGTTAGTCTCTAAGGTGCCACAAACCCTCCTGGTCTTTTTGCGGATACAGACTAACACGGCTGCTACTCTGAAAACTAGCAATGAGTCCTGAAGGGCATCAGTGGCTGACAAGCACAGGAAACACAGGGACTATTCCCTACTCTGACCAGGGAAGGATTAATAAACAGATGGGAAACATGAAGCCAGTTAGCCTGTTCATAGTTCACTCAAGGAAGATGAAGTTATGTGGTAGGTTACTGGCAATGGAGAGGTAGTCCCGCGTGCCCAGAGTTGAGTAAAGCTTATTTTGCTCAATATACAGGATACCTGAAAGTAGAACTGATCAGGAAGTTTGATGGAAAACTATTCTATTAAAAAATGCAGTTTCATCAAAATGGATATGTTTTGAGTGGTTTTGAATGATTTTGCTTCAACTTATATTATGTGGAAATATATTATTGGTATAAAACATGCATCTTAATATAATATTATGTAAAACAATCATAATTGAAACATCTCTAGCAAAACAAAACATTTTTGAATTTGCATTTCAGAGAAAATTTTGAAATTTCAGCTTTTCATTCTGATTTGGTAAGAAAAAAGGAAAATGTCACAATTTCTTGCCATACAGAAATTCTGGTTCCCAACCAGCTCTACATGAAACGGTGTAACTTTTTTTAGTATGATTTCTGGTTTTCTTTTGTTATTCTGAGCTTTAGACTTTGAAAAAGAGAAAAGAAATAGAGGTTTTCCTTTTGCAAAGAGTTCTGACCTTTCCATTGACAAGTTACTACTGTGCCTTGATTTCCCCTTATTCTACAAGAGGGAGACTGCAGAACTAGTTAATCTGACCTTAGTGCTTTGACCCTCAAGCCAAAACAAATCTCCCCCCCTTCTGGAGTATGAAAATCCAAATATGAATACAATACATTCTTTGCTCTTCCCAGACCACAGCTTTCACACCCATTATTGTGGAGTTCCAATAGTCACTTTACCTGGGCTAAAGCTTTTTCAACTTTCCCAGGCCAAAGAGTTAATCAATCTCTTGTCCCTTATTGTAGAGCTCATGAAAATTCTCAATCCACTGTTCAGAGAGGCTTCCACAGCTCTTCTGTAGGTGGTCCGTTCAGCCTGCCATCACTCCTTCTAGCAAAAGGAGAGAATTAAAACTCTTGGGTTGAAATCCTGGCCCTGATTTAAGTAAATGGCAAAATTCCACTTGACATCAATAGGATCAGGATTTGACCTTTGCTATCTGCTGACAACGAGTGTGGGCCTTCTATTATTCCTATGTGGAAAGGAGGAAACTAAAGGCAAGTTTTTTCTTTTTATATAGCTTCTAAAAAGATCCCAGAGATGGTGACTCTCTATTTAGCTCAAGCTCTTCTGAAAGTGTCAGAAACCTGAAGCATCCTAGAAGAGACAGTGGAGGAGTATGAGAGTTTAGTCTGTTTTCTTTATTCAGCAGCAAGGGCAGAGTGGATAGCAGCTCCCCGCGTCACTGAGAAATCACCAAGGTGTATCTTGATAAATTGCATATTATAGGACAAAATAGCAATTAAAAAATCTTGTTTATAGCTATAACTGGTTGAAAAAAATAGAATTTTTTTTGCAATATTATCCAACTGTTTCTGCTTCATAGGGTTTAGAACAGAATATTTTAAATTAAAAAATTGTGAAAATTTTGGAATTTATTTTGAACTTTTCTATTTTCTCCCCCCTTTTACCAATGAATGTACTAAAATGAACATTTTTCAGGATTATTTTTTTCCACATTTTTGTTTTTCCTTTTGCCATATTGTAACTTTTCAAAACTTTTAGGAATTTTGAAAAGTTGAGTGGCACAGTTACATTTTTTTCTTTTGCAGCTTTTTCATTCAGTGCCAAAAAAGAATAAGGGAAATTGGAAAATGGGGAAAAACTGGAAAAAATGAGATTTGTTTCATGAAAATAAGATTGAAATAATTAAAATTATTGCAAATACTTAAGGTTTGTAAAAGAGTAACAAACAATCCAACCAGCTGTACTTAACCTTGAAACCTGGGGACATCTCGCAAAACAACATCCTTTGGCTATGCTTGTTATATTATCAGGGAGGTAAGTTGTTCATTCAGATCATCTTTTCCTTGCCTGGATTTTGGGTTAATTACAAATCCAAAAGTCACAGGTCTGTAAAGCTTTGGGGCAAATAGGGGTAGAGTTTCACAAAATCTCCCTCCGCCCCCTCAGGTTCCAGGGAAGGACTTCATATTTTCTGTGAAACCTTGAGAAAAAGCAGATTTTTTGTAGCTTCAATCCAGAATGTTTCTTCTTTTAGAGTTGTTGGTTCATTTAAGCTCAAAGTGGGGGGGGAAAAAAGAAAGAATGTAAAACCAGGGGAGACAAAATTAAAAGAAAAATGTACCAACCGCCTGGCCAATAGGAACCAATTAATTCCACACAGCTTTACTCTCTCTATGCTTTCATGCACTCTTTTCTTCCAATGCCAGTTTCTCATACTCTTGTCTCATCTCTTTTCTGCTATCAGGTAATGCCTTCTCATTCTTTTTGCTGCCAGGCTCTTGGTCATCACTGTAGGCTAATAAGGGTTGTTCTCTGGTTCCCACCAGGTCCTCTGTCAGATACCAAGTACCCTGCCTGCTTGTTCATTCCTCATTCATCTTCCATCAGTTAATCATCACCACCTCTCTGCAGTAGCTCCTACATGCTGAAAAAAATACTCTCATTTAACACCACCCTATCTTATCAAGATGTCAAATCCCCACCTTTGCTCTGCACCCTCAATGTCTCACTTGATTGGGATTTGTAGGTGTTATCGCAATGGAAATAATAAATAAATCATAATAGTCATTCTCTCCTTTCCTGACCCTTTCTTCTCTGTATCCTTTTTGGTCTCTTTCACTCCCAAAGTCTCCCGTGTAACCACTCCTCACTAATACTGTCAAGATGACTTTCTAGCTTGATGCTACCTTCACTCATCTGCCAAACCTGCTCCAACCACTGCTTTGAGCTCTGCTGCTCATCCAAGCCATAAAATTAAGTGTAGATGACAAACTGACTATTTAAATTCTCTCCTTCACAGTTCATCTTAAAGGGACAGCATTTATAATGGAATACATTCAAAAAGATTGAATCTTACCAGGACAACTGTGAAACCTTAATATCAAATGTGTTAATTTTCAGCACTGTGTATTGAATCTTCTTCACATGCTACTCTGTTGTGATGGGGTATGTTATGCAATCTAATATAATAACCAGAATTTTAGAGAATTATTACAACATCTTTTACTGGCTGGACTATGCAAACAAAGAATTTAGTTTACATAGGATCACAGAAATATAAACTTCATCTATGTGTTTATGTGGCAGTTCATCAAAATTAACTGTAAGAAAAGAGGGTTTATTCCTGCTATAATAGAATGGTATAAAACATGATCAGTAACGCAAATAGGATTGTCACCGATTTCCACAAGCATATGTAAATACTGAAGTTGGAGTGATTTTTTGTATTTAATGTTAGCAAGCTTTTTAATCACCTTATTATACTAATTTTATATTATTCCCATATTTATATCCCATGGTCATGCTTTTCCCCTTCCTTTTCAGCAAAAATAAGCTTTGTTTCCAAACAGAGGGCTATATTATGGAATTACACCAGCACTCAGAAAGACAGAAGCATGTAGCTGTACTACCCCAGAATCAGACCATAGACTGAGTTGCAACTAAGAGCTCCAGGTTCCCCTGGAGTGGAAAATAATCTAGGCCAGCTCCTCGCCTGGCATAAATTACTTTTTTGCCTCAGGAACTCAGTTGCACAGGCCAGCAAGTTAGCACTCTGGAAGGATGTATATTGTGTGAAAGGGCTTCAGAAGCTGGAAGGCAGGAGGGTGTGTGGCTAGGAAGAATGAAAACGCCAAAGACATTGGTAAGAATGGCTGGCAACAGAAGTATTGTGTCAGAGATAAGAAGAGATTGGGAGGATATCACACAGGAATTTCACCAAAGGTCCTGAAAATAACATGGAAGCCTACTAAAGCTAAGTGAGTAGCCACAAGAGCTATTCAATGCAAACTTGTGTCAAAGAATTGCACTTGTCCCTCAGAACTTAATTGAAAAAGACAATTCCTCAGCAAGGAGGAACATGGGAAGATTATGTCAGAACAAAACATCCAGATGTGGCAAGACAAATTCTTACAAACTCTGGGCTACACTATGGCACAACCTGTGTGCATAAGCAGCTCCTTATTAGCCTGTACAGACTACCTGCTTTCTAGGGTTTATATTGTGGGGGTTGAGCACAGATTCACAGATGCCCCTCCCATACAGGTAACCAAGGAGTGGGAAAGCCAGCTTTAATCCATTTATTAAGCTCCATACTTTCATGGGAGTAGCATATTCCAAAATTAATGCCAGTATCACATCCTTGTTCCCTCATCACTGACTCTAGGGTCTGTGTTGCTATTGAAAAACTCAAAGAGGAATGCTCCTCCCAGACCAGTGTTAATTGCACAGCAACTTGCCACTAAAGATCACTCTGGCTTAGGCCTGGTCTTCACTGCTTTTAAAAAAAAATAAAGTGTATTTTTTAAATTCTGTGTAACTCATGTGCATGAGCTATCCCACACTAACACCAAAGTGCATTGTCTGCACTGTAGTTTTACCATGAGCAAACTAGGTGAGGTCAGCACTGTATCTCCACCTCAGGTTGATCTTATCTGGTTTACTCTCAGTAAAACTAAATTGCCTTCTCTGCACGGTGATTTTACTTCAGGATAGCTCATGCATGTCAGTTACTCTGTGATAAAAATTAAAGTACACCTTTTTAAAGGATGGAGACATGGCTTTAGGATGCCTCTCTGGCAGAGCTGGCCTTGCCCAATATTATTTGATTAAATATATTCAGTGCAGCCAGCAGGTTTTACTTGGGAACTAAGCAGACCATCTCCGTATAAGGTTAATCATCATTGGGGTGTCTCATGTGGCCAGTTTACAATCTCAGGTGCATGGTATCTATACAACATCTTTTAGACTTGAAATTAGACGAAGGTTTTTAACCATCAGAGGAGTGAAGTTTTGGAATAGCCTTCCAAGGGAAGCTGTGGGGGCAAAAGATCTATCTGGTTTTAAGATTCTACTCGATAAGTTTATGGAGAAGATGGTATGATGGGATAATGTGATTTTGGTAAGTAATTGATCTTTAAATATTCAGGGTAAATAGGACTAAACCCCTGAGATGGGATATTAGATGGATGGGATCTGAGTTACCCAGGAAAGAATTTTCTATAGTATCTGACTGGTGAATCTTGCCCATATGCTGATCACCATATTTGGGGTCAGGAAGGAATTTTCCTCCAGGGCAGATTGGAGAGGCCCTGGAGGTTTTTCGCCTTCCTCTGTAGCATGGGACACGGGTCACTTGAGGGAGGCTTCTCTGCTCCTTGAAGTCTTTAAACCACGATTTGAGGACTTCAATAGCTCAGACATAGGTGAGGTTTTTTGTAGGAGTGGGTGGGTGAGATTCTGGGGCCTGCGCTGTGCAGGAGGTCGGACTAGATGATCAGAATGTTCCCTTCTGACCTTAGTATCTATGAATATGTCTCAAAAAAAGTATGTCATGCCTCAAAGCTTGCCACTGTTTCATGACTCTGCCAGGTGTATTTAAAATAGTTCTTATTTGAACCAATTATACTTTAGAAGAAATGCTTTTCGGGGGGGGGGGGGAGGAGGAGATGGAAAACTGCCAACCAATATCAATTCAGACAAAAGATGAGCCATAAATGGCAGAAATTATCATAGAGCAGCTTATCTTTATGACAATAGTCTTTATTTTTCTTTCGACTTAACTGAGACATCTTAATGCCTTGATAAAAAGAATAGTGAATCTTTATAAATATATTCATTTCAGGAGACTTAATTACACTGAGTAAATTAACAAAGTGGCAAATGAATTATTATTGGGTAAATGAATTATATTGAGTGATTTAGAATGAATAAATTATTAAAGTGTTTAAATGAATTGCAATGTGTAACCACAAACAGTGGTTAAAATTAAGTACTTCCGTTTCTGCCAGTTAAATTATTTTGCTTTCCATCATGTATGAATCTTTGAGAACGGATTTAAAACCTTTTTTTTAAATGATTTCATCTACTTTATTTGATGTTACATTTTCTTAGAATTTAATGTGATTTTTATATTGTTCTGCTGAGAGTTTCTGTAGGTCATCCATTATTTGGGGACAGACTGAAGTGTAGCTTGGAACTTGCAGTGTCCTCAGTACTGCAACAATATTTTTGACTAAATTCTCAGGTGGGATCCACACCTCTGGACAAAAAGTGAAACATTTTAGTAGTTTCAGATAACAGCAACGCCAGCCTTTCATTCTAAAAAGGTAACTGGGTTTGGATAGGTTGAACACCCAAAGGTGCATTGGGCAGTTGCCATATATGTCAGATGTCACAAATAATGGTCTTTTAGTAATTCTTCAAAATGTAACTCATTAAAATGAATAACGCAAGTTATACATGATCTTTATTTCATCTCACAAACAGGATGCTGTGTAGTTTACCTGGAACATGGGACAAAAACTGACCCCCAGCAATACTCCATGTACTGTAAATAGATACTCCCCCTTTTATGTTCTACTATCTGATTGGAGGCAGAAGAGAATGGCATGAAAGGGTTGTTTTCATTGTATCATGTATAATAAAATAAAAGGGAATAAACCCATTCAGAAAGTGGTGAGGCAGACAGCGGCCTTGAACTTGTATTTTTATTCTTTGGGGTTGTTTTGTAAATGCATATAAATCATGTCTTGAGCTGTTTGCTGTAAATTTAAAGTTGAGTTTGTGATGCTAAACAGAGTCTTCATTGGTGTAATTAAAAACCTATTCTGATCCCCAAGCCACTTGCCCCTCCCCCAACTTGAACTCCCACTTAGACTGTCATCCACTTACTTAAAGTGAACTGAACATGGCTCACTGAGTCTGACTGTACCAGTGTTTAAGAGAGTATAATCTGGTGCAGCTCATTCCCAGGGGCCAGAGGAGAGAAATGTAGCAGGAAAAGCAGCAAACAGGGGTGAGTAAGAATAAATAATTTAAAGTAGGCTGTTACTTCAACTTGTACTTTTTTCTAGTTCAACATATAAGAAGGTAAAGGTCAAACAAACTTGCCTACCCTTACAGTTCTGCATTAAGATGCTTTAGATAAGGTTAAGAATATTGCAAAATAAGACATTTTAATCTCAGGAGATGCCTATCCTGATCCATGCAGGCAAAGTTAGCCACATAGTGGACAAAAAAACATGTACATAAAGACCCTTCTATGAGAACATTATACATGCTAGAAATTTGAAGTAGCATACAGCACATCATTTTCCATGTAAATGATTTTGCTATTCCTATGCTATATTGGCTTTCCAGATTGAAATGATGTAGCAAACTGATTCTGCATAAGAGCAGGTTACTGCCCATGAAGTTGGTGCACATGAGAGATGGTCATTATTTTGGACTCTAGTTCTCAAATGGGCTCACTAATTCTGCATAAATTTACCAAACTGAAAGAATGGATATGAAATTAAGTGTCTGGCAAACTTGACATCACAAGAAATGATTCAAGCTCAAAAAAAAAAATAGGAAGAGTCCTTCTAGTTCACTAACACCCTGACAAATTTTTATGTCACAAAACAAAATAAATTAAAATAAGATGCTTAATGGGATATTATAAAGTCTGGTCAATTATTTTTTTAAAATAAGTTAAAGTTGCTAAACCTGATATACCTTTGCATCTTAGCAATCACTTTTTTGCACTGTATGGCACTTCAAGAACTCAAATGATTATAGAAATCCATTATATTCCCTCACCTGTAGTACTATGTCTAGTTCTGGTTATCCCATCTCAAAAAAGATACAAAAATAGAGGGGGTTCAGAGACAGGCAACAAGAATGACTAATGGGCATAGAAAAGCTTCCTAATGGAGAGGGTTAACGAATATGTTCTTTAACTTTAGAGAGATCAGTAAGTGTGGACATGATATACAAAATTATGAACAATACAGTTGAGATGGTGGGCAATTCTATTAATCCCTTCTCAAAATAAAAGAACAAGTGGATAGCCAATTAAATGAAGATGGAAAGAAAGGAATTTGTGATGCTCCCCAGGGATGTGTGGAACCTCACCACTATCTGCTCTTAGCGTGAAGCAGTCTTGTCTGTGCCTGCTGCAGATCAGCTCCCTGAAACCATCAACCTTTGGCAACCCAAGCACTGCTTTTTAGGCCTCCACAGGCCTTGCTCTCCTCTGTACAGGTAATGAGATGCACACATCAGTCCCCAAGTCCTCAGATCA
This sequence comes from Dermochelys coriacea, assembly GCF_009764565.3. Taxonomy (NCBI): domain Eukaryota; kingdom Metazoa; phylum Chordata; order Testudines; family Dermochelyidae; genus Dermochelys; species Dermochelys coriacea. The sequence continues at coordinate 188,987,434 of NC_050068.2, read as the reverse complement.
TTTCCTGCAGCATCCAACCTCTTATCTATTGAGCACTCAGAATTACCAGGCCTTCTGTTCCTGAAGAAACAGTATACCCCAGCTTGTGAGATTCAACTCAGGATCACCACTTTGCTTAACATCACAGCACTATGATGATATTTGTAGTGAGAAGAAGAAGTTTATCCAAGAACAGAGATTCTGGTGATAGTGAGTAAGAATTTTGGAAACAAATGGTTACTTATAAACCAAAATCATAATATGCTTTCTAGAGACTAAACTAACAGGCTAATCTTCTGTCGAAAGCTTATCTCATCTAAGCCTTCTCCAGCATTTTCAGCCAAGCCTGGCTGAGAACCCTTTTTCCTGAAGCAAATTCACCGTTCTTTTCCTTTCCCAGTGAAAGGTGCCCAGGCATCTCCTTTGCCTCCCTAATAAGGAAAGCAAGCCTTTGATGTACACCTTCAGGTTCCCCTCACCCATATCCTTTTTCCTCTCTTACTGTTAATTTCTTTCTGAAGTCTGCACAATCCTTCATTTGCACTCAGTGCAGACATCTGATAGGAGATCTAGTGTGAATGAGATAATATTCAATTTACATGTAAACAGAGAGATGGTTAAGCATCTCTTCTCACAGAAACCTGCTTTTCACCTTTGCTGGTGACCAGTCCCCAAGACAAAGACTTTAAGAATGTATTTTCAGTATAAATTAATAACTCCATACATAGTATCTGTGCATACATTTCTCCATGATATTGATAACCAGAGTGACACAGGCTTGTATTGAAGACGTCATATGAGATTCTTTTGGTGAGCTAGAATATAAATACCAAGTCAGGAGATTCCCGTTATCCTTCTACACCCACTCTGTGCCCCTTACCAGTTGGTGTTAAGAGGTTCCTGGGCCACAGAAGTTTATAATCATCCATTGGCACATTACTGGTGATTGATACTATTGTATGTGTATTTAGAAATTTGGGGCTCAAGGGTAATGCATAACAGTGTCTTGCTAAATCCATGTTCCATTAGTTCAATAGGTTACTACTTGTGCAGAGACTGTTTTTGATCCCAGGAGTAATTTCTCTGCATAAAAGTGTACTATTTATGTGTTTGACAGGCTCTCGGAGGAGTGAGTAGTTTCTGGATGACACTTACTGATCTAAAACTTTTACACTCTCCTGAAAAACAAAGATTGAGATTTTCCCCTAATGTGTACTTCAGCATATTTACTATGCTTAAAAATATATACCAAAATCAGAACAAATAAAGAACCCAGGTATGAGGCCAGATTCTCACTTTGTATAAATTGGTGTCGCTCCATTAAAATCATGGAGCTAGTGATTTACACCAGCTGAAAATCTGACCCAAGATTACTTAAAACGACTGAAAGCAAAAGATAAAATTTTATGTTTTTTCTGATACCTGTGGATTAAATTTACAGACAAGAATGGAATTTTCCTTTTGCAGACTATATGGCCTCAGGAGTCCTTCTTCATGGTAATAATAATTAATTATTCTGGTGATTAGGGAGGCCAATTAAGGTACATTCAGCCTGAAGGACATAAATCCATACCATGTAGAGGTCAAGCACAGGAGTTTATTTCATACAGCCCTGATGGAGTGTCACCTCGCTTATTAGGCTCAGAGACACTGTCAATCAATTGATTACAATGGAATATATGGATTTTCCATGGGTGGGGGAAAGTGACGGGGTAGGCAGTCCCACACTTCCGGATAGGTCTAGCAGCAAGACATGATAGCACAGTAGCCAATGGTCAAAGGTTACATAATGTCTCCGCCCATGATCTCAAGTTGACAAATGAACATTTAAATTAGTACTTCATTAAATGTATTAGTATAAAATATATATCTTGAATTTTGATGAAGTAGCTCCTTTGATTATCCAACAGGTATATTCCTGGGGGTTAAAGCAAAGAAACAGTGAAAATATATGGCAATAAAGACTGTCTTTCAAGTTGCTCATTTGTGTTTTAAGGCAGAAATTGGTCCCTGGGAAAGGGAGGAGACCATATCTTATACTGACATGTTCCAAACTTTTTCATAAGCTCAAGGTTGGATGTGTGGGAAGAACATCTCCCTACAGAAGAAACACACACAACAGAAACAGGGCTTCTTTGTTCTATTTGCAACTTTGAATAAGACAATTATTGTCTCCAACATCTGGCGTTTTGCTGACCAGGCATATCTTAGCAAAAGCAAGGTTATCTTTTGGTTATTCTGCTTTTCTTAGCTAATCACTATTTGCTAGGCCTCTGACTTCTTGACCAAACTCTGGACTTTGGGCTGTAGAAAGAGCTGACACAATCCATATATCAGGTTATTACATCAGCAATGGATTTTAACCCTTCACAGCCTCTGTGGAACTTAATGGGAAAGTGTTTACCCTCACACATTTTATTGTTGTTCTTAAAGCTTTAAGAGATGGAGCTTGCATGAAAGTTTCACCCATTCATTAAATCTCAAGCAAACTATTTTGTACCACTAAAGGATTGAATCAGGAGAATATGTCTATCTGATTCCATATCAAAGCCCTGTGAAAGGCAGCTGAAGCCTTGATTGGAGGGGAGGAGAAATGGTTCCCATAGGTGTGTATAGAACTTGCAAGTACAGCAGGAAGATAAATAGCCCTATGTGTTGAAAAGAAGAATTACTGATAGAGTGACTGTGTCCCCAGAGCATGAGTCCTTTCACATATTTAGCCATTCAACTCACAGGTAAACAAATTGGCTTTTATGGATTCAAACTGAAAATTTCAGACCTGGAGTCAGATTTCCAAACTTTCCCTCAAAGTTCATATTCAAGGGTCCAGTTCACAGGATATATGAATAGGCCTAAGCCACAACATTTGAATCTGGATCCTGTCAGGAGGGTCGGAAGCTTTCTAGAAGTGGGGGGGGCACCAGAACTCGAACCATGGCCCTGCCCCACCTCTTCCTCTGAGACCCCACTGCCCGTTTGCTCCTATCCACCCTCTCCCCCAGTGCTCACCCTTCAGGCAAGTAAAAAGTTCAGGCACTCTTGGATCCTGTCCAAATGTAAATGTTCCAAAGTTCAGGGGAGTTTAGATCTGGCGTTCCCATCTTTAGTTGGGTGTAATGTGTATATCTGTGTGACACTGAAAGTCACATGCACTAATAGTTGTTTGTAGTCACCGCACAAAGGGCCAGTTCTCCAGAGACTCTGCAATATTAACAAATTCCCCCAGAACATTATCTCTGTCACCATGGATGTCACCTCCCTGTACACAAACATTGCTCACAAATGACAGAATCACAGCCTTCCTTAAATACCTACAAGATAACGTACAATGCATAGAAATCCACCCCAACATCACCAAGCTCATCCTTTTCATCCCCACCCACAACAACTTAACATTTAGTCCAACTATGAGAACGGCCATGGTTACTAGGTTGGCTCCCAATGTGTCAACCTCTTCATGGCCCACCTCAAGGAAGCATTTCCAGATTGCACCATGAAACCAGCACTATACATGAGATACATTTATGATATTTTCATCCTGTGAACAAAAGGACCTAAACTCCTTCATATATTTCCACCACAATTTCAACAACCATCACCCTTACATCAAATTCCAGAACACTCCCCGCACCAGCATCAACTTCCTGGACACCACAATCAGCTTCAACAATGAAACCCTACAAAACAACTATATACAAGAAACTCATGAATCACCAAACTTGCCTCCACAGTGCAGCAACCACCCTAGACACACCAAAAACCTGTTATCTACAACCAGGTGCTCAGATACCACAGTAGTTCCTCCAAAGAGCAAGTCTGGGATACTCACATAAACACACTTAAAACTGCCTTTACCAAACGAGGACATTTATCAGAGAATAGAGTGCATCAGGAAATGGGCCAAGAGAACCTGTTTCAGTACTGAAAGAAAAAAAAGAGAGAAAACATGCAGTGATCACACAAACCCCAGTTGTCCCCAAATACCCAACACTAGAACTCAAAAGGGGTATCAAACAATTACAAGCCATACTATGGTTCTTCTTTCAAAAGTTTACAACTGAACATTGACTTAATATAGCTTTGAAACTTTACTATGCAGAAGAAAAAAAAGACTGCTTTCCTTTTTTTAAAAGTAGTTTACATTTAACTCAGTACTACATTGTATTTGCTTTTTGTTGTTGTTTGTTGTCTCTGCTGCTTCCTGACTGTGCCCTTTCAATTCCAAATGAGATGTTCAGTTGACCAGTCAGTTCATAACTCTGGTGTTCATAATTCTGAGGTTCTACTGTACCTGTACTGCTACAATGATCAATTCTCCCGCTCCCCAACACACTTTTCAAGATCCAGGGATCCTATACATGCTGATCACAACACATGTTATACCTCATCCAATACATCAGAAGCACCAACAACTAACTGGGTGAAACCAATCATTCACTGTGCTCTCAAATGAACTGACACAGAAAATAGGAGAGAAAAAAAATCTGTGGATGAACACTTAACAAAACAATCCCTTCATATCTGACTTCTCAATTGATGGCTGTGAACTCACCCTTAAGTCTGTATAACTAAGGTTAAGTTTAATCACAAGCCCCTCCCCCACAAGACAAAAGGAATTTTTGTACTGAGTGGCTGGAGTTAGCTATAGTTTTTTAAATCACCCATATGATTCTATCTATTTAAAAGGGATAAGAAAAACACTGTCCATGCCACCTTCCCTCTGTAAGGAATGCATTGGCACAGAGTCACACTGGCCTTTGGCACTATAAGATGCCAGAAGTTCCCCATCCTAGCATACACTCAAACTTAACCAACTCCCCAGAAGGGTTACCACATGTAACTTCACAGCCTTTTGCAACTCCCTTACACTTATTCATAGGATACTAGTTCTACCTACACTTTCACTTAAACATTATTAAAGCCTTGTAAGCATCTCATATTCCACTTCACTGCTGACAACAGCCTTGAGAATAGAAGCCCTTGCCCTGCTACTGACATAACCTACAATTCTGTATAGAAGTGATGCACACTACATCCTGAAGATACACATCCAGCTTTTCCTCTACCTCACATGAGATGGTAGAAAACAGATCTCCTCATACTATAATTACTGCTCTGTCACACACCTCATTCACATAGATCCTCATATCAAACACATCTATACCAAGCAAACCCCACTACTATCTTCGTGTCAGTACATCTAACACAGTGACTGCACCTGGAATGCATGCAAATAATTCCTGTTGTCTGCCAGTTCCAGAGGAAAAGAGTTAAGGTGGCATCAGCAACTCCTCACCCACCCCTTTAATAGTGTTACATGGAATCCTGAATGTGACAGGGCATTCTGCCATCCCAGTCTGAAGGCAGCTAATCAGCTCCACTGGGCTCAACCAATACCAACTAGGCACACCTGCAGAGCTTGCACCCCATGAAGGAATCATGCTTAAGAGGGAGAAATTGTCACAGGCAGGGGTGGCAAACAGGAGGAAAGTTGCTGTACTGCAGAGTTAGCTGGCTCTTGCAACAGAGATGCTAAGAGGAAGACTGCTTGTAAACATCCACTGCCAAGAAGGATTCATGAGACCAGGTACAAGCCAATCACTTCAAGAAGGGATAGAAGCTTAAGAACAGCTAAACCCAAGATCAAAGTTAATCACCAAAAACCTCCAGACATACTCTTTAAGGAAAACTCAGAGTGATTGTCCCCTTAACTGGAAGATCCCTAGACCTATGAATCTGGAAAGATTAGAATAAGAATCCCAAAGGGGGAAAATAGACTTTGGAAGGGAAAGAGACTCTGAAAATTCCTAAGGGGGACCTGGTAAAAGCTCAGCCTGTCTTATTGTAGGTTAAAGTGAAGGGGTAGTAAAAGAAGCTGAAGAGCTTGTACATTTCAGTAACTGTGAGGCAGGCAGAGTAAAGGTATGTGTGGGCATAATGGGCATTGCTGAATGAGGGCAGAGTTAACATTGCATAGTAGTAGTAGTAGTAGTAACTGTGTATTGCCTGGTTTTCAGCAGTCTGTTGGGGGGGGCTTACTCAACTCAGCATTCTGCAAGGGGATTACATGCTACCACACAACCTCAACTCTGCATTAACACAGATTTTGCCATTGAATACTCTACAAATATGACTTTCATCCCAGAAATGTTCCAAAACATGTTACTTTTGACAGGAGTCAATAAAACTATCATTAATATGCACCCACATCTGATTTGGAATGTTATGTATAAATACTGTGTATTGTACAAGCACACGACAACACTACACAAAAGTTAGATAGGAATATCTTATTCAATTAAAAACAACTGGACAGAATGTAATTGATGACTTGGAAATTTATCCAGGAAATCAAAGTTAATAATGCCTCTACTCTTGCAAAAGTTTCATTGAATCTTTAACAGCCAAAGAGACCTCAATTTTTACATCCTATCCAAAAGACAGGATTTCCAGTAGCCCATTGCCACATTAATAGCATATTAAACCATTTGTTCAATATTAACTTGTGTGACAAAGTTCCTCCTCTAGCTCGGTGGGTCTTGTGCTTATTGGTGGATTTGCTCGCCTTGGAGCTTCATAGCATCCCTTAGTTTGGCTATTTTCATGAACCCACAGTCCAGGTCAATTCCTCCTGTGTCTGACCAGGAATTGGGAAGAACCCAGGCCCACCCTCTACTCCGGGTTCCAGCCCAGAGCCCTGTGGAATGCAGCTGTCTAGAGTGCCTTCTAGAACAGCTGTGTCACAGCTACAACTCCTTGGGCTACTTCCCCATGGCCTCTTCCCAACACCTTCTTTATCCTCACCATAGGACCTTCCTCCTGGTGTCTGATAATGCTTGTACTTCTCTCACTCTCAGCTCCTAATACCTCTTGTTCCCAGCTCCTTACCCATACACCACAAACTGAAGTGAGCTCCTTTTTAAACCCAAATGCCTTGATTATCCTGCCTTAATCGATTCTAGCAGCTTCTTGATTGGCTGCAGGTGTTCTAATCAGCCTGTCTTAATTGTCTCCAGAAGGGTCCTGATTGTCCTGAATCTTCCCTGTTCTCTTACCCAGGGAAAGAGACCTGCTTAACCTGGAACCAATAGCGTTCTCATCAATCACTCTCCTATAACCCTCTGGCCTGGAGAAAGAAGGAGGGAGAGGGCAGCGGCGGCGGCTGGGCCAGGCCAGGCCCTGGGCTCTTCCTCCTGCTGTCGCTGCTCTAGCTGCTCGGGCCAGACACCCTGTTCTCTGCTACCTGGTTGCTGGCCAGCTGCTGGACCCCTAACCCTTGGGTGCTGATACTACTCCAACTGCAACCCCCGGGGGGGTGCTGCTGGCCTACTCTCCAGAAGGGGGGAGTGTGGGGGCCCCAGCTGTTGCTGCTGTGGACACCACCACCACCTGAGAGGGGTCCTTTCCGCCTGCCTGGACCACCTCCTGGAGCTGCTGCTGTGGAATCTGCTGCCTGGAGCTGCTGAAGCCCCGAGGAGGAGAAGGAGAGGACCATCTGCCAGTGCGGGAGCACCTAGAGACTTTGCAGACCACTGTGGAGGGGGCCTTAAGACTGAGTAACTTTCAAACTGTGCTCTTGTGGTGGGGGTCTTGACTGTGTTTCCAGGGACACAGGGGGTGTGGTGTGGAGCTGCCTCTTGATCCACCTGTGTCCCCCCCACCACTACTACCACCACTGCTGCCCCCTGCACCACCCCCACTGGCTGAATACCATCTGCCTCAGCTCCTGCCTCTGGACTCAGATGCTTGGCTTGCCATGCCCTGATTCCACCCTTTGGCCCAGAAGCAGTAAACAGCCCAAATTGACTTTGTGCAAGTGCACATAGGTGCACATGCCCCCCCCCAGACTGCCTACCTCACAGCTTTGCCCTTGCAACCTGCCCCATTTGCCCTTTGCAGCTTTTGCCCTCCTTATGCCCCAGCCCCTGCTTACTACCTTCAGTTTGTTTGCCTGCCCCGCCCATTTCCTCCTGCAGCCTCTGTTTGTTTGCCCTGCCCCAGCCTCTGAAGCTAGCCCCTTGGTTTCCCTGCCCTACCTCCAGCCCACTTAGCCCCTTGCTCTGTGTGCCCATGCCCCCTTCCATGCACTTGTGCAACTCCCCATTTTAGTTTCAACCCTCTTCACTGCACCCCCAAAGTTCTTGCATCCCCCCCTCCCCTAGTGCAGCTAGAGGAGCTGGAATTCCACCCTGTGTCAGCGACTGACCCCTAACCCCTGATTGCCCCCACGTCCAGCCCACACCTTTTGGCACCCTCTTCCCCTGCCTGCAGCCTAGCAGGGAGGAGTGATCAACCTGCTTCCCCTTTCCCCTCCTTCTTCTGGTATCTCCCCTTCCCTCCCTGCTCATGATGCTTGGGGATGAAATGAGTGGGGGGCCCCCCCAGCAGCCCTAGCTACCCCTCCCCTGCTTGCCCCTCCGTCACCCCTGCAAGCCTCTACCTCCACTGCCAAAACATCTTCCACCACCCCCGCTGGCGCACCAGCAGCGACGGGCACTGGGGTGACCTCCACTGCTGCCATGTCTCTCACCCCCTCAGATTCGGGGGGAGCCCCCCCAGCTGGCGGGAAGGGCCCCACTAAAAAGACCAGGCCTTCCATGGCAGGGGCTTCCCCCAATGCCGTGGCCCCTCCACCGGCTGGGGCATCCCTCCCCGCTGTTCCCTCCACCAGCTCTGCGGGTGTCCCTCCCCCGGCCCCCAGGGCATACGCCCGGGTGGCAGCAGCCCCCCCACCTGCCGCTACATCATCTCTCCCGCCCACCACTTCTGCTACCATCTATAACGGCCGGGGCCCCTTTCCCACCATGACCAGGAAGCACAGTGTCCGTTGCCTCCTGGTGCCCGCCTCGCCCCACGTGGAGACCTATGTGCAGGCGTTGGCGAGGGTGGTGGGGCCCATGGCCATTGTGGTAGCCTCCAAAATGTATGCCAAGGTCGTCTTCTTCTTAGCATCACAGGCTGCCACCCAGGAGGCGGTGGAGAAGGGCCTGGCAGTAGGGGGCGTGTTCGTCCCCTTGGAGCCGCTAGAGGGCCTGGGCATCCGCCTGGTCCTGACCTCCGTCCCTCCCTTTCTTCCCAATGCTGCCCTGTTACCCGCCCTCTCTACCCTGGGGAAACCCATCTCTGTCATCAGCCCTCTCCCGTAGGGCTGCAAAGACCCCGCCATCCGTCATGTCCTCTCGTTCCTCCGGCAAGTGCAGCTTCAACTGCCGCCGCCGGCGCGTGACGGAGAGGTGCTGGAGAGGTCCTTCCTAGTCTCCTACCAGGGGGCCCATTATCGGGTGCACTACTCCACTGGGAAGGTCTGGTGCTACCTCTGCCAGGCGAGGGGGTACGGCCAGAGGGACTGCCCCTTGGCCCGGCAAGGAGGGGCATCGGGGACCACCAAGCCCCAGCAGGGCACTGGCCCCGTCATCGCCAGCGCCCCTGGCTGCCTGGCACCCGAAACCACCCCTCCTCCTTCCCAGTCCACCATTGCTCCCTCTCAGGCCCAAGGGGCACCTCCCCAACTATGCCCAGACGAGAGGGAGAGCCCCGCCCCCGCTGCTTGCAATCTGGCGGGGCCTGTGGAGGAGGGTGAGGCAGGGACACCGCTGGGCATGGGAGACGGCCCGCCCCAAGGGGAATCTTCCCCCCCTTGTGCTGCCCCACAGTTATCCCCTCGAGTCCCTGAGCCATCGCCTCTACCCCCTGACACGACCCCTGCTAGCCAGCCCCCGGATGATGCCATGGAGGGCTGGGCCCTAGTCCAGGGAAGCGGGGCAAGCGGAAGGCTTGAGCTCCGCTCCTTCCATCTGATGCGGAGGCCCCCCCAGAAGACCAGGAAGGGGGGCACCAATGCCGAGCCTTCTGCTTTACCCACGGGTGTGTTCCATCCACCAGAGCTGGCTGGGGAAGACGTGGCAACACTAGAAGGCAGTACCTCCCCTCCACAGGAGTTCCTCCCCTCTGAGGCCCCTGAGGGAGCCCGCCCTGCCCTTGCACCATCTGAAACCTCAGTATGCCATGAGGCGACCACCGCATCAGGTGTCGGCGGGGAGAATCCCGGGGTGGCGGAAAATGATTTCCCATCCATATATGAGGAGATCGAGGCCCTGGGTCTGACTCCAGTCACCCAGGGGGAGGACGACCCTATGCCAGTGGGCCTCGAGCTGAGCAACTTCACTCCAGACACCCCACCCCATGTTCCCTCCCCCTAACTGTTGCTTCCACTCCCACCTCCGAGGAGCCCCTGGACTCCATCAACCTGGCTGCAGATGGCACCCCACTGAGAGCCGCTGAGCCTGTTGAGGCGACGGCCAGTGCCACGCAGCCGGGACCTGAGCCACCAGGGCACCCCTCACTGGTGAGGAGCATTCGACTTCCTTCCCAGGAGGGGGCCCTACAGAAGAGAGTCCACCTCCTGATGCCGTGGCTGCCAAATCCACAATACAGCCTGCGCCTGGCATCACTGAGAGCCCTCTCCCCACACAGAATCTTGCCCCTGCCCCTGCCCCTGCCCCTGCCCCTGTCCCTGCCCCTGCCCCTATCCCGTCCACCTCCCGAGATGTTATTGCCGCCCCTGGAGCTGTCTCCTTCCCTTTTCCAATCGATGACCCCCAGGGAGCGACCTTTGTGTTTACCTGTCCCAATCCACCAGGAGCTGCTATCCTCCCTCCGCCGCCCCCTATCGCCCCAGCGTTCGGGCCAATCCATCAGGGGTCCGCACCTTGTCTGCCCATCTCGGTGGGCCACAGGGCTGTACCAAGGGCCCCGTCGGGGAGTAACCAAGAGACTGTAACCCCAGCCCCCCATGCGCTGCGAGAGGAGTTGCGGGAGTTTTTAGAAGACGTCCATGGCTTCCGCAACAAAGTACAGCTTGCCCTCCAGCGATGGGGGGACTTTCATCAAATCCTCCAGGCCGCAAGGGCCCTCATGGGGGAGGGTAAAAGGACCGGGAGGCAGGGCACCGTGGCCTAACAGCGGGTCCGCCTCTTCCGTGACTCCTTACTCACCTACGGGGTAGGTCATGGACTGCTGCCCGGTCCATCGGGAGCCATGAGCGTCCCTGCCGGCGAGGATCCCCCCCCAGCCCTCCTCATGGTACCTCTTACCATCTCAACATTGAACACCCGCGGCTGTAGGATGGGTCTCGCAGGTCCCAGGTGCTCTCCTTCCTTCGGAAGGGGGGGGGTACTCAGTGGTTTTCCTGCAGGAGACCCATATGGATCCGATCGCCGAATATAGCTAGCGGCTGGATTGGGGGGACAGGGTCTACTTTAGCCACCTCACAGTTCGTATGGCTGGAATGGCGACCCTGTTCTCCCCCAACCTATGGCCCGAGGTGCTGGGGGTCGCCCAGGCTGTGCTGGGCCGCCTGCTGCACTTCCGGGTCCTCATGGAGGGGCTTGTAGTCCACCTCATTAACATCTATGCCCTGGCAGCGAGCCCAGAGCGGCTGCAATTCTATCAGCAGGCGTCTGCCTTCCTCGACACCTTGGATCCTCAGGAGTGCCTGGTCCTGGGAGGGGACTTTAACATCACCCTCGAGGAGCGGGACCACTCGGGGACCGAGCAGAGCCCGGCCGCCGCCACCGTCCTCCAGGAGATAGTCGAACACCACTCCCTGGAGGACATCTGGCGTGACCACCACCCCGATGACACTTCCACGTTCACCTTTGTCCGGGTGGAGGCCCATCGGTTGAGCCACTCCCAGTTGGACCGCATTTATTTATCATGCTTCCATCTTTCATGAGCCCACTCCTCCAGCATCCAGCCAGCCCCATTTTCTGACCATCATTTAGCCACCGTGACAGCCTCCCTCTGCACGGAGAGGCCGGGGCCGGCTTATTGGCATTTCAACAACAGCTTACTGGAGGATGCAGGCTTCATGGCATCCTTCCTGGAATTCTGGCTGGCCTGGCGAGGGCAACAGCGTGCCTTTCCCTCGGCATGGCGGTGGTGGGACCTAGGGAAGGTGCACACCTGGCTCTTCTGCCGTGACTACACCCAGGGCGCCAGCCGATGGAGGGATGCGGCGATAGAGCAGTTGGAACAGGAGGTCTTAGAGCTGGAGAGGCGTCTGGCTGCCAGCCCCAAGGATCTGCCCCTCTGCGGAGCGTGCCAGGAGAAGCAGGAGGAGCTCCGGGCCCTCGAGGACCATCGGGCCCGGGATGCCTTTGTTTGATCCCACATTCGTCTCCTTTGGGAGATGGATCGTGGCTCCCACTTCTTCTACACCCTGGAGAAAAAGAGGGGGACCAAGAAACATGTCATCTGCCTTCTGGCAGAAGATGGCGCCCCCCTCATGGATCCAGTGGAGATGTGCAGGAGGGTGAGAGCCTTCTATGCAAGCCTTTTCTCCCCGGATCCGACCAATCCTAACACTTGCAAAGTGCTCTGGGACGGACTCCCGATGGTCAGCGCGGGTGACCGAGACTGGCTAGAGCTGCCTCTCACTCTGGCCGAGTTCTCAGAAGCCCTCCACCACATGCCCACTAATAAATCTCCGGGCATGGACGGGCTGACCGTGGAGTTCTACCGCGTGTTCTGGGACGGTCCTCAGCCCAGACCTAGTCACCATCTGGGCCGAGTCTTTGCAGAGTGGGGTCCTCCCTCTTTTGTGCAGGTGAGCCATGCTCGCCTTATTGCCGAAGAAGGGGGACCTCCGCGATTTACGAAATAGGCATCCCGTCTCGCTCCTCAGCACAGACTACAAAGTCGTGGCAAAAGCAATTTCGCTGCAGCTAGGGTCCGTGCTGGCGGACGTGGTCCACACAGACCAGACCTACACCGTCCCGGGCCGCAGCATCTTCGACAACCTATATCTGGTCCGAGACCTTTTGGAACTCGGGTGTAGGGATGGTCTGTCGTTCGCCCTCCTGTCCTTAGATCAGGAGAAGGCGTTCGACAGGGTGGATCACAGGTATCTCCTGAGCACTCTGCAAGCGTTTTGGCTTCAGACCCCAGTTTGTGGGTTTTCTCTGGGTGCTGTACACCTCCACAGAGTGTCTGGTCAGGCTCAACTGGACCCTGACCGAACCGGTCAGCTTCAGGTGGGGAGTACAGCAGGGGAGCCCCCCTCCGGCTGCCTGCATGCTCTGGCAATCGAGCCCTTCCTCTGTCTCCTCTGAAGGAGGTTGACAGGGTTGGTGCTGCGAGAGCCGGTGCTGCGGTTGGTCTTGTCAGCGTACACTGATGATGTGCTCCTCATGGTCCAGGACCCAGGCGACTTGGCGCGGTTGGAGGCTTGCCAGGCCATCTATTCGGCAGCCTCCTCCACACAGGTCAACTGGGTCAAGAGCTCTGGCTTGGTGGTAGGGGACTGGCGGCAGGCGAGCTCCCTCCCACCCGCACTTCAGGCCATCCGATGGAGCACGGGTCTGCTGCTCTATCTCAGTGTTTACCTTTCTGCCACGCATCCTTCTCCGCTGGAGAACTGGCAGAATTTAGAGGGCGGGGAGACAAAGTGGCTCCGGAAATGGACAGGACTACTTCGGTGATTCTCCCTTCGAGGGAGAGTGCTGGTGCTTAATCAACTAGTCCTGTCCATGCTCTGATACCGGCTCAACACCCTGGTTGAGGGTTTCCTGGCCCCGGGTTTCCTGGCCAACCTCCGGACATCGATTCTGGAGTTCTTTTGGTCAGGATGGCACTGGGTCCCTGTAGGGGTTCTCCATCTACCCTGGAGGAGGGAGGGCAGGGCCTGAAATGTCCGCTTACTCAGGTCCATCTCTTCCACCTCCAAGCCCTGCAGTGGCTCTTTTATGGTGCAGGTAGTCCAGCGTGGAGCATACTGGCGCATGCCTTCCTGCTCCGGTTCCGAGAGCTCCGATATGACTGGCAGCTCCTTTATCTCCATCCGAGAGGTCTTCCACGAGACCTCTCTAGGCTGCCGGTCTTCTACCAGGACCTCCTCTGGACCTGGAAACTCTTTTCAATGACCAGGTCCGTGGCGGCCACCGAGGGGGCAGATCTCCTCGCAGAGCCCCTGCTACACAACCTCCAGCTCCGTGTGCAGGTGGTGGAGTCCCACTCGGTGCACCAGACGTTGGTCCTGGCAGAAGTCACAAACCGGGGAGACTGGCTGGATCCCCTGATGCTCGCTCAGCGCATGGGGCTCTCCAGACCTTGTACTCTCCGGTGCATACTTCAGAAGGTGAAGGCTGCTTTGCCGCCCACTGCTTGGGTTTATCTCGACTGGGTCCTGCACGAGGGCACGCCCCGCCCCGTGGACCCAACCGACCCCCTGACCCCTTCACTGTAAGCCGGCTGCATGAGATGCAGCCAGTCTGCTTTCAAACCACGCCAAGAAAACATCTATACACGCTCATGCTCCACACCCTTCAAGCCCTCACCCTCGTGTCCCAACCCAAATCAAAATGGCAGGACCTCTTGCCACCTTTGGAGGGTGAGAAGCCCTGGTGGGCCAGCCTATATTCCACCTTAGTCCTGAGGCCCGCCAGGGATGTCAGTTGGCGGCTCCTTCAAGGAGCCATGAGCACAGGCATGTTCTTGGCGCAGTTCACCTCAATCCCAGACACCTGCCCCTTTTGCAGCGTGAGGGAAACCCTGGCACACACATACCTGGAGTGTGCCAGGCTGCAGCCCCTTTTCTGGTTCCTCACCAATATTTTATTACGCTTTTGGTTGCACTTTTCCCTTCACCTTCTTATCTATGCACTCCCTATCCGTGGCCCCACAAAGTCATGGGATCTCCTGGTCAACCTCCTCCTGGCCCTAGCTAAAATGGCCATCTACAAAACCAGAGTGAGGAGGTTGGCCGATGTGACTGTGGGGCCTATTTCCGATCCTCGGTCGGTTCACGTATCCGGGCAGAGTTCCTCTGGGCGGTGTCCTCTGACTCCCTTGATGCCTTTGAGGAGCAGTGGGCGCTGTCCGGAGCTCTCTGCTTGGTGTCCCCGTCCAGTTCCCTTCATTTGACCACACTCCTGTCCCTGTTATTTCATTAGTTGTTCCCAGAATTTTTGGTATCTAGGTCCTGTGGATCCCCCTTTTAGGCTGGGGGGATCCTTTAGCAGTGGACGGGCTTCGCCCGCCCACTTCCCGGATCCCAATAGGATTACTCTCCTGTAGCCATCCGGCCCAACCTTGTCACACTTGGAAGAAACATGTCCCTTATTGAATTGCCAACACCACTTCTCGCAACAACCTAGATTCTGAGTTGAGCGTGGAGATCTTTTATCACTGGGATTTTTACTAATGACTTCAGTGGAAGCAGAATCAGGATTTACTGTGCAGGTCGTATCCTTCTTAGTATGGTGGGGGAAAATCACAGCTTATTGTGGTAGAGCTTCAGTTCACAAACTGTCTTTCACGTTAAATTGACTGTAGTCAAGAATAAATTTGCAAAATGAGGATAATGGCTTTACCAAAAAAAAAAGTAGAAAGAAGCAAAAGTGAATGAAAACCATGTAGAAAGCTACTGACACCTAACTTTCTCTCTACCTCCCTACAGTGGCAGTTTCCATGCCTTCACTTCTGTCCATGAATTGCCATCATGGAGTTAGAGACCATACCAAATACTTTATTAATTGTAACCCATGAATTTCGGGGAATTCATTGTGGAATACTATGCTATTTTCAATTTGCACAGTTACCAGGTTGAATATAAACCACAAAATCCTCTCATTTTGGGCAGTAAGAAAGTATTCCTCTATCATAGCCAGTCTTGATATACAAAGCTGGCAGTGACTGGAATGTCTACAAAGTGATTAATAGCTACCCAACAGCTATTTGCTCAGCTTACATAGATTGTGATTCAAGATTTCTGAATATACTGTACATACTGAAATGTGAACCTCTTAGCTGTTATGTTACCACTGTATCAACCACACAGATGGCAATAAGAATTTCTAAGTTTACTGTCAACAGAAATAAGAAAATATATAGGTTTAGTGGCAGAACATCCTATATATATCCTCCATCAATATGTTCCAGTCCTGACCTGGAAAAAATGATATTTCAATCTCTTTCGCATCTTAAACTGGTAGCATGGGTGCAGATTAGTGCCAATTTTCATTGCATTTGTATAACGGACTTGTGTTCACTGGGAACTGGGCTGAGACTATGAAATTAATTTTATGTAGAGAAATTAACCATGAGATGGTAACCACTTTTATTCACTAATGAATTGCCTGGCTTTGAATCAGAGAGCTAGAGATGGAAGGCTTTGGATTCCATTTACAGTAGGCTGAAATATCAAGACCCTCATACTAACATTTGATGGTGGGGTAGGGAGGGTGTGCAGAATTTAGGCTTTAAATGAAGTGAGGAAAAGCACTTGTTCATTTCTATCCCAGATCTTTTCAACCTTGTGTAGGGCAAAATGGTATTTTAAGGTGACTACTGTGAATGCTCTGTCTACCTTCTAGGATAGAAAGTGAAATCAATGGCTTCTGCAATTCACAGGGGGAAAAAAAGTCAATCACTAACAACTTGCTAAGCATTAACATGCATCAAGCACATAGTATTTTGCACTCTTCAACTACTAGGAAGAATTGTGTGGCTAATGCTTTCCACCCAAAGTGAAGTGAGTGCCATTTAGAATTTACTAAACAAATACTTTGCACAAATTTGAGGTGTGCAACTGCACAAAGACCTATGTAGAAGAATATTTACCCATTTTACAGTGTTTCTTATTTTGGGAGCAGGGTCTCCAAATCATTCTATAATTGTTTTCTTTTATGGCAGGACTAAACAGCTGCAACTTTTTTTTAAACGGTTCAATTTGTTGTTAAATGCTTTGAAAACTCAAGCATTGTAAATAATCCAGTCATATGGATTAAAATAAAACCAAATCTTTCAATATCACTTCATTTAGAAGACTCTTGTTTATTTCCAGTGTATGATCAGACTTCTGATAAATAACTTTCTCCAGCAATATCATACCTTGTAACTCTTGAGTAGCGAGCTGTCATAAAGCATTTGCCACTACAAAATTACCTGATGCCACACTTAACTACATCTTTCCTGATTAGGTGCTTCTTCAGAGTCAGCCTTCTTATGGGTGGCTTGAAGTTTTTGTTCTGACAAGAATATACAAATTGCTTTTAATATGATTGGGAACCAAGGTGAAGTACTATAACTCACTCTTAGAGGGATTAGTATAGCAATTTGTTCAGCTGAAGCATAATGAACTGCATTTTTAGCAGCTGAAATTTATAAAACTACTGTTCCTTGAAAAATGTCTTGTGAAGCAAGGGAGACAGACAGTTTTCTCTGGTTTTCATTAGGGATGAGTGAACACGTACATGGTTGAGTGATTCGGTTCAGATAAGCACCCAAATGTTCAGATGGAGGTTCAAACCTTGTCTGAACCACATGGGTCTGCAAAAACCAGGCTGAAACCACAAGAGAGAAACCTTCTCTCAGAAGTTTATGGAACCTTGCTTCTTAGGGTCAGGCCAGATATATAGCAGGAATTGTCTTTCTTGATAGATTTTTAGTTTTAGAGTTGTATTCTTCTTTCAAGGAAAATTAAAATCATTCAAACATTTTCTAACCTCTTAAAAAGATTCAGTTCAGATTCAGTTGAGTCCTGGACAAAAGTTCGGGTTTTTTTTTCCTGTGTGTGTTTTGTTTTGGGTTTTTTTGGTAGCTTTCTGAACTGGTTCACCCATATTTTAATCTTTGTAATCTTTTAAGAGGTCACATAACATGGCTTGTTGCAAACCAAACAAAAATATCAAATTGAGAGGAGACTGAAATGAAACTTGCAAAAGGCATTTACTAGATAGATCTGGCTCATGGAATGTTGTAAAACTAGTCTTTGACAACAAACAGGAGATTTGTGATAAATATAAAAACTTAAACAATCTTGAGAATGAGCTATTTTGTTCATTTGAGATTAGCCCATTTTAAACATGTAGCTCCACTTTTTCCAGAGCCAGAAAATCCTTTTTGAATGACCCTCTTGCTTTCTTTTCATATACTCACCCATAAACCTCCTTTCAGAAATCTGTTTGTTGAAGAAAATGAAGCGCTTCTTTTTATGAGCTCAGAGTATTGGGGTGTGAGGGGGGAAGGTTGTGTATGTAGGTTCCTTTTTCTGAATGTTCTCTGTTCCTACTTTCCATGTCTAACAAAAAGAATTAACTAAGGCTTCATTATCCATACTAGTTGATATTTTGTGTACAAGATAGTACACTTCAATTATAGCTTAAATGCCTTTTTTCTTAACTTATCTGGGTTAAAGTTCTTTAGTCCATCATTATAACCTCTTTGCTTTAATGCCAAGATCAATAAGGCTGACCTTCTCTGCACTGTTTTTATAAATGCCAATTTATTTTTTTTTGGCGAAAGAATTATACTTGAAGCTAGATGGGCAGATAATATCAAGCTTCAAATATCTAGGTTCCAGAATCCAGAGAAATGGGGAAATGGAAGACAAAATTAGAAAGAAGCTAATGAATGCCTGGCTCAAAAGGAGAGATAAATGGTATAGTATGTGACAAAGATACAAGTAAGATTAAAATGGAAAGTCTATAAAACTGTGGTCCATCCAGTTTTGAAGTATGGTGCTGAATGTTGGGCAACAAAGAAGAAACACAAGCAAATGAACTGATCAATAGAAATGAGAAAGTTGAGATGGATAATGGCATAAACAAGATATACCAGATGAGTACTGTGTATGTTAGAGACATGCTCAAAGTAACACTCATAAATGGAAAAAAAAATAAGGGAGTGCAGGCTCAGCTGGCATGGGCATATAAAGCATAGTCCTGACATCCATATGAGTAAGAGTCCAAAATAAAAAGAAAGAAGAGAGTCCAACCCAAGAAGAAGTGGCAGGATGTCTTATAGGAAGACATGTTAGTATATGGAGTGATAGATTATATGACATTGAACAAAGCACTTTGGAGAAAGAGTACTTGGCACAGCAGATCTAATTTGATGGGATTAATGCAAGGAAGAAGAATATCCCTCTCCCAGTGCACTGACTAGAAGTGAGAGCCCTTTAAATGGAATCAAACTAGCACATTGTTTAATGTCAGCATGACTTCCTTCGATTTGTATTAGTCTGCTCTTGCAGTGTGTCTGAATATTGTCCTTGCTTTTCATTCATTTTGTTTGTTTGCTTTGTAGACATTTGAAGTGTTTGAAAACAGCCCAACTTTAAAAAAAAATGCAGCCATGGTATTGCCATTATGGTCCTTTCCATCTTGTTTCCCATTTTTTAAAATTAGACTTTTAAACTTGCCATTAGGTATACAATTTCCAATACTATGTGTGAGATAAATGCACAAATCCTAGTAATTATTTTTGTCTTTGCAACTCCTTTAAGATATATAGAATATATCCTCCCTGAAAGTGATAAACAGGACTTTGCCTAAAACAGACAATTGTAATCCAGTAGAATTTATATTGCCAGATACGCTTTATCTAATCCATTTAGGTCACTAGTAAGCAACCTTTTACATAAAGTCATCTCCATATGTTCTCTGCTAAAACATCAATATTAGAGTACAGATAATCCAGAGCAATTGTGGCAGGACTGTGTAAGGAGATTTTTTTAAAAAAAATTATTTTTTTGTAGGTATTACAAGTCACATAGGTACATGTGCCAGAACCATTCTCAGTGCATGTTGTGTGCAGAGTCATGGGTGGCTTTATATGCTACACCCCTTCCACTTGATGTTTGTGGGCTACCAGGACTGTTCTTACTTGTGCCAATGAATAGTGTCTTCGATGGAGTAACTCCATAAGTCAAATTTGCTAAAGCAGATCATACTCCAGCCCTGATCTCCGCATACCCCTATGCCTACAATAGGGGGGAATCCTCAGTTGCTGTTTTGGGGCTGCTTTTAGTTCCCTTTGCACCACTACAGCGTGGCAGAGCTAAAAGGCCTTTAGGTGTAGGTGTGGTGCCTTTTCAAGCCAATAGGTAAAAGCAAAAGTGACCCCACCCAATGACCCATTGCTGCCCCCGCCACTCCCAGCTCTACCACTGCTCAAAACCTAGCTTATTAGGGGCTGAAGATTTCGTCCTACATTATGACTGACTTGTATTTTCCTAACATATTAAATACGTAAGATATTATGCGTCAAATACAAGCTACTTTTCTAAGACAACATCAAGAGAATTTTTTTTCCTGATTCTTTGACCGCATTTGTCCCCTTCTTAAGTATCTGTACCAGCTTCCCATTATTTTCCACATAAAGTTACAAACTTCTCCCTCTCACATTCACAGAGGCCAAATCTCTAATCTCCCCGCCTACCTTTTATGCTCAGAAAAGCTCCCTGCTTATCTTACTATATATGACAAGGTTTCTTCTTCAAAGAAGCCACCAGGTCTATGAAGGATTCCTGCTGAAAAGATCATGTGGTGTTCTCTTGTTTGTTCTGCATGTAATAAACAATTTTAATTGTATAATTTAATTGTGGAAAGAATTTTTTTAAATAGTTAGGGTTAGTTAAGACAGATGAATTCAAAGGAACACTAGGACATTAAAATCCCTCCAAAATTACATGCGAAAGTGAGGAAATTCTTAGTTAAAATTGTATACAACTTTAACACCCCCCCATATACTTGTCCCTCAACTCTAACTTAATTGTATACAACTTTAAACACCCCCCCGCCACCATATCCCTGTCATTCAACTCTAACTTCACCCCAAAGAGCCATACGAGTATACACACTATATAAAAGATGCCTACCTTAAGCATTAGATGCCCTAAGAAGTGATTCATGGTGGGATTTTCTAAGGCAGGGGTTCTCAACCTCCTTCTCTTTAGGCCCCCCAACATGCTATAAAAACTCCAAAGTCCATTAGTGCCACACCAACTGTGTTTCTGCATACAAAAGCTAGGGCCAGCATTAAGCGGTAGCAAGCAGGGCAATAGGGGTCCCCATAAAGCTAAGTTGCTCAGGCTTCGGCTTCTGGCCAAGGTGACAGGACTGGAAGCCCCGGGCTTCAGCCCCACACAGTGGGGCTACAACTTTCTGCTCTGGGCCTTAGCAAGTCTAACACTGGCCCTGCTTGGCAGCCCCCTGAAACCCACTTGCAGGCCCCCAGGGGGCCCCTTGACCGTCGTTGAGAACTGCTGTTCTAAGGCACCTGAGTAATTTAGGAACTCAAGTCCTGCTAACATCATTGGATTACAGTAGCATAAGTGAGAACAATCAAATCTGAGGTGGGATTACATGCACTATGCAAAGACAGCCAGAGAAGGAATTATCTTCTCATGAAACCAGACAGAAGCCCTGACCCAAGCTGGAGAAGCTGCTTAGCTTGCCACCTGGATTCACACAGGCTGAGATGTAAAGTAAAGAGGGAATCTGTGAGGGAGATGTTAGAGGGAAGCCTTTTGTTTATCAATGTATGGAGACAATAGAGTTCGGGACCTTCAGTATTACTACTCCCAAGAATTTAAAAACCATAAGGTCACTCTTCCCCCACCCCCCGCACAAAAAAATGAAATTTTTTAAATGTTTTGGGTTTTTTATTTTCCTTCTGGTTTTTGAGGTGTAGGGTTCTCATTTTCAAACTTTTGTCTGCAATCATGAGGACTAGAAATGTCTTTTTGTTTTTGTTTTTAAAGGCACCGGAGATTCTCACAATCATTTGATTTGAGGAACTGGGGCTCTAAGAAACACATCAAATATCATGCGATTAAATCACAAGAATTGGTAATGCTATAGCTCCAGTGTCTGTTCATGAAAGAGACTGACTTATTTCTAACTGAGAATGGTGCTTGAAAGAGATAACAACAAGGAGGCTTCCCTAGTCAGGCTTGATTTGGGACCTGGAGACTCTGGGAATTGGACTGCTTTGTGTCTGCTACAAAGTAGAACTTCATGTTAGAAATTCTCAGGTAAGACTGTTCATTTTCCTTTCATTCTCATTTCCTCTCATTAAATTGAGCACGTCTAGGTTTGGCAGTGAGATCAGTAGAAAAATGAGTTGAACAAAGCTTTGGTTTCTATCCTTGTGCGCTAGCCAGAATAGCTGAGTTCTGTCCTGGAAGACTGGCTCATTGAAGAGGTGCTCTTTGACACATCCTTTATTTTTGGAGGAGACATACCAGCCCAGGCCACCTTTGTACCAGGCCCAAGAGGTGTAAGACATACCTGGGCCTAAAACTCCACACAATCTTACCTTGGTAGCTCAGAATGTCTATGGTAAAGTCAGATAACAATATTTGGACAAGGGCTGTCGATTAATCTCAGTTAATTTTTTGAGTTAATCGTGTGAATTAACTGCGATTAACCACACCATTAAACAATACAATGCCAATTGAAATTTATTAAATATTTTTGGATGTTTTTCTAAATTTTCAAATATATCGATTTCAATTACAACACAATACAAAGTGTACAGTGCTCACTTTATATTACTATTTTTATTACAAATACTTGCACTGTAAAAATGAAAATAGTATTTTTAATTCACCTCATACAAGTACTGTAGTGCAATCTCTTTATCATGAAAGTGCAACTTACAAATATAGGGTTTTTTGTGACATAACTGCACTCAAAACAAAAACAATGTAAAACTTTAGAGGCTGCAAGTACACTCAGTCCTACTTCTTGTTCAGCCAATCGCTAAGAGAAAAAAGTTTGTTTACATTTACGGGAGATAATGCTACCCACTTTGTAATTACAAAGTCACCTGAAATTGAGAACAGGCAGTTGCATGGCACTGTTGTAGCTGGTGTCGCAAGTTATTTATGTGCCAGATGTGTGCTAAAGATTCCTATGCCTCTTCATGCTTCGGCCGTCATTCCACAGGACATGCTTCCATTATGATGAGGAGAATAATAATAATGTGTTAATTAAATTTGTGTCTGAACTCACTGGGGGAGAATTGAATTTATCCGGCTCTGTTTTACACACATTCTGCCATATATTTCATGTTATAGCAGGCTCAGAAGATGATTCTGCACATGTCGTTTGTTTTAAGAACACTTTCACTGCAAATTTGACAAAATGTAAAGAAGATATCAATGTGAAATTTCTAAAGATAGCTACAACACTCAACCAAGATTAAGAATCTGAAGTGCCTTCCAAAATCTGAGAGGGACGAGGTAGGGAGCATGCCTTCAGAAGTCTTAAAAAGAGCAACACTGTGATGTGGAAACTACAGAACCCAAACCATCAAGAAAGAAAATCAACCTTCTGCTGGTGGCATCAGACTCAGATGATGAAAATGAACATGCGTCTGTTTGTACTGCTTTGGATTGTTATTAAGCAGAACCAGTCATCAGCACGGACACGTCCTCTGGAATGGTGGTTGAAGCATGAAGGGACATATGAATCTTTAGCATCTGGCATACAAATAACTTGCAACACCAGCTACAACAGTGCCATGCAAACACCTGTTCTCACTTTCATTTGACGTAAATAAGAAGTGGGCAGCATTATCTCCCGCCAATGTAAATAAACTTGTTTGTCTGAGTGATTGGCTGAACAAGAAGTAGGATTGATTGGACTTGTAGGCTCTAAAGTTTTATGTTTTATTTTTGAATAAGGGAGGTTTTGTACATAATTCTACATTTGTAAGTTCAACTTTCATGATAAGGAGATTACACCACAGTAATTGTATGAGGTGAATTGAAAAATACTATTTCTTTTGTTTTTTACAGTGCAAATATTTGTAATCAAAAATAAATATAAAGTGAACACTGTTCACTTTGTATTCTGGGTGGTAATTGAAATCAATATATTTGAAAATGTAGAAAACATGAAAAATATTTAAATAAATGGTATTCTATTATTGTTTAATCACATGATGAATCAAAATTATTTTTTTTAAATCTCTTGACAGTCCTAATTTGGATTTCTCCAATAGGCCTGAATGATGTCAGGTCTATTTCTCAGCTTCCCCAGATCCTTAATATTCCTATGTTTCAAACACCTAATTCTGTGTCAAATAACCCTTTCCCAATTCGCTAAAGGTCTCTCAGGCTACATTGACATGCAAGTATGAACTACTAGAATTTTAACCAATTATCTTT
The DNA here is from genome assembly GCF_009764565.3 of Dermochelys coriacea. Classification (NCBI taxonomy): domain Eukaryota; kingdom Metazoa; phylum Chordata; order Testudines; family Dermochelyidae; genus Dermochelys; species Dermochelys coriacea. Next base: position 188,963,496 of record NC_050068.2, on the reverse strand, counting down.
TGTATTATGTGATTGCCAATAAGGTTTTTTCAAGCCCAGTATTTCTATGTTGGGTTATTGCTACTTCCTTTCTGGCACAATAATCAGGAGTATACAATAGTTAATGAAAGACATACATCTTCCATTCCATACATAACTCCATTATTTACCAATTATTTCTAAGGAATCCTTTTTTCTCTTGAGAGACAAAACTTGCAATTAAAAGCTTGTACGCTATTTTTGAGAGTTTTAGGCAAGCATTGTCCTACATCTGAGGGCATCTCTGCATTTCTTAATTGTTAATGTAATCACAGCATGACATTATCCAAAATTCTAACCTAACAGCTGATTTATTATATATCCAATAGAACTAGTCAAAGTTTTAATGGTAATTTTAATGGTTTTAAACTTGATAAGCCTCTTTACTATTAAATATGATTTTCTGTTGGACAATAACTTCCTCTGAATCTGGAGGGTGATGTCACTGGTTCACATTGTGTGGACTTGTATAGAACATAAAGTAGGATTTCCCATTTCATATAGGACCAGAGTCTGATAACTTTGCTTACACAGAATAGCATCTTACTCCACACATAGTAACAATCATTTCAGTGGGTATGCTTGTAGAGGAAATTGGTGCATAGGTCGGGTAAATGAGATAGTATAGGCTTTCTGGTGCATAGTGGAGGGAAGATGAGGAGCAATGTGTCTGGAGTATAGAATGACAAGGATGAAGTATGGTGGTTAGTTGATCATAGTGAAAAGCTGAAGTGAGATAGAGTCAAGTGCCACCTTTAACTATGGAGAATAAAATACTGGCCGGATAAACTGGAGGATAGTCTCTGGTCTGTACTTTTACTCATATTGGAAGTATACATGAGGTGTGATAGGGCCTTACACATCTTTCCTGCCTATTGGTTGAGGTTTGGTGGGAATCCAGGAGAAAAGCTCAGATTGGTTAGGGAAACTTTAACTGAAAATTTGATCGCTTTCAAACATTAAGCTTGTTGTAGCTATGCAGTCCTCCCTTACTTCCTAAATTCTTACTGTTTGTTTTTTTATCTTAAGATAGCATTCTGGGGTAAATCTGCTGCTTAAAGAAAGGAATATTCTTATGGAAAAAGTATTCTTATGGACTGCTCTGTGAACATATTGAATACAGTGCTCAATATAGCTTGACATTTTGTCCAGGATTATGCTATACTTAGTAGTAAAAAAAAAAAATCATGTTTTGTTGTCATTACCTGGCAGTTAATGCATGACTAGTATTTATTAGTACCAGTGATTATAGCAATTGTTATATGAATACCTGTGAGACAAGTGCTGCTTGACTATCTCTGATTAGGGCTTTATAGCCTTTTGAACAGATGACTGGTAAATGGATAGCTTTTTATCTCAGCACACGGTCACCAATCTAACAAAGAAATTGTTGGCTAGTGTTATGTAACTGAAGCAAAGGGACTTCAATTCTAAACCAAAGCAATCAAAACAAACTTAACCTCTTCAAAAAAGTCAAGTGCATCAAACTAACAAACCCAGGAAAAAACTAGTGCAATAAATCTTAAAGTGAGATTGGGAAAAATAAGGTGTGGGGGTGGAGGGAAACAACACCCCCCCCATCTGGGTGTTAGTTCATGACTCCCCCTACAATATATAAGAAATGTTCTAGATGCTAATAAAGTTCAGCAAAACTTCAGAGTTATGCCTCTGCCATTAGTCTTTGCAGTAAACCCAGTATTGCTGATCTTCTTGATATAATTTAAAATGTTTGATTCTAGTTGCTCTAACATCCAACTACTGGAGAAATTGTAGAATCACTTACTGGATGCATGTATGGCTCCATCCCTGAGTGAATCCTAACAGAAGTTGGGTGGGTTTTGCTTCTGACCCGTTCACCTCATGACCCCTGTTAATCTCCCATTGCAACTACCCAGGAGAGAGAGACCAAATCTGACAATACACACTGAGATCACAATAAAAGAGAGACAACAATGTTAACATAAAGAGCCTCTTTCAGGGCCTCAGCCAAAGATGACACTTAAATCATCAGTTTCAGCATGACGGAATTCTCTGCAGAGAAAGCGGACATTCTATGTGGCATGAAAATAGACATTGTGTGCTTGAAAGAGATTTAAAGAGACAAGAGCACCAAACATCGCTGGCATGCATATTTCTGCAAACATCAAAAGTAACATATATGGTAACAAAATACTTATGTGACAAGACTGGTGAAAAAACTGCTGAGAAACACCATGCTACAATGGAATTTTTCACAGTTGAACTTAAACAACTGTAGTTTCTGTTAACAAACCACCAGGTGAACAATCAACTTTCCCCTGCCAAAAAAAATAGATCTTGTCATAGGTGACTTCGTCTGGCAAAATATCAGGAGATGCCAATAATCTTGGAGACACTAATTACTTCAGAATAGCTTCCCCCAGGCACTGATCTCAAACACTGGGGTACGCTATATTGGCAATGACTGGTGGCAATATGACCAAGTGGAAGCTGAGGAATGACCCAAAATGTGAATGAGGAGAGACTAGGTTAAAAACTTGAACACTACCTGATGCAGTTCTTCCCTGTCAACATCCTGTACTCCTGAGGAACTATTTGAGATAAGTGACAACAGCAGGTCTTAGCTTGTTGTTCCAAAACTGCTGCCATGTTGATGAACTGAAGTTTCAGGCCCAACTCGAAGATCCTCGGTGGTAATTCTGTGCAGCTCAGGATCCAGAAGCTGAAGCAGTAAGACCTGGGATGGAATCCAGCATACTCCCCTTGTGATTCTGAATATTCATATGGAATTAAAGCTGCTAGAAAAGCATTAATTAATTATCCACCTGTCAACCTCCACTGGGGATGGAGCATAGAATGGAGGCATGGAGGGAACGGTCAGTGGCAACATATCTGCTACGTGAACCATAATACTCTGGTAGAAGGTGAAGGGATAGTGTAACTCTGAGAGGACAGATGGTCCAGAAGTTAGGTACTAAGCTATGACTCGAGATGTAGGTTCAGTTTCCCTACTCTGCTCACAGACTGCCTGTATGACTTTGGCAGAGTTAGTCTTTCTGCACTGTAACCCCTCACTTTACAGATGGGGATAGCAGTCTTTCCATTCACCACATGGGTGAAGAGGATATATACACTAAATAATATGAGGCATCCTTATTACAATAATGGAGGCCATATAAGTAGCTTGGATAGAAGCCTGTGAATAGTTACTGAAGTTTTCAGGCCTCATTCCCTTCTCATTCTGCAAGGATGCAGAGGAAACTAAAGTGAGGGGGGGTTGACTGATGTCTTATCCTAATGTAAGATTTCAATTGGAACCACTAAAACATGCTTCAGATATTTTTTCCCTAACCAAAATTAAAGATTACAATAGCATGGCCTTGATTGATTCAGCAAATGTATAGTAGTTGAATTAAAACAGAACTCAAAATGTAAAAATGCAAACAGTGAAATTTTTACTCCCACTGACTTCAATGTGGGCAGGATTTCATCTAAAAAGTGTTTCATATAAGGAGGGAATACGCAAATGGAAAAATACAGGGCTAACTATCTGCTGTTTACTTCAAACTGAGGGCAGATTTTTGGATCATTGTACAGGAAATTAGTAGCTAATTACCACACTAAAATATATAGGTATTATGGTGGCTTATATATTCAATATGATCAGTGATACTTTTGCTCAAAAGAGGTAGTTTACCCTTTTTGGTAAAGAAGTGCAGAAATGTAAGTATGGCAGAGATTATGCCTGAATATACAGTGTTGCCATTGTGGTGGTATGGGTCTTCATTGAGCAGCGCAAGTGAAGTTTGGGGTTGGATTCATGAAGAGACAGAGGAAAGAGTGGTATTTAACCACTCAAACCCTTAAAAATTAAGAAAAATAAGAGAACTCTCTCTGTCTCTCTCTCTCTTGCTCTCAAACCAATCTAAGAAAAAGGAGAATGGACGATCCAAAATGGAATGAGAAATATTCTTCAGATTAAAGTGAAGAGATTGAGCTGCCCAGAGAATCTAGCCCATAATGTTTTTTTCTAAATATCTAAAGTTTCTCACTTATAGTTCAGACCTACTACTATTGGATTGTCCTGTTGGTTGTGTAAAAGTATTCTTTCCCCTGTCCTCTCCAGAGTACTGCTTTCAGTAGTGCTTCTCCTTAACACATGGGATGGGAAGTCAAGGGATCAGAGTTCCATTCCTAAATCTGCTAAAAGTACCAGCAATGTCACTTTGCCTGTCTGTGCCAGTTTTCCCACCCATAAAAAGGGAATAACAATACATATGCCTCGTAAGTGTTCTGAGGTAAGATTAATATTTGCAAAATGCACTGATATCCTAATGTAAATGCTAATTATTTTTGCAGTATTACATCTCCCTATTCTTGTTTCCTGTCCATTCTGTTCTCTTAATAATTTTACCGGTTTTTTATTTTACTTAAAGATTGTCTTTCCACCTCTTCCCCACTCTTTCCTCTGAACTTCCTAGTTTGCCTTTGTGTGGTATAAATCAAACAGAAAAACTAATTTATTTGTGTTATACACCACACTCCATAATATGATCCATACAACGTTTTATTTGAAAAGAGAAGTCTTTATTTCCCTTTAGCTTAGTAGTATAATCAGGTTTTTTTTTGGCCGACTGTTTAATTGAGAGTAGTCGTTGTAACTCTGTCAAAGAGTTAGTTTGACACTGGTCCAAGCATTCATACAAGCTGAACCAGCCTTGTCATGATACTGCTTTTTCTTTCAGTAGAGACACTGTCAAATGTCCCCTTCTTTTTCTTGGCCAATTCACTATCTTTATAATGTAAAGCTTGCTAAGCACTCTGAGTCACCACTAGGCACCCTCACAGTCAGACATGGCAGCACCACTGGCTGGCAATCACTCTAGTGCAGTGGGGGTTTCTCTGCCTGGTAACTTGATCCTCCAGCCAGGTCACCATCTTCAGTCCACCCTTCGAAGGTCCCCATTGTCCTAAACTTAGTCTAAAAATGTCTTTAACAGACAGAGTGCAAGTAGGGTGGTACGCTCCAGTACACAGTACCAGCAAGAGATTTTTAGCAGGTACAGGGTACCAGAAAGACTTGGGGAGGCTAGCCACCCACTCTGGAGAGAAGTGGTGGAGCTGCAATCTGCTCCTTAAAGGAGCAGAATGCAGCTAGGGAGGGCATTCATTCTTTATCTGGGTTTAACAGCACAATATATATGCTAACAAACTTAAAACAAAGGCTTTGTTTAAGTTTGTTACGATATATATTGTGCTGTTAAATTGGTCAGGAGTCCTCAAGAGAGCAGGAGTGGGGGGACGGAAGATGTTTAAACAGTGTTTTTGATTCCTGCTCCAGCCTCTGGATTATGAATTTATACTGGATGGGAACATTCTAACCAAGGGACTGAGGACTTTAAGATAATTTGGAGCCTTCATATTTCCTTGATCCTTTGCAGATGGACTTATGAGTTGGATATGGTTCACAGACTGTTCTAGTCTCATTGATTGCTGATTTCTCCCTTGCAATGGACAAAGATCAGACATCTGCTGACTTTCTCACGAGTCAGCAGCATTTGATACCTGTGACATAAGTAACATAGGCCTTGCTTGAGTGGTTTTGTTCTTTCCTCTCAAAATGTCAAAGCCTGTTCCCACTGAACTCAATATGAAAACTTCTTTTGATTTCAATGGGAACAGGATTTGGCCCCAAGAGATTAGAGAATGTGATTTTGATCAATTGATTATCTGTCAAGAGACAGTTTTCATGCACGTTCTGCCAGGCTGGTTTTGATTGCCCCTCATGTATGTCATGCTGAGGAAAATAATAAAACAATCTGGGTTGTAGTTCTATCAAGATGCACAGAGCACACACAGCTCTATGCCTCTTTCCCATCAAGCCCAGATGGCACAGCATCTTTGCTTTCCTAGTGCCTGGCGGAGGGCAATACTTAGGCCTCGTCTACACTGCCACTTTACAGCGCTGAAACTTTCTTGCTCAGGGGTACACTGCCACTTTACAGCGCTGAAACTTTCTTGCTTTTTACAATGCTGGGAGAGCTCTCTCCCAGCACTGGTGCCACAACTACACAGCCACGTTAAAGCGCTGCCACAGCAGCACTTTAATGTTGGTAGTGAAGACACAGAATCATAGAAGATTAGGGTTGGAAGAGACATCAGGAGGTCATCTAGTCCAACCTCCTGCTCAAAGCAGGACTAATCCCCAACTTAATCATCCCAGCCAGGCCTTTGGCAAGCCTGACCTTAAAAACGTCTAACGATGGAGTTTCCACCACCTCCTCGGGTAACCCATTCCAGTGCTTCACCACCCTCCTAGTGAAATAGTTTTTCCTAATATCCAACTTAGACCTTCCCCACTGCAACTTGAAACCATTGCTCCATGTTCTGTTGTCCGCCACCACTGAGAACAGAAAGGGGAGGGATAGCTCAATGGTTTGAGCATTGGCCTGCTAAACCTAGGGTTATGAGTTCCATCCTTGAGGGGGCCATTTAGGGATCTGGGGCAAAAAAAAATTGGGGATTGGTCTGAGCAGGGGGTTGAACTAGATGACCTCCTGAGGTCCCTTCCAACCCTGATATTTTATGATTCTATGAAGGTAAGTTATCAGAAGCCTAGTTTGGACATAAGGGGAACACTGATAGTGTGTTAAGGGAAAGTGGGGTGATTATCCTTCTTTCATTTAAGAAATTTCTAATTGGGGTGCTGCTGGATCCTCAATGTCACCTGGAAGTACACATGGCACCAGGGGCCCAAAGCATCATTTAAAAATTTTAAGCAGGTAAGGGGGGTGTCAGAGGGGACAGGGAGAGTGTAGGGGCCCCAGGCTAGGGTGGGAAGGAGTCACATGAAGGGTCATGTGGGGAGGTCACATGCGCCCCCCCTTGCGTCCCTCCCATGAGTGCAGTACCGCAAGAAATTATTTCTACTTGCACCACTGTTAACAGAAACAGGAATCCTTCTGCTCTCTCTGGGCTCTTCCTCAGCCAGTCTTCAGGTCAACCTGCTGCCCCCATGCTGGGTTTGACAGCCCTTTCCATGGGCTTGTATGCCCCCTTCCTTGGGGCCAGTAGAGGAACTCAGTCCCACTATCTGCTTTGGGTTCCAGCCTAGTGCCCAGTACCAAACAGTTAGGGCTGCTTTACCCTTATTGCACTTTTCCCTGTGCCACTTCTTCCTCTTTTCTCAATTTCCCCTCTGCATCTCCCAGTCATTTTCCTGGTTAGTCAGTGGTCCTGAGGCCTCCTTGCCTGGAGACCTTTTCAATCCCTAACTTGCTGAATCAGGGACTCTCCGAAGCCTCCCTACCTAGAGATCTTTTCTTCTTCACTCTCTTCCTCTCCTGCTGACTTAGGGCCCCTCAGGAACTTTCTTGCTCCTTACAGGCTCTTCCGTCCGATTCTTCCCCCAAGGTGGGCTCTACCAGTACTTAAACCCATCTCTTTTTTTAATACAGCAATTACCTGATTTCTGCCAGGTGGGATTCATTCTATAATCAGGGCTGACTAAACCCCAGGCTCTGCAGCTCACAGAGCAAGCCGCCTTGTTACAGTGGTATATAAATGTCAGTTATTAGATTGCTATTAGCATTTCAGCCAGTGACTGTCACCTACCTAACTCTCTCATACATTCCAAAGGGAGCACAATCGATAAGCAAAACACTGGAAGCATACATGTTGCTTGCTGAAATATTGGAAAAAACCCAACACTCCTGGTCATACCGTACAATCATCATTTAAGTTGGTGAGCACTTAGTCACATGGGGAAATCACATTGACACTAATGGATTCCTCAGGTGACTAAGTGCTCACCAATTTCGGCAAGACTGTGCAATCTAGCCCGTAAATTAAAAATCACTAAAACCTTGATTCTGTCCCCCTACTACTCAACGTGAGCTGGGGTAATCTACTACATGAGTAGTTCCATTGATGAGTATTCCCTAATTCATGTTGAGTATGGTACTACTCAACATGAGTAAGGTTGACAGAACTGGGTTCCAAATAATAAAAACAATACAAAGGACGGTGCTGGACACCAAGTCTTATGTAAGACACATTCTCTGATAATTGCTGAAGAAACATGCAGCCTTGAAAGAAATATGGAAAACCTACCTTGTAATTGTCCCACTTTTTATCTGCTGGTCTGAAGTACTTTCCAGAAATGGAATGTGATGTGTAGTGCCCTACCTATAGCCATTACAAATTATTTTTCTTAACCCTCCTAATGTTTTGGGTTCTATTTGATCCCAGCCCAAACAGACATGCCAATACAAATCTTCATGCCAAACCTGTCTTTCACACCACGATGAGACCAATCCATCCACTTTGGTTTTATCATCCTACCTGTTGTGGATTTTGTGAAGCAAAACAAGCCATTAAAAAGATAATAGTCGGTAAGACCCCAACTTAACTATGCAGGTATTCCAACATCAGATTGCTGCCCCAAAATAAATAGTTATTATATGAATTTTTCAACATTGTTTTTATCATTATAATTTCAAATGTTTTTTGTTTTTCAAAAATTGCACTGAAAGAGTCTTGGAGCTTGAGAAACCCCAGGTAACATTTACCTCATATATCATCAAAACTGTCCAACAGATTGTTTCTTCAAAGATAATGCTGTCAATTTTTTTCCCCCCTTCTTCCTGGGAAGCCTACAACTTGCTAGGTAGAGTTTTTGGGGAAGCCACAATTGACAGATACAGTTTCTGGCCTGTCCACAGTTGACAGTTGCTGTTGCTCAGAGAAAGAATTGCTGGGGAAAAGACTCACTGTTGCATTGCACATGGCATGGTGTCTAAATGCATCTATTTGGATTTTGTTGAATCTCACATGACATTATAATGCTGTGAGGAAGATTGATGTTCCTCAGTGATCTGTGTACAGATATGGTGAAACCACTGGTGCAGGAAAGGATCATTGCAACTTTGACTCCTTCTTTGAGGGAAGCACCAACTGCTGTGCTGGGTACTGATCCAGAGCCTAAGAAATGGGGAAGATGTTACATCTGTGCCAGAGAATGAGACAGAAAAAAAAAATTACCAATGTGTGAAGTGTAAAAGCTTGCATTCAGAACATGTCACCTATTTGTTCCATTTGTTCCAAGTATAATAGAACCTCAGTTACAAACACCTCATTAAGGGAGGCTGTTCATAACTCTGAAATGTTCATAACTCTGAACAAAAGGTTATGGTGGTTCTTTCAAAAGTTTACAATTGAACATTGACTTAATATAGCTTTGAAACTTTACTATGCAGAAAAAAATGCTGCTTTTAACCATCTTTTTTTAAATGAAAAGCACAGAAACAGTTTCTTTACCTTGTCAATTTTTTTAAACTTTCCCTTTATTTTTTAATAGTTTACATTTAACACAGTACTATGCTGCAGTTGCTCTTGTGTGTGTCTGTGTCTGTGTCTGTCTGTCTCTCTCTCTCTGCTGCCTGCTTGCGTACTTCTGGTTCCAAATGAGGTGTGTGGTTGACAGGTCAGTTCGTAACTCTGGTGTTCATAACTCTGAGGTTCTACTGTAACAGGCCATTTAGTGCCACTTTGCTGTTTGTGCATTTTATATTGTTTCTGTTGCCACCTATTTTCATTGTCCAAAGATGTATTCAGTTAGACTCCCCCACTGGTATAGAATTATAAAAAATTAGATCTGGATGGGACCTTGAAGTCAGAGTCCAGCCCCCTGCACTGTGGCAGGACCAAGTAAACCTAGACCATCTTTGATAGCTATTTGTCCAACTTGTTTTTAAAAACTGCCATGATGGGGACTCCATGACCTCCCTTGGAAGCCTGTTCCGGAGCTTAACTACCCCTATAGTTGTAAAGTTTTCTCTAATATCTAATCTAGATCCGTTCTATAGTTCCCTGGGTCTTCCCTGTTCCCCCTTTTTAAAGATAGGTACTATGTTTGCCCTACTCCAATCTTCTCAGACCTCTTCTGTGCTCCAGGAATTCTCAAAGATAGTTGTTAATGGCTCTAAGATTGCTTCAGCTAGTGCCTTACATACCCTAGGATGAATTTCATCAGGCCCTGCTGACTTGAATACATCTAATTTATCTAAATATTCTTTAACCTGTTCTTTTCATATTTTGGTTTGCATTCCTTCCCCTGGTTGTCAATATTAATTGTGTTGAGTATCTTATCATTAATTTTGTTAGCGAAGACTGAAGCAAAATTTGCATGAAGCACCTCAGCTTTCTTGATGTCTTCAGTTACCCCTCCTTACCTGCTAAGTAAAGGATCTACACTTTCCTCTGTCTTTCTCTTGCTCCTAATGTATGTAAAAAACCTTTTCTTATTACCTGTTATGTTCCTTGCCAGATGTAACTCATTTAGTGTATAGCCTTTTATAAAATGTGTTTGATCATGCGGACAGTTAGCTGCCAACCCAGGTACTATGCAATGTGCTTCCAAGTCCAGGGAATTTTTACTTGTTCATGGTTTTATAGTCCTCTGATTATGATAAAGTCAGTTTTAAATGCATCTTTTTTCCCCAAGTTTGACACACTAGATTCTCCAAGGTCCCCATAGGAAAATAAATTGGGTAATTTTTGGTCCAGTACGAGTGTTAACTATTTGCATAAAGTGTCAGTTCTAGATGAAATAAAGATATAATTCTGCAAAAAGCCATCTAAACACACAATCAAAACTCACTTATCTACAAGCCTGAGAATTTACCTCTAGGCTACAATCTGGAGTACTGGCCAGAAATAAGTTGACTTAATTAGAAAGAACCACTTATATAAAGACTGATCTGTTGGTGTGAGCGTTGTATGATAGGAAGGCAGTGCCAGACAAATTATTGATTTCCTAATCCCTAAATCAAGACTCTTATGTGAATACAAAAATACATAATATAAAAACAGTGATAAGGGGTCATCACAATTGGAAAGTGCTTCCCAGTGGTCAAAATATCATAATTTATCTTCCCCTGTTTGGTAAACTGAGATACAGGCAGGTTAAAAGACTCAGTGTCATACAACTAAGCAGTGGCAGATTTCCTGATTCCCAGGATCCTGTGTGGATAAATTGAATAGTCAAATGCTTGACCACATTTGTTTAGTTATGCAATATACTAAAGATCAAATAACTAATGTCAGTCAGATTTATTAATACAGTACAGGAGAAAGGTTCTATACTATACCAGTCTCATGCAGCAATGTTACTTCACCTTACACAGAACGTGTGCTATCCAGCTTACACATTTCAGCTGGCAATATTTGATTTTACAAGTTACACATTTCTTTACACTTCACTAAAATCCAACCCATGAGTTTGTTCCAGTTCCCTAACTGTTCTGTTTCTTCCTTTTCTCTGTTTTGCTACTAACATTTCAGGTGCAGATCTGCAAAGGTACTTCCTAGCTTGGACTAAGACATGGGATGCATGTATTGCGATTCTGACAAGTTTTCTTTCAGCAAATGCAAGGAGTTATGGATACATAAGTGAATAAGATTATGGCATAAACCCAGATTAGGCTACATCACTGTTACAATATTTGTTCTTAATGTTGTGGGTACTTAATGCATATAATATATGCTGGCTAGCATATGAATATATTAGTCAACCCCTGCTCTAACTACTTAAGGCAATGCTACATCTATTTTAATTTGATTTATAGTATATTCAATTTTCCTGATTCTGTTTCTAATTACATGATATATTCATATACATGATTATTGTATATCTCTCCATAGCACACTATAATTGAAATTGGTCATATACTGCTTGGAAAATATTTTTCCATTTTATTTGTCTGTTTTTGAAGCATTTTTAAGCAATTTCTTTGCAATTAAATACCAGTTTTCACTAATCATGACCAAGGAAAAAGTTATGGTAAATGAACATGGAGTGGAGCGGGAGGGAAGGGGGGGAAAATTACTCAAATCTGGAATATTCCATTTTACTCTTGGTCTGATTTATAGAAAATGTTATTGTCTCTAGTATCTATTTCAAGAAATCATTTTGCAGTGTGCTGGTACAGGAAATATTATCCTGCAAGTTAGACAGTCTGTTTAGTAAATTATTAAGGCAGCAAAGGTAGGCACAGAACAGAATGAAATTTATGACTTAAATAATCAAAATTGTAATGAGTTTTTCAGTGATTAATTTTAAGAGCCCCCTTCTAGCACTGATGCCCTAAATGGTCTATCAGCATTTCAGTTATTCAAAGGCATCAGAGAGCCCCAGCCTACTCTTGTGTAGTTTGATCTTGTTGCTGGGAACTCCTTTTCTAAACATCTCAAAAGAAGATATAGCCTCCTGGGACTTAGGACAGCTGCTCTGTTAGTGAATAAAGTGAAAAGCACCTAGGAGATATTGGGTCCAATTAATCCCTTCTGTAGGCAAACCCATAAGAGGAGTACAGTAGAAGAAATCAATAATAAAATTAGCCTTGCATGGCTTTAGTCTGTATCATTCTGTTTGAGGGAGAAGTTCTCAGTCCCTTGGGAACAGGCCCTGGGTCTAAATTCCCTACTCTGCAGATCTCCAGTGATCTACTCAACTCCCTGTAGCACAGGGCCACTTGTTCAAAGATTCTGTGCCCTGCAGCAGCAGCTCTGATCCCATTGCTGGACAGCACTGTTCTGTTGCGTTGCTGGGGATTCACCTTGCCATGCTTATCCCCCTTAAAGAAGGTTCATCACTCAATATGGGGATGAAGAAATGTAATATGGGTTTTGGCTATATTAGATTTCCTGGTGAGTCTCTGTGGAACATTTAGGGGGTGAGGGATTAGTCACAGTCCTGTCCCCAGCCTGGGCACTCTACCCATCCATTCTCCATTCCCTCCTTTCAACGAGTCCTGGGTAAGGGAAGTGTATGTGGGAGGATGGAATGGAACACCACTACCGAGGTGGCTGAATCTACCTGCTATGCAGGATGAGGAGATGCACATGGGGAGCTCAGGGGCACAATCATTCTCTCCAAGGTGGTTCCAGTCTCCCAGACATAGGTAAAATAAGAGTCCCACACCCCAATTAACATAAATTCATCTCACCCCAGTGCCTATGTTAAAATGATAGCCCACCCCTAGCAAGAGGCCAGTAACCTCTTGTGTTTTCTTGTTCTTCTTAAGAAATTGGAATGCAAGTTCAAAAAGTCAAAATTTAAAGTTTCATAATAGACTATGAGGAAAACTGCTTTTTTAAAATAGAACTTTAACTACCATTGTAGCTATTTTTCTCCAATGGACAAGGTGAACTAAGAAGCTAGTGTGGCAGGGATAGTTCTGAATTTAGAGCCTGATTTTAATAAAATGCATTAGTCACATTAATGAGGATGTCCATTTAAGACAGTCATTTAAATTCAGGAACAAGTAATTTAACAGGAGATGTTAACATAGTCCTATTGTTCAGTTGAATTTATGTTAAACAGAGATGAGATATGCAGAAGAGTTCAACAGAAAAGTAGAGTAGAAACTTCTGAGCTACTCTGTGTGGCTAAGCTGAGAATCCAAAAACTTCAGAGGTATAAAAGTGCCATGAACACCAGGATAAAAATCCGTTTACTGGTAGTGACAAAGGAATCTCAGAGGAAAATGTCTGCTTTGCCATAGGCAGCTGTTGGAGGTCAAGAATTTTAGATTCACAACATAATAGATATTTATACAGACATCAGGAATATCCAGAGTTATCATGATTAGTGAAAACAAATATTAAACCTCACGCTTCAGGGCATAAGCCACATCCATAACTATTAAGCCTTGTCTTTACTACAAAAAAGGTATGTTTTTAACTTGAATTAACATCCTAGTGAAGATTAAGGTTATGGGTGTCAAACAGAGAAGTGGATGGTCATTTCTATTGGTTGGGCTGGGGACCACAGCCAAGAGTTTGCAAAATCAAGAACAAGGTTGGAACAAGGCTGGAGGAGGAATAGGCTAAGGCTGGAACAGAAGCAGTCTGTCAGAACCACCAAGTGGCAGGGCATACTCTAGGTGAAGTAGTAACATTGAGCACACTTGAGTGGCAATCTATGTCTGGTCTTGGTATCACCTGGTTAGACCTCACCTGTTGATTGGTTGAGCCCTGGTTGATTCACATGGAGCCCTCTGATCAGGCTCAGGCTGAGGGATGACTCATCAGCTCAACTAGCAGCACTCATCAGGCTCAAAGATGAGTCATTACCCAACATCCCCACCCCCGTAAAAAGACATCTACCAAAGATCTTCAGACTAGGTTATGCGTGATGTGACTGATGGACTTCTCAAAGCAGGTCAGGGCCTGTAGGTTTTCAGTTGGTTCCCATGAATGATCAGCTGCAACATGACCCTCCCAATCAACAAGGTATATGATCTTTCCTTGGAAAATTTTGGAGTCCAAGATCATTCCTCATTCACCCTGGACCATGACAGGTGGAGGTGATGGTTGTACTTGTCTTGGGAAGGAGTTGATGTGCTTTTTCAGCTAGAAGATGGGGAATACTGGGTGTGTTCTCATTACCCTGGACATTTGGCATTTGAAGGCCACAGGATTGATCTGTTGCATGACCCAAAATGGGCCAATATATCGGTAATCCAACTTCTTTGAGGGCCAGGTGTTGTGTTGAGAGCAATAATTTATCTCCAACTATGATTTGACCATCAGTGAAGGTCAGTGTAACCGTTGCAGTCTCTTTTGGGCAAGTAGGTGGGTTTTCAATTCTTTCTGGATACAGTGAAAATGTTTTACATACTTGAAGGCTCTGACCTAGTCAGAGTCTTGTGGGATGGAAAGGTGAAACAGAGTGGAAGCCATAGCTGGCATAAAAAGGTCTCTGGTAAGTTGATCATTGGTATGAATTATTTTACATCAATTTGGCCAGGGGCAGAAGGGATACCCAATCATTCAGATTAATTATAAAGCAGCAGAGGTACTGCTCCAGAATTGGGTTCACTCTGCCTGGTCTGAAGGTGATAAGCTGAGGAAGCCCCTAGTTCACCATCCAGGAGCTTGAACAATTCCTGTCAGAAGTGCAAAACAAACTGTGATCCTTAGTCAGATGTAATATTAGATGGTAAGCCACGGAGTTTGAAGGCACAGCCCTGGTCTACACTAGGCATTGAGGTCGAATTTAGCAGCATTAAATAGATATAACCCTGCACCGATCCACATGACGAAGCCCCCTTTTTTTTTTTTTTACTGAAAGGGCTCTTAAAATCGATTTCCTTACTCCACCCCCGACAAGAGGATTAGCGCTGAAATCGGTTTTGCTGGGTCAAATTTGCGGTACTGTGGACGCAATTAGATGGTATTGGCCTCCGGGAGCTATCCCAGAGTGCTCTGGACAGCGCTCTCAACTCTGATGCACTGACCAGATAGACAGGAAAAGACCCGTGAACTTTTGAATTTCAATTTCCTGTTTGGCCAGTGTGGCAAGCTGTAGGTGACCATGCAGAGCTCATCAGCAGAGGGGACCATGATGGAGTCCCAGAATTGCAAAAGAGCTCCAGCATGGACCAAACGGGAGGTACGGGATCTGATTTCTGTATGGGGAGAGGAATCTGTGCTATCAGAACTACGTTTCAGTTTTCGAAATGCCAAAATATTTGTGAAAATCTCCCAGGGCATGAAGGACAGAGGCCATAACAGGGACCCAAAGCAGTGCCACATGAAACTTAGGGAGCTGAGGCAAGCCTACCAGTAAACCAGAGAGGCCAATGGCCGCTCCAGGTCAGATCCCCAAACATGCCGCTTCTATGATGAGCTGCATGCCATTTTAGGGGGTTCAGCCACCACTACTCCAGCCATGTTGTTTGACTCCTTCAATGGAGATGGAGGCAACATGGAAGCAGGTTTTGGGGACGAGGAAGACGATAATGAGGAGGTCGTAGATAGCTCACAGCAAACAAGCGGAGAAACCAGTTTTCCTGACAGCCAGGAACTGTTTCTCACCCTGGACCTGGATCCAGTACCCCCCAAACCTACCCAAGGCTGCCTCCCGGACCCACCAGGCAGAGAAGGGACCTCTGGTGAGTGTACCTTTTAAAATACTATACAAGGTTTAAAAGCCAGCATGTTTAATGATTAATTTGCCCTGGCATTCGTGGCTCTCCTGGATATACTCCCAAAGCCTTTGCAAAAGGGGTGGTCAGCCTTATTCCATCCACCATGGAAGGACACTTTACCAATCCAGGCCAGTAGCACGTACTCGGGAATCATTGTAGAACAAAGCATTTCAGTGTATGTTTGCTGGCGTTCAAACAACATCCGTTCTTTATCTCTCAGTATTATCCTCAGGAGAGTGATATCATTCATGGTCACCTGGTTGAAATAGGGTGCTTTTCTTAAGGGGACATTCAGAGGTGCCTGTTCCTGCTGGGCTGTTTGCCTGTGGCTGAACAGAAATGTTCCCCGCTGTTAGCCAGGTGGTGGGGGGAGAGAAAATGCGACCTTGTAACAAAAGCACATGTGCTATGTATGTAATGTTAACAGCAAGGTTTACCGTGAAAGAGTGTACCCATTGTTCTATAAAATGTGTCTTTTCAAATACCACTGTCCCTTTCTTTTTCTCTCCACCAGCTGCATGTGTTTCAAGGATCTTCTCCTTCCCAGAGGCTAGCGAAGATTAGAAGGCGAAAAAAATGCACTCGCGATGAAATGTTCTCTGAGCTCATGCTGTCCTCTCACACTGACAGAGCACAGATGAATGCATGGAGGCAGACAATGTCAGAGTGAAGGAAAGCACAAAATGACCGGGAGGAGAGGTGGCAGGCTGAAGAGAGGGTTGAAGCTGAAAGGTGGCGGCAGCGTGATGAGAGGAGGTAGAATTCAATGCTGAGGCTGCTGGAGGATCAAACTAATATGCTCCAGCATACGGTTGAGCTGCAGGAAAGGCAGCAGGAGCACAGACCGCCGCTACATCCCCTGTGTAACCAACCACCCTCCTCCCCATGTTCCATAGCCTCCTCACCCAGACGTCCAAGAATGCGGTGGGGGGGCCCTCCGGTCACCCAGCCACTCCACCCCAGAGGATTGCCCAAGTAACAGAAGGCTGGCATTCAATAAGTTTTAAAGTGCTGTGAGGTCTTGTCCTACCCTCCTTCACCACCCCTCCTGGGCTACCTTGGTAATTATCCCCCTATTTGTGTGATGAATTAATAAAGAATGCATAAATGAAGCAACAATGACTTTATTGCCTCTGCAAGCAGTGATCGAAGGGAGCTGGGGAGGGAGGTTAGTTTACAGGGAAGTAGAGTGAACCAAAGGGCGGGGAGTTTCATCAAGGAGAAACAAACAGAACTTTCACACCATAGCCTGGCCAGTCATGAAACTGGTTTTCAAAGCTTCTCTGATGCGCACCGCATCGTCCTGTGCTCTTCTAACTGCGCTGGTCTCTGGCTGTGCGTAACCAGCAGCCAGGCGATTTGCCTCAACCTCCCACCCTGCCATAAATGTCTCCCCCTTAGTCTCACAGATATTGTGGAGCGCACAGCAAGCAATAATAACAGTGGGAATACTGGTTTCGCTGAGGTCTAACTGAGTTAGTAAACTGCGCCAGCACACTTTTAAATGTGCAAATGCACATTCTACCACCATTCTGCACTTGCTCAGCCTGTAGTTGAACAGCTCCTGACTACTCTCCAGGCTGCCTATGTATGGCTTCATGAGCCATGGCATTAAGGGGTAGGCTGAGTCCCCAAGTATAGGCATTTCAACATCCCCAAAAGTTATTTTCTGGTCTGGGAAGAAAGTCCCTTCCTGCAGCCATTGAAACAGACCAGAGTTCCTGAAGATGCGAGCATCATGTACCTTTCCCAGCCATCCCACGTTGATGTTGGTGAAACGTCCCTTGTGATCCACAAGTTCTTGCAGCACTATTGAAAAGTACCCCTGGCGGTTTATGTACTCGCTGGCTTGGTGTTCCGGTGCCAAGATAGGGATATGGGTTCCGTCTATGGCCCCACCACAATTAGGGAATCCCATTGCAGCAAGGCCATCCACTATGGCCTGCACATTTCCCAGGGTCAGTACCCTTGATATCAGCAGATCTTTGATTGCGTTGGCTATTTGCATCACAGCAGCCCCCACAGAAGATTTGCCCACTCCAAATTGATTCCCGACTGACCGGTAGCTGTCCGGCATTGCAAGCTTCCACGGGGCTATTGCCACTCACTTCTCAACTGTGAGGGCTGCTCTCATCTTGGTATTCTTGCACCTCAGGGCAGGGGAAAGCAAGTCACAAAGTTCCATGAAAGTGCCCTTACGCATGCGAAAGTTTCACAGCCACTGGGAATCGTCCCAGACCTGCAACACTACCACTCTGTGGTGGTCCCACCACTCTGTGCTTGTTTCCTGGGCCCAGAATCAGCGTTCCTCTGCATGAGCCTGCCCCATTAGCACCATGATGCCCACATTGCCAGGGCACGTGCTTTGAGAGAAGTCTGTGTCCATGTCCTCATCACTGTCATAACTGCGCTGACGTTGCCTACTCGCCTGATTTCGCTTTGCCAGGTTCTGGTGCTGCATATACTGCTGGATAATGCATGTGGTGTTTAATGTACTCCTAATTGCCAAAGTGATCTGAGCGGGCTCCATGCCTGCCGTGGCATGCAGTCTGCACAGAAAAAAGGCACGGAACGATTGTCTGCCATTGCTCTGACGGAGGGAGGGGCGACTGACGACATGGCTTACAGGGTTGACTGGGGAATTAAAATCAACAAAGGGATGTGGAGCCATCAGGTAATCCATCTCAGAGATGCCTTATCAGATTCAGGCTGAGGAATGTCTCATGAGGCTCAGCCAGTAGCACTTGTCAGGCTCAATGTGGGAGCCTAGTCTTTAAACTGCAAACTGCCTTTTATTTATTAGTTTCTTACTTTGAGTTAAATAACTCAAGAACACACTATTTTTAATAGTGAAAACAAGGTCTTAGAGAGCAGGATTTGACCTAATGTAAGAGCAGCTTATCCCACATGTGTTATTACAGGGTTCTTACACCTTCATCTGAAGCTTCTCCTACAGGCCACTGGCAGACACAGTACTGGACTAGATGGACCCTGGATCTGATCCAATCTGACAGTTCTTGTGTCTTCTAGCTCTACAGCGCGTGCTTGTGTTTGATGGGGGCAGGGGAGGAAACCACACACATTTTTTGTACTGATTTTGCCTCCAGTGTCTTACTCCCACTATCCAACCCCTTAGCCAGCCATTAAGAAAAATCAAAGGGAAAGATCAGTTTTATCCATTGTTTCCCAACTGGCCTCTCACACCACTAATCTACCCACCATCATCCCTGTGTATATACAGCCATCTATACTGAGAGAGGACTCTATTTCTTGATCATCACATTTGTTTCTCACTCGAGTTCTTGCTTAAAAGAAAAGAATAAAGTTTTGGTTTGTATCTTTTCTGGTTGATTTAAAAAAAATAATCTCAGGGAGAAGGAACCTTTTCTTGAAAAAAAATAGTTTGGATGTGTGGGGGAGGGGCAATGTTGATTTACCATTGCAGGAAAAATGGATTCCTAGAGCAATTGACTGTGGAAGTGTCTCCTCTATTTCTCCAGGACACTGAATACAGAAAGAGTTATGGGCAAAGACTGCAAAAGCAAAGGAAGATTGCTGAAATTTATTGAGAGGATAAATAAATAAAACATATCAGCAAAAGTCAGCATTCTAACAGGCCCAAAGCAATGAAGTGAGAGCTAAGGTCAAAAAATACTTGCTCTGAATGTTGCAAGAGCGGGAATTTGATGAGTATGGAGAGCATACCTGCCCTAATTTCCCATGTAAAGTAAAAGGGTAGACCTGTCTAGCACACTGATATGCAATTTTCCCTCTGTAAGGAAGGACCATAGAGTAGGTCTTCCTCTTTGTTATTCTGCCATTAATAAAGTTTAAAGCAATATTTGGTACTGTAGAATATTTACTAACTCATATTCCATGCAATTGTGTATGTGGGCATGTATAAATCTGACTTAAAAAGCAAAGAGAATGTAAAAAAACTCCACAGTTAAGTATACAATCTAGAGTTATTCAGTAAAATTTCAGTTACCTACCCAGCCAAAAATAAATAATCAATATAACCCCATGTCTTCCAACTGCTGAAATATGTGGTGGCTTATATATACTCACACTATAATGCACACAACTCAGCCCCTTTACATAGAACTTTTCCTTGTTCCCTCCCTCCCTTGGAGTGCCTCCAACCCCATAAATTTTAACTTTATTTCGTGTATTTAGTTTTAATTGATAACTGAGCTTTATAAATTTGATTTGTTGTACAATACCCCTATTGCTTTGATATAACTAAGTACAGTTACTATTGGGGTTCATCTATTCTAACCTATATTAATGCAAACAAATAAAAAACAAGATCAGGAATCCCTCAACTGCTGCAAAGCAAATTACATATTTATTATTCCCATGTCTGGGCCACAAACAGATGTAGTAAAAGGGTTAGCGCTGCAGCTTTCTGCCAATTAGTACATCAGGAAGAAAACTTACTATTTTTAATTTCTGTTTTATAGCTCTGTTAAGAGTATAGCTGGGAATCATTTCTGGAAAAGAAATACTATTAGATTAATGAACAAACTAACACCAATCTTATTCATTCAGCTTCACCATATCTGGTTTCGTATTAGACTCTGCACAGGTTTTCCACTTTTACTTTGAACAGCAAAATAGACCACTGATGAAAAAGGATTATTATGAGCAAAGTAGCTTTAACTTCCTTTAGATGTCCACTAGCAAGATATAAAATGACACTTCCCGGACACATCACTAGCACAATGGGGCCTTTATTGATTTTCATATCATGTTCTTCAGTCTGAAATGATTCTCTTGAGGACTTCACTTCCCAGCAGGAAAAAAAATTGCCTTTTCTATGTTTGAATTCAGGTCTATTAATGCGTCCCTAGCTGGAGACAGTGTCATTTTAGTTCTATTCCTTTGCAGTTGATGTGTCTACACCTTGCTGGTTCAGTGTCCTAATGGATCCTAGGGTTACAGGTCAGAGTATGAAAACAAAAAAATGAAATTGCTTAGTCTGACAATCAATAAGAAAGGACTCTTAACACGCTTTCTAAGGGTAAAATGTGCAACCAATGAAGTGTGATGAATGCATTCAACCTTGTGCTAAAACTATAAATAGAGTTTCAACCCCAAAGACAGGTTTCAGAGTAGCAGCCGTGTAACCCCAAAGACGTGACACACGGAAAATAAAGAAAAATAGTTAATATTGTTCCGCTTGTACTACCACAATGAGGAAAATCACAGTTGAAGAAATGGTACTTTTTCTATTTGTCATTTTGAAGGTTTCTGAGGTGCAACATTGATGTCTTCTCTTCACCATGTAATTTAAATACTAAAAGACAACTTGAGTAGTTAAATTACTGCTTTCAGTGAGATAAATTTCACAAACTAGGATGATTTAACAGTGGCCATACACCTGCATTCACACAGGATGACAAGTTACATCAGGGGAAAAGGCATAGTGATATGGTATTTTAGAATTGGAGAAATGTGGCAGGGAGAGAAGAAACTGGTTCTTAGAGCCTTTACTAGGTCTTAGAATAAACATGCATAAAATTAGCTATATACCCACAATTTTACTTTTATGAATACATTAATTTGGACTTTTTTATTTGTTATGGAATATATTAACCACTTTTTATACTCCCTGGCAGTATTGGCTAGAGCACTTACTGGATCAAAATTTATGAAGCTTAAATGAGTGGAAGATGAAAAAGTTAAAAGGAAGAAAGTGGTTATATATACCTCAATTTTTACCAGTCTATTTATCTTTCCACAGACGTAATACAACTGTGTTGGTGGTTCTTTGCCAGCAGGTGAATACCTTATTTTGCCACTGGTGTCAATGCCTATGAGAACTGAGTTTTATTTACAGATATTAAGCATCATAAAACAAAGCCCTCAAGCCCGATCCTGACCTTATTCACACATGTAATTCATAACTCTGTTGTGGAAGGGTGAAACAGATCAGAACCTGCCCCCCCCATGTTTAAACCTTTAGGTCTTTAAGTAGGGGTGTGCACATGAATACATTCTCAAGCCTAGCTTAATCTTGGTCTCAAGTCCCTTTTGGGACATTAAGCCAGTGGACCACATAAATGTTCCTTTCTGGCAAGAGGAAAAAAATTATCCTGCAGTACCCATGTTTGTCTGCTATTTAAGAACTGTTCTGGCCCTGCCTCCAGGAGTTTATAAAGGTTACGAGTCAAGTACTACTAGAAACTTTCATTTAATCCACTAAAATGAAGATCACATCCACATGGATAGCCGATGACCTTTTTACATCTATTCACAGATATGACTGACTGCTCTTATTCAGCTGTCTCGATACAGAAACTACTAGTGAAATGCATACAAGCCATAGGCAACTATATGCCATGTTCTATTCCACAGTAAATTAAAACCAGTGTACAACTAATTAAATGACAGTATTACATTTAATGATCAATACTGGGGTAGCTCTGATAATGCAAACCTGTCAGAACCAGGGTCCAACTTGGAGCGGCAAATAAACCTAGTTCAAGTATTTTTTTCCTGTTTTGCAAATGATTAACAAGGAGAAGTCCTCTGCCAGTCTGTGTAACTGTCAATTCTCTCTTCTTTTAAAGCCTCCACTGAGCTTTTGAAGAATTAGACATGTGTGTCTTAACTCCATAAGGAGTTTTTACAGGAACTGGACTAGTCACATGTACTGCTCTTACACTCTCCTGATGTACTGTTTATCAGGTTGGCTAAAGAGCTAAGGGTGAAATCGATTGCTGTGCAGAGGGACAACACTGTGCTTGTATATTTCTTAAGGCTCACTTAAGCCATACGCAACAGGATGCCACTCACTGCTAGTGCACTCCCTCATGTCTACATCAGGGAAAGTAGTTGTCACTGCTTCGGGTGTCTCGTGTCTATATCAGGGAAAGTAGTTGTCATTGCTTCGGGTGCCCCTTTGCTGCTGGTTGCTCACTATGCAATAACCTTTCTTCCGATACCTTAGCTTTCCATCCAGGTCACCATTTAGTCCATCGCTTCTGCAGCCACAAAGTCCAACAGGACCACTGTTGCAATGCCTCTCCAGACAGTGTTCAGCCCTGGGCCAGGGCTCTGTGCCAACCTAACCGTGCCTGGCAAGGAAGGCCCACCCGCTACACTAGGTCCCAGGAAGTCTACAACCAGCAATCCAGGACTGCTCAGTCCTAGTCCCTGTTGCTGTTTACCTGGCCTCCTTCCTACCCAGCTTATCTTCTCTTGCCTTATGGCTTGTGGTTTACCACAAGAGCCTACTCTACTCCCTGTTGCTACTTCACCCCTTCCTAGCCTCTTATTAGACTCTATACTCCAGGGCAGAATCCCAACACTTACTTTCCCCCTGGGCTTCATTCTTCCTCCTGACAACCTCCTTGCTTCCAGGGAGTGACTGCAGCCTCCTTCCCCTGAAGCCCTCTTCCGCATCCAGCATCTTGGCTTTGTAATGCTGTCCCACCCCTTCCCCAGCTGGACTTCACACTTAATTAACCCTGGTCCTCCTCCTCTCAGATGATATCTGTTAAGTTAACTGGCTTCTCAGGTCCTAGTTAACCCTATCAGGGTTAGCGTGGGGCACACTCTACCATATGCGAAATGAAATCAGGGAGGTATGTAACCCTAACAGAAAGAGTTTGCAGTATGAACCCCTTACAAAAAGGTAGAATACACAACTTGTCTTCAGTACTAGCTGAGGAAATTATCCCCATCCCAAGCTATAGCAATGTATTAATGAAGTTTCTACCTTATGATGATTTCATGTTCTCATCCTTCTGCAACTTTGCCTATGAAACAGCACTGATAACGTACCCCCCAAAAGTGACTGACCTCACTTTGGAAAACAGAGAGGTTTTCTATGGTTATCGGGGGAAGGAATTTTATCCAAAAATCAGAGTTAATTTTTACACCTTCATGACAGTAGCACTGCAGTGTAGCCAAAGAATTCCCTGCTCCCCTTCCCACAGCACCTTTTACATCCCTAGAAATATTAACAACATCAGGAACCACCCACCCCACTGCCCCTAGCTTCCGACACAGACTCCATCCCCTCCTAGATATCCTCAAACATCCACCCATTTAACAACCTCACCAGAGTTGCCAAGATCTGTGCTGCTCCACATTCTACCTCCCCCGCACCAACTGTTTGGGGCAGGGTATGTTGACAATAATCTTAAACTATGTACAATTTGACATATACTAAAAGGAAATACTTTTAAGCACACTGTGTAATTGGACTATGGAACTCATTGCCACAGGAAGTCATTGAGGTCCAGAACTTATGATTCAAAAGGGATTGGACACATATGGATAACCAGAATAACCAAAGTTATCACAATTAATGATAACACATTTTATGGAAGGAGTATTAAACCTCATACTTCAGAGCTCAAGTCAATCGCTAGCTAGCAGAGACCAGAATGAGACAGATTATCCCACATCTGTCTATTGTAAGGTTCTGAGACCTTCCTCTGAAGCATTTTGTATTGGCCACAGTTAGAGACAGTATACAATTTGGAACAAGTATGCCAATTTCTATGCTCCTAAATTAATGGATATATGCAAACTGCTTGCAAATATACGAATTAGAACATTAAAAATTTGCATAAACTATCACATGGCGTCAAACAAAACTAGCAGCTCTGTAAGTGGTGCGGGCCCACTATGCATAGCGGTGAATTTTACCCTTTGTGAGCTGCTGGTTTTTCAGCATCTAGGTCCTACCTACATAAGAGAAATTACAACAGTGCAAACCCCAAATGAAGACATTTAGCCTTGCAGCCAACTAGGGGAAGCCTTCTTTACAGATGTGCTGCACCAGTGCAGTAGGGGGTTGTATTTGTATAACTACAACAATGTAGTGACACCAGGCAAATATCTCTAATGTAGACAGGGCCTTAGACTGTGAGAATAATAGACTGTTACTCTACTCCTTTTAAACAATGGAAGGTGTTACTGCTTCCCTACATCCTGGTTTCAAATGGGGATTAGTGTTGCCTTTGTGTTCCGTATCTAAATTTTCTGTTGCTCTTTAGTTTCTTACAAATGATATCTTTATCACATTTGCTAAAAGCTTCACCTTGACAGGAGTGTCAAGGGCTTGTATACTTACAACTAATCATTATTGTTTTCTCTTCCAACCAACAAGCACAGGCAGCAATTGAACCACAATGTCTCAAAGGTACAAGCTTAAACTGGTTGAGTGCTTTCACCCTCTGTTTCCATTCTCTAATGTATTTGTCAGTTCCGTATCTGGCACTCAGATTTTTTTCAACCAAAATCTGGGTGATGTCACAGCTCATTCAACATACGTAGCCTCCTTGACACAAACTATAATCTATATGTACTCTAAAGCACTCTCTGAAATATCGTAACAGTTAAACCTACTATTTCCAACAATACAAAAGGTTGTAAAGATCCTTGAGGTTGCAATTTCTGTAACTAATTGAATCACATCAGTGGTCTTATTTATAAGCAGGGACAGGATTTAGAAATGCTTGACCTTCAAGAGTCAATGAAAGATGCAGCTGTCCTTGTTATAATTTTAAACTTGACTGCCACTTGCTAAGGCTGATTTAATGTATCATCCCAGCTTATCAACAGAAATGGTAAATAGTCCACATTAAATCTGAATGTGCCTATCTCATTTCAGCCTTCTGGGGATGAAGGCCCATAGCAGAAGGCGGACGGGGGGAGGTAGGGGGAGAAACCCTGATAGAGACAAACTTAAATATGTCTAATATGTGCCTGAGTTCTTTATAAAGTGGGTGACTAACAGAAAATGATTTATCTCAGATTTTTTCATTAAAACAAAGAAGAGCAGGACAATGTATTCATATTTCTTTATCCAGTTTTTAAAGCACATAAAAGCAAGCAGCTCCACTTAGGACTGACAAACAGCTCAGGGCTTCCTGGATTTTCAATAAGAACATATCACGCTTTGCTGCATACTAAAGATCAAAATGGATGAAGGTATAGAGAGGCAAGTTAACTGAGCAAGCACAATGCTGGGAGTCAGGATTTCAAGTCTGTATTCCAAATTCTGCCACAGAGTCACTGTGTGAACTTGATGAAATATTTAGTTTTCAGTTTTCAAAATTAGGTATCTAAAGCTAGGCACTGAAATCCATCTCTGGTACTCTAAATAAGTGGCCTGCGCACCAGCCATGCCTACTGATTTAAATATAAATTGTGAAGGCTTGGTTCTTTTGAAAATCAGGGCACTTATTTACAACGTACCACTTGAAAAGTTCTATTGGTTTGGGAGATGTTATTATTTTGGAATGATATTTCCAACAATAGGGAATTCTACTAGAAACCGTAACAATCTTTCAAAATGGAACACAATATAAAAGAGCTGTAGGTTCCTAAATACAGTTTAGGCACCTGACAAACATTGGAAAACTCTGGCTTTAATCTCCCTGGGCCTTGATGTATGTGCCTGTAATTCACCCATGCAGTAGAGACTTTCTCCATTCTAGAACTATTTACTTTAAAGTCCAAAACATGTTTAAAGGAATATTTTAAGTTTGGCTTCTCTCCTCTCATATGAGCACAGTCTGTAACCCTCATTCATAGTGAGTATTCCCTTCACTGAGAAACATTCACCTAGGTTCAGAGGAACATTCTTAGAGCAAAGTACTACTCAGTGGGAATAAACATGGCAGAATGTGGCCCACAATGAAGTGGCAAACAAAAATGAAATGGAATAAAAATTCAAATATATGCAATATTCTTTATAGAACCATATTTTTGCTTAAATTAAAAGCCACTGCTTCCTGAATTTCCAAGCAATTCACAAAAAGCCCGATTTTAATCTTATTTAGTGACTCTGCATAGTCATTTAGTATTCTTGGTAGTGACATTTTAATTTCTTAAATATCATGAGATGCTGCAAATGCCTGCAATCAATATTAATAGCCATTTAACCCCTCCCCGTAATCTGAAATACTGAAGCTCATTGCTAGGGAAACTTGTCATAACATGTACCATACCACATGCAAAAATCTCTTGACAGGAACAAAATGAACCTGTGTCATTCAACAACAGTACAGATTAAATAGGAGAGAATCACTAGGCAAGAGTACTTACAGGATAAATTCTCCAAAAAGCCTAATTGCTTTCCTATCTGCAGAGCAGTTCATATATTGCCTCAAATGAGGAATAAAAAACTTATAATATCCAAAATGTTTCTTGAAAATGTCAATCAAATGGAAGCTAAGAGAATGGGCAGTGTCAGCTGTTTTCAGTGACAGGATAATGTACAATCACCTCTGCAGAATCAACTATATTTTGAATAGGATGGCATGCTTGTGGATAGAGGACTATATAGTATTTTAATTAAATCAAATAACTCCCTAATCTAGTGGTAAAATATTGGACCTCAATATAAATATCTCTATTTGCCTGTGAGTTCTGGGAGGAATTCTGCCTTCCTTGTGCTAGATGGCTTCACAGTGTAATTCCTGGAATGGCATTTCTGTGCCCCTAAAGAAGAACTGTGGTGTATAGGTATCATTGTACCTATGATTGTATACTAGAGCTGGACAAATTATTCATTGAAATCAAGCTGACCAATATTGATATTTTTGTCAACATTTGATGAGCTCCATAGTTTGCCAAATTCAGTCAGCACATTCTTTCCACCACTTCTTTGTGGAATTAATTAATAATACTTTTCATTATTTGACTAGCTCTACTATTGACCAAGTATGTTGTAGCAACCCAAGCTTTACTGATTACATTGTCAGCTTTTGGGGGGAGAAACCATTTGTATGTGTTTGTAGAGCACCTAGCACAATGGGACCCGTGACTGGGACCCCTTGGTGCTACTTACATCCAAATAATTATTTTCATATTACCCATTAATGCATTTTCCACTGAACATTGATTCTGATATTTCTTATATAAAACCAACTTCTTTAAAGTTAATCCATTAAGAGAAAACAATGCTAATAATAATACAAAATTTAATCTTTAAGCCTGTTATTTCTCCATGCTGAATAATTTCATAGAATCATAGGACTGGAAAGAACCTCGAGAGATCATCTATTACAGTCCCCTGCACTCATTAGACCATTATGATTATTGCATTACTGTAGAATCTAGGAGTCCCAGTCAAGGACCAGGACTATCTTGTACTGGGCACTGTACCATATGCCAACTCCTGCAGCCCATGCTCAGGTGTTGCTCAGGAAAACCTCCCTTTAAATGCAGTGATTACAACAGGATCAAGCCCAACACATAGGACCAAAGTAAGGTTCTCTTCTCCATCAAGCACCTGCAGTACCTCTGCACAGGAGGAGATGGAGGTGTTGAATGACTCTGCCGGGGCCCTCTGAACTTCTTGTATCTTGCAAACATGGGCTCTGGGCCACAACCACAGACTTGTGCAGAAGTGGCCGGGTACAGCAAAGACCCCATGCTCAGATCTAGTGTCACCAAAATCATCATTCTACCCTCACCTACTTGCGGCAAGAAGGGGCAGAGGTTGCTATTCTGCCCAAAATAATAGCTGTGTTGCAGCCCTGTATCCTGCCTGGAGGTTGGGAGTGGAGTACATCTATGGGAATATTTGGGTAGTAAGGTGCTACCCAATAGGAGTAAAGGTGGTAGAAAATCTGGCCCAAAACATCTTGAGCCTGATTCTCCACTGCCCCACCTTGCCCATTATACCTATGCAAAACATGGGCAAAAGAGTGTCATTCTGGTTTGGTAATATTTTATAGGTACATTTGCACAGAGCTAAATGGGTATGCAAGGGGCAGGTCTGTGGAGGATCAGGCCCATTCTTTTCATAAGGGAATGCCATTGATCTCACAAATTTCTGAAGGAGGGCACCTTAAGAATTAATCATGTTGTAAATATAAATGCACGTGTTTTTCATTGCATATGTTTAAGATCTGGTATTGCATACTTTATAAAAAAGATAAAACATAAAAACACTGGAGACAGATTCATTGTTTTACTCTTCTGCCAGTCATATGCTACAATCCTAATCTAAAGATTAACTGAAAAGGAAGAGACACAGGTTTTTTTCCCCACTTGCAACAACTCAGCAGAAATGAATTGATGTAGCAGCTTAAGAAGAACTAAAGCACTCTTTTCTTCTGCTTTCAAGTTCAACCCTTTTTGCCTGAGGAATTCTCCTGGCTCACGGGTTTGATGTCAGCTCTTGATTGTGTTTTGATGTTTCTGCAGATCTACGATTGAGTTCAATTCTCAGCAGCCAAAACAGACATTTGTCATCTCATATGCATCAAATTTCCTGTGGCACACTGCCCACTTAATCATGCAGGCAAGGGGAGTGCTGACAGAGCAAGGGGGCTGACTGCAAGCCACTGTGACCTAGCAAGTGTGGTGTCACATGTAATTACCATTATTTATAAGAATCACTCAAGGCTTATTGGTGTTCCTGCACACCAGTTTGACCGCACCAGAGTGTTTAAGTAAATATTTGCACGCAACAAGGAGCTGTTGAAAGTGTTGTCTGTGGCCATAGCCCCATCCCATGAAATATTCAGCATATGAAATGTCTCCAGTGATGCAGAGTGGTGGGTTTTCACTCTGATTTGATTAGCAGTGATGATTCTTTCATGAGGTGTGACTGTCCTTCTAAATTAGCATCAGCCCAGATACCTTGCAGTAGTCACGGAAGAAGGAAACTGGGAAAAGAGCAGTTTAGGAGCACATTAAAAGCTTCCTATTTTCAAGGCTCTCTCTACTGATTCATGGTGGGGGTTTTTATTTAAAATCTGAATTTTAAGTTTTAAAAAAATCACCTTAAAATCTAGACCGTCAAAATAAATTGGAAATCTAAAAGTCAAATCAAAACACTAATAAAGCTTAGCTAGACATACTAGGAAATTTCTTAACTAGTTACAAGGGGATATTAAATCTTAGACAATGAATACGTTACAAATGTCATATGGGGATAGCATGTTAAGGTGTATTTCTCAAATATGGATAATCATATTTTGTTATATTAGTTACAGTTTACATGTCAGCTATATTGCCTCAATATTTAATTACACCAGTTCTTAAACTTTGTCCCCTATGTATAACTATACTAAGATTTTTAAGCTACTTTAAATGTTAGTTTACACTTCCTCCATAACACACATACACATTAGTTAAAATAAAGTATGTATCTGTGCCTCCATGACCAGCCTTCTCTCTTGGATAATCTGAATTATGGTTGAGGTATGAAACTCTGCAATCAATCATTTTCCCCCTTAAATATAAACTCCGAAATTAATGAAGTCTCCTCTCTTTTCACTGTTATCTGCACCCCACACTCTCCTTCCCTGCCTTCATCAGTTTCTCTTTCTTCACCTTCCCCCACCCATTCCCATTTCCTTGTAATTGCTCTTCCTGCTCTCCACTTTCTCTTTTCCTGATCCCCACACATTCCCATTGACCAGCTCCCTTCAGTCCCTCACAAGAAGAGGAAGGGGTGGCCATCTTAATTTAGAGCAGCCTGGCTTCTCTTGCATTGGGAATAATGAGAGATCCAGCAGCCCTGTAACACAGAACATAGATGTAGAACCTTGAGAGAATGAGACTACAGCTTGAAAATGGGGACAACCCTATCTTCTTGTCAGACAGCCAAATTTTAAGTCACTGCTGCCTGTGGACAAGTGATCCAAATTATTATTTCCCTCAGCCCATGTGTATGTGTCAGACAGAGGAAGAGTACACACCACCATCACATTGTTGCCTAATCACACAGCGTACATCTGTAGGTAATTTATTAGCCTTTATGGAAGAGATTCCCTATTTCAAATCTATCCTTGTATTATTCTTTTATTTGGGGTTTTGGTCCCCTGTCCCTCCCCCAACACTCTGCTGGTATTTCCTCTTCTTACACATATAGTAATGCACTTTTGAAATATATTTTGGCCATCTTTTAAACTGCTGAAATGTAAATTAAAATCAAGAGCTTTCTATTGTTATACAGGAGAGTATCTTTATTGCTATCAGTGCAGAAGAAAATTCTGCTACCAAATGTTCCTGCATGCTATATTGCAGCCCAATGTGCAATCACTAGAGCACTTCACCACAGGTAAAGAAATGAGCAATTGAGGGCTATTGAACACTGAATTTTCACAGTGGATCAGCAGAAGTTATTTACCAAAGGTTTTCCTGTAATAGAATGGGAGAATTCACAGTGTTCAATAAACTTCAGTTGTACACTTCCGCTTCCACTTATGTGGCTTTGTATTTGAAAAATTGGGCAGATGGGTAAACAGAGTAGCAATACTGGCTGAAGACCAGCTACCCTCTCCTGGTTAACTATAGAAATTGTTGGTTTCAGAGTAGCAGCCGTGTTAGTCTGTATTCGCAAAAAGAAAAGGAGTACTTTTGGCACCTTAGAGACTAACAAATTTATTAGAGCATAAGCTTTCGTGAGCTACAGCTCACTTCATCGAATGCATCCGATGAAGTGAGCTGTAGCTCACGAAAGCTTATGCTCTAATAAATTTGTTAGTCTCTAAGGTGCCACAAGTACTCCTTTTCTTTTTATAGAAATTGTTGTCTTTATAGAATCTTGGGTGTGTGTCTTAGGATCTGCATGAATCAATTTAAAAACAATAAAAAGCTAGTTTTAAACTTGAGAAATTTCCTATCTTCTCAGGCAAGTTTATTAACATGCTACTACAAAAGCAGATGTCGGGAGGTGCTAAACATGTAGCTCCTATTAACTTTAGTTCAAGCCATGATCTTGGGTGCCCAACTTGAGAAACCAAGTACTGAACACCTATTCTCTGAAATCAGACCTCTTTAAGGTTTTTCAAGTTGGGCACCCAAAAACTGCAGTTGGGTGTCCAGAGAAATTGACATCATGGTGCGCATATGAGAGGCTGTTTTAGTAGCACTGAGGGATTTACTTCCTTGGCAAATGGAACTTTCTTCTGAATGGGTTAGCCTGCAGAGTGAGCAACCCTCCTGAGGCTTGTGTGTCTTGGAAAGCTTCAGATGTCAGCTTCAGTGGCTAGGTATCCTTAACATGCTATGGAACTCTTCCAATTTGGCCATTGCATCAAAGAATACATAATGCTCAGTCATTTATATTCTATAGCCCCAATCCTGGAACACCTGGGAAAGAATTCATGGTAGTAACTCAGGGCCTTGCCCCTCTAGTGTCCCATCTCCAAACCATTGCGGATATCTACAACTAGCTGTTGCAGATGGGCCACATACCATTGTGGGCAATCCTATCATACCATCCCCTCCATGAATTTATCAGCCATCACTTTGGAGGACAGTGCAGGGACACACAAGAAGTTAACTCTGGCTTCACTTGCCCTTCCGTTTGTACAGGTGCTCAAGAGAAGAGCTTTTGGAATAGCTGGAAGAGACAAGAGGGAGCACAATGTTTGCAGGAAGGCAATGTTTTGTACCCAGGTGCTAAGTGAAGCTAAGGTTGGGAATGCTTTGTTTTATGTATGTTTTTAATTTATTGGGATAGAGTTTCTCCTGCTCATTGTTGCTGGTTCATTTCTGCTGAATCACAAACACAAACCAAAGGAAGGAAGCAAATTCAGAATCACCTGTGATTAATTTCTCTTACCTGTGGTTAGGAGGCCTTTTCCCAACATCTAGAGATAAAACACATACAGCATTTGAAATCTGGATTTGAATCCAGATGCAAACACTGCAAAAGTAAGGTGTATTTAAATCTAGGGTTTGCGCAATTATAAATATTGGAGACATTTGCAAAATCTAGACTGGAATTTGCATTTTGAAATACCTCCTGCACAGATAGTGCAGGGGTGTCCTAGTTCATCTCCATGTATAATATTACAATCATCACAGACTCTGAGAAACTGGTAGTAATACTTTACCTCTCTGCAGAACATTAAAACCACTTTACAAATATTAGTTAGTTCAGCTTCTCCAAAGCCTTATTGAGAAGTATTGTTCATTCCATTTCACAGCTGGGGAAAATTATTAGAGGGAGTGGGTCCCATGGTCGCAACTTGCACAGTTTATAAGATGATGAGCATTCCTCACCCGTAGTTTGAGCTCTAACCACTAAACAAATTATTTCTATAAAAAGGGGATGGGGAAAATTAGGGTTTGATCCTGCACCATTGATAGCAATTTAAGTTTTGACATTGATTTCAGTGGGGTGCTGATAGGCTCCTAGAGCTCAGAGACCAATAATGTCATATTTTGCTTTTTCAGTGTACGCGCAATTCCTCCTGATAGTGCATTCAATAAAGGCACTATCCAATCTGATTCTAACACAAAGTGATGGGTATCACACCACTTGTTCTGAAAGACTATTCCACAGTCTAGTCACATGCACTCTCATTAGTTTCTAAACAAACATTTACAGGTCACCTTTCTAAATACACTCTTTTAAAACATGTACTAAAAACAGGGCTTGAAATTCAGAAAGAGGAAAAAATGGTCTAATTAATACAGAATTTTTAGAAGATGTCTTCATTATATGCTTCACTGCTACTCCAGATTTTCTTTGTTAGGCAGTGACTCTGCATAGACATAGACTAGCTGCTTGAGGACTAGCTCACAGATATGGAGCTGCTTAGTAAGTGAAAATTATAGATATGAGACGAAACGGAAAATGGAGAATTTATTTATAATAGACATGAAATAACTGCAGATAATAGACTATACACTGACTCCATGACCTAGCCTGGCTTGTCTTCCTTTAAAATGTTGGTATGATCTCATTTTAAAAGAACACCATTGTGAGTTCAAAGGTTCAGCTTTCATATTTATTCCTTTGCAATTAGGACACTGTTCTTAAAAACTACAGGGGAGGGGGGAAATCCAGTCAAAATGTGGGGTAGAAAATGGAGCACAGGACTGGCAGAGTGGAAAAAAAACAGATACAAGTGCCTGAGGAAACGGAGCAGAGCTGAGAGACTCTAATTGTAAAAAGCAACAGTATATTTACTAAAAGAACATGAGCACTTGTGGCACCTTAGAGACTAACAATTTATTTGAGCATAAGCTTTCGTTGGCTACAGCCCACTTCATCGGATACATAGAATGGAACATATAGTAAGAAGATTACACACACACGCACACACACACGCACACACACACAGGGAACATGAAAAGGTGGAAGTAGCCATACCAACTGTAAGGGGCTAATTAATTAAGATGAGCTATTATCAGCAGGAGAAAAAAAAACTTTTGTAGTGATAATCAAGATGGCCCATTTAGACAGTTGACAAGAAGGTGTGAGGATACTTAACATGGGGAAATAGATTCAATATGTGTAATGACCCAGCCACTCCCAGTCTGTATTCAAATCCAGGTTAACGATATCTAGTTTGCATATTAATTCAAGCTGAGCAGTTTCTCCGTGGAATCTGTTTTTGAAGCTTTTCTGTTACAAAATTTCCACCTTTAAATCTGTTAGTGAGTGACCAAAGAGGTTGAAGTGTTCTCCTATGGGTTTTTGAATGTTATGATTCCTGATGTCAGATTTGTGTCCATTTAGTCTTTTGCATAGAGACTGTCCGATTTGGCCAATGTACATGGCAGAGGGGCATTGCTGGCACATGATGGCATATATCACATTGGTAGATGTGCAAGTGAACGAGTCCCTGATGGTGTGGCTAATATGATTAGGTCCTATGATGGTGTCACTGGAATAAATATGTGGACAGAGTTGGCATCGGGCTTTGTTGCAAGGATAGGTTCCTGGGTTAACGTTTTTTGTTGTGTGATATGTGGTTGCTGGAGAGTATTTGCTTCAGGTTGGGGGGCTGTCTGTAAGCGAGGACTGGTCTGTCTCCCAAGATCTGTGAGAGTGAGGGATCATTTTTCAGGATAGGTTGTATATCTTTGATGATACGCTGGAGAAATTTTAGTTGGGGACTGAAGGTGACAGCTAGTGATATTTTCTTTGTTGGTCCTGTCCTGTAGTAGGTGACTTCTGGGTACTCTTCTGGCTCTGTCAATCTGTTTTTTCACTTCAGCAGGTTGGTCTTGTAGTTTCAAGAATGCTTCATGGAAATCTTGTAGGCTCTTGTCTCTGTCTGAGGAATTGTATACTAGCTAAGTTTGTGGTTGTGTTTCTTTTTGTCTCTAATATATGGCTGAGGCTTTGCTATAGGTAGAATGTTTTCTTTAAATTGAGTCTTCATGGGAAAACTTAGGGAGAGGAGAAAAAAGAAAAATACCCTTGAGTTCAAATTACCATAAGGGGAGAGGAGTTTGCATATTTAGACTAATTCTTCAAATCTTGTGAACCCAATAAAGCTTGATGATTGCAAGATGTCACACTCCATGAGACTCACCCATTCCTATGGGCATTTACAGTAACTTTTCCCTGATCAGTATTCAACACCAGTCCAGCAGCATGAGGGAGAAAAACAAAACCATAGAAACATGAGAAGAAGGGGAGATAAAAGGAGAATAGTGAGGAGGAAAAACCATGTCTTGTCTTAATTGAGCTGGGGATAAGGCAGAAAATGATGATTTGGCCTGCAGCTACAGTAGTGTATTTCTGATGAACTAGCTTGCGCGAGGGGTAAGTATGGTACCTCCCAGATATGTATTACATTTTACAGTTGCTACAGAGGAAGTAATTGAAAAGCAGGTTTACCAGTGTACAAAACACAGTTTCTGTTGTATACTAGTTAGGAGTGAGTGAATAATTTGCAACAAATTATGTTTAAAAAAATCCCTTTTTGTCCCCTGCTTGTAGAATATCTGCAAACGGAACATCATTATTCAAAATGTATTTAAACAGCTCTTCAGATTTCTTAGTCTGTGGCTTAATACATATGAAAAATTTTAGCTGTGTTGTGATTGGTAATATAGGTCATAAGATATTTTTACCATTATTTGATAGGATGAATGCACAATCATTGCCTCTGATAAAATTTTTTGTAAGTACCTATCCAAAACAACATAAATTTGTATTTACAGAGAAAATGAACCACATGTGACACGTGTACATCACATTGATTAATGCACCTGAATTTGATCAATAGTGATGAGGGCAGTACAAGAATCTATATAGAATACAATATTTTGGGAACACTTTTGCCAGTAAAACTCCACTTCTCAATTATTAGTGAAAAGCAAAAAGCATGCAAGAATGGTTGAAGAAAAATTGTTGAAATGAATACTTGAGTTTATTATTCCAATAAATGAGGCTGTTTTTCAGCATTATTTCAGTGATTTAATAACTAAATACCCACTGTTTTCTCTTAGTAATTCTTTCTTATCTAGTGATGACATCATTGATAAGATCCACTTTTAATGAAAGATGTTAGCAGCTATCCAGCTATCAATAAGCAAAAAATCTGTACTAGTCACAAGTTTCTAGTCTGCATTTCTAGGACCTGAACCTGTAGTGATTAAAAAAAAAAATCACTGCTACTTATTTAGTTTGATTCCAGACTTTAAAATAAAATATTCAAATGGGTAGCTATCATCCTTTATTTGTTTTTAATATATTTTTGCAGCACAGATGATCTGTTCAGAAATAATTGATATTATTCGTTTGAATACTTGTATTATGTAATGGAAA
Organism: Dermochelys coriacea; assembly: GCF_009764565.3. Classification (NCBI taxonomy): domain Eukaryota; kingdom Metazoa; phylum Chordata; order Testudines; family Dermochelyidae; genus Dermochelys; species Dermochelys coriacea. The sequence goes on along the minus strand of NC_050068.2, from coordinate 188,927,001 downwards.
AATTACTTTACAAGACCAGACCATGTTTTAAAAAATTCAGTTTCTAATTCAACAGTAAGCACACAAGTAAGTTTTCCCCAGCATCTATCCAGCTGTTGCAACCAAATACATTTTTAGTTATCTTCTAAATTTAAAAAAAAAAAATCACCCTGAAGCCATCATTCACCTAAAGGGAAACGAAGCTTTCACAATGGTTAATGTGGAACCTGCAAAATTGGCACATGCTAGTGTAACCCTTACAATATGTCAGTTTTAATAAGTTGGCAGTGAAGAGGCTAGATTGCGGTGATTTCTTTTCCTCTGTCATTTTTAGCTTGATTTACTCTTGAGGTTTCCATGTTTTCATTAAATATGTCAGATACAAATAAAATATAGATGAGATGTTGCTATAGCTGAGAGTATGTCATGTAAAAGATAGCTCAGTAAGATTTCCAAGCATTCTGGCAAGAAATGCTCTATAATTAATGTTTCTTTATCCTCTTTAGATTGTGTGATGCTCTCTTCAGGGGGCCCAGAATTGTAAGCCACTGTCACTCTTCAACTTCACCAAGAGAGCTTCAGCTCCTTGCCACCCCAGTTTATCCATCTTACCAGCAAATCCCTTGAGACCCTGCCAGAGTAAACCTTGCCTTGCAGGTAACACTCACTGAACACAGTTCCCGAGTTCCCCAGAGGCACGACTCTGCAGTGTTCAGTCCCTCTTACAGGCCACTCACAGAAATTAATGAAGTCCGCTATCTCCAAAAAGAGACAGAATACCAATCAGCCTCTTGGCTCACTGAGGACACAATCTTTATCTTAATACATAGCACTGAGATAATTTTTCTGTAAATCTAAGCATGAGTCTATGTTCTTTATTAACAAGCTTAACTGATACTAAGTAAGAGTAACAGACAAATGGCTTCAAGTAAAAAATAAAACTCCCTAAAGTTTTAAATTTAACAGATTACAACCCTCATCACAAGGAATTTCTCACCTATAGTCAGTTCTCAGCATCTTCAACACATACAACTGAAGGATCCACTTTTCACACATTTCAAGAGCGTTGGCCTCTTTTTTGTGCATTAAGTGATGGACAACTAAGGGGTTCTCCCCTTTTTATAGGCCACTAAATTTTTGAAAGATATTCTTTTGAAATAGACTCAAAGATTTTCACCCCTGCTGTTCCAGGAAGCTGATGCCATGCTGTCTTTGCAGCCTTTTCTTAATTTGCTTTTACTGTTGACTGAGGGCATGGCTACACTGGAAACTTCAAAGCGCTGTCACGGGAACACTCCCATGGCAGCGCTTTGAAGTGCGAGTGTGGTCACACGTGAGTGCTAGGAGAGAGTTCTCCCAGCGCTCCTGGTACTCCACCTCCATGAGGGGATTAGCTCCAAGCACTGAGAGTGCAACACACAGCTCTCGGAGCCTGTCTACACTAGTACTTTAAAGAGCTCAGACTTTCTGCGCTCAGGGGGTGATTTTTCACACCCCATAGCCAGCAAATTACAGCACCATAAAATGAGAGTGTAGCCAAGCCCTTAGAGGCAAAGGTATCTTCCCTAATCTCTGGCATCATCTTGCTCAATTTGCATTGGAAACACAGACAAAACGTTCCTTTGCCTAGGACAAACTTGTTTATCAGCTGTACGTTGATTGCTTGGTTTATCCATATCTGAGTATCACTCGACATACATGTAACTGTTTATACACAACCCAGACATATATAACAAAGATATTCATTACCAGCGTGTCAACAGTTTTCATGGTACCTTACAAGATACTCTTAGAATGAATATTATGACTGCAGGGTGTTTTGTGTCGGAAGCCTGTCAGGACTGGTAACAAATGCTACCATCAGAGAACTCTCTGCCTGTGGGCACTGATGGATTCATAGGGTCACAGCTTGCAAAGCTGCTTCTTTTTAAAAAAAAAATAGCTGCTTAGGAAACCTTCAGCTGCTGATCAGAAGGACAAATGGAAGCAACAGCCTGAGAACTTAGATAAAGCTTTCGAGAGCGACACACAGGAGCCGAAAGTCCATTAAAATCAATGGGAATTTTAGGCTCCTACATCCCTTAGTGACTTTTGAAAATGTGACAAGTCACTTGACTTAGGTGCTTTTGTAAGTGTTACCCTTGCCTATACCACAACTTCTAATAGCAACTACAGTACAGTCAAACTAATGTGATTGTTCCTAGTCTACACTGCAGTTTACAATCATATTGCTTAACATTTTCGTTAACACAAATTAAAAACAGATTGTATTGTATACAAAATCTAACAGACACAACAGGTTACTGATCTTCTTTACAGCAGTGTAAATCCAGAGAAATTCCATTGCCTTTTGTGGAGTTACTCTGAACTGACATCAGGGTTTATCAGATTAGTATCAGGGTCAAACTGTTTTTAAAGGTTATCTCCAGCAGAATACTGATATGTAGGCTTTGTGGCATAAAGTCCCATATAGGCAGGAGCATCATTTCAAAAATATTCAGGAGAAGGGGAGAAGCAGGCAAAGTTTTGACAGTACAGAACACATAAGTGATTATATTACATCCTGCAAATTCTTGGGGGTGGGGGCAAAAATGGAATACAAAGTGGAGCATATGAAAAGACAGAGGGGAGTACTGCCCCTCTTGCCACATAGCAAATGATGCCCCTGCCTATAAGCACTCAAAACTAGGATTTAGTGGTCCACAGGCTTTGTGCTAACCCTCAGAAGACAGGGATAAATTTCAACCAGAAAGTATCAGTGTACTGAGAAAACGGAGCTGCTGAGACAAAAAGATGCCATTGCGAACAGAATCATTGTATTCATAATCTCTCCCATCCCTTCTGACTGTAGGCTTCTTTCTTTAGTGTCCACATGCAGGGTTTAAAAGATGTAGCGAAGAAGAAAAAGAGGGGAAGAAGAGACTGACCCTACTTGAAGGATTTCTTTTTGACAGAGCGGGGCAGCCCCAGAGGATAGCAGTATGCACTTTTTTTTTGGCATGTCTGAGAGATACAATGATTTTGGATAAGCTCCTCTTCTGCCTGTGGCTTGATAAACATCTTTTTTTTAAAGTGACTGTTTGCACCATTTATTTTTTTGGAAATGTTCTCATAGCTCTACACAGTATTTCCCAGCACTCAAACTCAGTCTATCCCTTCTCTCCAAACGAGAGAGGCACTCTTCACAACCCTAATCAGTTAGTGCTTCTCACTCTGTAATTACTCCGGAACCATTTCTTCCGCAAGTCACCGCACCGCTAGTGGATATCAAACAAACATAGCCTATGTATATAGTGCTGTTGATGTGCATTACATTATACAGACAAATAAGACACTGTCCCTGCCCTCTGGAGTTTACAATCTTTGGACCTAATCCTCCATGCTGATCCACATGGACAGACTTGTCCATAAAAGCCACTGAGGCGAGTAGGGCTCATCCCGGGTGTAAGTATCCATGCACATGGATCAGTTTGCAAAATCAGGTTACAAGTTATGGCGTGGCTCAGACCCAGGGGGAAGTGTTCATGGCAATATTTTTAATTGGGAAAATTTGTTGAACTCTGATGTGGGCTCATTCTCTGCCATTTCTTGATTACCAAGATAATTGAGTGAGTTATTAACAGACTCCTCAAACATGAGCTTGTTGATCCTATGCAGATTGTAGACACAATGGACGGACGTCTCATACAAGTGTGCTGTATGTGCAAGACATGCAATTGCATTTGCAGTTGCAAACAAATAATGAAAAAGTGAGAAGTGTGCACAATAAACGTGCAACTACAAGTCTGCCAAAAAGTATTTACAAAAAATTTAAGAAAATATAGCCCAATAGGATAAAAAAAATCTGTATTACAGCTACTTCAGAATCTACAATACAGCTGAATTTATGGGAGAAAAATTGAGGCTTCACTTTTTAAATTATGAAGGGAAATGCAATACTAAAGGATACCATATCAGAAAAGTGTAAAACATTTCATTCAAATGAGAGTGAGAGTTTGGATGGCCCAGGTTTGTGACATGGTTAGTGTGCTCAACTCCCAGTGGCCCAAGTCAGATGGTGTTAAGGATATTCAATATCTCATAGGATCACTCTGATTTACTAACTTCAGTTGTCAAACCAAGAAATGTGAAGTATCACTTAATACATCTGTTGTTGTTAAGTGTGAGAGGGAAACAGCCCTCTAATGCAAGACTCCCGACGTAACGGTGGGGAGCAATTATGGATTGATTAATGTAAGTGTTCAAAATATCTGAAGCAAATTGAGCAGAACAGATTCACTATATTGCATGTATCATTAAGTTCACAAACTTCTCTTAAAATAAAGTGTTGCACTAAAGAGGAGACTCTTTAAAATATATTCCTGGCTTACAACTATCCTATATTTTAAACTGAAACATAGGTTTTAAAGTGCACATTGGTTAAACCAGATTTATAACTTCTTTTTACCCCAAAGAAGAGAGAAGCAAGATATAGCCTCCCTTTTCATCAGACAAAAATAAAAATGGCATAATTGGAGTGGAATGTCTCCAAACTAGCATTTAGGACAACATAAAAGTCCAAGAAAACCAAGCGTTAAAGGAAAGTTAAATTCAACTAAGCCAATAAAAATGTTTTGAATGTTTCTATTAATCAAGCAGTGGCAGAAAGAGGAACCATTCAGCATAAACGCACAATGTAAGTAATTTGTCCCTCCACCCTCATTACGTTATCTTTTTGTGGAGTTTTCACACATCCTAGTTTACTAAAAACTTCAGGGGGTAAAAATTCACTTCTTTGCACAGAGCTGCACAAGAAATATGCACCACTCTAGGCCCATTTGAATTTCACCTGGAATAAACTAGTTCTTCCTTGAGTCCCTTACAAAACAAGCCAAAAATAAATAAATAAGGTTAAGTTAAAACAGGTTGGTTGATGGGGATGCTTCACTCTTTACTTGATTTTCACTTTAGCTTTACAGAACACCTTTAAATAAGTAAGTGTTAACGTTGAATTAATTTTATGTACCTACCGTAACACAAGCTCACTCTCTGTAATTTAAAAAAAAAAGTCAGCTCATTTAAACAATTTAAAAATGAAAATTTGGTCTTCAAACCCATTTCTGTTGTGATTGTTTTAACACTAGGAAATTCTGAGAGCATTCCTGTAATATAGACACCATTCAAATCTAAATGATCTGCCATGCTAGTAAAATCCCAGTGGGAATAATAACAGAACAGTTGTAACCATAATCTAAGCATGAACTGACAATGGTTCAGTAAGAACTAATTCACAGCTAGACTTTTCATCTTCAATCATCATATGTCTGACAGTAGTTGACTGTTTTTCTGTATTCATCACATTGAAAAGTCTGAACTCCATTCTCTGGGATAAAGGGTTAATGTCTAGCTACTGAGCCTTCCAGTCACCATATGGCTATACAAAAGGGTGGCTTTGCATCCTGAAGTTTCTAATTTGACTATAGCTAATAAGGGTAGCTAATTTTACAATTTACTGCTGCAGCAGCCAGATATTTAAAAATACTTAAAAATCCTGCTTATGTTTGAGGAGTCTCAAAGTTGTCTAAACCCTTACTTTTCTTCACCATCTCCCTTGAAATGACAAAAATTTGTGTTGTATTAACTAAAATCTGGTCTACACACCAAAGTCTGGTATAACAATTTTGGTTAGGAAATGGGGGGGGGTGGATTATTTCATTTTTAACCAAAAGTTATACTACTACAAGCCCTACAGTGGACACAGATGCCTTGTGCTGATGTAGCTTATTCCCTTTCCTGAACGTGAGTAAGGTATACTAGGGTACAACACTTTTATACCAGAGTAACTGTGCCCACATTAGGGGGTTGTACCAATTTAATTATATTGGTATGATTAATGTGGTACAACTTTATGTTTACACAAACCCTGAGGAAGATTTCCTCATTCACAGTAAGTAAAGATAATGAGCCCAATTTATTCTTGCCATGCACCTTGTGTAGTCACTGATACTAGTGTAAAATGCTGCCAAATCAGTTATAGCATCTTACTCCCACTTTGCAAGTTATAGGCCAATGGTGATTTGGGCTCAAATTGATATAAATCTGAGAAATTGCAAAGAAACTGTTCTATCTTTCCACATTTCTAGATCTTAGTGGAGGAAGAACATTTAAGAGAACTCAGTGAACAAGAAGTAAGGGGATATCCAGTAAACGACAGTTTGTTTGGGTTCAAAACTATGGCACCGTCAAAGAGGAAGAACCAAGGAGAGGACAGAAACTCCTTTTAAGCTACTCGCATTGCCAATTCTAATATGGAATCTTCTCTAACTAGGGACCAAAGTTCTTTCAAGTGCTTGTACACAACTGCACATTTTCAGACATTCAAGTTTTCTAGCTGTGTAAATTATCATTCAGTGAATTGTGACTCTTCAAATTTGTAATTAATACTTGGCTCTCTTCAAAATTATTTGACATTTTGAAGCATTACAATCAGAAACCTGCACATCGTTTATATTACTTTATGGCATTGCTGAGAGCTATTACAGCAAGTTTAAAACAGTAAAAAGCTGTTGCAAGTTGTTTTCTTCTCAGAGAGTCTAGGAAATTAAAGCTTAAGCAATCTATAGTATTAGAACTGGTCAAAAATATTTATTTGGTTCCACCTCTCTCTCCCTCCCTCCCAGCATTTCAACAGCAAAAGAGAAGTCTTTGAAGTTTTCCATGGCAAATTTCAATACTTTTTTGGTGTGGGGGCAGGGAATGAAATCTGATATTTCCATTTGGAAATGCTGATGCAGTGCATAGGAATTGTAGTTCAGGTGCCTATATTCACGCCCACCCCAATGACTGGGCTGCCTGGTCATGATGCACCATAGTCTCCCTTCTTGGTGAAAAGAGGTAGTGCATCATGGCAGTCACATCGCCAGGATGAATCATGGGAGGTGAAATCTAATTGGGAGATCCCAGAGAATGGGAGCACAAGGTGCCCAAAATACAACTCCCATGAATCCTTATGATAGCATTTCAGAATCAAAATATTTTTTTGTCTAAAAGCTTTTGGATAGTTTTAATCACCTCCCCCCCAAAAAACCCCACTAATTTTCCATGGAAAGCAAATACAAATTGATTTCCTCCCCACAAAATGTTACAAAACAAGTTTTCTGTCAAAGACAGTTCTGATAGAAATACATAGAATACATTCCCACTGTCCTTACTAACCAGAAAAGTGACTCAAGAAAAGTTGCTAAAATTATTAGCTAGGGAAAGTTTTAATATAATTCTAGCATTAGTCTCTAATAGAAAACAATCATACAGCAGTGATTAGAATGAGTGTCACTATCCCCAGTGCAAAAGGGGAGGCTTCTGCCTCTTCCACTAACTACCCCAATCAGTGACAGAACTTCATCTGCAAAATAGGGCTCATGTGGCTGCTTTGATGCCTTAATCATCTAAACTGCAAATTGAATTATAGTCTATTATTGCATCTGCAAACAGCTTCTTATAGTTGTGCACTGATGATCAATTCTTTCACCAAACTCACCCTGTCTACATTTGAAAGCCTAATTCAAAAACAAAATAATTTAAACATCTGGCTTAAGTCAAAGGTTACAGACATAAATGGGGCTTTTTACATACTGAGGAGGAGGAGGATGGAAGTGGATTCTAGCAGGAAGGTAAAGAGGAGGGTATAAAAATGTGTATGAAAACAGAAGTGTCTGCCTGCCCTTCCTCCAACAACCAATCTCTATATAACTCCACTGAAATCAATGGTGTTACACAAGGGATGAATATGGCCATAAATTGACATGCTTTGCAAATGATAGGTTTCAGAGTAGCAGCCGTGTTAGTCTGTATTCGCAAAAAGAAAAGGAGTACTTGTGGCTTAGAGACTAACAAATTTATTAGAGCATAAGCTTTCGTGAGCTACAGCTCACTTCATCGGATGCATTTGGTGGGAAAAAAAACTTTTTTTTTCCACCAAATGCATCCGATGAAGTGAGCTGTAGCTCACAAAAGCTTATGCTCTAATAAATCTGCAAATGATGTTACCCTTACATGGCCATGTCTGTTTTTCTCGTGAGTCTCTTTGCACCTTCCTTCACACTACTCTTTACACATGGAGAGCCCTTCCCATTCATTTGTTGCTTGTATTATTAGGCAGGAAGATCTTTGGGATGGGGCTGTATGTTCCCCAGTGTTTTGGCAGAGCCTAGCACATTCTGGGCAGTACCTGAATACAATATTGCATACTAATGCTAATACTGGCTCCAGGCTGTGCTGCTGCAACGGCAACTTCTGGGCATAGCACATGGGAGGGTAGGAGATGCAGAATAGAGGAAATGGCAGGAGGCCAGGAAGGAGACTTGGTGGGGGCGGGAAGAGGAGAAGTGGGGTGTGAAGAGTGGATCAGGAGGAATAAGTACGGGGTGATACAGAAATGTCCTGGCCAGTCTTGGAATGAAATCTCTGGGTGAAGTGGCGGGGGCAGGAGACTGACAAGGTATTGGGGACAAAGAGAAGATGAAGGGGATTGTACGAGGTAAGTGCAGAGAATGAGCCAAGGAGGTACAGAAAACTGGGTAGGCTTGGAGGAGAATAAGGAAAGGCAGAGGTTTTCCCCTCCTCCATTAGCCTTTAAATAGATATATAAGATTTAAGATTGGAACTCAAACCATTTAAAAAGTTTCAGTGTGTATAGGAGTCTCTCAATTTTCTTCCACTACCCTTATATCACAACATTCCTGCACTCACAACTCTTATGTATTGCTAAAGTCTTCTGGCAGACAATGATGATAATAGGGTCACATAAGATCAGTCAAAGCAAGGCTCCCCTCCTGTGAGCCCTACATGTCAACTCAAAGAAGCAGATATTAGTGCTCTCTGAACACACTAATTTAAAAACAAAATACACACACACACACACACACACACACTTAAAGCTGAGAGTTCAGTTATCTGGAAATGAATAGTTAAGGACTTCAGCAAGTTTCCCATTGCCATAGAACATTTAATCACCATCACTCCCTGTGGACTTACACAGCCTTCCCAAGTTTCTCAGTTTGTTCAGTGTAATAGTTCCTGAAGTTAGCAATATCTGTTGATGGCTTATCTAAGATAAATTAAGCAGAGTACTATTTTTCGTGATATGCTACATCACATTTGGTTAATCGTTTTTCTTGAACATGACACTAATCAGTATAGTTCCAGTAATTTTCTTGATTATGGCAGTGATCAGATAGCTGAGACATTGTTTTCTTTCTCTCCGATTTAGAGAAGTGTGATTTTAATGTTAATTTTTAATGCTTGACTGGTATTTAAAAATATACCAGTCTGCAGCAGGTTCCCTGGAGTGAAAGTATATTTCATCATTTTAGTGAGCTTTCATAGAATCATAGAATATCAGGGTTAGAAGGGACCTCAGGAGGTCATCTCATCCAACCCCCTGCTCAAATCCCCAATTTTTTTTTATTTTGCCCCAGATCCCTAAATGGCCCCCTCAAGGACTGAGCTCACAACCCTGGGTTTAGCAGGCCAATGCTCAAACCATTGACCTGTCCCTCCCCACTTTGCCTTCTCCCCTTGTAAAACTGATACTGTATCCCTATCTACTTTCTTAGTCTTCTTGCTTATATAGAGACTTTAATTGAAGCTTGAGAAACCCTGCTGTTTTAGGTCAGATGCTTTAAAATATGGAGTACATGTCAGTAGATTATAGAAAAAGCTGATTCTGCCAGTGTTTTAAAGTAAAAAGGAATGTACAGATACTTGTGAGGAGTGTGAATAGAATCTTTATGGGTTGGGGCGGTTTGTTTGTTTGGGTATTTGGCTTAATAAAGTTTTATGCAAAAATATGACTGGTATGATCTGTGAGCATTGACATTTTTAATATGTAGTACACTGACTTCACAATGCATGCAAATCCACTCGAAAAGCATTCACTTTTTTCATATTTGTGGGGAATCTGTATGTGCTCTTCCCCTCCTTCCAATTTTTTTTTAATAACAATCCCAAACTTGTTAACACAGAGACGCACACACAATTGCTACAACAGGTCACACCAATCATAGATGGAGTTAAAAACCATGTCTCCAATAGTGGGCCATTTTAGATGCTTTAAAGGAAGATGAAAAACTTCCATAACTGACCATTTATGCAGTAATAGGCTTTTGTGATAGGAGGAGAAGTCTTTTCCCTTCCTCACATAGTTTATAATTAGTCTATCCCCAAAATATCTTCTGTCTGAACAAAAGAGAGGAAGTCCATCTTTGCCTGTGATCATTTTCATCACCCATCCTTGGTCCAATATCTATTTTTGCTAAATTCTCTCTGAGATGGGTGACTAAAAATGAACATATTATATGAAGTAAAGACTTACCCTTGATAACATACGGCATTATACTATTAAAGCCCAACCACCTGTTTGTATTTGATGATTATGCACATGAAGAAGTTGTTTTAACCAAGTTGTCCAAGAACATACAGTTCTTTTCGTTCAGTGGTTACAGTGAACACAGAACACATTGTGCAGCAATACTTCAAGTTATTCCTTCCAATGTGCTTTAACATTGCCTTGTGTAAAAACAAAAATACCCCCAAACTATTTCTGATGAAAGGTTACATGAAATTGAGCTATTCCTCTGCCATTTCCTGCAGTTCTCATGGGGTCAAACGGAGCATTACATGTTATTCACCTAGATAGATATCTTCTATAAAAGATTCAGAGACTGATTAATATAAAAAAAAGTGCTTCGAAAAGTCTGTACAGGGGTGCAAAAATGACCCCCTCCCCCAGGACTACAACTTGCATAAGGAGACAAGTCATCGGGGGATAGGGGGTAGTTGGTATTAGTGCACTTTGGTTGCACTTAGCTGCCCATGACTCTTGGGGAGGAGAAAATGGGCAGCCATAGGGAAAATGCTGCTGCTTACCTAATTACATCAGTTATTTGTTGAATGATGATCACTTCTACTTGGCATTCAGCTGAATATCAAAAGCTGCTGGTTGTACTCTTTTGTATTTATCTTGTGCAGTGTGACACTCCCCTCTCCACTAATTATTCACTTTAGCACATGGGATAAAGTAGTCAGAGTCTAGACTCTCTGGTAGACTGTTAACAAGTGGGAACAATCACCTGGATTTAGCCATACATCAGTCTTTAGGCCCATAAAGTAATATATTAAATAACTGATTTATGAATAAATAAATGCATTTTGTTTGCCAGTTCTCTTAATCCCCCTACAGTGACCATTTTAGTGACACTGTAACAGCTGTATTCCAGTGTTCTATCTTGTTTCGGATAATGCAGTTACCTGGCATTACCTGTCACAAGACAGGGCTTCTCCCTAGATTTCAAGCATGCCCTGCCCCCACCCAGTATTCTTTAAATAGGCTTATTGGCTAAACATAAGTAAAACAAAACACAAACAGTTCTTCAGCTCACCCTTCTCAGCCTCTCCTGCTCCCCACTGGCTCTGCTACTCTTCCTGGGCACCTTGTTCCAGGGCCTCTCCCCAGGAGGTATCTCAGCTCTTCTCTCCAGGCACAGCCTACCTCCATCATTTTCCCCTTCCTGCCCTTTGAATCTCTTTAGAGCCCCAGGTGCAGCCTTGACCCCTTTAATTAGCTAAGTTGGGCCCACTCACACAATACCATTTCCTTTTATCTGGATCTGAGATGTCTTTCCTAGTTCTTTCTGTTATCCAATCAGAGTGGCCCCTTCACAAGGAGTAAATACCCTGTCCCTGTGGGAACTAATAAGGGATTAAATTCTTTTTTTTTTCTGGGCAGTCAGGCAGATGGGTGGCAGATCCTCAGACAGTGTACATTTTCATACTCCATCAACTTGACATGAGCTAATACCATTTACACAAGTTGAGGATCTGGCCCATCATCTTTTCCAGTGCTGCCAAACTAGAAAGGAAGAACTGGCAGCTGTTCCTCATTCAGCTGCAGGATGGAGGAACTAAGAGCTGTGCCTCCTAACTGGGAAATGGAGGAGGGCACCAATCAACAGGAAACAGAGGCTCCCAATACAGACTCCAAACTAGGAGGAAGGCATAACTGGGGAGAACTGACTGCCAGCCCTGAATGAAGGAGGTCTATGCCACTGCCACAGAGTCAGGGGTGAAAATAACTTATGGGACTTACCAGTGCAGAGCTGGGGTCCTGTGCGCGGGGGGCACTCGGGCTGAAGTGGTGGGGGCTTTAAATCCCCAGGCCCTTTAAATCACCACCGCTACTCTGGGGCTCTGGCGGCGATTTAAAGGGCCCTGGGATTCTGGCTGTGGTAGCAGTGGCTGGGAGTCCAGGGCCCTTTAAATCATCACTGGAGCCCCATGGTAGCTGTAACTGCAGCAGTGGGCAGGAACCCCTGGGGCTTTGTCAGTGATTTAAAGGGCCAGGGGCTCCAGCCGCTGCTGGGAGCCCAGGGCCCTTTTAAATTGCCCATCTGGGGAAGCTGCCCCCTGCCGGTATGGTCAGCTATGTACCGGCTCTTGCCGGTATGCCGGACTGGACCGTCTTACTTTCACCTCTGCACAGACTACAACCAAGATTCTTGCCATCCTTTGCCTGATTCTTTCTGGGTGTGCAAATGAAACAAAAGGAAACTGCCCTGCACTTGTTTTCTCATCTGACTATTTAAGACTAAAGGGGCCACCTCACGATTGTATTGTTTCCCAAGGCTGAGACCAGAATGTATTTTACTACCTTTTTGTACCATACTTAAAAAACCAGGGACCTTAAGCCCCCGTGTGTGGCTAACATTCCTGGATATCTGTGTAAAAGGTAACATTTATTAATCAACCAACCATGTTTATTTTGATAGTGCCCAAGGACCAACCAAGAATGGGGCTTCATGATGTTAGACACTATACAAACAGAGTAATATACAGCACTTGCCCTGAAGAGCTTACAATTTCTATAGACAAAACAGACACTGGGTGGGAGTGAATGTGAGGGTGGCAAATGTCATGTTAGTGCTATAATTTGGGAAGGGGGGCAGGGTTGAGGGTTAGTTAGGGTTTAAGCCATATGGCAAGAAGAGGGGGACACTGAAGGGAAGGACAGGAAAGGGGAAAAGAGATGTGTACAAGATCCAGCTGTGGAATGAGGCTGAGGTAAAGAGACTGCAGGGAGGGCAGTAGGGGAGTGGAGCATACACTCAGGCAGCACAAGACAGAGAAAGTCCACTTAAAACTGTAGAAAATTCTGACACCCCAGAAGTCCAAACGTCCCTGTTTTAGTCTGCACTCTACAAAATAACTCTATTCTTCTCCTGAAGTACAAACTTTCCACTCATTGCAACTGTCCCTAACAACTGAGCTATTTGCTTGTTCTTATGAAGAGCAGGTGACCTCCAAGTTATCACCTAGTCTCTAGCCTCACAGATCCCAGCTGGGAGGCAGCTGATCCATCATAAGTGGGGCTGAGCCCAACTCCCTTCAGAGGGTCACTCCACCTTGTGGCATATCTCCTCATCTAGGATTTAATCCACCATTTTATTTCTTAAATCAGCCTTTGATCCTTAATGATCTACTAGTTCAATGGATTCAATAGTTTGCATTCCTTTCTTAGCCCTGCACTTTTATTTGTAAATACTAGAACAATAAAAGGAATTAACCCACATTCACTTAAACTCATACCTACTGAAGCATGAAAACTTCAGAGTTCAAGCTGTAACTTTATCCTTAGCTCACCCTATTACGTAAGGAACTGAAAGGCCTCCAAATAGCAAGTGACTTCACTTATCGTACAGCATACACTGCAGTACAGGGTGAGGTAAGTACAGACTTGCAGCCTTAAGTTTGTTTTTCCTGGCTTTGGCTCTTATAAACTGCAGTGCTTTAGTCTAACGCATTGCCACAGGCAGCCTAATATCACAGAGCTTATAATTTTCTATGTTTACTGAAGCTATTTAACAAAAGTTTGGAATGAGGTGGGTTTTTTCCCTCTCCTTCCCATCTCAACCCCACATCTTGAAGGAACCACACAAAATTTATGAAACCACAAAAGAAAAGGAGAGTTCTGCTTAGCTGCATGGGCTACTGAGTGGAGGGTGCTCCTAGATTCTTGCTGACTCAAAGACTTTAAGGTCAGAAGAGACCATCATGATCATCTAGTCTAGCTTCCTGTGCATTGCAGGCCACAGAAATTCATCCATCCACTCCTGCAATAGACCCCAACCTCTGGCTGAGCTACTGAAGTCCTCAAATCATGGCTTAAAGACTTCAAGTTACAGAGAATCCACCATTTACACCCATAAGTGACCTGTGCCCCATGCTCTAGAGGAAGGCGAAAAACCTGTGATCATTTTGAAAAATGTTGATCAGTTCTACTTAACATGTAAAAAATAGTAATTTGCTGAGCAAGAGAGTTGCCTGAATTTTTGGAAAGCTCCTCCCTTTTTCTGGCTATTTCAGAAAGCAGCCTTCTTTGTACAGAGAAGTTAAAATGGTATTAAGAGGATGTACACAAATGTTAATAAATTGTTCAGATCAAACAAGGAAAATTATCAGAATTCATATGAAAAAATCTTAATTACTGTATTCCTTCAAGAGATTTTTTTTTAATCAGAGTGCCAGAGTGGATATTTATAGAGTCAGTTATCAATAGGTTTAGTTACTAAATAAATAGCTAACAAAACTATTTGTGACAAATTTGGACTCTTTTTTGAGTTGGAAGAACAGTTGGGTCACAATCCAAGCTGGCCTGCATAAGTCACATTCAGGTCCGTTGAACTAAAACCAAATTCAATTTGTTTCAACAAATATACTGCCTGTTGACTACCTCACAGCATAATCAGGTGCTATGGTACACACAAAGTGGTTACTATCAAAAAGAGAAAAATTCCCTTTGTATACTATATAGTTCCTGTACTATGTGCAAGGGAAAACTAGGGCTTCTCCTATAACACTTTGTGGTAACGGTTGGCAATGCCGTGAAAGTACACATGTTGTATACTGAACCGCTTACACATGGCTTCGGCAGTCCAACTTCCATTGACATCAATAGGAGTTTTTCTGGCAAAGGGCATGATCCTGCAGGATCCTGAAGCACCTTCAACTCTTATTTACTTCAGTAAATTGGGCAAGAAGAATCTCACTTCCCACCTTTTTTTAACTGTCTCTGCATATCCATCCATAGGAAACATCACAATGATCAGATAGGATTATCTCAGCCAATCAGTGACAGGGAAGACTCACTATATAATTTATACCATATGATCCTCTTTATCTACATCCCCAAGAATACATAGGCTAAAATTTGGCAGCAATGCAAATAGGGTCTTCAGGCCTCAAAGACAATTTAACCAGGCTATTTTTCCTGTGTGGAAAAAGAGAAAACAACTGAGCTCTGTACAGCTCCAGGACTCAAATCCCCTCCACAAACACATTTTTACAGCTCTAGTATTGGGTTTTATTTTTAAGTGCCAAAAGAAAAAAACTATCACTGGAACTGGTGCTGAAAGTTAGAATAACTATAGAGGTACTTTGCACGATTCGGAAAAAATATAAAATATATGCCAGTTCCCCATTCCAATAAATTCATTCTATTTAGTTTTGTGTATAGCTCAGTGAAGGACACTATAGTGTGCACGAAGCAGAAATTAATCTTTATAATCTTGGAATAACTCAACTATAACAATATTAAGAAGACTTGTTTCTGAAATACCCTAATTTTATGTTCCTGAGTGCTTCTTACAACAATGGATCATATCCTCTGTCTTTCCAGTCATGCTCCAGTGCTACTATAATTCTTTATATTACAATTGTTTTAGATCCTCCAGATGGTTATTTAATGTTTCATTACTTAGGGACCCTATTGTAGTTTCCTATAAGGATTTTTTAAAAGGGCTAGGTGAAAAATTAATATTAACTCAGTCTCCTTTATTACAGTAATACATTAGGGCTACACCACATAAGTTCTACAAGAAACAGCATGAGACAAAATCAGTTAGTGCTCAACTTTAGCATTATGTTGCTACCCAAGGTATGGGAGTCAGCTGCCACAAATGGAGTTCAGGAGTCCTAGGAAAAGGAGTAGTGTCTCCTTGCCCCCTTCCCATCACACCCTACCCACCTTACAGAAGAAAGCTCTGCAGGCTTTTGCAGTTGTCAGAGGAGAGAATCATACCTGCCTACAATGAAAATTAAAAAGCCTGATATATTCCTCCTCACTGACCTACTAACACACATGTGTACACGATGTACTCAAGGTTTTCTGGGGAAAAATAAAAATTGTTAAACAAAATTTATTCTCCCACACCCCCATGTGGAAAATAATATCTCTGATTATTTTAAAAGAATTTTGACTGGGGTTCAAGGACTGTCATTAATGTGGCCTGTTACGACAAGACCCTTAATTCCCTGTTCTGTTCAATATCATGTTCATAACTAACTGTGATAACTGCAGTCATGGTCCCTGCAGCACTGCACCCATTGCTGAGACATCACCTAAAGCCAAAACAGTCTACAATCTGACCCACTGCAAGATCGAGGCTCACCTGAGGGGGGTCCTAAAACCCAACCCTCTATCAGGCCTTTGGTGGCTCCTCAGAACTCCCCCGATCTTAGCAGGATTGACAGATCACTATGGTGGCCTGATAAACCCCCCAAGATTTCCTGGAGGCTTTCCCATCCTGCAGAACACAGAAGACCAACAGAAAAATAAGGAATGTTCTCTTATATCATAACCATTCTAAAGTCTCACTCCTAGCAAGTCTCTGAGTCCTTGTCTAGTAAGACACTTAAACATGAGCTTGCTTCAAGCACATGAGCTGGATTATTGAAGTGAATGGGACTGCTCATGTTCTTGAAGTTAGACACATGTTTAAGCATGTCATTGCATTTGGGGCCAGAGGGCTCGGCCCTTAGAAGTATCAAGTTTTAAGAGTCTCAACCTGCCTATACGTGAGCAGGGTCATGCTTCAAAAGAGGTAACAACTAAAATCTGCTTCAGATGATGTCGAACAAATCAACCAATGTTTTAATTGCTGCTTTTAAATATATCATCTCACAGTTAGGCTTTCAGCAATGTATTGATGCATAGGTTTCCTTGCTGGTTTGAACTTTCTGCAAGAAAAAAAATACCCTGACATTCTTAATTAGCTATTAAATGAGGGCAGTGAAAAACTAAAAACTCTCAGGTTTCAGAGTATATAATTACAGGAAATTAAAATGACAAGTGAGCATTTCTTCTTGGTAAAGTTCCAGCTAAAGAAGGACTCCCTACAGAATTGTATGCATGCTGTGCAATATCCAACAAACTCCACTTTACTTTGTATTTTCAATTATCTAGTATTTACAATTGAACTGGGCATCAGTTTTTGATATACTATCAAAAATGGTAGCTGACCATTTCTCTATAGTATACAACATTTGTATGGATTGTGTGGGGTTGAAGGACATCAAAGATGTGTCAATACAACTTGAAAACTGGATATCTGTTTCCTATGTTGCAATCAGCAGCGTATTAATGCCTAGGCTGAGCGGAGGGGGGGCTGGGAGCTGCTGTGGGAGGGGGCGGCTATTATTTCAGGGCCTAGGGGTGGCAAAATCATTAATCCGCCACTGGTTGCAATCCTTTATCAAATAAACTATTCACTTTTTTTCCCCCAATCAATTGGAGAAAGAATTATTCACAAATAACTTTGTCAACACTATTCAACGAGCTCTAGAAATAAACTTTAGCTCAAAAATCTCTCTTTGGTTGCTTTCAAGAGGAAATGGATTAATACATACTAGTTTCTTGTTTGTTTAATTAGTATAAAAATACATGCCAACTTGAAGTCATACTCTCTGTGCTTTAACTCTCCTAATAGAAAACAGAAGCAAAACTAAATCTATTAGGTTTCAGAGTAGCAGCCGTGTTAGTCTGTATTTGCAAAAAAGAAAAGGAGTAATTATGGCACCTTAGAGACTAACAAATTTATTTGAGCATGGTGGCACCGAATGCATCCGATGAAGTGAGCTGTAGCTCACGAAAGCTTATGCTCAAATAAATTTGTCTCTAAGATGCCACAAGTACTCCTTTTCTTTTTTGCAAATCTATTAGGAGTCCTTTTCCCATCACATATAATAAGGATGAAGGTCTTTAACTGGCTTAAAATCACAAGTTGAAGAGAAACACAGTCAGTGAAACTTAATACCTGTAGGAAATACATTCATGGGAGTGTATTGGTTTGAATAAATCTGTGTTCTATTTTAATTAATTGGCGAAAGGTGAAGTTTAAAAAAATAGAAATTTTCAGTGTGGGAATTTCCAAAATGAATATTTTTGCTATAAATGTTAACACAATCATAGGTTGTTTACATCAGCATTTTATTAGTTTAATTATACCCTATTGGGCCAACATTTTTGAATGTATTGATTTATTTCAAAGGCTGGAAGCTCCCATAAAATTAAATGGAATTTTGGAGTACTAGACATTTCCGTAAGTGAGGCCATTTTTATTTAGGTCCTTAAATATGGATTAAGAAGCTAAACTTCATGAACCTAGCTATGGAAATATTAGCCTACATGCACATGTCCTTTGAAATACTAAGGACAGGAACAGAATGATATTATAAATAACTGTAATAAATAACTAAACACACAAGTCACAATGGGCTGTTATAGTATAGTACTGAGATGGTTAGAAAAAACAACTTTGAATTAACTGTTCTAACAAAAAACATGGCTAAAAAAATTTTCCCATATCACTGGAAATAAATACTGGGACTCACTGTTTGTATAGAAACTCAAACATGAGCTGTGAAGTCACGCATTGATGTCATAGCCTACTAATCTACACTCTCTTCCTCCGTGAAGAGGATTTTGTGCTAAAATACTTTAGAACACATGCTATGTAGCCATACTCTTTTCTGGAGTCTTGTATAGCACATCAGACATAAGGGGAATTAGAGTTTGTATCATGCTATGCATCCTACCTACTCCTCTTCTGACTTGCGCCAGAAGAATGAACATTGAAACCTAGTATACTTTGCATTATCCATCGATACATAAATGTTCATTTTAAAAAGGAGATAACTAACACTTATCTAGGACTCTGTTGTAGGCTTTATCCTTTGAGGAACAAAACATTTTGCAAACAGAGCTTCTAGTGTTTTATTTTACATAAGCCAAATTAGCCACAATCTGCAGAAATTGTTGGATTCCTTTCCCTACTTGGTTTATGGTGTTCTATTTGCAATTCAATGTATTTCCATGTTATGATAGAGAATTATGTTTGAATACTAACTGGGAAGAGGGGAAAGAGAGAAACAAGCCATGTCATAAATTTCAGATCTGATCATCCACAGAATTCAAGAGATTGAGTGGCATCATGTACCTTGTTCCATTTAGACAGTTTGAGTCCATCTCTAAGGCACATAAATTACAGTTGTTGGTCAGATTCCTTCAAGGACTGGAAACTTGTTCAGACCTCCAACACTACAGAGCAGAAAGTTCTAATGTCTTCCTCAGAAAGAAAGTTGATGCTGCTTATGATTGTAGAAGTAGAGTGCCCTGTGACTCTTCTTAATGTGAGGCATTTTACAGCCAACACACACAGAACCCTACTCCACTTGCCTGAATTCTGAGGAGGATTCTATAAGGGCCTTCAAGAAGGGTCAACTCATTGTCCCAACCTCATGCTGTACTGGATCTAAGAAATGAACCCAATCTTACCAACTTCTTTATTATTTATATTCCTTTATTGTTAATTAGCATTCTCATAGCACCCAAAATGTTAATAAATATAGAGAAACAGGGCATGCCCTGAAGAGCTGACAATTTAAGAAAATAATTAACTCTGATTTTTGTTAAATATACATATATTGCTCATATCTAACTAACAGTTATAGCACTAAAAGTCTTCCTAACAAATGGAATTTGACTCAAAACTGCCTCTCCAACCTTTATTGTGAATGCTGAGCAGTTCTTCATTTTTCACAAATTATGGCCCTGACCCTACAAAAACCTATGCCCATGTTAAACTTTACTTATGTGAACAGTACCATTGTCTTCAATGTGGATTAATCACAGGAAACAAATGATTTCATCTGAAAAGTGCAGAAGAGGATATGAAAGTAAAGATGCCACAGTGGAGAGGGAGGGGATCAATATTTCAAGAATAATTGCCAATTAAAATGTGCATGCAAACATACTAAAAAGATCAATTCACAGTGACACTTCATCTCTTTGCTTTGTTTACATTTGAACTGAAAGCAGCTACGCCAAAAATACAGACGTGTTTAACTGAAATTGATCCTCTTGAATTATAGACACTGTCACTATCTGAACATGTGCCCTTTTTCTATTTACAAAGACCAAGCCATGCAGATCATAAAAAGAATCATCATGTGGACCCATCTTTTTTTAAAATAAAGACAAAGGAATTAAACAACTTATATGACACGTCAGAGGATACATGTTGAAAAATAAATACATAATTTTCAAACATCTTAAGGATTTTACCCTAAGCTTGAAGTTCTTAGAATGGCAGTAAACTGATGAGGAAAACACACCCTATCCAAAATGTTTAGCTGCTTTTTACTTCTATTATTAGTGCTGAGAGATAAAAGGAGCATCTTTTTGTGAGTCCACACTCTGTTCTCTTTGCTGATTCTATAGCAACTGTTAAATATGATTCTGTGCTGACATCAATTAGCAATGCTGCTGCACATTAGCAAACAGACGTTTTGGCACGATAGACACTGTAGAATCTGAAGCTGTTGACAATCAAAAACTGCCATGTTAATTTCAAACTCATATACACAATCAATATTTCTCAAATGGAAATGGTATTAGTACTCTTAAATAAATGAATGATTTTTTTGTCTTTTTTTAACCCAAGAATATACAGCAGAGCAGCTGTAGAGCTTCAGCAGATATTGTTTAAAAAAACTCTAAATATTCTAACTAAAAATAATCATCAACACTAGAGCCAAAACCTATGTGTAAAACCACAAAATTAACCCACAGGGATCTAGTGTTAATTTTCACATACCTGTTCCTTTCTTTTTACTTTGACTTTGCTGTCCTCAGTCTTTCAATGAAAAGCCTTCATTGTAAACTTCACTGAGCAGTATGATAACATAAGTGAACAATTTAACCTGTAAGACCCATTAGCTTTTTCTGTGCATTGGTGCTTAGTATACTATCTTGAAATGTCCCCTTTTTTATTGGATGAAAGGGTGTTCCAATACATATAACAAAACCATCAGCTTCATCTGGCAACTGATCATTAATGCAGTTTCTCTAGCAAAAATGTCCATTTTATACATCTCTAGTAGCCACTGATCTCTGGTCCAAATTCATCCCTGGTATAATTCCATTGTGCATGACTTCACCCTTATATTCAGGTCTATCTGCAGCTCAGATGGTTTTCCTTGTTCCTTTGGCAGTAGCATTCCTTTAATTATGAGAGTAGTTAATTATTTGGTATGCCAGCATTAGTTTACCAGCTTGGATTTGCTTTGCAATTAGCTTTAGTATAATTTATTATTATTTATTTGCATTATTGCACCTAGGATCCCTGTCACAGACAAGAACATCATTGTGCTAGGCACTGTACTAAATACAGAACAAAAAGATGGTATTGCTGTTCCTGAATTTGGGTGGGGTATTCTGCAAGTTCCATATACCTTTGCTTGGACTGCTGATTTGACCTTAATATTAAATTGACCTATGACCATACTAAAATGAGTTTATATGTTGGGGAAAACTCCAGAATGATTAAACTTTCGCATGTAGGTTGTGGATTATTACCAGTCACCACTATATTGGGTGACTAAACTATTTTTGTAAAAATTTGTAATTATAGCAGTGGCTCATAAATGGATTGGCCTCCTAGAAATCAGTGATAATAATCTCCTGTTAAATGGTCTTGCCTTCTCTTTAGAAATAAATGCATACCAGAGTGGGGGACTTTATGCGTCATAAGCAGCTCCTTTACTTGGCTGCAAAAACATTTGATCAATTGGCTACCATGTCTAAAGCACCTCCTTGTACGTGGTAGAGCTGGTAAAATTTTTCAACCAAAATTTCTGGGGGGGAGGCAAGGGAAGGAAACGCATATTCTGGCCCTCTAAAACACTTTGTAAATTTGAGTTCATATGCTGAAATTATTAGAAATTAGAAATTGTATTATTAGAAAAAGCTTTAAATGTAATCAAGATTTTTCTTTTGAGGTCAAATAAAATATTTTGTTTGCCCTGAAATTACTGGGGCTTTTTTACTTTCTGATTTGATGAAAAATAGAACAAATTTTGATTTTGGATCAACCTGAAAGAAAATCACCCAGAAGAATGAAACAACTATTTTAATACAAAATTCTGTAGAAAGTCTGTCATTAGTTTCACATATCTCTAGTGCATGGCTAGATTACATGCAAAGCCACTGCCCATTTGGCATAGTGCTTGTCATTTTCAGATGCAGTATTAGGAAGCATTGTTTTATCATGATTTTCACCGCTGCTACATAATGCATAATACCAAATGTAGATTCACTGGATATATTTAGCTGTGTGATTTCAGATTTAAAATAACTCATTTTGCTGCCTTTCCTACCTCTAGGCTTATGAAAAAGAATTTAAAAAAAATTATTTTCTACAAACTATTCCTAGACATTCTGCCTGTAGCATGCCTAAAACCATGCTAATGGTCCTCTTTAGTCTGTGCTGGACTGCCTTTGTGCCACATATTCTCTCTCTTCTATTCTTCACTCTAAATAACTTCCTGTTCCTTCCTCTGAATTACCAACAATTACCCTTCACAGCTGCATTTCTGCAATTTCACCATTGCTGACATGACTCTAATATAGCAAATGTGCTTTGGGTTTTCCTCAGCATCCTCATCTGGAACCTGCATCTCAGTGCATAACTTTGCCAACAAATACCACCCATAATACCACCACTACCAGGCATAAGTTGCCTCCTACTCTGCCAATAAAGATCTAAGCAACCGCCAGCCGCAAATATTCTCCCCTTCCAGATTTCTAGTTTGTCCTCCCTCTCCCATCAACCACACATCATTTTCCCCTCACCAAGGCTCCCACAAGCATTATCCCTCCCAACGTTTCCCCCAAGGCGCTCTCTCTCTCTCTCTCTCTCTCTCTCTCCTTGACCTTGTTTCCCATCACCACACATGAATCTACTTGCTGTGGAGCAGAGGGATGATTTCTCCTCTGGAGTCTGCTAAGCAGCCTCAATCCATCCCCTTGCATTCCACCTGTTCTCCAAAGAGTGCAATGAGGGACCTGAGCAGACTCCGGAGAACTGCCTCCTGCCTGTGCAGTAGTGAGACAGTGATCCCTAGTGGCAGGAAATTACAATGCAGCCGCCTCCTCCTTGCCCAACCAATCAACCCAACAGCTGATCAACATTGGAAGGGGCTTAATGCTATGTCATTAAAGAGCTTTATATTGCTCCCTATGTCCTTCACTTTGCTTTACATGTGGGGAGAGGGGAACATTGTCTCATGGGCTGAAAGTTAGGGGTAAATGTCTGCCTTAAAATTATATCCCTGCCCATGTGCTTCTTGTGCCCTGTATTTTTCAGGCACTTATTTAATCCTTCAGAGTCTCAAATTCACTGGTGGCATTGAATGCTTTCCTTTAATGCAAAAGTGATCTATGGGATCTGACTGTCCTTCGTCTAGAGTGATAAACCCATACAGGAATAAATTGCTCCTACAACGCTCGGAGATGGCTGGAAGCATTTAGCAGTGTAATCTGTGTGTCCTGCTTTTCTGCATCTGATGGTATGCGATGCTGATATATACAAGAGCAGACTTTTTCCTCTATAAACATGCAAAAACAATACTCACATCAAGATATTTCTGTTTCACTTTGTAGTCTTCCAGTGAGACTCTAGGTAAGAGTTTTATCAATAGTGAATCACACTTGTGTATATGCAGGGAATGGAATACAAAGTTGGTACCAAGATTTTTTTTTCTTTTTTTTAAACAATCAAGTTTTCCTCCTTTTGTACAGGTGTCGTTTACATTTCTCTTTGATGTTTCTCTGAAAATCCTAGCTTGAAATTGATTAACTTTATCATTTGTTCTCTTAAAAGTACTTTGCATTTTTACAGTTCTAAGAGAAGATCTTCAAGCACTTTCCAAATAATGAATGAGGGCGGTCAAACTTCATGATATGGATATTGTTCTCATCTTTCATGATGCGGGAAATTGAAGCACAGGGAAGCTGTCATTTGCCCAAAGTTGAGCAGTGAGTCACTGATGGAGTCAAATGTAGAACCCTCAGATCTTTGAACATCAAGTGTTGTGCTTTAACTGCTACGGTGCTTATCCCTTAAAAAAGAAATAAAAAATTCACTGAGTAGTTCTGAAACCATGGTTCAACAGTCTATGGAATAATAAATGTCTTAAGTAATGCAATAACAACACTAATCGCATGTATCACTGCAATAGAGGTACAATGCTGAAGCCTAAATCAAAATCTTGCACCAAAAACATCCCTCAGTACAGCCTTAGATCAAACTTTGAAGTTTGGGGCTCATCTCTAATTTTAAAGGGAGCAGATATGCATGATGTTCAGTTCTGTTCAATTAATAAATGTAAGACAGCAATACAGGGCCTTCTTAGGGACATCGCTAGCTGTTTGAAATTTACATTCACCAGCTGATCATTGTTCTTTCCCTTTCTCATTCTGCAGTCTATTCCTAATTGTCTAAGGCAGACCAACTATTACACACAAGATAATTGCCAACATAAAGGTTGCAGCTAGAGATAGCTAGTAAAATGTTAGTACAAGAGCTAGTGAGGAGGGGAGGAAGTTGATATATTCTGAATACAAAATATCGCCTCCATTGCATTAAAAATAACAAACGAAAGTCAGGCTGATGTAAACAGATGCCAGTCTGACTGAAGTCAGAGGGAATTGGGCTGCATGTTGATGAGAGGGCCTAATGTGCCCTATCACCGCAGCTCTTTTCTCAGATGATTCAGACAGTATAAAAGGCACAGAGTTCAGGTGACCCATGAGCATTTCCTTTAAGTCACTATCTAGTGGTACGGTAGTTTCAAAAAAAAAAAAAGGACGTTTTTATTTGAGCCCTCATCTAGAGAACCTGATTTACTGAGCTCAGATCCTAACTGGTACTTTCCAGCTCAGTTAGGACAGAGTCAAACATGGCTTTGTAGTTTTACGAAGAAAAAAATCAGAGAGTGCACTTTTCTTCAAAACTAATGAAACTGAAAAAACAGAACTGTTACTAAAACCAGTATGGAATAGTTCACCCAAATATCCAGAATAAAAATGCAGGAGAACTTACCTGCAACCAATGTCAGGCCTGGAAGGGAGAGAAGAAGAGGGAGCCTAGTTCAGTACAGGTCTGACTACCGAAAAGGCAGGAGCTAGCTGCTTCCCTACCTGAAGGGAAGGATCAGTAGCCTGCCAGCTGAGACAGTCAGCAAGAGCTAAGCACTGTCTCCCTGGCCAAAGGAGATTGAGGAAAAAGGCCTGGGAGCACCCAGCCCAGGAGGAGCTTGGAGACCCAAAGAACAGAGACCTTGTGGGGTTCCAGCCCCACCAAACTCATGGCTGTTCTGCCTGGAGGAACCTGGGGCCGCAACAGGATGCCGCCCAGAGTCCTCAAGAGGGCACTATTCGAGACAAGCCACCACAGCAACTTGGACTATAGGGGCCATGCTCCAAACCAAAGGGACAGTAGTAGATAATAGCCCAGGGCAGTACCTGTAGACTCCTTGCTAGGAGGTGACCTACACAGGAGGTGACTTACACAGGTTCCTGAGCTGGGACACAGCGGAGGGGGAGGGCCTGGGTCCCCACATCGTCCCCTCTATCTTAAAGACTGAGGCACCTCAATCAGAAAAGAAGGGGGCTGGAAGTCCAACCACTAGGCTGTCTGGCCCTCAAAGCCCCCTGTTACAGTTTTGGTGGAGAATGCTGACAGATCCCCTTCTCCCTGCCTAAGGGAATTAGAAAACAAAAAACAAAACATAAAAATCCCTCAAGTAACCACCATGCCCAACCCTCCCCTCTCACTGACTTGAAATGGAACAGCAGCTAACATAGATGGCTGAACTAAACCCTCATCAACAGCAGCAACAACTACTTCAGCAGATGGCCAATCAGCAGCAGCAACAGCTGATCTGCAAGCTAGCAGCAGCAGGTCCAGCAAGTGGCCACAATACTACAGCCACGCGCTCCAGCAGAGCCAGCAAACCCACTCCAGTTGTAATAAAAGGGTTTGCCTGCGGGAGCTCCAGCATAGTGAGTAGTTACTCTTCTTATTACTATCTTTTAGTCGAAGCTCCTAGACAATTGGCAGAGGCCATATGAAGTGACCCAATAGGCAGGGCACATGAATTACAAAATCTGACAATCAGACAAGTGAAAGATGTGACAAATCTATCACATGATTCTTTTAAAACCATGGAAAACTCAGGAAAGCCAGTTCCCTACCCTCTGGCATCTGAACTGGGCCCACAGACTGCCAAGGCCTCAAAGCAGGGGATGGTCAAGATTGGGAACATCCTTACCCCAGAAAGTCAAGGCTCAGCAACTGATCATCACCTTTTCCTCAGTATTTTCTATCCAAGCTGGGTGCACCCATCTAATGACTCATAACATTGAGATGGAAGCAGGAGTTAAGGTCAAAGAAAACCCTCTACCCCCTCTCGAATTTGAGGGAAACTATGATACAAGAACTAGATCAATCAGTGCTAGAGCTGGGAGTGATTGAAGAATCATTTAGTGATGGAAAAAGCCCAGCAGTGCTGGTCCCTGAGCCTGATGGGAGCATTCGGTTTTGCCTGAATTTCCAAAAGGTCAATGCAGTATCAAAATTTCATGTGTACCCAATGACTTGCGTTGATGAACTATTCGACCAGCTAGGGGAGGCTGAGTATGCAATGCCCCCCCGCCCCGCCACAGCTATGCTGCCGAAAACCGGAGCGAGTGAAGGACCTGATGCCGAAGTGCCACTTAAGACCCAAAGCGCCGCCGGGAGAGTAAAAATGTAAAAGGAGCCAAAGAATTAAAAAGGCACCAAAGAATTAAAAAGGCGCCACTTCTGCTCAGTGGGGGAGCGGCCGCTGCCCTGCTTCCCCCCCAGCTACGCTACTGAGCATGAATCCTGCTAAGTGTCACCTGGGCAAGGATCAAACAACCCACCTTGAGTCCACTTTAGGAAAAGGCACAGTGCAACCATTGATCAATAAGGTCCAGGACCCCCAGTCATGTCACACACTTTCCTACAGGAAACAGATACGCCAGTGTTTAGATCTGGCCAGGTACTACTGCCAATTTATTCCAGGGTTCTCAAACATAGCGGCCGCTCTTACTGATCTTCTGAAGAATGGTAGCCCAAAGAGGATCCAGTGGACCAGATCCTGTGAGGAGGTTTTTCAAATCTGGAAATCCCAGCCCTCCCGAAAAACTGCTTTATACAGCCCAAACTTCACGAAAGAGTTCCTGCTACAGACCAATGCATCGGATGTGGACATAGGAACCATTTTATCCCATGTAGTGGAAAGTGAGGAGCACTCCATCCTCAGAGAGGGCTTACTCTGTGATTGAAAAAGCAGCATTGGAAGTAAAATGGGCTGTGGGCTCACTCCACTACTACCTTCAGGGTGCTCACTTTGCATTAGTCACTCACCATGCCCCTCTCTGATGGCTAAATTCCATGCCTAAACCCTGAATTATGAGGTGGTACCTCTTCCTCCAGCCTTTCTCTTTCCAATATTGGGATGAAGACCCCACCCGAATGCTGACTTCTTTTTATAGGGTCAAGAAGAGCAGATGTGTGTTGGGGTGGGAGGATCTGAATAATGACGGGGGGCTGTGTAATGGAGCAGATAAACCACCCACCAGTACAGAAGGGGTTAAAGAGAGCCTTTGGACCCAGCTAACCCAGCTGTTATACCTGCTGCTGACATTAGGCCTGCGGGGGAGAAGAAAAGAGGGACCCTGGTTCAGTCTGGGCATGCCTGGAAAAGAGCAGGAGCTAGTTACTTCCCTACCTGGGGTGAAGGATGATGAAGTATCCAGCAAGAATGAAGCACCATCTCTGGGGCCAAAGGAAACTGAGAAAAAGGCCTAGGAGTACCCAGCCTGGGAGGAATGCAGGGGACCAAAGCATGGAGACCTTGTGACATTCCAACCCTGCCAAAATCATGTGGCTGCCCCACCTGGAGGTGCCTAGGAGCGCAAAAGTATGCTGCTCAGGTTCCACAAGGGGCACTACTAGAGACAGGCTAGCACAGCAACTTGGGCTATAGGGTCCATGCCCCAAACTGAAAAGACAGCAGTAGTACATAGCTCAGGACAGTGGACCAACCACTAGGCCGCCTGGACCTCCAAGTCCCCTGTTACAGCCCACAAACCAGATATGTATTTCAGATGATCTGTGTAATGGGATTGTCAGATTCTAGGGCTATGGATAAAGCTGTAGAAAATTTCTTCTCACCCTCACTGGTGTCATGTTCTAAAACCCTATGCAAAGATGCAGACCTATTTCTCTGATTCACCTTAGCAGCCACATTAGTGGAGTCCTATTATTTCCCACCTACTAAAGGCAGAAATGGAGGAGTCCTGCACGGATAAACCCCAAGAACAGAAAAATTAAAAAGAAAGTCTAGGCTGAGGTATTATATTTTGTTTAAGAAAATAAGAAGCCACATTTTTCAAGAGTGACCAGTTATTCTGTGTGATCAACATGACACCTGAAAAGTGCCTGTTTTTCAGAAAATGTGGGTTCCTTCAGTCGGCATTCCAAAATCACCTTTTGAAAATCTTTGCCTAAAGACAAACCCCAAGAATGGAGTAAGTTTGGACCCTGTTCTCTGTGTCCATGTTGATGGGGAGAGGCTCTCCCACTGCTTACAGGCTGCGTCCTGAAAAAAAGGAAAGCAGCATTAGCAGTGTAAGTAGCAATGCACTGTTTTCCTTACGTATATTATGTTATGAATAATAAAACAATTTCACTGCTAGTGATCCATTCTGTCTGGTACAAGGAAAGTAGTTCAGTTTGCAGATGGATCAAATCTTATGTCAAGTTAATTTGAACTCAGTGGTCTGGACTACAGCTGTAGCACTAGTCTACATGGAGTTACCGTAACTAAACCTAGTCTATAATTTTACTATTATAGAGGTGGTTGTTGCATCATGTGGCAGCGTATGCATGTCCAATCTTTTGTCGAAGTAGGCAGGAAGCGTGCTGATACCACAGTTACAGCTTATCAGACTGTCTTGGGTCTCGCCACAATGAGATCCAAGGGTCAGGGTGTAAACGGCAGCCCTCAGGTACAGGACAGCGTGGCCTAGCAGATAAAGTAAATACTGCAGCCCTTGCATTCAGGGCAGCATGGCCTGAGGGATGAGACTTCCTCCGCCCATAGTTAATCCCTTCCAGCCCAGTGCAGGGTATGCGTGCCCCGTCACACATAGTAAAGGGTAGCAAATATGCTGTATGAGTTTCAATTCCTTTTGTAAATCAAGAAGATGACCCACATCACCATTGGAGAATGGCTTAAGAGCAATAAAAATAATTAAATCACTAGAGGAGCTATGATATAACAGAGACAACATGTTGGATTCTCTGACCTATATTGCACAGTACCTCACTGATTCTTTTGCTGGCTCTGGATTCTAACAAACGTTTTTGGTATCTATGGAAAAGTCAGTTTGATGTTATTTATTAATTATTTATTCTGTGTAAATTCTGTTTTGTCTTGCATGCCAACAAATCAACTGAAATTAGTAAGACAGTCCATTCTCTCCAGGCTGAGGTTCATTAGGGCTTAGGCTGCAGACAGGGCTTTTCCAATAATCAGGTCTCTGACTGTGAAAATCCCTCCATGTCTAATAGAAGCCCACTAAAGCTGCTTCCAGAATTCTTATGTCTTTCCTCTGGGTACACTGAATTATGGTCACCTGATTTCCCACTACCCACATATGCTCATTCACAGATAGGGAGGAGCTGCTTCTAGGAATCATCAACTGAGTCACTGGTCTGATTTCAAATTACAGATTCAAACTGTAGAATATAAACAGTTAGCACACACAGTCCTGATTTCCACAAGAACTCCAAATAAATACCGAAAAACCAACCAATAAAAAAAGCTTTTTATTAAAAAAGCAAAATATAAACAATGTATTGTGGTTCTTAAGCTTATTTAGAAACAGTTTCATTCTACTCTTGTATTGTTTAATGGTTGGTTCTAAGAAGTCTATACCAACTGCAATATTAAGGCATTTTACTCAATGGTATTTCCCTTATGGAAAAAGCTACAGATGGAAATTTCAAACCAGTTTGAAATAAGACAATCCCACAATTCTCAAACCTTATCTGACCCTTTTTAAGTTTAAAAAGGAGAATCCGTACAGATCCTCCAACTTGCAACAGATTTCTATCCTGAAACCTCTCTGCAGGTCTGGTTGTCTTTCACTGGACTCACAGCTTCTATCTAATACTGCAAATCCAAGGGATTTTTGTGGGCAGTGGAGAGAACTGAGTAATGCATTCTGGGTCCATCTTACCTTTTGAGCAGGTGATATTTGATTACAGCAGCCAGCCAACCCTGTACTGGGAGAAGGCCAAACATTACCTTGCCTACACCTGCACCTGCACCGCTCAAGCCTCAAATGCCTATACTATACCAGAAGGGAGTGGAAGTCCCACAGAGCAGAAGTGTGTCCAGAACTGACACATAGTTAGGGGAGTGGTGCAGGCAGGCTATACTTTTGGACGGGTAAAATACGCTGTGCTAGAGCACAATGCCGACACAAAACAAATGCAAACAACCACACCAGAGAAAGTGAGCCATTCCCCCAGTTTAGTTAACCCTGAAGAGCTCTCAGACAACAAGAAGCAGTTTGCACTTCACAACACACATCACTACAGTATGAGCATTAAACTCCTGCTGGCACTGGTGGGACCTGCTGCAACTACAAGTTTAGCAGCATTGTCTTAATCAGCCATGCCCCAACCCTATTACTATTCCATTCTTTAACAAGATTTATGCAACTGAAAATGTACTCTTCAATGATAACAAAATATACTGCTTCATTATCTCATATGATTTGCCATAAACTGTTTTAATTTTTAATTGTGTTTATTAGCTATCAAGTTATAAGCAAAATTGTGTTTGGCCAAGGGAGTGCAGTGTAAATATATGAGAAAACCCCCCAGGACACAAACAGATTTAAGTGATAGAAATCAATCAACAACAGTTAAATGACAGTGCTTTCTGGAGTAACACAGCTGCGTGAGTTGTGAAAGAACTGTATGAAATACAAGTATTTTTAGTCTGTAAGAATCAAAGGGTTTCTGTTGTCATGATTAAATAAAGGTCTATGTCTGAAACATAACCATTAATAGGTTTCAGAGTAGCAGCCATGTTAGTCTGTATTCGCAAAAAGAAAAGGAGTACTTGTGGCACCTTAGAGACTAACAAATTTATTAGAGCATAAGCTTTCATGAGCTACAGCTCACTTCATCGGATGCATTTGGTGGGAAAAAAAATAACCATTAATAATAAAGCAGAATAGATAGCTGGTTTGTGCAAACTGTTGCAACCCATTAGAGTTATTTGTTGAATGTCACATGTGGTTAGCACTTAGTAGGAGATTATTAACTGAGGATTTTTATTTTGTTTCTCAATAGCCAGTGCAAAAGGTGCATCTAAATAAATAAGTAGGTGGAACAATATATTCTTGACATGGAGAAACTTTTTTTTACTTGTTTGTTTCAAAAACAGGTGAAATTATAATTGTAAATTATAAGTATACTAGTATGGTGAAGTTCCTGATAGTTTATGGGTACTAAAATTGCATTCAAAGCACAGGGCAAATGCCAACATTCGACAAAAAGCTTGCCCTACATAAACTGAAGTAAAGGGAACTTAGAGAGAAATATTACAAAACAAACACAATGAACCAGACCAACCAAAATAAAGTG
Organism: Dermochelys coriacea; assembly: GCF_009764565.3. Lineage (NCBI taxonomy): Eukaryota > Metazoa > Chordata > Testudines > Dermochelyidae > Dermochelys > Dermochelys coriacea. Next base: position 188,895,115 of record NC_050068.2, on the reverse strand, counting down.
AGTTCAGAGCCCAGTTTTGTCTGTATATTATATTTTACAGTGCCTACATTCTATGGTGATTTAGTACTGTGTACATATAAATGCTATGGTTGGATTGATAGGAGCAATTATTTCTCATCAGCTTGGGGAGTTCAAGGAGACTTTTATTGCTAGACCCTCAAAAATCTTTTTGAACAAGGGTTTTCAATCTTTTCCATACCAGAACTAGAGCTCGGAAATGTTTTTGTCAAAATGTTTTTTTTTCAACAGAAAATGCTGTTTTCATCAATGTCTAAGCATTTGAAAATAATCTTTCCATGAACATTCCAAAGGCAAGAAAATATTTTGATTTAAAAAAAAGCTTTCGAAATTTAGTTTTGGGGAATTCCAGAACTTTGTTTTGGGAACTCAACACTAATCACAAAACTGATTTTTTTTAAAATCCAATTTGTGGGAAATTTTTAAAAAAAATTGTTTTGATTCAGACCAAAAACAAATTTTGAAATGTCAAAATTTCCCACAAACTGGAAATTCTGAGTTTCTACCAGCTCTACCCATGACTAACAAGATTGGGTCCCCCTCCCAATTATCAATCTGAGAATGACAAAGCAGTTCCAATCCCCATAATACTTGTTCATAATCTCACCCTCCCACCATCCATTACATAAGAATACAAGGAGTAATTCTTCCACTCTACTCCATGCTGATCCATGCTCAACTGGAAATCAGAAAAGATATGGACAAATTGGAGAAAGTCCAAAGAACAGCAACAAAAATGATTAAAGGTCTAAAAAACACGGCCTATGAGGGAAGACAGAAAAAAATTGTGAATATATTTTGTTTTAACCTGTAAATAACTCTCTAATTTATTTTTCCTAGTTAATAAATCCTTAGTTGGCTACTTGCATCATCTTTGGTGTGAAATCTGAGATACAAACTGATCTGGGGTAAGTCACTGGTCTCTTGGGAATATTGTGTCATCTTTGGTGTAAGTGACCACTTACCATTGCATCCAACTTGCCTGGGTGGCAAGATACATTGGAGTGCCCAAAAGGATTGTCTCTGACTCCACGGTAAGACTGTTACAGTGCTTTGGGAGTTCACATTTGTTACTGGGTTGGTGAAACCTAATTATAGAACATACCATTAGTTTGCAGTATTTGCCCAATTTTTGACAGTCTGGCCTGAGATTGTCACTCAGGGTTGTGAAGCCACTCCAGACAGCTTCTCCATCTTTGTACATACAAATACAAATAGGTCCATGGGAACGCAGTTAGCAATGGTCCAGTGATTAGGTGATAGCCTAGGATTAAGGAAACCCATATGCAATTTCATTCTTTGACACAGAATTATGTGTAACCTTCAGCAAGTCACTTCGTCTCTCTCTGTACCTCAATTCCCCATCTGTAAAATGAAGTATTAGTACTTCCCTGTCTCACAGGAAGGAGCAATATGTGAAAGACTGTGAGGTGCTGAGACATTATGTGATGGGGACTAAGCAAGTATCTAACATGGAAGCAAGTTCAAGCAAGGAACAACCCTCCTTTCTCCTTATATTTAGGATGTAAAATTCTTCCTCGCTCCTTTCTGCTACACTCCACACTTGCTTCAGGTAACCTCTGAACTGGGCAAATTCCTGTGCCTCACTTCAGTGACACGAGTTCCCCCCTCACGGTCTAGTCTATATATTGTCTGTCTGATACATCTTAGAGGCACTGGTTACAAACAGCACCACCACTGTCTGGTCTTTTTTTTTTTTTAAACAAGCACTGATTTTGAATGAGTGATTGTAAGGGAGTAATGTAGAGTAATCCTAACTTGTTTGAATGACTCACACGTCAAAAAATTTATAGAATGCATGTGGGTCTAGTTCAGAGACATTGGATTGGGGGACAGCAGGCCTGGGTTCTATTCCTAGCTTTGCCACTGATCTGCTATGTGGCCTGGGACAAGTTATTTCACTACTCCGTACCTTTGCGCCCTCTCCCACCGTCCGTCTTTCTTGTCTATTTACATTACCTCTTTGGAGCAGGGATTGTCTCTCAATGTCAGGTTTCAGAGTAGCAGCCGTGTTAGTCTGTATTCGCAAAAAGAAAAGGAGTACTTGTGGCACCTTAGAGACTAACAAATTTATTTGAGCATAAGCTTTCGTGAGCTACAGCTCCCTTCATCGGACGCATTTGGTGTCCAATGAAGTGAGCTGTAGCTCACGAAAGCTTATGCTCTAATAAATTTGTTAGTCTCTAAGGTGCCACAAGTACTCCTTTTCTTTTCTCTCAATGTGTTTGTACAGTGCAAAGGAGAATGGGGGCCTGGTTTGGATTGGGGTCTCTAGATGCTGCTGTAATAAAAATAAATAGGAAAACCTTTACTGACCACTTCCATCTATCTCTCTGCTGTCTAGAAAACTATCTCTGCTTCTCTTCTTGTTCTCCAGATCCCTTTCTCAGCTCACTCAGATGCCTAAAATATAATATTAGCTGCTCTGTGGCAGCTGGAGGATAGAACTGGGGATTATTGAAGGATACGATCTCAGTTGGAGCTTCACTACTGAGAAATGTTTATGTATATTTGTTTTGTTTTGGAAAAATGAGGCACCTGTAAGCCACAGGCACTACTGGAAATATGAGTCAAGGGATAAAATCTCCTCAGGCTTGTTGTAAATGTGGGAACATTAAGCAGTATTGAGCCCAGTCAAAAGCATGTGGTGTCAGAGTGTGTATATGTTGGTATACTTATAGCATTTATTTTAAAAATCCCATTAAAAAGTCATCTACACTGAATAATAAAAAACAACATGGAGTTGGCTTGTACATGCCAAACAAGGCCTCTACCTGCAGAAGCAATCCAGGCCAAACAGCAAATTGCCAAAGCAACTCAAAATACTATGGTAGAAAGATGAAAAAAACCAAAGATCTTTTAGCAGCAAAAATAACACTGCCTTGTTGCTTAAAAATAAATGGCTGACAACTAAAACCTTCTAACTGAACCCCTTTGACTTTCCAGGGAAGGAGGGTTTGGGTTTGAATCCACAGATATGAGTCTAGTTCTACATGTTTCGTTTGTCAGAACTGGTCCTAATTTCTAGATCAAAGGCAGGCACGATGGCAGATAGATTGTTACTGTGAGTGAAATCTTGTGAGAGCAAATTAGAGTTTTCAGTGCGGTTGAACTCAAAACCTAGGCCCAGTTATACTCAAACCAAACTATCAATCCTCCCTCAGGCCTAATCCAAATCTGAATACAGCCTTCTTGGCCCATTTCTAATTAAAATTAGGTGAAATATTAGAAATAGAGGTTCATTAATTTGGGAGGAAGTTGATTTTGTTGAGGAATCTTTCTCTTTTATTAGAGTCCACTCACTCAACATATATGACATATTCCCTCTCTCCTTGATTCTCTGAGTGAAAACCAGGCTCAGACTCCACTGCCCTTGTTGATAGGGTTAAGACAGATAAAAGTAGATGGTATTTCATTCAGCAGTGAAACAGTTGCCATATTTTTAGCCTGCCAGAGCTATTCACATCTTCATTCTGGTTTTGAATTCATTAACCAAGCATCATTACAGCAAGGAATTTGTACAGAATTCAAATAGATGAATCAGAAAAATTAGTCATTTGTTTGAATGTGTTACATTTCCTTCCAAAGGCTATGGCAGTGAATGCAGTTCTGGCCCTTGAAAAGCAAAAACAGGCTTTGAACTAGCAATCTACTGGTTTAAAAAGAGGCTGAAATTTAGCTCTCCAGGCAATTGTTTCAGATAATATGGCAGCAACGTGGTAGTGCTTTGGTATGCAGTCAGATACCAGAAGAACTTGAAACATAAGGACAAATTCTGCTCTCAGTTATACCACTGTAAATTGTTTCAATTGAATTACTCTCGATTTACACTGGAATAACTGGAAACAGAAGTTGGCTCAGTTATTTTCAGTGAAAAGGTTATGATCATGTCTGAAGTATTCAGCAAATTCCACAGGTTGCTATGAAGATCAATCCAGCTAATCTATGCTTTGTCTAGAAATTTAGGTATGTCACTAGAAATTTAAATATGTCACATGTTCTTGGGTCAATAGAAAAGCTGTTTATTTAAAGTCTGACTCAAATCCTATTGAAATCAATGGAAGTCATTTCATCAATTTCAGGCCTTTAATGTAAAATAAGGTCATCTATATCAGCCCGAGGGGCAGGCACCATGATGGCAAACTCCTCCACAGCTGGCACTTTCCTTCTCAGTTTTAATGACATGGCAGAATCTTGGTGAGGCACAGAGACCGAACTATCCTGATCCTCTACCAAAGGTGAATTTAAAAAAAAATACTGAATTTGGAACAGTCAGCTTCTAAGCATTCAAACCACTCCTAATTTTCCTATTGAATTCAGTGGGAGCAGGATTGGATCCTAAACCTATGAAAGTCACATTTGTTCTGCACTGTGGATCTGGTCTAAGCTGATGTTTGAAGACTTCTCAGCATGCTGTTCTGCAAAGGAATGACCGATAAAACAGAGTTGAAATAAATTCTCCAAATATAGAGCATGCAACAGTGTTTTTATCACATATGACAACAATTTGGATGGAAAGCAGGCAGAGAAGAAGAAATAAATACCCATCCCTCCTAAATGTAACTGATAAGGGGTTTTTTTTAGAACTCTTTCTCCAGATAAGCATCATGGTATTGGAGTTATGGATAAATCAAAATATTTCTTAGGTGTTAAGCCTGACACATTTCTGTCTTCCTACCAAATGGAAAAGCAGCTGAATCCCCATTTATTTATTTTCTTCAAGCGTTACTAATGTTGTTTCACCCAACAATGCTCAAGTCCCCAAGACATAAATAATTCACTGAAGACTGGTAACACTGAAAAGTCTTTTCCCAACTGTAGGTTTAATCCTGCACCCCTGAAGTCAATTGCAAAACTCCCTTTGACCTCATTAGGAACAGATCCAGACCTACTATCTTCCAAACAATGAAATCTACTAGTGTCCAGACAAATCCTTTTCACTTATGACTTGAACCCAATGTCACTTAAGTCAATGGAAAAACTCCCAATTGACTTCAGTGGGCTGTGCATCTGATGCTTTGTTCTTGAGATAGAAAAAGAGGTGAGTGTGACAGTCTGTACCCTCACGTTCATCCTTTTTACAAAACTATGATAAATCTTGTCAAAGTATGCCTTGTGAGGTATCATTTCAAAACTCGTAATTTGCTGATCATTATTGTCCTGGTAAAAGGTGTGTGGCAACACTGTATGTAAAGTTATAAGATACTACTCTATGACATTGCTGAGATCATGCTCCAGGAAAGTAGGTACAGACCAGTGCCTCAGGGAGAAAAGGAAAACTGACACCTCAGCCACGTGTCAACAAAATCAAAAGGATTATCACCTGGTTAAGTGACCATTATTTGGCCAAGAAGAAGGGTGTGAGTGAGAAATTTACATCTTGGCAAACACACTTGGTGTGGCCTGAACCCCAGCTGGAGATGATTGTCAAAGAAGAGAAATGCTATAAGAAGGGAGAACAAAAAGAAAAACCTTTTTCTGTGGCACCTTAGAGACTAACAAATTTATTTGAGCATAAGCTTTTGTAAGCTACAGCTCACTTCATCGCATGCAATCACCTCCCCACATTTCTACTCATGGCATCAACAATGTTTGAAAGACAAATGAAGCATAATTGAACTGGGGGAGAGGTCCTGACTGAAGGAATCCAGCATGATTGCTGTAAGCATGTGGTAAGAGAAATCTTTTTGCTTTAAATTCACTTAGCTTGTTATGTTAGGTATTAGTTTGCATTTTACTCATTTCTTTGTAACCTGTTCTGATTTTTATGACTCATTACTTGTAATCACTTAAAATCTATATTTCTGTAGTTAATAAACTTGTTTTATTGATTTATCTAACCCAGTGTGTGTTTGGATTGAGGTATTTGGGAAACTCCATTTGAGATAACAGGGTTTGTGCCTATCATTTTCTATTAGTGAAATGACAGACTTTCTGTGAGCTTGTATTGTCCAGGAGAATGCTGGGCAGTACAAGACACACATTTCTGGGGACAAGTCTGGGACCAAGAATTTTCTGGTGTCACTCTTTAATATAATTCAGGAGTGACTGGCTAGAGCACTCGTATCATTCAGCTGGGAGTGATTTTGCATCTAGAGGCAGTGTGTGAACCGGCCAAGAGTGGTTGGTCTCACAGCAAAGCAGTGCGAAAGGCACCCCAGGTTGGAGGTTTGAGAGTACACAGCTGTTCAGCCGTCCAGATTATACCTTGGGGAATGTCACTGAGAGCAAGAAGAAATCTGCATCTGAAAGTTGGAAGAAAGAAGGATTGAGCTCTAGCTCCACTCAACTTAAAATGATTAACAGAGGAAACAGCATAAAAATGACACTGACCTCTGTGATGGGGTGTTTACCCCAGACTGGCCTATAAGGGGTTAATAGAGCCCTAGGGAGGCTGAGTGAAAAGCACCCCATAGGAGAGGCACTGCGAGGAGCAGCCAAGCAGGGCCTGGCAAGCCCATATAAGAAGAGCTGCAGGGCATAGCAGGTTGAGTTACTCCTTGGAGCTCAAGGTGGGAGAACTGGCTGCCTTGAAAGCAGAAGAAAGCTAACACCCTGGACAGAGCAGTGCTGGAAGGAACCGGGGAGTGAGAGAGAGTTCCTGGATGGCTGCTAAGACGGGCATGCCGAGGCCCTGAGGTAAGGGGAAGTGGCCCAGGAAAATGTACTAAGAGATTGGAAGGGATGCAGCACATGGCTGCCATCTTCAGGGTCCCTGGGCCAGAACCCAGAGTAATGGGTGGGCCTGGGTCCCCCCCACTCGCCACTGAGCAAATGGCTGGACAGTTGGACTGCAGTACTGGCCCCCAGAAGGGGAGAAGCACAGATCGTGGCATGGCCAGAGTGATGTGGGTCCAGGAGTAGAAATGATAGTGAGCAAGATACCACCAGAAGTGGGCATACTGACTTGCGGAGCTGATCCCCAAGACGACCAGTGGGAGGCGCTAGCATAGTGAATGGAGCCCTGTCACAACCTCACTGAAGGACAAAGCTACAATTAAATATAAAAGCATGACCTTGAAATAATGGGAAATAGTTTGTCGTTGTTTTGTTTAGTTTATTTCATAATATCACTGTTATAATCGGCTTCTACAAAAAATAGTTTTTTTGATTTCCTTGATTGTTTGCTAAATTATTTTCAAAAATAGTTTCTCCTCACTACCTCCTAATGACAAAACAAGTTACATGAATTAATAAGGTCACTGCAGGTTGCAGATAAGACTCTGAAATACCTTTTAAATATCGGAAGTGAGAAAAATGTAACAGACTGCATCAGCAACTGCTGTGAAGTGAAAAAATACATTCTCTTGGGGCTTGATTTTCAGATGTTTGCTAGCACTAGCTGTAGGTTCAGTTTAGGTCACAGGTGAATTCTTGAAAGCACTAGGTCAGTTTAAAGAGATTGGGTTGACTGACATAGTTCACAAGTGCACATTTTTAGCCAACTATAAATATGTTTGATATTTGCTGTGGTCACTGACTTCAAAGCTAGGCTGCTCTGTTAGCATCTGAAGTTTACTGTAGCTCAAAAGGGAGTCTGATTTTAAAGGGCATATTATCATTCCGTTCAGAAATACATGCATTGACTAATTGTAAAATCATTTTCATTATCATAACAAGACCTTCAATAACCGCACATGAAGAAAAACATTCACAGTATTTGGAAGGTTAACCTGATTCTGTTAAACATTTTACCTCCTTTTGCTTTCTATTCTTTCAGAAGCCTGTACGGAATTGTGAGAATAAAGGGTTACATGTGACTCAGAAAAACATGAATTTTTTAAAAGAATAACTGCTTTAAGGCAAATGTCACTGTTGTATTCAGACTAAAAGATGTGATCATTCTATTTAAAAAACATGAAATAAGAGCTGTAAAATTGGTAAATGAAAAATCAGTATAGTAATATCACATGAAAAATTAAGTCTCCATGTGTAAATTAGTGGTAATGTGATCTAGTTGCCAATTATACACATCTTTAATGTATGATATTTTCCAAATAAGGCCTATTCTTTAATATATCATCCCCCACGCACATATCTTCACTGACCTCCACTTACTTTCACGTTAAGTTCAAGCCCTGCTGTCCTAACCTTAAAATGTCACTTTGGGACTTTATTTAGCACTTTTTACTACTACAACATTAAACAGTTTAATTTGGGCTTATTTGTTATGCAAAGCAGTTCTTCACTAATCTAAGCAACTGAACAAGAAAACTATTTTCAGGTTTATTAAACTAAAAAAAATGTAATTGAAGGAAGTAAAACCATTCAAAAACAACACTCCAATTCCTTTTTTCCCTCCCAGAGTCCTTCCTACCATTTACAAGGGCTTGCTGTAAAGTCCCACTGAGGAAACGACAAGTCAAAATAAAAACATTAGCTCCAAAGTCCAGTTAAATATCTTGCTCTAAGGACAGGTAACAGACATATATAATAATGAAAAGGAAAAATGAACTTTTCTAATCTAGTTTCATTCACTGGAGCACTATAGAGTAGGACAGGATACCCCACAGGCTACTCTTTGATGTTCCATTTCTAGGTTGGCAAAAGCATCTGACTTTGGTTTACCTTGATTTTTACCACCAGTTTCAGAAACAGAGCTGCTTGCACACCTTTGATGCACAGCTCTTGTTATAGTAGCAGTATAATAACTATGAATCAGTTCCAGTTTGTCCAAATTTGAGATCAAACAGATATAACCTAAGAAGAGGATGACAAATACGTAAAGAAATAATAATCCAAGCCTACAAGGTAGGATGGAAGCTCCAGCCTCAACCGCAATGTCCACATTGCTATTTATGTTTATGATTAATTATTAGTATTATTTATTGGCAAAATTACAATAAAATGATAACATATTACATCAAATACATTACTTATTGAGGATCAGGTTAATATTCAAAGAACCTGGCTAAAGATTCTGTCTTGCTGGCTGGGGAGTCCTCCTCCTCTGGGTACGCTAAAAAGAATCACCACATCTCTCAATACCTATCCTCTTTTTGGCACTTCTCTTGCATATGAACTTGGTGCAGAAGCTTTTCCATTACTAGGACATGCCATGTTTTACTATACCACAATTGCATAGAAGGAGAAGTCACCTTTTTCCAATAATGTGCAATACGTCTTGCTGCTAATGATAAAAAAAATCAATGTGGTATTGGTTTAAAATGTAGGTTCTTTACTGGAGCATTAAGTAAGCAGGTCAGGGGACCTCTAGGAAGCCGGCATTTTGTCATAAAATGAATTCTCCAATCTCCTCCCCAAACCTAATTCCCAGGCACAACTGTCACATGTGCAAGTATGTTCCTCTTTCCCTGGAACCCCTCCAACAGAGCACCTTCTTAGTAGTCAAATACCATCTATAAAGTAACTTATACATTTTTTCTTTATGAGCTACACAAATTGAAGATGTACATCTCCTTTTCCATATAGAGACCCAAATCCCCCTCCGATCTTTTCATCTGGGTTGTTTTCTTAACATCTTTTTCAATTGAAATCATATACATCTTAGAAATTAAATCTTTTGTTCAGCTATTTTTAGTGCACTCCCTCGTGCAAATCTGTCTACCGGGACTGGGAAGCTAGCTCCCAGCTAGCTTGTGAATTTGTTTACCATTCTAGATGTTTTGTTTTCAGCCAAAACAATGGAATTACAACAATTTGACTCCATTTTTTGCATATTTAAATTTAACATAATATGTTGACAGATCACTGTAAACTCATTTCCCTTAACCTGCTTAGCTGTAATTATCCCTGGAAACAGTTGAATTTCAACACTACAGCTCTCCGCTCCCTCACCATCAAAACTCAGTAAAACTCTGTCCTGGGCACAACTCTGCCTTCTAAATCTGATCACCTTCCCTCCTAATCTCGATCCCTACGCTTCCTTCAGTCCTCTTTTTGAATCCTTCTCACACTCCTTTCTTCGTGCATTCTTCCCTATCAACCCCAATGCTTGAAAGATCCTTGGAGGTTTGAGCTTATTGAATTCTGCCCCAAACAAACAAGCCCATCGGGACTGGTTTGCTTCAGTTCCTGCAAATCACACTCCCACATTCAGCTCATGACCAGAACCTGCAGGGTTTTCACAGTTCTGCTGATTCATTACACAGTGTGACAAAATCAGGCACACAACATAAGCAAGGTACAAACTACTACCAACCTCCCCCCTGAAAGAACTGAAGATATTCCTTTTGGGCTTTTCAACACATTTCTAATTTCTTCGGCACCAAAACCATCACACAGATGCTTTTCTTGTTTCATTGCTTTTTTGATGATAGATTGGAAATAAATTGAAGAAAAAGAGGTTTTTCCACTTACTCTGTCATTCTGAGCTACCATTTGTGTGACCCTTTAGTCTTTGTCTCCACACCCCTCAATGTTCAGATGTGGAATTCATTAACCCTCTGGCTAGAAAAATGAAGAAAAAATTACATTTGATCAGATATATTGGACATGCTAAGAGGATCTGAACCTCCCCTAACAAAGGGTCATCACTTTCAGTGGGCTCCAAGCACTTGTCAGAGGAGCAAAAATTCAAGCTGCAGAGCTGTATGTCCTGAAACAGAGGGAAGGATGCTCTTGTGGTCAAAGCACTGGACTAGGACTTGGGAAGAGCCAGGAAGGGAACCCAAATCTTCTGTGTGATCTTCAGCAAGTGACTTAATTCTTGCTGCCTCACTTCCACATATGTAAAAAGGGATAATAATATTTCCTTTACCTCCACTCTTTATTTGTCTGTGTAAAGAGCTAGGTTTTTCTGGGTGAGGCTGATTTAGTGTGTGTAAGTCCTGAGAAGTGGAAGACCCTTCTTCAAATGCTTTCTCCCTCTCTGCCAGAAGGGGGACATGAACCTGGATCTCCCAGAGCCAGTGGTCTAACCACTGCTACTTTTAAATCAACAGGACCAGATAACTTGTATCAAAGAGTATCAAAAATAGCCAAGGAGTTCTCTGAACCATTAATAGTGGTTTAAAAAAAACCCCTCAAATCTTGGAACACTGGAGAAGCTCCAGATAACTAGGAAAAAAGTTAACATTGATATAATGTATTTAGACTTCTGTAAGGTGTTTGACTTAGCCCTGCAACATATTCTGATGATTCAAAAAACAATGTACCACATATTGCATGAATAAAAACCTAACTGGTGGATTAAAAAATGTAAATGGAAATCATCATCCTGTGAGGGTGCTTCTGATGGAAGCCTGAAAGAATTTTTTTCTCAGCCTAATGTTATTCAATATCTATCAATGATCTCAAAGAAAATCAACCTGCATTGCTTGGTTAGATGAGCCCATTTGAACAATACCCGTTTTAATGCAGCCAAATATAAGGTCATACTTTTAGAAACAAAAAATACTAGTCACACTTACAGGATAGGCGACAGTCTCCCAGGGGTGTTGGAACAATTTGTATAGTGAGGGTGCTGAGAGCCACTGAACTGTAAACACTGTATATAATAGAAACCATTTCAAGCCGCTGGGGTGCAGCAACACCTCCAGAACCTGTAGTAACAACATTTATGCAGTCTCCTGGAATGCAGTGACACTGAAAAGGATTTAGGGATAGTGATAGATAACCAGCTGAACGTGAGCTCTCAGAACATCTGTATACAGTGGATATGTATAGAGCATTAGTAAGAGCATTACTGGAATACTATTCCCAGTTCTGATGGGAACACTTCTAAAAAAGGATGTTGAAAAATTGGAAAGGGTTCAGAAAAGAGTTACAGGAAAGATTCAAGGGCAAGAAAATATGATGAATAATGAAAGATTTCAGAATCTCAATCTACTAAGTCTACCCAAAAACAGTTAAGAGGTGACTTCATTATTGTGTATAAAGACTTACATGGGGAAGAGATTTCTAACAAAAGATGGATCTTAAATCTAGCAGAAAAAGGTAACAAGATCCACTGGAAGCTGAAGCTGGATAAATTCAGACCAAAAATAAGGTGCAAATGTATAACATCAAGGGTAGTTAATCATTGGAACAGCTTGCCTAGGGATGTGGTGGATCCTCCATCTCTTCTGGTCTTTAAATCAAAACTGGATATCTCTCTCAAAGACAAACTGCAGCTCAAACAGAAATTTGGGCTTCAGACAAAAATTACTGGGTGAGGTTCAATGGCCCGTTATGCAGGAGGTCAGACTAATGATCCCTTCTGGCCTTAAAATCTATGGATCTATGACACACTTTGAGAAATCCATGATAACAATGAAACTGGTTATTATACATGACATTGGACATTACTTTGAGAACATGGAGACTTTCTGAGTCCCCTATTATAAGTGTTTTGTTTTGATGGTGGGCTTTTCTTTAAACATTCTGCTAGGATCAACTCATCATCTAGTAACCAGCCAACATCCTCCTGCACAGAACAAAATTAGCATTATTAAGTACAGTCTCATGTTATCTGTGCTCATCTGGATCTAGAAATGTATAATAGGGACAATGAATTATTTGCTGCTGAGCTAAAGAGCAGTGCTTCTGGATAAAAACTAAAGTTGGATGTACAATGGCCTTTTGGTTTGCTGACAATTCTAAGAAAAAAAATGAAGAAAACTGAAGAAAAAAATGAAAATTTTCAGCAAATTGAAAAGTAACAAAAATAATTGTTTTGGGTAAAACAAAAAGATTTACTCAACCTTAAATGAAAAATTTCATTTCAATTAAACATTTTAAAATCTGTTTGCTTTTAAAAGCTTAAAGGAAAGTTGGAAATAAAGTCATTTCAAATCAGAAAAAATGCAACATTTTGTTTCAAAAATATCAGAGCAAAATTTTTGGTTTCTTTGGGAAAAAAAAATTAAGGGTTGTTTTTTTAACTGAAATAATATGGCAAATTCAACAGCTGATTAAGGCATGCCCACTGGTCTGTTAACAGGCGTGCTTTTTTCCCTCTTTGACCAGTGATCTTTTATATAATTGTTGCAAAAAATTCGATACATATTGCAATATGTAATCAGAGCAGGTACCAAGCAACACAATCAAATGTAAAATATGTCAGGTCACAAAATTAATCACACAGATTTTTGTATTGGTGATAAATAAGTGCAAAGAGTGCTCAATTTCATAAGAAAAATATCTTTTTATAAAAGCAGTGTGTACTTTGAGAGAAGAGTATTAATAAAGTCTCTTATTTATATAGTACCCTTCATCATGAAGGATCTGCAAAAACTTCAATAGTGAGTACTGCTGAAGATTGCTGTGAGTGAACCCCTTCACAATTGGTAGAGTACATGGGCATCTCATCCCAACCCTGCTAAAAGGGTGTGACTGAAAAAAAAAGAGTTGAAGTCCAGCCTCCCTGCCTCCCGTGAACCAAGTGACCAGCCTTTGGGCAGACAACACCTATCCAGAAAGATGGACAAGGAGAAGCTGTTAGAACTATGCCATCAACCAAAAAAGGTGGTTTTTTTCTCTGAAAGAAGGTGGGAGAGAAGTCTTAAATCTCTTCTTGATCCCACCAATCTCATGAGGCAGGTCATTCTAAATGGCATACTCAGTTTAGACTTTGTAAATGCTCCTATAAATGAAATTTTACATTTTACAGGCTTATTAGAATGCTAAATTAAATCTCTACTAAAAAATCAGTCATCTGACAAATCTGAAGTGGCCAAGGGAATTCTTAATAATGTAACAGGTGAAGTTGATTCAGTTTATCAGCATAATGGAGTATGGAAAAGCATCCTCATAAATATAGCAACCTAGCATCATTGAAAGTTGATATGTATATTATGAGAACTATTTTTTGTAAAAAAAAATAAAAAACAAATGAGACAGTTTGCTTAACCTGCACAAGTCATGTGCATGCAACTTCTGGCATACAAAAAACAACAACAACCCTCTAATTTCTAAAACGATACTAGGAAAGGAGTTTTGAAGATCTTATTGTATGTAAGATGTGTATCAAAGGATGTATGAAAGGTATTCTACCTTCAAAGGTGGTAGGATTCCTAACCAGTAGGAGTCCGCAAACGCAATCTGGCTCTCTCACCCAATAACTAGGTTGCTGGCCTATTGGCTAGTGGGAAAGCAGTGAGTGGGATTTATCTTGATTTTTAGTAATGCTTTTGACAGTCCCACATGACATTCTAAAACTAGGAAAATGGAGTTTAGATGAAATTACTGTAAGATATGTGCACAACTGTTTGAAAGACTTACTCAAAGAGTAGTTATCAATGGTTTGTTGTCAAATTATGGGGCGTATCTGGTGGGGTCCCACAGAGGTCAGCCCTGGGTCTGGTACTATTCAATATTGGATAATGGAGTGGAGAGTATATATATTTATAAATGTTGCAGTTGACACCAAGCTCAGAGGGATTGGAAGCACTTTGGAGGACAGGATTAGAATTCAAAATGACTTTGACAAATGGAATATAAGTCAACAATATAATGCAGCTGCAAAAAAAAAACACCTAATATAATTCTGGGATATATTAACCGGAATGTCACATGTAAGACATGGGAGGTAACTGTCCCACTCTACTCACCACTGGTGAGGCCTCATCTGCAGTACTGTGTTCAATTCTGGAGTCACACTTTTAGAAAAGATGTGGACAAATTAGAGAGAATCCAGAAGGAAGCAACAAAAATGATAAAAGGTTTAGAAAACCTGACTTACAGAGGAAAGTTTAAAAAAAAAACCCTGGGTTTAGTTTTGAGAAAAGGAGAGTGAGGGGACACCCATTAACAGTCTTCAAATATGTTATAAAGGGGATGGTGATCAATTATTCTCCATGCCACTGAAGAGAGGACAAGAAGGAATGGGCTTAATCTGCAACAAGGGAGATTTAGGTTAGATATTAGGAAAATCTTTCCAACTATAAAGGTAGTATTTAAGCTCTGGAATGGGCTTCCAAGGAAGGTGGTAGAATCCTGGTCATTGGAGGTTTTTAAGAACAGGTTGGACAAATACCTGTTGGGGTGGTCTAAGTTTACTTGATCCTGCCTCAGCACCCCTGGACTTGATGACCTCTGAATGTCCCTTCCACCCCCTACATTTCTAAGATTCTATGATGTAGAATTGCTCCAAGGAAACTAGGCAGTCCATAGTATAAGGGGGATGTAACACCCTTTTGCAATATGCAATATGTGCTCACACACACACCCCCCCCCACACACACACTCAACTGTTTTTTCTGGTGTAGCAAGGCCTGGGGCCAGGAATACTTTGGGATGTCTGGTGCCATTAGGAGCAAAAGGCTCTCCAGGTCTATTCAATGTGCACAAGGATTGGGTTTGCAACCAGCCCATCTAGACGTCCTTCTGCCATCTACACCATTTTGTATACATGTGCCGAGTGAGGTACAGTCTTTGAAAAATGGATGCCATATGGGCAAGATTATTAATGCTTTATTTCTGTTCTGTTTCTGATATGGAAATCATTAGCCCACTTAAATGCTCCCTTCTGTAGTGTTTTATGCAAGTTCTCCGTACAGTGGCTGCCATTAAAATATTTACAATTGTCTATTTCAAATAATTTAACATTATTATAGTACTACCTGTTACTGATTGGGGCTGCTGTGTGCTATTTGTAATATAAATAGTAAATAATAATTGCTCTTGTAAAACAAAGGCCACTTTGAGACCCCATTTTAAGTATTTGGCTCCTGGTATCTAATACTAGAATTTCTCCTCTCCTGTCTACAATTAAGGTTTATTGCTTTTTTCCCCTTTTTCCTCAAAGTCTCTCTTAAACAAAAACTCAAGGTTCAAACAAGAAAAGGAGTACTTGTGACACCTTAGAGACTAACAAATTTATTTGCACATAAGCTTCCGTGAGCTACAGCTCACTTCATTGGATGCATAGCTCACGAAAGTTTATGCTCAAATAAATTTGTTAGTCTCTAAGGTGCCACAAGTACTCCTTTTCTTTTTTGCGAATACAGACTAACACAGCTGCTACTCTGAAAAAAGGTTCAAACAGAAATTTTAAACCTTCAGTATTCGAGCAAGTTCAAAATTAGTTTGAAATAAGTCTGCATATTTCTAGTTAAAAATCAGTTCTCAGCCAATGCAAGGAAGCAATGTAGCCTTGCAGCCTAGTTTTGAATGAGATGCTATTTGATTATTAGCAACTGGGAAACTGAGGGGCACAAAATAATCATAATGCAATCTACTCTGTGTGAAAGAGAGGCATAAAGCCGTGTCAACTCTGAGCATCAGCATGAAAACATCTGTAAAGCTTAGAGGACCTATTGGATCCTGCTTATTCTAAGCTTAATTTTATTCAGTTGCAGATACTGTATCAATAGACCAGAGTTAAATATATTATGAGATTCTAAACTGTAGACATTAGTGGAAATAGACACTAAAATCCATGAGGGGGTATCATTTCCTAAATGAGGATAGGAGCTAATCAATCCATGTCTTTCTAAAATCTAATTATAATGTCTAAGTGCTTTATGGATAAGAGGTTCAGATAATGCCCAAGCTGTTTAGCAATTGGAAACATACCTCAGGTGATAGTTTTACTAATGGATTTTTGGCTGCACACAGTCCAATTGTGGCTCTAAAGTTCTAGAACAACTTAATAAGTGCTTATTGAAGGATAGCAGTGCAGGCTTTCATCTATAGGCTTTAATCCTTTAAAACCTTTTGATAGTAAAGCACCAGAATTTTCCCAACTTCTGCATGTTTGTGCAAGGAGGATCTCCCCACCTTTGCCACTTGCTGTCTACTAATTTCTGGGTTGGGGGAATGACTATTCCTTTTCCATCCACCTCCTGCCTCCAAACCCATCCTCCCCACCCTTTCCCCCACTCACTTCCCTTCAATATGCTGCTACTCATATATTCCATTTTCTCTTCCCTCTCCCTCCACCCATTCACCTGCCCCTCAGTCTCTCTCCCTTCCTTCCAGATTCTACTGTTTTGATCCCACCCCATTCATTTGATCCCAACAGTAACCTCCCTCTGTCCCCTTACAGAACAGAGGATGCTTCACCAAAAGCAGCCTGTCTTCAGTCCCATTAGAAACAATAAAACATGGTGGACAACCTCACTCCCAGCTGCAAAGATGGTAGGGAAGTGATGGATATTTTGCCATTTATCTTAAACATTCACAAGAGGAGTCTTGCTGTTATAGAAATCATGAACAGCTTAAAAAAAAAGGTAATGATATAAAACTTGGCAACTCCAACTCCAGAGGGATTATCTTTATGCACTCCTCCCACTCTTGTAAACTCATGCTCACAATGAGTGTCATGCGAGGATTCAGCACTAGCGGCCTCCTCAAACACTCCTGGTGCTAAGACATTGGCACCAAATGACCTGGATTTTCAGAATTATTATAATCAGTTCTCAGAGCATGCTTATTGGGGACCTGCAGGTGAGATGTGTAAAACATCTGGTTTGAGGATGCTATTGGGGTAACATATGAGCTGGATGGCATGTGGCAGGACTGATGTGGCTTTCCACATGCCCACCAGCAGAAATTTAGGAGCCAAGGAGACTTTATCAGTGGCAACTTAGGTACCTACAGGGGAGACAGCAGCTGAGGTTTTAAGGATCTACATTTTGGATTTTGTTGGCTAGAGTGGCAGTTAGATACCCAAATCCCTTCGTGAATCTAAGTTTTGAGAGGAAAAACCTTACAAGACAAAGTAAATGTTGAAGTAATTGCCAGGTATCACTTGAACTAGAATGCACTTCTCATGCTCATTGTTCTATCTATCTGAGTTCAAAAAAAGTTAAATCACAGTTTTTCATGAAAAAAGAGAAAGGTATGGACTGAGTGGGAGGGAGGTGGAGGTGTTTTTCTTGGCTTGTACAGAGAAATGAATACATCTGAAACTTGAACAATAAGGAAATAATAAAGGCAGGGGTGTATGACTGAAAGGTAGCACTTAATTCATAAATATTGTAGAGTTAGGTAACAAAAGGGTGTTAACTGTATACCAAAACCAATAGCAACTTTACCATTAGAAAAAGGTGGGTTGGATCAATGATGGGTCTAGATTATAATTAACTTTTCTTTACCTTTCGGAATACTTGCTTAAAAATGAATTAGAACAGCTATCAGAAATATCTCTACTGAGAAATGAGAAGTAATACTCATACAAGATGATTATGTTAATTTATGATATTGAGGCATGAAGAAATAATGTTTTTTATAAAACAAAGTTTTTAAAGCCACATATTTTTTAAAATATTATTTAACTAATCTTTGATGGATGGCCATCCTCACTTTGGGTTTGATCCAAAGCCCACTGAAGTCATTGTCAAGTCTTCCATTATCTTCAATGGGATTTGAATCAGGTTCTTTATTCACAGGTCAGCAGCTGTACAAGGTTCTCCACATGGCCCTGAAATATGCCTTGGTGCTGTTTTTGGAGGGATATCATCTAAGATTGAGAAGGTAGTTCTGGATCCAGACCTAGTACTCATTCAACCCTTGGACTCTAAGCTGAGACTGACATTTTTATTTCATTAGTGTCCTTGCATCTGTCCACCACGAACTGGACTGAGAAACTTTTTCACACAGGTCACTGAACAACCATCAGTCATAAGGTAATAACCAAGCTGGGCAGGATTTAAAAGTGAGCTGGAACTATCTGTTCTCATCTCATGTGAGAAGCCTTTATTGATCAGGGAGGAAAATGGCCTTTTTAATATCTACGATAATGAAGATCTGATCCAAACCTCAAGACAGTGGAAGTATTTCCATTGATATAATGGCCAAATTAGGCTACCTTTGACACCCGACCAATTGGAATCAGTGTTGAAAGTAAGGTGGAGAAGATCTTGCCCAAGGGGGAGTACATTTTTGTGCATCACATAATTCTTCTACTTGTAGGCTCCATGAAGATTTGGACAACCTTGAAAACTGGAGTGATAGATATGGGAAGAAATTTAATGGTGTAAAGTGCAAGGTCGTGCACTTAGGAACTAACAACAAGAATTTTTGTTTTAAGATTGGGATTTATCAACTAGAAATGACAAAGGAGGAGAAAGACCTGGGTGTATTGGTCAATCACAAGATGACTATGAGCCGCCAATGTGCACCCATGAAAAAGGCTAATGCAATCCTAGGATGCATCAAACAAGGTATTTCCAGCAGATATAGGGAAGAATTGTTACTATTGTATGAGGCCCTGGTGAGACCTCATCTAGAATACTGCAGTTTTGGTCTCCCTTGTTTAAAAAAGTTTAATTCAACCTGGAACAGATGAAGAGAAAGGGGGACCAAGATGATCAGAAGGATGAAGAACCTACCTTATGAGAGGAGACTCAGGCTAAACAAGCCAAGCTCCTTATCAAAACAAAGGATGAGAAGGGATATGATGGCTCTTTATAAGTACATTAGAGAGATAAACACTAGGGAGGGAGATGAGTTATTTAAGTTGAGGGCCAACGTATGCAGAAGAACAAATGGATATAAACTGACCATCCACAAAGTTAGGCTTGAAATTAGATGAAGGTTTCTAACCATCAGTGGAGTGAAGGAACAGCCTTTCAAGGGGAGCAGTGGGGGCAAAACATCTAACTTGTTTATAGACAGAGCTTGATAAGTTTATGGAGGGGATGATGTGATGAGATTGCCTACAATAGCATCTGGCCCTGACTACTAGTAGCAAATATCCCCAATGGCCAGAGACGGGTCATTGAACGGGGGAGGGCTTTGAGTTATTATAGAAAATTCTCTCATGTCTGGCTGCTGTGTCTCACCCACATGCCTAGGGTCTAACTGACTGCCATATTTTGGGTTGGGAAGGAATTTTCCCCGTGGCAGATCGGCAGAGACCCTGGGGTTTTCTTGCCCCTGTCTGCAACCTGGGAAACAAGTCAGTGGTGCACATGGTCTGACCAAAAGCAAATGGTAGATTCTCTGTAATGAAGTCTTTACATCAAGGTTTGATGACCTCATTACAGACAGAGGTCATGGGCCTATTTACAGGAGTGGGTGGGTGAGATGCTGTGCAATGTGCAGGAGGTCAGACTAGATGATCATGATGGTCTCTTCTGGCATTAAAATCTATGAGTACCCATGGAGGCTGCCTGTACCCATCTTGCATGGGGATTAAGGAGGTAGTGGCTGCTTGCGGCTTCTCGGATTTGAACTTTCAATAAAAACAGTTGTTTGACAGATTTTTTTCCCCTTAACCCCTTCTAGTGAAATCTGGCAAGCTAAGAAGTTTTTTGCTGAAAAACATTTCAAATATTCATGTTGTATCTAGGGATAACTGTCTCTCAGGTCAGTGCATGGGAGTTTGGAAAAGCTCTTATATTTTCAGTTGTATTTGCTCTTTTACATGTTAAAATATAAAACTTACATAGTAGGTTTCATCAATAAAGGTTTGCACAATTCTAGATAGGCTTTATTAATCATGATCAGATATTGTGATTAACTCCACTACAGGTATAATCTCTTCCTCAAAGTCTAATAAAAGATAGGATCAATTATCTAGTAAACTACCCACTGTAATATTTTTCTTCACAGCCACATCCTCTGGATCTATAAAGTGTATGTGCTGAGTGGGACCAAGACTACATGATTAATTGAGACTTTCTAACTATCTAGTATTTGCTTGACAGAAATGACTGCACGAATATAAATTGGGGTTTTTTCACCCTCAACTTTTCTTAAAATTTAGGCATGTCTGTTGATCACTATTAGTCTGTAACTTAATGTCTGTTTGTGTTTGAGATTTACTTAAGTCCTAAATCTGCTTCCTGAAGTTCTTTATATAAGTATGTTCATGCTATAAACTTCAATACTGAACATCTCACAAACTATGAGTGTTGTAATCCAGACTTAAAGCAGAATTTTATTAATCAGTCCTATCTTTATAAGGGACTGAACCAAAGCACTGGGTCCAGAAACCCTTCTCCCACAAAATAATTGTTGGAGGGGAACTTTCTTAAAAATATAAATAAATAAAAATAAATTCAAGCTTAAGATCAAAGTTTTGCAGTTCATAGCCATTTCTAAATCATGCAGCAGCTGAACCTGAGTTCCTATCTTGCGCACATAAGATGTTGGAGATATAGGTCTTATTTGGATTTAGGCCTGAGGAACTTTAGTTGGACAAATGCTTAAGTAAGCATTACTAAGAAATTCTTGAAGCAGCTTTCTGGCTTGTAGGCAAAAGGTTATTAGGTTAAAGTCACTCAGTCACCCAGACTCTGCCCTCACCCTTTAGAGTTGCTTTGGATTTTAGCCCATGAAAGCTTATGCCCAAATAAATTTGTTAGTGTCTAAGGTGCCCCAAGGACTCCTTGTTGTTTTTTCTGATACAGACTAACACGGTACCACTCTGAAACCTTTCCCAGTGTCATAATTAACGCACTGTCATGACAATGTGTGAGAATGAGCAAATGTGTACTGCTGATATGGCAGTAAAAATGCTGCAGATATTAATTAACTAATAGTCTAAAAGTCTTGATTAAAAATTCAGACCTTTTAAACAATGATTGTTGCTTATTTTGGCAAAACGAATCCAATATTATAGGCTCTGATCCATAATACTTCTCACAACCACTTATTTGACTTTATACATGTTTTAGGCTTTAAATACAGTATGCTGCAACTGGCCCCATGCTGTCTAAAATTATGAATATATAGCTCTTAGGTTCCAGCACAAACATTTACCAAAAAGGTAGACTGGTGACTGCAATTATCCCCTCTGATCTTTTGCTACTTGTAAATTCTTCTGGGGGTTTTCCTATGCTATTTAAGCAGCTAACTATGAAATATTCAAACAAATTAATGTATTTTCATCTATAGAACAGGATATGTTTCAAATATTAAGTCTCTGCACAAGAAATCTCACTGAATTTGTAGAGAATTATAAAGAAAGCTAAATGTAGAATGACTTTCATAAGACCTCAAAACCAGCTCTTCCCGTCTTACTCACCACCAAGGTCCAGTCCTCAACCAACAGTTCCAGGAGAGAGAAAAAATATGCAGATTATAATCAACTGCCCTTTCAATAAAGTGGTTGCTGTTTTGATTACAATACTATCTAGAGGCCTCAACTGAGATCATTATGGCAAGTGGCATTCATACATGCAATCAAAGACAGTCTCTGCTTTGCAATGCTTACATTCTAAGTAGGCAAGAGAGACAAAGTAGTATCCCATTTTTCACCTGAGGAGCTGAGGAAGAGAGAGATTAAGTGATTTGCCCAAGAAGCTTTGGCAAAATGAGGAACTGAATTTATATCTCCCAAGTTTTAGTTCAGTGCCTAATGATAAGACAATCCTTCCTAGGAGGTGACTGCCTCTCTGCTTCAGCTATCGTACCAACATAATGAGCCAATTCTTTATTTTATTTACTTACTAATTTAGATTTTTCATTTGCCTACCTCATTTGTTCATCCTGTGCTATCTAAGTTCTTACACCACACTGAACACTATGCTGTGTGATATTTAAGCACTGGCCAATCTTATTAAAAAGAATGAAAGACCTAACATACTGTAGGTGATTAAAGATTACAATCAAATAAACATTACAAAAGCAGATCTTCTAAACACCTTCCTAATCCCTATCTTTTTTGTAACACCAGCATGACCACTCAGAGTGAAACACCTTGGAACTCAGGTAAATCTTTCAGAACACATTGAAGGTGAACAAATGGGTTCTTTTGGACCAGAAAGGAAAACCAAGAATCCATTTCAATAAGGAGATTGTTAGCTTGAGCACTTTAATACATCACAGCTGCCATGGTTAATATGTGGCTCCTCAAGTAATCAGGACCCAAACCATTTAAGGATATATATCTCAAAACTAATACCTCAGACTTCAAAAGATGCACTGCCTACCTGTTGATTTCTGAGTGAAGACTGAATATGCTCGGTGAAATAAATAATGCTTACAATACAGCCTGCTGTGCTCTGAATTTGCTGCAATTTTCAGATGGCTTATAGAGGTAGCTCTTCTTAGTAATCCAGCCTCAAACTGGCCAATGCATGGATAACTGTGACATGTTCCTTTCATTTTGACATTTTTTGCTGGTTCCAGTGGAATTTTCTATTATAGATGCAGGGGATCTTTTGGAAATGACTAAAGTCTGTCAAAATGCGGAGGGGGGGGTGGAGAGAACTCACAATGTAGCCATTGTACTCACTACAGTCAGAAATAGCTTGGGAGCCAATAAGATCACCAGGTTGTAAACATTAGAAATGAAAGGTAGGCTAAACCCAGTCAGTCAGATGGCACTGACATAATTTCACCACTTTCCTCTATCCTAAATTGTAAGCAGCCTGTCTTGTTTCTACTACTACTATCAGATTCAGATAGTCTTCCACCATAGGTGCTACACCCATCCATATGTCTTCCTACTCCATCAGTCAAAGGATATCTGTATTTTTATACTGACATGGGAGGATGAAAGTGTTTAGAAGCTGCTATACTGTTAGCTCAGGATAACCGATAATTATGTCCCACCCACCCATGGTTGGAATGTTCTGTCAAAAAGAAGCATTGCTGAAGTATTCTTCCTCAAGGTCCTGGATTTAAGAAAGCCCCATGATTGCACAGGGGTCACAGACAAGAAATGAACACCCTCAACCCAGGAGTACAGAGATAATTAGCATCGATTCTTTGAATTTCTTCTTTCTGCCCACCAACTTTAGTTTGATCTTATCTGGATTAAGTTCCATTACAATGAAATTAAATGGTATCACTTCAGAACAAACCTACCCATCCCCATTAGCAACTGCAGATATCCTTAAAAAGCCTCAAGGGTCAGTGGTATTACAGGCAAGTTCTTTTTTTCAAGAACATGCATTTTTACAAAAGAAATTTAAAATATTATTGATCCAGAAATCTATCAGATTAGAGGTTTCAGGAAGACATGGAAGGGACAGATCCAGTGACAAGTATCTAGGAATTATTAGAAATAATATTATGCTACATTTCATCTTCCTCTGTTAGTGTATAAGATGAGTTTCATATTCCTTAGTAAGCTCTGCTCCTGGAAGAGTGGGAACTCCTGATTTAATACTGATCCTAGACATGGAGCTGGACCTGGATTATCCTCAGCATCTGTTCATACTTTGATTATTTCATGACAAAAAGTGTGAAATGGCCATTAAGAAGGTTAAAGAGAAAGTTGCACGTAGAAAAAAACATGTTTCCTGACTGATATCTGTTAAGCCCTTTTATGGGATGCATTTTACTACCTCTGTGCAATCAGTCAGCACCCACTGGCCAATACATGGGCTGATGGTGCAGTAGCCCTGCTGCCCCCGTTATAGCATGTTCTGCCCCTAGTGGTGCATGCAGCAGTAGGAGAAGCCCCTGCATTCCTCTGAGCACAGGCACTGCAATTCTGCCGAGCCACTGTGCTGGCCCCACAAGGGTTGGAGGTTTCTTGCCTGCATACAGGCCAGGAAAAATCTGGATTTACGTGTTAGCAAAACTGGACCCCAGCTTTTTAAAGGCTAAGGACTTGACCTTGTGATTACTCCTTCACTCTAGTAGTTTTACTCAAACTCATAACCCACTGGCTATGCAAATGAGTAAAGTTACATGAGCAAACATTGGCAAGATGAAGCCTTTATGTGCCAGTCCAACTCCAATTAAAGGCCCCAGTTCAGAAAAGCAACCCAATTCAGGACAGCACTTAAACAGATATCATTGTGCATGCCTTGAAATGTTGTCCTGAACCAGGAAGGACTTAAGCATGTGCTTAAGTGATTTCTTGTATTGAGGCCAAAATCAATGATAATACTCCCTGTGGTTTCAGTGGGAAATGGATCAGGCCATTAGTTTGTAACTAATGGAGCATCATAGGCACCTGTGTGAGGCAGTCTTTGTTGTGAGTTATTTATTATCAGTGATTTGTTTTATGATTGTGATGATTCAAATATAGTTTATATCAAAAGATGACAACTACTCGTTTCTCTGAAATCCAAGAGAATCTTTCTGTGAAAAATGATGAGGCAGATTTTTCTGAGAACACCTACCTTCCTGAGTACTAAACTTATAAGTAGTTATATATGGCCATCTCTGCATCTTAATGGGTTGTTTAAAAATACTGCTTAAACTGGCCTGTTGAGGTTCTTGCAAAACAATTGTTAAGTTATTCTATTTAATATTAGATTAGTTGAATAATACTGATTACCACTGTAATAATTATGAATTGCATCTAATTGTGATTTTTTTTAAATATAGATATTGCTGAGATTATTCCTTTTCTCTTTCTCCTCTTAAATTGTGTTCCATCATTTACGCTTGGAATAGATGTGAGATCACTATATTTTATGCATAATCTTTTCTTGATTTTTTATGTTAACATGACCTTTAATTTTATGGACAAAATTAGTCTGAAATAATTCCTTAAGAAAAAACTTAAGTAGAAATTATTTCCTTGATTGTAACCAGTCTATACGATATGACCTTTAATTTATATTGCATACTTGCTGTGCTGGAAAAAAATCATTCTTCCAATGGAAGGTTTTAGCTATATCTTTACCATGGGCCTGATCTAAAGCTTATTGAAGTTAATTGTATTTGGACCATGTTAGCAACCATGTGCAGATGTTCAGGTAAGTCTATCTTCCTTACTGCTTTATTAAACCCAGATAACTTGTTCTAAGATGCTTTTTGTCAGACCTGTTGTTATGGTATCCCTAGCTACAAAATATTCTCATAAAATTATAAAACATTTGAAGAAAAGGAAGAGGACAGCTGGTCCAACATGCTCACTCATTCTCTTACTTCTAAAGCAGTAACCTTTAATCTCACTAATTACTGCCTAGGTTATTTTCCCACATAAGAAGTATAACATTAAGTTATCAGAAAGAATAAGTACATCCATTACCACTCGGTGTACTTTATAAGACATCAAATAGAGATCAAATTCTAGTTTGGAGTTTTTTTCCTTTTTTTGTTTTGTTTTGTTTTCTTTTTTTTACTTTTTCCATGTTGTATTTCTTCCGAAAGAAGCTACTACATATGCTGAGCAAGCTAGTCAATTTCAAAGTAACACAGCATGCCAATACAATCTAAAATATCTGCCCAGTGGGCTCTATTTTAACATATTTGTTAAACTTTGCTCAATACACAGTTGTTACGTTAGCTGAATAACTCAGAGACCTCCTCTCCTCTCTAACCAGGAGGCAGCAGGTGCAAAGATCACATGGCTTGCCTCAAATGAAAACTTGGCAGTTGGCACAATGCGTGCCTCAGATCAAACAATAGCTATCAAGTACAGCAGGTTCTGCACAGCAGTCTCACAATATATGAAGCCTACATGCTCACTTTGATCATTTCAAATGATGACTGGTAAATTGTGGGGCTGGGTTTAAAAAGGCCCCAGGTCCATTTTGGAAATAATGAGTCCAACAAATTTTGCAGTGAGCAGATTCCAACAGGGGAAAAAAGAAAGGGTTAACGGTCTCACTCCATTATGTGGCAGCTGGTTTAAATCTGATATATTGTGTTCATGCCAGTCTCAGTCCTAGGTAATTTATAATAGCATAAAGTTCCAATATAAAAAGCACATAGCTTCAGTGAGACATGTCAGCTTCCCTTACACAGGCTGTCATTTCCTTGGAAACATAATAATTAAGATGTCTGGTTTAACTGCTTCTGCCAGAAATATATTTAGATTTCAGCCCATTTTAAAAAAAACTCTAAATTCAAGGGGAAAATTATTAAATACTGCATGACAAACCAAGGAAAGTATTCTGACTAGTTTATTCTGTCAGGAGGAATAGATATTCAACCTAAATCTCTTGACAGTAACCAGAAAATTGTCTTGTGTTGGAATAAAAAAGGAATGTGTATTAATGTGATAAAAAACAAGGACAATTCAAACTGAGTTAAAATATGCAGTATTAATAGCAAGTGTTCTGTATGCTTAGGTATTGCCATAGCATTAGTACTGGTATGACCACTTACATGGCCTTACAATTATTCACCTACTGGCCAAAACACATCATTTATCTGAATAAAAAGGCATCTAAAGAACATGTGTTTGTTTGTTTGTTTTTTTACTAGACGAGCAAAGGACCTTCAACTCTAAGAAGTGCAGATAATAGCACTTGCCTTGTTATGATCATACAAAATAAGAAAACAAATGCATTTGAAAAAAATTCACAGCAATTAGTATGTTGCTTGGCTGCAGAACATTTTTAATTTTTGTTTTTCCAACCTCTTTCCATTTTCCCGTTCTCCACTAAGTACAATAAAATGAATAATATCCAGTTTCCCCCTCCACATTTTTTTCCTTTTTCCACTCAAACTTCTCCAACCAAAAGCTAGAGTGGCAGAAGGACAAAATGAAACTGTAACTTTTCTAAAAATGGAAAAGCTTTGAAACAGAGTGAATAAAGGAAAGAAGAGGAAAAAGAAAGGTTGGGGGAAAAAACTTCCACAACTTCCTCTCCATCTGTCTTTCATTTTATTGCATCCAGTGGCAAAAATGGAGACTAATGTGAAAACCAATAATTCAAAATTAAAAAGCAATTTTTGTTTTTAGGTTCCTGAATCTAAATGAAAATTCATTCCATTCCATTCCAATTAAAACAAAAATATGCATTTGAAAATGAGTATTTTTTTTCTAACTGCTGTGCTCTGTTTCCGGACCTCTACTTAGGGACAATTCCGTGGCTTCTGATTAATTCAAAAAAGTCTCTGGTGAGTCTCAGCCTCAATAGGCTAGTTTTCCAAAGAGGTGAGCTCTCATTGCTATACCAACTGGAGCTGAACCCAGAGCTCCAGTCACAAAACTTTAGGGGACAGTTTCTGCCTGGAGTCACTGTAGTATATGGAATTGTCTTTACACAGCCCCCCATTTTTGGAATTAGTTGCAGCAGAAATAGTATTTACATGAACCCTCCCCTCTCCTGGCTCTTCAGGGTTCATAAGCAAACCCATCAGGGTTATCATTTACAAGACAGCTGTATAGACAGCACTGCAAGTAGCAGCACAGACTTCCCTATGCTACCCCATCAATTTGCTTCAACCTTAACATGGAGGCAGCACCTCTAGGTGTGAGCAGTTCTTTAGACAATCGTGATAAGCACCGGTTGTCTGTGATGTTGGGACATGGATATGTCAACATGGAGGTCTGGACTGATGAGACCATGAGTTCGTTTCACCTAGGTCATCAAACAGCAATCTGAGACAAAGCACTTTACAGTCTGAAAAACCTTTTTCCCCTCTATTGAAGATTAATACTTCAGAGAGAATCACTCTATTCAGAAGGAAATGTTGGTTTTGAAAATAGGTGGCTCCTTTTCTTTTACTATTTTGTGACTTTATTCTCAGCACTAAGCTTTAAAAAAACAGTTTAGGGGGAGGTTTATAACTAATTTAAAACTGAGGCTTATAAAATAATATTCTGTAAAAGTAAACATTCTCCTTTCAGAATGATCTATTAGATTTTGGAATTGTCTCCCAAGGGAAGTGCTGACAATTCTGAGATAGTCATTTAAAACTTGGCTGGAGAAAACTCTGGAGAATAGACTGTATACCAGGAGTAGTCAATAGACAGACCATTGGTCAAATCTGGACCACCAGACACTTTTCAACAGACCCCAAAATTTATTTATTTACTTATTATTATTGTTATTTTTTTACATTATTTTCTCTGGAGTCTGTACCTTGACTATACCTTGTCCAAGAAATTTTGGCCTTGACAAAATAATCGACTACCTCTGCATAGTACAGTCTTACATTGAAGGGGTGTGAATTAGATCACAGGTAAGGTATTTTCTAACGCAAATTTCTATAATACGAGGCGTAGCCAGAGATGATGGGGAAAATTATCTTTTTTAATGGACATGTGGAGAATGAATCAGGGAGAACTACAGAGATCTTGTAGCATAGGGTGTTGCAGACCAGTAGGCTACGGAGGATTGTGTTAGCTTTTAAGGCAGTGATCCTGCAATCTAGGCAACCCCCCGAGCTGCTATGGAGCCATATATTGTGACAAAGCTCTGTCCTTGCCTCCGTGGGTCCCGTGTTTCCTGGCAGATTTCGCTAGCCTCAGAGGCTCACTGTGACCCTCCATGTAATCCTTCTTTCTCGAAAGACAAGGGTCACAGTCTACTGAGCCATTTTCATCATAAGCCAGCGAGGGAGGTGAGGAGAAGTTATCCTTCCTTACACAGTCTCTGTTGTCTCCCAGTCTCAGTGATTAATCGGGGGGCAAAGGTGGGGGCGGAAAGCCCGGGCCCAACCTCTACTCCGGGCTCCAGCCCAGGGACCCTAATAGTATCAGCTATGGTAGCTGACCCTTTTAGAAACATGACATGTACAATTCCCTGGGCTACTTCCCCCACACAGCAGCCCTCACTTCCTCAAGCTCCACTTCACCCTTACCTCAGGGCCTCCTTCCTTGTGCCTGATACGGTGTGTACTACTCAGCCTCTCCAACCACGCAACTTCTTCCCACAGCTCTTGACATGCACACCCACCTGAGTGACTGGGAGGCTTTTAACTAGTTTCAGCCTGCCCCTGATCGGCTTCAGGTGTCCCAATCAACCTAGCCTTCTCCCTGCCTTCTGGAAAGTTCTTAATTGGCCCCAGGTGTCTTAATTGACCTGGAGCAGCTGCCATTTCACTTATCCTGGTACCAGGGATTTGTTTAGCCAGGCGCTAAATAAATATATCTATCTCCCACTACTCTTCCATAGCCATCTGGCCTTGCCCCGTCACAATATATTTCAATGGGATTCCATGCAGGCATAAATGTCTGCCCAGATAGATCAGTTCACAGGACTGGGGCCCTAAAACACTGCAACCATTTTTACACAAAACCTGAGATACTTCTTCACAAAACTTAAGTCTGGAAGCCATTTGGCCTGGTATTGATCAGAATAAGAACTTTCAGGTGCCTACTGGGATACACAAAATTTTCATCATTACTATATAAACAAGTTTCAGTAAAGAGCCACCCAAAGTGCATAGGATTATTGTACTTCTATCAACCCTTCTGAGTCAAAGATAGCTCTTACTTACGATGATCCTGCTGAACAAGATAAATTAACACTTAAGTTCCCTTTTCCCTAACAAAGTCCTCCATCACTACAGTCCTCAAGGCTGGTGTTCTGACTAACTTCCTGCACACCCATCCACCGTTAAAGGATTCTTCAAAAAACTTTCCTCCTTTGAGCCATCTATAAATACGTGTTTTGTTGGACACTGACTACAACTGCTGTGAAGCAGTGAGCAACAATTAAATGGCCCAAAAAGCCAATCATGTAGCTACTGCAACTCCATCTTCAGCTGTCTTACACTAACGTCATGCATTTTTAACTGCTGTAGCATGCCCACGAAGCAAATTTAGCTTAAAAAATACTTTGTAAATTCAATCCAGATGGACTACTAAGGATCATATTGGTTGAAATTTGACCTTTGCTCATATATGCTGGGACTCTGATTTCTTAAAATTCTTTAACTATTTTGGAGGTGATCTGACCTTACCTAACACATGACCATGCCCCAAAATGTAATAATTTCACTAGGAGTCTGGTTTTTGTCTACAAATTCCTTAGCCACTTGGAGAACCACTCACCAATTCCCAGTTCTACAAATAAACAAATGAATAATTCATGACTCAATCCTGCAAGTTGCTGAGCACCCTCACTGACTTCAGTGGGAGTTGAAGGCACACAGCATCTTGTAGAAATGATCATTTGATCCCCAATTTCTTTACAGCTCAGCTCTAAGAGTCACTAAATAGAATTTACAAAAAAATAATTAAAAAAGGAAGCCCTGGGTATAAAGATATAACATAAACTCTCTTTCTCCTTAACCCCAGCAGATTAAGGCTGATTAAGGATGTTATTTCAAATTTGCACGAGTTTCACGTTGTGGTACATTTAATTGCAAATATTTCATCACTTCTATGGTAAAACAATAAGTTATGTGATAGCAGCATCTGTTATGCAAATATCTTCTTCTGCTCAAACCCTCCAGTAAACGAATATATCACTAACAATGGTAGCTGGGTTTTTTGGTTTTTTTTTAAACTACATATTATTAATATTTTACAATTCTATAGCTGTATCTACAAACAATCTATTCAATACGTTCCAGGGTAGATGACTTTGTTCAGCTGTCTTGGTCATTAAGGCAAAGTGATTTTTTGGTTGTTTGTTGTTTTTTTCCTGAAATGAAAAGCATAGTTGGTTATATATCATTAAGAAGTGACCTTTCCAGGGTTCAAGTCACTCACAAATTCTCATTTTACTTCCCTTCATAAAGTATTCACAGAAAAGCTACAAGGGGCCAATTTATATCAATGAATATGCATAATGCTAGAGATGAAGCTCACTTTTATCCAACATTGGTTGAAGTCTTTAATTAACTATATATTCATATTAAATGAAAATCTTTTTATTCTGGATCCCTGTCTAAAGGTTCTATATTTCATATGCTACACAGACCTGAGGCCAGCCGAGCAAAAGTAGGGAGGCTAGAGGAAGCTGTGGGGGACAAAAATAAACACATACATACAAGTTAAAAATATCAAGAACAGGGAGTCCTCCCTCATAATATTTAGAAATACTAGGTGCAATTTCCTGTACTTTTAATGTAATGTAAATAAAGTAAACTTGTTTCAAAACAAATCTTGAATGTAAAAAACTAAAACAAAACCCACCACATAAGCACCAGTGTTTGGTATTTATCTGGAAATATTTATGAGAAAAGCTTGCCAATAGCAAATTACATTTTGATAACATACCAATAAAAATGACTATGGTAATGGTAGTTCCAAGATAATGGTGCAGCTGCTGATTTCACAGATTTGTCAGCATTCAAATACACTGGCACTTAAGCATGGGAACAGTGAACCACACCATAGCATGAGACTAGAGAGCTGCAGCCTTTCTAAGTAAAAAGTTGCTGGTTCTGACTGGGAAGGGGGGGAAAAACACTTTTCCACCTCCTTAGCTGGAACATTACAGATTATAACTTCTGATCCAGAAAAAGGTTCCCACGCCCACGTAATGGTATACCATTATATCCTTTTCCTGACATCTCCAATATATAAAACCAAACTTAAAATGGGTGTTTGTTATTTTGACACGTTGCCATAAGCTTTGTATAAAACAACAAAATATATTGACTAGCAGTGTCTGCTTTTGTTCTTTTCTTTAACTTCATTCAACCTTTATCTTTCCTTCTAGCTGTGTCTGTCTCATTACCCATAGTCACATTATTTCATCTATAGTTAATTTTCCTTTTCAACCTTCCTCCTTCTGACTTTCATTCTATCCACCCATCTTCTTCCTTTTCCTATGCCTCTTCCAGCTGCAGCTTAGATGCCAGTCTCTTTCCTCTCTACCTACAGGAGAGTTTTTACACCCTTTTGGTCTCCTCCTCCCCATCCCCCCAAAGTATAATTCTCTGTTTTGAGTCTCCTCCCTCTTATTTTCCTTCCTGCCCTCTCTGCCCCCGCAAGGTCTCCCTCCCCCATATTGGGTCTTCTTACTGGGGTCATTTCCTAGAGTTCTTTGCCCACTACTGAAGTCTGTGTTTCCCGGTTTCCACTCCCACCTCTTCCCCAACCTCTCCTAGAGCTCTGTGTCCTCCTCTCTTTACATCTGTTAGGTGGCTCTGTGTTTCTAGGTCTCTGATTCACATCCCTCTACATTCCTCCCTTCTCTGTGTGTCCCCTGCAGCTTACAACCATCCCCCCTTCTTTCACAACCTTCTTGCCCATTGACCCATCACTGCTGAGTGTGAACAGTGGAAACAATAGCAGGGCTGTGATTAGATCAGTTTCTAAACCAACAGAAGGGAAGTAAGCAAAATCATCAGCAGGAACAGATTTTGTTCAAGCATTCTTCACATGTCTTCTCCTCAAGAGAGCCAACGGGTCCCAGCTGTTCCTTGCTTTGACATGCTGAATGAGGATTATATACTTTGCTGAATGAAGGACAGAGTGTACCTACCTGCCAGGACTTGTGTGCAGCTGGTCTATTAGTTGAAGGACATTTCTCCTGCACTGTGCACCAATGTTTCGAAAAAGGAATGATAATACATATGTGAAATAGGAATCCTTCAGGAGGTAAAATTGAAGTACGGTTTTCCAAGCAGGGAAAGAGGGAGGACATTTAGGCACCTGAATCTCTGCTTCAGCCTACTGATGCCAGAGACATGTCAAACCACAAGCAGGGAATTAAGAATAGCATGTTAGCTAAGTTATCAGAAGTCTGAAGGAATAGTGCATAGCCCTATGCACCTGCAAAGGTTATATATACCTAAACCTGTCACTGTCTCTTCTGAATACATTTGTACAATCATCATCCTCTAGACTGATCACTAAGCAACAACTGGTCAAGTAATATTACCTTTATTAAATTCAAACTTAATACCTTGGTTGTCATTGACCTGTCCTGTTCATCCTGAAAAAGAGATAGGTTCTTAGCTTGATAAAGCCAATTCTGAGACATTCTCCTATCACAGTGATTGTTGCTCAAAATTTAGAGAATGTAAATATTTATTGTCATGCAAAATTTACCTAATTAACTTACCAAACTTGTCATATTCCTAACTACACTTGCATACAAGGAAAATGCCTTCAATTCCATTCTTGTCATTGTTGTTTACATTTATAATCTTCCTTTATCTGGTCTTTCCTTAGAATACATAGAGTATCATAAAAGTGAGGTTTGAGGAGATAACAAAAGACTACTCAGCACCTGTGTTTACTTGCAAACCAGTGCACTTAATAACCGCTTCTAAAAGCACTACTTTTGGGGGAAATTATGATTAAGAACAGTTATGGATATCTCAAGTGAGGTAAGTACAGAGAAGCTGTGGTACAGGTAGCACAATAATCATCCTAGGTAGCGATTATTTTTAAATATATTCAAAACTTCATGTTAAGTCACTTAATATTTCTAATTTAAGGAACCAGATGTGTAAGCAGGAGGGGAATCTGAATGCTCAAGTTAGTTTCTAGGACCAGGCAAAGCCACCAAGCTGTTTAGATATTGATGGAGAATTGTTATTTATTTATTTATTTAGAGAGGGGGTAAAAACCTGAACCATTCATATGAGATATTTTCTCCTCTGAATTTTTGGGAGTTCACAATAAATAGGTCCCCATTCTGAACAATCCCTCATTTTAAGATTTGAAAAACAAAAATTCCTCAAACACAAAGTTTTGCAAAACTTAAATCAAAATCACTTATAAAGTTTCTTAAAATGCTGAACATTAAAAGTAGGTAAATAAATCAAAAATCTTTCCATGAATATTCAGTATAATAAACAAAAGAATTAACTCCCATTTCATCTGCTCCCCTTCCAGTACAAGGTTCAAGTTTGGGCCCTTTCTGTCCATCCAAAGAGACAAAATTCTTATTCAGACTTTCACCATCCTGTATCTTGACTAATGCAACCTTTCTTTTCTGTCCTTAATGAATACTATCTTGTACCATATACATCCATTCAAAACATGGCTGCAATGATCATTTTCCCAGCTCATTACCAAGTCAATACACACACTCCTGTCTCTACTTCCCTTCATTGACAATCCCCTTCTTCTCCACATCAAAGTACTTTATTTCGCTTTTAAGGCTCTTCATAGCCTATTCCCCACACTGCTGTCATCTCTTACATACTATCAAACTATCAAGTTTTGCTTCCACTTGGATAATTGAGACTGGCATCTTTGGCAATTTGTCAATTTTATTTACAAGGCCTTTGCTAACCTAGAACATTATATCATGTTACACTATGAGGGGCTCTCTCTCATACAAAGTCAATTTATGTATTTTGTTGTCAATGAAACAAAGGCAGAACATTTAAACTTGATAAAGGGAACACTTTATCTAGTATCAGAAGTAGCCTATGGAATTCATTGCCACAAGCAATCCTTGAGGGCAAGAGCTTATTCAAAAAAGGACTGAACATTTATATGGATAATGAGAACATCCAGAATTCCTTGAGACAGGCATATTTTTAAATAGAGTTT
Source organism: Dermochelys coriacea (assembly GCF_009764565.3). Lineage (NCBI taxonomy): Eukaryota > Metazoa > Chordata > Testudines > Dermochelyidae > Dermochelys > Dermochelys coriacea. The sequence continues at coordinate 188,860,188 of NC_050068.2, read as the reverse complement.
GACAAGAGATAGACCATCATGCTGCAAGAGCACAAGCCAACCTCCAGCTGAGGTGTGTAGGAAAAAATTTCCCCTGAATGGCTGGTTATGCCCAGCTTGTCCACTTCAGGCTTCTTGCACATTCTTCCAAAGTATCTGGTGCTGGCCACTCTAAGTATTTAAATAAATGGACTATTGCTCTGGTATGGAAATTTCTATGTTCTTACATAGCTATAAGATTAAGGCAAGATCTATTCTTGTACACCCATATCTAGGCTAGAGAGCTGCCTTACATAAATGTAGCTTTGCCAGTGAAAATGAAATATTGAAGAAGGAGGATATTGTCTCAAATCTCTCTTAACATATATTTAACAGCTGTGATGAAATAGGAATTCCTGTAATTAGGACAGAAATGTGCTCACACCAATTTTTATAGATTCAATTTATTATTTTTAGCTTCTAAAAGAAAAATAATAACTGTCTGCTACTGTACATTCAAGGATTTAGCAGAGTCAGTAAACATTTTAAATTGAATTGAATTTATTAATTCATCCCCATCAAGGCTTACAGGAGTTTGAGATAGAAAAAGACCTATTATTGGCAAGTCCTCAAATCCATCTCCCTACCACTGTAGTATGCTGCAGTTTTAGTGTTTTCTCCAGCCACATTTTAAATGTCCCAAGTGATAAGACTTCCACCATTTCCCTTGACATTGCACTCCATAAGCTAACAGATCTCACTGTCACATCATTCCAGATAACTGACTTACATTTTTACCCTCCTAAATTGTGTAAATTTGTATTTACTCAACTAATTCTGTTATGGAAAGTTTAGACTCTTGTTTTCATTTTATATTTAATTAAAACATTATGTTACAGTTTTAATTAATTTAATTTAGTCCTCTGTGTGAACCCAAAGGAGAAAAAGAGGAGAACTCATAATGGTAAATGGGGTTCCAATAAAATAAAATAAAGCATGTGTGATTCTCCTCTCACTTCCACCAGTCAATAGTAGTCTAATGGTATAAATCTACTGAGAGAGAAGAATCAGGTGCATTATGCATACATCTTCCATGCTCATTTTTAGCAGCTGTTCATCACTTGTTTCACACTGTTCACTGCTCCTTTTGGATCAATTTCCCCCACCTGCAGGAGTCTCCTGCTGATAGAATTCATTACTTAAATGCAACAAAGGGGTAATGATTTGTCTGTCTTGAGCAGATGGATTTATCAGCATGTGCATTTTTATCGTGATAGCAAATGGGAGTAGGTGCTATGCACACATGTTATTTTTACAATGATTTATTGTTTTACTTCTCTGGATGTTTTGGATAGTTTGAAAAATGTGTAATTACTGTAAAGTCCAATGAAAGAGCCAGAATAAATCTATGTACTCAGAATTAATTGGTATTCAAGTTTATAATTACTAGCTCTGTCAAATAGATCTATTCTGATTATTTTGCTTTATTAGTACTGTCACTCCTTTTGAATTTTAACACTGTTTAAATCAACCTGTCTCTAGTAATTTACATGAGTTACACAAGTACACAGGTAGCAATTAGAGTAGCCTAGGTGTCAAATGTAACTATTGTTAGAACTGTGGACCTGTACATTTTGTTCATTTGGTGATTATAATTGTATGAATAATGAGAAATGGATACATTCTGTAGGTAGTTTTTATATTAATTATTATTATTATTATATTATATTATTGGAGTTCTTGCACTATTTAAATAGACTCATTTCAATGCCATTTAATGCTGTTTGATGGGGAAAATGTAAACTCAGCTCAACTGAGTCACTTTATTATGTCAGAGTGTCAGTTTTATGTTTGATATTAATTGTTTAGAGAATACATATTAAATGGTGTAAAGAGCACAGCCGTTCATTTCTCTACTATATCATTACATGAGGTCATATCACTTGTGGGTGAAAGCTACTGGTGTATCTAAGGTCACACTTCTACATGGTCCAAAATAATAACTTATCTACAACATTTCCTCCAAGCACAAAGCAGTCTCATTCTAAACCTCCCAATGTTCCAGAGGATGTTTTCATTACTGAAAGATTTTTATTTATGTTGTCATCTCACTCACTGGACATCTTCAACCCAATCTCCTGAGAGGTGGCAGGAACCTCAGTCTTCTATTGAATTCAAAGGAAATTGCACATGCCTTTCACCTCTCAGGATTTTTCCTTTTTTTACTATAAAGTCTCATTCAATACAGCTATATCTTTGCTGCCTTTGAGTGGTAGAAAAAAAGTAGGCAGTAGATCTGGGTTTGGAAATATTTTGTGACAAACAAATGTGTGTGATTTATTCAACCTATACATTAACATACCCTAAAATATATACACTCCATTTTCATGTAACATTTTTGTACTACACCCAAAATCATCTGTATAGCCTAGAGCTGGCTACCTGAAGAACTACTTGTGATGTAAAGAGGAAATCAACACATAGACAGATGCAGATTTTAAGTACTTTTTGTCCTTAGAGTATTTTGGACATGTTGCTGAGATGACTATTAATAAGATGACTGGATACAGGTGTGTTTCAGAAAAAAAAATACAGGCTAGTAGCCTCAGCAGAGCACTGGGAGCCAGGAACACCTGAGTTCTGATACCAATTCTCTTCTTGCCTCAGTTACCTCCCCTGATCTGCAAAAGGGGCATAACACTAACCTATGATAATGGGACAGTGCAAGAATTAATCAGGTAACATTCCTAAAGCACAATAAGTAAACATTTCTGCTCTAAAAAGAAGGGCTCCTTCCACATGATCTGAAAGAGAGTGTTCTGTAGTTATCAGTAGCAGGGTACCCTGACACCCCCAAGAAGGTACTGTGATTCAGATACACCTCTAAACCATATTTCCTTCTCTGTTTCCTCCTTGCTCCCAGAGGGTAGATTTTCTGTTGATCTATGCCACTTGTAAATTACTACTCCCGCTACAGCTGTGCTGGTCAGCAAACTGGGGGTCCAGGTAAGCCTCCATTCTGTCCTTGCTTCTCCTTACCTATATCCTACCCCTCACCAACCATCTGTACCAGGGAAGGAATAAATTGACACACAAACCCTCTTGCTCCTGTGTGTGCAATGCCAAGGTTCGGGTAGCACTTGTCAGGGTATAAAGTAGGTACTTACTCACACATAGTCCAAGTTACAGTCTAGTCCTTAATTTGCAGATCACCCACTTCAGGGACTGGGATGAAAATAAATTACTAACAATATACCCTTGAGGCTGTCTCACATCCCTCCCTGTACAGGTTAGTGGTACACAGACTAGGACAATATAACCTAAGAGCTAACTATTCAAACATAGGCACATAAATTAATCCTTCAAAATATAACCTGGCTGATAGGAACTGGCAATTATACTCACAAAATGGATATCTACTTATGTGAAAACCTGCCTGCATCTGCAGTTACCCACTTTGTGCATATTCAATACTCACCCTTTTTGAGATACATTTTCAGAAGGGCAAGATCCACCTTCCCAGATTGTGGGTATAATTTGCATATTCAGTTTGTACCTGATTCATGCCTCTAACTACTTACAACTGAAATCAAAGTAGATTAGTCTTTGTAATTCAACAGTAGGTGTGTATTTTGCAGGGGCACATTGCACTTCGATATTATCCTTCTGAAATTGTATCCCTTTGTGCAATTATCTTTGCAAACTGGGTACTATTTTGAAGGGGAAATGGGCCAAGATATGTGCTTCTATACAGACATGTGACATGCATTTACAGAAATAGGAAGTACATGCATACTTCAAGTATATGCATATGCAAACCAGAATTTGGTTTTCTGTGTCTATGACTTTGAAAAACAAACTGTGTCAGGCTAACCATTTACATTTCTTTGACTTTTATATTTTAAAATGGTTGGTAACATGAAAAACTATACAACTAAAAAAAAATGATTTAGACTAGACCAGTTGACAATTAAGTAGTATAAAACACAGGCCTGTATGGCAGTTTCATTAATTTGTAGATAAAGCATATTGCTTTGTATTAATAATATTACTGTTTCACATAGCAGCTAGTATTAATGAGACCGTTATTGATTTATTTAAATCTCATTAGGTTTTTTTGTAAACTGTATTGAATTGCATTTAAAATGTATTGGTTTGTTTATAATTATTTTGTGTATGAATCACAATGTGTTGATCTGTAAAGTACAGTACACTCACTCATTTGCATAAATTGTTGATGTCAATTAGCTTATGTGTAGTATGAAAGGGTGTACATGTCTCTTTAATTGGTATGTTTATGTTAATACTTAGATTGTGATGACTTTATTTTGTAGCTAAGGGGTATTTCACAAAAGATGTTATCTCCAAACTGCCAAGAATAATCATAAACCACAACACTCCAAATGCAACAAGTAATTTCATGTATTTAATGTCAACAGAAAGACACCAATTCAGCAATGACAAACACTGAGCCACTTTTATTCCTGGTGCAACTTCAATAAAGTTGCAGAATTCCACTGAAGGCAATGGAGTTTAATGAGGTACAATTTGGTTCCTTTCTGTCGTCTCAGAACATGTCCTTCAAATGAACTGTTCAAATCCATCACATGGCCCCATATATGTTCTCATAACAGTCCTTACAGTTCAGAGGACCATCTACAACTGGAAGTTCATAGACTCACCCAAGGAATCCAATAGTGATGATTTTTTCTATATTGTCATCAGAAAGAGAGGATAAAGACCTATCATTATTTGGGCCCTGATTCAGTAAGGTATTCCTAAAACTTTAGTGGGATGACCCAGATGTTTAATGTTACACATGTGCATAAGTACTTGCTGAACTGGGGCCTTAATTTGGTGCCTAATAGTATATTGTATGACCTAGAAGTAGAGTGGGGTAAAAAATTCAGAATTTTCCATTACCTGGGGAACTCCAGTATTTTGACATTTGTTTTCATCCCAAAGTGGGACAAAATACTGACTTTTTTCATTAAACTAAAAGTTACAAAAAATGTTGATCTGGAAATAAGGGAATCCTTTCTATGCCCCACGCTCCCACTCCACTGGCCCTCATCTGAGGAATATATCTGGGAGAAAAAGGGCATGGTGAGGGCAACCCTGTGCCTACAATCCCCAGTGCTGGAACAGCACTTTGAGGCAATTGGTAGCCAGTGTAAAGTAGAGCAGTCCTGAGGCTGCTCCTCTTTATGCCAGGAACTATCCAACTGGCCAGATAATCCCACGATCAGGGACACAAAGATGGCTTAAAACAACCTGTGCCTGTCTCTCTCCTGCACTACTGCAAGAATACTCAATTATGGCACAAGATTGCAGCCTATATGTTACAACTTTCTTTATTTCCTGCCCTTTCTCAAGGCTCCAAAATCATAGACACCAACTTCCCCTCTTTCCTGTGCGTGCTCGACTCCCCGCCTTCATCCCCAGCCCTGCCCCCACTTCACCCCCTTCCATGAGGCCCCACCCCCATTCCAACCCCTTCCCCAAAGTCTCCACACCTTCCCTGCTAATATTCTAACTCCTTCCCCAAATCCCCTCACCTGCCCTGCCTCTTCCCCGCCTCCTCCCCTGAGCACGCCACATTCCCACTCCTCCCCCCCTCCTGGAGCGTACTAATGCTGCCAAACAGCTGTTTGGTGGTGGCTGGGTGGGAAACACTAGGAGGTAGGAGGAGGAGCAGGGACATGGCGAGCTCAGGGGAGGAGGAGGAGATGGGGTGGGGGGAGGGGTGCTTGGCTGCCTCTGGGTGCAGAGCACCCATTAATTTTTCCCTGCGGGTGCTCCAGCTCCAGAGCACTGATGGAGTTCGTGCCTATGACCAAAATATCTTAAACTAATAATGGAAGAACAAAGAAAGATATTATTTAAGGTGTCTAAACTAACACACAAGCTAATGCATTTCAAATATAATTCATTGATGTTCACCAGATTAACAACAGAATTTGTATAAACCAGCATGCATCTCTTTAAACCAGTGTTCCGCATATAAAAAATGATCTCTTTAAATATTAGACATCAGAATTTACAGTACAGCTAATGCAAATGTCAAATAGGTTCCACAGTACCAAATCAAATCTGTTTTGCTAGCAATATGTGAGAAACGGGAATCAATGTGTGGTGCACATGAATCAATACATTTCATAAGTGGGATCATGTTTTCAATTTAGTACTTTTTCCCACTACCATCAAGAGGAATTGGATAGTGGGCACTAGTCAGCTGGAGCATTTGAATCCTGGATTTTGCTTCTACAAACAAAGAATTTGAGAGTCTTTATTTTCATTCAATCCATGCCAGCCAGATCTGGGGCTAAATCTGTTTTTAGATACATTTCAAGCGAGCCCACTGAAGTCAATGGAGTTCCACAGAAGTAACTGTGGACAGGATTTGGCTCTAAGTCTTTCTGCAGTATGCTCTGTTTGCTTATGAACAGGTACACCCTTTGAACTATGGACAATTGCTCAGTCCACCAACCATGTTGCTTTGCTAGCAACAGTTCTCAAACACAACAGATTATAAAACCCATGCATGTCTTTTATGCAGAAAAAGAATTTGAAATCCATACATGCTGAGGGACAGATCCCCTGCTACCCTTCGCTGTAGTCACTTACACTATGGTAAAATGCTACTGCATCAAAATGGCAATTTTGCACATTTGTACAGTTGTAAATTACCTCATATGTTGCAAAGCAATAGAGACCCTGGCCTTCAGGGTTCTATACTGATAGTTACTATTTGCAAACTACTTTTAATGCAAATATCTATATTTTTTGGTCACGTGCTCTACTCATGCCATATGCCACTCCCAGGGATTGTCTACCCTTAAAATGCTACAGTGGCACATCCATGCCACTATAGCACTTCTGTGTAGACGCTACCTGTGCTGACGGAAGGGTTCTCCCATCAGCATAGGTAATCCACCTCCCCAAGAGGTGGTATCCAGGTCAATGGAAGAATTCTTCCATCGATTTAGCACTGTCTACTCGGGGACTTAGGTCAGTTTAACAACACTGCTCAGGGCTGTGGATTTTTCACATCGCTGACCAACATAGCTAAACCAACCTAATTTTCTAATGTAGACAAAGTTTTAGTCATACAAATGATACTGTAAGATACTGTATGTTTGAGAGGTTTATTTCTGTGCAAATTCTACCACCAATTCCATGTTCTTAGCAAAATACCAACTTTATATCATTTATATCAATGTATGAGTTAATGATCTGCACTTTAGTTTACCCACCCTGGGACACCTGCTAGAGGCACCCCAGGACCAGCAGCCCAAGCTGGGGCAATTCAGCCTCCAGAGGAAGGCAGACAACATTTAATTCCCTGCCTGGTAGTTCCAACACCTATCCCCATATTCCATGGGCAAATCACTGGCTTGCTCGGGGCCCCACTGGCAGAGTGGGAACTGCAGGCAGCCTGTGCCACTGTGGTCCCTCCTCTGGGTGGACTTACCACTTCTGGTAAGCTGTGTGATGAGTATTATCAGACCTTCACCTCATCCTGCTTTCTCTCAGGATGCATCACACATGGCAAACGCTCTCGTAACCCTAAGATTTCATCCTTAAAGAAAACTAACACTTGGGAATCCTCTTCTAAAACAAACACTGGACTATTGGTTCTGTGACTACTTCTGCTCCAATAAAGTGCAGATGTTGTTTTGACAACTTCTTCTGCTAGTCTGGCTGCAGCTGCACTATTCTGAAAAGGTTCATCTTTTTTGCTGCAGCAAGAGATGCTGGAATGTTATTCACTTGCCACCAGCCCAATTTGCCCACTGGGTCATACTGTAATCTACAAAATAATGACACTGAAAACAGAAAAAAATGCAGAGGCTATATTTTTTGCACTTATTCTCTTTTCTGTCTATTTCGAAGACTCAAAAGAGCAATCCACCAAAATTTACAAATGTGACATTATTGCAAAATAATGAAGATCCATAATTCTATCTGATGGTCCAAGTGTTTCCAGTACACTAATAGACAGGTTACTTAGGCACCAAACAGAAGGTTTCAGAGTCACTCTTCCCTGCTCTTCCCTCAGTTGAATCTTGATTCTACTAGCCAAATAACTTCATTCTTACTTGTGGTGAATTTAAATAAGCTGTGTTGCAGGCAGCCACTTATTTCTTGGAAATATTTGGGCAGCTGGCTGGCAGCTTTATCTGTTCCATAAGGATACATATAACCATGTGCTATCAATGCCCTGTTGACATTTAAATCCATATAATCTCACTATGTCCCCTAGTTGTTTAAAGGTTGTTTAACACAGATGATGAAAACTAGAGGGAAAAGCTGTAAATCTAGTTAATCTGAGGGCTCTCAGTGAAGAAAAGCAGTCCTAAGACCTGTTTGAGATGAATAAGAGGAGTTATCTATGAGCAGTAGGGTATACTCTTGCCACATCACCCATAGAAACCAACAGTGCCTTAAGGAATAAATGCAGAGGGTAGATCTATAGTAGGGATCAGCAACCTTTGGCATGCAGCCCATCAGGGAAATCCACTGGCAGGCCGGGATGGCTGCGGAAAGTGGCAGCCAGCACATCCCTTGGCCCACATCATTTCCCGTAGCCCCCATTGGCCTGGAATGGTGAACCACAACCAGTGGGAGCTGTGATCGGCTGAACCTGCAGACGCTACAGGTAAACAAACAAACCATCCCAGCTCACCAACGGATTTCCCTGATGGGCTGCGTGCCAAAGGTTGCCAATCCCTGACCTATAGAAATAAACATGGATGTTTTCTCCATAGTTGATAGCTACCAGAATGCCCATCAGATAGCCAATGTAACTAGTGCTGACTCCAGGCCACAACCAGGCCTGAAGGATAACTGAAAGGTTCTAGGTTGCTGGTGGAAATTCGCAAGTATAAGTCATCAGTTCACATAATAGGTACCCAATCAAACTTTCTAATAGCAGTCAGAAGGAATTAAGGGAGCAAAATAACAAGTATCCTTAGCATTTGCTCTGATGTGTTCAAAGCAGTGGTTCATAATCAACTGACGGTTTTTTCAAGCAGCTTGGCACAGCTATAAAAATAATCACTACAGACAGAAGTGTTTCAGGGAAAATAAAGTTCAGGATTAACAAATTGCCTGTGAATCATTAAGGAATAGGGCATGAAATGATATTAAGCCATGGCAACAAAGGGCTTCCAATTATTTATGAAAAAAGGCAACCGAGACAAACTGCTGTAGCATTCATTAAACTAATGAGGGGAAGCTCCTTGAATTGCAGTTTGAGGATAATACCTTGAGGTCAGAATAAAATTTGATGCAGCTTTGGTTTGATCTGTCTTCTGAAAACTGTGACATTCCCTTTAAAAATTCAGCCTTGTAGAATCTGAAGTAGAAAATGGTTTTGACTGCCTATGACAGGGTGCTGCTAGCTGCTATAAACAAAGCCTCTTTTGGGACACAGCATTCTGATCACTTAGAACACAGGACAACTGGATGTAGTTAGAGTAGGATGGAGTCAGGTGGTCCAATTGGGTTTGGAAGGTTAGATGGTATCACTTGTAGCTGTAGGAAGTCTGCTGAGCTAATTAGCTTATCAGCTGGCTAACTCAGAGAAGAAAGCAAATGGTATAAAAGGCTAAGCCAGGGAGTGGGGAGGGGTCCTTCTATCTGCTGCTATCATGTATTGTATCATAAGGAAAATAATAATAATAATAATAATAATAATAATTAATAAAGCTCTCTGTGAAGGTACCCTGGTGGAATGTGTGCACTGTTTAATCACCAGGAGGACTTCCCAGCATAGCCTTCCAGGGGTAGAGGGGGAACACACTAACTTTTTTAGAAGGGCAATGTAAGTGTGAAAAGTGTAGTATGCAGGTGTCAGTATTAGTCCATACTGCTAGGAGGTGATGAATTTTGTGTGCAGAATACTGCGAAGCACCAATTACATTTTAAAAATAACTACAAATACAATAATTTGTGATTGTCACTGATAATAGGTTTCAGAGAAAACTTCCAAAAAGGGGCTTAAAATCTATTATTAAGACGGACCAAATTGAAAAACAGATGGGTTTAAATGATTGGCAACTAAGAGATCAGAAGCTCTATTTGCTTCTAAAAGAAGGGGCACGCCCAACTCATGTGCAATAAAAGAGTGCTAACTAGGGCCTTGGATCTAATGTGTACCAGGCACCTCCTGAGAATTGTTGAACACTTGTAATTCTCAATGAAGTCAAGGATTGGATTCTTTGATCTGATAGGACTCATTTTGGGCTGTAAGCAACTAGAGAAAAGTAGCTCCGAGGCCCACTGGGTGATTGCCTAACTTGGTTCATCATGGTTCTTTAAATGCTATAGCTTTAACTGTGTACAGTTATCATTGCACACAAAACACACACTCTTAGCCCACATCCAAGATAAGAAAAAGACATGAGAGAGACATTTCCAAAGGCAGAAGGACTGATTATTTTCTAAATGATGAAACTAGTCTTTTTTTTCTTAGAGTCCAGTTTCATGGAAAGAAATAGTGAGTAGAAATAGGGAGGTGAGTATTGTGTCTGTACATAGCATTAGTGAGAGCACTACTAGAATTCATCTGCCTCAGAGGAACATGAGAAATCCTTATAAAACACTTGCTGAGTTGTGAATTTTGTTTTGCAGTTTAGGAAACAAACATTCCTGACCATTATGGCTAAGCTTCAGTCTTGAAGCATAAGATTTGATTACTCCTATTTCAGCCTGGATGATACATGTTATCAATGGTCATAAAATTATCCTCACACTCTTTAAACTCAGGTATAATATTAGGACCAAATTCACTATTGACAATCTTATGTAATTCTATTGATTTCAGGGGATTTATACCAGAACTTAATTTGTTCCTTAGACTCTTTTTTTCTTTTGTGAATCAAAATTTAAAGCCAATAATTTGGACCAACAAAATTATTCACCTCTAATTTTCAAGTGATTAGGGTTTTCCCTGCATCTACTGGTATCACTGAGAGATTAAAATAAAATTGATTGTGTAGCAGCTAAAATATATATTTGATCTGTTTGTACAGTGTGTTAGAAAGAGCACAAAATAATAATAAAAAAACTAATCTGCTTCCAGCTGGAGGTTGACATCATCGATATTGCAGGTGGTGCAAGAAAGAAAGAGGTAAACAAAAGCATGCCAAATTGGCTTGTTCTGTGTAAGAACCACAAGGAAGAAATCAACACTTTCCAAATGGAAGATGACAAAGTGAGAAATAACAGTTATGCCATGCTACATTATTCAGAAGGTTCTCAGAAGGTTTACTATGATGAACAATAGAGACCAAAGAACAAAATAAAACAAAACCCATTGTAAAAAGAATCTCACCATATCCCTTTAAATGCCAGAAGTCTCATTTCAATATGGTTTATGATGTAAAATATTCCTGTGGAGCTGCTTGTCCTTCACATTCTGTGCTTGGAGTTCTCAATCATTCTTTGGCAGGGGGAGCTGCTACAAACACGCAAGGAGGATTGAAAGTCTGGGGGTTGGATACATTTTTTATTTCTTTACACTTTTGGTAGTCAAAAAAGAAAATCCCTCATCAATCACTTGGATAGAAGTGCACAGGGCACCCATTTATTCTATTCAGAATAGGATCTGATGAGTTCAGATTCTTACTTATGTTCTTTCAATGCTCAGCCATTACATTTTCTTGGCTGTTATCTGAGCATTACTATTTATTACTAGTATACAAGAGAGATCCTATTCCAGTAATCTGTGACATACTGACCTAATTCATGTTTGCTGGTCGTATTACATTTATTGCAATTACTCTTGAAAGGGATAGGGTAATTTCTTGAAATCTCATTAGAGGAAAGGGGACTCCTGTTGGAGGCCTCCTCTGAATTTTCTCTGACACTATACCAATCTCTGCAGTTCCGGGAGCTCGAATGCTTGTGAAACAGCCTAAGAACAATGTTTGATTAATAGAAATTTTAATTAAAAAGCTAGCAATAAGATAAAGTCACTTCGTATCAATATATACACAGTGAAATTCATTTTTAAAGATAAGTCAAGTATTAACATCATTTGAATTTCCAAGAAAGAATGAGAAAAAATTCAGTAGAAAGAACTCTTACTGTCGGAAATTCATACTGGGCAAAGCGTCTGCTCTGTACCTAGTTAAAGTAACTGAGCTGGGTGTCAGAGAACTCCCTGGAAGGAAACACTTTCTACTAAGCCACAGGATGGATCTGTGACCATTACTGCAGTCCTGAGGCTGTAGTACCCTCTTTGTCTTGCCTGAACCCCAATATACAGGCAAAATGTCTACAAAATCCTTATAGAACTAGATCCACCAACTCCACTGCCAGGCACAGAGCTGCTGTGCAATCATTTTATGAAAAGTATGTGTGACCTAGTTATTTAGATAGGCTGTATAACTATATTGGGTTATCAGAATGTGTATTATACACCTATATTGCTTTAATTCAGTAGGGATTGTTACCAGGAAGAAGACAATAGCTCACAGATAAGAACATCCCAGCATATTCTTGAAAGATAATGGGAAAGCTTCTAACTTGGAAGATCCTGTACCCCACCTCTAAGGAAGTTGCAAATCTTATTTTGCCAGTGCTAGGAATAAACAGATGAAAGGGCTATAAAGAGTTAAAAAGAGATTTTGTCCCTTTGAGGGGTGTGATCAAATGACTCAGAATGATTTATAGACACACTCTCTGAAGCACACAGAGGGATTAGTTATTAGAGGGGTTAGAGATACCATAAGTAGGATTAATACATGCAGCATCCTACAAGCATTCCATAAAATCTAAACATTATATATATACACATTCCAATAAACACTAATATGTAATATTTTAACTCTACTAACCCACAGTTGAATCAGACTGGTTTCCAGGTATGAATTTGTCAGTGTTCAGTAAGATACCATGTCTTGGCATGAGCTGGCACTTGGTCTGCCAGCATCACACTTTGGTTCTAAATCAACAATGCTTTGCTTTGAGAAGGCTGTCTGGCTACTGGATGGCACAGGTCATCACTCCCGAAGAGCGGAACTGCAAGTGCTGAACCTAAGTCAGATCTGTTGAGGTAATTGCAATGGGTACCATAGATTTGCAGCACAATGCTTGATCTGAGAGGGGGTACACATCAATGAGAGTGAGAAGAGTCAGAGGGGCAGTCAGTTTGATAACTGTGACACTCACCACAGCTCCTTTCACAACACTGATGCCCTACCCCCACAGGGAACCCCATGAAGCCTGACTTTTAACAGGTTCTGCTGCATGTGGGGACCATCTGCACCTGCAACAGAAAAGGGAGAATTTGCTCCTTAACCCTTAAATATTTATATCCTTGAAGTTGGCCCTGAAACTGCAAAGTAGTCCATGCAGAAACTTACAAAGATCAGCAGATTTTCTGCAGGAGTAAGAACTTCACTGACTGATCCCTTTGCAGGACTGAGGCTTTGAAAAATGTTACATAACCCAACATCATTAAAAAGTATTGGCTAATTAAAAAAAAACCTAAACACTAAAAAAACACTAAATTGAAGTGACCCAATAGACAAGTTGCCAGGAACTATGTCATTAGTTTTCTTCAGCCAAATCTATCCCTGGTGTAACTTCATTGATTTCAGTGATCTTATTTGGCTGTTTATTCCTAAGAATACCATTTGAAGTCTTATTGATACCAATCATGTGAGCATCTCATTATATTGTTTCTTAAGAATGGAAGGGAGGAATCACCAGGAAGGGAGGAAAAGGCTAATCCATAAATTTCTCATTAGCTGAAAGAGAGAGAAACATTTGCTTGAATAATTGAATATATTTAGCATCATAGCCTGCAGTTAGTCATGTTTACTTATCCTTACTTTACTGCATTCAGAGAATAATATTATAAAGACTTTAACAAAACATTAATTGCTACCAATATGCGAGCTAGCTATTTAAAAGAAGTGCATCTAAAGATGCAAATTCTTTTAAGGCATGGGCATACCGCTATTTAGAATGTCAATAAATACAATTAACTTTGTATATGGTATCATTGCCATTGCCAACCACCAGTGATAAGCAAACCTTGGAAATAAAATTGAGTGAATAATTCACAGTAAATAATTTATCCAATTAATTTACTCTAATTTTATGCTCACGGCATATCCAGGAACAACTCACAATTTCCTTAAGTTTATTCAAGGATTTTCATATATAGTTGAATTTTTCTTTGCACTGACTATTAGATAACCAGTAGGCAAAATTTGAGTTGGTTTGTTTAGTTGTGATAGGTCAAGATTACCCACAATTTAGTTTCTGTTTCCTGTGGGGCAGAGGGGAGAAGGAAAGTGTGTGTGCACACGTGCATGCGCAATGCTATTTACAACATTTCTTTGATTTTGCTGCACAAGCCTTTTTGAAAAGTGAATTTCAAGTACTCATATGACAGGTTTCAGAGTAGCAGCCATGTTAGTCTGTATCCGCAAAAAGAAAAGGAGGACTTTTGACACCTTAGAGACTAACAAATTTATTTGAGCATAAGTTTTCGTGAGCTACAGCTCACTTCATTGGATGCATTCAGTGGAAAATACAGTGGGGAGATTTATATATACAGAGAACATGAAACAATGGGTGTTACAATACATACAGTAATGAGAGTGATCAGGTAAGGTGAGCTATTACCAGCAGGAGAGCGGGGGGGAATATCACTTTTGCGGTGATAATCAAGGTGGGCCATTTCTAGCAGTTGACAAGAACCTCTGAGGAACAGTACGGGGTGGGGGGAATAAACATGGGGAAATAGTTTTACTTTGTGTAATGACCCATCCACTCCCAGTCTTTATTCAAGCCTAAATTAACTGTACCCAGTTTGCAAATTAATTCCAATTCAGCAGTCTCTCGTTGGAGTCTGTTTTTGAAGATTTTTGTTGAAGAATTGCCACTTTTAGGTCTGTAATTGAGTAACCAGAGAGATTGAAGTGTTCTCCGACTGGTTTTTGAATGTTATAATTCTTGACATCTGATTTGTGTCCATTTATTCTTTTACATAGAGACTGTCTAGTTTGACCAATGTACATGGCAGAGTGGCATTGCTGGCACATGATGACATATATCACATTGGTAGATGTGCAGGTGAACGAGCCTCTGATAGTGTGCTAATCAGAATTTGGCCCTATCATGGTGTCTCCTGAATAGATATGTGGACACAGTTGGCAACAGGCTTTGTTGCAAGGATAGGTTCCTGGGTTAGTGGTTCTGTTGTGTGGTGTGTGGTTGCTGGTGAGTATTTGCTTCAGGTTGGGGGGCTGTCTGTAAGCAAGGACTGGCCTGTCTCCCAAGATCTGTGAGAGTGATGGGTCGTACTTCAGGATAGGTTGTAGATCCTTGATGATGCATTGGAGAGAACATAAGAATACAAGAAGTGACCATGGATACGGCTAAATTAAGTGCATAGCTACACAGTATTTTGCAGTATTAAATATTTAGGTTAATTGAAAAAAAATGGCTTGGATTAGAGATGGTAAAAATGGAGTGTGATTCTGGTTTGCAAAAAAACTTTGTTGATCCATTTTTCACTTTCTTTCTCATGTTCATCTCTAAATGTTCTGCAGTGTAAATTCTTTGTGAAAATATTTTTGTGGGAAATATGTCTAATTGCTTTGGACACACAATCTCATTTCATATTTCTTAATAGGCCAACATCTGGTGAAAATTTTCTTGTGAAATTTTGGAAAAAAAAATTTTTTTATCATTTTGGGTCATTCCTCACCTCTCATATTTTCTCCTGCACAATTTAATAAAATGGCAATTTCAGCATTACAAATATGCACAAATCTGAATTTTAAGCTACAAATTTCAAAATTTTAAGTTCTTAGCCATATTCTCTTAGGAATAGGCTCATATCTGTTTCTGAAATGAATCAGTTTTCACTGGCAATAGAGCCATATTCAAAGGAAAGATTTATACAGCATGACTAGTGTTTTGGCAAAATGAACTCAATCAGTGGCATTCAATACCATTTGGCTCCACAGAATTATCCTTTCTTTGTAAATATTATGTATACTTCTACTAAAAAAGCTTATTTTTATTGTCTGAAGTTTCTGATCACACTTCCAGTTGCAGGAAGACCATAAGTGGCAGGTACTCAAGATGTACTGATGGCAGTATACATATAGAAAGCTTTTGAATTTGTGAAAATTTTTATATTCCAGGCTCTCATATGATGAAGTTACTATTGGTTAATTTAATTGCAATGCATGGGCAGTTGGCTGAGCATTGTTGCCCCTTGCAATATATTAGGCAGTGGTTTAATGTATTTAAAATGTTAATGGATTGGTGCTAAAATGGTGTCATTGGCCTTATAGCATGATCTCAGCAGCTGCTGGTTTTGCATGACTCCTACTTTATCAATCATTCACAGAGAGACGACTAAACAGATTCACAGCCACTGTCCATTCTGTTTGGATATAACACTTGGAAATCCAGACCTTTTGAATAGTGTTTTCTTGTATTTAAACACATCACAAGGACATTTTTAGTTAATTTTATTTTAGTGAATATCCTGAAGGATTAGGGCAGTTAAATGGTGTGGCATGTCAAGAAATGTCCATTTATTTTTCCCTATTTTTGTAACGCTTCAGATCTATAACTGGCAATTGTATTCTGTGTTTTCATTGCCATGCAGATGATGGTCAGCTCTACCTATGTTTTTAATTCTATCCTACTTGGAAGGGTTTGTGCCTGCAGAATTGCTTTTCAGAGTTTCAAGGCTGAATAAACTCCTGCTAGTATAAGCTAAATCCAAGTAAAGCTCAGATTCTGATCATTGGCAATTAACTGCTCTCTGGCCATGGCTAAATTGGATTTCATTTTCTTTGCTAGGTTTTTTAAAGTTCACTTCAGCATATACTATAAACTTAATTTATATCTGTGGTTCACAAATTTCTTCTGATAACCACATTATTAAAAGTTTTTCTACTCATTTGAGAAGAATTCATTATTTTAATTTTTTAACACTTTTTAAAATATTGTCACTAAAAATGTTGTAAATGATTTATTCACCTGATATGCACCCCTTCTTTTCCTATTTAAGGATTGTCTAGAAATCAATCATAATCTTTACAGATGTTTTCACTATTTATAATTGTT
This sequence comes from Dermochelys coriacea, assembly GCF_009764565.3. Classification (NCBI taxonomy): domain Eukaryota; kingdom Metazoa; phylum Chordata; order Testudines; family Dermochelyidae; genus Dermochelys; species Dermochelys coriacea. The sequence goes on along the minus strand of NC_050068.2, from coordinate 188,843,115 downwards.
CAAAGAATAATGTATTAGCATATTGATCTTATAAACTTCTCTGAACAGTTTGCAGCTACTATTCTACTGAGCAGTTGATATTTGGAATTCAAAACTCACTCTCTGTGTGAATGCATCCAATGAAGTGAGCTGTAGCTCATGAAAGCTTATGCGCAAATAAATTTGTTAGTCTCTAAGGTGCCACAAGTACTCCTTTTCTTTCTGTGTGACTAATCATCTGGAGCCACATGGCATGGTTTCTGTTGCACGATTGGATGACTTAACCCTTTTATAAACAGAAGCAGCGTCAGAAGCAATCATTAGCACTGAATCTCTCAAGCAGAGGATGAGAGGAGAGCTTTTTAGGAATTGATTCCAGATGAGGTGGCCTAGTAAATTTTAGGATACATAAAGTCTTCTTTTGTCCTTTTGCACAAAAAAAGAGCATTATATTTAGCTATGTATGTGGACACCAACTTTTAAAACAGCTGGGATAGTGCATAAGTTGAATTCATTTGTCTCCATTTTATGCTATGCTATACCTTACCAGTCATTAACCATAATCATAAATTCCATGTATGTGTGTAGAGACAAAGTGGATAAGGTAATATCTTTGGTTGGACCAACTTCTGTTGGTCTCTGTGTAGCTCAAAACCTTGGACAGAAGTTGGTCCAATAAAAGATATTACCTCGCCCACCTTGTCTCTCTAACATCCTGGGACCAAAACAGCTAAAACAATACTGCATACAATGTATGTGTGCAGTGCTTTACACAGGATACAATCACATGCTTTTGTCCAACTCACTGTATTAACTACATTAGAGCTAGTCTATGTTGTTGGGTTTCAAGGCTCACCCGTCACTATCAGGGACTGATGTCCACTGCCTGAATGAGGCACTGGGCACCAGTCAATCAATAGTAATCATGTATTATGACACCATTCCTTGTTAAGGCTAATGGGGTTTGGTAATGAACGTTTCACTGATTTTTAATGAAGTTCATTGCATTGGACCCAGAAGTTAGTAAAGCAACATATGTATTTTCCATAAATACAGAAATAATATGTCCCAAAGACTAATTTGCTTACAATCTAGTCTTCCTCTGTATTTTGAGCTATAGTGCAATATGCTGAAAAGAAAGCAAGTCTTTAAAGATCACAAACAACCAATTTCACAGTACAAGCAGTCGTAAATAGAGCTAAATTCCCCTTAGTAATACACTATTCATCTCTGTGCTTCATTGAGTTCAAAGAAAAGCATTTTTCAGAGTTTAAGCAATTAAGTTTACATTTTATTTTCTCCTTGAAAAAGGAAGTTATCACAAAAGCATGGGATTAGGAAGCCACTGTGCTACTGGAGGTATTTTCTGTGTATGAAATTTCAATTTAGCAAAGCACGTCAAATCCTAAAGGCAGTTAAGACCGAATATGCTAAAACCATTTTGTTTTCACAGCATATTTATTTTGTATCAGTGCTGACCCAGTTAATTAGCGACTGCATTAAAATGGTGAGCATTAGATTCAGGTCGCAGCATCTGCTGAACGCTCACTACCAAACTCTCCTGAATATTTACTTGACAAAATAGCCAAAGAATACTTTAAAAAGTATGGGTAGATATAAAAAGGAATCCCAAATGTGGTATGTGGACACATGTAAGGTGCAGTTCAGAGAGCTGCATGCCAATCGGACAGGAAGCTCTGAACTGAAGAGAAAACTGTATAAGATTTCAAAGGAATTTGTATCAGTGTCCCCATCACAGCAGCAATCTGTTGGCTGGCTCAGAAAAGCCCTTGCCCAAAGGAAAGGGGGGGTGTGGGTGTGGGTGTGTGCGCGCGCGCACATGTGTGTGTGTGTGTGTGTGTGTGTGTACAAAAATCCCCTGCTGTGTGTAGCAGCACAAGAACCTGCCAAACTAACACTTCCTGCAGTCTATGCTCTAGGAAGTGCGGGCACTGCTTCCTCTGGCTTTCACTCTAGAGAGTTAACACTGGAAAGAGGATTCGAGAAAATGTATGTTAAACTTCTTCGCTGTTTCAATGAAAGCAACATACTTGCATACCAGCTGGAAGACACGGGAGATCTAAAACCAACATCTCCAACCATTTATAGTCAGGAAAGAGCCCATCCCTAAGCCCTCTTTGTAAGAGTGGGGCTGTTAATCCTGGTGTCCTGGGAAAATTTCATTTTGTTTAATTATACTCAGTCTACCTAAATTCCCCCTGCAGTTTTGACTGGGTTGCTGCACACTGTTAAACAGTTGCTTTGTTTAACCCAGAATGGGCTGTATTTTAGTACTATATGAGGTGATTCCTGAATATAAATTGAATACCATTATTTTAAAATTTGCCTTCAGACTGAAAGGTACTATAAGGATGTAAAATCATTATGATTACTGACCTATAATCTCATATCAGGTTTTGCAAAAAGAAAAAGGAGTACTTGTGGCACCTTAGAGACTAACAAATTTATTTGAGCATAAACTTTCGTGAGCTACAGCTCACTTCATCAGATACATTCAGTGGAAAATACAGTAAGGAGATTTATATACATAGAGAACATGAAACAATGGGTGTTACCATACACACTGTAACGAGAGTGATCACTTAAGATGAGCTATTACCAGCAGGAGAGCAGGGGGGGAATATCACTTTTGCGGTGATAATCAAGATGGGCCATTTCCAGCAGTTAACAAAAACATCTGAGGAACAGTGGGGGGTGGGGAGGGAATAAACATAGGGAAATAGTTTTACTTTGTGTAATGACCCATCCACTCCCAGTCTTTATTCAAGCCTAAGTTAATTGTATCCAGTTTGAAAATTAATTCCAATTCAGCAGTCTCTCATTGGAGTCTGTTTTTCAAGTTTTTTTGTGGAAGATTTGCAACTTTTAGGTCTGTAATCGTGTGACCAAAGAGACTGAAGTGTTCTCCGACTGATTTTTGAATGTTATAATTCTTGATGTCTGATTTGTGTCCATTTATTCTTTTACGTAGAGACTGTCCAGTTTGACCAATGTACATAGCAGAGGGGCATTGCTGGCACATGATGGCATATATCACATTGGTAGATGTGCAGATGAACGAGCCTCTGATAGTGTGGCTGATGTGATTAGGCCCTATGATGGTGTCCCCTGAATAGATATGTGGACACAGTTGGCAACGGGCTTTGTTGCAAGGATAGGTTCCTGGGTTAGTGGTTCTGTTGTGTGGTGTATCGTTGCTGGTGAGTATTTGCTTCAGGTTGGGGGGCTGTCTGTAAGCAAGGACTGGCCTGTCTCCCAAGATCTGTGAGAGTGATGGGTTGTCCTTCAGGATAGGTTGTAGATCCTTGATGAAGTGTTGGAGAGGTTTTAGTTGAGGGCTAATGGCGTTTTGTTATTTTCTTTGTTGGGCCTGTCCTGTAGTAGGTGACTTCTGAGTACTCTTCTGGCTCTGCCAATCTGTTTCTTCACTTCAGCAGGTGGGTATTGTAGTTGTAAGAATGCTTGATAGACATCTTGTAGATGTTTGTCTCTGTCTGAGGGGTTGGAGCAAATGTGGCTGTATCGTAGAACTTGGCTGTAGACAATGAATCATGTGGTGTGGTCTGGATGAAAGCTGGAGGCATGTAGGTAGGAATAGCAGTCAGTAGGTTTCCGGTATAGGGTGGTTTATGTGACCATCGCTTATTAGCACCGTAGTGTCCAGGAAGTGGATCACTTGTGTGGACTGGTCCAGGCTGAGGTTGATGGTGGGATGGAAATTATTGAAATCATGGTGGAATTCCTCAAGGGCTTCTTTTCTGTGGGTCCAGATGATGAAGATGTCATCAATGTAGCACAAGTAGAGTAGGGGCATTAGGGGACGAGAGCTGAGGAAGCATTGTTCTAAGTCAGCCATAAAAATGTTGGCATACTGTGGGGCCATGCAGGGTACCCATAGCAGTGCCGCTGATTTGAAGGTATACATTGTCCCCAAATGTGAAATAGTTATGGGTGAGGACAAAGTCATAAAGTTCAGCCACCAGGTTAGCCATGACATTATCGGGGATACTGTTCCTGACGACTTGTAGTCCATCTTTGTGTGGAATGTTGGTGTAGAGGGCTTCTACATCCATAGTGGCCAGGATGGTGTTTTCAGAAAGATCACCGATACTCCCTGAAAAAGCACAAGAACAAATCTGCACAGACACAACCCTGGAACCCCGACCTGGGGTATTCCATCTGCCACCCAAGATCCATAAACCTGGAAATCCTGGATGCCCCATCATCTCAGGCATTGGCACCCTGACAGCAGAATTGTCTGGCTATGTAGACTCCCTCCTCCGGCCCTACCCTACCAGCACTCCAAGCTATCTTTGAGACACCACTGACTTCCTGAGGAAACTACAATCCATCGGTGATCTTCCTGAAAACGCCATCCTGGCCACTATGGATGCAGAAGCCCTCTACACCAACATTCCACACAAAGATGGACTACAAGCCGTCAGGCAGCTTGAAGAGCTATCAAGATCAATGGCGAGATTTCTTGGAAGAGGTCCACTAACCAAGAGATCCAACCCAATTGGAAGGTACAGCGAGGCAGCTGGCGGGATTGGGTGAGGCAATAAGGCAGGATCAGGCTGTGTGGCAAGACAGGCAGGCAAGGCAGCAATTTAGGGCCATGTAGGGTCCAAGTAGCAACTAGAAAGCAATGGCTTGTTGCTCAGACAAGGCCAGAAAGAAAGCAAGATGTTTATAGATGGTCACCAGACAATCAGGGTCAAGACCATGTAGCCAATCAGGAAGCAAGTCAGAGAACCCTTGACACTGACATACGCAACTGCAAATTCCCTGGTAATTCAATTAGTTGGTGTGATGTGATGACTAAGGATGCTTCCCAAGAACCTACTAGGCTGGGGTTTGAGACTAGCATCCTAACACCACTGTTCAGTCATGCCTTCTCCCCCATCCTCTGCCAGAGGAGGTAAAAGGATTTAAGCAGAGGTCTCCTACCTCTCAGGAAAGTGCTATTGGATATTCTAGCATGGGGATCCCTCAGTCTCTCCTGTTGAAGCTGTTCTACTGTGGATAAATAATGAAAGAATGATGGGACCAGGAGGACTGGACCTAGGGTGTCTCACGACTCTGGTAGTTGCTCCAGTCACTGGACTACAGGCATTCTCTGTCTCTGGACCAATGACTATTTAAGTATTTTTCCACAGTGGAAAAGTCATTAGGAGGAGAGAGAAAATGTCTCTATATTTCATGGGTAAGGGCACCCACCTGCAAGGTCAGTTCTGGCAGAAGGGGAAGAAATTGAATCTGGGTCTCCCACATCCTGGGCAAGAGCTCTAACCACTTGGAAAAAAATGATAAGGTGGGTACCTCCTCCTCCAGCTAGATTTTGAAGGGGACTCAATCCAATAGGCAGCTTCTGAGCCAGCATACCAGTCTGGACTCCGCATGTGACTTAACGGGCGAACATCTATCTTCCCTGGTTTGTGAATTGCACTGTGGCTTAGGTGGGAGATAGGCATCTGGATGCCTAGAGGGTGGAAGCAGTGTGCATGCCCAGGGTCTAAAGCTTATTATGCATCTATGCCTATTATGTATCTTATTATGCCCAACTTTTACAGTGGAAAGTTAGGCACCGAGTGACTAGATGGGAGTTTTGTGGATTGCAGGACTGCTGTGCACTGGAACTATTTGTTGTGAACAATTTATTCCCCCAATTCTGCCCTTTTTTTCAGGATGTGGATTGTCCATGAGGAGGTCGTGATTTGTACTTATTTGCTTGCTATTCAAAAATTGCTCTACCGGTAGACTGTATTAATAGATTTGGGCATGTCTGTTTTTGTGAACTGCTTGCAATAGTATTCTTCTTAGCATCTAGACTTCACCGTTCAAGCGGTGTGACTGATCACCTAAGTCACAAGTTTCTGTATCCTGACTGGATGAAATAAACCGTCTGAACAGGAGCAATGCTTGGAGACATCATTGGAGTAGTATAGTACGGTCCTGTACGAACAGCCACAGCCCAGCATGGTAGTTACAGGACCTCCGTTTTTTGAAAGCTAGCGTTTCAGGATTATGTAATCAGTAGGAACTGACAGGGCATGTAGCTCTGGAATCATACAGCTGATCACATGAGCAAGACAGAAAATACAAGGCAAGGCCTGATAGTTAGAGAGAGGCCTGTAGAGAAGAAGACACTGCTTGCAAGTCTCTCTATGGGGAAATCTGAAAAACAGCCAGAGCTGTTGGGCAGAACCCAGGGAAGGAGCCTGAGGGGCTGAGTCAAGGACTTAACCTCCGTAACTGAGGAGAGACCTCTGTAAGCCCAGAGGGGAGCCAAAAGACACAGGCTAGCAAGGGGCTGGGACAAAAAGCTGGTGAACAGGCAGAGCATGGTCTTGGGCCACTGTGGATCTCTGTAGCAAAGGGGTGAACTGACTGCGTGGAACCTCTGCACCAAAAGATGGACACTTGAAACCTAGGGAAGGGGAAATCCTGATACAAGAGGTGAAGGGCTTAGAATGTTTGGAAATTTGTACTTGGAAATTTTATTAAATGAGATCCCAGAAGAGCAGTTTTTGTTTTAAACTTTAAAAGCTGTGGGGGAGGGACAGGGCAATTACACTGAGAAGGGACTCTGAAGCAGATGTGCCTGTGATGAGGACCCAGGGACAGTGATTCTACCAAAGGACCATTTTACCGAGATAGACACAGAAGACAAGCAGGCTTAAGATATTTAAATCACCTTCTGTCTTCCCTCCTTTATACAGCAAGGAACATTGTGTTTGACTTTTTTCATGGATCCCAGATTTAAAATTAGCAGGGTTCCTCCCTGACTGAAAGAGAGAGATATAAACTAGATTTATGGTTTGTTTAGCAGACTTCATTTTCTTTTGTCATATTCACAACAAGTCGTTATTCTGGATGATGCTGTGAAATCTTCTCAGCCCCTGATACCACCTTCCTCCCTGATTGGCACAGGTGCTTGCTGGCAGCTCATTTCACCATGGCAACAGCAGCAGAGGTAGTGGTCTTCCCATCCCATCAACAGCCCTTCCTTGCTGCCCCGTGAGCATCTCTAAGACTTCAGAGAAATATATATGGACCTGTGCCATGTGTGTTCTCTAGAACCAGGGCCTGCAGACACTGAACCCCCACCTCAGTATCTAGCTGAAGGGAAGACACCATGTCTGAGGCCAGAAGAATGTCTAGATAAGCAGTTCCCAAACTTTTACTAAGATGACCCACCAACTGCATTTTGTCTTTTTTTGTAGTCCACCATTATGTATATGCACCTTCCCCACCCTGGGATTGCAACCCTAATCCTGGCCTGCTGCAGGAAGGAGGCCCCAGGGTGGAAGGAGATGGAGATCAAGCCCACCCCACAGCAGCAGCTCCTGTTCCATGGGGCTGGGCCCAATTTCCTGCTCTGGGCGTTGCCACCTCACACTCGGGGTCATGGCACCATTCAGCTTTTGCCGCGCTGCCTCGGGCACAACCCCGCAGGACAGGAGCTGCTACTGCAGATTGAGTGTGGTGCAGGCCTGCTCTCCAACCCCTCAGGCATCCCCTCCACATCAGGCCAAATGAAGAGCTTGTTTTCCTAGGTCAGGACCTAATGATGAGTTAATGGAGTCCTGGACATGGCAACCTACCTGGAACCTTCCTGTGATCCACTGATGGGTTGGGACCCACCATTTGGGAAAAACTCACCAGACATGGGACTTACTGCTGCTATATTCCCCCTCTCCTCCTCACTGATGCTGGTGATCAGTGATCACTCACTTGAGTTTACTTAGTTTGTTTAAAAATTAATAGTTCTCTCATTTATTATGTGACAATGGTAAAGAATCACAAAGAGTTACTCCCTTTTAATGTTGTCTAAGGAATTTTCAGTCTGATCCTGTTTCCCTAGTCTAACAAACTTAGTAAGGGCTTGTACACAAGAGAAAATAGCATTGTGAATGTGAATTTAAACTAATTTAGGTAAACAAGAGTGCACACAGGGTTTGACACTCTTATTTGAGCTTAAGAGTAGCTTATAGAGGTTTAATTTAAGTCTATTAGGAAGAGGTTTAAACTAAACTGAAATAAGATGCTCTAAAATCCAAATAATAAGAGAGTGCACATGGGGGTTTACACTTGTTTAACTAAATTAGCCTAAATTCACATTTTAAGATAAACCATTGCAACTTGCCTGTGTAGAAAAGCCCTGTCTTCCTCTGCTTTGGTGCAGGGATTCTTGCTGGATCCCATTCTAGTTCCCACTGCTGCCCGGCTTCCTGCTATAGTTTTACAATATACATAGCCTCACATCCTCCCCATCACACACCCTTTTTTTCTGTATAAACAATCTATCAAAAATAGTACAATATCAAAGAACAAGATGAATCATTGGTTATCCACCAAGTAGGCCATTTTTGCCAAACATTGCCCCAACTTCCTGTATAAGGCCCATCTCAATGGCTGGGCTTTGGTCTCAAAATGCAGCATTTCCATTAATGACAAAGCTGTCAAACAAATACTTCTTGCCTTTGTAGTTAGTATGCACTTTGACTGAACAAGGCAACATACCTGTCTACTCAGGCTACTTAGCAGGACACTGGCTATTCCAATTTAGGGCTAGGACTTTTCTTCTATAAGTCACTCACAAATCAAAATCACCTCTCTTCCCCTGCATCATTTTAAAATTTAGCAGTAGTATTACAAATCTTGAGAATAACAATCTGAGACAGTTAAGGTATGTTATCTTTGGATGCAGATCCCAAGAAATAGGCATCACTCACAATTATGAGGATGCTATTCTTAATTCCATTTCTCTGAAAGACAGATGGACATACTTCTTTCACCTTCCAGCCTTTGATATTCTCATTCCCATATTTAATATTCTCATAGTGCCATTTCACACAGGATAATCAGGCATGCATTTTCAGAGACACTACCCTCATTAGTACATAAACATATGTTCATGTATGAATAAAATCTCCTTCCCAAACTCTTTTGCAAACAAAAGAGTCACATGAATATTTGCTGAAAGTAAACAAAAACAATATAAACATTCCTGGATTTTAAAAATATGATCTTGAATAATTATTCACCAGTTCTATATAAGCTTATATGGTATGTAGTGCATATATGGTAGTGTCCCCCTATTTGAATACCTTTTAAAAGGTAAAAAATGCTGAAAAATGCTATAAAACAAAGTTTTTAAAAGCAAGTATATTCTTAGTGTTGCAAGTGCCATGTAACCATAAATAACAGGATAAAAAATATTGAAAAAACACTGAAGTACACTCATCATATTTAAATTTTGTCATTGTTAATAATATCCAGAGAGTCACAGGATGTCATCTGGAGGAGCCACGAGGCACAGCTAAATAACATAGCTAAATAGCTATCTTTTTGTAAGTATTGTACTAAGTGAACTCAAGGCTTGTGAAAGGTGCCAAATTAACAGCACTGAAAATGAAAATTTGCTATTTATCCTGAGGAAAAAGTATATCCTGAACCAAAGCAGAACTGACTCTTTCCTTTACGTTCCCTCCCCTGTCTGTTTTAACTACCAGTTCTAGGGGTAAGAGGGTCTGAGGGTAGGATTTTCAAAAGGACACAGCACTATCCCAACTCTGTTTCCACCAAATCAATGCTAAAACTCCCACTGACTTCAATGGGAGCAGTTAGGACAACACTGAGCACTTTCAAAAATCCCACACTTAGTCTCCATCCATTCAGACTTTGGTGCCTCTGCTAAGGCTAGCAACAAGCACTTCAATTAGTGCCCAATGCGATCATGATAATTTTTGTAATGTGAGAACCTGTTAATTAGGAACTAGACTGAGTTCACCAACTCCTGAAAATGAGCTCTGTGAAGCTCAAGAAAGCTCAAAAAGCTCAAGCTATTCTATCAGCCGAAGTTAGTCTAATAAATGATATTATCTCACCATACCTTTTCTCTCTAATATCCTGGGACCAACATAGCAACAACAACACTGCAAACCACCAACTCCTTACATACAAAGACCCAATTCACTCCCCTGAACACCATTGACTTTTGTATAGTATAAATTTAAACCAGTGCCCACACTTATTCTCCAACTCATTCCTAGCTTTAAAAAAATCATTAATGCCCCAATTCAAAGCACCATACTTACCCCTGTGCTTAAGTCAGTCCTTATTTAACAGGTATGCATATGCTTAAGTGCTTTGCTGAATTGGGTCTAAAATATCAAGTTTGATAGATCTGAGTGAGACATATTTTGACAAGGAGCCAAACTAAGATTCTAATGTGACTATCTGCTATTCCTTATAGACTACACATCACATATATGGAGATAATGTCCATGTCTTAAGTTGCAAAGCTATGATAGAAACTGCACAACCATGTGAAAAAATTAAGAGCCATAAGATAAATAAATGTATCATGCATCTCTGATGGCCGCATTTGCCCGCTGCCCATTAATCCATCTCTATTGGGACGATTAACATTCCAAACCCCTGCACAGATTCAAACTGCTGCTATTCTTTTTTTTTTCTTTTTTTTTTAAATAATCAGCCCTCAGTAGACATTTTCCTCCTTCAACTCCAAAGTGTGACATTCTCTCCCAGAATTACACCTGTCTGAAGCCCAAGATCGACAATATTCCGTCTAAGGCTAAGTAACAGTTCTTTTGCACATAAAATCATCACAATTTAAATTGTTTTCTTATTACACATCAAAGTTAAAAACAGGATCTCAATATCATTGGAAAGGGAAAACACCCCATCTTTCTAATAGGACACACAGTTATGGAAGGGCCTGAAATAATGGAGTTTAAAGTTGGGATGCTCTTCCATATAGAAAAGCTATTTTAGATCATTTATTGGGGGTTTATGACCCAGTAACAGAAGTTAAATACTTAATTTAGTACTTTTCGTTTATAATTTCAAAGCTCTTTACTTAAGAAGGGAAGTAATCATCATTTCCATTTTATAGATAGTAAAACGAAGACACTAAGAGGTGAAGTGACTTGCCGAAAGTCACAGAGCAGGTCATTGCTGAGAGCTGAAAAGCTGGACCCATGGTAGCTAGGTAGCTTGGCATTATAAGTAGAAAATATCAAAAGTAGTCAAAGTGCCATTTTGTAAAACTTTGAAATAATCCTAAAATTGATTTTCTCTACTACATCCACATTACAGAATGGCATGGTACAGTACTTTACCACTTATGAGTAATGCACCCACCCCAAACACATGCTGATATAATCCTTATACCACATCTCCCTATATATATATATATATATATATATAGATATATAGATATATATATATGACTAATTTTAACTTTAGGCAGTTTCTCTTTAAGTCTCTTACTTTATATCTGGTATGAGGGAGAGATAACAAAATAAAAGAAACTTTGGGGAAGGGGTTACTTTTATGTTCCACAGCAGATGTAGATAAAGCCTTAGGGCTTTCTTTAGGCTAGAATCACCAAAGCATCCAACTGCCTCCCAAATCAAAGGAAAATCAATTTTGTTTTTGTTGAGCTCTCTCAGGGCTAGACGCTACCCTCAGATATGTTTGCTCAACTCCTGTGGGACTTGCACATGCATATCTGAGGGCAGAATTTGGCCTTAGTGACAAGTATTACTTCATTCCAGCACATCATGTTATCTGTTATCTCTATTTCAATCTCTTTTTCTATCACACCTGAATCTTGGGGGACACTATAAAAAGAAGTAAAGTATGTTCTATTTCTTGGCAGTTTCATTTGTAAAAGGAGATTCAGTAAGATTGTATCTGGTTGGTCATCAGGAGAGCTTAAATGCTGTCACTGTAAGGCTGTCACAGCCTTATGTTCAGAATTATCCACACTGTGAATGAACAAAAGACCAAACTAATGGTAACATCAAAAATCAAGAAACAGGTTAACAATGGAGACATCAAACTAGTACCCAGTTTCTGCAACTCAGGGTCCATCATAACGTATGACAACTGCTACGTAGAGCATGACATTGACAAGAAGACAGCTACTCCTATCAGAACATTTGTGTGCCTGAGTAAAATATTCGGAACCTTAAATCAGTGTCCACGGCAGCTAAAATCAGATTATATACAATGCTTATTTTTATCCACATTACTGTATGGTTGTGAAACATGGCTAATGACAAAGCATCTGAAGCAAAAACTGCTAACATCTGAAATGAGGATGCTAGAATGGCCACCTAGCAACTGCCTAAAATAGTACCCTATGGAGGAGTGCACACACAGAGAGAGGCCATGGACATCCAAGGAGCCATATTATCCCTATTCATAGACTTTATGGCTAGACGAAACCATCATCTGGCCTCATATGCATTGCAGGCCACAGAACCTCGCCAACCCACTCTTGTAACAGACCCGTAACCTCTGGGTGAGTTACTGAAGTCCTCAAACCATTATTTCAAGTTAAAAGAGAATTTACCATTTGCTCTAGTACAAATCAGCAATTAATCCATGGCCCATGCTGCAGAGGAAGGCAAAAACAAAAACAAAACAAAACAAAAAACACCCCAGGGTCTCTGCCAATGTGATGCAGGGGAAAATTCCTTCCTGACCCAAAATATGGCAATCAGTTGGGTCTCACTGACATGCTCAGGATCTACCAGCCAGACACCTGGGAAAGAATTCTCAGTAATAACTCAGAGCCCTCCCCCCTTAGTGTCCCATCTCTGGCCATTGGAGATATTTGCAACTAGCAGCTATAGATGGGCCACATGCTATTGCAGCAAACCTCATCATACCATCCCCTCCATACATTTATCAAGCTCAGTCTTGAAACTAGTTAGGGGTTTTCCCCCACTGCTCCTCTTGGGAAGCTGTTCCAGAACTTCAGTCCTCCGATGGTAAGAAATTGTTGTCTAATTTGAAGTCTAAACTTGTTGACATCCAGTTTATAACCATTTGTTCTTGTGCCAACAATAGCACTTAACTTAAATAATTCATCTCACACCCTGTTGTTTATCCCTCCAGTGTATTTATGGAGAGCAAGCATATCTCCCCTCAGCCTTTGTTTGGTTAAGCTAAACAAGCCAATCTCCTTAAATCTCCTCTGAACATCTCAGTAGCCCTTCTCTGCACCTATCCGAGTTTGAATTCATCTTTATTAAACATGGGAGATCAGAATAGCGCACATGATATTCCAGATGACATCTCACTAGTGCCTTGTATAATGGTACTAACACTTCCCAGTCTTTACTGGAAATACTTCACCTGATGTATCCTAGGATTGCATTGGCCTTTTTTTCCATGGTTGCATCAGATTGGCAGCTCATAGTCATCCTGTGATTGACCAATACACCTAAGTCTTTTTCTTCCACTGTTACTTCCAACTGATTTGTCCCCAGTTTATAGCACACATTCTTGTTGTTAGTTCCTACGTGTATGACCTTGCACTTTGTACTATTACATTTAATCCCATTTCTATTACTTCAGTTTTCAAGGCCATTCAAATCTTCTTGTGTAATATTCCAGTTACCTGCCTACTTTGTGTCATCTGCACTTTTTATTTGCACACTCCCACTTTTTGTGCCAAGGTCATTAATGAAAATGTTAAATAAGATTGGTCCCAAGACCAGTCCCTGAGGAACTCCACTAGTAACCTCCCTCCAGCCTGACAGTTCACCTTTCAGTCTGAACTGTTGTAGTCTCCTCTTTAACCAATTCTTTAACCAACTTTCAATTCTCATATTAATCCCCATCTTCTCCAAATTAACTAATAATTTCCCATGTGGGACAGTATCAAATGCCTTACTGAAATCCAAGTAGATTAGATCTACTGCATTTCCCTTGTCTTAAAAAATGAAAAATTATAATCCGATATATAAAATCATCCAGGCAACACCTAACAGGCCCAAATGGAGACTCAAAAGAGATGTGAGTGGAATATGCTCATCACCTCAGCCCTACCCAACCTTGGCATAGGATAAAGGAGATGATGATGATCATCATGACTGATGGACTCGTCAGAAAAGTACTTGTAGAACTGCATGTACAGGATACCATTCTTTAGTTTTAGAGCCCTCTCACCTCCTCCATTTTCAGCTAAATTAGGGGAAATATCCACTCTTCCTTCATCCTGAATTTAGGGTTAGGGCTAGGGTTAGCTGGCTAATCACACCATTGTTTCACAAACCTGACCTGAATGGACCACCTCTGTGGAATGAAGGGGAATGTTCTCTTTCCTTTTCGTGCTGAGATTTCCAGAGTAACCTTGCTTCGAGAGAGAGAGAGAGTAAGGCACTCTAATAATAATAGTAACAGGCAAATCCCTATTAAAATCAATAGAAATTGGGGACCAACAATCTTAGGCCCCTTTGAAAATACCAGCCTCTGTTTTTACCCCCTCTATGGAGATTTCTAACACGGGTGTCATTTACATTAGTGGTTTTATGATGTTGGCCCCTGTCCATTCTGCACAAAAGTGAGACCCACCAATTAATTTCACATAGTCCATCAAACAGCCACCGGATGGTAATAGCTTTTCTGAAAATATTCAGAGCAATAAAATGATTGTACCCGCATCCAAAATTATGCTCTGACCTCTTGATCTGCTCTTATCAAAGTAAATGGGAGTTTTGCTAATAATTTCACAGGGACCAGGATTGCATTTTGTAAGCACGTAGCTCTGTAATTCTTTTAGTTCTGGTTTTATTAAGCAATGGTTCCAAACAAGTGTGCACTGTGCTTGATTTGTTGATTAAAACCATTCTTAATCCACTTCCTGCCTAGCATTGAAATTGGAATGAAGGGCTCTCTTTACTTCTAGGGCAGTTCATCTCCAGAATTTTAGCATTCTGAGCTACTGCTAGGTAGGACCTGCAAGGGATGACTATAGCCCTGTCTGAGGAAACTCTTCTGAAAAACAAACATTTTGCTCTTGAAATCCAAAAGATTGCATCAATGGATGTAATTTTAAAAAGGAAAGTGTTTGTTCCTCGTTTTACCCCTATTGCAAATGACTAGTGCAGCAGTGTCACCAATTAATTTAGGAAGATCATCCAATTTACTCCCAAACTCCTGGAAGAAACAAAATCCCCACGTAAATTCAGCAAGGCTGAAACAGAAACAGTAATCCAGAGAGATATTCTACCTTCAGCATCAGTATCAGATTCAACGGGAACTGAATGAGGCCATGCAAAATTATTTGCTTACTTTTATCTCCAGGCCATTCACAAAGTACTCCTGGATTGTAGGGCAGAAAAAAGTTCACACTATTGAAATCTCTAGTCCCCCAGGACCACTTACCCAAATTCATCTGGATTTTGTTATTAACGCCACAGCACAATTTTTCTTTAAAGGAGAGTTACTGACACAAAATGTAAGCAGGTTATGCAGCTGCAATAAGACATCCGTGACCTGAACCCAGCCACCAGACAGTCTAATTTTTTAATTCAAACAGATTACCATAAGGTTTCCCATATTCCTCTTTTTTCAGCCACGTGCCAAATCCTCCAAATCCAAGTTTTTCTATTTTGGGACTATTTAAAACCACTACAGCTTTGATGAAGTGAGCTGTAACTCATGAAAGCTTATGCTCAAATAAATGTGTTAGTCTCTAAAGTGCCACAAGTCCTCCTGTTCTTTTTGAGGATACAGACTAACACGGCTGCTACTCTGAAACCTGTCATAGTGTCATTGTACTCTAGCTGCCAGTCAGACACTGTTGTGCCTCTCCATATGAATGACAGAAGATTTGTGATTAAAACTCTTTGAATACATAACTTTTTATTTTATTTTAAAGTCAGTTCCACTGATAATGTCATAGATATGTGTGGTGTTAGCACAAATGCAAACAATGCAGAATATAAGATTGCAGTAAAAATACCAGTAGCGAACATGGGTGCCAGAAAGAATAAGGAATCTGACAAGGTTGGATATAATAATTACTGTCAGCTTTGTCCTCAGGATAAAAGGGGAATTAAAAACAGACATATCAATGGTTCCACCATTTAGTAGCAGAACAAACTAGTCAAATAAAGTAGAGGAAACTGTAAGAATTGGGTATATTGCATTGTAACAATAGTACTTCAAAGGGGATTGAGAATGTTAAATTCCTCCCTGGAGGGTCTCAATTCTTTGTAGCATCAACTCCTAAATCTGAACGAATGAACTTAATCCTGAATTAATGGGACATGCAGGGACACGTCACCTTTTAGAATTTGCCACTAAGGGCCTGATCGCACAAGGTTCTGAGTGCCCTAAAAATGGCAGCTGAGGACCTTTTGCTTACAGGAAATGGTCCCATATCTACAGTCATTTTGATTACTTGATCTCATAGTTACTATGAAGTCACAAGAACCTACCTTAGATAGGAGACAAGTAAGAAGAGACATGACAGAATTATACAAAACAGCGAATGGTATGGAGAAGGTAGATTGGACATGTCTATTCACCCTTTTCTAATATAAGAATAAGTGGATAGTCAATTAAACTAAAAGACTGAATATTTAAACATGACTGAAAAAAGTTTGTACATTTTCCCAGAGAATGCACAGTTAGCCTATGGAACTCATTGCCACAAGTTATCCTTTGAGACCAAGAATTTTGCAAGATTCAAAATATATATATATTTATATGGATAATGAGGACATGGAGTGTTACAATGGTGAGGATTAAAAAGAAAATTACAAGAGATTTGGAAGGGATATAATTCCTCATGCTTCAAGACACAGACCAATGACTAACCATGGAGATTGGGAAGAAACTTTTCCTGTGGGCAGATTACCCCACAATTGCCTATGCAAGGGTTTTGATGCCCTTCTGCTGAAGCATCTGGTACTGATCACTGTCAGATCTGGGATACAGAACTAGACAGATCACTAAAGTCAGGCAATATCTGTATTTCTATATGTATGCAGCATTTATCTAATCAAGAACTTTCACAAGAGGAATAAAATAGTATTACATCCATAAAATGTGATATACATAATGAACCACATTGCAGAAAGGGTTAGCCATGTAAATAGTTCTGTTAAATAACACAACATTATGGCTAACCTCTTAGTGAGAAAGACATAAAAATGTAATCTACAATACTAGCAAGGATAAGGAGAGCAAAATATGAACTAGCACATAAGAGAATTTCCAGCAGGCAAAAATAAATCACTAAACAGAAAAGAATTGTTTACAAAAAAGAATTCTCCTGTGTCCTTAGCCAAGCAGTACACACCTCAAAGTCTTTGTGACCCACAGATTATTTCTTCCTCACCAAGTCAAAAGAGAGAACCAGACACCATGTTAAGTCCCACCATGGCAGCCAATCAAAGATCAGCAGTCAAGCACAGGATTATCTTTGAGAAAATGGAAAATGTATTAAAAGAGGATTCTCCAGCTTAGCAAGTAAGAAACCCAGCCCTCCAGCTGAGAAGGGGTAGAGAAAATAACCTCCAATACCCTAGGATTTACCATAGGACAAGAAAATGACAACTTCAGAAATGAGGAACACAGATGGAAAAAAAATGAAATCCCTCGAGTAGGCCTATCCCCAAAGCCCAAACCTAATCAGAGCAGCACTTTCCTCCATTGTCCCACAGCACTTGTCAGGCCCATTGCTACAGGGAGGCATTTGGAGGTGCTTTCTCTGTAGCCACATCCCTTCTGTCAGTTGCTTATTATGATCCTCTCAACACTGCTGTCCTGAGAGCTCAGTTGCCTTGCCATTTTCAAAGCTCCACCTCCCAGAAGCGACCAAAGCTCCCCCACCATTACACCTGCAACTGTCTACTTACAACTGAGAGTAATTCTTGGGAATAGATGGCATTTACTCATGGATATAGTTTGGAAGGAGGCAGGGGGCATAGTTTGGGGAGTGGGGGACATTGCCCCCCCCCAGACTGCAAGCCTCAGGCAGGTGCAGAATTGCCCCCACCTCCCAGCATGGCCCCATTGGCCTGACTGGAGCTGCCCCCACAAATACAGCAGTCAAACTATACCTATGCATTTAAGATGTACTACAAGAGATGACCAAAGAGAACAGCCTTTGCAATTTACACCACTTCAGGGATCGCATAGCAAGCCAAAGGAAGTAGTGATCCTTGCTCAGAATCCAAGGACAAAGAAAAGACCACACATGAGCTGCCAGATGTCGAACAGTTTTAAACACAGAGAAAATGCTTTATCTTCGTCTTATGTTGAAGTGCTGAAAAATGAGTCTCTAGTTAAAAATGCAGACTGATTCTGGAGTTGTCATTTTCTGAATTCTGAATTCAGAAAGGCTTAATAGAAAAAGATTTAGTAAGTTACCCTTAGAGGAAAATGAAGGTAAATGAAAAATACCGAGATTAGTATAACAGAAGGGTTAGTTGTAGAATTCTAGGATCGTAACTGATGAAAAGTAGTTGCACCTGAATACCTTGGTAAAAAATAAGATCCACTATCCTGAAAAGCTGAGTTGAAACGTGCTGAGATGTTCACCCACTATACAGCATGAGGAAAAAGTATACAGTCTGAATTTCTTACAGTTGCAGAATACCAAATTCTTACATACCAAAATGTTGCAAGACAAAACCCAGGCCATACTCTGTAAGAGAGGCTGTTGAAGGTCTCAGGTAGAGTTATCAGAACAGCAGGACACATTGTGTGTATTCTGAAACAAGAGAGCACCGTCCATATTAGTAAAGTTCATAAAGAAATGGTGAATCAGCCTCTGGTTAGATATGATGCAATCTCCAACCTCAAAGGCCCAGGATTTTTGCATAGTTAGCAGGAGGCAAAATATTACAAAACTAGATTTTTCTGACGTTTACCAGCAGGTGGCACTCAGGCAAGAGGTTTTTTTGGTAGGGGGGAAAAGGAACTGAGATTGAAACAAAACTTGTCTCTTAAAAAGAAGATAAAAAATTGTCTACATTAGAAGGTAGCGTAAATTTATTTGACAATAAACAGTTTAAGTCATACACTGTGCAAAATAAAAGAATCCACTGTAGAGCGTGACT
This sequence comes from Dermochelys coriacea, assembly GCF_009764565.3. Taxonomy (NCBI): domain Eukaryota; kingdom Metazoa; phylum Chordata; order Testudines; family Dermochelyidae; genus Dermochelys; species Dermochelys coriacea. Next base: position 188,824,213 of record NC_050068.2, on the reverse strand, counting down.
GTATATTGTATGGTAATATCACAAAGAACCCAAAGTCCTTGCAAGCCTTAGTGTTGGCATAATTGCATGAAAATCACAGTGAAATAGTAAAAAGGAAAGCAGTCTGTAGAAACTACTTTTGGTAGCCAATTTGAATCAGGACACAGAGTTGGTGAATGAACAATGAGATATATGCCAACTGCCATCATGAGCCTTTGTTATATGCCATGCTTGGAAGTGGATTCAGCATCCATGGCAGAAAATACATATCAGCTTTGCAGAGAACCACAAGCAAATGTTATTCATAATAATCAGTGCATACTGAAGGAGACCAGAAATAATAGCCCTCAATAGTACTACCTCTCACAAAACCACTGAAGATATAAGAAAGACGCCTGCTACATATGGACTTCATCTGACAGTGTTACTTTTGACACTCTGAGTACCTTTCTCAGGCCTAAAGAACAGCTCTGTGTTACTTGAAAGCTTGTCTCTTTCATCAGCAGAATTTGGTCTAATAAAAGATATTACCTCACTGTGAGCGTACACACCCCAGTATTCACATCTTATGCACTATTGTAATAATCTTTGTACAAAATATGCCCAGTTTTAAAAATATTTAAAAACTAATAACTTTCTGGTCAATATCATCATAGTAGAATGTATCTAACAACATTATATGTAGTGTTATGAATTCACCTTTTAGGATGTCACCAGCATATATTGAAGATCAGATACCCTTGCCTAGGTAAAGTTGTTAAACAGGTCTATCCCGGATCAAAGAATGTTCTTTTTTCACCTGGAAGTTACTTTCAAAGTTGTTTGAAAGACAATGCAAATGTATTTACATACCACATGAACAGACTCATTAAGCTAACAAGGGATGGAGGCAAACCTCATACTATCAGGGTGGGGCATGCGATTGACAATCAGATGTGGAACATTCACTCAGGCAAAGAAAGAGGATGGTACAAGAAGTAGAAATGGTGATAGAAAGCATAGAAAGTTATCAGCAGATGGAGAGGTATCAGATGAAACCACACTCTGATTGGTATCACAAACAGTATTATTCAACAGTCAATAAATGATTTAGGGAAAATATAATCTTAGTAGCATTCTAGAAAAAGCAACAGAAAACACTATAGTTAAGGTTACATATTGATTTACTTTCCAACCCCCTGTTTTTAATTGCTCATAACTTTCTGAAATGTGCATTCTTTTTTCAGGGTGGGTATCTGCTCAAAGGGGATTGTTAAATTCTGGCCAAAAAAACCCCCAAAAACACTTTTTTGAGCCCGCTAGCCAAAACTGCTGAAAATTTCAGGATGTAATTTGGTATGGAGATAATCATTACTGAGGAGCTATTCAAACTTTTGTCTCAAAGGAAATCAGTTTTGAGTTACCTGACTTATGATTCTTTTTTTTTAAACAATGTGCTGAGCACGTACAGTATCATTTCTAAAATGAACATCTATGTAGCTAAGTTAAGCATATACTGATTTTTTATGTTTAATTAAAGCTTACATTAGTTCATACAAATAGTTTAAACCATTTAACCAGATTACATTTACAGCTATGACTCCCTTTCTCTTCACAGCTACATGAAGTAGGAAAAGCTGCTCGTCCACCTCCCCAGTCTGCCTTCCACAGTTTCTTTATGTCAGAGTTCATGAAGTTAGCAAGAAGGACCCCAATCTGACCCATTTAAGGAGTTTTGGAGCAGGGAAGGTTTGTGAGAGCAGGTCCCATCTGTGCACCTTCTAAGACATGTAGGAGGGATCCATGTCACAATATACCTCAGGAAGTAATTTAGAAGCCCCTAAATTGTGCAGGAAAGAATTTTATTTCCATGGATTCTCCTAAAGCACACAAGATGGGGGCAAATATTTATGGACTGTATTAATAATAAATATTTGGAATTTTACTCCATTATTTGCCAGACCTTGCAGCAACCACAACTCAAGAAGTCCTGGAAACTGAAGTACTTTTTTTTTAATTTTATTTATTGTTTGATTTTTTAAAAAAACTTAATTCTGTACAAAAATAAGCATAATAGAAAATTAATGTTGCACAGTTAAGTGCTCAAAAAATCATGATGACAATGGTAAGCTTGCACTACTTAACTCTGCCTCCTTGAGTATATGATGCAGTCCTTAATTACACAATCACCTACTATCTCCAATACAGTAAAATATCTATTTCTAGCATTTCTATCACCTGAGATACACATGTAGCTTCTTGCAGTACTCTATACCATTATGTCAGATAAACAGTTCTTGAAAGTCATTTTTATGATGTACATACAAGAGGTACTTAAACAACATGCTACAGACTAAGTGTATCACCACAGAGTAATAATGACATTTTGCTGGCATATATAAGCCACTTAACTTTGCAGTTAACTATCGTACCCTCTGAATTGCACTTCAGGAAAGCTGTGTTGTGCGTGCATGCACACGCCGCTAAATTAACTTCATGGTTAACAGCCTAATTCCCTGAACTGCAGCTAAAAAAGGCTATGTTATGGATGGAAGAGAAAACGCATAGTAGATGAGTAATGACAAAATTAACAAAATGCACACCAAAAAGAGTACTTATAAAAAAAAGAGTCTAAATCAATTAATATCCACTGAACCATTCTGACACTGAAAATAATGTAACAAATATAGAAGAATAGAAAAGAAATCAAGATGCTATATGCTGTATCCAAGGTTATAGATAAGTGCACTAATACTTAGGTATTTCTAAAATATATGTGACCATACTGAAGACTGCAATGTCATTCATGCTCAAGATGGACAAGAGTAAGATAGTACATACATTTCCTGATGAGAGTGCAATCTTAAGATTGTTAATAACCAAGCTATTTTTAATATGGAGTATATAACAGTACTCTGTACTTCTATGATACCTTGCAGTGGAAGATTTTAAAATGCTACAAGACACGTGGCTGGTGAGATGAAGGCAGTTGGGAGACTAATGAAGTAGCCAGCCTAAACAGCAGGTGCTCCACAAGGAAGAATCCACAATAGGAGGGAAATGGCACACGGCCAGCACCACTGCTAGCTCTTCCTCTGCCTGTAGTTGTGGAGCCCCTGGCCAGACAGGCATCGTGACCCTGGAGGTTTCTACACAGATTGTGGTCTTGACTTTCTGGGAATGCAGTCAGCATGTCTCTGCCAAAGAAAGCCAGCAGGGAGAGCTATCTAGTATGAGATGTCTCTTGGTGGAGTCCCTCAAGAAGCAGGCATGCGAGCTGCAGGAAAAGATGAAGGTCTTGTCTGTATAGAATCTGGGAGCTCCAGGACTTCATTGACAGGATGCACATGGAGATGTCTGGGATGGAGAATGTTAGCTGACTAGAGAAGACTACAGTGGCACCAGAGGAGGAAGTAGACTGGCTATGGGGACACCTTGGGCAGCTGACAGTGCTCAACTGCCCACCAAGATCCCCCATCCATCAAGAATGAGAGGAGCAGATTACAATGGCTGAGGAAAAGCAGCTACTGCCCCCCAAGGCTGGGAGGCTCATGGCCACCATCTCCAAGAGGAGATACATAGGATGGTGGTGGTGGGGAACTCTCTTCCAGAGGAATGAAGACATCCATCTGCAAATCTGACATCTTAGATGTCTATAAATAAAAATGCAAGGTGTATGGGCAATAAAGAGGAAGAATGGAAAACTTACTACACAAGCTAAACTATTACTTAATTGGTGGAATAAATCTCATTATTAGAATATTGGTATAGAGGGGTATAGCTTGTTCAGGAAAGACAAGGAGGGGGGGAAGGATAAGATATTGCATTACACATCAAGAACATAGTCACTTGTCCTGTGATCCAGAAGGAGGTGAAAAGCACACCAGTTGACAGTCTCTTTGTGAAGCTAAAAGGGGAAAAATAAGGGCAAATAATGTCATAATAGGGGTCTATTATAGATCACCACATCAGGAATAGGAGGAGGTGGATGAGGCATTTCTAGAACAAGTCACAGAAATATACAAAACACAGGACCAGATAGAAATGGGGAACTTTAACTACCCAGACATCTGTTAGAAAAGTAATATGGCAAAAAACAAAATGTCCAATAAATTGTTGGAATGTGCTGGGGACAAATTCTTGTTTCAGAAGGTGAAAACAATAACCAGGGGGACAGCCATTTTATACTCAGTTTTGACTAACGGGGGAATTGGTTATGTATCTGAAGATTAAAGGCAATTTGAATGAAACTGAGCAGGAAATGGTAGATTTCTTGATTCTACAGAAAGGAAGGAGTGAGATTTCAGAATAAAGACAATGGATTTCAAAAACTCAGACAAAGAAACTCAGAGAACTGGAAGGTAAGATCCCACTGGAAGAAAATCTAAGGGAAAAGGAGTTCAGGAACACTGACAGTTTCTCAAGGAGACAATATTAAAGACACGAGCAATCTATCCCAAAGCAAAGGAAAGAGAGAGAGATGAATAAAAGGATGCATCAGGAGCTCTATAACCTAAAAATCAAAAAGGAATCCTACAAAAAGCAGAAATGGGGACAAATTATTAAGGATGCTTATCCTTCCTCTGGGGGGTGGTAATCCCCTCTAGTTATCTCCTGCTACACTCCTGATTTGTTTGCATACTGACTACTTGGAACTCAGGTAAGTATTTAATAAATTCTTTATTCAAGTTATGAGGTTACAGACACCGGAGCTCTACTGACCAGGCAGAGTCACAGAGCAAAATAAAATTTAAAAAAAACTGCAAATGGAAACAGGGATTTATTCAGGCAAATACTGAATGTAAATAAATATAATACATTTATGGAATACCAATACATAGCAAGATATACACAAGTCGCCTAATACTTTGAAAGTAGTCATGATGAAAGAGATTTGGGAATAATTATCAATAGTAAACTGAATATGAGTTCTCATTGCAATGCCACTGACAAAGGATACATATATAGAGGGTATATATATGTGCAGTTTAGCAGGTTGTGTCATCACTTTTTGCTGCACTAGTAAAACTATATGTGGAATACTATGGGCAGTTCCAACCTCTACACTGAAAAGACACTGTGACAAATTAGAAAACCTTTATAAAAAACAGAGAGAGAGAGAGAGAAAATAACTGAAAATATAATTATTTTAGGGCTTGTCTACACGAGAAAGTTATTGTGGTGTATGGATTTAAAGTGGAATTAGCAATTCCAGAATAGATCCGTGTGGCCACTCTTATTCCAGAAAAAGAGCACCGTGTCCCTGTTTAGCTTAAACCACTTCCAAGCATCACTAAGCACGTTCATACTTAACCCACTGTGTCTTGAAGGTGCTGCAAGAACGGCAAAAAACTTCCTGGTCCTCTGCCAATTGGATCATGAAAGAGAAAATTCCTTCCTGACTCCCAAAACAGGTGATCAGCTAGATCAGCAGTGCCTCTCAGGCCAAGTTCCCTTTCCTAGTTTGTGTGAGTAGGGTGGGCTGCTGGAATGGAGGCTCCACATGGCCCCTGCCCCAGATTAAATCCTGGGAGCTGGGGAATCCTGGTCAATCATCACCCCTCTCCCTCAGATGGCCAATGGCTTCTAGAGACTCCTAGGGGGAGGAGCTACCTGTTGTCCCTTGGTGAGTGTCTCCATCCCTTGCTACTAGGACAGTCCTCCTTTCATTGCTGGCCCCAACAAGTTCCCTCTCCCCTGCCCCCCTCCCTCCGTTGATGCATGTGGGTGGCATTTTGATGCTGGATTTTTTCTTTATTAGATGAATTGTTGTTGATTCTTGGCCCCTGTTCATCCCATCCCTCTCCTCTCATTCCAGCCCTTCAGCCTTTCCACCTCATTCTCCCTACCATTACAGTTGTCATCCCCCTATGCACTCTTTTTTTTTTCTTCATCCCTCCCACTCATTTTCCTTCCTCTCTCTTATTGCAGCACTACTCTCCTCTCACATATCAAATCCAAGTGCCCCCAAGAAAAACACTTTAAAACTAAGTTTTCTATTAACCATAAAACATACCTTTTTGAAAAATAATCTTTTTGAACTATCCTGCTGCATGCCAACCATCACCCTGATCATGTTGCCTTGTGTATTGTTTCCTCTTTTCCCCCAATTTGTATCTTTTCTTTGTCATTATAGGTTACATGCTCTTTAGGGGAGGGTCTACATTTTGTGCATTTGTTCAGCACCTAACATAATAACCTGATAAACCTAATCTACAGCCAAGTACATAATATCTTTTAGCAATGCTGTATGGGATTTATCTTCTTTGAGGAAGGCATATTTTAAGGTTTCAGAGTAGCAGCCGTGTTAGTCTGTATTCGCAAAAAGAAAAGGAGTACTTGTGGAACCTTAGAGACTAACAAATTTATTAGAGCATAAGCTTTCTAGAGCTACAGTTCACTTCATCGGATGCATTTGGTGGAAAAAACAGAGGAGAGATTTATATACACACACAAAGAGAACATGAAACAATGGGTTTATCATACACACTGTAAGGAGAGTGATCACTTAAGATAAGCCATCACCAACAGCGGGGGGGGGGGGGGAAACCTTTCATGGTGACAAGCAGGTAGGCTAATTCCAGCAGTTAACAAGAATATCAGAGGAACAGTGGGGGGTGGGGTGGGAGGGAGAAATACCATGGGGAAATAGTTTTACTTTGTGTAATGACTCATCCATTCCCAGTCTCTATTCAAGCCTAAGGTAATTGTATCCAGTTTGCAAATTAATTCCAATTCAGCAGTCTCTCCTTGGAGTCTGTTTTTGAAGCTTTTTTGTTGAAGTATAGCCACTCTTAGGTCTGTGATCGAGTGACCAGAGAGATTGAAGTGTTCTCCAACTGGTTTTTGAATGTTATAATTCTTGACGTCTGATTTGTGTCCATTCATTCTTTTACGTAGAGACTGTCCAGTTTGGCCAATGTACATGGCAGAGGGGCATTGCTGGCACATGATGGCATATATCACATTGGTAGATGCGCAGGTGAACGAGCCTCTGATAGTGTGGCTGATGTGATTAGGCCCTATGATGGTATCCCCTGAATAGATATGTGGACAGAGTCGGCACCGGGCTTTGTTGCAAGGATAGGTTCCTGGGTTAGTGGTTCACTACGGTGCTAATAAGCGATGGTCACATAAACACCACCCTATATCGGAAACCTACTGACCGCTATTCCTACCTACATGCCTCTAGCTTTCATCCAGATCATACCACTCGATCCATTGTCTACAGCCAAGTGCTACGATATAACCGCATTTGCTCCAACCCCTCAGACAGAGACAAACACCTACAAGATCTCTATCATGCATTCCTACAACTACAATACCCACCTGCTGAAGTGAAGAAACAGATTGACAGAGCCAGAAGAGTACCCAGAAGTCACCTACTACAGGACAGGCCCAACAAAGAAAACAACAGAACGCCACTAGCCATCACCTTCAGCCCCCAACTAAAACCTCTCCAACGCATCATCAAGGATCTACAACCTATCCTGAAGGACGAGCCATCGCTCTCTCAGATTTTGGGAGACAGACCAGTCCTTGCTTACAGACAGCCCCCCAATCTGAAGCAAATACTCACCAGCAACCACACACCAAACAACAGAACCACTAACCCAGGAACCTATCCTTGCAACAAAGCCCGGTGCCAACTCTGTCCACATATCTATTCAGGGGATACCATCATAGGGCCTAATCACATCAGCCATACTATCAGAGGCTCGTTCACCTGCGCATCTACCAATGTGATATATGCCATCATGTGCCAGCAATGCCCCTCTGCCATGTACATTGGCCAAACTGGACAGTCTCTACGTAAAAGAATGAATGGACACAAATCAGACGTCAAGAATTATAACATTCAAAAACCAGTTGGAGAACACTTCAATCTCTCTGGTCACTCGATCACAGACCTAAGAGTGGCTATACTTCAACAAAAAAGCTTCAAAAACAGACTCCAAGGAGAGACTGCTGAATTGGAATTAATTTGCAAACTGGATACAATTACCTTAGGCTTGAATAGAGACTGGGAATGGATGAGTCATTACACAAAGTAAAACTATTTCCCCATGGTATTTCTCCCTCCCACCCCACCCCCCACTGTTCCTCTGATATTCTTGTTAACTGCTGGAATTAGCCTACCTGCTTGTCACCATGAAAGGTTTTCCTCCTTCCCCCCCCCCCCCGCTGTTGGTGATGGCTTATCTTAAGTGATCACTCTCCTTACAGTGTGTATGATAAACCCATTGTTTCATATTTTAAGGCGTCAGTAGGTTAACCCTTTTTGGGGAAAGCGATAGCTCAGTGGTTTGAGCATTGGCCTGCTAAACTCAGGGTTGTGAGTTCAATCGTTCAGGGGGCCATTTAGGGGTCTGGGGCAAAAATGGGGGATTGGCCCTGCTTTGAGCAGGAGGTTAGACGACCTCCTGACATCCCTTCCAACCCTAATATTCTCTGAGAGAGAGATAGCTCAGTGGTTTGAGCATTGGCCTGCTAAACCCAGGGATGTGAGTTCAATCCTTGAGGGGGCCATTTAGGGATCTGGAGCAAAAATTGGGAATTGGTCCTGCTCTGAGCAGGGGGTTGGACTAGGTGACCTCCTGAGGTCCCTTCCAACCCTCATATTCTATGATAAGAAATCTAAGTGGGTTATGATAATTGTCTACTACTACAGCTACAGGAAAATAGCAGCAGCAGAGGAGAAAGATTTATCCACATAGTACAGCAGTGTTAAAGATCAATGAAAAACAGAATTCAAAAAGAATAAATGTATTTTAACTACTAGAGAAAATCTTTTGGTGGTAAGGTGTGACCATTCTCCAAAGTTGGATATCCACATCATGTGCTAGTCCAATCAAGATTTAGCAACCATAGAATTGCTAACTATGAGCCTTTCACTGCTAGCAGTCAATTTGTGCAACTCCAATTGATTGTGAATGGAAGTGCCATCTGTGGATTAGTATAGCCCAAGGGGCCAGATTTGCACAAATGCACAGCACCCTCAACTACTCCGGCTTCACTGGAGCTGAGGATACCCAGCATGTGTTGAAAATCAGGCGGTAACTGTATTTACATAATCAGATCCAAAATCTGTGCTTTTTAAAATGTTTAATATGTTTACAAAATAGCACTTCAAAACACTTGTTGCAGAATATTAATTTAATAATATACATTAATTATGTGCTCTGAGAGAGCTAGAGCAATGGTACATATTCCAGGGACTCTTTCTAAATTAGAATATAAGGGCTTTAAAAGCAGCAAAGAAAAAAGGGAAAATTTAGGGAGCTTTGTTTCTCTCTCTTTGTTTTTGTTTTTTTAAATACCATATTATACAGAGCAAATGAAGCATAAACTACAATGTTTGACTATCACCAACTTATTCACATTTTGGGACTTAAACAATGCTGGAAGAAGCCTGATTTCAGTTTCATTTCCTCAAAAGGAGGAGTGTAAAGGGGGGAATATACTGAGACATATAAGATCCTGAAGACTAAGGTTAGGATCAATGTCGGCAAGCTGTTTGAACTAGCAGCTGGCACAAATAGGGGACCAGGAAAGCAATTCAGACAACAATTCTTTACATAAAGGGTGAGTGAGTTACAGAACAAATTACCAAGCACAGCAATAGCAGAAATTATCTTAACCTAATGTAAGAGAACATATTTAGAAGCAAGGGCATTCAAAAGGGTATACACACTAGATGGATTTTGGCTCCAGCTTTGGAGTTCTGGGCAAATGCACACCAACATGGAATTCCCAGCTGCATCTACTCGAAGAACTCAGGTCTTCTGAGTCCCAAACCAGTGAGCTATTCACTAGACCATACTGTCTTTCTTGTAACCTTTGAAGTTAGTGGGAGCTCTTGCAGAGTATCAGTATTGGACCCATAAAGAATACATCAGCTTCTTTTCACCTAAACCCAGCTTGAAAACATGCACCCTGACAGCTCAAAACACAGAAAGAAAGATCCAACAACTTGTTTTACTCTCAGGATATTTAAGCTAACCTCATGATTTTGAATGCTTGGGGTTGGCAATGCTGAAACTGATACAAAATAAATTCTAAATAGAGCTGTGTGTAAAATGATTTCCCCTTTTCCCCTGATTGTTTTGTAAAATAGGGGTTGTGATATAAGGAAGTTATATCACAAAGAGCCTGGCAGCAATGAGGTTAATACCATTCTTTTGGCAGCCAGATGTTCCTGCAATTTACTAACAAGGATGGGTGGCTTGCCAGGTGATCCATGCAGTAATGTTAATAAGCCTCATTGATAGCTGATACATGAGCCTAAGGAGGTGCAGGGGATATAAAATAGCCGAGAATGTGCCGAAGTGTAGACAGTGTGCATTCATGCACAGGTGAAGTTGTTTGCACTCTTGAAATTAGCTCTGTCTCATCTGGCTTTTAAACTGGCTAAAACCAATCATATTTTAATCTGTATTGATGTGGCTGGAGCAAGCCTTCCTTTATCCTGATTTGGTCCTGGTTCAAAGAACTTACTCCTTACATCAAACTATGAACAAAGGAAACTTTTCTGTCTATGGACCCAATCCTGCTCCCAGTCAATTCAGAGACTTTTTTCTACAGGCTTCAGTGGCCCTGTGTATTTGGATTCTAGGCGTGTTAAAGATACAGGACACTTTTGCAGCCTCATCATATTTATAATAAATCATAGTAAAATTAAACCTCTACGGAAGTTGTGGATGCTCAGTATCTCTCTGGATCATGTGGTTGTTTTGTATTCTTTATCCATTGGGGAGAGGGGGTGAGCACACTGTTATTTCCCTGGTTTTGTTTGGGGCTTTTTTGGAGGATGGAACAGAAAGATTATGTTACTAGTAGTTTGCACTTTGATAGCACTTTCCACCTAAGATTTCAAAGGATTCTACCAACATTAATAAAATTTGCTCACATGAATTAGGGAAAAAAGAAAAGGAGTACTTGTGGCACCTTAGAGACTAACAAATTTATTTGAGCATAAGCTTTTGTGAGCTACAGCTCACTTCATCGGATGCATTCAGTGGAAAATACAGTGGGAAGATGATTTATGTAAAGGAGAACATGAAACAATGGGTGTTATCATACACACTGTATCTAGTAGCAAACTGGATACAATTAACTTAGGCTTGAATAGAGACTGGGAGTATCAGATGGGTCATTACACAAAGTAAAACTATTTCCCCATGTTATCTCCCCCCACACCCCACTGTTCCTCAGAGGTTCTTGTCAACTGCTGGAAATGGCCCACCTTCATTATCATCACAAAAGGTTTTCTTCCTCCCCCCACTTCCTGCTGGTAATAGCTCATCTTAAGTGATCACTCTCCTTACAGTGTGTATGATAACACCCATTGTTTCATGTTTTCCTTGTATATAAATCATCTCCGCACTGTATTTTCCACTGAATGCATCCGATGAAGTGAGCTGTAGCTCACAAAAGCTTATCTCATGTAAATTTGTTAGTCTCTAAGGTGCCACAAGTACTCCTTTTCTTTTTGCGAATACAGACTAACACGGCTGCTACTCTGAAACCATGAATTAAGGGAGTAATTATCCCCATTTTACAAACAGGGTAACAAACATGTTCAATGATTTGCCCAAGTCTGTGGCAGGAGTGGGAAACAAAATCCCAGTCTCTTGGGTAACTGTCTTGAGCTTTAGCCATAAACTCACAAATCCCCTCTTGTGTATTTTTTTTATATTCTTCTTCTTCATCATCATTTTTGGCAAAAGGAGAGAGACAGATAGTAAATCTCCAGCAGTAACAAATAAGAATAGAAATTCAAAACAAGGACACACATGAAAAAATGTTGCTTAGCTCTATGAAATGCTATCATTTGCAAATATATATATATTTGTAGCTCACAAATTAAGATAGACAAGAATCCCTTGCAATGAGATTCATGGATAAAACAGATATCTTAAAAGTTGCTGATTTGTTTGCAAGTGCTCAACTTATTTAGGCAGGATTTTCAAAGAGGCCTAATGGAGGTAGGCACCTGACTTCCATTGTGTTTTATTGGGAATCAAGCGTTAAATTTTAACCTTAATTTTTAAAATGTGAAGATTGCTTTTGAGAAATCAAATTTCTGTACATTCTTGCCACTAGGACAATGATTGCAAAGAATGCATTGCACTGCTAGATCTTGCCTGAAGCCTCCTCACCCTAGGGTAATTACTGAGAAAAATTCCATCAACACTATGTTATAAGAAGTAGATATTGTTTAGATTCATCTCTTCTTACTTGGAGTGGTGGTAATGCTGAGGGACCCTGGTTGTCGTTGGGCAGGATGGAACTGGGGACCTCTGAAGTTTAGTGCATGAGCCTGTACCACATGAGCTAATCGCCAACTGGCTGTTAGCTAAGGCTGTAGAGCAGACTCATTTAACTCTCTCTAAGTGGTCTCAGTACGACTAGATGGGACAGAACACCACACCACACACACTCAGAAGGTGTGCGGAGGTTACATACTTCCCCTAGCTGAGGAAGCATGTCCCAAGCTTCAGAGTCTTCCCAGTTGAAACCCTGGTTGAGTCCCCACTTGTAACACTGACAGACCCCGGTTATTGTGGGGTAGGATCAAACCGGGGACCTCTGGAGCTTAGTACGTGAGCCTCTACTGCATGAGCTAAAAGCAAACTGGCTGTTAGCTAAGGCTGTAGAGAAAATGCATTAATCTCTCTCTCTAAGTGGTCTCAGTGCCTCTAGATGGGACAGAACACACACCCAGAAGGTCTGTGGGTTACATGGTTACATACATTTTAGGGCTAGATGACACCAGAATGGTCAGAGATAGTCAAAATCAAAACTAATACACGACAGACTGGTGTTCCAGCTCCATTTGGACTCTCCCTTCACAAAATTGATAGCTTTAGGCCTACAGCCTGTTTGACCTTATGTGAGAAGTTTATGTGATAATGGAGACTGTAGGTCAAATCCTGTCACTTCCCCAACACCCATGGTTGTGGAGGACCCTGGCTGCAGTGAAATTGCTGATAAAGTTTCACTGTGGAGTAGGAGCCTGGATTTTCAGAGTCTGTGTAGGTTGTTTGCCCTATGGAGATACACCCAGCTGGATCTCCTCTTATATCTCCACATGCAGTGGGTTTGGAAAATGAGCTGAGGTAGAAGCAGGGAGAAGACCACTGGTTATGGAATTACATGGAACTAGCAGCCATTTAACCTCTCCATAGAGGGGACAGTGCAGAAGTTGCATGGACTCCCACAGTTCTGAGATTGCAGTATCTATTGTGAAGAAGTTCTCCTACTCAGCAGCCAGGGAGATTCCACTCCCCGCCCCTCCCAACACACACACAAGCATACACACACATCTCCCCAACCCTCAAAAAATATCCCCAGCGCACATCCCCGTTACTTGGCAGAGGATTCATCCCTTTGGCATGGTGTACTCATGTTTCGAAATTCTCGGAAGGAGATAATGGATAAAATGAATTAAATATTAAACATAACTCTTCCAAGTTTCAGCTTAATTTTGCCTCCTGCATGACACTTCCAATATAGAAATAATTTCAAGGGGAAATCTCACATGGATTAGTGTAAGTTTATTGGTTGCCAAGGTAATAATTCTGGGGCAAAAAAATCTGAGACCTCTCGACCAGAAAGGGAATAGAAAATATCGCTTGCAGAAGCAGTCTCAAATGAGAAGGCAATTTAGAGGCTTCAGGGCAATGAAGACAAGATTGAGAGCAGTTACAAACCATTTTTAGATTATATTATCTGTTAGTCTTTTTCTTTTTGTTGAAATATTCCCCTTTTTCTTCTCTCTCTACTTCTATTCTTCCTTCTTTCTCTGTCTTTTCTCTGACTTTCACCTAGATGGTAAGACTATACATATTATGAATTATTGATGCAAGTAGTATGAAAATCTCCTCAGGAGGGTTTTCTCAGATAGGAGAGCAGGGAACAGGTGGCACAAGAACAGACAGTATGCCCGGCACATGATGGCAGTTAAAAACCTGCTATGTCAGCTCCACAGTCTCCTGACAGGGACATTCTGGTGCAGAAAAAGGTACTATCAAGGCATCCCTTGAGGTTCCCCAGTGATACAGTGCCCGCAGGGACAATGGCAGAAGGGAGCACTGGTTAAGCAGCCCCTCAAACTGCTCAAACCTGCTCAGTGGTTCCACCTGATCCAGCTATAGCATTAAACAAGGCATAAAGCATCTCATCTCAGTCCCTATCCCAGGCTCTACACTGGCACAGAAGTTCATTTCTGACACCTTTGCAAGAAAGAGAAAAAAGGTCCCCCTCCACCCCTCAATTGCAGGAAAGGTAGGAAAGATTCCCTAGTGGCTAGGGAATGTCATATGTTAGGTGTCAGGTCAGGTGGTGTGAATCTGAATCCAGCTCCCTGTTTGCCTTTAAAGAGAGCGGTCTCAGATTTTCTTATAATGCTGTCAACTTCATTTCTACTCTGTGGCACATATGGCTTATTGACAGACTGATATGTCTCAGTCCAGACACTCAGTAAAGTGATCATTGGTTCCATTTTAATATCACTGAAGTTCTCCTTTTTCTCACTATCCCACCTTCAAGAAGACAAAACAAAACAAAACCACACACAAAAAAAATTCCTTTCCTGTGCTGTTGTCACCTCTCATCTGGACTACAGTGACCACCTTCTCCTCCCCAGCTTCCATGCTTCTCACTTCTGCAAAAATCATCCTTCTCTCCTACTGCTCCGATCATGTCATCCCACTTTCCAAGTCCTTTCATCAGCTTTCCATTTTACAGCAGTAAATTCAACTTCCCCATCCTCACATACAAGGATTGCCCCCCTATATCCCTGCTCTTCGATGTTCCCACTCCCCTGCATATCATATGTCAATACAATGTGAGGTAGGATTGCAGCTTGCATAGACATATGAGCCCTAGCTTTACATGTGGTAGTATAGCTAAAAATAGTAGTGTAGGTGCTGTGGCCCAGACTACAGCAACACGAGTAGATACCCAAGGTTCCCGGCATGCTTATACAGACTACTCTGCCACAGCTAAATGGCTATTTTTAGCCATTTTAGCTTAGATATGTCTACCCAAACTGTAGTCATACCTTGGATTGCATTGTAAGTATATCGTTAGTCCCAGTGTTCTTGTGAGTCCTCCCATCTTACTGTTATCTTTCTCTCTTTCACTCTCTGCTCCACACCTTCCACCATGTTACTTGCTATGGCTGGAAAAATACTCTCCTTTTTCATCAATCATCTATTCTCCCTCCTCAAAATCCACAGCTTCTCCTCACCAATAACCCTCTCTTTTCTCCGCTATTGTTCTGTGCCGTGTCTTTGTCTTACCTATCTAAGATTCTGAGCTTTTAAAGGCATGTTTTAATTTAAATGGTCCTTCACTAATATAAAACTGCAGTCTAGTTAAATGATTTTTAATGCTAGAAATAATTATTAGAATGCTCCATTTTACAAGGCCATAAACTGGTTTCCACTTAGAATGGAAATGAGGAAAGGATTCAAATAGTATAACATACATCAACATAACTAGCTTCATACTGGTAAACTTTAATCTTTGTTGAGGGTGGAGCAGCCATGGATCATACTCATGCAAACACTGGCAGATACGGTTCTTAAAGATGTAAGAACCCACTAACCCCAACCAGTCACACTTTAATGTAAATGTCTGTCTTTAAAATATCTATGAAATTTCATCTCCCCAAAGCAATTCTACAGATTATTAATCTGTAACAGAAGATGGAGTAAAATACCTTTCAAAAGGTAAAAGAAGAGAAACCGAAGACAGAATTTCCACAGTTAGAGGCAGGATACCAGACTTGGTGGACCAATGGATTAATCCTGTATGGCTAATCTTATAATGACAGCTAGGACTGCCCTAGTTGGTGCATCTGCACACCAGTTTTTACAAATGGTTCCCAAATGCTTGAATCCGGTTCCCCGTCCCTTTCCTCAAGGTCGATTTTATTAAACAGAATGTACAAAAGGCTCAAAGTAATATAAATGGCTTAGAAAAAATGCTCTTGTTTTCTCACAGCTGGTGAAGGGGACTGGACACAGCCTTTGGCTTGCTACATACTACAAAGACCCCACTGAGGTACTCCCCCAACCCTGGGACTCTCACTAATGAGCATTAAATGTCTCTATAGCAGGTGTAATTTGGAACCTGAAGTCAAATGACCCACTGTATGTGCTCCCTCAACTCAGTCTAAAGGAAAAAGGCTTGGAACAGGGTCCAGGGATGTACGCACACACCTCAGGACAAACAGACTGTTATACAATTTATGGTTTTGTTCTAAATATGCCCTTCAACAACATAGGGTAATATAAAATAATTGTGCTTTTTCAATGAAAAAATAACCTTTGGTAACAGTTCTAATTTGATATTTGTTGTATACAGTAAATGTTGTGGGGTTACGGTAATGTTTTGATCTGTGTTATTTTTCTATTTCAAAGTTTGTATATATATGTAAGTGTGAGTAAAATAGAGAGCATCTTCTGTGTAACTTGAAGGTGAAAGGAACACAACTGGAAAATCAGCAAGAGGATTAGAGTGATCTCTTCAGGAGACAGAAAATTAAACCTTCTCCTGAAGTTCTGTCTGTATCAATAGCTGAATTTATCTTTATTTTTATTGGAGAGTTTATAAAGATTCCATGGATTGGGGGATTTAGAAAGGACTGGAGGATTCTAGATAAAAAAACTAGGACTGTGATAGTTTTAAGAGTTAAACATTCTCTCTTATGACAGTAGAAAGGTGAAACAACATGGAGGGGGTGGTGCATTATATCGAGATTTGGCCTCAGATAATTAAATGCTAACCCTTTCCTGAAACTCAGACTTTAATTGTAGTAGTATGTGACAGGAGAAAAGTTTCTATTACCAGATTCCCACTAGACTTAGTGCTTTTCATGATTTATTACAGCTATAAATGCATAAATATTATACTTATTTTCATCTAGTCTCTGATTACTCAAGTTCCAAGGGAAAGTGCTTCATTCCTGTAATGGAAATATGCTTTTAACAAACAAAGAATGTGGGCGCACTACTAGCATTTACATCCTAAACCATGTAGCATTAGGATGCACTATGGTCCTACATCTACAGTTGCTGATTCATGTTATTCCATCTTCAGACTCATTAACATGTCCTGAATTAGAATGGCTGCTACTTCTCCTGTATCTGCTGCTGAAACTATAGCCCTGTTCCTTGCCGCTGTGATACACTCACCATCCTCTAGAGCAGACTGCGTCAATGCCAGCTCCCTGCTAGAGAGAAGTCAATTAGTCTTGCACTGTTTCTTAATTTTGTCTGTTCTGCTGTTGTACATTCTTAAAGATATCCAGGGCTTGTCTATATGGTGCACTAGTCTACACTAGAGGGGTGTAAATTGGAGTGCACACTAGCATGTTACACACTCACTAGCTCTGCTGGCATGCACTAAAAGTAACCTAGTGCTTGTTAACATAGTACTGTTTGGAAGGGGACTACATTAATGTCCGTTACTGAACATATAGCATGCACCAGAAGTTTCCACATGGGCCAGTTAATGCATAACACGCTAGTGCACAGTAGAATTTCCACACCTCTATTATGGACTAATAAACCATGTAGACCAGCCCTGAGAGTCAGATCTGGTGCCTATTGATATCAGTGGAAAGATTCTCACTGACTTCAGTGGGTGCCAGATTAGGGTGAAGGGGTCTGTCTACACTGCAGCTGGGAATGAGCCACTAAGCCTGGGCAGACAGACAAATGCTAGAGGGGCTCAAGTTAGCACCTTAAAAATAGCAGTGTGGTGGGTGCTGCAGCTTGGGCTACAGCTCAGCAGTGTAGATATACCCTGAAAGAACATTGTCAATGAGTGACATGGGGCTGTAGCTGCATGAATCAAGACAAAGGCTATAGAAGTCACATGGCTGAAGCATCACGTACTACTTTTGAAAATTTACGTCTAAAAGTGTAACATGGTGAACTTGCTTCTCAATAGCTTTTTTTCCCCCCTTGGAGGTTAGATGTTTGGCATCATGCAACAAAGCTGATTAACCCTTCTCAAAGGAGAATTTCTTAATGGCATTTACCTCAGAGATAGAATTAAATCAATTTCTGAGTGAATGGAACCAGGAATAATAGGCAGCAGGTTTAAAACAAACAAAAGGAAGTACTTCTTCACACAGTGTGCAGTCAACCTCTGGAACTCATTGCCATGAGATGTTGTGAAGGCCAAAACTATAACTGGGCTCAAAAACAAATTAGATAAGTTCATGTCCATCAAAGGCTATTTGCCAACATAGTCAGGGACATGACCCCATGCTCTGGGCATCCCTAAACCTCCAACTGCCAGACACTGGGAATGGACAACCTAGGATGATCACTTGATAATTGCCCTCTTCTGTTTATTCCTGTGACATGGTGTAAATCCCTCACAGGGCAGAAAGGGGTTAAAGAGCAGCTCTGGGCAGAGGAGGCACCCCCCATTCCCTCCCCCCCAATGCTGAGCATGCACCACTTGGAGATGAGGTTTAAAAGGGAACTGACCCACTCATTCGGGGAAGATAGCAGTGGTGCCAACGTAGCAATTTTTTCACTAGACTTAGTGAATTTTTGGTTTCCCTAGTAAGGAAATAAGTGTCAACGTGACCAGTGAGAAATCTAGCGACTTTCACTGCCAATTACAGTGATATTCAGAGAAAGAAGCCACCAATTTGTATAGTCACAAAATCATTCACAAGCAGCTCAATAGTGTTAATAAAATCCCTTCCATGCTCTGCTTACTGCATTCTGTTGCACTCCACGGTCAATGTGATTACGTCTCACTTGGGCATGTCCTCCAAAGGAAGCGCATTCCAGGGCTTCTTGGGCTGAGAGGTGAATGAGAGGAAGGGTTTGACTAGAGCTCCTGGGAGTAGAATAAATGCTTAGTATGTGACTGGGGCTTAGCTTTGAGTCTTTGTAGCAGGGAGGGGGTGAAAAGCCAGATCTAATGGGAAGGGGAGGCTTGAAGAGGGGAAAAGTTATGATCTTCTGCTTAATACAAACGATTAGTGAAAAGGGCAGGTGCCACTCCACGGGCAAGAGTGATGCAGGAAAAAACATTTGTCAACAGATATTTGTGCTTTTGGCCACTGAAATGTTAACTGGTCAAAATCCCCCTTCAAGGAGTGGGAAGCCAACTGGTCCCTTGGGACTCTGCTGAACCTGCCCTCGTTACTAGCTTCTGCACTCACCCTGCCTGGGCAAAAGGACACTCCCAGCTGCTGAACAAAAAGCCGCAGCAATGCTGAGTGCTCCATCTCTGGCTGGATAGCTTTGGCAGCTGAGTTTATTTTGTTATCATTGGCCAGCTCTATTGGTGTCTCTCAGCTGGTAGGGGGCTGACTAGACATTTCTGGCTGTCCTGGTTACACAGGGCAGAGCTGGGATCCACCCTACTTCTTAACCTGGCATTTGGCTGTAACTCCTCTGGTCCCTCAGACCTTCTATACTTACACTAATTTGATTAAGCCAATGTCTTACAGGATACAGGCCAGTAGGTTCCTTGCGTTACTGCTGAGTAAAATAAAAAGCTAAGCGAGCTTTATGGGCTACAAATGGTTTGCTAAACAGTGATTGACAACTGAATTGGGGCCTTCATTCTGAATGGCCTGTCACCCTTATACTGAGTAGCACCTTCCTATGTAAGTAGACCCATGGATTTTAATAGAGCTACTCACAGCACAAAGTGGCAGTCAGGTCCCAAACAAATTAATAACAGAAAATAATCATACAAATAAGAAAACCATTACATTTCTCAGCATTCCAGTGCTGGATGACTTCCTATTGGATCTTCTACCCTAGAAACTTAAGCCCTACTAATTCCTCTATCACTTCGGTACATGTTCATATAGATTTTCCAATTTTAACTTATTCTTACCTTCTAATTCTTCCTTTGCTGCCATAATGAGGAACAACTAAATTATCTGCACATGTGTTCCCGCCCCCGCCAAAAGGGACACACCCCACAATTTGGGAAAAACTGATTTAGAAGAAACTGAGAATGTGGAATGGCTCAAAGATGGCATGCTTACACATTTATTAGTATTCAATGAGTATCAACTGGACGGAATTACAAAAAGTTAAGAGTTTCAAGAAGGAAAGAAAAGAAACAGGAGAAATATTTAAAAAAATTATTTTGGTCAATTACATTCCAAATCCCTGCTAGACACTTCTTATTAAAGTTTACAGAAAATTGATGAAAATTTCAATAAAAGCTGAACTAGTGCAAAGACCGTAAGGGTATGATTTAGAGTGCGAAACTTTCCATTCCCACATCTACACAATTTTTCTACTCAATTTACATAAGAAATGAATTCCGCTCACAGACTAAAAGATTCCAGGCTCTCTGTTCTTACTGCATTTGATCATAAAGAATTACCCGGAACGTTGACGTTTTGCAGGAAAATCAGATTTCACACTTTCCATGGGCTATTTCCTTTATTTTTCATCATGTATTTAAAAAAAGAGGGAACGAGAGCACGCTAACAAAATGGATATGTATATTTTGTGATGCACCATACTATATTAATGTAATAGCAAGGTTTTAAATCTAAAACAGTGAGAAAAGAACTAGACTTTCACCTTTTGAAATTGTGGATAATGTCTAATACTTTGTCAAACTTGAAATTATGAACGCAGGCCCTACTTCTAAGTGTCATTTAAGGCTCCAGTTTAGCAAAATTATTTAAGTGTGTGCTCCAAGTTACACTTGTGTTTAAGTAGCTTGCTGAATGAGGGTCTATGTCCTCAAAATAGCATTTACATAGGATGTAGGCCATGCATAGGCCTTGTGATGGCTCCCCAAACCAGGGTGAATTTCTTCCTTTATGAACAGCTATCTACATTATTTGACAAAGTGTATCATGGACAGGAACAGCTGGCACAACAGATTCATGAGAGGTCAAGAGTGAGCAGAATGGCTTTCAAGAAACACCCAAATTGTGGTGTTGAATATTGAAGAAATCTATAAGAGTGTGATTTTGTTGATGATCTTCTACATTAGATAAACACCTGTCAGGGATGGTCTAAATAATACTTAGTCCTGCCACGAATGCAGGGGGCTGCACTAGATTATGCCTCAAGGTCCCTTCCAGTGCTGAGACTTTATGATTAGCACTAGTGCTGCCATCCTTTCATGTTTGTGAAAATAAAATACTCATTGCAAAAGTGTGTTAGTAAGAAAACAGGAAGATATAGCTGGAAAATTATTCTTAACCATACGTAGCTGTAAAAGGGTGAATAAGTGATGGCAAATGTCGCAAAACACAGTAAATAGGTTGTACCAGAATTATGGTAATGTTCCATCATTTAGAGTGCAGTGCCATAAACATGTCTGTTCTGGGCCAAGGTGCTCAAAGCACCACAGGCCTGGCAGGAGTACTCTGAAAAAATGAGGCATACACACAGCTGTGAGTTATTGGCTTTACTGAAGGTTAGTGACACACCTGCAACGGGGACTCCAAGTGTTGCAGTCACGGAGGCGGGGAACCCAGCACATCGGAGCTCTGCCCGGGACAGAGTCCAATGGAGGGGCAGACGGCCAGCATTAATAAGCACTACACAAAAACAGCTCATGAATATAGAATTAGGTACTTTCCAAAAGGGGGTTTCTGCTACCTGGCAAAGGGCCATGTGAAGCAGTTGTAACCGGCCGACAGCCCGTTCTAGCTGGGTTTCTATGTCCTACAATAACCTATCAGCTCGAGAAAATGGAAGTTCCCTAGCTAGGCCATAACAAAGTCTTCCGCAGTCCCCTAGAATGTCTAATATAATTTTAATATTGTAAATACTGCATCATTAATTGAGAGGAGAAAAACCTCTGCCACTAACACACAAACTAGAAAAATGGACATTAGTACCTCATAAAGGTACTCTAAATTCATCTATAGCTCAGAAGGCATTTGGAAGGACACCATGTAAGCCGTATGCTAAAGCTAAGCACGGTAGGAGACAGGGCAGGCATGGATGGCCAGCTACACAGTGGAGACCTTTTCATCCCTAGTACTGTTGTAAGAGGCTCTAAATGGACTCAGAACATGATGGTGCCTAGAGGGACGTAGGGAAGAGGATGGGCAAAGGCCACAACCACAGAAAATAAGTGACCTTAACAGTCCATTTGAGGGACTAAACTGAGGCAGCATGCACAGCCATACTTTAGTGACAGTGAGAACAGTGGCTGCAGAGAAGCTGAACTGGGATTTCTTCTATCCCCTTCCCTAAATTTAGTGCCCCACAAACACACACACACACACACGTTACTTAGGTTGCATATGACCAAAATGAATTTCACTGAAGAAACACTAAAACATTACTGGTTGCATTGTGTATGCAATCACATTACCTCTTTCCCATGCAAGACACTCCCCCAAATTATTATTAACTTAAAGAACTTCTGTAAAGGCGATATCTTGGCCTCATGTGTCTTAGCTGGTGCTCCATCCTTTTTACTTTTTTTCTCTCCTCTATGTTGCCTTTTAGGATTTTCTACATGTCAGGAGAGAAAAAGCACTGAGGCTAAGACAAGGTCAGGATGCCCCAGGAACACCACCACACCAAGCTATTCTCCAGTCATCTGGTACAGAAGCTGATTTAAGCGATAGATTACATACCACAATTACAGGTTTCAGAGTAGCAGCCGTGTTTGTCTGTATTCGCAAAAAGAAAAGGAGTACTTGTGGCACCTTAGAGACTAACAAATTTATTTGAGCATAAGCTTTCGTGAGCTACAGCTCACTTCATCGAATGCATTCGGTGGAAAATACAGTGGGGAGCTTTATATACACACACACAGAGAACATGAAACAATGGGTTTTATCATACACACTGTAAGGAGATGATCACTTAAGATAAGCCATCACCAGCAGCGGGGGGGGGGGGGGAAGGAGGAAAACCTTTCATGGTGACAAGCAAGGTAGGCTATTTCCAGCAGTTAGCAAGAACATCTGAGGAACAGTGGGGGGTGGGGTGGGGTGGGGGGAGAAATAACATGGAGAAATAGTTTTACTTTGTGTAATGACTCATCCATTCCCAGTCTCTATTCAAGCCTAAGTTAATAGTATCCAGTTTGCAAATTAATTCCAATTCAGCAGTCTCTCATTGGAGTCTGTTTTTGAAGTTTTTTTGTTGAAGGATAGCCACCTTCAGGTCTGTAATCGAGTGACCGGAAAGATTGAAGTGCTCTCCGACTGGTTTTTGAATGTTATAATTCTTGACGTCCGATTTGTGTCCATTTATTCTTTTACATAGAGAATGTCCAGTTTGACCAATGTACATGGCAGAGGGGCATTGCTGGCACATGATTGGTAGATGCACAGGTGAACGAGCCTCTGATAGTGTGGTTGATGTGATTAGGCCCTATGATGGTGTCCCCTGAATAGATATGTGGACAGAGTTGGCAACGGGCTTTGTTGCAAGGATAGGTTCCTGGGTTAGTGGTTCTGTTGTGTGGTGTGTGGTTGCTGGTGAGTATTTGCTTCAGGTTGGGGGGCTGTCTGTAAGCAAGGACTGGCCTGTCTCCCAAGATCTGTGAGAGTGATGGGTCATCCTTCAGAATAGGTTGTAGATCCTTGATGATGCATTGAAGAGTTTTAGTTGGGGGCTGAAGGTGATAGCGAGTGGCGTTCTGTTATTTTCTTTGTTGGGCCTGTCCTGTAGTATATTCACCAGCAACCACACACCACACAACAGAACCACTAACCCAGGAACCTATCCTTGCAACAAAGCCCGTTGCCAACTCTGTCCACATATCTATTCAGGGGACACCATCATAGGGCCTAATCATATCAACCACACTATCAGAGGCTCGTTCACCTGCGCATCTACCAATCATGTGCCAGCAATGCCCCTCTCCATGTACATTGGTCAAACTGGACATTCTCTATGTAAAAGAATAAATGGACACAAATCGGACGTCAAGAATTATAACATTCAAAAACCAGTCGGAGAGCACTTCAATCTTTCCGGTCACTCGATTACAGACCTGAAGGTGGCTATCCTTCAACAAAAAAACTTCAAAAACAGACTCCAATGAGAGACTGCTGAATTGGAATTAATTTGCAAACTGGATACTATTAACTTAGGCTTGAATAGAGACTGGGAATGGATGAGTCATTACACAAAGTAAAACTATTTCTCCATGTTATTTCTCCCCCCACCCCACCCCACCCCCCACTGTTCCTCAGATGTTCTTGCTAACTGCTGGAAATAGCCTACCTTGCTTGTCACCATGAAAGGTTTTCCTCCTTTCCCCCCCCCCCCCCGCTGCTGGTGATGGCTTATCTTAAGTGATCATCTCCTTACAGTGTGTATGATAAAACCCATTGTTTCATGTTCTCTGTGTGTGTGTATATAAAGCTCCCCACTGTATTTTCCACCGAATGCATTCGATGAAGTGAGCTGTAGCTCACGAAAGCTTATGCTCAAATAAATTTGTTAGTCTCTAAGGTGCCACAAGTACTCCTTTTCTTCATACCACAATTAATAGTTCAGCAATTTCATCTGGAAGCTCCTTCAGAACTTTTGCATGAATACCATCTGATTCTGGTGACCTATTACTGTTAATTTATTAATTTGTTCCAAAACATCCTCTATAGACATCTCAGTTTGGGACAGTTCCTCAGATTTGTTACCTAAAAAAAAATGGCTCAAGTGTGGGAATATTCCTCACAGCCTCTGCAGTGAAGATTGATGTGAAGAATTAAATTAGCTTCTCATTAATTGTTTTGTCTTCTTTCAGTGCTCTTTTAGCTGGGTTGTCTAGTGGCCCCACTATTTCTTTGGCAGGCTTCCTGCTTCTGAGGCATTTAATTTTTTTTTTTTTTTTTTTACAATTAGTTGTAGAGTCTTTTGCTAGTTACTGTTCAAATTCTTTTTTGGCCTGCCTAAGTATACTTTTACACTTGACTACTGTTCCATCATGTCTCTGTTATCCCTATAATATCTTGTTTCACTTCTTGCACCAGTATTTCTAGTTTGTCCATTTTGTTATCCAAGCTCCTTGCACTGGTGTACCGACATCTTAATTGTTTCTGCTTGGCTTTGCGCAGATTCCTTGCCCAGTTAGGTACAGTCAAGCCTTTCTTATAGGGGTTCTTGACCACTGCTCAGATTTCATTCATCTCCATTTTTCAAATCTTTGGTGACTGACTCACTTCAGCACATCCTTGTACAAGTTCTGCACAGATGAAAAAATGGTCTGTAATAAAGAGACACATTGAGACTGTGAAATTTGTTGTGCCCTAGCATATTATTAAATAGGTCAGACTAGATACTTTCTTAATGACCCTTATGATTTAAAGCAAAATCATTAGTCACTGGGAGATTGTTCTTCAGCCCTGAGGTTGCCCTGAGGTTTCCTCCCTCTCAGTTGGTTATTGTATGCTGGAGTTGTCAGCTGGGAGTGTGGCCTTCAGGCTGCCCAGCTTGTTATTTGCTTTCCCTAGCCATAGAGAAGGCAATCTCTTGGGCTATGAGTTGATATTTTACCCACATGATGCTTCCCAAAGGCTATTTCCTAGTGCCTGGGTAAGGTGGAGTCTGTAGATCCTTTCTGTGGGCAAATTTATGTGAGGGGACTGTCAACTGAAGGTGGGAGGAGAGCTCCATAGCACCAAATGGAAGTTTTTGATCTGCCCTGACTGGTCATTAAAGCAATGTATCCTACCTCTGGGATACGCTCACTATCCAATAAACAGTAGCAGCTATATCTGTAATAGGCAAGCACCTGATAGCAACATTTGGGCTGAGTTGGTAATTGAAGAGCTGCTGTCATGCTCAAAAAAGCAGCGGAAGGGTGTTCCGGTGCTTACAGCACTAGCCAAAGACTTGAGAGAAATGGGTTCTATTCCCTGCTCCACCTCAGGACTTCCTGTGTGATTTTGGGCTAATCCCTTAGGATCTCTGCACCTCAGAGGATGGGGATAATGGCACTTGCCTATCTCACTAGGTTAGTTTGAGAATAAATACATTAAAAATAGGGAGGAACCCAGATACCACACAAATAGGGTCCAGATAAGTTCCTAAAACGGACAACTAGTTAAAAAAGCATCAAACATAGATAAGAAATTACAGAATGTGGCATTTTGTGCAAAACTAACTTTATTAAACCTAAGAAATTAGCCTTCTCTTTCAGACACCAAAAATAAAAGTTTGTCATAAAATGATTTTCACAAATACATATGTTACCTATTGTGTATGGGGAGACTTTGGCAAACCAGTAAAGTGCCTGAAACCACTATGGCTTATTGCTAAAAGCAGCCAAGTCAGAAGGCAGTAAATTGGCCATTCAGCAGTCTCAGTTTAACCAAGGCAGGAGGGGAAGGGGGGCTTTTGGGAACCACAGAAAGGGCAGCTTGACTCCGGGCTGTCCTTCCTGATAAGAATTGCAAGGAAGTTGCTGATACATGCATTTTAGAAGAGCAGGATGTGCCCCAGGAATGTCTATTGGGGTCTCAAGGCTGCAAACTCTGGAAAAACCCAAAGCTGGTTAATCAATAATCTGAAGTAAGCCTCTTGCTTGACCATTGAATCTGCTTGCTTGACAAGTTTCCTTTAGGGGACATGTCATTCTATTACTAATGTATAAATAAAGGGGGAAAAGTTTGAGGGAGGGAGGGGGGACTCTTCAGGTCTGGACTCACCCTCTGAATGCATCTTATGTTCCCCACCAGCAGACGGGCTGCCGCTGTGCCACTCAAGAGCCACACTCAGCTTTGGTAATTATCAAGGGTTGGGGGTGTTTTACTAACCTGTTGCTGACATATGTATAAGTGCTTGAGACTAAGTAAAGTTTAGTTTTAAGTGAAAGCACTCGTGCGTTGTCCTGTTTGTGCCAGCCATCTATCAGCCGTGTCTCTCCTGATTTATTTCCTGACACTACCTCGCACAGAGTAAAAGTTACCAAGAGCTTTGGCTTGAACGAACCCCGGGTAACAATTCGAACAAAAAAATGTTGTTTCTGCAGTATGCCCACATTTTTAATTACTCACACAGTACAGTGATCTGCTCTTATCATGTACTTCTTTATACCATATCTTATTCAGTCAAATATTGTTGTTTCCTTAAATCTAAGATTATAAATTTCTTTTTAAATCAACATTTGTGAGCCAGCAGATGGACAAATGTTATGATTTTTCTTTTTTGTCATCTGATCCAAACAGATAAATTGCACTTGTAAACTGACATTGCATAGAAATATTCAAGTGAAAGAAAAAAAGAGGGCAGAAGGCTAGTACAAGTCTGATGCATCACTGTAGGCCTCAGGGTTTAGGTGATATTACAGTGGCCCTCTGAACGTGGGTGAATTTCAGCCTCTTTTTTATTATTTTATTAAAGCTGGGACACCATGGTATGGACCTACCTGGGAGAGACCTTTATTCTGTCATCAGTATTAAATTCTCATTATCAGGCATTCTCAGTATGAGGCACCTTCCAGAAATGAGCAGGTGGGAGAGATGTGATGGCTGGATCGGTGCTACTCAGGTGGTATAATCAAAGCTCAGAACGTGTGATTCAAGGAAAAATCCTGAGGAAAGTATCTGGTTTCTGAGACAGAAGCTTCATAGCACCAGAGCAGTGAAAGCTTATCGAAGGTGCCACAGTCAAAGTCACAAAGATAAGATAAAAATCAGAACAAAGCCTTCTTCTGAAAAGAGGGCTGGAGTTCAAGCTTTTTTTTTTTCTTTTTCTTTATTAGGTCTGGGAAGAAGCTAATCTAGAAACAAACAAAAACTGAAATATAGCAAAGCAATTTTATAAGTGGCATCTACAGCAAATTGGCACAGATTAATACAGAGTTCAAGGCTGCAAATAAACACACCTATGGGGCTTGGAGTCAAAGTGGCCAAAGCTTATAACTAATCAGTTGTAGAAGGTGAGCCATTCCTGACTGAGATCGATACACATCACAAGAGCTACAAACACTGAGAACTCCAGCAACTACTGATAAGTGAGAACTGGCTCTGGTAACCACCCTGTAGTCTGACTGGATACCATTACTGTGGGTTACTTGTAAATTGTATATCATTAACCACTGGAGTCACTGATTTTAAACTAGGCCACATAATGGTATTTGCCTTGTGAACCTTAAACCAGGTCATGTTAATGGAGCCAGGGCATGAGGTCTCAATTTCTTGCTATTACTCCTGTGTGTCAAACTTTCTTTTAGTATGGATCAAACTTTAATCAGTGAGGTCAACCAACCCCATAAAGCTTAGAAGTAAATACAGAAACACCCAGACATTGCACCATGAATATACAATGTTTGATAGCCCCTGAGAAAATATGAAAATCCACTGAAGACAAATAAATCACCCAAGTAGGATCAAAACCTAGCAAGAAATTCCTTCTTCGCCTCTCAGATAGTGTGAGCTAATCCCACAAGTCCTGAAGGCAAATGCACTGCAAAATAAGCATTGAAATAGTGAGATATCATAGGACTATGTATCAAAGATTCCCCTATGTACAATAACAGACCAACAATAGCAGGTATCCAGACATAGAAAAATTTACCATGTATCAATAGGAGGGAACAGAGGGACAAAAGATGGTATTCTCAGAGAAGGAATAGGCCTACTGCACATGTGAGGCTCATTATAAAGCTCTCCAGAGAAATCCTTTGACCCTGAACCAACAACTAACCAATCCCATCTTCCAGATGCCAGATTAATGGCTCAGGGTCTAATCAGAGCTTGTAGCCTGACCCCAAGTTCAATGTAGGGCACCCACAAAGCTCTCTCCTTCCTCATAGGAACACTGTGAGACTAGCACGGGTCCAAAGACAGGGACACTTGCAATCGCGAAGTGTATTTTATATTTCCCTGCAGCTTTTTTTGTGGGAGGCGGGGGGCATTAACAAACTTCCCAGCCTGGGTCCCATTCAGGACACCTAGCTAATTCTCCAACCAACTGTGGCAGGATCATAAGTGCCACAAGAGAGGGGTCAGGGGTAGGAACCAGGACAAGCTCACAACCTGGGAAGGGGTGCAGGTTCAGGAGTAGCTGCTCTGTCAAAGCCTGCCCATCCCCTGACTGCCTAGGGTGGTAAGTTGCATTAAAATTAAAAATTAAGCACCTTTACCGGGCTTACAGTTTTACAACAGGACATAAAGAGAAAAAAATAAAATAACCACTTTCAAGAAATAGTTTATTAAAACATTTTCCCACAGCAGGAAACCGGAGGAAAGCACTAAGAAATGCTCTTAAAAATTATATAGGACACTCCTTTCCATAGGTAGGTGGGGGGAGGGAGTGAAGGGAGAGAAAGAAAACCTACAGCTTTAAAAATTAGAGAGAAAAAATTAAATCTGCCAGTATAAAAGATTCCACAGCAGGAAAACAATAAAAAATACTTAAGCATGAAAAATGGGAAACAAAGAAGTCATTAGCTGGAAAATAATTGTATAATAAGCAAAAAGTCATAAATACACAACACAAAGTTCCTGTTGCATTAGCATGCTTCTATCATGTGAACAACTTTTGTGTTATAGTGGCTACTCTAGTTGAACTGGTGGATTTCCAGCAATATTAGCAGTTCTAGAATATTGTGACTAGTATTAGTATTAGGTTAGTATTCCCATTATCAACTCCTATTCATGGGGCTTACGTCTGCAGTAACAACACAGTCCACTATTCACCATAGTTTATAGATTCTAACCTGAGGGAACATTCATTTTACATTTCTATATACATTGGGGAGCCCGAAGGGTGGAGGGAGGCACCTTGGCGCAGCTCTAGATCTCTAGCATATAAAAAATAACCATCAGTATAACAAAACACATACAGAACAATCGAATTACTGGCTGGTTAATTTAAAAATAAACAACAAAACCCCACCCTATCACATACAACCTTCATTTCTTACCAAAAGCCCTACCCAATAGAAGATATGTACTAAAGGTCAATAGATTTGGGCTATTTTGGATGAAGAATGGAGGGATCAATTTTCAGAGTTCCAGGGGCCACACAGAATATGCCATGTTGGCAGCCCAGTCTTTTTATACCAAGAAGGCTCTAGCTTGAGCACCTCTGCTGACCACCTCCTGGCCAGATGGTGAGGGGAGAGAGTCTACCTTAGAAGGAAAGTAAGTTCCTAGCTATTTACCAATCTATGAGTCAAAACCAACACCTTAAATACCACATAATATCTGAATAATTTCCTCTGACTTTGTATGTATTTACAAAGACCTAGCTGGATGACACTGGAGGACTGGTTTTCACAGTTGTCACCAGCTAGTTGCTCAGCGCACCATAAAGCAAAGATGCACCACAGAGTGTGCATGTGTGTAGAAGGGATTTAGCATGATGTTTGCATCCAACCTAACGTGTAGACAATTCCCCTAGTCCAAAGCTACATCTGGCAGAACATGTCCATCTTGTCTGCCAAGCCTGAGAAGAGGTTAAGGTAAGACTAGCTTTAGATTGCCAAATACTCCGCTGCATTGTAGAATCCCTACATGCGTCAACTGTGTTCTGTCAGAGCCAATTTTGGTGAGCAGAAAACTATCACAGAAAACTGTTAAGGGGTTGAAATTCTCCTATCTCTTTGGGTTAATTGTATTGTAGTCTGGGAAATTAATGTACTGGTAAAGGGACAGATTTTATGCTCTCATCCGACGTGGCTAGACAGTGGAGTAAGGCCTACCTGGATCTGGGTTGGGGCTGGTGGAAAAAACAGGGACTGTTAACCCAGTATTTCCTCCTGTAAGCAAGTGGGTGAAGAGGAATTAGAGCAATAGATTTGTCCCTCTATGCATGCCTCCAGGAATGGAGAATAAAGGGGAGTATGCCAAGTCTAAAGCAGCATAATTAACTCCCACCCCCCACCAATGGGAAAGGGGTGTCCCTAAACTAAAAATGCCTTCCAAATGCTTTTCTCTGAGCAGCACAGCTACATGCTGCCATCATACCCAGGTCTGAAGGCTAAAGGCTCAATCTAGCCCACAGTTTGGAAACAAATTACGTATAAGACTATACAACACAATTTTAAATGATATAAAAACTGCCCCCAAAATAGGTAATAGGGTAACTATCTTATTAAGTCTGCTTTAAATATCCCAATTCTTCAACAGGATTAACTTTAGGCACATGCTTAAGCACCTTGCTGGATTGGGCTATGTGCCCATACCAGAGCCTGCTGATTTCAGTGGGATTTGGATCTGATGTTTCTTTTTAAACAGACAAAACCATCTAGTGTTGAAAGTCCTAACATGTTATCAGGATATTTAAAAAATACTGCTGATTTTTAAGCCAAAAATTTGAAAGGATCTTCCTTCAGAATTCTAAAGGATATAGAGGTAGTAGAGAAGGAGGTTTTGGGGATATTTTTTTTTCTTGCTAGTTTCAAATAAGTTCTTGTCTGTATTAAAATGCACTTAAACATTTAAGAAGTTTGTCGCTGTATATGTGAGGCAGTATACCTATTTTGCCTTTTGTTTTAATGTGTCCAGGGTAAATCTGTAGGATAATTTCAAAAGTTTCAGAATTGATAAAAAGCAGGAAGGGGAAATAATGATTTACATTACAAACATTTTCTATTTGCAACCAACTTTAGTCTGGGAAAACTAAGATCAGTGGTAATCAAATCACCTCTAACCCTCGTAAAATGGTGCTCCAGAATTTAGCAATGACAGATCATAAATTCTCCACACTTCTGGTGTTTTCATAATGAAACCCATTATATTTGAGAAAAAAGTTATATCACTGAAATATTAAAATATATAGTTGTTTGCAGATACCGCCACTTGAAGGTATCTCCAGGCAAAGTAAATATGCTGAGCCACTTAATTAAAATGCAAAGATGAGGAACAAATAGCAAAAGAGGAAAGGGGAAAAAATATTTAGAGGCCCATTCCTAGAAACACTACCTGGTATAATCCCATGGAAGTCAACAGAACTACAGAAAGAACTACATTCTGTTTTGAGGGCCAGGCCCATATAGAGTATCAGTGAGAAATACCTTTTTTTTTTTTAGAGTTACTGTTCAGAAGTGGAAATAAGCTCTAACGTGTATCAAAAAATTTTGTTGGTTTTGTTTTAAATATTACATTACCTTACGGAAACAACATTATATACATATATTTTTTCCCAAAAGGTTGAAAGCCATCATTTTCTATCTGTATGTCACACATGGTTTGGAAAGTAAGGCTTCTTAGAGTAAAAGTTTCCATCTATGATCATCCCAGCTCATTTTAAGTCAAGAGCATGACATTTAAAATAGGAGGTATACTGATATTCTCTAATGTATGTCAAACCTTTAATGTGTTTTGCATGATAATGCTACTACAAAATTACTTGGCTCAGGGCCCAGGGTAATTACATTCCCTGTACTGCTGTCTTAGCTTGCTGCCAAAACTGACAAAGTAGGCATTTTTCCTCAAATGACACTATTAATGAAAACTGTCAAAATCCTTTCAACCCTCCTTATTTTGTTATACTCAGTTGTCATCTCACTCAGTCAGCTTTCTAGACTTTTGTTCTCAACAATGTATCTCTTGGCTGTTCATTCTTTCACAGTAACACATTGAATAGCTTCTCGTTATTGTAAAAGAACATCTCCCTTTTACTACTTAAAAATAAAATAAAAAACCATAACACCTTGACAGAGCTTTACCTCATCTTTCTAAAGATAAAGGGGCTAGCATGTCTCTTGCACTGAGCAAGGCTCTGAACATAACAGGGAGGCATCAGTGGGTCAGTTTCAGCTCCCTTATTCTCAAGGCCAGTCCAGGCCCCAACACAATTTAAAGTTGCTTGGGAGCAGCTCTGAATACTGCCACTGATTTAGAGTCCTTAACAGACCCTACACCAGTTGAGGCCTGGCATGGAAGAGGGGAGTTATGACACATCCCCTTCTACATCTGCTACAGCAGATAGGAAGGCACAGGGTCCACTGGTAGCACAAAGTTCCCTTAAATCATACAAAATAGCCCCCCTATTCCCCCAGGGGAATTTTCTGGTAGGCATTTTCAGCTTGATAATGGCCCCTTTGCATCACCAGTTGCACAAAGGAATTGTAGCACCTGGCTAAGAATTTGGCCCATCCTATCTATGCTCCAGGGTTGCTGGCATGGGGCTGGTACTAGGATCTCTTGGTGTGAGAACTGAGGACTCCAATTTGAAAGCACCCCTTCCCAGTATACATCAAGGATCTCATCAGCACATTGGCCCTTTGTGACCTCCTCGTGCAAAAGATTACATTTAATAAAGATGCTTTATACTCCTCTAGATTTTCCTTTAGTGTGAGTGGTAGGTCATGTGTCCAAGATCTCTTCCCAGTGCCACACTGGATGTAGTTTAAGAGGCGATATGTGTGCCTTTACATAATCCAAACATAATTCTATCTAACCTGAAAAAGAATATTAGCTCTACAGTATTATAACATGTCCTGGGGAATATTTGCAATATATAGTTTTGCTATGTGGTATAAAATGTTGGGGTTGGGGGAGAAGAGAAGGATCTGTAGCTGCATCAGTATGTATTCAAATTTTAGCTGTAAAATCTCTTTCAGCAGCAAGATTTTCTCCCCATAGTTTATGTTAAACAAATACTTTCCTTAATATCATTAGTTTTGTCATTGCTTTTGTATGCGTAAAACTCAGCAGAATTGATTCCATAGACTGAAAAGGAAAGATCCTTAAAATATTATGGTGGGAATGGAGATTCTACAACCCATTGTGTCTGTAGGGCAGAGAATTGTCTCCACTATGTAGAAGTGGTAAGCAAAGCAAGGAACAGGATTAAGCATCTTGGCTCTGCGGGTGTGACTGCTCCCCAGTCAGTGTGGCAGCTTTTCAGACACAAACCTGTATGGGAATTAGTGCTGAGTGGCAGAGAAGTAACTTCTACTAGGTATCTTCACTCACCTCAGAACAGAGTGGCATGGTTGATGGCATGTAACATTCTCCATAAGGGTAGAAAATGAGTGGAAATGGGGCTCTTGAATGAGCCATGAATAAAGATGGCAAGAAAGGCCAATAAACAGCACAGAGAAGGGCAGGACTTCAAAGGGACTGAGGGGTTATGACTGAGTCTCCACAATCCTTCGGCTCATCAGGATTTGAAGGATATACCCCCAGCTGGTCCTCCCCCACTTCTCCCCTTTCAGCTTACAGGCGGTGCTCGAGAGGAGAGGAGGAGGGGGGCTATACCTAGAGCCCTGCAGGGATACAAAATTTGTATACTCATCCAATCCACAATCTGCAAACATGCTCCGCGGATGCACATATCCATGGATATAAAGCGGATGTGCACAGATTTGCAGGGTGCTAACTATAGTCATCCCCAAAATTTGCCTCCCATAGCCAACCCTCCCAGCGCAAAGGTCAAACGGTATGCAGAAGTAAGGGTGGGATGGATGATTCTGTCTAGCCCAATTCTGTCTAGCCCCCTCACAGAGCAGAGGCTGACACTGCCCCTGCTTCAGCTCCACACGGCTATAAACCCTTCCCCTCTGATGGGAGAATCGGTTGTGAACTACATGAAGCAAATCATGTGGAGCAAGTTTTCTCACGTACAGATTTTCTGTGCTAATTTTCTTTTAGCCCGTTGGTTGCAAACGTCTCTGCATCAGCTAAAAGAAATATCAGATGGCATCTGTAGCCCTTTGGTTCCTTAGAGAGATGAGATATGGTGCATTGGAGAGGCACTGTGAGGAAGACATTGCTTCTGCTGACATCTGGATTAAAAGAAGACTTTGTTTACTGGAGCAACCAAATGCACATGTCTCAAGGAGAAAAAGCATGGCGGAGCGCATATTCAATCAAATTGGTAGCAAAAGAGTCACAGGAAGAATGGTGGCTAGAGGCTGAGCATCTGTCTCACATATATAGTCTGAGTGCTACAATGTAAAAAAAAAATACCACCTTAAAAAACCCTTATCAGAAAACAATAGAAAAATAATGATTAACCCCGTGGGTCTCTAGCACAAACATTGCCATTCTATCCTCTGCCAGGCCTACAAATAACTCATGCTGCGAGACACCACTACTCTTTCTTCATTCAAATCCTTCCTAAAAACTAATTTCTTCTGTGATGTCCTCAGCAAGTGAGGCAATAAAAAAAATCTCATAATTTCTGCCTCTAGCCTTCGCTGCTGTGTCAGTCTTTGGGGCACGGATTTTGTGGTATAGTACTAAGCACACTGTCTACGTTAACAAACCGTCCTAATATCCATTGATCCACTGAATTCCACACTTATTTACGGCACTCCAGGGAGACTGTGGCTGCTAATACAACATATATACTCATTTGAAGGGTTCATTTGAAGGGAATTTAAGATTCCTGGGATTTCCCTGGACATCTTGAATATTTATTTGACTGAATGCCTAACCCTGCTTCCATATAGGATATTTCTTATAGGGAATTAGAAATGTGTCATCACAACATTAAGAATCCATTTTCATAATCCTGAAAGATGAGCAGAGGGAACCAGCCACCACAGCCATCTCTATGGTGGTGTCATGACCAGTTCCTAGATTCTGTTATTCTCCTCTTAGCGTGTCCATTTCCACTTC
The DNA here is from genome assembly GCF_009764565.3 of Dermochelys coriacea. Classification (NCBI taxonomy): domain Eukaryota; kingdom Metazoa; phylum Chordata; order Testudines; family Dermochelyidae; genus Dermochelys; species Dermochelys coriacea. Next base: position 188,788,734 of record NC_050068.2, on the reverse strand, counting down.
CATGTTAATCCTCCTACCTCTTTTTTTTTCTTTTTGCCTTCTGCCTAGTGAAAAGTTGGCTAAACTCGCCATGACAAATCTACCCTTGCAGCACTTTGCTATTAGGAATCTGTCAAGCTAAAAATGATTCCAGAGCAGCTTGATCCTGGTAAAAATGTTACTTTCCATAGCCCAGCCAGAAGAAAGTAAGAGCGACCTAAGCAAACATTTTCCAGAACCAAGGAAGTAAAGCAGATGTCAAGGAGTTACAAATTGGACCATTTGCTGTGCCTCTGATCTTCCACTAACTGAAGCTTCATGGGAAAGCATCAGAGGCATATGCTGTGATTTCCTAACTTTTTCTTTTTCTTTCTCTCTTCCCCTGTCCATTCATTTGTCACATTTTGTCTTCAGAAAAATATTGACCTTTAATAAGAGAATCTCGGAGCTGCTACTTAAAAGCTGACTTTTTTATGAACAAGGATATTTGAACATATTTAGGACTTGTATATACTTAAAATGCTTCAAAGGCATAGCTGTGCAACTGCTTCAGTTTGGACACTACCTACACCAATGGGAGGGATCCTCCAATCCATCTTAGTTCATTAATCTCCTCAAAAGATCATTGAAGATTAGGGTTGGAAGAGACATCAGGAGGTCATCTAGTCCCCCTGTTCAAAGCTGGACTAACCCCAACTAAATCAAGATGGCAGTAGGTTGACAGAATAATTCTTCCATTGATCTAGCACTATTGGCTTAACTACGTTACTCAGGAGTGTGGATTTTTCATGCATTTCTCCTGACCGACATAGTTAAAGCAACCTACTTTTCTAATGTAGACCAGGGCATACAGACTTTCAAATGGGGGGTTTTCCCTTTAAACGATTCATTACTCAGAAAGCAAAAGTGATGTGAGTTAGTCAACATGAAGATTCACTTGTGTTGGAGGGGGTGCTTATGCATATCATGCAAATGAAGCTATTTAATGTTACAACATTTTCAGATATGGTTGCTGGAAGTTAGATATTTCAGTAATTAAGATGGTATCTTTACATGTCTTTAAGAAACCTAACCACAGGCACCCAACCATGTATGCTTATTCAATAAAGTGTGAAATGATCCTGAAAGGAATTTTTCTACATATATTCTATTTCTATTTCTATTCTCTATTCATGTCTTCATAAATAGGGCACTTCTTGAAATCATTTCAACATGTAATGTTACTTTGGTCAGAACTATGAAAACCAAGAGAATACAGGTCTGGGTGCTTCTAGTCAGATCATGTGTGCTTAGTAACAGTAGGTTTTACTTTCTAACTTGACTTGCTCCATTACTGTTATGTTTGAATCTATTATTCTCACACAACAGAAAAAAGTTTACTCGCTCAGATTTTTATGACAGATTTATCAGGGGGTGATTCCAAGTCACTCACCATTTCTCGAAGTCATTCCTTGTTCAACAGGATCGCGTCAGAAATGTTGCTTCATCTCCTAAAAAAAACAGCTATAGTGAAAATGTCACTTCTAGAAGTCCTGCATTGCATGGAAAGTATGTCAGAGTTGTTTCAGCACTGCTGTCAAAGAAAGACCGCTAAAAGGCTGAATTCTGCATCCTTTGCACATCTACAATTCCCACTGACTTCAGTAGGAATTTTGGGTGTGCAAGACCCATAGAGCTGGGACCAAAACATAAATAGGTGGTAGATTTATCTAAGTAGTAGTTTATCAGATATGTGGGCACTACATTATTATCTGAAAATGAAAACTCAGCTTTCCAAATTTAGGCAATATCCCCTAAGCTTTCATGCAAAAAACCCGCACACATTTCTGTTACATAAAAAAATTTAACTCTGCTTTGAAATTTAAATATTTGTAGACTGCATGTGAAAATACAGCTTAGCTCCCATTTCTCTACCTTTTTTATTGCGTTAAATCTGTCATACATTAAAGAGATAATAAACTGAGACAGTAAACACCAAATGAAAGAGTTTATCTGACAGCATAGAGCCTTAGTATAGGTTTTTACTCTATAGTCTGTAAGGTCTGTGGCTTGATTATCATTAGACATTTGCTGATCCATTTTACAATTTTACAGGGATTAAAGGGAAACTCTAACTCCATTTTTATTTTATTACAGCTTGACAGAAAGCAAGTTACTGCTGTGCTGGGTCAACTCTGCTACTACAAAATGATCCAGCTGTATATCCTCCTGAAGGTTACAAATGGTTGCTCTGTTAACTATATGCATACTTTGCATAAAAAGAGAAAATGTTTTGGGAGAAATACACCGGTGTCTATAATGAAACTATTTTAGAATAAATACTGTAAGAGAAAATTTTTATAGACAGTGGTGTGGGATGTTTTGTTTACGTTAGACAGACCAGCAGAGTTTGGAAGGTGTTATACTTAGCGTTTCCCATTTACAGAGGCAAAGTTCCCATCCTTGTACGGGAAAGCAAATTTACCTTCATTTACCTTTGTTCCTGGAAAAAAAGGGAGTAAAGATTCTAATCTCCATTATAATCCTGTTAGGGCAGTTGTCTTATTTTATACTGCAATTCAGGACTTCCCAATCCTACTTCTGTAGCCTGTAATTAAATGGCACAAAAGAGGCTGTAACCAAGCTGCAAGTATCCTGCAGAGAATCCCACTACCAGAAGGGAACTCCCAGCTGGCCACAGACCTTGTGCCTCTGCACCCTGGCTTCATAGTGCATTATGGGTGTGTTGAGGAGAGCTCTGCTCTGTCACAGGAACCCTCCACTGGTTTATGGACAATTAAGTACCCCAGTCTATGTCCCAACTTAAAGCTTCCTGGAAGTAACTTTAAGTTACATCAGGTCCAAACTGCCCTATGGGAGCCAGATGTAGCTTTCTCAGCTGATGCCCCCACCCCACTTCCCTTGACTTCTGCTCTGTGCAAGAAAAATCAAGGCGGCAGCCATACAGATATCCCTCTTAACAACTTTGTATTTACTATCCATTACTACATTATAACTTGTGGTACAGATGTAGTGCAATGTATGCAGAATAGGAAATACTTGTAGTATCTTAATATCACAGTACGGTAAAAAAAGATGAATTTTAAAAATTGTGACTACTGTATTCAGCATCATGTCATCTAGTGGTACTCTTGAAAAAAAACTGAAATTTTGCCTAAGTTACATAATATTACTTGCAGTATTTCCTATATTTATTGTACCAAATACTGCAATAAATAGGGAACACTATATAATTTTCTAAGGCACAATGTGAACACAGTTAAAAAAAAAGGCAGTAAGTCATCCTAAAGACAATTTATCTTGCATTAGTAAATTATCAATTATCAATAATTTAGCATCTAAATTATTAATAGAAACAAGTTTTATGTATTTTCTTATAGCGGTTTTGTATTATGCCAACAGCAGGATAAGACCTTTTCTTTGCAACAACACTAGAATTTGTCATTTTGGTAAGACATTTAACATAATCTATCTACTTCCTATATTTCTAGCAGTTGTTTTGAAAAACAGATAAAAATGGAAAATGACATGTTTTTGGTATATAGGGAAATTTTTATTTAGTTTGAGCTTAAATTTAAATTAACCTATAAATTTGAAGTGACATACTGTGGGTCATATGACTTGTAAAGTCTTAAACAAATGAGAAGAGCATTTAAAAGGGAGCCAGCTTTCTAGACAGTCTTTCAAAAGTGGATTGTAAGGTTTTATATCTAAACTTAAGGGAATTTTGAGTAGAAACACATTTTAAAATAAAGCAGTTTAAAACCTGACAATTGCTGGATAACATTTTCAGAACCACCAAAGTGATTTAGGTACCTCCGACCCAATTTTCAGAAGTGACTTTGGCATTTAGGAGCCTATATGCCATTTTCAAAAATGGCATAGGCACTTAGGCATCTAAGTCTCACTGGAAATCAAAGGACCTTCAGCTCCTGAGTGCCTAAGTCACTTTTGAAAATTAAGTCACGTAGGTGACTTTGACATTTTTAACTTATTCTCCCTGCTTCTCAAATCCGTGCTTTAATGACAGATAGTACAGTAGCATTAAGCAGTGAAACAGAACTTATAGCTCTGCATGTGGGTTGTTTTGGACTACTATACCTAACTGGCCTACAAATCTTAAATATATTTTCATGCCAATGGCACAGCAACTGAGCAAATTGAAGTTGGACACTATTTGCTTAAAACTGTACTTGAGAAATAAAACCAAACCATGAAATGTCTCAATTCCTCAGCAATAACAGGTTAAACTGTGGGTCATGGCAAGAGGGAGAACATCATAAGCACTAACCAGCTAGAAGAGAGCATTGCAGCAATCATTTGCAAAATGGCCATATGAGGGCTGCAACTGCCTTGAACTGCCAAATTTAAAGGGCCAGCCCCATGAAGCCATGCTGAAGAAAAAGGTTCATACCCTGTACTGGGCAGATTAAGTAGAGGCTAAGACCCCAGTCCTATAAATACATGCTTGCTTAACTTTACTATTGTGAAAGGTCCCACTGATTTAAAATGAAACTACACACAGTAGCAAAGTTACATACATGCATAAAGTCTATAAAGACAGTACTTATACAGAATGTGAGTTTTGGGTGAATTTATTAGTATTCTTTGGTATTTTTTGGTAAATGACATTTTCGTACACACACACAAATGCTGATTAAATTTTCCAAGATTAAAAAAATGAAACACACTATCATAAGTACACACTATACAACATTTCTGGACATAGTCTGTATGAATTAGAAGGATTCCAAAACATGCAAGCATCAAGTAGTTTTTGCTTCCAACAGATTTAATCAGGTAACCAATCAGTAGTTCCCTATAATCTTTACTATTAGTAGTTACATATCACAGACACCATAGATGAATAGCCCTGGCTTCAGGGAGCTTAATGCCTTATTCTTGCAAGTTGCTTATAGTCTAGGGCCTTGATCCTTAAGACATTTATACATGTGCTCCACTTCACTATCATGAATAGTCCCAGTTTGCAGTTTGCAGACTATTTGCGGTTTGTTTTGATGGCTCTCACCACCCCCGCAATACAGATTGTTCCAGTGCCTCTGCTCAAATATGTCTTCTGACAATGTAAATGACCCATTATGGCCAAGCAGTAACACCACCTCCCAGAAGAATGTTGAACCATGGTCAATGTACTGAGGTCAACGCAGTGTGAGGATATACACAGCATGACCTATGTCTACCACAACAGTCCTCCAGCAGCTGTCCCACAATGCCCAACACTGAATCCTCTGGTAAACTGTGAACTCCACTGTCCAGGGAGTTACTCAGACTGGAAGCCACACCCCTTAGAATCCCTGTACATTTTTGAAATGCCTTTTTTGCTAATTGCCCAGCCTCACAAGCTCTCCATTATTGTGTGCATTCGCCCAGCTGACCATGCCAGCAACACACTCCAGACATGCTCCTGCCTGGAGTAGACAGGAGGTATTGGATCTCCTGTGCCTGTGGGGAGAAGAGGCTGTACAGGCAAAGCTATGGAGCAATCATAGAAACATGAACATCTACTAGCAGATTGCTTACAGGCTGCAAGAGAAGGGGTATGACAGGAATCAGCAGCAGTGCCCATTGAAAGCTAAGGAACTGCAGTAAGCATATCAGGGAGGCCAATAGTCAATCCAGTGCTGAGCCACAGATCTACCATGTTTACAATGTGCTGCAGGCCATACTTGGTGGATACCTCACAGGCACCACACATACCACCATGGATACCTCCAAGGAGCCTGAGACAGATCCCTGAACAACGAGGATGGAGGAGGAGGAGGGAAGAGGAAGAGGAGGAGGATTGAGGACATGCAATCAAGGGGTCCAGCTATGGCACGAGCCAGGACCTATTCATCACTCCACCACAATCTAGTCAGTCCCGATAGCCAAGCAAGGGTGAGCATGATGCAAGGCAAGGAACCTTGGTAAAGTCTGTGAATGGATTTTCCATTTTGATGTTTAAATGAACAGATGGTGCCTGAACTTAACAGGATATGGGTAGAGATTTTTCATTTATTCACTCATAGTAGACGAGATAGTGGTACAACAAACAGAGGTAGAGTTATCTGCTTTTCATTGACCTATAGGGATGGAGTGAGGTGGAGCAATTTCTTTATGTGCACGTGGATGTCCCTTGAAGCCTCCTCTGAGAGCTAGATAAAACTTTCATGGAGGTACATTGCAATCCTGTCCCAAAAGTCTCTGGGGATGGCTGCCTTATTTCTCCCTCCACGGTAGAGCACTTTCCCACACCAGTCCACAATGGCTTCAGCTGGCACCATTGCAGTAATCAGGCTAGTGGTGTACAGACTTGGGTGACTTTGGGATGCCAGGAGCATCTGTGATTTCTGTCTCTTTATTACCATCAAGAGTCAGACATCAGCCAAAATCAACACCTCCCGTGGAAAATAGTGCCAGAATTCAGTGCCACTGCCCTATACTCATACTCATGAAGACAGGGGCTGAAATTTTATTGTTTCATGCAACCAAACAATTTCCTCCCACCCCCCACCACTCAGCTCCTGGCAGGCCATAGTCACCAAAACTGGGACTGGACAGCGGTGGTGTGCACTGTCTCCAAAGCTGAAGTGTCAATACACACATCTTGTTTAAAATTTTAGGGAAGCAAGAAAAGAGAGTTCTGAAATTCAACTTTTGCTTTCTGTTGTGACTATACTGACGATCGTACCTCTGTGTGTTTTATCTGCAGTTGCTGCCATTGCGGCCTTGAGGATCCCACTCCGCAACACACACACCTATGCAATGCCTGACCATGATAGGAGAAGAGACGAGGACTTGTAGGACATGTTCTCTGAGATCCTGCAAGCCAGTACTGCAGCAGACCATGAACAGAGGTCCTGAAGAGTAAATATAGCAGACAACCTGGACAGTCAAAGAGAGGAAAAGAGAAAGTCCCAGGAGGCCCAGTAGGAAAAGGAGGAGAAAATGCACCAGAACATAATCAAGGTTCTCTGGCAGCAAACGCTGATGAGGCAGATTGTGGTTGGACTACAGGTTCAAGAAGCACAAGCTCACCTCCCTCTCCAGTCAGTGGAGAACTCCATTTTAGCACCTCCCTACAAGCACCAACATTCAATTTGGCATCAAAGGCTGCATCCCTACCTTTACCACTTCATGCCGGGGGACAGTAAGGACAATCTCAGCTTCACATACACTGACCTGCTTGGCATATGTATAGCCAAAATGGACTGAAATGGACATAAATGTTCTTTCTCCTTGTTGAGTTCTGTTCCATTAATTTATTTCAGCTGTTTTTATTGTATTTGTTTTTTAATTGCACATAATTTTCCCCCCCACTGTTTTAGTACACAATAAAATATGTATTTTTGGAAAATAATTAATCTTTAATACTTCACAACATATGTTGCAAAATGCCTAGTGCTAATGAAAACATCCACTACTTATTGTGCTACAGGGTGACAGAATAAGGATCAGTGACAAACACCATGTAATAATTATACATGTACAGCAAGAACCATAAAATTAATAGGTGCAGGAACAGACAGTGTTATATTCATACATGCACAACAAGCACCCACACCATTTCTTACAAGTCCCCAAAATGTCAGCGCCAAGCAGTGCGCAGCCCACCACTCTGCATTACTGTGGCTGACTGTGGAAGTGGTCTTTCAAGACCTCCCTCAGCTGCATGGCTCTGCGCTGAGCTCATCTAATAGCTCTTGTGTCTGGCTGTTCAAACTCAGCAGACAGATGCAAACCCCAGTGGTAACTCCCGCTTCTCCCTTTGCCTTACAGGACACAACAGGTAGCTATCACCATTGGGATATTTTTCCTCACAGAGATTCCAATCTTGTGGGTAAACACCACCAGTATCCCTTCAATCTACCAAAAGCACATTCAGCTGTCATTCTGTACCTGCTGAGTTGAATCTTTCCTTGGTGCCATGGAGGTGGCCGATGTATGGCTCTATAAGCAAGGAGCGCAAGGGGTAGGCTGAGTACCCCAGGTTCACTATCGGCATTTCAACATCACCAATTGTAATTCACTGGTCAGGAAAGAATGTTCCAGCTTGAAGCCTTCTGAACAGTCCTGGGTACTTTAAGATGTGAGCATCATGGACTCTCTGACCAGCCAATACTGATGATGGTGAAGTATCCCCAGTGATCCACCAATATTTGTATAATCACAAAAAAGTAATTCTTTCTGTTGATGTACTCTGTGACAAGGTGGGCTGGTGCCAGAATAAGGATATGTATGCCATCTGTCGCTCCACCACAACTGGGAACCACATTGCCACAAATACATCCATTATGTACTGCACATTACCAAGAATCAAAGACCTTTATAGCAGACCATTAGTGGCCCTGCACACTTGCATGACATTGACTCCCACTGTGGATTTTCCAACTCCAAAATGATTTCCCACTGACCACTGCCAATCCGGCATTGCAAGCTTCCACAGTGTGATTGCCACTCACTTCTCCACTGTCACAGCGGCTCTCATTCTGGTGTCCCTGAGCTGGAGGGCTGGGGCAAGCTCAGCACACAGATCCTGCAATGTGGCCTTTTGCATCCAAAAGTTCTGCAGCCACTGCTCATCATCACAAGTCTGCATTACAATGAGATCCCACCAGCCAGTGCTTGTTTCTCTGGTCCAGAAGCAGCACTCCCTGTCTGCAGCTGCTCTGTAAAAGCAAAAATTGATTCAAGATTGGTGTTGGTAATGTCCCACAGTAATATGTTCTCCACAAAATTATCTGGTGCCCAGCTGCTGCGGTTCTTCTTGCACCTACACAAATACTGGAGAACCAATCATTCTATGTTCACAACACTCATGATAAAAGTGCAGAGCTGTGCAGGCTCCATGCTTGTCAGAGATGGTGGACAGGGACAATTGCCATGTGAGTTTGTGGGATTTTTTTAAAAGAGGCATGAAAATTATGGCATATGGATGCATGATGGGATACAGAAAATTGCATGATGGAAACTTGACCCCTTGCTACAGACAGCTCTTCATGGCTCGTTTTTGCTTCAACCTGCCTTGCCCAAATTTCCCAAAAGACAGTGTGAGCTGCACAGTGCCAAGTTGCACACTGTGATACCTACCCATGGAGCTTGAGAAAGAGTGACAATGACACTGTAGGCCAGTGATTAGGACATCCACCTGGGAGATCGGAGACTCTAGGTCCAGTCCGACTGCTCATTATTTATCTACGGGGAAGAGCTTCACCAGAGAGACTGAAGGAACCCCACAACAGAATATCCCATAGCTCAGGGGTTTGAGCATCACCCTCCTGAGAGGTAGGAGCTGGTGTATTAATTTAGATGGAATAAATGGGTCAAAGGTGTTGACAAAACCCACTCACTGTCCAAAATTAAGCAGTGTTAAACAAGATCAGTGATTTGGCATACAGACACCTCAGGCTTCTTAGTACCATGGCAATAACGCTATTAAAAATCCCTTCACATATTATTAAAGATATAGAAAAGAAAGAAAAAGAGTTAAAAGATTTGAAATGTAAAGTATTAAATAAGGTTCTCATTTTATCTTTTTTTTTTTTTGGTTCCCTTTCCCTGTAACTGGAGACAGCTCTAGAAGAAAAAAAATCCTTTGTTTGATAGTCTCTTAGATGGTATCAAAGATGGTAATAACTGTCCTTTTGGGAAAAAGAGAAGAAGTTAGTTGATATGACTGGAGTTGCTGTTGTTAAAGTCCGATCCCGTTTCCTGGCAGGTGGTGTTTGGGATTCAGCTGGAGCTGGTAGAGATGGTGATGTCATCTGGCCTGGTCTGTCAGGACAGCCTTCAGGATTAGGATGAAGAAGATCCAGAGTCCTTGGAGACTATGGAGGTGGCAGTCATGAGGGTGAAGCTCACTATAGCTTTCATCTGTTCTTCTATATATTCTTTTCCCAAAAAGTCTTTTTCTTTAATGATCCAAAAAGGGAATGATGGGTGGAAAAGCCGATCTCATTATTTTGTCCACCAATTAGGCCTATTATCTGACACACCAATTTTGGTTCATTAATTTCTAGTTCCATATCTGTTTTTACCAAGCATGACACAGTCCTTGAATTGTACCAATATGGCTTGTTATGTTTGAACAAATTTAAGCTCTTTGTTTGGTTTTCTTGCACCTGTTCATAACATTCTTTATTGAAAATAACTTTACCTATTTTCCATGGCAAATTCCTAAGCAGGCAAAAATTAAAGACCAATTGTTAAAACAGAGCTCCCTGCTTTAAATCCTCTCTCCCTCTTTGGCAGAGAGGGAGGAAATTGAACCTGGGTCTCCCACATTCCAGGTAATTGCTCTAACCACTGAGCTAAAACATGTAGATTGGGTACCAGCTCCTCCTGCCAGATTTTGAATGGGACCCAATCTAGGAGGAAGCCTCTGAGCACACCTACCAGATTGGGACCTATACGTGATTTATGCAGCCAAACTCTTGTATTCCCTTGGTTTCCGACACACTCTGTGACATAGTCAGGTGACAGGCACCCAGATTCCCAGAGTGAGGCAGCAGCACACATGCCCAGAGGCAGGAACTTTTACTCTTAACATTTAGGTGCCCAGCAAGTTTAGGTGCCTCAGGGTTCAGTGGCAGTTGTGTGGATCTCAGTGGAGCCAAAACTGGAACTTGGGCACCTAAGTCTGGGGTTCCCACCCACACTATCCGAACTCATCAGATGTGATGTGTACTTGCTTTCTGTAGAGAGTACAATACCTGCTGCCAGGCAAAGTCAGGAAACAACCTCAGTTTGTGTTTTGATCATGTCTATGCATTATCATGCTAACTCAGCAAAATCAAAAAGAGATGATAGCCACCCACAAAAGGAAATGGGACATCCAGTCAAGAAATGCTAAAAGAGGGGCCAGTTTGTGTGATTCAGTGAGCCAAAGCTTCTCTATGATTGGTGCAACTCGTATTTGATGCTTTCTTTTTTAAAAAAAGGTTAATTTTTAGCCCTCAGACTTGTGAAGATAACCTTCAAAATGCAAACCAAGTGTATACAAGAGTAGTGATCCCTGCAGACAGCTTCAAGCACCAGTTAGGGAGCTGTGAAATATTGTCAGTCTCAAGCTATATCAACATTGTTAACTATTGCACTGCTGAATAAAACATGCAATAAGGAAAGATACACGCCTAGGCCTTGATCCTGTAAAGACCTGCACATGTGCTAAGCTTTACGTACTTTGAGTAGTCCCATTGGCTTCATGGGTCTACTCCCAATGTGTAGTTAACCACATGTATCTTAGCATGACTGGAGCCATATTTGTGCAGATCTGAATTATCTACTGTGTGGAGTATCTCGCTCTAATGGGATTTTTGCAGTCTGTTCCTGGAAGACATTAATTCCCCAAAGTCAAGGATACTTAGTACTTATGCGTATTATACTATTAGTGGTTCTCAAACAGAGGTCTGTGTACCCCTCGGTATACTCAGAGGTCTTCCAGGAAGTACTCAACTCATCTAGATCAGTGTTTATCAACCTGGAGGTTGCAGTCACCAAGGGGGGTCATGGGATGGGTTTACGGGGGTCATAAGTCCAGGACTGGCATTAGGGGGTGACAAGCTGGGCAATTGCCTGGAGTTCAATGCCACAGGGGGCTGCACAAACTAAGTTATATGCTTCAGCCCAGCTGCCTGGTTCTCGGGCTTCAGACAAAGCTCGCAAGTAAAAAACAGGTTCAAGTATCACAATGAAGTGTAAGTATAGTATTTATATTACAATTGATTTATTTTATAATTATATAGTAAAAATGAGAAAGTAAGCAATTTTTCAGTAATAGTTGCTGTGGCACTTTTGTATTTTTATATCTGATTTTGTAAGCAAGTAGTTTTGAAGTGAGGTGAAACTTGGGTACGGAAGACAAATCAGACTCCTAAAAGGGGTACAATAGTCTGGAAAGGTTGAGGACCAATGCTGCAATATCTTGGTGCCCTATATCCACTTCAGAATGCCACATTAAAAAGAATGAGTGAAATACACACAGAGCCAAAAAATTGCTCTTTTGGTGTGTAATGTTCTCTGAGAGGCAAGCACCAACATTATACCAAGCTCTGAAATTTGGTCCCTAGCTAAATGCCATAGGTAGCAAGTTTCACAGTTAAAGGCTCTCCTTGGAAAATTATTTCTGCTAGTCCTAAAAGTTCTAGCACAGGTCATTTATTCAATTAATGAATTTATTTCAGCTTCATTAGAAGTACCTGTACCAAGCTTTACGTGGCTTTACTGTACATTACCTTCTAACAGAAAAACATGTAAAAAATGTATGGGTTCATTAGATACAAAATATCCCAGCCAATCTAAAAAAACCCAGAATGGTCTCCCTCAACACAATCACAAAGGCCCAGATCCTCAAAGGTGTTTCGGCACCTAACTGTGGGAGTTAGGCACTGAAATACCTTTGAGGATCTGGGACAAAAAGCCTGAAAAAAATAAATAGGCCTGAAGGTCAACAAACCTGTAGACAGAGTGGAGATTAAATTTTACTGCTAAAATACATCTCCCCGAAAACACACAGCACCAGTGCTTCCAGTTTAAAATGAAGGGCCCTTAGCTTGAGAGCAACAGCTGACAGGGTTTTTGCAATGCAACTCCCTCTCCACTAGGAAATATACACAGGCCAGTGAATGGTCTTTAGGTGACACTGATTTTGTTCACTACTATCTTGAAATTGATTTACACCAGCAACCTAGATATGAAAACTATCCTGTTACCAGCCTCCTCAATATTTTAAATTATTGAATACTGAAGTTAATTAAACACTGACATGGTTAAACCCCTTACATAATAGACTTTACAATTTAATAGTGGGATTGAGACTCACACCAGTCCTATCTCAGGTATCCATATTTCACTTTAAGAAAAAAATCAGGCCCTGATTTTACAAACTCTGATGCAATTATTTAATATTACCTATGTAAGCAATATCATTGAAGTCAATGGAACTACTCATATGTATGAGGTTAAGAATGGGCCTAACTGTTTGCAGGATTGGGGACTTGAAAATAATTTATTTTTTTAATTTTAATCTGGCAAATATAAACTGAACATATTTTAAATTTTTCATTGTTTACTTGTTTTGTTTATTCACCAGGAGCATTCTCTGAGGCCTACGAGACTTTGAAAATGAATGTGGTTGGCATCCTTGCATACAAACAGAACATCTTCTCCACAATGCACACAGTCTCCTTTGGATAAGAAAATGAGAATCTCAAGGTCATCATTCCTCAATCTGGATCATTCATATGGAAAATTGCCACTCTTCTGCTTCTCCACTGCACTGGCCAGTTAAAAGGTTTAAAATGGAAATTTAAGAAAAGGAAAAATGTAAGACAGCATTTTATGTAGAACAGAGTCTGCCAAAATAAATCTGATGTTCCAGGCTTCAGGATCTTCCATTTCTAATATAAAATTAAGTAGGATGATATATAAAAGTTCCAACATCAAATCCAAGATTTAAAAAATCCCACACCCATACATCCAAGATATCTGATCCATATATGAAATAGAAAATAAAACTATTTTTTTCAGATATTAACCATATGACATACTTTATCTGTGGATATAAACTAAAAATAAAAATAAGGGTATAGAATTTGACAAACTATAAAAACAAAAGCAACAGAAATCTATTGCAGATTACATTAAAAATGTACATTGATGTTCACAGATAAACATCAGTCAAAAATTTGTCATTGTAAGTAGCTATCAAAGTAAAGGTGGCATCCCTGAGAGAGAGAGAGAAAGAGAGTCTTCAAAAATTATTATTTACTAGAAACAAAAAAAGCAAGAATGTTTCCCTGTATAATATATATTAAATATATAATAATAATATATTATATATAATATATATAATATAATAATATATAATATATATTAAAACATACTCACAAGCATATAGATTCTGCGGGGTCAGAACTTCAAAAGAAGCTTTGACTGAACAAGGACTGCAGAACTGGGCCTGATGGTTTTAATTTTTAAAACCAAGACAGACAAAAAAATATCTCCTTTCTTCTGAAGAAAATGTCAATTTAAACAGAGATTTCCAAAGATGCCTAAGGGGTTTGAAGACTCGATTTCCATTAAAATTAATGGGAATTGGATGTCCAAGTCTTTTAGGCAGCTTTGAAGATTTCAAACATAGTTTGCAAAAGATAAGAATGAAAGATCTTTGGTGTTAGATGTCAAGCACCTCGTGTTATGGCTCACGTATTCATCTAAGTCCATCCAAGTTAATTTTCTATGGTAGATGGAAGCAAGGAGTTGATGTTTTGACTCATCTAAGCATCATCTAGCTGCACACTCAAGCACAAAATGCTGTCAATCTAAACTGTTCAAATTTGCTTGTATGAGAAATTTGCTCCTGAAATGAATAGTCAAGATATAAAAAGATAGCATCCCCTTCTTCACTCTTCTTTCACAGATATATTAAACTAATCAAGCTATTTTAATATTTTAACAAGAGGAAATCTGTTCCTCCTCTTTTCAAACCCTGCCTGAAACAAAAGATAGCTATCATTGAATGATAAAGGAAAATACAAGCTTGGAAAATGAATCATACAAGTAGGGATCTCGAGAGGTCATCTAGTCCAGTCCCCTAAAGATTTATCTTAACATGCTTCTGCCCACCAGACTCCTATAGTTAACTCACTTACCTTCTACCTATTTGAAATGTTTATGTACTGGGTAAATCAGGCAAAATCATTTGCAGGCAAAGAAGATCCTGATGCTGTAACTCTAAGACTCAAGATGCCCATGGAAACTAGAATCAGTAGCGTGTTGCTTTCAGGGTGGGGAGTGCTATTAGAAAGGATATGTTAGCAAAATTGCTTTATCTATAATTTAATGACAGAACTGAAACCTTATTTCCAGAGAATACAGAAATAGAATACTGAAAGGATGTTCATAAACCAATTGCTGCAAGCAAAGCAACCATCCTCCTCCCAGGTACAGGCCAAATACTGGTACCTCATGGATCAGAATTTTTACATATTTCTGTAAAAAATATTTCAGAATGGAAAAATATTTTGGAATAGAGAGGAAAAGAAAAAAAAGAGGGGGAAGCCATAGGCTCAGTGACACCAAAAAGAGGCACAAGCATCATTCCTACTAACAAAACTAGGGTGGAGAGAATTAATGGCAAATTTTAAATACATCTGTGCGTATCCATAGCATGGATCTTTTGCTCATATGCTCAGAGTAAAGCAGCATAGCTGAGACAAACTGCATCAACCTACCCTATATAGTGTAGATATTATTCCACTTCCACAGCATAAAATGAAATATTGTTTGGTCCCAAGAAAGACCTTTTAAAGCTTTGAATACTGTTCAGCTACTTTTGAGGGGCACTTGCCATGAACAGTGCTGAATACAGTAGATATATTTAGTGAGAATTGTGGATTTGTGACAGAACTAAGAACTCACTCCTATGCTGCCAATAGATATGGGTGAACACTTCTGATTAGAAGCATACCTTGAACAAAAGTGTTTTCATTCTATTTGTGAAGAAATATCATGGGCACAGGTTGTTCTCATAGTGGGATGGAAACTAAGTCTTCCCATAACATTTCCAGTGCCAAGCAGCCAGTCACCCATCTGCCTGCTACCAGGAAAGAGAAAACAAATGAAAAATGGAGAGGGAAGCAACTAGAGGGGGGTGGGTAGAGGAAATAAACAGCTATCAAGAAGAGAAAAGAGAGAATAGAGAGAAAAATAAAACAGGTAATGGACAGAACAAAAATATAATGGCAAAAAAGAAACAAATGACAGAAAAATTGAAAGATAATGAAGTGAAAATAGAAATACAGGAAATACTAAGAGGTTGGGGAAGATCTGAGATGCAGAACCACCACAAATATCTGAAAAAAATTATTCCCCATCTAGAATTACTTACAGGAGAGGATTCTTCTGTTTTTTATTTATTTTTTTTATTTCAAGTTCCCAGCTTATGAAAACACATTCAATTTAAAAAAGTGAATAGAAAACATATTAGCATGTCACCTTTTATATGTGAAAAGGTACTTCATTTTTAGGTGAGCTTTCTGAATTGCCCTGAAAATTCTAATATGGGGTAGTCTACACTAGAAGCACTATAGAGTTGCAGCTGCACTGATGTAGCTGCACACTTGTGTAGCCTGGCTGGTGAAGATGTTTTCTGCTGACATGAGAGAGCTCTCCTGTCAGCATAATAAACCCACCTCCCTGAGAGGCAGTAGCTATGTCAGTGGCAGAAGTTCTCCTGCTGACTTAGCACTGCCCACACCCATGCGTGGGTTGGTGTAACTTATGTCACTCAGGCTTCAAAAAAGAACTAGATACCTTCATGGAGGATAGATCCATTAATGGCTATTATCCAGGATGGAGAGGGATGGTGTCCCTAGCCTATGTTTGCCAGTAGCTGGGAATGGGCGGCAGGGGATGGATCACTTGATGATTGCCTGTTTTGTTCATTCCCTCTGGGGCACCTGGCGTTAGCCACTGTCGGAAGACAGGATACTGGGCTAGATGGACCTTTGGTCTGACCAAGTATGACCGTTCTTACGTTATGTTCTTATTGGCTTATTCATGCCCCTGAGTGACCTAAATTATACCAACATAACCTGTAGTGTAGACAAGCCCCAACAGTCACTTGTGCTTGGGACAGGGGAGCAGCAAAGCAAGAGAGAAAGAGAAAGACAGGAAAACAAGCAAAGCAGGAAAAGTAAAGCAGAATGAAGTGGAAACGAGAAAAAGAGGTTTACAAATCCACATTTGATGTAGGATTATACTGAGTCAGCACTGTCAACTTCAAGCCTTCAAACATCCTGAGTCATCCCCCCTCCCTCAAAATCATCATAATTACATATGTCTCTGTTTTCTGCATATCACACTAACGCCTGGTCTATTCTAGTTTTACCAGAATAATTGTTTTGATTAGGGGTATGATTTTTACCAAAATAGTTAAACTGACACAAGCCCTGGTACAAGCTATCCAGAGTGCAGCAAACTCTGATTCAGACCCTTCCACTTCCAGCCCAACCCTGACATGTGTCCAGTACTGAAGGAGTAGGGAGGCAGGGCCACTGAGTGATGTAAAATCATCTGTGTACCACTGGTGCATACTATTTTCCAGGCAGCTTTAATTCCACTTTGTACTGCTGTAGCCGTACAAAGGGCCTAGACTGAGGGTCTGGCTATTAAAATGTTTAAAATAATTATCTTTCAGATGTAGTGATGCTAAATACAATCATTTAAAATTAATTTACAGAGCCAGATCCTGAGATGCAGCCAAGGAGCACCTGGCAGAGTGAAGCAGAAAGGCACACAGATGTCCTTTGTGCTCCCCTAATCCTGAAGCCATTGTGCACCAGACTTGTGCTCTAACCCATGCTACAGCAGCCTAATGACTGCTCTTACCTACTCCAAATGGCCAGTAGAGCTAATGTGCTGGTAGAACAGCTAGGCCAACAGAGAGACCTGGCCAACAATGGGAGGGTGGCATAGGTGCCACTACTGTAGTTTTATGTCACCCAAGGATCTCCCTATGCAGGAAAGACTGAGCTCTAGTGGGTATAGGGGTGCTTTCAACGCACAGAACATCACAAAATAGTCAGAGTGCAGCCTAGGACTAGGGACATGTCTCTTCTGCTAATTAACTATTTCCTTTTTGAGACCAATATTTTTCACTGTCTGATAACATAACTTAGCAGAAGCAGGATTGCATATTCATCTTTCCTTGCTGAAGAGACCTTTTTTATATTCTGTTCTCTCACCTTAGGCAGCTTTTGTATGTGTGTTTTTTTGCTTAGTCTTTTATGTGATTTTTACCCTATGCTTAGTGACTAGCATCAGTATCTTACAGCTACATAATAAACCATCTCCTCAGACAATTGCTATTAGATACATATGTTGTGACACCATGACTGTTAGAGGAAAAGCCATTGTACATTCAATTGTGTATTATCTCCATGGTCAGTTAAATCATGTTCAAATACTGTAGGTTTAAATCAAATAATTGCTAATGTTGCCTTAGGCATGGAAAACCTCACTTGGATCATCAGTTTAGAACTTAAGTAATTATTATTGTGCTAAACCATAGTTCCCCTTTATTTCCCATCTATTCATTCTCAGTGTTCATGATACTCCTGTTTAGCCTTTCCCTGTCTCTTACATTATTTATATTTGTTTGTAACCAAGAGCTCATTATTTAATCCTTGAACACAGAAGATATTGTTATTATCGATTTATTATTATGTATTGATCACCCATCATTGTCACTATTCAAGGGAACACTTTCCCTTAAGATGTTTCTTTAGCTGTTGACAACATTTAGCAATAGAAGCACTCTCAGTGTGACAGGATGCATGTTTCTATCAATGACTAGATGGAGCCCCAACAAACAGATTACACCATGCAGGTAAGAATCAAATGGGTATCCACCCAGAAAAGTCAAGTTGTAAATGATTTAAATGTAATTCACCCAAACTCACCTTCAAAATGCTTTATACATAAACTATAGTAGGGGTGAAATCCTCAACCTTTACTCAAAGGATTTCAGTGGAACTACTTCTATGAGTAAGAGCTGCCCTCCTAGGACTTTGCTTACTTACTACAGATTTAGTAAAGTTTATGTATGTTTATAATAAAATCACACTAAACTGCCTTTTTGTAGTAAAGAAAAAGAAGTGGCTAAACATTTTGGGAGTTGTAATTGTACATGTGTGATTCATTATTTGACTAAAGGTATTTAAATTACAACTGGTTGAAAATTTTCCACCATCACTATTTTCCTATGGAAATTGAGGTTTTCTTTAAGCATTTTTTTTCATTAAAAATATCTGCTTTCTGTGGAAAACTTCAGTTTTTCATCAAAAAGCTGAATTCAAATATTTTGGTTTTCAGCCAAAAACTGAAATATTTAAATTTTAAAAATACAGCTCTGGTGTATGTTGGGAGTTGCCATTCAGGTGCCTCACAATCCTCTTTTTTCAGAGTAGCAGCCGTGTTAGTCTGTATTCGCAAAAAGAAAAGGAGTACTTGTGGCACCTTAGAGACTAACAAATTTATTAGAGCATAAGCTTTCGTGAGCTACAGCTCACTTCAATTTCTTTTTTCGAATCCTCTTTTTGTTTATGAGCTGGGCACACTATCTTAAATACCTCTCCCATGATGCATTGTGGCCATATCAATGTTATGATGCATTGTATACCCCCACACCCCCAAGAGAAGAAACAATAGTGTACCAGAGAAGATGTAGTCTAACCAGGAAGTTATGCCTATAGAGGAGAAGAGGCACTTCAACTATAACTCCCATGCGGAGCCAATGTGGCATTTCAGAACTGAACTATGAAATGTTGGAGGCGGGGGGTTATTTTTCACTGACAACTCAGTTTTCTGTGGGGGGAAAATATTTTCTCCATCTTGGGTTAGAATACTAAGTAGAATACAAAATACACTTAAAAGGTAGCACGGTCTAGTGGATAGGCCACAGGCATGGGACCCAGGAAATCTGCGTTTTATTCCTGGCTTTGCAGCTGTCCTCCTGCCTGAATTTAGGCATTGTTTACATAGGAAAGTTAGTGCAGAGAAAGCTAGGATTGGAATTTATAGAGCACTAGCTATTCTGCTTTAACTCCTTATGTGGACACAATTACTGCATACTAAAATGCCTTTTTGCAGGTACCCTCTGTTTTTGTCTCTTTCCTGTCCCACACTTTGTCTTGTTTATTTAGATTGTAAATTCACTGGGTCAGGGTCTGTCTCTTATTGTGTGTTTGTAAAATGCCTAGCAGAACCTCAGTTGGCATCTCTAGTTGCTAGAATAAATAATAAAAAAGTTAATATATTTTCAGAACATATTTAAACTGACCACATATCCTATCTGTATCCTTAGTGCTTTGAAATGCAGTGAGGAGGAGAGTTTCAGCTGAAGAATGACCTCAGAGAGAAACATCCTCTACAGCAAACAGGGCAAGATTAAGAATGAGCTCTCAAAACTGGATACTCTCATAAAGAACCAACCTTCCACACAAACTTCCTCGTGGCTGGACTTTACAAAAACTAGACAAGCCATTTACAAAACACACTTTGCTTCTCTACAAAAGAAAAAGGACACTAAGCTATCTAAACTACTATATGCCACAAGGGGCCACAAAAGTGGTTCCCGTAACCCACCCAGCAATATTGTTAATCTATCCAACTATACTCTTAGCCCAGCAGAAGAATCTGTCCTATCTCGGGGCCTCTCCTTTTGCCCCTCCACCCCCACGAACATGATACAGTTCTGTGGTGACCTAGAATCCTATTTTCGACGTCTCAGACTCAAGGAATATTTCCAACACACCTCTGACCAACATATTAACCCACAGAGACCTTCCTGCCAACACTACAAAAAGAAGGATTCTGGGTGGACTCCTCCTGAAGGTCGAAACAGCAGCCTGGATTTCTACATAGACTGCTTCCGCCGACGTGCACGAGCTGAAATTGTGGAAAAGCAGCATCGCTTACCCCATAACCTCAGCCATGCAGAACACAGTGCCATCCACAGCCTCAGAAACAACTCTGACATCATAATCAAAAAGGCTGACAAAGGAGGTGCTGTCGTCATCATGAATAGGTCGGAGTATGAACAAGAGGCTACTAGGCAGCTCTCCAACACCACTTTCTACAAGCCATTACCCTCTGATCCCACTGAGAGTTACCAAAAGAAACTACAGCATTTGCTCAAGAAACTCCCTGAAAAAGCACAAGAACAAATCCGCACAGACACACCCCTGGAGCCCCGACCTGGGGTATTCTATCTGCTACCCAAGATCCATAAACCTGGAAATCCTGGACGCCCCATCATCTCAGGCATCGGCACCCTGACAGCAGTATTGTCTGGCTATGTAGACTCCCTCCTCAGGCCCTTCGTTACCAGCACTCCCAGCTATCTTCGAGACACCACCGATTTCCTGAGGAAACTACAGTCCATTGGTGATCTTCCTAAAAACACCATCCTAGCCACTATGGATGTAGAAGCCCTCTACACCAACATTCCACACAAAGATGGACTACAAGCCGTCAGGAACAGTATCCCCGATACTGTCACGGCTAACCTGGTGGCTGAACTTTGTGACTTTGTCCTCACCCATAACTATTTCACATTTGGTGACAATGTATACCTTCAAATCAGCGGCACTGCGATGGGTACCCGCATGGCCCCACAGTATGCCAACATTTTTATGGCTGACTTAGAACAACGCTTCCTCAGCTCTCGTCCCCTAATGCCCCTACTCTACTTGTGCTACATTGATGACATCTTCATCATCTGGACCCACAGAAAAGAAGCCCTTGAGGAATTCCACCATGATTTCAATAATTTCCATCCCACCATCAACCTCAGCCTGGACCAGTCCACACAAGAGATCCACTTCCTGGACACTACGGTGCTAATAAGCGATGGTCACATAACCACCACCCTATATCGTAAACCTACTGACCGCTATTCCTACCTACATGCCTCTAGCTTTCATCCAGATCATACCACTCGATCCATTGTCTACAGCCAAGCGCTACGATATAACCACATTTGCTCCAACCCCTCAGACAGAGACAAACACCTACAAGATCTCTATCATGCATTCCTACAACTACAATACCCACCTGCTGAAGTGAAGAAACAGATTGACAGAGCCAGAAGAGTACCCAGAAGTCACCTACTACAGGACAGGCCCAACAAAGAAAAGAACAGAACGCCACTAGCCATCACCTTCAGCCCCCAACTAAAACCTCTCCAACGCATCATCAAGGATCTACAACCTATCCTGAAGGACGAGCCATCACTCTCACAGATCTTGGGAGACAGACCAGTCCTTGCTTACAGACAGCCCCCCAATCTGAAGCAAATACTCACCAGCAACCACACACCACACAACAGAACCACTAACCCAGGAACCTATCCTTGCAACAAAGCCCGTTGCCAACTCTGTCCACATATCTATTCAGGGGATACCATCATAGGGCCTAATCACATCAGCCACACTATCAGAGGCTCGTTCACCTGCGCATCTACCAATGTGATATATGCCATCATGTGCCAGCAATGCCCCTCTGCCATGTACATTGGCCAAACTGGACAGTCTCTACGTAAAAGAATGAATGGACATAAATCAGACATCAAGAATTATAACATTCAAAAACCAGTTGGAGAACACTTCAATCTCTCTGGTCACTCGATCACAGATCTTAGAGTGGCTATACTTCAACAAAAAAGCTTCAAAAACAGACTCCAACGAGAGACTGCTGAATTGGAATTAATTTGCAAACTGGATACAATTAACTTAGGCTTGAATAGAGACTGGGAATGGATGAGTCATTACACAAAGTAAAACTATTTCCTCATGGTATTTCTCCCTCCCTCCCACCCCACCCCCCACTGTTCCTCTGATATTCTTGTTAACTGCTGGAATTAGCCTACCTTGCTTGTCACCATGAAAGGTTTTCCTCCTTTCCCCCCCCTGCTGCTGGTGATGGCTTATCTTAAGTGATCACTCTCCTTACAGTGTGTATGATAAACCCATTGTTTCATGTTCTCTGTGTGTGTGTGTATATAAATCTCCCCTCTGTTTTTTCCACCAAATGCATCCGATGAAGTGAGCTGTAGCTCACGAAAGCTTATGCTCTAATAAATTTGTTAGTCTCTAAGGTGCCACCGGTACTCCTTTTCTTTTTGCGAATACAGACTAACACGGCTGCTACTCTGAAAACTCAGAGAGAAAGTAAGATACTGAGCAGCATGAAGAATATCATCTCAATTTATCTCTGGTGTAACTCCAGTGGAGACAATGGTGTTACACCAGAGATTGCCTTGACTCTTTCATAACACCGAAGACCAGATTCAATAAGAATTACACCAGGTTTCTGCAATGTTTGGCAAAAGCCAAAGAAAAGCTGTCCAAACTCCCCCAAAATTGATATTTCAAGGATTACACAAGCTTCAGTGGTTCAGAAGAAATAGAAAAGAGATTATATTGTCCCTGGCTATAAAATGCCTACAAATTCCAATGCATGACATGTAGGATCTCTCTAGTAACTCCATTGGAGTCAAGGGGATTCTTGTGCATCAGGAATAAATTTGGCTAGAAAATTCTTTTGACCTGTACATGCCAATGTGATATTATGTACAACATTTTCTCGAACCTTCCCCTTACAGTTGTCAGACCTTAAGAGAACATATTATCACGTTAGGGCAGCAGACAATTTTGACATAGCTCCTGTGGGCTTTAAGGGATGGAACTCGCTATCCTTTAGCATAAGTCTTATTCCTTCATACCTAGTTATTAAAAAGTACCTTCAAATGTTTTCCTCCAAAGATACACCTTTCACAAAACGATCACTCTATATCTGACCTCTCAGTCCTCATTCTCAAAGGAAATCTGCACAAAACCTTTAAAAGATGAGCCTTGGAGCTTAAATTCATAACTCTGCTAGACAGTAAAAATCATAGACTGAATAGAGAGATTGTTGTTATCAGCCATAAATACAATCTATAACCTACTAATCACCTCCTTCCCCAAAGCTGCCTTTCCCCCCCTTTCCCTTAACTCCCCTCTTGTCATGGGGCAGGGGGAGGAGGGGAAGAGGAACAGGCCACTTCACCTTGAATGGTCCCAGAAATATGTGCTAACTACTTATGCTAAACAATCTGCTCCACCTTGTATTTATCTGTGACACTATGTTTCCCAGACCTGAAGAAGAGTTCTGTGTACGTTGGAAAGCTTATCTCTCACCAACAGATACTGGTACAATAGAAGATATTACCTCACCCATGCTGTTCCCCAAAAAATATTTTTTAGTATAAATATTGACAGCCATTCCTTCTTAATCCATGCAATCCTTTTCCATTTATGAAACTCCTTCAAATTTATTGTAATTGTTTTGAATTTTAATGAAAGCTAATTTATTGTTATTATGAGGGAGTTGTTTGATTTTTTTTGTTTGTTTTATAAAAGGTTACTTTAGTAATGTTCTGTAGATTATTATTTGTAGAATTTGTATTATTTCCTCATTGTAATAGGAAAAGAAAGCTTACAGTCAAAATGTAGTTACTGTTCAAATAGTTTATATTTCAATCCTGCTGTGTGTATCAGCCCTATCATTACATTTTTTTGTTTGCCATATCATATCTTAAATCTCAACCTTCATCCCCCCTTCTTTTGAAGTTTTCTGAGTAGAAAATCATTTTATCTAGATTAAAATCATCCTTTTTGAATAACCCCACAGCCAAAATAAAGGCCACCGAAGGCCCTGAATACAGCAGTTCACCTGAAGGGAGAAGCCCGATAAGGAGAAACAATAAAAGGGGTTTCTGCAAGATGTACTCCTAGGGGAATCCTGAACCACTGCACACGTGCAGAATTTATTCCTATTCCCCAGGATTTTTTTTCCACAGAAAATACATTCTGCCAGAGATGTGCTTCAGTTTTTCCCCACCAGAGGCTGTTGTGGCACCAAAACAGAGAGTAGCTGGTTCTGATTGGGGGCAGCCACCTGCAGAGTGGGGAGAGAAGAGGCTGCGTTCCTCACAGAGCCCTGCCCATGAGGCCAGGTGAGGAGGCATGGGATGTGGGGGGACAGTATGGGGCACATGGGGCTGCTGGGGGTCACAGACTGGGGTTCAGAAGGGCTAGTGGGTGGACAGATTGTGGCAGGGACTAAATAGGAATGGGGCTGCAGGGACACATGGAGATGGGGAGGGACTGCAGAGACACATGAAGACAGGGGAAGATTGGGACTGAATGGGAAAGGCTAGAGGTCAGTCAGGGTCTGTATGGAGGAGGCTCCCAAAATCACTAACAATCCTCCCCCACAAAAAAAAACCTGTTCCATACTTCTCCCACCCACACCCAACACAACTCTCCAGGTTCACTCCCAGGCTCCTTCCCAGCAATTATTTCCTCTCCCTCAGCTCCTCTAGTACCCCTGATTCCCCCAAGCCT
This sequence comes from Dermochelys coriacea, assembly GCF_009764565.3. Classification (NCBI taxonomy): domain Eukaryota; kingdom Metazoa; phylum Chordata; order Testudines; family Dermochelyidae; genus Dermochelys; species Dermochelys coriacea. The sequence goes on along the minus strand of NC_050068.2, from coordinate 188,763,802 downwards.
TTGCATTGATTCTGAGGGGTATGGTAAAAACATTTCTGTACTGTAGTTTAAATGAATTATTACTCAAAGTTCTGAATTAATATGCCCAGTAAGGAATCAATTTGTGAAAAACATTTCCTGAATTTTTTTGTGGTCTGTATTGTTACAGACATACTTGCTGACAGGTATTTTGAAATAAATTACTGAAATAATTGAAACTGGCATAATTATATTTTGTTATTGTGTCAAATAAAATATGCAGAATTTTAAAATATTGTATGCAGAATGTTTACTTTTTTGGTGTACAATTCCCCCAGGAGTAATGACGGAGCACATCTCATGGTAGCCTCCACACTGAAACCTCACAAGGCAATTGTGGTGGCATGGCCAGACAGTCCATAACTATGTAGATTGCTTGGGCTAATCCAGTGTATTTTGTTCAAACAGAGACTGATGCTACAACAATTAAAGTCAATCGCAACACATGAATGGTGCAATATTACAGCCTGAGTGCATCACAGATACTACTGCAATTCTTAGGGTGCAGTGCCAGCGGTGGTGGGGTTATGCTGATGCTCCATGGTCTGGTGGAGAGGAGCACCAGCCCAAATCCTGCGGGTCTGCCCTGGTACATAGCCTTTTGTTTTAGGCCAGGAGCAGGTTCCTGGATTTTGCTCTTTGTTATCGTCTGTGATTTATAAACTACCCACTATATAGTACATAGTCCGTTCTTAGGAACATTCTAATCCAGCTGCTCATCAGCAGTAAAAAAAGTTGAACTTCTGGAGTGCATTAATTGTTTTCTTGGGAGATAAAGGATATTCATTCTTAGTTTTTAATTTACAACATACACATAAGACATCACTGTTAAAATGTGTGTTTAAAGTTAGGCTCCTAAATCCACACTTACGCTTTTGAGTAGCTTGATCTACAAAAAGGTGGAACACCAACAGCTCTGATTGACTTTAGGGAGGCCTACCTGTGGATTCAAGGCCTGACTTTAAGTACTCTGTTTTAAAAATAAAATAAAGTAAAATAAAAATCTTGATTTCCCTCGTTCCATCAATACTTTCAAATAGAAAAATAGCAGCAAGCCATACACAGATGCACCAATTTCCAGCAGTTCAGCAAAGGACATCTCTTCTAGTCTCCAGCCAGGCTACTTATCATACACAACCTATCTGTAACTGCTGTGAAAAATCTATCAGTTTTTATTCCAACTAAAAAGAGCATTCAAATCGCTTTAAGAAACATTTCCTTGGGCTCCATCACTCAAAAAAATCCCTACACTCAAACCATAAGGGAGCCATTACTTTAAGAGAGTTTTTGTTTGTATGTTTTTTGAGGCAATAGCTGAGTCCACATGGCAAGTCATCTATGTTTATATTCCCTTTACAAGTGCCTAACTCTCTCTGATGTTAGGCCACAGCAGTTCAGACACTGGAAGACTACAGCCTACCATGCTAACCAATATTATCTCATTTCTTCTTTGTACTCCCCTGTCAGTTTGTCTATATCCATTTGTTGTCCCTTTGACTTAGATTGCAAGGTTTGGGGTGTGGGGACTGTCTTTTTGTTCTGGGTTTATACCAGCACCTAGCACAATAGGGTCCTGGTCCTTGACTGGGGCTCCTAGGTGTTATAATCATACAATAATAATAAATAATATTAATAATAATAATTAATAATAAAACAAAATGAGTATCTTACTAGGGCCCTTCTGGTTAGCCATTTCTGCAGGAAGTCATATCTCAGATATTTCAGTGAAATTTTTGATTTAATACAATTACCATTTCTGCTGCACTACAAACATTTGTACAGTATCAGTTCATTTAGGGTCTTTTTGTGCCACATCAGCTTGCACTGATCAATATCTTACTTCAGAAGAGCAGTTTCATTTAATTCAGTGGGACTATTCAATGACAGGTTTCAGACTAGCAGCCGTGTTAGTCTGTATTCGCAAAAAGAAAAGGAGTACCGGTGGCACCTTAGAGACTAACAAATTTATTAGAGCATAAGCTTTCGTGAGCTACAGCTCACTTCATCGGATGCATTTGGTGAAAAAAACAGAGGGGAGATTGATATACACACACAGAGAACATGAAACAATGGGTTTATCATACACACTGTAAGGAGAGTGATCACTTAAGATAAGCCATCACCAGCAGCGGGGGGGGGAAAAGGAGGAAAACCTTGCATGGTGACAAGCAAGGTAGGCTATTTCCAGCAGTTAACAAGAATATCTGAGGAACAGTGGGGGGTGGGGTGGGGTGGGGTGGGGGGGGAGAAATAACATGGGGAAATAGTTTTACTTTGTGTAATGACTCATCCATTCCCAGTCTCTATTCAAGCCTAAGGTAATTGTATCCAGTTTGCAAATTAATTCCAATTCAGCAGTCTCTCCTTGGAGTCTGTTTTTGAAGCTTTTTTGTTGAAGGATAGCCACTTTTAGGTCTGTAATCGAGTGACCAGAGAGATTGAAGTGTTCTCCAACTGGTTTTTGAATGTTATAATTCTTGACGTCTGATTTGTGTCCATTCATTCTTTTATGTAGAGACTGTCCAGTTTGACCAATGTACATGGCAGAGAGGCATTGCTGGCACATGATGGCATATATCACATTGGTAGATGCGCAGGTGAACGAGCCTCTGATAGTGTGGCTGATGTGATTAGGCCCTATGATGGTGTCCCCTGAATAGATACGTGGACACAGTTGGCAACGGGTTTTGTTGCAAGGATAGGTTCCTGGGTTGGTGGTTCTGTTGTGTGGTTGCTGGTGAGTATTTGCTTCAGATTGGGGGGCTGTCTGTAAGCAAGGACTGGCCTGTCTCCCAAGATCTGTGAGAGTGATGGGTCGTCCTTCAGGATAGGTTGTAGATCCTTGATGATGCGTTGGAGAGGTTTTACTTGGGGGCTGAAGGTGATGGCTAGTGGCGTTCTGTTCTTTTCTTTGTTGGGCCTGCCCTGTAGTAGGTGACTTCTGGGTACTCTTCTGTCTCTGTCAATCTGTTTCTTCACTTCAGCAAGTGGGTATTGTAGTTGTAGGAATGCATGATGGAGATCTTGTAGGTGTTTGTCTCTGTCTGAGGGGTTGGAGCAAATGCGGTTAAATCGTAGAGCTTGGCTGTAGACAATGGATCGTGTGGTATGATCTGGATGAAAGCTAGAGGCATGTAGGTAGGAATAGCGGTCAGTAGGTTTCCGATATAGGGTGGTGTTTATGTGACCATCGTGGCACTGAGATGGGTACCCGCATGGCCCCACACTATGCCAACATTTTTATGGCTGACTTAGAACAACGCTTCCTCAGCTCTCGTCTCCTAATGCCCCACTCTACTTGTGCTACATTGATAACATCTTCATCATCTGGACCCATGGAAAAGAAGCCCTTGAGGAATTCCACCAGGATTTCAACAATTTCCATCCCACCATCAACCTCAGCCTGGACCAGTCCACACAAGAGATCCACTTCCTGGACACTACGGTGCTAATAAGCGATAAGGTTCTCAAACTGTGGTCTGCAGACCAGTGGTCTGCGGATAGTTCCCTCTAAGGTCCGTGCTTGGGCAGCCGCACATGAGAGAATGAAGGGCAGGTGTGGCTCCACTAATTAGGTGCCTGGACCCAAGAGAAGATGCACATGTAAGGTGAGGTGGTAGCCTTGGGGAGGTAGGTGGGAGGGGGCAGTGGGATGAGAAGAGGGGGTGGGGGGAATTTGGGACTGCAGGGCTGCAGTGGCCAGAGAAAGGCAACTTTCCCCAGCTCCGGGGCCGAGGCAACTGGGGAGAGATGGCCCTCCTTCCCAGTCTCAGCTCTGTGGCTGCTGTGGCGGGGGAGAGATCCCCCCCTCCTTCCCAGCCCCAGCTCGGTGGCTGCTATGGCGGGGGAGATAGGGAGAGTTCCCAGTTTGGGGGCTGCCACAGTGGGTGAGAGAGGGCACATCTATCTCATTAGAAAGGCAAGACTACTGATATTAAAATATGAGTTGTGTGCTTTTATTTGTAGAACAAAAAACATTAATTATTATTAAGTTTTTTTATATATAGTGTTTTTATCCAAAGCGCTTTACAATAGCTAGCTAACAGTAAAAACAACATTAAGTGGTCTGTCGAGACCCTCAGCAATTTTCAAGTGCTCTGCGGAAAAAAAAAGTTTGAGAACCACTGGTCTAGCACATTCCAAGGCTGATAATTAATAACACCATGGTTCAAGTAATATTAGACAAGGTTCACTCTGTGAATGAGCTGCTCCCTAAGGGAAAAGCATGATTCATGCTGCAGAAATTTTTCATTCATTCTTCTACTGGTAAGGATCATGAGTTGTGAGGAATGCAGGTGCATCTTAACTTACTAAATTTTGGGTTGTTTTTCCCTCTTTTTCACACAATCCTTCTTTCTTTATCCAGGCTTCGCACCCCATCCATTCTTTTGAATTGTTGTTATGTGTCTTTTCTTGTGTATTATTCATTTACGTATTTAGGTCCTGATTCTGCCATCCTTATTTGTGTGGATTTATGCCTTATCTTGAGTAATCTTCTTGACTTTAATGGCTCCAGGTAAGCTATTACTCCATGTGAGTGAAACTGACTGACTCTTGTCTGTCACACCTTTAGTAATACTAGGCAATGAAAGTTGTTTCCCAAACAATCTAAACCTCCTACCTCTAGGATTAAAATCTTGTATGAGCAAGTTCATTCAGTACATTTGGCTTAAAAAGTACAAGTAACAGAGCAGCGGGATAGCTCAGTGGTTTGAGCTTTGGCCTCCCTAAACCTAGGGTTGCGAGTTCAATCCTTGAGGGGGCCATTTAGGGATCTGGGGCAAAAATTGGAGATTGGTCCTGCTTTGAACAGGTGGTTGGACTAGATGACTTCCTGACGTCCCTTCCAACCATGAAATTTTATGATCCTATGAATAAAGGTAGTACTACCCAGCCCTAGGTAAAACAGCACATACATGTATAACTTCAGCAGATGGAGGTTGTGGGGAGGATTGCTTGAAGACAAGGTATGTTAATGATGAACAAAAGGCCATTTGGTTTCATATGCACATGCAGATTCAAGAATCATCTTCAGCCAAGCAAGTTTCTCTCTTGCTCCCTAAGCCCAAGTGATTTTATTATAAACATAATGTCACTCAGCTGAGGCAGGATTTAACAGAATATCACTAAATACCAAGTAGCAGCTTTAAAGTCAATTTTTGTCAGTGTCAGGATGCTTTCTCTCTTACCATTTACAAAGCCTTTGTCTGTGCCTGTGAAATTAGCCACAATGACTTTTACCCAACAGTCAGACTTTGCAATTAGCAGCAAGGAAGTGCTTCCAGCTGACTGGTTCCATATCAATACTGTATGTGTTGGCCATAATCATTGAAGTTAGGATTAGTGGCCTTCTGTTACTTGGTCCACAAGATTTATTTGGTATGACAAAGGCCCCAGCAAGAGAGAGTTAGCTTATACATATATGCACTTGTATGCCTATGCATGCATGTAGGCTAAAGATTAGCAGTTGTACCACAAGAGACAATTGCAACGAGGCCTCCCATCTGGCATTTCTAGCTGTTACTGTCTGAACTTCAGTCCATGAAAAATATTTCAAAACTTTCATTTAAAAAAAAAAGAAAGAAAGATGTCACCTTTCACTGTACATATGATGCTTAGTGACCAGGATTTAAATTGTCAGCATTACTGGCATTAACAGTTCAGGTACAATATTTATGTGAAAAGGAAAAAAAATGTATGAGATAGGTAGCTTGGAAAAAACTGCTAGGTGAGTCTTTTTTCTCTATTCTAGTAGCCTAAGTACAGAAGCTAAATAGATGGAGATTCTATATGTATAAATTGTACTGTGACAGCATCGTTCAAATTTTTGCCTCTTTGAACCACATCTAATCCCTTTTAAGTTCCACTTGGAACCAACAGGAAGATTTCTCTTGGACTAGAATACTTTCCTTAGAAGCGTCAAATGATCTTTTTCCCCCTGTATCTTAATTAGCGTCTGCCTTTTGTTTATTTGCTCCAGAATTCCTAAACCTGCTTAAAGAATATCATTTCACTCTTCTTTTATTTCACTACATTTTTCTGATGCCCATGCAGTCTTTAGCATAGATAGGATAGAGCATTAGAGGGGTTATTCTTGGGAAAAACTTAAATGCAATCCTAGGAAAAATAGGATATATGAAAGACAAAAGGCTTGGTCATGTACAACCTCGTGATTTGCATGCTCCTGCTATTTTCCTTGGCTTTATATCTGACATTTAGATCCTTCAGATTCTAGTTCAGACAACCATTCCTAGTCAATTTTCTTTTTTGGGAATGGGAGACAATGGTGATCCATATGCTTTTTCTTTTTACTATATGTCAAACGTTTAATGTAGGTGCAAGCATTTTGACTGATGGATAGTGTTCCAGTAGAGTGACATTAGTTCACCATACCATTGTTAACTAGTGACATTTTAATTCGTTTGGAAAACAAATTTGTTAGTGCATCACACTGCAATCAGTGTGTCCATGTAAGAGCTCTTACAAAACATACTTTCCTTTTGTAAATAAGTTAGATTCACCCTGATTCAAGAAAATATCCTCATTCAGGAAAGTACTTAAGGACACATTTAACATTATGCATGGGCTAAGGACTTTCCTGAATTAGAGCCTAAATGGTTAAAGCTTGTTTATTTTTAAATGTTACTTTCACTTGCATCAGTAAGGGACAGGTACTCAGCAACCCGACTAGTCATATATTCAGTTTGGTATGCCCACTGTAGATGATAACTCAAGGTGATTCTTGTTTGAGAGATTTTTATTTTCTATGTGACATCAACTGTGCACCTCAATAGGAATTTTACATACAACAATGATGCTCAGGTCCCTAGCCCAAGGAGTTTGCAGTCTAAATAACCATATCCTGGTCAAAATAACCTCCTAAGCAAAGTCTGAGACATTAAAAAGCACTGGATATGGATTTTACCATATTGTATGGTAAATTAAAATTATTGTACCATATAGTGGTGAATCAGTGACCATACAGGATATATGCTCTAATTGTCTGGAAGAATTAAATTTCAGTATTAGGAGATGGATCTGAAGTGGAAGCTTAGTAAATCCCTTTGTGGTAATCCTCCCGCTCCCAGAGCAATCTCTTCTTAAATTCTGTACAGCTTTCAATGTATTTAAATGGAGCAAAAATCTGAAGTAGGAAAAAAACTCCTTCTATAGGTGAGTGATCACTTGGCAACAAAGATTATTTTAATGAACACATCACTTTAAACTAAGTCTTCCACATCTGTTCCACCCTCTAATTACAAATGCAAAAAGAACATAATTCTAAATTGCACCATTAAAAAGTTAGATTAAGTGATTTAAATGCATGTATATGATCTTTGTTCAATGCAGCATGAATTTCCAATGTTTTTTCTCATGGCTAGGATACAAATCAAGGAATATGTTCTTCTGTGAGAGTGAGATTTTTTCTCCCATTGAAAAATAGCAATTCACTATAAAAGTTTTCAAATCCCCTCTCTAACACACATATATATCAAGTAGAACAAATACTACAAAAGTATTAGGCATTCAACATTTATCTCTCATGAATGTGACATCATCATCATGTGATATTTCATAACCTGGATGCCATTCCAAGTAAGCCAAATTTTTAGCAAATCATACTGGAGTATAAAGATATATGTAAGTACACTGAATTGCAAAACATTTAAGTATAACACAGTGCTTGTGTAACACGGACAAACCCTGGTCATCAGCGGGCAGGACTGAACCAGAGGACTCTGGAGCTTAAGTGCATGAGCCTCTTCCGCATGAGCTAAAAGCAACCTAGCTGTTAAGGAGACTCATTTTATCTCTAAGTGTCTTGGTGGCACAAGATGGGACAATACCACACCCAGAAGATGTGTGGGTTACACTTGCTGCAATGAGGGCTTAACTGATATCTGTAGAACTCCACCACATACCACAGAATGGAGAAATAATCTAAGAAAGCATTTTTATAGAGTACAAATGCACAATTTAACTTTTTGCTCAAGAAAGGCTAGAACATTCTAAAAGTAAAAGGTAATAAACTAGATATAAGACACACAAGACATGTATTCCTTATATATTAGAGAATATGACTTCATTTTTAGACTGAAATTTTCCAAACCTGGTGCCTGCAGCATAGGTGCTGGAACTAGGAGTGCTGGGGGTGCGGCAGCACCTCCTGGCTTGAAGTGGTTTCCATCATACACCAGGTTTACAGTTTGGTTCAATGGCTCTCAGCACCCGCACTATACAAACTGTTCCAGCCCCCCTGACTTGAAGTCAAGCTTCTAAATCTTTATTTTGGCTTGGAAATAAAAAGTAACTTGATTTTCAAAGGTGTTGAGAACCTGCAGCTCCCATTGTCTACAGTGGGATTTGTGGGAGCTCAACGCCATAGAAAATGTTAGATACTGAATCCTGCAGAGAGAACCACATGGAGCCCCACTGAAGTTAATGGGTTTTATGTGGAATGGGGGTTCATTTGTGCTGTTCTTTTTGCAGGATTGGGGCCTTTAAATATCTAAATATGGATATAGAATCCTAACTTTAGTCACCCAGATTTGAAAATATGGACTCTGTAGTTTTTTGCCTTGTTCCAATCATCTGTCTACCTGCACCCACACATAGATGAGGTCCCAAATCCTACAGGTAGGAGGTTTGGATTGTTTGGAAAAGCACCTGAACTTATGAGGTCCCAAATTTGTTATTCTCACATTTTACAACAAACTAAAGGTCTATTTTAAAGTGATCCTTTCAAATATTTCCTCAATATATGCACATGTGAGTTTCCCACAGATACACAAGCAGTTGGTGAAGCCCCAAAGAGTAATAAAAAGAAGTGTTTGGAAAGAATTTCCTTATTTAATTTGTCAGATTTGAACATTTCCATTTACGATAATACATATTGAATCAAAGCTGGTAAAAACTAGTAAACATTCACAAATAGGTTTAGCTAATTCTAAATCAAAATCTGCTTTGGACAGAAGCACCCGTAGAGCCCAGATCAGAGGACATCATGATCGCTTTTCAGATTAGTTTAAGTTAAAAGTAATTTAGTTTTATAAGGCCTGATTTGCCACTGCATTACTCCAGTTATAGACAAGAGTAACTTCACTGAAATCAATGGAGTTACAATGGCTTAAAAATGGAGTAGTGAATCAGGACCATAATGCCTATAAAAGGGAAGTCATACAAATTTCATAGGTTGCAAAACAATATTGTTTTACAAAAAGCAGAGACAATTTTTTTAATGTCCAGATAATGACCCAGAACAGAACAGAACAGAAGTATGAACTCAAGCCCATCTGTATTCAGGACAGGATTTTATTCCAAGTCTTCAGAGGAACTTCAGCAAGTGCTTATTTGCTGTCCTGAGTAGGGATGCTTTCCTGAATCCAGACTCAAGTCAGTATCTTTGTGTGAGGAGGTATCAGACATCTCAGTTTCAGGGTAACTGCATCTTTTCCCTCCTCTCCATGGTCCACTCCAGGAATGCCCTGTCAGGTCTCAGATCTCCAGCCATCACCTGTCTTTGGACAGGGATAAGTGTCCCACTCCCCACTGACAAGGGGTTCTAAGGCTGCACAGCTCCCTGTCTTATGCTGGGATATCTCTAGCCAGCCAGAGCCTGTGTTTTGCTTTCTCTTCAAGGGCAATGAACGGTGTATTGCCAGCAGTTACAAGTTACCATACAGCTCTTTCTCAGCAGAGTAAAAGCATCACAGAGAAAACATATAAAAACAATAAAAGTTCCTGCAGACTTACTAATAAAAGCACTAGAAATCACCCATCATTATTATGGGGCCCCGTTAGACCAATGCTCTTCCAAACCCTCCATATAGGGTTGGGGGTTCCTCTAGGACCAATGGAAGGAAGGAGGTCAAAAGGAAGACCACAAGTCAGTTCAAGTTTGTCCTTTTATACTAAAAGCCCTTTCTTTTTTCCATCTGCTTCTCTTTGCCACTATACAATGGGGATAATAGCATTGCCCTACCTCACAGAGGTGGTGTGAAGATAAATACATTAATAATTGTGAGACACTCACATAGTGTGGGAATATGGGCACATGAGGACTTAAGATACACTGACATACTGTTTTACTGAGTATGAAGAGGAACAAACAGTACCAGTCACTGCTAAGGAAGTATGTCTTGCTCCATTCTTCTCCTAAACAGTTTCTAAGCCTAATTATTTCACTGTTGATCTTTTCAGCAGAAATTTTTGTCTACTCATGTAGGTATTTTGGGATTGTAGGAGGACCTTACTCAGATTTAAGGGAAAAATCAGTGGTATTGTACCTCATCTAGGAAAAAAAGGAAGAAGAAATCTGCTATATGTAGCTTAAGTAAAATGGTTGGTTAAACAAAAAGGGAGTAATGTGTACAGAACAAAACAGGATCATTCAGTATGGAGGGTACATAATAGACTATAGGGGTTATAGGAAGTGACAATATATCCAATAAAATACTTTTTAGAAGTAGTTTAGATGCTCATTTTAACACAAGCTGTTTTAAATATTTGCATGAAGTATAAAGGGTTCTAACCAAGTCTGAAGTACTGGATTTTCAATGAGGCAATAATTTCCATTTTATATGTGGTATTATAATCTTAGTAACTCCAATCTTTTGCTTCTCTTGCTACTGGCACCAATTAAGAGGTGTGAATGTCACTTACCCCTCTTTATTGACTTCCAGGGAAGTGCTATTTACCCAATTACAATACAGACAGAACTTTCAGCATGCAAGTTCAAGGCAGGAGTCCTACATTCATTTTTTTCTGATTCAGAATCTCCCAAGATACTAGCAGAGGAACTTATCATGGATGTCCTGACTTTCCCTCTGTGCCAGCTGAAAGCCTTTTACCTTCTACTTCATACTCACAATAGTTTTAACATGGCTTATAGCGTGTAAAGTCTCCAAACTATTAGATTTTAGATTAGATTTATTCTGGGAGAAAGAAGAGGGTGAGAGAGCATGTTTGTAGCTAGCCCTGCCATGTGCTCTGTAGCTCTGCTAGTAGGAAAGGCAGACAGAGGTAGACGCAAACAGCGCATGATCTCTATACAGTACTCAAAACACCACCATGGCATGAAGGGGCATGTCTGCAGAAACCCGTAAAACTGGTTGTGAATATTATGACCAGCAGCATGTTCTGTTCCTTTTCAAAGAAGCAAAATGTACCTGCATAGCTTCATGGCAGTCTACCTTGACCAATTCCAACCTGTCCAAAACAGCTCTTGTACCATATCCCTCAGCATCTCCCTGGCAGTTACATCAGGATTTTGCCTTTACAATTATAATTATGGTTTTTTTTTCAAAAAAAGCAAGTATTACAATCTTGGTGTTTTGCCAAAATACATTTACATTACTTATTTATAACATGACACCATTATGCTCAAAAATTGTCCTTAAAGCAAAAAAGTCTAGTTGTAAAAAGACGATGGGACAAAATCTGTGACTACTTATACCCACTGCAACCCCATTTGAATTGGGGCCTGAGCCACATTCCACACATGCTGCTCTGCCCATAAAACACTCATTATGCGTAGAACAAATGCTAATAGTAAAAAATATAAATTAAACTGATACATGCAAATGTACAGGCTGCTTTATTAAATTACTTAGACTTTATAGAGAATGCTTTAGTCAACGATAAATGGAAGTACCGTACATATGTGGCGAGAGAGGCTTTCATGTTTTAGATAACCTAGTTAAGTTATCTATATAAGAGCTCACTGCTGGTCCTATTGAAGGATAGTCTTGTGACTAAACCACTGGGCTAAGACTTCAAAAGTATTAGTTTCTTTCCCAGCACACCCCTTCATAAGAGTGGTGTTCTGAGGAGAACTTCATTGATGTTCCTGAGGTGCTCAGAAGCTACAATGATGGCGGCCATAAATACCAAGATGGATAGAAGTCGGTGGGAGTTTTGCCACTGACTTTAATGGGAGCAGGAATAGACTGTATAAGTAAACTTTCTGGTATCTTTGGCTGTTGGTGTAAGGCTCCTAGGGAATTATCCCACTACTTATGAGTACAAGTGGAAAAAAGATTCTTCCGTAAACATGCTTCCATTATGAGACTGTGATAGTATGTGGGTTTTATTTTCTTTATCTCATGGCACAGAAATATTTTTTCCTTCAATTATTGCCATAGCATTTCAATAATAAGTACTGTAGTGTAAGGGCATATGCTGTGCTGCTGCCTATTCCGGCAAGAGTGGGATGAAAAATATTTTTAATCTTCTCTATATTTTTGTCACTTACAAAAAAAAATGTGAGAACAATCAGCTCTTCTGTGGACTTGCGTACCTAAGCAATATAAAACTGTCACAGAACAAGAGAAAAGAAAGAAATAAAAATGAAGTTGTGCTGTCATTTCATAAACCAACAACATAAAAATAAATGTACCGAAGAAATCACCTCTTTAAAAGTGAGATTTCACTGATGGCATACAACTTGCAACATGCATAATATACATTTCAGTACTAATGATGAGAACTTGGGTATGATCAAGGAGTCACACAGTGGGAGGATGGACATGAACAACAATATAGGAAGAGAATTTGAACATGGGTGTTAAAAGGTTGCAAAGCAATAAGGAAAAATGTATAAATGTGGGCCACAAGGTTGTAGACTTATGCCTAATTCTTCTCTCTGTTGCTTTAGTTTTATGCCAGGAGTTTTGACTCTATCACCCTTGCTATAATCACTAGACCAACAGTCCTTCCCCATCTCTAGTTTATGAGAAGGCACATGGATGGCCAAAATATTATCTGGATTATTCTGCTGCTTGTTATGTTTTAGTTTTGGTCATTCATACTGCAACTTTAATACCAAAAACTGCAATTTTCTAACAATAGGAACACCACAAAAGTTAAATGAGGCCAAAACTAGTGGCCTGAATGCAATATTTTGCTCCAAAAGGGACTATCAATGCACTAAAACAAGTAATGAGAAGGTTTAAGGTGAGACTGAAAATGAGTGAGCACAGTTAGGCAGTGGGAGAAGGAGGAGAGAACTTGTCCAGTTGTGGTTACTAAGTAAAACCATGATATTTAGAGATATCAATGAATGAATGTGTTGTAATAGGAAGTTAATGAGAAGCTCTGCCATGTTATTCAAAATAAATGAAAATAATCTAAATTACAGAGCCTGGATGTGTCCAGGAGAAGCATACAGTAGCAAGATTAATGCTAAATATTAGAAGTCCATGTAAAGGATGTAAATTGCTCACACTGATAAGACTGCCCTGCTATTTTGCCTCATGATGATGCTATCAGTTTTTCATTGTTATACATGCTAGGAGTCCAAATTAAAGTTCTGTTTAAAAAACAAAACAAAAATACTTTGCCAGTCCTGCTATTCTGCTATTATATCTCAGATTTTGCAGGACATTTAACAAAATTTTCTATTTTCAATAATTCATTAAAACACTGCAAAACCTTCAACTTTTACCAGAAACTACTCTACTGAGCTAAAATTTGGCACTTTATTGTCAGACAAAAATCTTTGCATATCTAAGTAGCTGATAAATTGATAAGTAGTTGCATTTGATAAGTAGCTGTATAAATTTAAGCTCACCAAAGAATTAGTCAAAGTCAGCTCTGGTATACACCCATGCAACCTTGTTATGCTAGCACTCTCAAGGTTTGCTTCAGTTGGGGAAGGAAGGAGGAAAATCTTTGTGCAGTTTTAGTGTTTCATTACACATATATGTATTAACTGAGCCAGAAAGTGGGCAAAAATGATTTTTGTGTAAGATACCCACATGGGAGATCCAGAGTCCATGCCCCCTGCTTCAGTGACTTAATTTATTCATAAACAGTGAAATAGCCTCAATTGGAAAGAGATACTAAGGGAATCCTCCACTTCAGAATATCCTGTAGCACAGTGAATCCCACAGTCAAGACAAATGCTCTAACCACTGGCCTATAAATTATGCTCTGCTTGCTTTGGTGGCCAGATTTTGAATGGTGCCAGATCTGATAGGGGGCCTCTAAGAACAACTTCTTGATCAGGCCCGCATGCGAGATAGGCACTCCTCTGTCTATCTTCCCCTAGTTAATGCATCACACTGGGGCCTAGGCAGGAGATTGTCACCTGGGAAACGAGGGTGAGGCAGCAGTGCACATGCCCAGAGGCAGAAACTTGGACACTTAGGGAATTTTACAGTGGAAATTTAGGTATTGTGTTTAGGCACCTACAGAGTTAGGGGGCAGCCAAGTGGGATATATATATAGTTTTCTTGGGACCAAAGTCTGCTCTGACTTACACTCTGTATAACCCCACTGGCTTTAATGAGGTTGCATGAGGTGTACAACAACAGCACTGATTTTGGACACAGAAGCTAGGTCACCTTTAATTTTATTCAGCTATTTATCAACACTGAAAATAATCCCGAGTCACTAAAAAACCAAATATTGGCTTGAAAAAAATTAAGGAAAAAGTTGAAATTTCTGAAGCTTTTTTAAAATCAATTAGAGACATTAATCTTTAGTGGAACAGTGTCCCTTAAGTCTACGGCACTGCACTGAAAACATGCCACTTGCCTACAACTCATTTTTTAGAGTGCAACCATTTTTCTTTATCTCATTTTTTCTCCTAAGGTTTTAGGAATGTAGAACACCCGGGGAAAAGTATATATTTTATGAAAATAGATTCATAGATTCCTAGGCCTAAGGGAACATTGTTCCTAAGGGAACAATGTGATGATCTAGTCCAACCTCCTATATAACACAGGCCGTATAATTTCCCCAACATAATTCCTAATATATGTGGGAACATTATATATTAAACTAAAGATCATTAACTGTTGATTCTTTTAATTTAACCACAAGACTAAAGTGAGCTTTGAACAATAATTACTGAAGTGACCAAATTAAGGCCTGATCTACACTGGGGGGAGAGAGCGGTGAGCTAAGTTGGTCTAAGTTACGCAATTTCAGCTATGAAAATAGCGTAGCTGAAGTCAATGTACTTAGAGCTACTTACTGCGGTGTCTTCACTGCAGTAGATTGACTGCTGACACTCCCCCGTCGACTCCGCCTATGCTTCTCACTCCGGTGGAGTACCGAGTCGATGGGAGAGCGCTTGGCTGTCGAGTTATCGTGTCTTCACTAGACGTGATAAATCAACCCCCGCTGGATCGATCACTCCGGAGGTAAGTACAGACATGGCCTAAGGGTTGTCATTCTATTGATATTGGAGTAGGTCCTAAGCTAATGTAAAGTGGTGTAGCTCTATTGACCTAAATGGACTACACAAATTTACATGAGATGAGGCTCTGGTCCATTGACTTCAGCCTTCATATTTGTTTTTCCCTCCTCAATGTCTACTTTTGACTGCCAGCAGTCTTTGTTATCTCTAAATTATCTTTGTTGCTTACATGTCAATCTGTCAACAGTCCCACAATATTATCCACCATTTTCCAAAATCTTAACTTTCTGATTCTCCAACTTGTTACAAATTAAAAAACTAAAAACAAACAAAAAACACACACAAGCCCAATAACAAAAAACCCAAACACAACTGGCCAATTAAGTTGGAGTAAACTGAAAGCTTAATAAACTGAGATTTTCAGGAACATAAGAGCAGAGTTGCCAAAAAATACTACTAATGTCTCGAGTCAAATCATAGAAATGAAGGACTGGTAGTGACCTTCCAGTTGGTCATCTAATCCCCTGCACTGAAGTAAGACGAAGTATTATCTAGACCATCCCTGACAGGTGTTTGTCTAATCTGTTCTTAAAAACCTCCAATGATGGAGATTCCACAACCTCCCTAAGTAATTTGTTCCAGTGCTTCACTACCCTTATGCTTAGGAAGTTTTTCCTAATGTCTAATCTAAATCTTCTTGGTGCAGTTTAAGCCCATTACATCTTGTCCTGTCCTCTATGGTTAAAGAGAACAATTTATCATCCTCATCTTTATAACAACCTTTTACATACTTCAAGACTGTTATCATGTGTCCCCCCCCCACCAGTCATCTCTTCGCCAGACTCCCCTCAGTGACATCTGTGTTACCTCATTGGCTACAAGGTTATTCAGATGTAACAGCGTAGAATCTGATAATTCTGTACAAGAAGCTTTCCTTTATTACAAACACTTTGTCTCGTATGGGGAGCAAGTTTTTTGTTTGATTGTTTTTTTAATATTATTACAGAAAGTATGTCAACATATAAAAATGGAAACTTGGTTTCCTGGGAGAATATATTTCCATCAAATAAAATGTAAGCTGCATCCTCCCTGCCTCTGACCAAAGGAACTATGTTTCCCTCCCCCGCTCTTTTTCTGACCATCACCCTAACCACCATGCTATGACCTGGCTGGTTTAAATTTTGGCATTCATCCCCTGACCTCATGCCTAGAACACTACTTTCACACTCATATAGGTGAGGGTTTTCATAAGCTTTCCCCAAAAAGCTTTGAGTCTGTGTATCCTATAACCAGAGCTTACCTCATACTCTCACTGGATATGAAGACAAAATAAGAGTAAGGTGCATTTAAATAAGTAATTATGGTTCAATGAAAAAAGTTAAAGACTCGGATTACATGAGGAAATATTCCATATACAAAGGGAGGGCATCGCTATGACTTAGAAGCCTTAATTCCATAAAACTCATTAGATGTAGACAAAACATGTACTTGAATTAGTCTAATTAAACAACAAATGAATTATGTAGCTTCAGTGGGCTAACTATTCAAAATTGTTTCCCCTTTCTCATTTTCTTTTCGCCCTGACATACCAACACTGTAATTAGGAATATCAGACTATCACCTATACCAGTTAAAATAATGTATTTCATTTCCATTCATTTCACTATCTATACTTCCTCTCACAGCACTAGGATAAAATCATAGCATAGCTATTAGTTACACTTTAACAAAGGTATTACAATCGATACCCATTACTAGACATTTCATCTGGAGATACAATATCTTCCAACAGCATCCTTACGGGTCTCAACAGCATTTATAATTGTATTTCATCCTGTCAGTATGTTGATTTTTTTATGATACTTTTCAGAATTCCAGAAACAGCAATTACACTAGGGTCATTTCCAGAAAAAGCAATTATACTACACCTAATTATTCATCCTTATTTAACAAAGTATTGCTAATGATTGCAGGGACAAAATCAATTATTTTGTTGGCTATCAGTGCTGGAAGTGCTAGACAAGATGTGAACCCGAGCACACTATTAAAGGTACATGGTAGGGCTCCAGCTTCTAAGCATATGACTATATCAGAATCTCATCTTTCATTTAAAAATAAATGTATGTTTCTAGCCCTCATCTTTGTGAAGAAAAGCTTGACAATGTGCCCTGAGTAAACTAAGGAGTAATGCCTGCCTGATTCTGCAGACAGCCTGAAAAAATAGCTCTCAGAGGCATGAAGTGGCCCATTCATCTCAATGGAGTGTTAACTCTGCAACCTGCCATTGTGAACATGAGGCCCTGCCAATACCACCTCACAGATGCCTGTATGGAGAAGGGGTCCCTGCTGAAGCCATTGCAAATGGCTCTGTTAGGGTGGTGTGGGCTGTGATCTCCCCCCACACAGACCGAAAGCTCTGATGGAGTGTCTCTGGCTGAGTCTTCCTTCCTCCAGGACAGACTGCCGGCTGCCTGAAGGCAGGTTTGGAGAGGTGAAAGGCCCAGTTGGCCCATACATGAGTGGTGGTGGGTTCCCCCAGGAACTCAACAGACTGCTGTGCTGTGGGTAGACCCTACCACAGCCAACGTAAGAAGGGATAGAGTCATGGCACCACAGCAAGGTCATAAGGGAGTGAACCTAAGATTGCTTTAATCTGGATCTGTGAGCATGCCACCACTTTGTGGGTGCAATGTCATTTTTTTCCAATTCAAGCATTAGCTAAGCACTATTTATTATTTATTTAATCATATACAGTGCTTTGAGGCTTCCACAAGGTACTATACTTATTAGTAAATAGTAATAAATTAAAAAATGGGTATCTCACAGAAGCCTCTTAATCCCAAACATTGTCTTTTAAAATAAACCTTTCTATCCAGTACAACAATTCCTAAGCCTTTTTTCAACAAAAGTTGTCTGATATCCTATATCCAACTATGAAATTCTCATACTGCTAATGGAGCAACCCAGGGCAATCAGGTAGCATGTGAGTTATTGAAACTTTAATTTTAAGCTAAATGGCTTTCCTCTGGGGCAAGAAGTGAAAGGAGACTTTTAATATGTACATTTCATCCCCAAGAAACATTGCAGACTGTGTGGGTGTATTGACAAAAGTATATGCATGGAAGGTTAATCTACTGGCTTTATCTCTATTAGCTCAAGGAGAGAAGCAGACTGACACAGCTGGCTATAGCCTTGAAGGATCAGAATGTGGAATTATGTGTTAGCAAAGCCCTACTGATGATTGCCCATTCAAGCAGGAGAATAGCAGAGAGAAAATAAAGACAGGAAAGTAACTCATACTGAATCATTTAGCTAATTGAATGTCACCATTCTTTTTTGGGGGAGAATTCTCCATGAGCAATTTGCTATTTTCTCAGATCTATTTTTTATTATTCAAAATTATTCACTGCATTCTCTGTCTGTTGCTTGGTCATGAGCAACTGATTGCAAAAGGTGAATTTAACCAACAGTTGCCTATACAAACTTAGAATCTTTCTGTTTCGGGCACTAGCCCAAACAAGAGTAGGCTGTGACACAGAGAATCCCTCAAATGCCATCTGGCAGAGGGCATATCATGCCATAACTCTCATCAGGCCTGACACACTCATTGCTTCCAACTCACTGTTTTCATAATATCTACATAAAAGATATTGTGTAAGGAGTCATACGCAAACTGGTAATATGCTGGTCATTAATATTATTGCATGATGTACATACGTATAGATGATATGTAAAGAATTATAGGTGTGTTCTGGAATATATTCCCAAAATGTGTTAGGCTGGTTTTAGGCAGTGCCTGCCATCCTGGACAAATAAGGTGCGTGAAGTAATATCTTTTATTGGACCAACTTCTGTGGTGAGAGAGACAAACACACACAGAAAGCTTGTCTCTCTCACCAACAGAAGTCGGTCCAATAAAAGATATTACCTCATCCACCTTGTCTCACTAATATCCAGGGACTGACACAGCTATAACTACACTGCATACAATCCTAGATTAAGGAATTTCTCCCAGGCTTAATTGTCCCCAGTATAAATTAAGCAAGGTGAGGCCAAAGACCATAAAAAGCATATTTGCAAGTCAGGTAAACAAAGTCATCAGACAAGCAATTGGGGGATGATGACCACTTAACAATCTCAATGTGGGATGAAGACTGAACCCCCAGGAAGCCTTCCTACCTCTTGAAACAGGTTCTGCAAACTTTGGAAAGATGCAAACAGTGGCAAAAGGCCATTTTTGTCATCCATCACTGGACGGCAATAAGGGGACAGAGCTCTTGTAATCTGAGAAAGTTGGATCCTTCAGCTGAGTAGCTTGGAATCTCTGAGAACTGAATATAGGTGAGAAACCTACATAAAAAGATTGTAAGTTGTAGTCACTTGAAAGCATGGTTTGTTTTATTTCTAACCATATCAGTGTCTTCTGTTCTTACTTATTATCACTTACCTCTCTTTTCCTTGTTAGTAAACTTATTCTTGTTTTATTACAAAACTATCTCAGGGCTGTGTACTAATCTGAATGTTAAAATCCTCAGCCAAACTAACAGGCTGGTGTGTGTTCTGTCTCTTTAGAGGCAGCAAATTTGATAACTTCAGTGAGAGTCCTGTGAGATGGACTGAACGCTGCAGAAAGGCGTCTCTGGGGAACTCAGGGTTTATTGATTATTACCTGAAAGACAAGGTTTGGACTGGCAGACTTCTAAGGAGTTTGCTAACAAGGCAGACAAGCTGGCATGTCAGGGAGCTGACTCATAGCTTAGAGAAGATCACTCTTGCTGAGGCAGAGTTATAACACTGTCACTCACAGTTCTAGGTGACCTGAGCAAGGTGTCTCATAGGCCAAAGTCAGCAGACAATGGATGAGTGACTTTGTGCTCCATATTAATCTGCAGAATAGTCCCAAAATCCAGATTCTGAGTGCTGGTGAGAAAGAGAGAGTGTTTAGCAGATGAACTGATCTTCAGATTCACAGCAGCTTGCAAGTCCCACATTGGCTTCATTGGCAGTGGCATCAGGAAAGAGGCCAGCATCATCACTGGCAACAACTGCAGTTCTAAGAAAGGCTTGCAGTTTTAGCACCCACAAGATGACTATATATGGCTGTTTATGGCCATACTAGGAAACTCACAAGCAATGTGGAAAGCTAGTCTTTGACAATGCTTCATTTTTGTCTCCCTTTCTGCATAGCTCCTCAGAGTATCCCAGCACTTTGTCCAGTGCTTTTATGATTCTCTTCCTAACCTGATGAGTCCCCAGACAGCATCCTGAATTCTACCCCTCAATTTATATGGTTTTTGTCCCTTCCATACAGAAGTACCCCACACTGTTCTAGCTCATATTGACCTTAAGTAGCCATTGCAATGAAACAAATTCAACATCTTCATTAATGATCTGGATGATGGGATAGATTGAACCCTCAGCAAGTTCGCAGATGACACTAAGTTGGGGGGAACAGGTAGATATGTTGGAGGGTAGGGATAGGGTCCAGAGTGATCTAGACAAATTGGAGGATTGGACCAAAAGAAATCTGATGAGATTCAACAAGGGCAAGTGCTGAGACCTGCATTTAGGAAGGAAGAATCCCATGCACTGCTACAGGCTAGGGACTGACTGGCTAAGCAGCAGTTCTGCAGAAAAGGACTTGTGGATTACAGTGGATGTGAAGCTGGATCTGAGTCAGCAGTGTACCCTTGTTACCAAGAAGGCCAATGGCGTATTGGGCTATATTAGTAGGAGCATTGCCAGCAGATCGAGGGAAGTGATTATTCCCCCCTATTCGGCATTGATGAGGCCACATCTGGAGTATTGCATCCAGTTTGGGGCCACCCACTACAGAAAGGATGTGGACAAATTGGTGAGAGTCCAGTGGAGGGCAACAAAAATGATTAGGGGGCTAGGACACATGACTTATGAGGAGAGGCTGAGGAAACTGGGCTTATCTAATCTGCAGAAGAGAAGAGTGAGGGGGGATTTGATAGCAGCCTTAACTATCTGAAGGGGGGTTCCAAAGAGGATGGAGCTAGGCTGTTCTCAGTGGTGGCAGATGACAGATCAAGGAGCTATGGTCTCAAGTTGCAGTGCGGGAGGTCTAGGTTGAATATTAGGAAAAATTATTTCACTAGGAGGGTGGTGAAGCTCTGGAATGGGTTACCCAGGGAGGTAGTAGAATATCAATGCTTAAAAACCTCTAAGGCCTGGCTTGACAAAGCCCTGGCTGAGATGATTTACTTGGGGTTGGTCCTGCTTTGAGCAGGGGGGTGGACTAGATGACCTCCTGCGGTTTCTTCCAACCCTAATCTTCTATGATTATATGAAATTAATAAAACCATCTTAACCATCATGTGAGTTTATATCTCTCCCAAATTTACTTGGTGTAATCTTATATTTTCCTATAAACTGTTGAGTGTTTGCATATAAAGTAAGACACAGTAGCTATATACCAATCCCTCTCATGAAGTATGTACATGAATACATACACAATACATAGCAAGGTATGCAATTATATCTGCACACATTGGGTACTATGTTCCTCAGTAGACTGTTCACTCACTAGGCAGGATTTCTAGATTGAAAGCAAAAGCCTAAGTGACCGTAGCCAATGGAGAATTGTAAACATTTCTCTAAATAAAACTATTTTTCCTCACACAACCCCCCTTCTCCATTTTGAAGTAGGACATATGATAGCAGCCAATCTTGTCCTAAAGTCTTTGTGCTTTTTTTTGCAAGTTGGCTCCTGGAACTAGCCTCTAAAAGTCAATTGCTAAAATCTAGTAGTGAGAGTTGTCAGCTGCTGCCTGCCTTCCAGCTGCCAAGAGATTTTTTTTTATTTCTATTTCCATGGAAATACAGATTGGAGTAACCCTTTTTAAAACCATTTTCTTTCCCTTATTTATTAACTTTTACCTAAGAGTGAATTTCTCCTTATTAGCCATACAGTGATCATTAAAAAGTTTTCATGCATCTTTCTATTACCTTTAGGGAAGATATCAAGCAGTATTCTCCATTTTAAGAACATAGAATACCTGGTCCTAACTTTAATACCTAACCACCCAGTAAAAAGGTTAAAGGAAACTTTACAGTGTCAATTGCATGCATCCTTTACAATGGAGTACATCTAGGAAAAAATCATAAATGGTTCTAAGTAATGTTAACGTTTTCTTAATATTCTGCTGCAAACAGAGAAATGATGGCTGTTTCCACAGGTTTTAGAAAAATGAAACATTTATTGTGCTACATCTCAACTTTAATTACTGGAGAAAATGGGCCATATCTTATCTGATGTAAATATTTTAGAATTTCTTCTTACCCTAATTTCTCTCTCTTGTACATTGAAAATTGATTACATTAAGTTAACTTCTTATCTGGAGAGACTGTTCACTCACTAGGCAGGTATGAATTCCCAACTTCAAGCTTTGCAAACTATTATGTGTTTTCCTGAAGGTTCCTCCTCCCCTTGTTATAAAATGCCTAAGGTTTTGAATAGAGTCATTTGGCTTTAAAATTTAGTGCAAGGAGAACCACACTTAATTACTTACTTGAATCCTCTGCTGATAGTAGTTCAATTACTTTGCATATTTATGTTCTTTACTACCATAATATTTAATAGCTTCTTGCTATCAATTAGCTGAGACCTCTGTTTCAGCTCTTTGTGCATTTTTTGACAAATATATATTGTTGGTTTTCTCATCTTTATTATGGCAGGTTTTTTAGTTTGCCTCTCTCTCTCTCTTTCTCTCTCTTCCCCCTCCCCACTTCTCTTTCTTATCTTTTCTTCCATGGGAGCATAATGAAGGAATTTTGGTGCTGCTTCTCCTTGATCAATGAAACATCTCTTACCTCAGCCTTATATTGTGTCAGCCAACGGCTTAGACAAATTGAAGTGTCTTCTACACTCTTGTTCTTCATTCAGTATATCATCTCCAGAGAGCACAAGGGAACAAATACATTGTGTGTCCAGGTATTGAATCTGTGTTATATACATATCATTCCAGTGCTCTGCACACATGTGGTGGGATAAAGTGGAAAATAGGAAATAATACAGTATGACGGGCATTTTCTGCTTTTCCTCAAAACAGTGTAACAGTTATTGGGCGATTTCAAGAAGCTCAGTTCTAATATGCAACTCACAGTATCAGCGGATGGTACTGCCATGCAGTTTTGCTTTGATTTAGAGGAAAAATAACTTTTGTAATGGTTTGTGCTTATGCTTGTTTTATTTGGTTGTTAACCTACGATTTGAGTTTTAGATTGGGCAGGAGTTGGATAGGCAAGTGGAAGTAAGAGCTGATGTGTCAAGGATGAAGGAGTGAAGCTAGCACTAAGCATTGGGGTTCATGTGAACACCCCAGTGTGCCTGTTTATAGACCTTGAATCCTTTAAAGCTGGAATACCTGTAGGAGCACATGACTAGGAGCAAGCATGCAATCAATAGGAAGCCAGATACAGGGCTTCCTGCCTTATAGGCCAGGATAGCAGACAGTAGAGTCCCAGTGTTACTGAAGCTCTAGTATTGGTCTCTTCACAAAACCTAGATACTAGGGGAAGAGTGTGTCCTCTATAGTACTGCCAAACCATGAGATTTTGAAAAAACAACAACATTTTGGTCTTTTGACTTCTGCTGTTGGAACATTTGAATTTCATGTTTTCAGCATAACAAGGATGGATAACAATGTACTTTCTTTACTTAATCTTTGCTTTATTTTTATTTTATAATTTTTAATCACTTGAACCCAGGAACTGTGGTTTAAAACTAAATCAAACAAATTAACAACCCCCCATTCACACACTCATCTCATGAGATTAGTGATAAATTGACAAGAATTGTCAACATAGCCATTGCCTATCCTCTCCCAGCTGCCAGAACTTGGGAAAGCCTGGACTACTCAGCACTTGAGAATATTTACTTTTGTTTTAGAACTCTCATTTGAAAATAAAGCCAGCCCTGAAGAAAGGGTCTTCAACTGAACAGTTGTTGGAATTTTTGTTCTACTTCACCCAGGCAGTGAGTTTCCCCATCATCTTCTGATGATATACTAACACATTTGAAGGAAGAGTTGAAGAAGGCACAGAAAGTTAAGGATAAGGCAGAAGGAACGGATATAAGGAAGGTCAGGCATCAGGAAGGTTCAAGGAGCAAGTAGAGAGATGGGCAGAAGAGACATTGAGAAACTAGGATGACAGGAGAAAATGCTTGTGGTTGAAATGAAGGAAGAAATGGGAAAGATGCTGGTAAGAGAGAGCAGGGCAGATATGAAGAGGAGGTACTAGAAAGGGTACAGGAAAGGGCAACAAAAGTTATTAGAGGTATGGAACAGCTCCCATATGAGGAGATATTAATAAGATTGGGACTTTTCAGCTTAGAAAACAGACAACTATGATAGAGGTCTATAAAATCATGACTGGAGTGGAGAAAGTAAATAAGCGTTATTTACTAGGGGTCACCAAATGAAATTAATAGGCAACAGGTTTAAAAAGAACAAAAGGAAATATTTTTTCACATAATGCACAGTCAACCTATTTTTTCACATAATGCACAGTCACTATATGGATGGCGTTCAAGAAGTAACATATACACTCTAGAAATGGGTGTTCATGTTAAAGTTCTGGCAAAAATTAGGCCAATTCTTTTATCCAAATCAGTTTGCCCACTCTGCTTTTTGGAAGAAGTTCAGAAGTCCTATTAACAATATGAAGTGTGGAAAAACACAGATCAAAGTGTGTTTTAAAGAATAAGAAATTATGTAACATTCAAAAGCAAACAAGGAAAAAATCAGTAGTTGTCTAATTCTTTTTTGAACAGCTTTGATTGGAGGCACAATCATTTTCTTCTCAAACAAAGTGCAGTAGCTCAGTAGTTAAGGCATTCAACCACAATCCTGAATGTTGTGGATTTGAATCTTGGTCAGTCTCATATTGAAAGGCAAGTTATTCCACATGTTGTAGCTGTGCATTTGATTTTTCCTCATGAAGTATAGTACTTTTGCTCTTACCCTTAATGAATTTCATCTTATTGATTTCAGATCAATTCTCCAATTTATCAAGGTCCTTTTGATTTATAATTTTGATTTATAATTCAAAGTGCTTGCAATCCCTGTCCCTCCAAATTAGTGGCATGTGCAAATTTTATATGCACACTCTCCACACCATTATTCCAGTCATTAGAGAAAATAATTGACTACTACCAGACCCAGGACAGACCCCTGAAGGACCCTACTTGAGATGTCCTCCCAGTCTGGCAGCGAATTATTGATAACTACTCTTCAAGAGATCACTTCTGCTTCCCACTGCTAGAGCTTTTCACTGCCAAGTGTAATTACCACACCCACTGAGTGTGGACACATCCTGCTTTTCACTGCAGCATGTACCCTACACCCTGCCACAAGTGTAGGGAATGTCACAGTATCTTTCCAGGTATCAATGTTAGACTAACTAGTCTATAAGTCCCTGAGTCCTCTTTCCCTCCTGCACACTTTTTAAACATAAGTACTATGTACGCTCTTCGCTAGTCCTCTGGGACCTCACCCTACCTCCATGAGTTCTGGACAATAATCCCAAACATCTATCCTGATCTTTAAAATTCCATTCATATTAAATCAAGGCAGTTGTTATATTACAAAAAGTTAGTCCTGCGTGCTCAGTATTGTGATACCAAACCCATAAGCAGCATATTGATGGAATTAAAAAACATATAATCTTGTTGGCCTAACACCCTATCAAGGCCGTTCATTAGCAGTTCAACTAGATATCTATTTATTAGAACTACTGACTGCTGAGAATTATTTCTATTATAGCATTGTTAAGCATTGAAAAAAATTGCTTGCTTATTTTCAGTGTCAGTCTGCCTAGAAGAGAGACATGTAATTTGAATATACTGTTTCTGGAAATATATATAATAAGGGCAGTAGAGGAAGTTAATGCTAATTTGTTGTGAAAACATCATTTAAAATAGTATCACCATGCAATTAGATTTTGTTATAATAAACTACCAGCACAATTTAGCTTATGAATCACTTAGACCTTTCACATTAGAGGAAGAAATGACAAAGGCAGAGTTCATGCAATAGGCTAGTAATACATAAAAAATAAGTAGTTGCCAGCTGCTCCAACATAATTAATGAAAAGATGGAATGCACACTTCTCTTTCAGCAAAATGAGATTATACTCATGGGGGGATGTTTAATCTCACTAGGACAAGGTGACATAATTACAGCAATGAAGTGTAAAATGACTGGAAAACCTAAAAATGTACCTGGGGACAAGAATGGATTGATATAATACAAGTAGGACCACAGCTTTTATGTCAGTAAAAACATGTTTTATGCACTATTATTACTTTGATTAGAAGTGTTCTATTACTCTTCTTATGAGAGAGGGCAAAAAAAGATAGAAATATGCTGTTAAAATGGTGTAACAGTTGTAAAAGTAACCTGCTTGCTTGCATCTGTGTAAGTGGAGAAGCCACTCCACTCGAAACAAGAATATATTTTCAGTCAAAAGAGCTATTCAGATCACTTTGTAAGCAGGACACAAACAAACAATATGCCTTTCAATATGGAAAAATGTAAATGTATGCATCTAGGAACAAAGAAGAGGGCCATACTTATAGGATGAGGGACTCTACACTGGGAAGCAGCAGCTCTGAAAAGGAGTTGGTGGTCATGGTTAATAATCAGCTGAGCATGAATTCCCAGTGAGATGCTGTGGTCAAAAGAGCTAATATGATCCTTAGATGTATTAACAGGGGAATAGAGAGTAGGAATAGGGAGATTATATTATCTCTTTACTGGCAGTGTTGCAGCCACTGTTGGAATACTGTGTCCAGTTCTAGTATCCAGTTTATCAACAGCCTTCTTGGAGTGTTGAAAGGGTTCAGACGAGAGCCGTGAGAATGATTAAAGGAAAGCAAAACATGCCTTACAATGGAAGACTCAAGGAACTCAATATTTTTACCTTGAACAAAGAGACGGTTAAGCAGTGATTTGATCAGTCTTTAGGTACATACATGGGGAACAAATTGATAATGCGTTCTTCATTCTACCAGACAAATGTATAACAATGCTTGGAAGTTGAAGCTAGACAAATTCAGATTAGAAAGAATGTGCAAAAATTTAACAGAGAGTGCAGTCAATCTCTGGGATGATTTACCAAGGATTGCGGAGCATTCTTCATCACTGGCAATTTTTAAATCAAGATTTCTTTTTAAGATATACTGTAGTTGAAACAGCAATTAATTCAGAGGAGTCCAATCATCACAACAGAAAAAATTCTAGGTAGCATTAGATACTTTGAAAAAGAGATTTACACTCATTAAGAAGTGTATATTACAATAGTGTTAAGATACTGAACTAAGTCCCGTTCTCATCTTATTTCCACTGTTCCAAGATATGGGTCTTTATTTTGGAGTCTTGGATACCTTTATGGCTCCCTACCATAACTTGTTTTATTACTGTAAAGGTGATTGTCTGAAGACTTCAGTAAGACCTCAAGAATGTGGTTCAGTATAACTTTTTTTCACTTAAATTTGAAAGCACTGCACTTTAGACTTCTCCAAAGATCGGTATTCCCAGGATTGGATAGTTTGCCTATAGGAGACATACCTTGAATAAATAAGCTATTACAAATGGTTGCAAGTTAAGAGAGAACTTAATTTCTCCAATGTGCCTTGTTATCTAACTTTAGGGACTCCATTTTATCAGCCTTTAAATAGTTACTTCTTTTATCCAGGTTTTCACTGAAGGACTCCAAGACAAGACATTCAGTCCTATAGAATATGTTGTGTCATTCAAGACATCAGTAATTGTAGGAATTAAACCAACTTGTACTGTTTTGGAAAAAAGAATAGCACTCCTATTATGATGAAAGGTGAAAATGCTGTATAGAAGATAAACTAAATCAATAACTAATTGTAGTGTATTCATCCACTTTAAGGGTTAATACAACAACCAAGATCAGATAATGATAACCTAAGTCCCATTTAATACAGTCAGATAATTCAGATGATTTATAGTTCCCATGGATTTTTGTTAGCAGTGGATTTGCAGTCTAGATGAGATTATTTTTCACCATTCATTCAGGCTTCATGATGAACAGGTAGGTTTGGTGAAATGCTTCTGTATTTGACACTTAAAACTTTGTAAATCGAAGTGTTTTTTTTTACTTTATCAGCACATAGGACTTAGTGTTTCTGCAGACAGAAACCACTGCTTTCCCAAGCCCATGAAGCAAGCTATGAAGCAAAATGAAGATCTGCTTCAAAATCTAAGTTTAATTATTTCATAGTGGCACCTGCTCATGCATTAATATTTAGAGATCTATCAAGATTTCCATTTAAGCATCCTATTTTCAGGGCATCACACAGTTACGATACCAAGGTCAAGTTCTGATCTCCACTGTGTGTGTAATCCAGAATAAATCCACTGAAATTAATGATATTGCTCTGGTAACAGAACCCAGACTCCTGCCCACTATCCTTATAAAATAGAACATTCCTGTAAACTAGAACAAGTAATCCCACCATGCTAGTTATAACTGATTCTAATGGCTTCCAATTACTGTGATTAAAATGAGTGTTATAGGAGAGCATATGTTATTTTTTGGTTCCATTTAAGTGACCTTCAGCTTTCCAGGAGTCCATCAGTTATCCACCTTACTCAATGATCTAGTAACTTGGTAAACAGTTAAAACAAAGCCCCACTTCTCAGTCCATGCCTATGCTGAGTCCAAAAGCAGAGGTGGGTGTGCAAAGGCAGCTTTAACACCCACCTCAGATGCCTACTTTATGTTCTGCTTCCTAATAAACAAAGGAAGTAGAAAATACCGAAACCACAGTGAACCCTGCCACAACATCACCCCATCCCAGGAGATGGGACATTGCTCAATTTGTAATGAAAGAGATGCCGGGGCTCGAGCAATTTTTTTTTTACTTTCATAACTCATGTGCCAAGCCCAGAGGTGTCGGGGCTCTGAACTGCCAAGCCTAGAGGTGTGGGGGTTCAGCCTGAGAATAAATTAAGCACTGAGATGGGAGCAGGGTTGGCACAGGGCTCTTACCCCAGCTGTATTTCAGCCTGGAATAGCCCTTATGTTGGTGGTATTTCCCAGGATCCATCTCTATCAGCAGTGCACAAAGCAGGAGTGGGTCACAGGTGACCAGGTCCATGGACAGGAATTGACTGTCACCTGATTTAGCCCAACAATTTCCTCTGTAAGGAAAAGAAGTTTGGGAGTGAAAACTGTTCCTTGTTCAATGGATGTTGCAGATGAAATTCTACTCTGTTGTATGGATCTGCTATAGAGGGAAATAATGGGGCAGAGCACCTCTTTCCCTCACCCCACCATTTATCCCTGTAGAAGTTGTCTAAATTATCTGTTACCACTCAAGAAAGAGATTTTGGTGTAGTTGTGTAATTGTGTAATTGTTCTCTGAAAACATCCACTCAGTGTGCAGCGGCAGTCAAAAAAGCAAACAGAATGCTGAGAATAATTAAGAAAGGGATAGATAATAGGACAGAAAATATTATGTTGCCACTATATAAATCCATGGTATATCATGTTGCCACTATATAAATCCACTATATAAATCCATCCACATCTTGAATACTGTGTGCAGCTGTGGTCTCCCCATCTTAAAAAAAGATATATTGGAATTGGAAAAGTTCCAGAAATGGGCAACAAAAATGATTAGGTGTATGGAAAGGCTTCCATATGAGGAGAGATTAATAAGACTGGGACTTTTCAGCTTGGAAAAGAGATGGCTAAGGGGAGATATGATTGAGGTCTATAAAATCATGACTGGTGTAGAGAAAGTACATAAGGAAGTGTTGTTTACTACTTCTCATAACACAAGAACTAGGGGTCACCAAATGAAATTAATAGGCCGCAGGTTTAAAACAAATAAAAGGAAGAATTTCTTCACATAACGCACAGTCAACCTGTGGAACTCCATGCCAGAGGATGTTTTGAAGGCCAAGACTACAACAGGGTTCAAAAAAGAATTAGATACATTCATGGATGATAGGTCCATCAATGGCTATTAGCCAGGATTGGCAGGAAGGGTGTCCCTAGCCTCTGTTTGCCAGAAGCTGGGAATGAGCGACAGGGGATGGATCACTTGATGATTACCTGTTCCGTTCATTCCCTCTGGGGCACCTGGCACTGGCCACTGTCAGAAGTCAGGATACTGGGAAAGATGGACCTTTGGTCTGACCCAGTAGGGCCATTCTTATGTTAACCTCCTACAACAGAGTCCAGGAAAAGGGCCTGGTGTAGACCTACTATCCTGGCTCCATGCTAGTTACGCAAGGGGAATCCAGACAGAGGCTAGTTAAAACAGCTTTCCAGCTGCTTTGCATTTCCAGAACAGCACAAAGTAATGAGATCATTGGGGAGAAATGGACTCCTAGTCTTTCATATAATCCCAGTCTGGGCTAAAACTTTGTGTAAAGACATCTCTATCACTTTCTAATCTCTAAATTCAGGTATCCCAATATGGATATTTATCAATTTGTTCCAAAACCTCCTCTAATGATACCTCAATCTGGGACAGTTCCTCATATCTGTCACCTAAAAAGAATGGCTCAGGTTTGGGAATCTCCCTCACATCCTCAGCCGTGAAAACTGATGCAAAGAATTAATTTAGTTTCTCTGCAATGGCCTTATCGTACTTGAGTGCTCCTTTAGCACCTTGATTGTCCAGTGGCCCCACTAGTTGTTTAGCAGGCTTCTTGCTTCTGATGAACTTTAAAAAAAATTGCTATTACTTTTTGAGTCTTTGGCTAACTGTTCCTGAAATTATTTTTTGGCCTTCCTAATTGTATTTTTACACTTCATTTGCCAGTGTTTATGCTCCTTTCTATTTTCCTCACTAGGATTAACTTCCACTTTTTAAAGGATGCCTTTTTGAGTCTCCTTGCTTCTTTTACTTTCTTGTTTAGCCACTGTGGCTCTTTTTTGATTCTCTTACTATGTTTTTTAATTTGGGGTATACATTTAAATTGAGCCTCTCTTATGGTGTCTTTAAAAAGTTTCCACACAGCTTGCAGAGATTTCACTTTTGGCACTGTACCCTTTAATTTCTGTTTAACTAACCTCATTTTTGTGTAGATCTCCTTTCTGAAATTAAATGCTACAATGTTGGGCCACTGTGGTGTTTTTCCTGCCACAGAGATATTAAATTTAATTATATTATGGTCACTATTACCAAGCAGCAGTTAACAAAGTGTATGGCTGGATTAGTGCTGTTCTCTGGCAACCTGAGAGCTAGCACTGCCTCTGGGGCAATAAACAGCTCAGTCTTTAATTTAAGGAGTCTCCAAATTAAGTTCTATGTTAGGCCAGGTGTCAAGGCCTGCCTCGGGAATGGGTATGGCAAAGGCACCAAATCACTTTTACACCATGCTTCCCAGAACTGTACCACATGCAGCTCAGCCAGACTAGAAAATCCAGGATGAAATTTTTACTTTTGGCCCTCCCTCGGAGGGAGTCCCTCCCCAAGGAAATCCAAAGTAACGTTCTATGTGAAATTCAGGGGATGTTTTTGTTGATTTAGCTCTATGCTAGATTCAGACTGATGGCTTCTAGAATATTGTTGATGGCATCATTGTATTGTATGTTCACAAGATGGACTGTGAGAAACAGTAAAGACAAGTAGAAAGGAATAGATCATTGGTTCCCAAACTTGGGGGGCATGCCCCCCCAGGGGGTTGTGAAGAAATTCCAAGGAGAGCACGAGACTGCCCGGCACTTGAGCTCCCGGCCGGGAGGCTAGCCCCCAGGCCCTACCATCCTGTCCACACTCCCCCACAGCTACGACACCATGCAGGCAGTACAGCTTGCACCTGCCCACCTCCCAGGCTTTCCAATAAGCCAGTCCTGCCACTCTGAGTGGCCTGGTAAGGGGGTGGAGAGCGGGGGGGTTGGATAAGGGGCAGGAGGTCCCAGGGGAGCAGTCAGGGGACAGGGAGTGGTTGGATGGGGCGGAGGTTCTAGGGGGGCAGTCAGGAGACAGGGACTGGGGGGTTGGATGGGGTGGGGTCCCGGAAGGCAGCAGTCAGGGAACAAGGAGCGGGGGGGGATTGGATAGGGAGTGGGGTCCCGGGAGGGGGGGCAATCAGGGGACAAGGATCGCAAGGATCGGAGAGGGGGAATGATGGTAAAGGAGAGGTGGGGGGGCATGAGGGTTTCTCAAAAATTAAAAAGGGAGCGTGATGCCAAAAAGTTTGGGAACCACTGGAATAGTCTGAATCTTCACAAATTTTAGAAGCTTCAGACACTGATGTTAGTTTTGCAAGTAACAGTAAGTAAAACAAATGGCTCTTTGGAAGAGAGTTTCATAAAAAATATTAATTTTTAAAGAAAAATAAGCTCTAACCCTCACAAGTGCAGTCTAACTTTTCATTTTCCCAGAGGTCCAGGTTCAACTTTGAGTTGGCAAATTGACTAATTTTTTAAGCCACAAAAGTACAGCCATCAGAGTCTCTATAGATATTGAACATCTGGAACAAAGACAACTTTTAGAAGCCTAAAGGCAATGGGGAAAGAGTCCTCTTTTATAAGAACTTTCACAAAGTTCTTTGCATCTTCAGATAAAAGGAAAGGTTTTCTTATCTCTTCAAGGTGACTGGTCCCCATTCTCCTCTACTACACTTGAGCATTAATCAAGGGCATCTCCATTTAGTCATTGGATTTACACTGGTTTAAAACAGGTACAAGTAAGGGAACAATCAGGTCAATTATGTTGTTTTGCTGCAAACCTTCACTAAGTTCTCTAAGTGAGACGAGGGATTTGAGGTTTCAATACTAAGCATAAAAAATGTGTCAGCGCCTACTGTTTGGGTTTCATTTAAAAAAATATGTTCACAAGACTGCAGAGTTTTCTACTCTAAATTCTTGCAAATATTTTGCATCAGTGAAGTTAAAGATGATCGTTTCATAGCATTGTTTCCTCTGTCCATATTTAGAAGCTACAGTAATCTACATTGTGACCCAAATGCCACTGGATTATTGCCACACAATGCCACCTGTTTCTAGACTATAGTCAGATTGGGCAACCCTTACTAATGCTGATATGTATCTTATTCTGAGTCATATAATTTAATCAGTGGGGCTTCTCAGAGTAAGATGCTACCTAAATATGAATATGGGAAGCAGAATCTGGCCCTTTGTGATGAAAGGTAGACTGTAGCAGAGTCATTAGATCGCCTATTTAGTAGGATGACTCACTGCTGGCCCAGTCTGTCTGATTAGCATATCTGGGTAAATTGTACTAGTTTATTTCTGCAATACTCAAATGAAATTAATAAATTACTAATGAAAGTCTTACATATGATTTTTATCATCTAGATAGTGCTCTTCCTCCCACCAATCCATCTCAATTGCCCTTTCTTCCTCCTCACATCCATTTATATCCCAACAGGATCTGAACTTTATAGCTCTTTTGAGTATTAATCTTAGACTGGCTGCTGGGCTAGTGTTTGCTAGGTTCTAGCAGGATGAAATGTAATCTTTTACATGGTTTAAGACCCCTGAAGTTTTATAATCTGAAAGGTAACTAAACAGAATTGTAGGGTTCCATGTTTTAGTCTGATTGATTCCACATAAATTATGCTTAATTTACATATTGGGAGTTGTTTATGTTTTAATTGACAACCCTGAAAACTCAATCTGAGCTCTGACTCAAGGTAGGCCTGCAGTATTTATGCCCTCAGTTGCATCTCAGCAACCTAATTAGCATTGCACAGGTGTAACAGAGGGAATGATTAGGTCTGAAGCATTTTCCTGGTAGCGATCTGCAGAAAAAGACAACCCTGCAGTACTTTTAGATCACAAGTTGGACAGGAAGAAAGCCATTTGTGTTTATAAACGGATCACATTTTACATGAATCAGTGAGATTCAAAATATCAAACAACTTTAGAGTTACTTTTGAGAATACAGTTTCATGTTGGTCCCATTGCTCTATGCCAGTATGACTCATTCTTCTGAGTGTACTTAGTCAGAATTTTGAAACCATTACTGTCTATTCTCTAATATAGTTAAATCAAAAATAATTCCTGTTTAATTACTGTTTTCAAGTTGTCTGTCTGTGCACTTACCGCCCCCATAACTGATTTATCTGCAAGAATAAATCAGAGTCCATAGAATTATTCAAGCCATAAGAATATTGTTTTGATTTCTTAGCACATTAGGATTGCCAGGTTCAGTGGGATGAATTTAGAAGTTTAACCATTAAACTGTTAACTGAAGCATTCCATCTTCCCCAGGTATGTCAATTGTAAAGGCCGAAACAGTCCTTTCACTTACACAAGCACAAATGCCCAAACAAAATAGAAGAGGAACCTGGTTACCACTCCCAGGATAGGGCCTGAGCCAAGTTCCACAGTTATATAATGGTAATGTAAGATACTTGTTTTGTAAAACCACTGAATTCCAGATCAGCGTGAGTGACACTACTCAACTGTTTATACCCATTTTCTGGACAATTTAAATCCAAATGTTCTTTATACTGCTATTTATGATGCTGATGAATTGAGCCCCGAATATTAAACTTCTGAGCAAGGATGGTCAAATCATTAGGGTGCTGGCCTAGGACTTGAGACCTGAGTTCAAGTATTTGCTTGGCCAGGCTTCCTGTGTGACCTTGGCAAGTCACTTATCCCATTTATCTGATGGGGAATGTAGAAACAGAGAATAACAGTTCCCTACCTCACAGGGTGTTGTGAGAATAACTACATAAAAGATTGTGAAGTGCTCAGATACTATAGTAGTGGGGACCATATAAGTACGTAAGATGACTTAAGAGCCAAAGTGCCATTCCTCCTGAATTCCCGTCAAGTGCAGTTTCTCCCTCCCTCCCTCCCAGCCAGCCACCCATCCACTTCCTTAGCTCAGTGAGACTCTCACTCACACAAGTATAAAAAGCTGCAGTTTAAAGCTTTTCTGCATTCATTATGACCTTAAAATGCAACTCTATTTTGTTGTGACTTCTGACTCAAACCCTACATTGGGGTGCATTAGTGCAATCCCCTATGCAACCCTATTAACTTCAGTGTAAGTCTGCACAAATAGTGCTAGAAGATCCCAGTGCAGATACTATTTTTGCTTTTCACTAAATGGCATTTGTTCCTATTGCAATGAGAAAACAAAAGAAAAGAAAGCTTTTCGTTACTACACATCTTTTGATTTAGAGAGTATCTAGGAATAAAAGATAGTGTTTAAATAAAAGAGTATGTTTAAATATTTCTGTGTTAAATGAAAATTTTACATACGTTCAGAAATGACAGAACACAGATAGAACATTACCTTAAAATTCGGGTTAAATACCTCATTTAACAGCTTCATTCCTCTCATGTGAAGATTCACCTACAGACTAAAACTTGGACTTTTTAAACTGTTTATTAACACTAAAGTTTGTGAGAGTCAATGTGCCAAAGACTTTAAAATAAGAACATGCAGTCAGTTATGTACTTCAAAATTATATGTAGTTTGAATCTTGTGCTAGTGGTATTTTATGTTAAATGATTAGTGAAATACTGAACTATCATCTTTAGTACTAGCACATTCAATGCATTCAATACAGCACATTATGGTCATACAAAGCGAGTCAGCCCAGCTGATCTTTAAAACTTCACAGTTCAGTTTGAAATTGTACCCAGAAATCATTCTGACAAGCTAATGGATTACGTTCAATGTAAGATTTTTGACCTCCCGGGATGAAGCTGAAAGTCAAAAAGGTGATGCTAAACACCTTTTTGTTCCTTGGTACCTTTGAAGTAGCAGCTTTTTAAAGAGCATTAAGGCGAAAGACTTCATACATCACTGTACTCGGCTCTCAACGAAATAAATTCAGCTAATTATTTACATGTCAGTGTATTGTTCATATTGTTGACTCGCAGCTTCTTTAATTTTAAATAGGTTTGGCATTTTGCCTTGGATTTACTTTAGACCTCAGTTATTTATCCTTTGCAACATGCTAATCCTTCCCTTGGCATAACATGCAACACTTATTCTGAGGTACTAAGTAGCCAAACAGTTGCTTCCTTAATGACAGAGGAAAAATAACTGCTGAATAAAACAGCATTTTAAAAAATTCAATATAATTGTCAGGGTTTTAAAATTTATATTCCAGCTCAAAGGCATGCCATTGATAATGCCATTTGTTTTCTAAGAATGAGAATGGTTCAAAAGGTTGGTTATCTTACCACGGGCCCACAACAAACACTAGAATCCTCCTCATTCTGGCATAATAAGAGCAAATGGCTAGAAGCAGATGCTAGACAAATTCAAATTAGAAATAAAATGCAAGTTTAAGTGAGGACAATAAGACACTGGAACTACTTACCTAGGGAAGTGGTGGCTTCCCAATTACTTTAAATCCTTAAATCAAGGCTGGATACCAGATCGGAACATATGTTCTAGCTCAACTAGAAGCTATGGGTTTGTTGCAGGAATGCCTGGGTGAAATTCTATAGTCATTGTTTGCAGGAAGTCAGACTAGATGGTCATAATGATTCCTTCTGGCCTTAAACTAAAGCTTCTATGTTCACATTGCTTAGCTACTAATGGGACTTATCTTCCTGTTATTTCAAGATTCACGGTCTTCTGCAAACAAATCATTCTGGAAGTTTAACTGGAATCAAAACTTTAAAGAGTCAGATTAACAAAATTTGTCTTATTTTAACTATGTAATCAATTTATAGATTTTTAGAGTCCAAGTTAGTTTCAGTTTGTAAAGTATTAATATCAGTGTCTAGGTATGTGTCTGTTTATTGAAAGCCACAGGATTAAAATGAGTGTTGGCCATTAAAAACTTTCTTCACCAACAACTACTGCATATTATTTCTCAGTATTTATAAACAAAGAATCTCTGACACGAGAGTACAGCCAATCAGCAGTAAAGTTTCCCATATAATCTTGTCCACCTCAACTCACCTGCCTTCCAGAGCGTTTGCACAGATCTTGTCCATTTTGAATGCCACAGAGAGCTTTAGAAAGCCTGACTGAAGAATCGATCATTGGCAAGACTTCAAAATGTAAGCACTTTGGGAGACTGACCCTCTTTTCATTGCATATGGTGCCTCATACAATGGGGCCCTAGTTGTAATACAGAATAAGGCTTTGAGAAGAAATTTCAGATGGACCATCTATTCTAAAATTTTATTTCTTATGCATCATGTATAAATAGTGAACTAATTCCAAGAAGTTTAAAAAGTTACACATACTTTTATCAGAACCCTCAAGATGTGCACAGATCTAAACCAAGCAGTCACTTAGGATTTGTAGAAAAGTGGATTCACTGCTGGTGCATCCCCATATGGCTGAGAATGGTTTTGCAGTTTTTCCTTTCTAACACTCGCTGCTGAGAGTCACCCTAGTTCTGCAGAGGTCTGCTTCTTCTTGTGACTCAGCCCTCCAGCAAGGTCACTTTAAAATTTCTCCCCTCCTCTGGGATAAGCGTCCAACAAATAATTCCAAGACCTTGCATCAGGTCTTCAGCTCCAACTCTTGGCCTCATGGTCCTTATATCCTTCTCTCAGAGTTTCATATTGTCCTTATCCCCTTACATCAAGAGACCTTATGCCATCTTCTCAGTGGCAACATTGGGTTCCAGTCCTGGGACCCTAGGATGAGCAGTCTGCTCCGTCAGACACCTTGCTACCACTTCCCTGGACACTTTCCTACCATTAATCTTTCTTCAGCCCCCCCCCCCCACCTCTCCCTGGGCTCTTCATAATGAGGAACACCTCTTAGTGTCTCCCCACACATCTGGTTCCTTGTCTTGAGTGTCAGCCACAGGATCTTGCACCAATCTCATGTCTTACAGGTAACTTCCTTGCCCAGCAGTAGCCTTCCTGTTCTCCACTTCTGCATCATTTACCACTAAGCCCTGGTTTATACTACGGGGTTAGGTCGAATTTAGCCACATTAGGTCGATTTAAAAATGAATGCGTCTACACAACCAACCCTGTTCCATTGACCTAAAGGGCTCTTAAAATTGACTTCTGTACTCCTCCCTGGCGAGGGGAGTAGTGCTGAAATCGACCTTGCTAGATCGAATTTGGGGTAGTGCAGACGCAATTTGATGGTATTGGCCTCCGGGTGCTATCCCAGAGTGTTGCAATGTGACTGCTCTGGACAGCACTTTCAACTCGGATGCACTAGCTAGGTACACACAAAAAGCCCCAGGACATTTTGAATTTCATTTCCCGTTTGGTCATCGTGGCGAGCTCAGCAGCACAGGTGACCATGCAGTCCCCCCAGAATTGCAAACGAGCTCCGGCATGGACCGAAAGGGAGACACTGGATCTGATTGTTGTATGGGGAGAAGAACCTGTGCAGGTCGAACTCTGATCAAAAGAGAAATGCTAATATATATGCCGAAAATCGCACAGGGCATGCTGGAGAGAGGCTACAACAGGGACACACAGCAATGCCACATGAAAGTTAAGGAGCTCAGGCAAGTCTACCAAAAGACAAAGGAGGCAAACGGTTGCTTTGGATCAGAACCCCATACATGCCACTTCTATGATCAGCTGCATGGCGTTCTATGGGAAGACCCTACCACTACCCCATCACTGTCCGTGGACACCTGCAAGGGGGGAGTCTCACGCAACAGGGGGGAGGATTTTGTGGATGAGGAAGAGGAGGAGGAGAAGGAGGAGAATGCGCAGCAGGCAAGCGGTGAATCCGTTCTCCCCAGCAGCCAGGACCTTTTCATTACCCTTGAGCCAATACCTCCCAAGGCGGGATCCCCAACCCTGAAGCCGGAGAAGGCAGCTCTGGTGAATGCACATTTGTAACTACAGTACAGGGTTTAAAAGCAATAGTGTTTAATGTTTGATTTGCCCTGAAGAATTGGGATGCATTCGTGGCCAGTACAGCTACTGGAAAAAAGTCTGTTAACGTGTCTGGGGATGGAACGGGAATCCTTCAGGGACATCTCCATGAAACTCTCCTGGAGGTACTCAAAGCCTTTGTAGAAGGTTTCTGGAGAGGGTTGCCTTATTTCATCCTCCATGGTAGGACACTTTACCACACCAAGCCAGTAGCAAGTAGTGTGAAACTATTGCAGCACAAAACATGGCAGCGAATGGTCCTGGGTTTTGGTTGCATTCAAGCAACATTCAGTCTTTATCTTTCTGTGTTAGCCTCAGGAGAGTGATATCATTCATGGTCGCCTGGTTGAAATAGAGGAATTTTTGTAAGGGAACAGTAAAAAGGATCCCATTCATGCTGGGTTGTTTGCGCTTGGCTAAAAGGGATCATCCTGGAGGATAGCCATGTGGTGGGGGGAGAGGTGAAGGGATCATCCCAGAGAATAACCATAGGGTGGGGTAGGGAGAGGTGTGTGCTCCACATCCACTCGAAAACCGCAGCCCCTTCTTTTAAATGTAAAACCCAAGTGGCATTGCTTGCTATGGGAAAGGATGGCACTGCAGTTTGAAACTATTCCCACGTTATGAAGGCGGAAGAAGCCAACCCCACATACCCTTTAGCTTACCATGGCTGCCTGGAAACCAGATTCTGTTGCCCAGCCATGTGTGATGTGTCACTATACCGGAAGGTGCTCAATATAAAAGGCAAAATGCGACCTTGTACCTAAAGCACATGTGCTGTCTGCTGTGAATTGCTTGATTCACTGTGAAAGAGTCTCCCTTTTGTTCTCAGAAATGTATCATCTTCAATTTTACTCTCCCTTTTTATCTCCCCCAGGTGCAAATGTTTCTATGCACCCCCTATCATCTCTGACCCTGAGGTTACTGCAGATTAGAAGGTGAAAAAAACGCACTCACAATGACATGTTTTCCGAGCTTATGCAGTCCTCCCGCACTGATAGGGCACAGCTTAATGCATGGAGGCATTCAGTGCCAGAGGCCAGGAAAGCACTAAGTAAGCGCGAAGAGCAGATGCAGGAGGTGATGCTGAGGCTAATGGGGGAGCAAACAGATACGATGAAGCTGTAGGAAAGCCAGGAGCTGTTGGAGATGCAGGAAAGCCAACAGGAGCACAGACCCCCGCTGCATCCATTGTATAACCGCTTGTCCTCCTCTCCAACTTCCATATCCTCCTCACCCAGACACCCAAAAGCGTGGGGGGATTGGGGAAGCTCCAGGCACCCAACCACTCCACTCCAGAGGATGGCCCAAGCAACAGAAGGCTGTCATTCAAACAGCTTTGATTTGTAGTGTGGCTACAATAAGCAATGTGGCCTTGTCCTTCCTTCCTCCTGCACCCCACCTCACCTGGGCTACCTCGTCAGTTATCTCACTTTTTTTTAATTAATAAAGAAAGAATGAATGGTTTAAAAACAATAGTTACTTTATTTCCTTTGCCAGCTGTGATCAAAGGAGGGAGGGTGGTTGGCTTACAGGGAATTAAAAATCAACAAAGGGGGTGGATTTGCAGCAAGGAGAAACACACACAGCTGTCACACCATAGCCTGGCCAGTCATGAAACTGTTTTTCAAAGCCTCTCAGATGCGCAGTGCACCTAGCTGTGCTCTTCCAATTGCCCTGGTGTCTGCCTGCTCAAAATCGGCCGCCAGGCAATTTGCCTCAACCTCCCATGCTGCCATATTTGTCTCCCCCTTACTCTCACAGATATTATGGAGCACACAGCAAGCAGCAATCACAAACAATGGGAATGTTGGTTGTGCTGAGGTCTAACCGAGTCAGTAAACTGTGCCAGCACGCTTTTAAACGTCCAAATGCACATTCTACCACCATTCTGCACTTATTCAGCCTGTAGTTGAACAGCTCCTGACTACTGTCCAGGCTGCCTGTGTATGGCTTCATGAGCCATGGGAGCAAGGGGTAGGCTGGGTCCCCAAGGGTAACTATTAGCATTTCAACATCCCCAACAGTAATTTTCTGGTCTGGGAAGTAAGTCCCTTCTTGCAACTGCTCAAACAGCCCTGAGTTCCTAAAGATGTGAGTGTCATGAACCTTTCCCGGCCATCCCATGTTGATGTCAGTGAAATGTCCCTTGTGATCCACCAGTCCTTGCAGCACCATTAAGAATTACCCCTTGCAGTTTACGTACTGATTGGCAAGGTGGTCTGGTGCCAAGATAGGGATATGCGTTCCATCTATCACCCCACCACAGTTAGGGAACCCCATTGCAGCAAAGCCATCCAGTATGACCTGCGCATTTCCCAGAGTCACTACCCTTGATAACAGAACGTCAGTGATTGCATTGGCTACTTGGATCACAGGAGTACCCACAGTAGACTTGCCCACTCCAAACTGATTCCCGACTGACCCCATTCCCGACGGACCGATAGCAGTTGGGCATTGCAAGCTTCCACCAAGCTTCCCTCTCCCTGAAGTGCAGAAATACCAAGCTTCGCCACTCACTTCTCAACTGTCAAGGCAGCTCTCATCTTGGTATTTCTGCACTTCAGGGAGAAGGAAAGCAACTCACAAAGTTCAAGGAAAGTGGTTTTATGCATGCAAAAGTTTCACAACCACTGTGAATCATCCCATACTATGTGATCGCACCAGTCTGTGCTTGTTTGCCAGGCCCAGAATTGGCGTTCCACTGTATCAACCAGCCCCACTCCCACCCAATTGCCACAGCCTGTGCATTCAGGAACGTCTGTGTCCATGCCCTCATCACAATCATCCTCGTGCTGGTGTCTCTTAGCCCGGTTCTGCACATACTACAGGATAATGCGCAAGGTGTTTACAGTGCTCACAATAGCAGTGGTGAGCTGAGCAGGCTCCATGCTTGCCGTGGTATGGCGTCTGCACGGGGACCCAGGATAAAAGGTGCAAAACAATTGTCTGCCGTTGCTGGGGGGGGGGGGGGTGACTGACAACATGTACCCAAAACCACCCTCGACAATGTTTTTGCCTCATCGGCACTGGGAGCTTAACCCAGAATTCCAATGGGCAGTGAACACTGCGGGAACTGTGGGATAGCTACCCACAGTGCACCACTCTGTAAGTCAATGCTAGCCATGGTATTGAGGACACACTCTGCCGACTTAATGTGCTTAATGGGGACATACATAATTGACTGTGTAAAATCGATTTCTGAAAATCAACTTCTATAAAATCAACCTAATTTCATAGTGTAGACATACCCTAAGAGAGTAACTGCAGAGTTCTTCCCTATCTCCCTGCTACCTCTTTCTTCTTCTTCCTGGGTCATGTCGCATAGCAGACTTGCTTCCTGAGTCTATGATTGCCATGCCCTATACTTCGTATCTTGTTCATGACTTAGAATCTTGCACCTTTCCCAGTATTTAGAAAATCGCAGAATAGCTTTTTTTTTTTTATTGGGCCCCATTTTTCTTATATTCTTGATAGATGTTGAAAGGAAAATTATTACTTTAAGACTTCTGAGTTTTCTAAATAAACACCTCCTTTCACTTATACAGTCTTTACAATTGCAAAGGACTGGATCTATCATTTCCTGAATTTACATATTATGCATAATCCATCTTTATGCTTGTTAATTAGAAATAAATTATTATTTAATCCACAATACCCTATTAGAATTCTAAATAAAGCCACTTCCTCTGAGGGCTTTGGATTATATCAACACTCAACTGTTGGGCATACTTCTTTGATTTTTTTCCCCCTTTGTTTCATTTGTCCACAGTTCTTGTCATGCCTTCCTTAGCTAGTTTTTTATTAGGTGTTTAAATTCCAGATTGTTTAATGGGATTCCTTGGTCAACTTGTTCATGATTAATAGCACTTTTTTTCTGTTTGTCTGCCACTTTATTGCCTACTCTGCTTACATATGTTATTACTATATGCTATTATATGCTATTACTATAGTTATATCCAGTTGTACCAGGTGGTTGTTAGCAGTAATATTTCATTAAAAATATCATTTCTGCTGTCAGATTTACCACTGTAAATTGCTTGCAGCCCTGATAAGGAATCAGACAGCATGGCCAGGGCAGCTAGTCACACATCTCGAGTCCAATTTAGTTCTAGTATAATCCCTGTTAGTTTAGATGTAAAGATGGATACAAAGTTAGTTAACCTCATGGCTTTCTTGAGTCTGAGTGAGGGCACACAGAAACCTATTCTCACTCTTCCTGTTCCATCTCTACATATATGTGGCAATAATGTCCCCACTTATCACAATTATATTGATTTGCTATATCTTGTAGATTTATCATTCTTTTGTTTATTTCATGATATAATTCCATGTGTATGATGGGGGCAGGGGATGATTTTCCAGTGACAGTATTTTCCCATAGCTTTGTATTTTGGTTTCTTTCAATCCTTTTTCATTAAGACTCTTTATCCCCTTCTGTACCCTATTTAGTGAGGAATTTTGATTTTTTTCCTACCCAGCCTCCACTTAATTCCCAACAATCATTATATATAGCTTCATGTTGTCAACTTTGCTATTACCTAGTACTTTGGCTCAAAAGCTTAAGTCTAGGAGCTTCATTCTAAGAGTGATAGGTGTTTCACTGGCTGCTATCTATAGTACACACAAAAGGTGCAGTAATGAAGGAACCACATGATACACAAAGCCAGTGCCTGGATATAGTGTAGTTTTCTCAGATTTGTGTGCTTTGCTCACCCAGAGGCCTGCCATCCACACTCAATTATTGGTTTAAATTTGTAGTCTGTAATATTATCACGTTTTCCTTATCTATTCCCCAAAATCTTCCAGAGATACTTTTAAGTAAGTTAATTCTACCTTTACACTTATCTTTAATAGCTTCAGTACTGTCCCTACAAGTGAGCTCGTGATCAAATACAAATTCTCAAAGTGATAATTGTCTCTATATTTATGTGTTGGTCACATAGCTACAACTTTACATCATTTTGGATTTTCCTTGTTGTGAGATCATTCACATAGTTTTGTTAATGGAGAATCTGAAGCCCCACTTGTTTCCCCAATTCTGCAGCTCTCTAAAGTGCATCACTGATTCTTTTGGTGGTACTTTCAAGGATTCTGCTTTTGGTCCATATGGCACAGTTGTCAGCAAATAATGTGATCTTCTTAGGAATATCATTTATCATAATGTTAAAGAGGGTTGGGCTAATTACTCTCCCCTGTAGAGTTCCATATGTGATTGAACGTTTGGTGAAAAAAGCTTACCCTATTTGGACTTGTATAGTTTTTTGCCTAAAAAGTCTATCTGTACATTATTCCTGTAATACCCAGGAGGCCACTTTATGAAACATTCCATTTATCTATAACATATTGTAGGCTTTTTCTATATCCAGAAAAGTTATTACAATTAATTCTTTGGTTGTCATGCTTTTTTGTGCATCTGTCTCTATCCTTGCAGTGTGGTCAATTGCTCTCCCACCAATTCTGAACCCACTTGCATCCCAGCTATGAATCTATTTCTTTCTAGGTGTGCTACTAATCTCTCCTTTACTATTCTTTC
This sequence comes from Dermochelys coriacea, assembly GCF_009764565.3. Lineage (NCBI taxonomy): Eukaryota > Metazoa > Chordata > Testudines > Dermochelyidae > Dermochelys > Dermochelys coriacea. The sequence goes on along the minus strand of NC_050068.2, from coordinate 188,719,274 downwards.
CATGGTTTTACCTAAACATGCTGTGAGGGCAATTGATCTGTATGCCTCAGGTCTTGAGCACAATTTAGCTGGTTCCTTTCCTGGAACAATAATCACATGTTTGCAGTCTTTAGGTATTTCACCTTTTCTCCATATGTTATTATATAATCTTAGTATCATCCTCAAGCATCCTTCACTTAGCTGTTTAAGCATTTCAAAGCTTATTTCATTCTTGTCTAGTGCAGTGCTTTTGTTCCTTATACTTTGTGGAGCTCTCTCATACTAAAGTTCCATTTCAAATAATATCCACATTCTTCTCCCACCTCTTTATTGTCACATCACTACCCTTAGTGAATATTTTTTCCTCTCCATGCGATTGTCATCACTGCTAACTTTTTAAAACACGGTGGCCAGAATTTCTGCCTTTTTCTTTTTGCAGCTTATTATTCCATGCCCTGAAACTGCAAGGTTTGGTATTATGTGGCTCTTACTCTTTATTCCTTTCATTTTCCTAATTTGTTTATATACTTCTGCTGTATTGGTATCTTTATTTACATTCCTGCAGCAAGTTCTCCAGCTTTCTTTTGTTGCCCTTTATAGCCCTGTATGCAACTGCCTTACTTTATTTTATATTTCATTAAGTCTTTGCTATTTAAAGAATCTTCTGCTGTTTTGTTTGCCTTATTCATTTTTCTAATTGCTAATTCACATTCCTTATTCCATCATGGTACATTTTTACTATCATTAACTAGTACTGGCAGCCTAGGAATAACTCAGCTGGCTGCCTTTGTGATTTCCTTAGTAACATTACTACAGGATTCCTCAATAACTTCATTTATACATTGCTCATTCACATATTCCTCACTTTAGTTTCTAAAGAGTTTCCAATTTGCTATTTTAAGATTCCAAGTGTGACTATTATCATCATCTTCAGTATTTCCTTTTCCTTGATATGTAATTAATGTCAGGAAGTAGTCATTACCCATTCCCTCCTCTCTGTAAATTTCCCAGCTGCTTTATTTGCTGTGGTGCTAGAAGGTATTCCCAAATCCAGGCATGAGAAGTTTCTGTCAGCTGAATTGAACCTGGTAGGTACGCCATCATTTAATATTACTAAATCATTCTCTTCACAGAATTGCTTAATACATTTTCCTCACTTCCCCACAATCTGTCCTGACCATTCAGATCACCATAGGTAATGAACTGACATCTGCAATTAACTCTTTCTGATCCATAGCCTCTAGTTTCCTGCATGTGTTATGAACATTATAAAGGCTCATAGATGCAGAATGTTTTGTATAGGTATCTCAATAGCATTATACTTGACATTTTGCTTTTTAACCTCTACTTCAACATACTTCAGGTTCTCCTTAAACAAAGGTGGAGACACTCCCGCCCTTTCCTATTTCTCTATCATGTCTATATATTCTGTAGCCTGGGATTTTATAGTATAGTTTTTCTATTAACTGAGTCTCTTATATGCATATTATGTTAGACTTTGTTTTCATATCAGTAATATTTTTCTTTAATTCCTGCACATGTCTTATTATGCTATGGGCACTCCAGCTGAAAATAGTAACCACCATTTTTTAACCTTCAATATTTACTTTACTGAGGTAAGTATGAAGTCATTCCCCTGATAGATTACTAGCCCATAGCTACTTTTGAGCAGCTTTAATTCTCATTTTCTGTTTTTTTTTTCCGTTTGAGACATACAATTTATTCCTTCAATCATAAACTCAATGAATCTCTGTTTCTATAAGTAGTATGTCAGCTCCTTTTACCCCAGTGTCACTTGTTACTTCCTTCCCATTAATTTGTTGCGGGCTATTCCCTTTCCCACACAACATTTTGTTTTTTCCTCTTAGGTATGTCCTAACAGCTTCTGCACATTAGTAATTTTGGTTTTTTGTATTTCTCTAGCTTGCTTTGCCTCTGTACATCCTCCATTTGTTGAGTTGTTTTCTGCCACACTTGCAACACTTTTATTGTGTTGTGTTTCTGTCCCTTCCTCACCACTATCCTATGAATTTTCACCCCTGCACTTACTATACCATATTTTCCCTTTGCAATTATTTGCTATGTTGCCAAATCTTTGGCACGTGTAAATCTCACCAGAGGAAGAATATAGGGCTTAGAGTAACTAAGGTAACAGACACTCTGGACTATCTGATAGCACCCTTTCCACAGCTGTGTTCAATACAGCTGTAGAGAACTTGCTATTACCTCCTCTTCTGCTAACGAGCATCTTAGAGAGACAAGGTGGGTAAGGTCATATCTTTTACTGGCCCAACTTCTGTTGGTGAGAGAGAGAAGCTTTCAAGCTACACCAAGTTCTTGAAGAAGGTGAAAAGCAGCTCTGTGTGGCTCAAAAGCATCTCTCTCTTACCAATAGATGCTGATCCAATGAAAAATATTACCTCACCCACCTTATGTCTCTAATATCCTAGGGCTGAGCTGGATACAACTACACTGCAATTAGCCTCTTAAGAAACATCACCTTTATTCTTTGCTTTATTTAGATTTCTTAACTAATTTTGCTTTATTTCCTTTTCTGACATTTCAACTGGCACACTATGTTCTACACCCCGGGTTGAATTTGAGTAGCTGACCGTTTATTTTTATTTTCACCTAGAACTTTTGTCTTAAGGAGCTTCCCTACTTGTTCCTTGTTTTTATAGTCCATTAAAAAGTCTCCACCAGGTAGTTTCTTAACTCTTTATTATATTTCCAGAACTTTTTTTTTATCTGCCCTGCAATACTCAGGGTGGGTTGATATCCCCTATCGCTATGTTCTTACATAGGGATTTTACAGTTATATAATTTTCCCCATTTCCCTGTCCTGACTTCTTATCTGCTAGCATTCTTCTAGTTCCAGAAATGCTACCCTTTTATTTTACCTTGTTTGCATCCAGTCTTCCTCAATACTTTCCCTATCCTCAACATCTAGCCTAGTTTCAGTTTCATGTATTATCTCTTCCATCTCACTTGGCCTAGCCCATCAGCTGAAGTTTCATCTAGACAGCAACCTACTGGGCGTTATCTCAGTAGATACGACCTTCTCTCACCCCACAGTTACCCAGCTCCAGCTCTTTCTTCACCAGACTTCCTTTCTTTATAGCAACACCCAGCTACTCCCCACCTGGGCTTCATCTTTTATTAGCTTTGGCCTACACTCCAGGTGCAACCAGATCTATTAATTAGCCTCTCAGGCCCACATTAACCCTTTCACCACTGGCAGTGAATGAGTTAACAGGATAGACACCCTATCTCAATATTATTGTAACCTTTTTCTTCCCCCCTCTTTTGTTCATATTACCTGTAAAGTTAGATGGTAACTTACCTGTGATGGCATTTTTGGACTTTCTCATATTCTGTAAAATGTGAGGCATGTTGTCTTCTTCTGGTCAAAGTAGCTGGAATCACATAGTTTATAAGATAGTTCACAGGGATATTACTGTTCTTCACAATTTAATAGTTATGAACGCTGGCACAGTTATCATGATGAGCTTGGTCTGGCATCCCAAAGTCCAAGCTTGGTAAAAGTGGTGCTAGATGACATTTATAACACCACCTAGGGGACTAAGTCTAACTGTTGGGTCATCCCAGTACCCAGTTTCCTGGCAGGATTAGATATTAGAAATTTGAGATAATGCATCGAAAGGAGAAGCCTTTATAAAATCATAGAAAGAGAGGGCTGGTTGGAACTTGAAGGGGTCAGCTAGTCCATTCCCTCACACTGAGGCAGGATCAAGTACATCTACTCCATCCCTCCCAGATCTTTGTCTAATCTGTTCTTAAAATCCTCCATTGATGGAGATTCAACAACCTCCCTAGGAGCTTTGTTCCAGTGCTTAACTGGTCTTGCAGTTAGGAAGTTTTCCTAATGTTTAACCTAAATGTCCCTTGCTGTAGATTCAGCCCATTACTACTTGTCCTCCCTTTAGAGGACATAGACAACAATTGACCACCATCATCTCTATATCATCCCTTAATATATTGTTATCAGGTCACCTCTCACTCTTCTTTTCTCACAACTGAACATGCCCAATTATTTCTTACCTTTCCCGATAGGTCAGTTTTTCTAAACTTTTTGTTAGTCTTCTCTGGATTCTCTCCAATTAGTCCACATCTTTCCTAATGTGTGGTGCCATGAATTGGACACAGTACTCCAGGTGAGGCCTCATCCAACCTGAGCAGAAGAATTGCCTCCTGTGTCTTAGATGTGACACTTCTTTAATGCACCTCAAAATTATATTTTTTGGCATAAAATGTTCAGTCATCTGTATTAACTATGCCAGTGGCAAAAGTCCCTAATAGTTTCATTCACAAGTAAAAAATGAAATTTGAGGCTCCTCAAAATATGTATCTATTTAGTACCATTAGTAGTGATATTCCTCAACTTCCTGGTCTTTGTTCTTCGAGAAGACACATTTTATCTTTGTATTACATGTATGTAATGTGTCCATCTACAAAAACACACGAGCATGTGTTTTCTAATTTCATCACAAGGGAAGTATATTAGTGCAAGTTTTCAACCACTTTCTGTAGTTCAGAATAAACAAATACAACTGTATCTGAAGCTGTCACAGCCAAGGATTACTCAGGGTCCCTTTTGTGACATAGTAAACTAAGGACCAACAGAAAACTGTTTTAATTAATTCAAACTAGTTCCTGGATATTGTTTGGATATAAGCATATAAAACAAACAAGCTATTCCATACTGAGTTGTGTTTTAAATGTATTGCAAACAAATATCAGAAATATGCTAAACATAGAAAACAGGATGTACACACAAGAGATGATAAATTACAATGAAACCTTATTTATGCCACTGTGTGTGTATTTATTTAATATGGTCTTTTGTTGTACAGCCACACACTTTCTACATTCAGCACCAGGATGGACAGTGCTGAGTGACGGAATAAAACTTAAGCAGTGACATGTGCAAAGGATCCCTGCCTCAGCTGTTGAGGAAGTTGAAAACATGTAGTCAGTAAAGCAGAGGACTATAGCAATAGAAAGGATGGCTTTGGGGTGCCAATTATTCAGTTTTATCACAGTTTTTGAGGCAAAATGTATCATCTTAAAATCAAAAATCTAGATTTTAACGAGAGCCTGTATAAAGGTAGTATATTGTACAGAGCAACCTGCCTGGTGAGGTTTTGAAATATGTATCCAAACATTCCTAACCCTAATTATTGAATGTTTGAGTCTTCTGAACAGTATTTTTCTCAACAATATAGCTAATGGAGCTATACAGTTATACATAAAGTTATACTTAAGGTAAGAACATAAGAATGGCCCTATTGGGTCAGACCAAAGGTCCATATATCCCAGTATCTTGTCTTCTGACAGTGGCCAATGCAAGTGCCCCAGAGGGAATGAACAGAAAAGGTAATCATTAAGTGATCCATCCCCTGTTGCCCATTCCCAGCTTCTGGCAAACAGAGGCTAGGGACATCATCCCTGCCCATCCTGGCTAATAGCCATTGATGGACTCATCCTCCATGAACATATCTAGTTCTTTTTTGAACCCTGTTATAGTCTTGGCCTGCACAACATCCTCTGACAAGGAGTTCCACAGGTTGACTGTGCATTGTCTGAAAAAATAATTCCTTATATTTGTTTTAAACCTGCTGCCTATTAATTTGGTGGCCCCTAGTTCTTGTGTTATGAGAAGGAGTAAACAACACTTCCTTATTTACTTTATCCACTCCATTTATGATTTTATAGACCTCTATCATATTCCCCCTTAGTCATCTCTTTTACAAGCTGAAAAGTCCCAGTCTTATTAATCTCTCCTGATATGGCAGCCGTTCCATACACCTAATCATTTTTGTTGCCTTTTCTGAACCTTTTCCAAGTACAATATATCTTTTTTGAGATGGGGCGACCACATCTGCATGCAGTATTCAAGATGTGGGCGTACCATGGATTTATATAGAGCCAATATGATTTCTTATTGTCTATCCCTTTCTTAATGATTCCCAACATTCTGATCGCTTTTTGGCTGCCGCTGCACACTGAGTGGATGTTTTCACAGAACTATCCACAATGACTCCAAGATCTTTCTTGAGTGGTAACAGCTAATTTAGACCCCATCATTTTATATGTAGTTGGGATTATGTTTTCCAATGTCCATTATTTTGCATTTATCAACTCTAAATTTCATCTGCCATTTTGTTGCCCAGTCACCCAGTTTTGAGAGATCCTTTTGCAGCTCTTTGCAGTCTGCCTGGGACTTAACTATCCTGAGTAGTTTTGTGTCATCTGCAAATTTTGCCACCTCACTGTTTATCCCTTTTTCCAAATCATTTATGAATATGTTGAATAGGACTGGATCCAGTACAGACCCCTGGGGGACACCATTACTTAGTTTATCTTTTGATAATTTCAGAGAACAGTGCCCCCTATATTTGATTTATCACACAAAAGATATTAGCCTATAAATTTAGTTCTAAGAAAATTTTAAATTCAAGAGTGAAGATATTAGGCAGCCATTTCTCTTTTTATTGCTGGAGAGTTGAAAAATTGCCAGGCTAATTTTCTTTGTCTGCTCTCAAAAATTCCAGTATGATGCACGACTACATGAAGGCAATGTACAAGAGCTTATAGCATGCAGGCAATCTAGCATCATATTTAGCTCCTAGATTAAGAAATGGAGCGCTGATTGGTCCCTGAAGTAATTTAAACACATGGATTAAATGTCAAGATTGAAAAATTGCACCTTAAATCATGTCATATCCATAGCATGGAGGCTTCAACCAGAGTTTAGCCTTGCTTTCTTCAAACACGGTGTTTAAGTCACTGTGAATCCATTCCAACAACTGTGTCTGGGAGTTGCTGTGTAAGTGATCTTTGGGAGCCATATAGAAATGTAGCAACTTTAAAAATACAAAATATATTTCCAAAACACTATTTTTTAAAAGGAAATCTGACATTTAAAGACAAGGTACAATGTTAAATACAATAAGTTTCCTTTTGTGAAACAGACCAGTAAGACAGAAATGCTACATACTGCAAAAGATAAGAGCTAGATCTTTCCATGTCCCAGCTTTGCATCAGTCTACTGGTGTAAAACAGTTCAAAACTCAGCAGATTTAGCCTCCTCAGGACCCCCTTGCATAGGAAAATTCTTAGGCGTAAAGTCTGCTATAGAGGCTCCTTCTCCACACATACCCACTTCTGACTCCCAGCATAAGGGCCATAGCCAGGGTGTCTCAGGAGTTATGTGAGATAGAGAATAGGATCTCCTCAGACCCCTTTGGTCAAAGCCCTGGTACTGAAAAAATAAAAGATAGGTAACTGCAGCCTTCACTCAGAGGACATCTCTACTTTTATAACTTCACTAAGCAAACACAGTTATTTTAGGTAGATGAGATAAGCTTGCTAAACAGCCAATGGTTGTCTTAAAATCTTTTCTTGCCCAAAGGCAGAAGGAACCAGAGTATTTTTAAATCCATTGTTTACTCTATACATGTTTCCCAGTAATAAATGCTAAGTCATCTAGTCAGGAAACATTAGCAATACGCTACAGCAGAAGTAGATAATTCTAAATATTAAATACCCAAATTAATGCTCAGTGAATAGGTTGCAAACAATGTATTCACTTACAGTTGCCTGTATGAAATATTAAATGTTATAAATCCACTAATTAAAATATTTTACAGACAATTCATGAGCAAAAAGGGCAGATTTTTACAAAATTGTTCACAATGAATAATTCTACCATCCGTAATTTGTACTTCAAGTGCTAATGTATGACCCTATTAGAATGAGAAGGTTTGTGGTTTTGGCAGTTTGGGAGAACAGGAAATGGGATTAAGAATTGCACATCAGGGTCATGTGTCCAATCCTGCCTTGTTGATAGTGACCTAAACTAGCTACAACCTAATGACAGTTCGGTGGTCTATGTGAAATTGGTACATTTCCTGGTAAACTACTGTCACATTAAAAAGTCTCCATGATACTTGGCACCATTTTTGGGTCTTAGTAGAGTCTAAGAATTGAATGGTTACAGATTTAATTTCTCACCTATGAAGCACATTTTCAGGGAAGTGGGCCCTCTCCCCCCTTTTAAAATCAGAACTATCTGATATGGTCTAACATCCGGAAGTTTATATTGCCCTTTACCAATGTGGTACAATAGAAGACTCTTGTTTATTGGATAGGTCATCTGATAGCTTTCATGATCATTAGATTCACCTAAAGAACACTTAAAAAGGGAACAGTGAGCAATATTCATAGATTCCAGATTGACCATTGTGACCATCTAGTCTCACCTCCTGTATACCACAGTCCTATAGAACTTCCCCAAAATAATTACTAGAGGATATCTCCAGTCTCATACTTTCAAAATATTGCACAGACAAGTTTATAGCTCTATACTTCTCATATCAGTTCGAATAAGGAGAGGAAGCTATGCACTTTAGACTCAAGAAGAGGCTACAGAGCCCTGTAATTGCAGTGTACTTCAGGGCCATTGACTACAACCACAAAATTACAGTGCTCTGGGACAGGTTAATGAATTCCATGGCATGCGTAACAGCCTGAAATTAAGCCCTGTTGCTCTTGTTGGGTTTGAAGCTTACCATTTTCCATGTTGCTTTTCTCCCTCATGATCATATGAGCGTTTAGCCCTTTGAACTTTGTTTTATTAAAGAAAACCAATCTTCTTGCTGAAAGCTTGTTGCTTTTATGGATTGTTGTATATTGGTACAACAGCAGCAGTTCTATCTTCTGTGGAATTTGAAATGCAATGAGTTAAACCTCCCATATATACCCAGAGAGATTGTAATTTAAGGCCACAGTCTTTAAGAATTCTGCATGATCTTGTTTGGAAACTGTGGCATTTCTCGGGATACCTTGTCATGATATATCTCAACTTTAGTAAGTCTTTAGATACTGTCTCACATGACTCTCTCATAAGCAAACTACAGAAATGCAGTCCAGATGAACCACACTCAGAGAATAGTGATCAATGATTTACAGTCAAAATGGAAAGGCATATCAAGTGAGGTCCCCAGAGGGATTGGTCCTGGGTCCAGTAATAGTCAATATCTTCACAAATTATTTGGATAATGCCATAGAGAGTACACTTATAAAGTTTTCAGATGATACCATGCTGGGAGGGGCTGCAAGCACTTTGGAGGACAGGATTAGAATTCAAAGTGATCTTGACAAATTGGAGAAAAGGTCTCAAACAGGATGAAACTCAATAGGAACAAATGCAAGGTACTCCACTTAGGAAGAAATAAATCACATACAAAATGGGAAATGACTGCCCAGGAAAGAGCACTGCAGAAAAGGATCTGTGGGTTATAGTGGATCACAAATTAAATGAGTCGTCATGTAATATTATTGCAATAGAGGGAACATCATTCTGGGATGTATTAGCAGGAGTGTTGTAAGCAAGACACGAGAAGTAATTCTTACACTCTACTCAGCACTCATAAGGACTTAGCTGAAGTACTGTGTCCAGTTCTGGGCACCACACTTCAGAGAATGTGGACAAATTGGAGAAAGCCTACAGGACAGAAACAAAAATGATTAAAGGTCTAGCAAACATGATCTGAGGAAAATTTGATAACATAAATTGGGCTTGTTTAGTCTGGAGAAGAGAAGACTGATGGGTCATAACTATCTTAACGTATGTAAAAGGTTGTTATAAAGAGGAGGGTGATAAATTGTTCTCCTTATCCACTGAAGACAGGACAGGAAGTAATGATCTTAAAATTGCAGCAAGGGAGATTTAGGTTAGACATTAGGAAAAACTACCTTACTCTAAGGAACTTAAGCTCTGGAACAAATTACCTAGGGAGGTTGTGGAATCTCCTGTCACTGCAGATTTTTAAGAACAGGTTCAACACACACCTGCCAGGGATGATCCAGATAATACTTAGTCCTGCCTCAGCACAGGGGACTGGATTAGATGATCTATCTTACATTTCTTTTATTCTATGAATGCAAGTCATCTTGCTAGCCTCCTGCCTCCACTGAGAGGAAGACTTGTTTGTGCTTAACTGGGTGTCATCTCCCTGACACCACCAGCTTTTTAGCCGCCCAAACAATCTTCCCTCCTTTGCCTTGCAAATTAACAATATGCATACCCCAGACCCCGCGTCCCCTTGAAGCATTCTTCTATAGTGTCAAAGTCCCTTCCCTACTGAACACTCATAGAAATACCATGTCTGCTGTCCCCAAGGAAACACTATACAAACCAGCATGAATGAATTGACTCAGGATCAGCATCTTCCTTAATATCACATTGCTAAGTTATATTTATAGTGAAAACAATAATAAATTTATCAGAGAGTCAAGAGATCGTGAGTAAGGATAATAGAAACAAGTAAGGTTACACACAAAACAATCATAACATGCTTTCTAGGGATTAACAAGAAGATATCCTTTGTCTAAAGAAGTTTATCTCACCCAAATGTCCTTTGCAGCTTTACAACCAAGGCTAGTTGTGATTCCATTAATGTAATTGCACTGCCCAACTATTTCCTAGATGCAGGTTAAAAGGGTATCTTTTTGCCTTCTATTTATATCCCTATAGTTCATTGTTTTTCCTCTGTGTCAGTCTAATCCCTTATGGTTTATTGTCCAGTGTGCTGCTTCCCTATAGATTTCACATCCCCCATTGACTTTGTACTTAAATAGCTTTCCATTGTGTTAATTTACAATGCTTAATTTACATGCCAGACAGGTGACTAAACATGTTTTGTCTGACAGAAAACTCATTTGTCAACTCTGCATTGATAAAAACATTTTTAATACATACATAGCTCCTCATCGTATCTGTCATTTCACAATGATATTAATGACCAGAATGACCGTGGCTTTCATTTAAGATCTCATATGATATTCTTTGGTGAATCCAATCAGGATATTCTTTAACCTCCTTTGCCAGTTGGCATTTAAGGGGTTTATGGGTCACAAACCCGGTTTGTTTCACGGTTCGTTACCATTTTGTGAATGGAGTTGTAATATATTTAAACAACATTCAGTAAGAGTGATCACACACTAAGAGCTTCCACAGCAACTGAACAAAAAAAGTGTTCCTCTTTCCTCTTCCCAATCCACTAACAGCTTTTTCCTGATGCACATAAATGTAGCTGGCTGAAGAAGTTGGCATTATCATCTCATTTTGACCGTTAATACAGTCTGTGTTTTATTGGATTATGTTTCTTATTTCATTATGCACACACCTAGAACAGAGCAGTGATTTCAGCTTAATCCGATATCATTCTATCATGATACTATTTCTGGTATAGGAATATTTACTGGAATATTGACTACATGAACATTTCAGCACCTTTTGAATGCTTTCTAGCACATCCGAATGGGAAAATTGTAATATTTTGGTGAGTTCCCCGAAAAGGCATGTGTTTAATTACATTTCTACCTTAGGAAATATAGTAAATTATAAAGAACATGTTAATATTTTGAAGCCACATTCCTTCCTCCCCCTTACTCCTGTAGAGTATAACATGCCTTGCAAGTAACCCAGTTGAAGTCAGTCTGTGTATAAGCAGATACAAATCAGTTTGTGTCTTTGAGTTTTAATACTAGAATGCAAGAGAAAAATCAACATAAGCCTCCAGTTTAAAAAATGTTCGAATCATTACATTGAATGACCTAATCTATACATGTGGACCTGGATCTATAGACAAAAGGGACCTCTGTGTGTCAAGCTGCAGCTTCCCGTTCCGTATAGAAACTGGGGTGGTCATTTACCTTCACAACCCAATTCCCAATTTCCCTCCACCGCACACTAGAGGGTACTCCATACATCTGTGGTCTCAACTAGAAACAAAAAAGTGAAGATAGGGTGGCTCGAACAAGCAGAAGGTTGATGTAACAGCATTTTTCAGATTTAAAAACTGAACACTTTACTTCAAGAAAACAAAACTAGCTGCAACCTTACAATGCAGTCCCCTTGCAACCTTACAATGCAGTAAAGGCCTAACTCAGATCTTTCACACCCTGGTACTCTAGTTTGATCTTCCTGATCTCCATCTCACTCCAGAGAGGAAATCTCACTTCAGGAAATGCTGATCTAGTTGATAGCATACTGACACTATTACCATAGTCAAGTCAGCTCTTTCCAAAATTTAAAAAAAAAATACTCCTCAATCATGAGATTTTAATATTAAGTGTGTTTTAGTTTTTTGTTTGCTTTCTGGTTTGTCTTTAGAGTTCACATTTTCAAGCTTTTTTCCACATCCATGAGAACTACAAAATTATTTTAAAATGAAAGCTAAGATTCTCATATAGTCACATAGCTTCAAAAGCTGGAGCTTTACAGGAAACACTAATGGCAGGTCTACCCATAAAACACTGCAGCAGTGTCAGTGCACTGACACAGCTGCACCGGTCCAGCTGCACTACTTTAGGCTTCAGTGACAATGTCACTATGCTGATGGAGAGCTTCTCCTGCCAGCATAGTTAATTCACCTCCCCAAGAGGTTGATGGGAGTACCCCTCCCATTGTCATAGCACTGTCTTCACCAGCGGTTAGGTCAGTATAACTGTCACTCAAAGGGTGGATTGTTAACACCTCTGAGCGATATAGTTATATCAGTGTACCTTTATAGCGTAGACCTGGCCTAAATATCATATAACTTTTTATAAAGTCACAAGAGTTGGCAACATTGCCTGGGAGTCAGGAGGTTTTGGTTCTAGTCCTAGTTCTAGCATTGACCCGCTGTTTGACCTTTGGTATATCACTTTACTTTTCTTTACCCTCCCACCTTGGTCTATTTAGGCTATAAACTCTTATGGGTAGGGATAGTTTTAGGCCTGCTCTACATGTAGTTTATACCATGTTACTATGTCAGTTGTGGCTGCAATTTTTCACTGATATACTAGCAGCAACTCTAATATGGATGCAGTTCTACCAGTATAAATGGGCTTATACCAGTGTAGCTTGTTTACCATTCATGTGCAGGATAAGCTCCCCAAACATGAATGGTAAATAAGTTATACTGGTATAATTGCATCCACAGTAAGGGAAGATTGTATTGCTTTAACTGTATCCATATACAGATACAGCTGATGCTTAGACAAGGCCATACTATGCATAAGTAAATCCAGCATAATGGATCTTCTAATCTTGTTTGATGCCTCTGGAGTAATTCTGTAATACAAATAAAGTAAGGAAACAAGTAGTGGACTGCAGTCAGGTGAACACATCATCCCACATCTGGGTCCATGAAGTTTATTACAGAAAGTCTGAGGCTATACTATAAAACTTAAATTTAAACACTAACAGATACCCACTGTAAAAAACAGGGCGGGGGGGGGGGGGGGAACAGACTAAGCAGGTATCAAAAGTTTTTACATACAAACCATCATGTTATTTAAGCAGAAAATTAACTTTTATTCAATTAAAGCATTGATATAACTTTGCACAAAGATGCAAATTAACTCATTTGGTGACCTCAGTGAAAAAACCTGATAAGCTCTTCCATCTGAAACACCAGTTAGTTAACTGAGGTTGGCACTTCTTCCAATGCACAGATGTTAAATTTTAGGTTTTAGTGATATCAGATTAGCTCTACTATGACTAATTTGTATTATTGTCATTTGAGTAGAGTTCCTGTAGAGGCTGACTTTTTGATTCACAGGTTACACAATTCTTGTATCTTCCATTCACGAGATCACATTTTCAAACTTTGAAGGACGATTTGGAAATCCATCTTCTTAGGTCTGTGGCTCAAACTCCAAATTATTATGGACTTTGTCAGATCTTTTCATGGTTTTCCTAGATTCATTTTTTCAATTGATCCCTTATTAAGATGCCCAGTCCTGCAAGATGCAGAACACTCTCCATTTCAGTCAAGCCAATGAAGTTAGAAGAAGCTCAGCACTTTACAAGAACGTTCTCAAATTAAGATTTGTTTTATTTCTAGACCAGGTTAAATAAATGAAGACAGTGCTAATATTACTCACTAAATTGTGGCTGTGTTCCAAGTCTGCTCTGAGATACCTCCTCGAGCCCCACAATGGTCAGAGATTTCAGTGAGCTCAGTATGTGGCATACCAAGCTACTAATTTAGTAGCCATTCCAGGAGTTCACAGGATTCCCTTAAATGAAAACAAGTGGGATCGGAGTTAATTTCAGGGAATAAAAAAAGAAGTAGTATTACGTGTCAGACAGGGTAAAGGAGTTCAACAGTCAATGAAGGTCATGAAGGTCAGCAGAAGAGCAGATCAAATTAGTCATGTGAGTAATTTGAGAAGTTCAGCCTTTTCTATTTGCAAGTTGCCCACAAACAGAACATAATATATCAATCGGGGGGGTTATCGTTTGCCATGTAATTTATACAAACCAGTTTCAGCCTTTGAATTGCTCACATGTTGTTCATAAAAAGAAAAGGAGTACTTGTGGCACCTTAGAGACTAACAAATTTATTAGAGCATAAGCTTTCGTGAGCTACAGCTCACTTCATCGGATGCATCCGATGAAGTGAGCTGTAGCTCACGAAAGCTTATGCTCTAATAAATTTGTTAGTCTCTAAGGTGCCACAAGTACTCCTTTTCTTTTTGCGAATACAGACTAACACGGCTGCTACTCTGAAACCTGTGATGTTGTTCATAAGTATTTGTTTGATCTCTTGGCATTCAGAATTCACTATTCAAGCTGTGTCATTAGTCATGTAAGTCACATACACTGTATGTTCCTCAGTTGCCTGGCTTGACCTTTATAAGGTACTTCTGCTTCCACACAAAACAAATTTGATTTAATCATATAACAAGTTACTTTCTTGATTTAACAGACGTTTGCTACATGCCAAGGCTTTGCCTTCAACAAATGTTCATACCACCAGATGAAGACTTTAGTCATGTGAACATTTGCCAGAAACAACTTGAACATGGCCAAATCAAAATGTGAATCAGAATATGCTTAAATGTTCACAACTACTTCCCCCCCATTCTTCATCCAAATCTGCTCAGCAGTGTTTTGACAAATAGGAAGGAATGAACTTCACAGTCAAACTCCTGCAGGAGATATATAAAGTATGTTCAACAGCTGCGTGAGCTGCTACATAATGAGAATCAGAATTACAGGGGGTGACTGGTGTTGAATTTCTTCTTAACTTGACAAAACAATTCCTTCATAATCTCTGTTTTGTAAATGAATCCTGAGCACAATTACTTTCACAATGTTTGACACAGTCATATAAAAACATCAGGTTTCTGTTTAGCTATTCAAAGTTTTATTCCCTTTGTGATAAATATCACTAGTTACTGTGGGCCCAGAAATACAGCTACCCAAACCTGTAGTTCACGGTAACAGAATAAATAATTCAAGTTTAATGAAAGATTAAATTCAAGTAGATTTTCTAAATCTGATTACATGAATGAATGTAATCATATGCAATCTTAGCTTCCCCTCAGTCATGAAGCTAAGCTTAGTGAATAATAAGGCTGTTAGTTTTTAAAAGTTCAGTCTCATTACCCGACAGAGACAATCATTTGACTTTCTTACCACCTGAAAGTGTATTAATCTATGAACAGAGTTAGTTTTTAAATTGCTTCTAAATCTTCAGCCTCTAAAGGACTCTGATCATTGAATTGCAAGCTAACAAGGTAGTAGAAGAGTATTGCCATTCGCCTTTAGTACACAAGAAAAGTCAATCAATTCTTATATATTCTAATGATAGAAGGCTAGTTTTGCATTGAAACAATTACAGAAGTGGAGAATCACTTTTATCATATAGAAACTCACATTGTTCGTTTCCTTTGCAAAAAATGAGAAGATTGTATACAAGTGGAAAAGATATTAAATATTTTTAAAACTTCTGAAACTAGAGTTAAATCTTACCTAAAGCACTTATAATTTAAAAAAATAATAATTTTATCAACAGTCTCAGCTAATAATCAACTGTATTGCTACTGCCCATAATTCTACCAGTTTACCAAAAGAAGTCAACTTTTAAAAAAATGACTGTGTAATCATAACAATAGCAAATGAAAACTGGGCTCCCAATGAAAGGAGGCGGCTACCCTACAGCTATTTACCCCACACCTATTGACATCCTACTCATTATTACCACTCTCGAGAGCAAGGTTGCCCTATAATAGGATTTTTTCCTCCATAATTCATTTTGGGGAGAGTGCCCCAGCACTTTAAAGTTGGCAGAGTCAAACAACTAAAACCTTTTCACCATGTATAATGCAGGTAAGCTACTAGAGAAATGCCTAGCAATTTAAGAATGAAGTGTTAGATCTGAAATTTTGGGCTAAAGTCAAGGAAAATAGCTCAGATAAAAATACTGGACAAATATATGAGGAATGTTAGCCCTACACAATAAACTCCCTCATGCTCTTAGGGTTAAAATGAGGGTAAAACAGTTAAGGGAAAAAGAAGGACTAGAAGAGATTAAAATCTATAGTTATGGGGCAGTAAATTAAACCTTGAAAATCATCTCTCTGGATGTGAGTTTAGAATTATATAATAAAATAAAGGGAAAGAAAGAGTCATCCTATCTGACAAGTAAAGTGTGTGAGTATACATATGGTAAATGGAGTCACCATTGATGAATATATATTGACAGATCTACAAATGAAAAAACAGGAAGAGTAGCCTTTTGCATCCTTAAGATTGGAGTTAAGAAATCTAAAATAATAACTAATTTTGTAGTTATTATTATTATGACAATTGGTGGGAATAATGTTAGCATTAAATTGGATAAGGGATGTACTACAGCCTACCACAGCATCTACCTTTTTGGATTCATCATCAGGTATATTGGTAACTAAGAGGGGTAACTCAGAAAGCAAAAGTGATCTAATTAGTGAAATATTGTTTCTGACAACAGTTATGCTTAGGTGTGAACAAAGTACTAGCATAGATCTGTGATCTCTGGCAATGACATGGCAGAGAAGGAAGCAAAAATGCATTAAAAAATAGAGAAATTGATATAAAGATCCCTTTGAGTAAACAGGAGTTTAGTTTAAAAAGAATTTTTAAAAGGAATAGCAAGAATTGTGGACCAAGAAGGAAAGAAGACAATGATTCTGTGAATTATTCCACAAAATGGAGGATAATGAGCTACTCCGAAGTTGTGAAAGGACCAGTGATATAATCATTTTGACTGCTAACTGGTCATTTCAGCTTGAATAATAATTTATATTTATTGAATTGACAAAAAGATGAGATACATAACACGTGTAAGGTTAAAGAAACAGTTGATCACCTGATATGGGAGTACAAGGAGTGTTCCAGGAAAGAAAGGTTCTTTATGAAGAGTTTAGACAATGTAAGGTTACAGAACATACTGTAAGGAGTTTAGTGAGAGTATTGGGAAAGTGGGGTAATATTTGAAAAATGCTCTATTACATTTTTTAAGGATATAGAGCAGGGTAAGAGAGTGGAGTGGCATGAATGAACAAGGATTTAGTAGGTGGCAATTATAGACCCAGTAGATGAATCTGCTTTGCCATAAAGCATAAGAAGAATTAAAGACCAAAAGAAAACATTTCAGAATTGGTAGCTTCTGTTGCTGCTTGTTTGGTCATTCTTCTAACTGGTAAGATGTCATAGCTCCCCCACACACTTGCCACTGTTTTCTTATTTATTGTTGGTTATTGCTAAGTTAATAATTTATTCTCATAAAATGAATTAATAATACATTCTCATAATGACTGCAAATAACTTGCTGAAAAGTTTAAGGAGAATTAAACTGTAAAGATATTGATGGGGGCAATACAACATGACAATACAATACATTCTCTGAAGTAGAAAGAGCAGATGAATATCTATATTTTATAAATGCTGCAATAGTTTAAAAGTAAAACATTTACATCTTAATGGAGTTTGAAATTATTTAGTTTGTAGCGCATGTAGGTTAGTTGTGAACTTGGCTACAAACCCTATTAAGAATCTTATGTTAATATCAGTGAATTATGTGTGAGTTTAAGAAAGGGAAGAGGGAGTTGTTAAGGGACTACAGATGGTGAGGAAGAGCGAAACATGGATGAGTCCTTTTCC
Organism: Dermochelys coriacea; assembly: GCF_009764565.3. Lineage (NCBI taxonomy): Eukaryota > Metazoa > Chordata > Testudines > Dermochelyidae > Dermochelys > Dermochelys coriacea. The sequence continues at coordinate 188,701,291 of NC_050068.2, read as the reverse complement.
TAATGATACTCTGAGTTTACAAACTAAGAGAAAAACATACAGGTGGCAAGCAAAACAAACAGTTGTAATGTTTAGGAACTTATCTTTCATAATTGTGTAAATGTTTGGGGAAAAAACGCTCTTTAACTTATCTGATTTTGTGTTGATTTAGAAGAAAAAAATTTAGGTGCTCTTTTCAGAGGGGGGAAGACACGCTACTGGTACTTTACATAATGAAAAGCAAAGGTTGTTAAAAGATAAATTGTCAATAAACTAATTGCCCAACATTTTGAAGGTGATAAGTGTTCTTAAAATAGTGCTGCATAAATCTCTTTTTATCAATTGGGTAGTAAAAGTTTAAAGTAATCATGTTTTGTTTAATGTATTCTCTGGAGTGAAATCTAACAATTTGCTGAGCTACTTGTCAATATCTGAGAGCATTTTCCCTGATATGTTTCATTTGGACATTTGTATCTTCAGCACCATCTTATTAAGGCTGAATATTTAATATTCAGTCAGTTTGACTTTGTATGTAATTTAATTAGATGAAAATGTTGTCTGATTACATGGTACGTTTTAGTCAGTTATTGTAAAATGACAAATTGACCACTTAGCAAAAAAAACAGTTTTATTTAATTTAATAAGTTTAAAAGTGTAAATATGCACTGCATGGTTGATATATGTTGTGAATTGTTTTTATTGTACCATATAATTAAATGGAGAAAAGTCCCCACTGACTGCTGCACATGCAGCCAACCAGAGAGGAAGAGACATCCACGAGGTTTCTCATATTTAAACTTTCTCTCATGCCAGAGGTAGAAAGTGCAGCATGAGAAGACTGCCATGGAATGCCTTGAAAGGAATGTCGTAATTAATGAAATTAACTCAGTCTTTTAGAAAAGGTCTGTTCGTGTTAGGTAGAAGGCTCCAAAATTTAATGAACAATTTTAACTTTCATTGAGTTTCATTTTTTAATTTTATTTTTGATGTATTTGAATGAAATTGTGCCAGCATTACAGAAATTTTGCTTTTCTTGTTTAACTTTCTAAAATTCACTTCCATCTCTGAGCATTCTTGTAAATCAAAAGCCTAAAATTAAATAATGAAGAACAGTTTCAGTTGTTGACAGTGTAATATGGGTTCATAAGTTTGAGGCTGAGTAATTTAATTCTAGCATGATCAATGTTGCATCAAGCAAGAGACTCTATGATTTAGTCATATACCAAAGCAATTAAGTGGGATACTGTCACCTCTCTATTCCATGAGGCCACTTTTCCACTTCTGTACAACCAGGTATTGCTGGGAGAAGTCACCTTGATCAGAGTGCTCCCAGTCAAACACTTAGTGGATCCATAGGTGAAATCAGCAGTAAAGTTAATGCAGGCTAATTTTCACATGTTCCTCAGCTGCATAAAAGTCAAATGAAGGGGAACAGATTCATGATGGAAGAACTATGTAGCGTCATTGGACCCATGGTGCCTTTATATTCTCCCACCCCCCAAAGCACAGTCTGCAGAACTAGCGTGGTTGTTTGGAGGTAGGGCTGCAGCAGGACATTGAACAGTTGGGGCTCCAGGAAACTATTGATCTTTAAGCCTCACCAAGCATGTCCAGCTGCATGGAGGAACTCAGTAATCAATAATTTTCAGTGTACAATTTATAATGACCAACATTAGTGAAGATTGGGGACTGTCGTAAATGTCACCAATTAACTACATAAAGTCTGAATCCTCCAGGGAGCAGATCAGAAAACAAATAAGTGCACAGGAGTATAAGAGATTACAAATTGACAGTATTTTCCTATAGGTCAGTGACACATGGGTGATCTTAGAAATTATGTAGCTGGAGGAATGAACACAGAATATAGATGAATAATTAAAATATATCCCCTCAGCTGAATCTTTTAAAATCAATAGTAATAGAAATGTGGATGTTCAGATGAGATTAGTTTTAAGGTTGGTAAATGTTTAGACATGTAATCTGTATATCCCTTTTTAATATTCTGATCCTTAGGAGTATACTAAATGTGCAAATAGGGACCAAATACTTTCACTGAGTACATATGTCATTTTGTACTAACATAGCACAATCCACCTGAAGAGCTCAGTGTTTTATGAACACTGAAGGAGTAGGGACCACTGCTGGACAGGAGTCAAACTGTGGAGTTTATTGCAGGATTGGGGCCTTAATCCTCACAGTGTAGAGATATAAGGAAATGTTATCCTTGTATTATACAAAGAGAAACTGAGGCAGGTCAAAGGTCACACAGAAGTTCCACAGCAGCAAAGGATAAAAGTTAAACCTGCTCTCAGCCTAGTACCTTCAACAGTCTTTCTCCTCTTATGATTATAAACAGGGTGTCTAGCTAACAAGAGAGAAGACATTGCTTTCTACATTATAAGGGTAATTTAGAAAAATGCTGCTTTTATAAAATACATTTCTGTTATGTCTGTACTGTGACATGAGAGAATTTTTTAGATCTGATAACATGATGTATTCATCCATAAGAACCAAATTCACTGACACGGTTATATTTGACTGAATAGGAAGTGCTCTTTGAATTTCTTGTCCTTAGATACTACACAAAGTACATGTCTCCTTAATTGTAACTGAATGCTCTGACTTTGGCCTCAGAAGCTAAGGGGGAAGAAAGGCCCTCTTTCAATTCTCAGCCATCTTTATAATGAGTCTTAGCACCATTAATAAGACTGATTTTATTTATAAATTATGGTCTATTTTTCTTTTTACCCTCTTGACTTTTAATAAATTCTCTTTTAATCCTCTTTAACGCACAAAAAAGGAACCCAAAAAGTTATGAAATCTCTTTCCTTGTTATTTAAAACTCCAAATATTCAAGATGAGTTAGAGGCTTACAGAAGCAGCCAGCTACTGAAGCTCTTTACCTGGAGGGGTTAAATTATAGAAGTATTTTCCTGTACCACAGCAATTTTTTGCATTCTAGGCTAGAGGACAAAATCACAGGGAGAGGTGGCAACACAAAATAATGGGTGGGTCAGCATAGAAAACATTTAAATCCTAGAGTAACTCCACTGATGGCACAATTTTTCCAGAATTACACAGGTGTAAATGAGAGAAAAATTGGCCATTTGAACTAGAGTCTTCTCCCATACATGTTTAAATCAGCAGTCCAGTAAGGTCAATAATTTTACAATGGTGTAAAGGTGGTGTGAGAAAAAATTCTGCCTATTGTCTTTATCAGAAATTCCCTTTAATTGAACTCGGTGAGCTGTAATCACCCAGTGGCTCTATGGATACCTGGAAAAGAAAAATAACTTCCTGCCAACTCTAGCATATCCTTTCCTGCTCCTTAGAAAGTTCCACATACCCTCATGTAACCTGCATGCCAATTGCTTCATATTCTCGATACGCATCTCAACAACATGAGTTCTGTCTTCAAGTGAAAATTGTCACCTGGCTTCAAATCTCCCAATGAGATATGCCTGCAGTTGTATTAAGTTAGATGGAAAACATGGGTCCAAAGAGTCAACAGCATTAACATGACCTTGTATCTGTCCACCATTACGCAGTTTTGAACAAGGTTCAGAGTTTAATATACAGAGAATTCAACCTGCTTAGTACCATAGCAAACATACTAGGAAATTCATGCCAAGGGTTAGTTATCACTTGAAACACACAAAAGAAAGCAATCACAATAAAGCAAAAGGCAATGAAGTAAAATTGAGTGATTTTGCAAAACAAAGTTAATCAAAACCTCTCAGTGTCTATTTTAGAGAGAGGGAATACTGGTTAGAGTCTCACCAGGGTTTGCCAAGGGGTACATCGGAAGGCAGCCTGAGGATGTCTTGCTCAGTTCCTGTGGCAGGAGCTTTTAAAGTCCACAACTTCAGCCAGCATACGTAAGCTGCAGTTGGTGTGGGTATCTCTCCTGGAATGGTCACTGGTCCAAGACTGCTTCTGATTGACATTTCAAGGCTTGAGGATCCTGTTGTGAAGACAGAAACAGGGATTTAGTGGGTTTGTATGCAAATCTGACATCTAATGCTTAAAGGGTTTTTTTAATTAAGCCCCCTTCCAAGACACCAAACTATACATTACACATCTATATATAGTGTTGGGAAGGGGTAATGAGTGTAATGTGCAGGAAGGAAAGTTCCAGGGTAGTCTGATGCACTGCCTTGGAGAAGGTAGCTTGGTTAAGTGGGTGCTAGAAGGTTGGCAGAGTTAAGGTGATAGTGTGTGAACTATGGTGTACTGTAGTAGTGGTATGGTATTGGCCTGTGGGTTGAAAAACAAAGGATATGTATCTTTAAATGGCTTAACTTTTCATTCCTTTACCTTTGAGGTTTTGGTAGATCATGTGTGGCAATCTTAACTGTTTCATAAGGAAGCTATTTTGGGGGGACGGGTAGATTTCTATAGTTTTATAGCAGTAAGCATTGCATTGTAGTTTTATTGCGCACGATATTTTGTAATATTTTAATTCTAGCAAAATTTTTCTTATGTTGATCCTTTACCCCTTTGTTAATTGTCTCTTCCTTGCTATGCCTGGATAGGTATCTTTGTTTTTATTTATCCATGTTATAGCTGCATTTCTTATGTAATGTTGTTGTATTTTGAATAAGTGGACATATTTTTATCCTCTTATACTATTCCTCTGTAAATGTTTTACTAGCTGATGATGATAAATTAGCTTTAGTTCAAGTCACTGCCTTTATGTAACCCAAACTTTTTTAAAAACAATAATATTGTTTGAATAAACAGAAATTTCACTAATATGAGGGACCTCAACAGTAATAAGGTCTGTTCAGAAACACTCATTCTGACTGGGTACTGTAACAAATGTTATGAAAACAAGATATGTACATGGAAATTCAGTATTTTGGGGGAGTCTAGAGATTGGGTTTAGACCTTATCTGTTCCTGTATTGATTACAACTTTGCAATATATAGAGCAAGGAGGCCTGTGCAGACAATACCTCCTGTGCATTCTTTTTGCCTAGCACCAAAATCTCACAGATTAAAAATCTATGGCTCATTAAACAAGAAAGGAGGAGTATATTGCCTTAGAAATATTGCTGTCTGTCAGGATTGCCTTGTCCTAGAGTGGAGGCTTATCTGTAAAACCTGCACACAATTACTTTTTAATGATTTTTATCCTGGCTCATTAGGAAAGCAGCCACCACTGAGACTTTTAAGAGTAATCATGCAGATGTACCAATGATATAGCTACAGTGCATCTTGAAAAAGCATCTCAACATTTACTGGTCTGGGTTGAAAATCTAGAAACTGAAAATGAGAAAGGATTAAAAAAAACAATGTAAACTTGCATGGCATGTCCATGATATGGTATATCATATCAGTAGTAACATTATTTTTTCTGTTAATAACAGCATTTTCTTTAAATATGGTTATTTATAAATGTATTGAATTAATCTGTTGAATAACTTAAGAATTATGTACTAAAATTCTGAATTGTTCATTTAATTGTGAGCCTGTGCTTGCTTTAACAAGGGTTGTTTTTTAAAATGCTTTTTGTCATAATAGAATGAAATGGTATTTTCTTCTAATTTATAACTCAGCCTATTTGGGACATAAGTAAAATTCTTAAGCTCAGCCCTAAGTATGGGATGGCATGCAGCTGTGCTGTCCTAAGAGAACTGGGAAGTTTGTCCTGGTGAGGTCGGAAGACACTAAGCGCATGTCTACACTTACCGAGGATCAGCCCTGTGGCAATCAATGCACTGGGGTTAGATTTAGCAGGTCTAGTGAAGACCCACTACATCAACCGCAGATCACTCTTCCATCGACTCCGGTACTCCACCAGAACAAGAAGCGTAAGGTAAATCGACAGGAAAGTGTCTCCCGTTGACCCAGCACAGTGTAGACACCATGGTAAGTTGACCTAAGCTACGTTGACTCCAGCTACATTATTCACATAGCTGGAGTTGCGTCATTTAGGTTGACTTACCAGTGTAGTGTAGACAAGGCCTGAGATGGTCACTCCAAAAAGTAGTGAACTGACTTAAGCTTATTCTCCCCCACATCTGGCCAGGTTTGCTATCTGGCACTTAGGAAGGATGGAACCATGGCTCTGGTCTCTCTTCACTTGCGGATAGCAGGTATTGAATCTTCCTTTCCCCCCTTTCCCTGAATCCCAGCCATAGTGACCATAACATAATCGTGCAGGCTTATTCCCATGTACAACTGCATTACAACTGATCAAAACCTAGCCTTCTATAGGAAATATCCTGTTCCTGGAGTGAGTGAACACAACACATGCTTGAAAACACTACAGGGATCTTAAAATAGGAACCAAGAAGCTTTGGGAGACCATGATGGAGGAGAGCCAATACTTGGTACTGCTGACCCAATGCATTCAAAATTTTGAGTCTGGCTCCAGCAATTCATGACATTGACTTAGGTCATGAGATTTTGTAGAAAAAAATCTCAAACTTTGTCTTCTTTTTTACTTGCTTGTGTTTGAACCTTTAGAGTTTAGTTTTAAAGCTTTTTCCTTGTAACCAGTACATGCTATTTAAAAATGCAAGCTTAAACCCTTTTCTGTGGAATCTGGAGCTTCAAGAAAAACACAAAGTATCAGTAGATTTGTAATAAAAATTCAGGCGTTAAACTTTTATTGGTGGGAAGGCTGACTGACACTTCCAATTAAGACAGTATTTTCATTTACTTATAACTTTTCCAAACGTTACCCATTTAGGCTAAAGTTTTCAATGCTGGCTGTCTGCTTCAGCCTGAATTGATTTGGAAAAACAGCCGAAACGGTTTAGCCACTTCTGAGAACAAGTGTAGGGGAAAAATGCATGGTTTTTCCAATGTTAGAAAAAAAATCACAGCAACCTTTTCTGTGGGAAACTTTAGTGCCCCCTTGCTTTGGAGAAGGTATTTGAAATTTGACAGGAGGATAATCTTTGTGTCAGGATTATGCGTCTTGCTATCCCTGTAAAAATTTGTCCAAATTTGGTCATCCTATAAGCCTTTTAAAATAGCAGTTTGCACATACTCAGTAGAGAGTTGTTAGAACTTGACAGCTAAAATTCCCCCAAAATTCCACCTTCACCAAGCATGACCAAGAATCTCACAGCTCCTAGTACTGATTCTACTGCACATGCACCATTCCTAAAGAGCAACTGAGTGTGCCCCTTCCAACCCAGGGCTACAGCATCAAAGCCAGACTTTCCACACAATAGCTGTTCCAGGTTATGCTCTGGAGAACAGAGAGCCTGTACAACCTTAATTCTACCCCCTTCTGCATTATGCGTTATTATACATTCTAATTATGTGATCCCACACTATTTTTCCACAGGACCTATGCGTCATTCATTGCACAGGGTGGGCCTGCACTGGGGATGAATTAGGGCTTTGTAGTAAAGGAGACTGTTGTGCGTAGGACCCTTTGTTGCAGAACTTGGAAGGTGTGAAGTGAATGAGGCAGGCTACTACACAACCAGAGAGGACAGTCTAATGGCTAAACCAGCTGAATGCTGCCCTGGAGAATTGGATTCTATTCTTGTCTCTGCCACAGAGTTCTTGTGTGACACTAGGCAAGTCACTTAAACTCAATTTTTCACAGGTGATCACTAATTGAGTTTTCCTCATTTTATGGGTGCCTCATTGGAGACCATTCAGCCTGATTTTCATAAGTGTTGAGCACTCAAAACAGCAACTGAAGTCAATGGGAGAACTGCTTTAAATATACAAAGTGCTACATGATGCCAAGTACTGTGAAAATCTGGCCCTAGGTGTCTCACATTGGGCACCAAAAATTAGTATATACTTTTAACCTTAGTCTCTGTGCCTCAGTTCCCCCTCCATGAAATGGGGATAATAACCAGTCATCTCACAGGGGTGTTGTAAACAGGAATTCATGTTTGTGAAGCACCAGGGGGCTACAGTGATGAGTGCCATTGGGGCAGCACACACTCACCTTACAGTGCCTCCTTGCATCTGTTCAGGATGGTGCTAAAACCTTTGGCTTCAGCACCTCCCTGTGCCCACCTGCCTCTGGCACCAGCCATTCTGTTTCTCAACCCTCCAGCCAAGTCATCTAAGTTCAGACCCTTTCTGGGTATCAAGTCCAAACAAAACTGAAGAGTTTTGCTTTATGAGGTACTGAAATATTCTCTACTTACAAACCATATCTCAGGATTTCCATTACACTGCCTAGGCTGCCCCCCTTGACTTTGTATATGCTAACCATACAGAAATCTGGCTCCTATGCCACCTTTCCCTCAACTCAGAGACTTCAATCGATTTAGTATGGCTTAGTTCCACCCTCTCTGAGAGAAGCTAATTAGATACTCACCTTCCCAGGTGCAAAGCATGAGGAACTGTGTGCATTCACTAACCTTTCAGGTGATGGGCGGTTAAGTCCCATCACAGCCATAAAAAAGTTTTGAGGAAATTAATAATTTCATCCTTGGAGCAAAGATTGAATAGTGAGCAATAAATAAGGCCTAGGGCTGCAAATTGAACAAGGAGAGGAAAACAAAATATTGAACAGCTGCTCATTAAGTGAGCAGCATCCATTCTATGCACTGAATGAGGCAGGTGTCCCTTGGGAAACAAATATTATGTGCTCATGGATTTAGACTGTACCATAACGTATATGCACAAGACTGTATTAAGATTGCACAGGCAACCTTAATTCTTACATTTCTTTACTCGATTGCTTCACTTTGCAACCTTAACAATGTTCTTTTAATATACTTTTCTGTGTGTAATATGAATTTGTTTAAACAAAGATTCGAGTTAAATTCTGCTTAAGTCTTGCTTATTTGGTTCAAAATACAAGTAAGTTACAATCCTGCTCCCAAGGGACTCTAAAACGGTAGAACATAATGATATGAGCAAATCAATGTAATTATACTTATAACTGTTCTTTTGGTTACTCATGTATACTAAACAACAAGCTGAAGGGTTGTGAAGATTGAAACCAAATTCTATAGTCACTGAAGAATACAAATATTTATAAATGAATAATATCTTTTCTGTACACTACCTAGTGTACAGATGTTCCCATAAGCACAGCAACTTCTTAAATTCAGCTTTAAAGGGGATGATTAGAAAAATATAGATTTTCTCATAGATGAAAAAGTAAATTTTCTCTTGCTTTGATTAGGAGACTAGACAAAGGCATGGAAGGAAATTGTTCTCTACAGCAGCTCATTTGCTTTATTGGTGAAGGAATAGACTTGGAGTAAATTCTGGAATCAATTGCTCAGTGTTTTCCTGATTGGAAGATGTTCAAGGAAGTAGAGGTCAACCAGGTGAACGACTAGAACTGAATAGACTAGATCTTCCTTACTGGATTTCACACAGCCTTCTGTGAACATTCCTATTTGTATTGTGCGTAAGCATAGCAAACGGTAAGGGTGAAATTCACCTACATGCAGAAAGCCAGCATGAGTCCTATGGACCATTTAAGTACCGGCTTAATTAATCCTCAGTGACTTAATTGGTAGTAGATGGCCTTCTTTGTAGCGTTAAATTCACACCTAATTTATCCAAATTCAAACTCTACCCAGTGTAAACACATACCATTGGACAGCTTTTCATCCCTATGGCATCACTCCTGACACCCATGATGATAAGAAGGGCAAAGCTACCAAAGAGCAGCAGCAGTATGTTGTAGGTTATGCTGCTACTTCTTCAGGTCTGCTATCAGTAATGCAAGTACTTGCCCTGACTTGGTTTGCCAGAATTGGACCCCATCCACCTAGCCTGTATGATTGGTGGACATCAGATTGGCTCATAATTCTGAAGCCCAATCCCTTGATTTATTTTACAAGTTCCGTATATGGTTAATCTGCAGACAGACTCAACCACAATGACTGCTTTTTGTAATGCTTTCTTAATTGACCAGCAGAGTGCAGGTGCTGCTGATGGAGTGGGATTTAGCCATGCTTTGCCTCCCAGTGCAGTCTAGGAGACTAATGAAATCAATTGCCTAAAGGGAGACCAGCACAAGAATCATCACCACTCTATGTCATCATTCTGCTGCAAATCTCAACATGTAGTGCAACAAAAATACTTTGTATGCAATCCAGTAAGAAAAATGATATTAAATTAGGATATCCTGGCCTCTGATTACTATGCAGCCAGATACCAGCCTGTTTTTACCACCTGGAAATGAAAATGTTATTAGTTGCAGCAACAGAAACATCTGCTTCTCTGACAGGCTGGTTCTGTGTTTGTAGGTAAGTTTAACCAATTAAAGAAATTCATGGGCAGCATCTCTTAGACATCTGCAACTGGAATTAGCTTGTTGGAAGGTGGCAAGTGCTGAGCAATGTATGCAAATCTCTGCTGTCCTGCTAATGACCGGTTTCAGAGTAGCAGCCCTGTTAGTCTGTATTCACAAAAAGAAAAGGAATACTTCTGGCACCTTAGAGACTAACAAATTTATTTGGGCATAAGCTTTCATGAGCTACAGCTCACTTCATCGGATGCATTCAGTGGAAAATACAGTGGGGAGATTTATATACACCCACAGAAAACATGAAACAATGGGTTTTATCATAAACACTGTAAGGAGAGTGATCACTTAAGATGAGCCATCACCAGCAGGAGGGGGAAAGGGAGAAAACCTTTCATGGTGACAAGCAAGGTAGGCTATTTCCAGCAGTTAACAAGAACATCTGAGGAACAGTGGGGGGTGGGGTGGGCGGGGAGAAATAATATGGGGAAATAGTTTTACTTTGTGTAATGACTCATCCACTCCCAGTCTCTATTCAAGCCTAAGTTAATTGTATCCAGTTTGCAAATTAATTCCAATTCAGCAGTCTCTTGCTGGAGTCTGTTTTTGAAGTTTTTTTGTTGAAGGATAGCCACTCTCAGATCTGTAATCGAGTGACCGGAGAGATTGAAGTGTTTTCCAACTGGTTTTTGAATGTTATAATTCTTGATGTCTGATTTGTGTCCATTTAGTCTTTTACGTAGAGACTGTCCAGTTTGACCAATGTACATGGCAGAGGGGCATTGCTGGCACATGATGGCATATATCACATTGGTAGATGCGCAGGTGAACGAGCCTCTGATAGTGTGGCTGATGTGATTAGGCCCTGTGATGGTGTCCCCTGAATAGATATGTGAACAGAGTTGGCAACCGGCTTTGTTGCAAGGATAGGTTCCTGGGTTAGTGGTTCTGTTGTGTGGTGTGTGGTTGCTGGTGAGTATTTGCTTCAGATTGGGGGGCTGTCTGTAAGCAAGGACTGGCCTGTCTCCAAAGATCTGTGAGAGTGATGGGTCGTCCTTCAGAATAGGTTTAGATCCTTGATGATGCGTTGGAGAGGTTTTAGTTGGGGGCTGAAGGTGATGGCTAGTGGCGTTCTGTTATTTTCTTTGTTGGGCCTGTCCTGTAGTAGGTGACTTCTGGGTACTCTTCTGGCTCTGTCAATCTGTTTCTTCACTTCAGCAGGTGGGTATTGTAGTTGTAAGAATGCATGATAGAGATCTTGTAGGTGTTTGTCTCTGTCTGAGGGGTTGGAGCAAATATGGTTATACCGTAGAGCTTGGCTGTAGACCAACTATATATCTGTCCAACTATACTCTTAACCCAGCAGAAGAATCTGTCCTATCTCGGGGCCTCTCCTTTTGCCCCTCCAACCCCACGAACATGATACAGTTCTGTGGTGACCTAGAATCCTATTTTCGACATCTCCGACTCAAGGAATATTTCCAACACACCTCTGACCAACATATTAACCCACAGAGACCTTCCTACCAACACTACAAAAAGAAGGATTCTGGGTGGACTCCTCCTGAAGGTTGAAACAGCAGACTGGACTTCTACATAGAGTGCTTCCACCGACGTGCACGGGCTGAAATTGTGGAAAAGCAGCATCACTTGCCCTAAAACCTCAGCTGTGCAGAACACAATGCCATCCACAGCCTCAGAAACAACTCTGACATCATAATCAAAAAGGCTGACAAAGGAGGTGCTGTCGTCATCATGAATAGGTCGGAATATGAACAAGAGGCTACTAGGCTGCTTTCCAACACCACTTTCTACAAGCCATTACCCTCTAATCCCACTGAGGATTACCAAAAGAAACTACAGCATTTGCTCAAGAAACTCCCTGAAAAAGCACAAGAACAAATCCGCACAGACACACCCCTGGACACACGACCTGGGGTATTCTATCTGCTACCCAAGATCCATAAACCTGGAAATCCTGGATGCCCCATCATCTCAGGCATTGGCACCCTGACAGCAGGATTATCTGGCTATGTAGACTCCCTCCTCAGGCCCTACGTTACCAGCACTCCCAGCTATCTTTGAGACACCACTGACTTCCTGAGGAAACTACAATCCATCGGTGATCTTCCTAAAAACATCATCCTAGCCACTCTGGATGTAGAAGCCCTCTACACCAACATTCCACACAAAGATGGACTACAAGCCATCAGGAACAGTATCCCAGATAATGTCACAGCTAACCTGGTGGCTAAACTTTGTGACTTTGTCCTCACCCATAACTATTTCACATTTGGGGACAATGTATACCTTCAAATCAGCGGCACTGCCATGGGTACCCGCATGGCCCCACAGTATGCCAACATTTTTATGGCTGACTTAGAACAATGCTTCCTCAGCTCTCGTCCCCTAATGCCCCTACTCTACTTGCACTACATTGATGACATCTTCATCATCTGGACCCATGGAAAAGAAGCACTTGAGGAATTCCACCAGGATTTCAACAATTTCCATCCCACCATCAACCTCAGCCTGGACCAGTCCACACAAGAGATCCACTTCCTGGACACTACAGTGCTAATAAGCGATGGTCACATAAACACCACCCTATATCGGAAACCTACTGACTGCTATTCCTACCTACATGCCTCTAGCTTTCATCCCGATCACACCACACGATCCATTGTCTACAGCCAATCTCTACGATATAACCGCATTTGCTCCAACCCCTCAGACAGAGACAAACACCTACAAGATCTCTATCATGCATTCTTACAACTACAATACCCACCTGCTGAAGTGAAAAACAGATTGACAGAGCCAGAAGAGTACCCAGAAGTCATCTACTACAGTACAGGCCCAACAAAGAAGATAACAGAACGTCACTAGCCATCACCTTCAGCCCCCAACTAAAATCTCTCCAACGCATCATCAGGGATCTACAACCTATCCTGAAGGACGACCCATCACTCTCACAGATCTTGGGAGAAAGGCCAGTCCTTGCTTACAGACAGCCCCCCTACCTGAAGAACATACCCACCAGCAACCACACACCACACAACAGAACCACTAACCCAGGAACCTATCCTTGCAACAAAGCCCGTTGCCAACTCTGTCCACATATCTATTCAGGGGACACCATCATAGGGCCTAATCACATCAGCCACACTATCAGAGGTTCGTTCACCTGCGCATCTACCAATGTGATATATGCCATCATGTGCCAGCAATGCCCCTCTGCCATGTACATTGGTCAAACTGGACAGTCTCTACGTAAAAGACTAAATGGACACAAATCAGACATCAAGAATTATAACATTCAAAAACCAGTCGGAGAACACTTCAATCTCTCCGGTCACTCGATTACAGACCTGAGAGTGGCTATCCTTCAACAAAAAAACTTCAAAAACAGACTCCAGCAAGAGACTGCTGAATTGGAATTAATTTGCAAACTGGATACAATTAACTTAGGCTTGAATAGAGACTGGGAGTGGATGAGTCATTACACAAAGTAAAACTATTTCCCCATGTTATTTCTCCCCGCCCACCCCACCCCCCACTGTTCATCAGACGTTCTTGTTAACTGCTGGAAATGGCCCACCTTGCTTGTCACCATGAAAGGTTTTCCCCCTTTTCCCCACCTCCTGCTGGTGATGGCTCATCTTAAGTGATCTCTCTCCTTACAGTGTTTATGATAAAACCCATTGTTTCATGTTCTCTGTGGGTGTATATAAATCTCCCCACTGTATTTTCCACCGAATGCATCCGATGAAGTGAGCTGTAGCTCACGAAAGCTTATGCTCAAATAAATTTGTTAGTCTCTAAGGTGCCACAAGTACTCCTTTTCTTTTTGTCCTGCTAATGATCCTTTTGTATGCTAGTTTAGAGAGACAGTTAAAAGACTAATCAGGTTTGACCAAGAATATCTGCCATTCAAGTTCAGCAGTGGATACTGAACTATATGAAATGTTGTGGAATACTACTTTTTAGACAGGGCAACAATTAAACATATAAAAGAGGTCAAGTGTAAAAGTATAATTAGGCAGGCCAAAAAAAGAATTTAAAGAGCAACTTGCTAAAGACTCAAAATCTAATAGCAAAAAAACCCCAAACAAACAAAAGAAACAAAAGTACATCAGAAGCAGGAAGCCTGCCAAAGAATCTGTGGGGGCACTAGATGATCAAGGTCCTAAAGGAGCAGTCAAGGAAGACAAGACCATTAAGGAGAAGCTAAATGAATTATTTGCATTGGACTTCACTGCAGAGGATAACGTGAGAGAGATTCCTGCACCTGAACCATTCTTTTTAGGTGACAAATGTGAGGAACTGTCCCAGATTAAGGTATCAATAGAGGAAGTTTTGGGAAAAAACTGAAAAATGAAACTGTAATCAGTCACCAGGACCAGGTGGTGATCATAGTACTGAAGAAACTCAAATGATATTGCAGAACTACTAACTGTGGCATATTACACTTAAATCAGATTCTGTATGAGATGACTGGAGGATAGCTAATGTGATATATTTTTTTAAAAGGCCCCAGAGATGATTGTCAGAATTATAGGCCACTAGCCTAACTTCAGTACCAGACAAATTGGTTGAAACTATAGTAAAGAACAGAATTATCAGACACATAGATGAAGATGATTTTTGGGGGAAGAGTCAACATGGCTTTTGTAAAGGGAAATTATGCCTCACCAATCTATTAGAATTCTTTGAGGGGGTCAACAAACATTTGGACAAAGGGTCATCCAGGGGATATAGTGTACTTGGACTTTCAGAAAGCCTTTGACAAGGTCCCTCACCAAAGACTCCTAAACAACTTAATCAGTCATGAGATAAGAAGGAAGGTCCTCTCATAGATCAGTAACTCATTAAAAGACAGGAAACAAAAGGTAGGAATAAAGGGTCAGTTTTCACAATAGAGAGAGGTAAACAGTAGGGTCCCCCCCCAGGTCTGAACTAGGACCAGTACTGTTCAACATATTCATACATGATCTGGAAAAAGGGGTAAACAGTGAGGTGGCAAAGTTTTCAGATGATATAAAATTACTCAAGAGACTTAAGTCCAAAGCAGACTGTGAAGAGTTACAAAGGGATCTCATAAAACTGGGTGAATGGGCAGAAATATAGCAGATGAAATTCGATGTTGATAAATGCAAAGTAATGAATATTGGAAAACCGAATCCCAGCAATACATACAAAATGATCAGATCTAAATTAGCTGTTACCACTGAAGAAAAAGATCTTGGAGTCATTGTGGATAGTGCTCTGAAAATACGCACCTAATATGCAGCATCATCTAAAAAACGCTAACAAAATGTTAGGGAAGAGATAGATAAGAAGATGATGAACATTACAATGCCACTATACAAATCCATGGTATGCCCGCACCTTGAATATAACTTGCAGTTCTTGTCACCCATCTCAAAAATGATATATTAGAAATGTAAAAGTTACAGAGAAGGGCAACAAAAAAGATCAAGGGTCTGGAACAGCTTCCATACGAGGAGAGATTAATAAGACTGGGACTGTTCCGCTTGGAAGAGAGACAACTAAAGGGGATATGATAGAGGTCTGTAAAATCATGAATGGTGTGGAAACAGTGAATAAAGTGTAATTTACCCCTTCACATTACACATTAACCAGGGATCACCCAATGAAACTAATAGGCAGCAAGTTTAAAACAAACAAAAGGAAGTACATCTTCACACAACACTCAGTCAATCTGTGGAATTCGTTGCTAAGGTGATGCTGAGAAAGTGAAAACTACAACTGTATTAAAAAAAGAATTAGATAAGGATAGGTCCATCAATGGCTATTAGACAAGGTGGTTAGGGATGCAACCCCATGCTTTGGGTGGTCTTGAGCCTCTGACTGCCAAATGCTGGCATGGCACAACAGGGGATGGATCACTTGATAATTGTCCTGTTCTGTTCATTCCTTTTGAAGCGACTGGCATTGTCCACTGTCAGAAGACAGGATACAGGGCTAGATGGATCATTGTTCTGACCCAGTATGGCCATTTTGATGTTCTTATATAATTTAATAGTTCACTCCCAAATGTATATACAGTACAACTCTTATTAATGTTAAAGGAGATTTAAGTTTGCAAATAAAAGGAATAATATTAGATTTTTGTCTCCAACATTTATGTATTTTTATACGTAGGAAAAGAGGACAAGGTTTACCAAGGACTGTTGTATTTTAATAGGAATGTTAGTGAAAAAGAAAACACTTTTGAAAAGAAATTCAGACTTTTAGGTGCTTTCCACTCTTTACAGTACCTACTAGTCAGGAACAATGTAAGTGATCAAATTCTCTTCACACTTATAATGGTTTCACCCTACGCTTTTCTCAAAATGCCTGAAAGTCTAAACAAAATGTTTCTTTTCGATATTACCAAAACATTTTGACATTTTAGGTTCAATTGAAAATATCTGACAAACTCAACAAAATTCACAAATAGTGACATGGATATTGCTGCAAAGTAGATTATACGAAGGAAAATCCTACTGTGTCTCCTGCAAAACATTCATTTTACATTTTTAAAAAGATGGCTTAATAAATAAAAAACAGCATACAAGGAAGGCTCTTTCAAGAATGCCAGTCCCACATGTAGAGAACTGATACATCTTTTTGGTATTCACTCCATATACACCAGAAAAATATGTGATGCCCGATGCTTGTGTCTTGCCTATTTTACCCCACTGTGACATCATTGATGTTCCAGACAGTTATCCCTGAGTAAGTAAGAGGAAAACAGGTCATATGGAATCATATGTCAAATGAAATAATTAACTACTGAAATCAACATACATTTGTGAATATTGAAAAAGTAGATGGCATAGAAAATTATATTCCAAACAAACTAGTAAATTAATATTCTTTAATAGTCTCTTTGCATAATTTTGTCTGTAAATTTTGACAGTATTTAGTCACAAATAAATAAGGCCACTATTTGATCGGCTTCAAAGATGTTTAAATTATGTGTTAATAGGTTATGTATTTGTTAGAGAATAACTTATTCACAATTTTTCCACAGTTAGACTAGCTCTAATTCTAAAGCTTGCCATATTACAGTTATTTAACAGTATGCTTCTGACAGTAATAATCCAAGTTTCTTTTAACCTTTTCATTGTTGTAACAGTCCTTTGTTTTATTTCCCCCCATGTTGAGTAGTTATGCTGTTCCTTGAACCAAATCTAGATTGCATTACTCCCACAAATTAGTCCCATACACTTCACTACAATATGCTGAATGAAGGAACATTTACTCCTGTTTAACTGGAAATGTCACTCAAATTTTTTGTCTGCCTTTAAGTGATAGGATAAAGGTTGCAAGAGTATGGACATACAGTATTAAAATATACTATTTTTTCAACATGTATATGTTTTATTTTGGTTTTTATTGAAAAGATGAGTCAAATTACCTCATTTTAGAAAATGGCCTTTTTATTAGCCAATGCAAATTACATTTATTTTCAGAAGAGATTTAACAATTGCAGTCAGTCATCAGTATCTAAACAAAGTGAGCTATTAAAAAGAAATTGCTATAAAGCATAATCAAAATCTGTTAAATATCCTCATTACTTACATACAAAGTTTTATGGTATTGGAGTGCCAAAAATTGCAATTGTCTGAATATGAAAACTTTTAAGGAACTTTAAAAAAAAATTAAAGAATTTTCTGCAGCAGGAGTGGTTTTTTGTTTTTGTTTTGGGATTTTTAATTTGTTTATTTTTTGCTTGTCTAATGTCTTTCCCTTTTTGTTTCTGGAATACCTAATTAAATTTTATTTTGTAATTTCCTACCAGTTTTTTGGTGGCGCTCATATAACCAATAATATCAAACTTCAATATATTTGATTACTTATACTAGATTGCATGAAATTTAACAGATATTGCAATTTACAATTTTATAGTAAATAAATTATTCAAGACACAATGTTCAACTGACTTAAATAATTTACAGTCTAGAAATGGTGCAATAGGCAAGCTCTTAATGGAAAACATAAAATATTACAGCATATCTTGAATACTTAATCATTGTGTACTTAACAAATCAAAATCCATTATTAAGCTATGTTTGTACATGTAATCAAGTACTTATTGTTTTTGTTTTATAAGCAATAGTGTGGCATGATGTACCTAATGGTAGTTCCATATCTTAGGAGAGTGCTATTTCAGTCAGGTAGGATCCATTTTCATTAACATAGATTGAAACTACAACCTTCTAAAATAGACAGCCCCTTCTCTAAGTCAGAGAACAGACACTGAGGACCTGCCTCTGTATCCATGGATTACTTTTAAACATTGTGTTATTTTCTGTATAATTCCATACTGGGGTTATTAATTTGTTTAATTTGCCCTCAGAAGTTTGTCTCCATAACTTAAGTAAATGCTAAATATTATTTGAAGGAAACCTTTCAATGTGTAAATGTTGATTGCTGTGGTTGTCAAGGCTAGGGGGTGTCCCAGTTCTTCCATAAAATCTGTACTCAGCTGAACAATCTTAAAAGCTCACAAAAATATATAAATTGTGTCATAGGGTTTTAAAGTTTTAAATTTAAAATAATAAAGTTGATTTCAAATAAATATAATTGTGCATTTACATTTGAAAGGTAGCATACACAATACATATGTTTTCATGCACAAAGGGCAAAAATATCTATTCAGTGTTAAATGATTTACTTTTAAGGAAACCAAAAGAAAAAAATTAAATCACATAAGAGCATAATGTATGTCTCTTCTGTAACAGGCTGCAGCACCTCTGAAAAGAGAAATAGCTGCTGTTTCTGCCCTCAGGCACAATTCTTTGAAATGTAAAGATGAAAACAAACAAACAAAAATCACAAGTATAGCAGTTTCACACTATCATTATTTATTTCCATTACCGCAGCTCCCAGGAGCCCTACTCATGGATTAGGACCCCATTGTGTAAGGTACTGTATAAACACAGAACAAAAAGACAGACCCTCCCCAAAGTGTTTACTATCTAACCTGAAAATTTACTTTCTAGATGTCCCATAGTCCATACAGGAATTGTTCCATTTTTGCCTTGTGGTTTGAATGTGGGGAATTCCATAGAGATGTCTGGGTCAAGATCAGAAAGAAACTGCAGTGATGGGGTAGAATTCAGGCTAGAGATGCAACACTAATTTATTTCCCAGAATAAGAGACTTGGTATTGGTAATGAAGGATCTAGGTAAACCAACACAGAGTAGAACAAGTGTGGATGATGCATGAAAGAAGATAATGAGTCCAACTGGAGTTCCTATTAAGTTGCAAATCACTGTACATTTGCCAAAGCATGTAACAAAGAGATTAATAGAGTGTGATGTAAGCTACCCCTTGTGGCTTGATCAGGACACACAGGTGAATGAATGATAGATGCATGGGATGAATTCAAGTGGCAAGCTGCAACTTTATTAATTTAAGACTGGGGAAGAGAAACTACGGGCCTACCCTCTGCTATCTCATATCAGGCATTTAACTGGTTCCAATGCACTGTTACAGGGTTCCCACCATATAACCAGCAACTTGGGGATAAAGCCAGCTAGAGCTTCCTTTAGAATTCAGCTCATTAATAATGACAATGAATAATCACTAGGCCAGGAAAAGTATGAGAATGATTTTATGGTTTTCTGGTTAGGGTACTTCCCACAGATGTGGGGAGACCCAAGTTCAAGACACTGCTTTAATGGGTATTTAATTATTTATAAAAATAGAACAGATTTAACAGGAGAGTTTGAGACATAGAGATACAGAGATCTGTAACAAAATATCCCATAGTCCAGTGTGTAGGGCATTCATCTGAGAGCTGGGAAACCCTCAACAGGAAAAAACTGAACCCAGGTCACCCTTATCCCAAGCAATGTCTTAATCATTAGGCTAAAGGTCCTTTGTTTTTGTCAAAATGCCTGAAATTGAAAAAAATAAAATAAAAAGAAACATTTTGTTTTGACATTTCCAAAACACTGAGTTTTTCTTTGTTTTTGGTTCAATCAAAACTATTCAGCAAGTCTGACACAAATTCACAAATCATTTGAAGTCACCCCAAACTGCAGTTTTCAGCAAATAAACTATTCACTGGAAAAAAAAAAACAAAAAACAAAAAAAGTGTGAGTAGAGAATGACAGACTCTTGTTCAACACTGCAGGCCTAAAATTGGCATTTTTGAGACCAGAGTAAGAGATTACCACCTTTCTGAATAGTAATGTCACTAATTAAACTGTCAGCATGAGGGTACTCATGGAGTGAAAGTGAAAACCCAGTTCCAGCCCACTTTAAATAGCCTTTTCTGTAAGGCTCTCCTATAGCTACTGTCAAATGAGAGATCATTTCAAATGAAAGTCAATTACAAATGGCATAAATTTTTTCAGCAAGATGGACACCTTCACACTAGGCTCAGAAATGTCAGATTTAATTAAAAACATTTCTCCTGCTCCCAAAAATAAGCATATTTCACACTTTATGCAGTGACAAGACTTTCTTACTTAAATTCAGAAGTCTAATCACAGAGAAACCGAAAACAAGGAATATATTAGGTAAGATCAGTATTTGTTGTTTCATATTATGAAATATTAGCTAAACCAAGATAGATAGATATATTCATAAATCAACAGATAACTGTATCACAAAACTATTAACAAATGCAAATTTTTTTACTTGACCTTATGATCCTGGACCAACTTAGTTTTAAGAGCTATTCCAAGAACATGTTGTCCAGCTATACCGAAAGAAGGACAGAACACACTTGATATGGATTTAATCAGGCAGCAACTTCATTCTTACATGCCTGGGGCTACCCATTATATATAAGTGTACAGTGCAGATACCCCCCTGTTTATTCTGTAATGACCTGGGGGGCTTCCACCAGCTCCCCGTCATTTTTTCCATCCAGGTCCCTCCAGCAAATCCGTTGCTAGGACATTACCATCCACCCCCCCCCTCGTAGGAGGAGTAAGGTGGGCTATAAGAATGAAGGGTTGACTCCCAACCCGCCCCCCCCCCATTCCATTCCTTTAACCAGTCCTTTTAAGTCCTTTACCAGGCCATTTATCTGATCACTGGATGTCTTCCCTATGGAGCACCTGCTCTGGACATCCGCCCCATACTTACAAAATAAGTTGTGACATATAACCTACCCCCTTTCCTCCTCACTGTAATAGGACTTCCCTGACCCCACTGCATGAAAGGCAAAATAACCCCACTCCACTGAGGCAATATAGTGGTGAAGGAAAAATTCCTTCCCAACCCCTCTAAAAAGGAGCGACTAGTGCAATTCAAACGCCAGATTCAAACCCGACCTGATAATCACACCTCAAGGGGAGGGAAGGTGGGTGCTGTCTTGCCTGTTGCATGGAAAAAGGGGTTTCCAATTCCAGGGCTTGCACCTTTAAAGCCTTCTGCTCTTATATTCCAAGGGGGGTGAGTCAGTGCTGCAAGGCTGACCACCACTCTCCTTTTTGCTGCAGTTTCTGACCTTGTTCTCCCTGCCCCCTGCTGCCAAAGCACTCCTGCCTTCCTCCTGGAAGCCCGGAGAACATCCTCCCCTCTCCACCTCCCTCCCCCCCAGCTTTAGGTGCGGTGATTAGGCTCACACAAACAGTATTTTTTCCTATACCCTTTAAAAGCATGATCTTTCTATAGCCATTACCTTTAAAGTGATGACAAGTGTAAGGGGACTCTTGCCCCCTTACTAACGTTCAGTGGGGGTGTTTTAGTTGCTAGCTCCCAGTGCTAAAAGGGGAAGGGTTGACGGGAAATCAGGACCGTGAGACTGACAGTCCCCAGGAACAATGGGGAGAGGCCAATGCTCCAGGTCAGCCTGAATGACAGGGCGAGCAGGCTAATCAGGGAGTCAGGAGGCCAGGGAGGTCCCGTCCTCTGTGTGAGCTGGAATTGCCTGGGTCAGACAGAGTGGGGCCGAGCTAAGGAGAAAGCAGGGGCCCGAGCTGAGCTAGGGAGCAGCGGTGTGCCAGATCCAGAGAGAGCAGACTTGCCCTGGGAGCAGAGCTGCAGCAACCAGAGCCAGAGGGGCCAGAAAAGCAGCCCACGAAGCACGTCAGTGCTGGGAGCAGAGTCACAGAAGCAGCCCACAGAGCAGACCTGTCCTGGGAGCAGAGCTGTAGCAACCAGAGGCAGAGGGGCCAAAGAAGCAGCCCAGGGAGCTGAAGGCAGAGCAGCAGCAGCAGCAGTGATTAGGCAGAGTGGAGCTGGAGCTGGGTCTGGAGCAGTCCGGAGCTGGGTGCAGTGAACAGCTGGGGAGACCGAGGGGGACCCTGGACAGCGGGCCCAGCACAGGGAGATGCCTCAGCCAAGAGGTTCTGCAGGCCAGGCTTGGATCGTAACCCTGACAGGGCGGGGGCGACACTGGGAAGAAGGGTCCTACCACTTAGAGCGTGTGGCCACCACCAGAGCAAGTGTCCAACCCACAGCATCCCTGCAGCACAGCCAGGGCCTGAGAAGAAGGCCTGGGTCTTACAAGGAGCAGACTGTGAACTGCCCGGACATTCCAGAGACACTGTTTGTGATGTTCCCTGCCATAGGGATGTGTTTGATGTATTTCCTTTAACCTTTCCCATTTTTCCTTATTCTTTTTAAAATTAATTGTTGATTAAATAACTTGCATTTGCTTTAACTTGTATGTAATGATCAGTGGGTCAGAGAAGTGCCCAGTGCAGAGAGAGTACCCTGGAGTGGGGACACCCTAGCCCCTGTCCTAGGTGACCACAGCAGGGTTGGGGGTCGAGCCCCCCAGGAATCCTGGGCCCAGCCTTGTTGGGGTTACGAGGACTCTGCCAGACAGGAGAATGGAAGGGGAGTCCTCGAGGACAGGGAGGCCACTGGGTAAAGGAAGTGGGAGTGAGGACTCAGATCCTTTTGCTAGCCCACTTCATCGGGGTAGTGCAGAAGCCAGGAAAGTTCCCCACAATTGCGGGACTATTCCCCCGCTTACACAATGATAAAATTTAAGGTCAGTGCTGATGGGAGCAATAGCCGTTTAAAATGTTATGTATCTGTGTGTTCTGCAGTCTTATTAATACAATAATAAATAATATTATGCAGCCCTAGCTTCACTAAGATTTCATCACATTATCTTATAAATTGGGGGTAATTATAATAAAGAGTTATTTTGGTTTAAAAAGACCAAATGACTACTACTGGGACCCACAGTTTTCTCTCACTCCCCTCCAAAGGAGGAGAGAGTTTTCAGAGCCTTCTCTGACAGGAAGCTGCTGCTGCTATTGCATATTCTTGGAACTTTGATGTGGTATAGCCCTCTTGGGTATTAATGTTTGTGAAAGATAATGCTGTTATTACTTTAACTGTCAATTTTATTTTCTAAAACATACTCATTATGTACAGTGCTTAATACCTAGTTGAACTTAAAGGGGTCTCTTTGTTCCTGTCTTGTTCCTGTTATGTAGCCTTCTATTTTCACTTTCTCAATGTATCCGAAGAGACGTAAAAAAGAAGGTAAAAGTATACAGAAATGAACTTCTGCACATAGCCCTGCAATTCCTAAAGGGGAGTGAAATGACAAGGAAAGACGCTATTTTTTCTCACCTTTACTCCCATTTAGTTGCAGTCACTTTAGACAATATCAGTTCAGCAAAAAAAATAACTTTATCCTCAACACACCTCTGAAAATTGCATCTAAAATTTTATTGAATATAGTTTTTCCCCACCAGAAAAATTCTTGAATGCCTATTTGATTTATGTGTACCCAAATGGGATTCAGTTGTACCTGAAAATTCTGCATTAGTAATGAGCAGTTGACTAATTAACTAATGTTCTAGATCCACCAAACACATATGCATATGATTAATTTACTCACATGAGTAGTGCCATTTAATTCAATGTGACTATTTCATATTGTCCCACTAAATCATGTCTTATTATTATGGGTACAATTTTCTAAAACGCCTAGACCCCTTTTTTAAAAAAAAAATATATGCACTTAAGTCCCATTCACTTTCAATAAGACGAGTTCTTGTGTGCCAAAACCCTTGTCATTTTTGAAAATAGGACTAAATTCTTTGGTCACTTAGGAAAATTTTACCCTATATGTTTGCAGGATCAGGTCCTTAAAGAATAAAGTAAAGAGTGTACAAACTCAGACTGAAACCTTTAAAAGTTTGTGTACTTATAATCAAAGAAAATATCATTTTCACTGTAAATTTTAAAATTATGAATAATAATAAATACTATAACATTAGACTTATTTTTGGACTACTTGAAAACTAAGCGGGAAATGAATGATGTACTAGTTTGTCTTCATGTTGGATTTATTCCTTGAAAGATCCATCACCCTCCAAATTCCATTCATGTCTTCATGCCTTGCTTCCTTTGTTTGGTCATTCTTCAGTTATTTCTTTTAGATCATTATTGAATAACAGTTATATCAAAAATGTGGAGAAGTAATCGAACTGGAAACATTAGGAGGTGAGGGGAGCTCATGCATTACCTAAAACAGACAGAAACACAGGGTCATAGAAAGAATTATTTTATCTATTTTCCCATAGGTATTGCTGCATTTCTCACTTTCTGCTCAACCCTATTATTTAAAAGACACTTTAAAACAATTCTGCTAAAACATTGTTGTATGAAGAACTAAAAGAAAGTACTTAACTTGTCAGAAGGAAATTTAGAGGTTTGAGGGTTTATTGGTAAATTCTGTTGTCCAGGAACATTAATTTAAGAATATTTATAAGTTAACTGATTATATTTTAGCATAATTTAAAAGATCTTGTTGAAAAGCTTAGCCTTTCCCCTCCTTTGGTTATTCAAAGAGTCTTTTCTCTTCATTTGTCTCAATGTAATTCACCCCCTCCACACACACACACACACACACAAAATCTTGTCAATTTATCAGCACACTACTATTTAGGTTGCAAAGTTAAAATATCAAGAAAACATTTTTAAAAGACACGATAAAAATACCATAAAACTGAATTGTTCTTGCTATGTAACATTAACTCTAACTTGAATTCTTTTTCTGGTGATAGTATTTAAACATCAAGTTTTAGCCCCTAACAGACTGCTCGAGTCTGAGTTCAAAAGTTTTTATAATTGTCAGTTATCTCAAAGAAAAATATTCTATAATATTTGTAGGGACACTGTCAGATTAAAACTTAAAAGCCAGATTCTGCTGTGTTATACCACATGCAACTTTGAAGTCAGGGCATCTATGACAGCACAGAATTTTCCCCATTTTTAAAAAATTCCTTATTAATATTGAAAATACACCTTATATTAAAATAATTTAGAGAATTATGCTGTTATGTCTTGCATTTCTCCTGGACAATGAATTGTCTTATCAGTTTCAGTATCTAGCCATTTTTATTTTCAGGTAGTATAGGGCTGCAATATTTGGATTGTAAATACTAATTATGTTTAAAAATCAAATATTACTAGTGATCTTGGCTTTTGTAAAAGCTTATTTTTATAAAATCTGAATTACTGGTCAAATTTGACTTGATCATGTCCCTTTAATAATTTGAAATGTGTTAAATAGAAGTATAGGTATACCGCAGTATATTCATTCATTTCCTTTTTGTTACTATAAATCACGTGTGTTCCCAAACCATTAAGCCATTGTAACTGACACTTTAAATATTTCAGCAGAGGACTTAATAACTTGCTTTTTTCTTATTGACTCATGATTAGAGCTGAGTGAATAATTGTTTGCTTGTTTGTTTGCTATCTAAGCCCCCTCCCCCCCCCAAAAAAACAGGAAAAAATTGTTTAGTCTAATGAAAACTTTTTTCAGATTTTTCATATTGCCTAGTTTTTCAGGGGAAGGGAGGATTGTTTGATTTTAAATAGATCTAGCTTTTAAAAAAATAACATTGTTTGGAAATAAGTCAAAATGTTAAATTTCAAAATATCAAACCAAAAGCACTGACTTTTACAAAAATATCCTTTTTTGACTGAAATTGTTTATTAAATTTTGACCTGAATATGCTAATATTTATAACTAACCCAAAGCTGCCTTTTTCGTAAATAAACTATTCACCTGAAAAAATTCATGCAGCTCTACTCATGATGTAAAATTTTCTATTTATTTTCTATTTGTATTGACATTATATATTTCAACTAATTTAATAAAGATGAATAGCAAAACTTGCAATGGCAAAAAACATTGTTTGCTACCATTCACAATGTGCTCATATTGTAATTACAGGGAATTACATATTAACCGTTCACTCAGTGCCATGTAGCTAAATATCTGTCAGATAAACATCACTCTCAAAATAACATTTTCTCATAGTTCATTTGAAAATTCTTCAACCAGTTCCACCACGGAATATTTTTCATCTACACTGTGTCAAACTACACATTTTTTTCTGTTCATTCTCCTCCTCCTCCTTCTCCTCCTTACACAGATACAAGTGGATATTTTTAATTATGCAGCTGTATGTAAAATGGAGTAAAGCCAGATGGAATATAATTGTTTTAAAAAGGTATCCAAAGAAAATTAGAAAAACATATCAAATTCCAGAGTTAACTGTGCAATAATATACACAATATTGTCAGAAGGTCCTTGGTGCAATATTTTTAGGATCAAAAGGATGCACAGGAACGTTAGATGCTATTGGGATGAAACTGAGCATGGATAAACAGATAGCAAACAGTCCTTTTTTTCTTTACATTAGATTTAAAAATATAAATGTAGCTATGACTCATAGATGTTGTCATTATTTATTAATTTCTCCACGGTTCTTTCAGAATCTCATCAAGATACTTCTGGCTGTACAAGTCCCTCTAGTGGCATTGTACATGCAATAGATAACCATAAAGGCTTGGTTTCATTTTCTCACTCATTTGTTCCATATACTTAGGATTCATTTGTCAAAGGAATATCAAATTCCTATTTTTTATAGAATAACAAACACTTTAATTCATTTGCTATTTCTTGCAACAGCTCAATGAGTTTTTGTGTTCATGTATGTGCCAAACATATTTAGAGTAGAAATCTATTTTAATAATGAAATTGTTATTACTGGAATCACTGGGCATTCAGCCTGAGGAGACAACACTGGAAACATCTAACTGCACTGTCTTTAAAAAAAAAAAAATCGGAACTTAAAGAGCCCACATGCTTACAACCCTGTGGCCTCTTACTATAAAATGCTGAAAAGTATTTGCATTTGGAAAGTAAATGGCAAAGAAGCTAGAAGACAATACAAAGTAGTGAGAAGATAATCATGACACTAAGGCATCATCCTTTTTCTTAAAAAAAGAAAAGGAGTACTTGTGGCATCTTAGAGACTAACAAATTTATTTAAGCATAAGCTTTCGTGAGCTACAGCTCACTTCATCGGCTGTAGCTCACAAAAGCTTATGCTCAAATAAATTTGTTAGTCTGTAAGGTGCCACAAGTATTCCTTTTCTCTTTTGCGAATACAGACTAACACGGCTGCTACTCTGAAACATCTTTTTCTTAGTCACTTAACATTAAACCTGATGGAATTCTAGATGCTTTGGGCAAAGATTTTCAACCAGCTAGTGATTTGGTGTGCATTGGTTTTTGGGTGTTCAGCTCAAGATATCTGAAAGAGGCCTGACTGTTAGAAAGTGGGCTCTCAGTGTTTCAGAAAAACAGAGCCCTTTAAGTTTTGGGTGCCCAAAAACAGGCATTCCAAATCCTTAGTCAATTGAAAAAAAACCTTGCCTCCTAATAGTTCCAGAAAAAAAGTGTTAAGTTCTGCATAATATTTGCCTTCAATATGATGATGGATAAAACTTTCAAAAGCACCTGTAGCCCATCTTCAAAAGAAACCTAGGCAATCACGGTATATCTGCTTCGAAGCTGCAGCAGTGATTCCCTGCACAGGGAGACAGTCTCACATTAGCTTTGATCAAACTAGCATGCTAAAAATAGAGTGTAACTGCCATGCCAGGAGGGGTAGTTGCCCCAAAGTATGTACCTATCTGAGATGCTGATGCATATTCAAGGTGGCTAGCCCCTCGTGACACTGTGGCTATGCTCTATTTTTAGCATGCTAGCTCAATGAGAGCTAACATGGATATGTCTCCTCAAACCGATAATTACATACTCAGTTCGAAGTGTAGACAAACCTTCAGAAGCCTTGCTTAATGAGTTTCCATGATACATCAGCTCCTAAGTCATGCAGACACTTCCGAAAATTTTATCCAATTGCTTTATAAATAGAAGTAAGTTTACTTGGAAATATATTTTGAGAAGCTGGGGTGTTTTTGCCACAACATAGTGATTACATCTGTGGACAAATATGTCCAAACTATGGACAAAATTATTACACAAGACTTAAAGCTGGGATAAGATATAGTAATCAGACACAAGTTATAAGCACTCTTTCCATTCAAATAACTATCATAGAAAGCCAAACCTTAATTGCTGAAATTAAAAGTCCAAGTTCAGTATTTCAGTGAAACATGATGATTACATTCTAGATGCTTTAATTTTAGTGATATTTTCTGAGTGCTGACTTTGTCACATGATTAAATTTAAGAAAGCGTCTTTCCTTCATATTTTCTCCTATCAGTCCACTCATCTTTATTCCACATTCTTCTTTAATGGTTCATCTTCACTAAAGTTCTATTATATTAGATTTTAAATTCTTTGGGAAAGGAATAGTCTCACTGTTTGTACAGCACCTAGCACAATGGGGTTTCAGTCTTGTTTTGGGGCTTTAAACACTAGAGTAATATAAATAATAATAATATAAGAACCAAATGAGTGAGAAAGAACCAAAAGAACTAAAAAGAAAGAACCAAAATTATTGGTTTGTCATTATTTTCAATAACATAAATTGGCATAATAATGTCCCCCAGCATTTACAGAACCATCACAGCATTTTGTTCAATGTACAATAGTATCTTTAATTTGCCTATATTCACTACAATTTACATTTGGTCATTTTGCTTGAGTGTTTTGTGGTTTTGCTGTATGTCTGTGGTTCTCAAACTAGGGCCACCGCTTGTTCAGGGAAAGCCCCTGGAGGGCCAGGCTGGTTTGTTTACCTGCCGTGTGTGCAGGTTCAGGCGATCGCAGCTCCCACTGGCCACGTTTTGCTGCTCCAGACCAATGGGGGCTGCGGGAAGTGGCGTGGGCCAAGGGATGTGCTGGCTGCCCTTGCGACAAACCACGTGGAGCGGCAAACCACGGCCAGTGGGAGTGTGATCGGCTGAACCAGCAGACACGGCAGGTAAACAAACCGCCCGGCTCAGCAGGGGCTTTCCCTGAACAAGTGGCGTCCCTAGTTTGAGAACCACTGCTGTAGGTGATATGTACACTGGCATTCATAAGAATCAAGAAGAAAAAAAATCTATATGTAAAAGACTTAGGGTGAATCACAGTACCATACTCTTGTTTTATTAAATGACTAATTATTGCAGGAGTGAACGGTAGTGTTCAAGACATGGGTCTCCATCATGTTCAATAGAAGTATATGATTTTAAAGGAGATACAATGAATGATTTTCCTAAACACACACACACTCACTCTCTCTCTCTCTCTCTTCTGGAGGGAAAAAGAGGGGGAGCTAGGGGAAGCTCCCCCCACTCCGGGTAAGGTAAGGTAACAGCAATGGAATTGCTGGAGGGACGTAGATGGAAAAAGAGGAACTGGTAAAAGCCACATGGGTAATTACGGAAAAAACATGGGGTTACCTGCACTGTACACTTTTATCTGCCGGGTAGTCCCAGACATCTAATAATAAAGTTGCGGCCAGATTAAACCCATGTCAAATGTCTCCTGTCCTGACAATCATAGTTAGATGGGACTGCAAGGGTCATCTAGTCTAACCTCTGTCAAGATGCAGAATTTGTTGTGTCTAAACCATCCAAGACAGATGACTTTCCAGCCTTTGCTAGAAACGTCCAGTGAAAGAGCTTCCTCAAACTCCCTAAGCAGTCTGTTCCATTGTCCTACTGGTCTTACAATTAGGAATTTTTTTCCTGAGATATAATCTAAATCTGCTATTCTGTAGTTTGAACCCATTGCCCCTTGTCCTGTCCTCTGTGGCACTAGAGAACAACTTTTCTCCATCTTTTTATGGCAGCCTTTTAAGTATTTGAAAACCACTATCATGTTCCCCCTTAATCTCCTATTTTCCAAAATAAACATACACAGTTCCTTCAGCCTTTGCTCATATAGCTTGCATTCGATCCCTTTGATCATCTTTGTTGCTCATCTCTGAATTTTTTTCCAGTTTCTGTACATCCTTTCTATAGATTGGTAACCAAAATTGGACACAGTTCTCCAGCTGAGGCCTATCCAGTGCTGAGTAGAGCAGTATTATCACCTCCCGTGACTTGCATGCTATGCATCTGTTAATGCAAACTGTATTTGCTTTTTTTGTAACAGCATTGCATTGCTGATTGGTGTGGGGATTATGATCTATTACTACTCCCGACCCTTCCAAGCAGTGCTGCTGCCAAGTTATCCCCCATTTTGTATTTGTGCATCTGTTTTATCTTCCCTAAGTGTAGCATGTTACATTTCTCTTTGTTGAGTTTCATTTTGTGGTCTGTAGCCCAGTTCTCCAATTTATCAAGATCCCTCTGAATTTTAGCTCTATCCTCCAAAGTGTTGGCAACCCTCCCTCCCAGCTTTTGTGTCATCTGCAAATGTGTTCAGCCAGTATGCTCTCTATCCTATGTCCAGGTCATTAATAAAGATGTTAAACAACACCAGACCCAAACAGATCCCTGTGGAACCTCACTTGAGAGCTCCCTCCAATCTGACATCATCCATTAATAGTTACTCTGTATCTGTCTCAGTACCCATATCTGACTGAGTGCTTCCAGGATCTAACCAGAAGCACATGCCAAACAGGAACTCACTCTAAACTGGCCTATCTCATATGATAAAATTTAAATTTTATTAAATTCTTTCCCTTATATTTTTCTCTTTATCATGACCCTCCCCTTTATTTCTCATTCTTCTTCCTTGCTCTGTCTTCACTTGACTACTATATACCTCGTGTAATTCTAATTATCTACATTTGTGGTAAGAAAATAACTTCTGCTTGGATATGGGATGGTAGGTGAGGCACCAAAATAAAATCAATGGAAAGTTCCTATTGACCACAGTGGAATTATTTATATGAGTAGGGGCTGCAGGACTGGACCATACACTTATAAAAGCCTTTTACTAAGTATCTCAGGATACAGAAACAACTGCTCGTGACTACATAAAGACTCAGGTTCTAAGACAATCTTAAAGGCAAATTAAACAGGCTGGGACATAAAAACATGACAATTATCTGAATAAACTGGGAATTTGAATAAGCATTCACATTTTCCAAAGCTACTCTGAACCGAACTTCCAAAACTTTTAAAGTTTTACCATAACTCATTTAAGGGCTTGTTCCTGATTGTTAGGAGTTTCATGACCTAAATATCTAAATATCATGCTAAAGATTAAACTCTGAGGGTTATGCTTAAACTTGCAAAGTTAAAGATATAATAAAATGGGTAGATACACTGTCTTTACCTTCTCTCTGATTGTGCAAAGCCACTGCACTGTAGCTCAGTGTAACATCAAGCATTGCTCTGAGATTTCTCCAATAACTAGGCATGAATCCAAAGCATTGCCTCCCCATGTTTTGTCCTTAGTGAAACTATCTATAAAAGAGTGAATCTTTTCAATGTGATTGACATAGATGTGTTAGAAGTCGTGAACAAGTTTGTTAATGCAGTAGCTAGAATTGATAGCATGATCATGATTGCCCCATCGGCTATTTTTCTGAAAATAAATATGAATGGCAGCCACCCTGAACTCATGAGCAGCTCCATAAATATACAAATCAGTGTGTGCTTGTTATAGATGGTGGAGGCAATTTCAGTTTCAAGCTCCTGAGCGTTTATCATTGGAGTAGAAAACAGATGAAAAGTACTATGCCAATACCCTTTAACCATTACATATATATTTTTAATCAAATATCCAGGCCCTGATAGCACACTTTCTGATAAAAGAAACAAGCTGTATATTCATAAATGTTCAGTTGGCAGGTATAAAGGCAGATTGCAAAAATATATAATATATAATATTGTGTCAATCTGATCGTATCCCTGTCATTATTGCTGAAAAGTGTTTGTGTGTGCATATATATATAGAGAGAGAGAGAGAGAGAGAGAGAGAGAGAGAGAGATTTATGTACACAAACACTTTTCAGCAATAATGACAGGGATTGGATCAGATTGCAAAAAAAAAAATGGCAGGTATTTTCTAAACCTTTAGTCAGGGAGGGTATCTGGGGTCATCGCTACAAGGTCTTCTCCTCCATTATCCTCAAATTTATATAATTTTAATACTACTATACCATTAATAGTACATTCTGAATATTTTTTTCAAAAGTATAAACTATTCAATCAAAAGGCAGTAGTGGAAATTCCAGTAATTCCTATCAGAATTCTTAAAATGCTGTCTTAGGCCTTCTCTACACTGGCAAGTTTCTGTGCAGTAAAGCAGCTTTCTCTGTAACTTTCGAGTTATACACACTGCCAAGCCACTTAGTGCACAGAAACTCCTCAGTTACAGCACTGCAAAAAAACCACCTCAACGAGTGTTGTAAACTTACAGACAGAGGGTCCAATGCTCTATTAGCAGTGTAAACACATTACAGTGCAGAAGGCAATCAATTGGCCTCCGGAAGTGTCCCATAATCCATCATGTGGCCGCTCTGCTCATTTTTTTGAACTTGGCTACCCAGGAGACATGCGCCCCTCCCCTTTCAAAACTCCATTGCTGACAGCCGTTGTGTGCTGTGCTGATCTGCTCCGGGATACAAAGCAAACCATTAATGTGGAATGCTTGGGTTGTTGAACAAAGAGGCAGGTGTGTGTGTTTGTGTGTGTGAAAGAGAGATTGCTGTGCAGAAAGCCCAGGGAGGGAGGTGGGGGCTGATGTTGCGGTTTCCCCCTCCCCCTGCCTCAGGACTGGTTGCTTCCTGCCACTGTCTAACAAGACAACATGCTGACACACTCTCTGTGCCCCAAAACCCACTGTCTCCCCCCTCCATACACACATACACTCCCTGTCACACACTCTGTCCCCTGTCCTTCAGTTGAAAAGCAGCTGGCGTTGTAGTAGGATACCCTTGGAAAAATGGGATTGGGAAACCTGCATCATGTGATGCTGTGCCTGCTCCAGGAGGCATTGCAAACCCTTCCCAAAGCACCCTGAGGCCAATTGCACAGTGGGATAGCTACCACAATTCACTGCTGTCTTTGCCTTTGCAAGAGCTGCTAATGTGGATGCGCTCCACTGACACAAGGAGCACAGTGTGGACACACAACAGCAGTTTAATTCCAGCACTTTTATTAAAGTGGTATAACTTGTTGCGCAGAAACTTGCCAGTGTAGACATGCCCTTAGTTTCTAATGTATGGACCAGTGGACCCAAGAGCAGTACTTCAATTAGATTTGTTCTGTTCCAAAAACACTTGGCAACTGAGATCAGTTGAAAATTTTCACCTGGAATTTCTATTTGTATATGTATTAAATAGTGTTCACTACATGTCAAATCCAGCATTTATTTATGTGATATTCTGTTTCAGGTTTTTTGAGTCAATGAAGAACAAAAACTAAGAAATAATATTGCACTTTACGTTGTATTTGATGCCATATTTTGTTTACATGTCCACTATATATTTTTTGTTATTCCATTTTTTTCCATTACATCAGCAATCAATTAAAAGCACCATTACCATGTTTAGTTCCATCTGGTACATTTACCCGAGTTACTCTATTGCATTAGGTTGAGGATGGGTATATTCAGATGAGTTTAACTATTTAGAATTTATTTGGAGGGTATTATAAATTATACTCATTATACTATATGATGAATAATTAGAAATAAAATGACTTTGAAAGCATTTAGCAGGAAGAACATTGGGAATGAAGTTGTTCCAAATGAGGTAATTTAAGGAACCAAACACTCCACTGGGCACAATCTGATTCCTAGCACATGTTGCACTGGGAGACAATAAGCACAGAGAAAAATATTCACTGAGGCTTGTTCACTGAAGCACATAAATAGAGAAAAGCATTCCTTATACATCTTCAGCTCCCCTAAACTTGTGTGAGAGCTGTGGGTCTTCAATCAATGCAGGACTAGGGGTTTCCTAATAGCTCTATAACTGTATTATAGGGAATTAAACCCTGGTGAATGGAGCCAACCATGCATCTAGCAAGCAGGTTGTTAAAGTCCTGCTCCACATTGTTAAATTAAACCCTGCAAACAGTGCAGGGATTAGAGAGAGAGAGGCCACCAGCTGAAACTCTGGCTGCAAAAAATCTAACAGCCAGACCTATTGGTAATTGTCAGGCAGAAATTCCAAGGGAAATACTGGTAAGCACAGTAAAGGAAAATGGATCACATTCCCTAACATAGGGGCAGTAACTGCAACAAAGGAGTTCAAGATCCTGGGAATGTCCCTAGATGAGCATCCTCACTAACTTCCTCCTTGCTATGGAAAACTCTATTCTTTTTGGTATGGACTTTTGGCTGTAGGAAGTCTGAATCTTTTCCTATTTCTTCTTTGGAACTGATGTAGATCTTCCAGGTTGGATTGCCTTCCATTTTAAAACTATGACTTCAGAGAGTCATCTTTTCTTGTTTTCATTAGGAAAACTGGCTGTGAGAGGTTTTTTCTGTGTAGTGACAGGTTCTTGGGTAAATCTTGCCCCCCAGCACCAGAATGAAAAAAAAAATAATTTTATAGGTTTCTTAGGTTATATGGCTCATAGTTCTGGCCCAACATGTCATGATTTCCTAATGAGACTTTAGCAGAAGCATACTATGAAAAGATGTGACTTCTCCTCCATAGTTAAGGTTGAAGCAAGCGTCCTATTATAAAGACAATTTTCAGACCCATTCCTGTAACTTGATAAATAAAAAAAACCTGAATCAAACAAACCTGAAAGCTGGCATGCCACAACCTACCATAAAATAGATTATTTGCCAATTTTGAGTATATTTCTTGATAAGGTATTTGGATACAGAATTTTAAGAGGTAGAACTTTAAAACTATAGAACAAAAAAAACCCTAATGTTTTTCTCTTGCTCTATTTAAAGGTATTTATCTGCAAACTTTAGGAGGGCCTTATCTTTTGTTTCCATGAGTAGTGACTTTCACTGTTTTTTGTAGATATCTGGGAAACTTAAAGAAATGTTGATACCTGTTACTAAGTACCTATAAAACTCTGTATGCCTCATGCAGATTAATTTTATAGGCATTACTTTTATATATCCTTTTTAATCTTTTAGATAGGGGTGTATGCATATGCAAGAGCAATTACAATGTACATTTAAAAACACGACTAATTCAATAGTGAGTGTGCATCCATGCACTAAGTGAAAAATATATTAACACCGATACATGTATGTAAACAGTTGGAAATAGCAATTTTCATATACAGTGTATGCAAATATACTAAATGTCATATATATGTAAATGAATAAATTCTATTCTGTATGTATGTGCATACATGGAAATTACAGGACATTTCTAAATTCTGTCGCATATTATGTGTGTGTACAAATAAAATATCTAAAGAACTAGATTATAAATTATATAAATCAAGCACTCAAAACTTTTTTAAAACTACCACATTTGACACTGTGAAACATAAATATGATCCCTGTTACACATGCTTCATAATAGTCTTTAATTACATAATCACATATTATTTTTTCACAGGACGACTGCCTCATTCAGTACATGGCATTGATGGTACTCAGGAAATGAGGAATGTTCAATATTTTATCCTCATTCAGTTGGTTGCCTCTGCCTTATTTACTACATGCCATCCGGAGCCTGCTCTGACTACAGAATTCATTTCCTCATGCTACAAGGTGAGTGAGCTAATATATTTTATTGGACCAGCTTCTTTTGGTGAGAAAGACAAGCTTTCGAGCTTACATAGAGCTTCTCAGGACTTGAAGATCAGCTGTGTGTAAGCTCAAAAGCCTGTCTCTCTCACCAACAAGAGATGGTCCAATAAAAGATATTACCTCACCCACTTTGTCTCTCTAATATCCTGGGACCAAAGTGGCTATAATACCACAATCATTTCCTCATGGTCTTTTCTATGGCATTCAGCACTGTAGTCTCTAAATGCCTCACAAAAATATATGAATTTATTTCGACAGTGAGACCAGAGTATTATCCCCTCAGGAAAGTGAGGCAAAAGGACTTATCTGATGGTACACAATGAATTAGTGGCAAAGCCAGGATTTAATAAATTAGGACATCCTGCCCCTGACATTGAACTCAGGGTGGCCTGGAAGCATGAGGACAGTTGCACTGCCATTGTCCTGAACATCCAGAGTTCCTAGAGCAGGGATTCTCAGACTTTTGTACTGGTGACCCCTTTCACCCAGTAAGCCTCTGAGTGTGACCCCCCCTTATACATTAAAAATTATTTAAAATTACATTAAAATTACTTTTTTATATATTAAACACCATTATAAATGCTGGAAGCAAAGCAGGGCTTGGGGTGGAGGCTGACAGCTTGCGACCCCCCATGTTATAACCTCGTGACCCCCTGAGGGGTCCTGACCCCCAGTTTGCGAACCTCTGTCCGAGTGACTTCAGGTGCAGTTGAGTGCTGAAGTGACAATGCAGAAAATATGGAGCTTAATAACAATGTTATATTCATCCACACATAGGCCAGAATCCTTAGAATAACTTGGAATAAGGTGTAATGTCAAGAGGCAGATGCCATTTCTGTGTTTCACAGAGACAAGATGTTGGTTGAGTTACAACCGCTAACTAACTAGTCTTAAAGTCAAGCTTTTGCTAAGTTAAGTAATTCCTCTTATCTTTTTCTCCTATCTTATATGCTTTATACCTATAAGTTTGTAACTGAGCTCAAGATATACTATTTGATACAATAGCATAATGATCTTACTAGATAAAGATATCTTAAAGATGTCAATTAAGATTTAAGAAACTATATCAGAAAATTAAAGCTATCTAAAGGCATCCTGTAACAGAAGCCTTCAGTTCAATGAATTTTCATTGTCTAGGTCACTTGACCACAAAATATGGAAAGTAGTTTGGAACATGCTATCTATCTTAAATAGAAATGTGATCAATGATATGTATAACTAATCTTTAACAAAAATATATCTAACAAGGTATTTGTATTAAAGGTGCTGACACATTCAAATAGCATGTTGAGAAGCCAGTGAAGTGTAAACTTTTAATGTCAACAAACCTAACTGTAATTAGGCCATAAGCCCTGATCAGCTGTGATTGGCAGTTGCATGGAGTTGCTCATATGAAGTAATCATACTAACCTTATTACTGAGATAGAGGGAATAATCAAATACTGTCACAGAGGGGTGTACAACTCCTTTATCCTATGCACTGAATGAAGCAGGGGTCAAGTGAAAAAATAGTAAGTGATAATGTAATACTATGTATACAAAAGACGACAGAATATGTTATATGGGCAACCTAAATCCTGAAACTTTAACTTTTCAGTCCTCGACTTTGCAATCTAACATTCTAGAATTTTTTGAACAAAATTTTTTGATTTCCTAGGTTTTTTAAACAAGTTTTACTACAGCCCATTATATACAATTGTAACATACACTCCCATCATGTTTCATTTGTAAGTTTTGAACCCTCACCGTTAGTACTAACTATGCAGCAGGAGAATGTGTTTATCATAGAAGAATGGCCACTGTGGTCCATGAAAAAAAGAAATGGTCTAGTGCCCAAACACCATAGATCTGTCAAGATACCGAGGCTGTCAACCCAGATTTATGTGGCCCTAGTAACAACCAGTGGTGAGCTGGAGCCAGTTCGCACCGGTTTGCATGAACCGGTTGTTAAATTTTGAAGCACTTTTAGAACTGTTTCAGAGTAGCAGCCGTGTTAGTCTGTATTCGCAAAAAGAAAAGGAGTACTTGTGGCACCTTAGAGACTAACAAATTTATTAGAGTATAAGCTTTCGTGAGCTACAGCTCACTTCATCGGATGCATCCGATGAAGTGAGCTGTAGCTCACGAAAGCTTATGCTCTAATAAATTTGTTAGTCTCTAAGGTGCCACAAGTACTCCTTTTCTTTTTAGAACCGTTGTTAACCCGCTTCCCTGCAGGGGGCACTGAGGCTTTGATGGGCTCCGGCTGGGAAGTGATGTAATTCCTCCTCCGGCCGCCGGGGGTGCTGCACTGCGGGAGCCATGTGGGCTGCTGCCTGGCCCTGGGCACGAGCCCTGTTGCTGCTGCTGCTCCCCTGGCCCTGGGTCTCCTGATGCTGCCTGGTGGTTCCCCAGCTGCTTTGCTGGGCCTGGGCTGTGTCCTGATGCTCTCCGTGTGAGTACCCACCACCCTGCCTGCACCCAGCCCCCGTCTCCAGCCGCCCCCTGCCCTGCTTGTAGCCACCCCCACACCCCCCTGCCTGCAGCCAGCCCCTGCCGCACCCCCTGCCCTGTCTGGAGCCAGCCCCTGTCTCCAGCCACCCCTGCAACCCCTGCCCGCAGCCGGCCTCTGCCGCACCCCCTACCCTGCCCACACCAGCCCCTGCCACACCCCCTGCCCTGTCTCCTGCCAGCCCCACACCCCTTGCCTCCAGCCAAGCCCGCACCCTCCTGTCTCCAGCCAGCTCCGCTCCCCCTGCCCTGCCTGCAGCCAGCCCTGCACCCCCTGCCTCCAGGTAGCCCTGCCCCACGCCCCTGTCTGCAGCTGGTCCCATGTCCACTGGTGCCCTGCAGTTCCCAGGGCAGTAACCTTGCACACCTGCTTCAATGAGGGGGGCAGGGAGCAGCTGGGACCTACACATGTGCACACCCTAGGATGACCAGACAGCAAGTGTGAAACATCAGGACAGGGGATGGGGGGTAATAGGAGCCTATATAAGAAAAAGATCCCAAAATCGGGACTGTCCCTATAAAATCGGGACATCTGGTCACCCTAGCACACCCCTTGGGAGCAGCGGGGACCCACACATGTGAAATGGAGCTCATTTCTAGTTCAGGCCCATCTTTTTAAAAAAGAACTTTAGGCAGGGTTAACATACATCCATATTTTCCCGGACAGGTCAGGCTTTTTGGTTCTTAAATCGCCGTCCAGGAAGAATTTTTAAATTTTAAAAATTCCTCCCGGGAAAATACGGACATATGGTAACCCTGTTGGTACAAAAAATACATACTGGGGCACATCCCTTAAATCAGAACTTTTTATAGGGAACCGGTTGTTATCATCACTGGTAACGACGCCTCCATCACTGGTAACGACGCCTCCATTTGGGCCATCTGACCCCCAGTCAGATACGCGTACCCATGGAGAATCCTCCATGAGATCCATGTGTTAAAGAGAGATGCCTTTAGGAATGCAGCTGCCCATGCTTTCCATGTGGGTAAGAAAAAAATATCTGTGCCAATCACAATGACACAATCTGACCATTAATCCTTTTAGTACATAACTTAAAGTAATAATTCAAAAAGTATAAAGTATAAAGTAAAAATTAGTTAAATTATAACTGTAAATATTAGTACCCTTTAAGTCTTGGCTAAATATTCACCCAGCCAAATATTTTTGTATTTTGGACTGTAAAGGGGGACCTCCTGAGCAGCTCCAAGCAGCTGGGTGCAGATCAAAATCCTTTTCTCACCCCTGGTGCCCCGAGTAGGTTGTTGACCAATTCTTGGCAGGTCTTCAGTGGCTTGGCCTTCTGGCCAAGTCACAAGGTCCAAATGAATGCATTCCGGGGTGTTTAGAGTCCAATAACTAAGCCATCTATTTGCTCTGGCTAGGGTTTTCAGTCCCAACTCTGGGCCTTTTAAATTCAGTCCTTTGTTCAGGCTCCAAAATAAAGCCTGTCACCTTTTGGAGTTTACACCACTTTAACTATGGCCAGAGGGGGAATTGGGGCCCACCCACTACTCCAAGTTCTAACCTGGGAACCCTGTACACAGCAGCCACATACTGCTTACTCCAATACATCACCACTATTTCCCTAGGACTCCTCCAACCTGGCTCCTCTTATCCCCAGCCCTCTCTCAGAGTCAATATCTCCAAGCCAGAGAGGCACACCTTTCTTCACTCTTCTGATCTGCTAAGGCCTTGTAGTTCCTTTTATCTGAGCTTGCTGGGCTCTGATTGGCTGTCACTAGTCTTTTTACCCCATGGAGAATGAGATCTATCTACCTTTCAAGATGGCTGCTCCAATTAAGCCTCTATAGATAGGATTGGCAGCCCCACCTTTGCTACTCTTTTCCTCCCACATTGCCACTTGCTGGGGTGGGGTGTAGCAGAGCAGCAGGGTCTCCAGCAATGGTCCACAAAGGCCTGGTACACCCTATCACAAGGCTTCTTGCATATAACTACAAAATGGCAGAATGTGGCCTTTTATTTGAAGTAGTAGCAAAAGAGATTGTATCAGCAACCCTGCCACAATTGGGAACAATTTCTTTCTCTTACCATGGACCAGCTCAACATGGAGTTTTAGAATCATAAACATCACATCACACCAGCTAGTAAGATATTATAGACATGAACAGAGGTAGAGTTATTGTTCAAATAGAATGTTCATCTTTGGTAATGATAAACATGTCTGATCCTGTGCCTGAAGCAATTTCAGCATTAAGCTTTAGTTGGATAAGGGCAAAAAGATATGTCTTTATAATAAGTCTGGTTGTTTGCATTTCTTGTTATCTGTACTGTGCCACAGTTTACAACCTCAGTGTTTTCTCATTTTCTCCTACAAGGCAGCAGTACTGAAAGGAAAAACCAATCAGGAAGATTCAAATCTTTAAACAGATATAGTATTAGTTCAAGACAAACAGTAAGTAGCCACAGGATTTGATTTCAGAAGCAATATATATTAACAAAACACAGGAAGTTTCCCCATTTTTTCCTAAGGTATTGTAAAACTCAAGTAGAATATTTAGAAACAGACAGCTTCCATTTGTCCCAAGTTAACAGCATTCTGAGAGCAAAACTCAGGAATTGTTGCTGTTTACAAGGTTACACTGATAATTTGTCTCATCTCAATTTTTGTTTTCAATATTTTATACTTTTCTTGTAAGTATTGTTGTTTTGGTGGGAGATTGGGTTTTCCCCAAAGTTCTTACCTTATTCTATAGGGGAGAAAAAAGCCCACACCTTTCAAATGCAAATGTCAAAAAATGCTGAATTTATTAGTGTAAATATACCATTTGGAATTATTATGCAATGAGCATTTTAATCAACACTGGATGGAGCAGTGCTGGGTAGGATCAGCAGACTAGGAGAAAGCTCCAGGCTGATGGCTACTAGATTGGGGCCCTGATACAAGTGCAGAGAAGGTGCAGGGAAGTGGTCCAGGGAAGGAGATGGCAGAGTTGGAGGAGGGTAGTACGCGTCTGCCAGCAATAATGTCCCTGAGTTGGGACCCGGAGTAGCGGGCGGGCCCAGCTCCCCTCCAACTTGCCACTGAGGGGAGTGGCTGGTGAATGGACTGAAATTTGCCACTGAAATGAGCAGCCAGAATCGGGGCTGCAGTTTGACACAGAGGCAAGTGGTTGGACAAAGGACTGTTGGTCCCCTGAAATGGGGGAAAGGACCAACTGGGACACCGGAGGGCTGTGTCCAGAAGAAGATGATGCAGTCCAGGGAGCAACGCAGGTCCTGGAGGTGGAGACAAACAAGACGACGGGCGAGACACCACCTGCGAAGGGCATACTGGCAATCCCTAAGCCAATTC
Organism: Dermochelys coriacea; assembly: GCF_009764565.3. NCBI lineage: Eukaryota > Metazoa > Chordata > Testudines > Dermochelyidae > Dermochelys > Dermochelys coriacea. The sequence continues at coordinate 188,659,419 of NC_050068.2, read as the reverse complement.
CCAGGACAGCCAGCAGGCAGCGCTGTGGTGGTGAGTCATGTCCCATTACAGGCAGGCAATGTTATTATTCATTCATGCACTCCTGCAGCATGTACCCTTGTTGTATGCAGAGTTGTTGTACCTGTGCTGTTCCCAGGATATTAGAGAGACAAGGTAGGTGAGGTAATATCTGTTACTGGACCAATTTCTGTTGGTGAAAACTTTCAAGGTTACACAGAAGTTGGTCTAATAAAAGATATTACCTCACCCACCTTGTCTCTCTAGCGCAGGGGTGGGCAAGCTTTTTGGCTCAAGGGCCACATCAGGGTTGTGAAACTCTGGGGAGGCACAGCCTTCCCTACCCTGCCCTCCATAAACAGCCTGGCCCCCTGCCCCCTGACTGCCCCCCCGACTCATCCAACCCTCCGATCCTTGTTCCCTGACCACCCCCTCCCAGGACCCCCCGTCCCTAACCACCCCCCCAGGACTCCATCCCCATCCGACCCCCTCACCCCCACGACTGCCCTGACCCCTATCCACCCCCTCCTCCCAACAAGCCCCTATACTATGTGTAAAGTGGGAAAAGAATATAATATTCCACTGAACCCTGGTGATTCAGCAGTTACTGTAAAAATAATTTGGAGAAATTCCAGGCTACACAGTGTCCCTGTAACAAGATGGAGTCTAGCTACCATACCTCATATTTTACCAATAATTGCCCCCAAAATTGTTCAATATAATTGGCTCATTGTCACTTAATGAAATTACATATTCTTACATAATGCATAGCATTAGAATTAGTGTGATCAAAATAAGTCCACGATATATACAAGTCAGCTGTAATGAAATAAGTAGTCTAGCTACATATCTTAAAAAAGAAGTACTTGTTGCACCTTAGAGACTAATAAATTTATTTGAGCATAAGCTTTTGTGAGCTACAGCTCACTTCATCGGATGCATTCGGTGAGCCACTTAAGATGAGCCATCACCAGCAGACTGGACTTCTACATAGAGTGCTTCCGCCGACGTGCACGGACTGAAATTGTGGAAAAGCAGCATCACTTGCCCCATAACCTCAGCCGTGCAGAACACAATGCCATTCACAGCCTCAGAAACAACTCTGACATCATAATCAAAAAGGCTGACAAAGGAGGTGCTGTCGTTGTCATGAATAGGTCGGAATATGAACAAGAGGCTACTAGGCAGCTCTCCAACACCACTTTCTACAAGCCATTACCCTCTGATCCCACTGAGGGTTACCAAAAGAAACTACAGCATTTGCTCAAGATACTCCCTAAAAAAGCACAAGAACAAATCCGCACAGATACACCCCTGGAACCCCAACCTGGGGTATTCTATCTGCTACCCAAGATTCATAAACCTGGAAATCCTGGACGCCCCATCATCTCAGGCATTGGCATCCTGACAGCAGGATTGTCTGGCTATGTAGACTCCCTCCTCAGGCCCTACGCTACCAGCACTCCCAGTTATCTTTGAGACACCACTGACTTCCTGAGGAAACTACAATCCATCGGTGATCTTCCTAAAAACACCATCCTAGCTACTCTGGATGTAGAAGCCCTCTACGCCAATATTCCACACAAAGATGGACTACAAGCCATCAGGAACAGTATCCCAGATAACGTCACGGCTAACCTGGTGGCTGAACTTTGTGACTTTGTCCTCACCCATAAATGTTTCACATTTGGGGACAATGTATACCTTCAAATCAGCGGCACTGCCATGGGTACCCGCATGGCCCCACAGTATGCCAACATTTTTATGGCTGACTTAGAACAACGCTTCCTCAGCTCTCGTCCCCTAATGCCCCTACTCTACTTGCACTACATTGATGACATCTTCATCATCTGGACCCATGGAAAAGAAGCTCTTGAGGAATTCCACCAGGATTTCAACAATTTCCATCCCACCATCAACTTCAGCCTGGACCAGTCCACACAAGAGATCCACTTCCTGGACACTACGGTGCTAATAAGCAATGGTCACATAAACACCACCCTATATCGGAAACCTACTGACCGCTATTCCTACCTACATGCCTCTAGCTTTCATACAGATTACACCACACAATCCATTGTCTACAGCCAAGCTCTACAATATAACCTCATTTGCTCCAACCCCTCAGACAGAGACAAACACCTACAAGATCTCTATCATGCATTCTTACAACTACAATACCCACCTGCTGAAGTGAAGAAACAGATTGACAGAGCCAGAAGAGTACCCAGAAGTCACCTACTACAGGACAGGCCCAACAAAGAAAATAACAGAACGCCACTAGCCATCACCTTCAGCCCCCAACTAAAACTTCTCCAATGTATCATCAAGGATCTATAACCTATCCTGAAGGACGACCCATCACTTTCACAGATCTCGGGAGACAGGCCAGTCCTTGCTTACAGACAGCCCCCCAATCTGAAGCAAATACTCACCAGCAACCACACACCACACAACAGAACCACTAACCCAGGAACCTATCCTTGCAACAAAGCCCGTTGCCAACTCTGTCCACATATCTATTCAGGGGACACCATCATAGGGCCTAATCACATCAGCCACACTATCAGAGACTCATTCACCTGCGCATCTACCAATGTGATATATGCCATCGTGTGCCAGCAATGCCCCTCTCCCATGTACATTGGTCAAACTGGACAGTCTCTACGTAAAAGAATAAATGGACACAAATCAGACATCAAGAATTATAACATTCAAAAACCAGTCGGAGAACACTTCAATCTCTCCGGTCACTCGATTACAGACCTGAGAGTGGCTATCCTTCAACAAAAAAACTTCAAAACCAGACTCCCGCGAGAGACTGCTGAATTGGAATTAATTTGCAAACTGGATACAATTAACTTAGGCTTGAATAGAGACTGGGAATGGATGAGTCATTACATAAAGTAAAACTATTTTCCCATGTTATTTCTCCCCCCACCCCACTCCCCACTGTTCCTCAGATGTTCTTGTTAACTGCTGGAAATGGCCCACCTTGATTATCACTACAAAAGGTTTTCCTCCTTTCCCCCCTCCTTCCTGCTGGTAATAGCTCATCTTAAGTGATCGCTCTCCTTACAGTGTGTATGATAAAACCCATTGTTTAATGTTCTCTGTGTATATAAATCTCTCCACTGTATTTTCCACCGAATGCATCCGATGAAGTGAGCTGTAGCTCACGAAAGCTTATGCTCAAATAAATTTGTTAGTCTCTAAGGTGCCACAAGTACTCCTTTTCTTTTTTGCAAATAGAGACTAACACGGCTGCTACTCTGATACATATCTTAAAATATTAGCAAACATAACTTTAAGCAACTTTCCTTGTAACTGTATACACGGTAATTGTTTCCTACTAAACTTTCTTCTGTAACATAGTAAACTATGAATTGTAGTCTTTATTTTCCTGATATTTTGAATTCGTGAAAGGTTAAAAATTCTTTACAGTTAATAACATTTTGCAGTGTCAGAATTTGAACATTATTCTGTCCAAGCTTATTATTTTTATCTACTTGTGTAGTAATCACTTAAAAAAAAATCTTACCTTGATTTATCAAGTTGTCTTTTTTGGAAAATGTGCTGGTGGGTTTTTTTTTTTCACCTTTAAAATATTTTTTTCTGCCTTTTAGATTTTTGTGAACTTAGAAAACTACTAAAACCTGCAAGTACTGAACAAAAAAAAAGAACACTTGCCTTGCTGATTACATTTTTACACATACAGCAGCAATATTTTACACTGTCAAAAAGAGTATGGCGGTAATGGGGGGAAAACTATTTGTCCTGTATTAATAACAGTTTACTATTAAATTTGCTAAAAGGTAAGGGCCATGTTAAACTAACAGCACTACTCACTGCAACAATTCTATACAACAACAGAACTCATGTAAAATTCATTTGTATGGAAAAGTGTAATTTTAGAATCTTGAACATGTGACCTATTCTGTAAAATTGTTGTTGGTGGAGCGAACAACTCAACAGTATACTTAATTAATTAAGAATGTTAATAGGACAGACAGTTTTATGGAATCAATGTATTAGATGTAAAGCCATATTTCAATTATTGTGTTCAGTTTATATACTCCAGATTAATTATTTATTTACTAAATTGGTCTATTTTTTAATCCTGGATAATTATTTAAACTTTTGGCTCAAATATGACAATATTTTAAAAAATGCTAAATCCAATCAAGTCCCCAAAGACAATTGTATTTAATGATTACAGTAGATCTATCCTCAAGCCACCCCAACTTTTTAGTTAAGATTTTATTTTATCTTTAACAAGTTCTGTATTTAAAAATATGTGGAGAAAATAGTAAAATATTGTAACTATATCTGTTGTTAGTTCACACTACAGTTTATTGTCATGAACAAAATGTAAGATACATCCTATATATTTTTACTAAAGACAAGGCTAAGTCTGTTTACCTTTTATTATATTGAGTTTAATTTGATATTATCTTAGTTAAATGTTTGTTTTTTTGCAATGCGCCAATCAGAAAGGGAAAAAAATCAGTTTTTCAGAGTATATCAGATTCAAAAATATAGGAAAAAAATCAAACAGCATTTTTTCTGTTGAAGTGATGGGCCAAATTCAGCACTGGCTTAAAGGGTTGCAACTTCCTTGATTCATTAAGAATATGCTCATTAGTAATCTTTGTTTCTGTTTTGAGGTGGCTACAAAGTTCTATCTCCCTTCTTGTGCTTTATTGCTTTTTTTAAAGTTTAATGTCCCCCCTGTTCCACTATTTAAGATAGTTGCTGAGTTACTTTTCAGAAATCTCTGACTAGGCAAATTATAGGGACCCAGTATATTTATGCCTAGAGTGTTGTTTGTATTTCCGTATTCTTTTATGCTTAGTGTGTTTGTGTTTAAATAAAACAAAGTGTCTGATTAAGACTGCACTTGAAATTCATGGCAATAGGACATTTCGTCTAGCATTTATATAAACATTAGGTTTGCCTTCATAGTAGTTTTGCAGAAATTCAACATCTAGCTAGGCATTAGTTAATGGACACTTAAGATAAAGTGTTACCCCTTTTAGCTGTTCTCTTCCATAACTGTTCCCTGTAGCTTGTAGAATTCAAGGTTACCTGGAGATCAGATTGCATTTTACATGTTTAAGAAAACATACAAAGATTTTGCAGTGATATTATCATATCCTTTACTGACTCCTTTTTACATTATTTAACTACATGTAAAAATTAAAAGGTTGTAAACCACAATTTTTTAGTGTTTTTAATTTAATTTGGATTTATTCTTCACAAGTAAGGATAGTTGATGTACAGTAAGCAACTTCCTTTTAAGTCATACAGCCACCTCTGAGAAAGGCATACAACAGTGTGTATTTTATTTTCATATATATAAATATGTGGTGTGTAGGTAATGCTGTTTGAGAAAAAACTAATTTAAACAGCCAAAATCTGCATATTGTAACCATACATGAAGAATGGAAGCCCACCTTAATCACAATATTTGTATTACTGCTTTACAATTTTACAATATATTTTAATTGGCCACTATATTACAATATTTTTAAAATGTGTTTTAATTAACAAACAGACAACTCTCGTGGATAGGAAAGAGGCTAAATGACACCTAAAAGGAGGCATCTTTTTATTTTTTGTGAATTAAATGCTTCCTGTGATAATTTGGTTGTAAGGCATCTTGTTGAAACAAGAACAAAAGCAAATATACATTTGCAATATCAGAGATCTGAATTCTCCTGAAATAATAGAACTAAAATTTTATTAAATACTACTATTTTTTTGTTTTGTTGCTTAAAAAAACCCAGTAATGATGTAATTATAAAGGTACTTTAATTGTGACATCCATATGGCAGATGAAATTCTAAATACAGAATCTAACTTTCTCCTCATGCCTCCAAAATGAAACTAGAGCAAGACACTAATATTTACCCAATTGTTGTACTTCATAATAGGTTGTTATCTAAGTTAATGACATGTGAAAGATTAACTTAGTTTAGGGTCAATACGTATCGCAAAAGTGTTGCCTAAAAGACTTGGAAATGTATTTTAGTTCATTCACAGTATAAGAAAAGATAAATTACTTTAAATAGCTATTTTAAAGAAAACCTTAGTAAGATAACTGTTTCTAAATTGAATTCTTCTCAGTATTTTAAATTCCTGTATTACAAAACAGTCATTTCCATGAAATGCTTTATATTCTTAATCATACTTAGGTATCTAAGTAAAAATTGCTGGATTTTCTGCAGTGCTGTGCACCTCTGCCTGACCTCCCCATTGACTTAAATGGGCTTGTTAGTTGCTCAGCACCTTTGAAAATTAGATTAATTTTATTTAGTGTATGAATATGGGTTTGGGCATCTAATGTTAGGCTCCCACATTTGTTTGTATTTTTATATTTTTTCTCAAGCTCCACAAATTCAGGAACTCAAATATTTCCCTTAAACAGTGCCAACCATGGATTAATGGCAAAACAAATAACAGGGATGAATGACCCAGTATATAAAAGGGTTATTTTTAAGTGCAGAAGTTAAAATATTGAATCCACCTCAAAACAAAAGTTAAGGTAATACCTCTTGTCATGCACAGAGTTATATTGTATTAACCTCTGAGATGGACCATGTAGATCTGATTAATATATACACATTCCCCAAAATTACTTATGCTTTATACTTCTACAAAAGACAAAGTAGAATCCTTTTTTGTTGCTGTGGGGAGGATACACACACAGAGAGAGAGGGAGAGAGAGAGAGTAGCTAGCTGAATTAGAAAGAATCTACAGTTAGTTTTTCTTCAGACCTATATGCCCAAAATATTTATAGCTGGGATGTATTGTGTGAACTGAGTGACTTTTTCCTTTAAAAGGCATTATAACTAGTAAATAGTAAGCATAGTCTTCCTAAAATGCTTGATAACATCATAGTTGGTAAATTGCTGTCCAGCTGGGCAAACAGATTCCTTTTCTTTTGTTCCATATTCATTCGTAAAAATGCCCTTATGTAAAAGGATTCCTGCTCTCCCGGATATATATGCGCACACACTCTGTCTTCCCATTCCTTCTTTGGCCCTTATTATTCCGACGAAAATGGGGACAACTTGTTCTAAGGGAGACAAATTCTTTAAGAAAAGAGCGAGACAGCTGAACAAGCAACTTGCTGCAAGGCTGACTAGTACGCCTTTAAAAAGGAGCTTCGTATAAGCGCCTCTCTCCTCTTAAAATACGTTAATGCTCAGCCACAGCACCCCCGTCCCCCAGCAAAGTGGAGGGATTTTTGTCTTGTCAACTAACCCCCTCTAGTGCTGAACAGGCTGCATATGACCCGCGGGCTGCTCGCAGCTTCCAGGCTCGGAAAGCTCTTCGCCGCTTGCTGCGCGCACACACACACACACACACACACACACACACAGTACCACCTCTTGTCAGGAGAGCGGCTGAGGAGGGGCCAGCGAGAGGCCGAGCTCTTTCTTGCTTTGCACCCCCCCCCCCACCTGCCACACTGTGCCCACGTTTAGGGACCCGCCGCATTATTTGCGATCCGCTTCTTTCGCGGGCGGGCGGGGGGGGGGGGTGTTCTGCAGCGAGCAATGCCCGCTGCTCGCAAGGTCCGCCTGCCCGGGGAGACCCCCCGGCTCTGCACGTCCGACGCCGGCTCGCAGCCACCCCGCGGGCGCTGAGGAGGGGCGGTCGCCCCGGAGAGGGCCCGAGGCTGCAGGCGACCTGAAGGCAGCCCGGGAGAGAGCCGCCGCCCCGGATTGCTGCCCGCGCCCCGCCACAGAGCGGGCGAGAGCGAGGGAGACCGCCCGGGGGCCAGGCGCCGGCGCGCTGCAAGTTTTGCCGAGGTGCGAGGCGGCTCGGGGAGCTTCCAGCTGCCGTCAGCGGCCTCCCGCCTCGGCCCGGGGGGGGGCGGGCTCGGCCGACAGCGAGCTCCCTCCTGGCGGGGGAGGGGGGGGGGGCTGAACCGCGTCGTCTCCGGTGGGGGGGGGGGGGCCGGGCGGTGCGGGGCGGAGGCGGGATGGGGAGGGTCCCCAGCAGGAGGCTGCCGCCGCTGTGGGGGCTGGTGCCCGAGCTGCTGCGGGGCTGACGGGGCGGGCGGGAGGGCAGCGAGCTCCCGCGCCCCGAGGCGAAGTTTCCGGAGCTCGCCCGGCTCCCGCCGGCGGCTGCGCTCCAGCGCCCCTCCACCCCCGCAGCCCCCTGGCCGCTGTGGCTGCTCCGCCCTCGGCCGCCGCCTCCCGCCCCGGGACCCCACCGGTGGATGCCATTTCTGCAGCACCTGGCGGCCGCCTGGTCCGAGGCACCTGGCCGACTGGACCCTGCCCTCCGGCCTTGGGGGCCGCAGCGTTTCCCGCTGGCCTGGAGGAGGAAGAGGACCTGAAGCCCGCCCCGCCTTCCCGGGGCAAGGACCAGGGGCCGCCGGCACCAGCCATGGGGGGCGGCGAAGCGAGAAGTTTGCTCTGGACCTTTGGCCTGTTCTTCCCTTTGCTGACGGCGAGCCCGGCGGGCTGCAGTCAAGGCTCCAGCAACCAAGGTAAAGAGCGGCGTGGCGGGATGGGAAGGCATCACTCTGGGTGGCTTTGCTCAGATCAACTTTTCTTCCCTCTAGGCACCTGGCTCTGGCAGCCGGGTGCTGGGCAGCTGGCAGTAGCCATGGCAATGACGGTAGCAATATGCAAAAAGAAAAGGAGGACTTGTGGCACCTTAGAGACTAACAAATTTATTAGAGCGTAAGCTTTCGTAATGCGTCCGATGAAGTGAGCTGTAGCTCACGAAAGCTTATGCTCTAATAAATTTGTTAGTCTCCAAGGTGCCACAAGTCCTCCTTTTCTTTTTGCGAATACAGACGAACACGGCTGCTCCTCTGAAACCGGTAGCAATATGCTTATCCCGCAGGGCTGGGGGTGCTTTGCTCTCCCCCTTCTGAGAGGGCGAATTGGCTGCCCCACTTAGGGGCCTGACGGGCAATGTTCCAAGGCTAAAGCACCGAGAAGAGGAGCAAGTTCAGGGGGATTCCTCAGCCCCACCGACCGTGGCTGGTCCAGGGCTCTCAGAGGAAATGCTCTCAGTGAGCAGGAAATGTGGCACTGATTAAAAACCTCAGTGAAACTCCTGCAGACCTCAGCTCTTCCTTTAAGTTCACGTGCGATCTATGGGTACAGGCAGCAAATAGATTAAATATTTTGCCCATTTCTGTAAAATGCAGCCAGTGTCTTCTCTGTAGGGATTTCTCTTGGGTGGGTTGATTGTTTCTGGCACAGATAATAGGAAACACAAATACCTGTCTTTTTCATTTGTTCTCTATGAATGATTTGGCAGGTAACTCCCTCAAAGGCAAGTAGATGACTCTTTAAAACTTAGTATTTCTGGGAAGGAAGCATATAGTGTGTGTGAGAGAGAGGTGGAGGTGTGTGGGGAGGAGGTTGAATATTAGAACTGTTTTCTTTTGCAATAAGGGACCAATCATATACCTACTGAAGCCCACAAAAACCCCCACCTCTCCTGGATTTCAAAAGGGGTAAGACTGAACCCAAAAATACAATGAGTAGAAAAGTGTACCATCCTGAATGAAATTGGTGTGATATTAAAGGGGCTTTTTTGCCCTATGATAGCAATATTAGAGCATGTACTGTAGAAAGGGATCTTAGTTCTGATGTAATTAAGATAGTAACAGGCTTTCTATATCAATGTCTGTTTTCATAGGTACATAACTGTATAGTAGAACTTGGTCTAGGCTGAAAGCACAGAATGGTAGCATATTTTTATTTAAAATTTGAATTATAAGATGTGCTTTCCTCTTATTTAACTCAAAAAGCACACTCAAAAATAATTTTGGAAGCTCACAGCATCTAAAATGAGATGACTGCTCCCTTTAGTGAGAAATCACATATAGGTCTCAAGATGACGTTTTTATTTTGCACATGTGGCAATTCTTGGTTGCCAAAAATGCTCTTTTAATTTAGTATTGCAGGTACATGCCAGTTATGTATTACTTGACACAATATATATTACCCCCTTGGCTACAGCGTAGTCCAGGCTAAAATGTAGTCTCTGTACCAAAAGTGACTCTACACAGTAATCACTCTATTTAAAAAGATCCGTAGAAAATATACTGTGTATTCAAGGAACATTAAGTTTTTTTTCAAAGAAATTAAAAGGAAACAAACATAGCTGAAGGTGAAACATACTCTATTGCATGCCATCCAACATCTGAGTAGAATAGAGCATTTCCTTAACTGCATCCTTAATGTACGTTTTTTTCTGCCAAAATATTGGAGGACATGTGTGACATATTTAATCCTTAACTGTTTTGGATATTTTGGCATGACTCAACTTCATGTGATGTAATTTTAGTGTAGGCGTAAAATCCAATAGTTGAAGGACAGTTTTAAAGGGACACATCTTAAATGTTATTTATCTGAAATATTTTTAACCATTATCATTATAAGGAATACCTAAGAAGTAGGAAAATATTAGAGGAAAGGATTTTTTTAAAAAAAATCATGGATTTGACAGCACTTTGTATATAATCAATTTAATTTTTCCTCAGTACAATACATTTTTAATGGATTTTTATCACAAGAATAGAAGTGAATAACATTTTTAGACACAGGAAAATATGATAATAAAAATGCAAAAATTTGCATGAGGAATGAGGGGCAGGTATAGTATCTGAAATTACTTAATACGTGTTTTTAAAATTATCAGCAATTAAGTTGATAATGACCCTTTAACTTTTCTATAATACATTCTTTAAAAGCTCAGATATTATGATTTTTACAATTTATAACCTTACAAAAGCCATTGAGTACATATCCTCTTTTGCATAGGAAACACAAATCTTCCATGGCAGCACAATATTGTTTGTCTTTTACTTCACCTTCTTGCTAATGCATACTAAAGTCTACTATATTACAAGGCCTATCCAGGCATACAAATATATATAGTTAATAAAGCAAAGTATGCAGTCACTTTGAAAAGTTTAAAGCCTGATTGCTTGGACTAAGGATAAAGATTTTTGTAGGAAATAATTCAAATTAGATTAATATCTATTAATGTATATAGGGGTAATTAAGCTGGCAATAATGTTTAAGGGTAGTTGACCTTACAGAGTCAAAAATTATGGGGAAAAAGAAGTTAAGTAAAACAAATTATCCCAAAAGAGAATTCCTCCAGGATTAGTTGCATTTTAAAAAATACATTTTGAAAGTTTTTAAAATGCCTTTCAGTAGATTTATTCAAAGAGAGAATATATCTTGCTAATAACTGTCATGAACAATGTTGGGATATCCAGTTATTTGCTGAGTACAGTACTGTGGGATTTCCTAACATTTTTGTAATTACTTTCTCCTTTTACACTTCACTTGTGAAAACTTTCAGTAGTCTGCGAGGTCATTTTTGAACATCATGATTATATTATAAAAGTCACACAATTAAAAATCAGACTCAATCTGATATTAATCATGAATTGAAAATGACTAAAATAGGCCCCAATGCCAAAATGTACATGAGCATCTGCTTAATAAAATGTTATCCAATGAAATTTAGTTTTAATGGAGACTTTCTCAAAACAGTGAAAATTAAGAAATATTGCATTAACTCAAAGTGGAATTGAATGGAAAATCTGGATACACTGGGGAAGTCATTCATTGTATAAATACTCTCAAAGGATTAGTATTAAAATATTAGTTACTTAAATTTGGATACCCAGATATTAAGAACCTATAAGAAATTTTTGAAATCTGCTGTAGTGCACTAAAGAAAAAATAAGACATTTCTGTACTCAAGTTTTCATATGGCAACATTTCAGAATACTAATTTTGAAAATGGAGTTGGGTAAATCATAATGAAAAAAGGCTCATTAAGTTCCATTGAGTTTTGAGTTTGGCTTTAAGATTCGATGTCTTTGACCTGTTATCTTTCAATACATATTTGCAAATGGTGAAGACATAGGACAACAATATCAAAAGCCTGGAAGAATCACAAAGGAATATACTTTAAGGAGAAAAATAGAGTAATTTATTTCATTTTTCTATCCCACCATGGCAACGAAAAGAGCCTTTAATGCAGTGTTTGCAGTTCATCCTCTGAAATGATGTTTTTCAGTGTCATGTCAAAAACTGTAGTATACTATTAAAGGACTAAGTAAATCCATAGATTCAGAATAGGTAAGGGTTCTTTTCCTTTAAAAAAAATGAAACTTTTAATTTTTTAAAAGTTCGTAGACTCTTTGGTTCTTACCCTTCACTCAGTAAATCAATGCACGGTGTCTTGTTCTATCTGTGGTAAGGCAGACTGAAACAATAGTATTGACAAAGGAGTGAACTTACTCATTCATCTTAATGGAATGGTGAGTTCAAAAATAAATTGCAACCATCCTAAGAGCTAGTTTCTACTGTTAAAAAGATCTGTGGACAGATGAGATAATTGTCCACACATTTCTGTGCACAAGCAGTGAATCAGAAATCAACCTGAAACAGGCATTCTTGCAAGATAGACCTCACTGGGTGGATCTTGGTTGGGATGTTTGTCCAGACTCCCGTTGATCAGCCACCAATATCTAACCATTAGCTAGCTGCATAAATGGGGCTAGATTTTATCATGTATTGCTGCTTAGTTGTTTGGCTGTCAAACTCAGAGCAGACTTCTTAATTATGCTTGAAGATACAGAAAATAGCATCCTAACTATAAGTCAGTTTATCAGAAATATATTTATGTCTATAAGATGTGGGTCATAACAGATCATTCAACAATCCCAGATATTTTAAAAACAACTTATGTTGGAAGAAGACACTATCCGACAATTTCTGGGCTGCACCCTCTATTGAGTTATATTTACTACTTTCTATCACCAAAAGTTTAGATTTCCAAAAGAAAATGACAGGGATTGCAGAATTTTATAGCATGTTTCATGCATGTCTGTGAACTTTAAGAGCAAGTTACCTTTTTGGATATCATGTATCAATCCATTTCTCCAGCTTGTGAAATGTACAAGCTTGGTCTGTTTCATGCTATTTTAAAAAAGAAACTATTCTTTGTCCACATAGCACAAGTATGCAGTTTCAAAATTATGTCAAATTTTAATAAGATTGATTTCCCTTTCTCCCGCCCACCCCCCAGTAAAATTGAATAGCATGGCTCAGATAATGGAGCCTTTCAGCTATAGGTCAGTACTTGAAATCTGAGACAGATTAGCAGTCACCCAAAATCATTATCAACTGAAGGAAGTTGGGTGATTTTTTTTTTTAAAAATCCATTTCCTAATGGATAAATACGTATCTCATATACAACCCTGTCATAATTGCACATGCTGAAACCACAAACAGGAATAATGAGTGTATGGAGTCAATGGGTATAGAAATTGAAATACTTGCTTGCTATTACAAGGGTTACCTCCAGGTCAGGACTTGAGACAGTATGAGGAAAGTTGTGCTGCCTGTTGTCAATGTTGTACTTGTCTTGTAGGCAGTGGGGTTTGTGTGGATTGTCCCTCTCTACCTTTTGTTAACATTAAAGTAACTATGGAAAATACAAGGGAAAATGAAAAAAAGTAAGTGTACCAGTCTGGGAGAAGTATAAAGCTTCCCTTTAAAAGACCATAGAATGAATAATGAGAACAATATTATTTCTGCCTCAAGCTATCAATAATTTTTATAGAGCTTAAACTGTTCCAGAGTGTCCTAGAACCATATAATAATCTTGAGTGCTAATGACAGCATTGGAACCTTCTCAGTAGCAGATATATATGCAACTTTGTATATCTAGTAGTCTAGAATATCTACAATAAACAGATTTGAAGAGAACCCTTCATAAAATATTGGTTCTAAATGCTGAGTGAGCACTTTCAGTTCATCTCTATTTGGCAGTAGTGAAAGTGAACCTAGTGTACTTTAATTTCTGACACCTTCAGATCATCATGAAGTAACTCTTTCAGACTTGATTATGCCGGATAAAGATGAATTTAATCGATGGAGTGGAATGAAAAAGTACGATAATGTAATTGTATCACATGAGGATGATAAAGCACTTTCTAAAAAAGAAAAGGAGTACTTGTGGCACCTTAGAGACTAACAAATTTATTAGAGCATTAGCTTTCGTGAGTTACAGCTCACTTCATCAGATGCTGTGAGCTGTAACTCACGAAAGCTTATGCTCTAATAAATTTGTTAGTCTCTAAGGTGCCACAAGTACTCCTTTTCTTTTTGCGAATACAGACTAACACGGCTGCTACTCTGAAACCTGTCATTATGCAAAGCATTTTCTAGTTCATTACTAACCAAGGAGGATGTTAAACATCATCTCCCAGGGACAGACATTTTTAAATCAAGAAGCCTGGATAACTTGCATCCAAGAATCCTAAAAGAGTTGTCTGAGAGAATCTCTGGCCTGCTTATGTCAATTTTTAATAAATCTTGCAATACCAGGGAAATTCCAGAAGACAGAAAGAGTGTTAATGTTGTGTCAATATTCAAAAAGGGCAAGCAGGATCACCCAGGTTACTATAGACCTGTCAGCTTGACATCAATCCTAGGGAAAATAATGGAAATGTTAATACTGGACTTAATTAATAAAGAATTAAAGGATAGGGATATAATGTCAGTCAACGTGGTTTTATGGAAAATAGGTCTTGTGAAACAAACCTAAGCGTACTATGGAACTTTTAGTGCCTGGTAGCAAGGTAATCCAACCTTCTCTTTTCCATTGATGTCCTTCATTCCAATTATGATTTTGTTACCAAATTTTCAACAAATTCATTTGTGGATGCACCATTCTTGTCTAAGAATAATTCTGTCATCATTGGTAGGCATTAGAGATTCTGTTCCGTTATTCCTGTGAGATTCCATTTAATTTAGACATTACTTCTAAGGTGTGTATATATAGCTGAGTACAATTCACTGGCAAATTCTGCTTCAACTCAAGTGCCCATTTCACAAGTGTCTTTTGCCTGAGGCCTGTTTATATATCTGAGAGTACAGTCTGACCTGAAGTCTTTTTTGTTTGTAGTTCTAGCAACTTTGGAATGTTTTGCTGATGTCATTGTTCAACACTCTCAACATATGTCTGTGATGTATGATGATGTCTAAGCATCTCTAGCATTTGTTGTCTCAAGTCTATGCATTTGGACTAAATTCCAACAAAGTCTACAGAATATAGAGCTGGTTGAATAATTTGAAAATATTCATTATAACTGTTGGCATTGTTTTCACAGAACAGTTATTAATGACTAATTTAGTTCACTATTCAGTCAGCTCTATAAGCAGTCAAATAGTATTAGCTAAGTAATTCATAATTTTTCTGCCACTTGGTAGTTTTCTGTAAATATTATTCCACTATTCTACTGGCTCTACTACATTTTAAGCCCCTTCAAACTCTGAGCAGCACCTGAGTACAACTGATTTGCACAATAGCTGCAAAATTCACAAATTTCTTTGGTATACAAATTAGAACTGGTCAAAAAATGGAATTTCCTTTCTGTGAGAAATTCTGACACTTCAAAATTTATTTGGGTTCTGAATCAGAACAAAAAAGCTAAAATTTCCCACAAAACACAAATTCTGAATATTTTTTATTTGAAGCCATAGAAACATTTTGTTTCCATAATATGGAAACATTATATAATATAAAGAAAAGGAGTACTTGTGGCACCTTAGAGACTAACAAATTTATTAGAGCATAAGCTTTCGTGAGCTACAGCTCACTTCATCGGATGCATTTGGTGGAAAAAACAAAGGAGAGATTTATATACACACACACAGAGAACATGAAACAATGGGTTTATCATACACACTGTAAGGAGAGTGATCACTTAAGATAAGCCATCACCAGCAGCAGGGGGGGGAAAGGAGGAAAACCTTTCATGGTGACAAGCAAGGTAGGCTAATTCCAGCAGTTAACAAGAATATCAGAGGAACAGTGGGGGGTGGGGTGGGAGGGAGAAATACCATGGGGAAATAGTTTTACTTTGTGTAATGACTCATCCATTCCCAGTCTCTATTCAAGCCTAAGTTAATTGTATCCAGTTTGCAAATTAATTCCAATTCAGCAGTCTCTCGTTGGAGTCTGTTTTTGAAGCTTTTTTGTTGAAGTATAGCCACTCTTAGGTCTGTGATCGAGTGACCAGAGAGATTGAAGTGTTCTCCAACTGGTTTTTGAATGTTATAATTCTTGACGTCTGATTTGTGTCCATTCATTCTTTTACGTAGAGACTGTCCAGTTTGGCCAATGTACATGGCAGAGGGGCATTGCTGGCACATGATGGCATATATCACATTGGTAGATGCGCAGGTGAACGAGCCTCTGATAGTGTGGCTGATGTGATTAGGCCCTATGATGGTGTCACTTGAATAGATATGTGGACAGAGTTGGCAACGGGCTTTGTTGCAAGGATAGGTTCCTGGGTTAGTGGTTCTGTTGTGTGGTGTGTGGTTGCTGGTGAGTATTTGCTTCAGATTGGGGGGCTGTCTGTAAGCAAGGACTGGTCTGTCTCCCAAGATCTGTGAGAGTGATGGGTTGTCCTTCAGGATAGGTTGTAGATCCTTGATGATGCGTTGGAGAGGTTTTAGTTGGGGGCTGAAGGTGATGGCTAGTGGCGTTCTGTTGTTTTCTTTGTTGGGCCTGTCCTGTAGTAGGTGACTTCTGGGTACTCTTCTGGCTCTGTCAATCTGTTTCTTCACTTCAGCAGGTGGGTATTGTAGTTGTAGGAATGCATGATAGAGATCTTGTAGGTGTTTGTCTCTGTCTGAGGGGTTGGAGCAAATGCGGTTATATCGTAGCGCTTGGCTGTAGACAATGGATCGAGTGGTATGATCTGGATGAAAGCTAGAGGCATGTAGGTAGGAATAGCGGTCAGTAGGTTTCCGATATAGGGTGGTGTTTATGTGACCATCGCTTATTAGCACCGTAGTGTCCAGGAAGTGGATCTCTTGTGTGGACTGGTCCAGGCTGAGGTTGATGGTGGGATGGAAATTGTTGAAATCCTGGTGGAATTCCTCAAGAGCTTCTTTTCCATGGGTCCAGATGATGAAGATGTCATCAATGTAGCGCAAGTAGAGTAGGGGCATTAGGGGACGAGAGCTGAGGAAGCGTTGTTCTAAGTCAGCCATAAAAATGTTGGCATACTGTGGGGCCATGCGGGTACCCATCGCAGTGCCGCTGATTTGAAGGTATACATTGTCACCAAATGTGAAATAGTTATGGGTGAGGACAAAGTCACAAAGTTCAGCCACCAGGTTAGCCGTGACAGTATCGGGGATACTGTTCCTGTCGGCTTGTAGTCCATCTTTGTGTGGAATGTTGGTGTAGAGGGCTTCTACATCCATAGTGGCTAGGATGGTGTTTTTAGGAAGATCACCAATGGACTGTAGTTTCCTCAGGAAGTCAGTGGTGTCTCGAAGATAGCTGGGAGTGCTGGTAACATAGGGCCTGAGGAGGGAGTCTACATAGCCAGACAATCCTGCTGTCAGGGTGCCAATGCCTGAGATGATGGGGCGTCCAGGATTTCCAGGTTTATGGATCTTGGGTAGCAGATAGAATACAAGCCTCTGATGGCTCCTAGTGTTGATTTAATTGTGCATGTGTCATCCCCACAGATACCGAGCATGTTCCTTCAATCTCATACCTCCTAGTGCTGACCATAGTATGCATTTGCCAGCCCCACAGAGCAACTGAACATGCTGTACCCCGTCACAGCTTGTACACGTGACAGGACTGCATATATATCATCTCCACAGACTAGCTGAGCGTGTTGCCACCTGCTGAGGACTATAGGACAAAGTCAGACTTTCCCTATAAAAATGGCTGTTACAGGCTGGGTACCAGAACTGAGAGCAGGGAGCCAGTCTCTCCTGTTTTCTCAGTGACCCCATGCCAGCAGGGCCAGATTAATCTTTTGGGTCCCGGGGCCAAACATATTTGTGGGCCCCCATGGAGGCAATTGATCATGGCGTGGGGAGGTCAGTCCACAGACTGAGGGGCCAGCCAGAGGCACTGGGGCATGGCGTGGCAGGGGAAGCCCCACCCACCCAATGTGAGGGCATTATTTACAAACCAGCAGTTGCCAGGCCCACAGTGGCCTGCCAGCCCTGTGCTGCCAGCATGCCCGCTCCCCTTGGGGGCAGGCCCATGCCACGCCACACAGCCCCACTTCCCAACACCTCTTGACTCCCTATGGCCAGAGGACCCCCAGTCCCACTATTCCCAGCACCCCCCAGACCCACTCACAAATTCACAGTGCCCTGCACAACACCACTCCTGCCACAGCCCCACCACAACTGCCCAACACCCCACACAGAACCCCCACTCCCTAGTGCCCCAACAAACACACAGATCTTCCCTGCGCCTTCACAGCCCAGCACCCCTCCCCAGATTCCCCCCCAGACACACTTCCCCAAGCCCTGCCTCCCGGCTGTTCTCACCGGCCTTGCTGGGAGGCGACTGTGTCTGCCGGGCTGAGCCAGCCGCATAGCCAGGGACCGGGAATTGCTCCAGCCCCTCGGGAGTGACACGATCAGCCAGGCCAGGACCTGCCCCGGCCGGGGTCCCTTAAGACACACTTGCCTGGAGGGGCCCAGCCAAGTCCTCTGCACTCTACCAGTCCCAGGCAGCTCAGCTCTGGGGAGACAGGTGGGGCCTCACAGGTGGTGGGTAGCAGAGACTGCACTGGGGTCTGGTCAGGGGGCTGAGAGGAGCAAGGGGTGGGGCCAGGGGATGGAGAGGAGCCCTCGGCCAGCTGGCGGGCAGGCTGAGAAGAGCAAGTGGTTGGTGGGGGTCTCGGGGCACAGTGCAGGTGGAGTAGGCTGTGACCCCTTCTGAGCATGGGCCTGTCTCCATGGAGCCACTGGAGCCATTGTAAACCTGGCACTGCCTGCCAGCACCCAGGCAGTGTGGAGTAGGAAGCCATCTGATTCAAATGCAGAGGGGACAAAAACCAGGTCTGGTGGATTGCAGGGTAGGACTGGGAAAGTAGAGCTTGGAGGTGAAGACCAGGACTGGAGACTGGCAGTGTTTGAATGCCTTGAACAACAGCAGTGTTCATAATATGTAATCAAACTGTAATGTTGTTGTTATTGTTATGATACTTGTAGAACATATATTAAGTTTAAGAAGTTCTAATCTCTGCAATTCTTTTTGCTATAATTTCCTCCAATTCTCCTTCATCATTTATTTTAATTCTCTGTTAAGCTTAATCGTCAGCTTAATTTTTTACCTTTCTGCTAGCTTCAGTTTTGTGATTTTATTTTTTAACATCCATGATTTCTTATCATCCCACTTTATTTCTAGAGAGTTGGTCGAATCTAATACGTATTTTTGTATAATGATACACTGGTTGTTAAATTTAGTATTAGAATATAATCTGCAAGTGACATTATTGTATGACTCTTTTCTCAGTTTTATTCCTGCTCTTTGTTCCTTTTATAATCCTAATGGGTCCAAAACTAAGGAAAACTATTGTGGTGAAGATTGGATATCTCTGGCCTCTCAAAGGATTCAATCTTGGAGACACTTATGTCTGTGAGCAACTTCACTCGCAGCATTAGGGGCTGGGAAAAGATCCAGATTAAAACTCTGGAATGAAACAGGCATTGGTAGCTTGAGAGAGAATACTCTGTCCTTTCTTCCCACACAGAACAAGGAATGTTATTAGAATTAAGTGACAAGTGGGAAGATTTTCTCTGTTAGCAGCTGTTGATCTTGTTGGGAAAAGGTTACGTGAGTTCTGTGGACTCATTGAAGCCACTGGATATAACAGGGTGGGAATGGGTCTCTGAGGGAGAGAACCTAGGGTGTGGAATCAGTAATCCCAAAGAAGGCAGCTCTGGGGCAGTAAAGCCGAAGGAGAAGGTTGGACCTGAATGTTACCATATTGATTCTTTTGTTGTTAAAGCCAAACCCCAGAAATAGCGAGCTTTGACTCTAGATCATGTATGGACTCTGATTTTGGTAAAGCAGTTTAGGAAAGGTACCTGTTTACATTAGCTTTACCATCGCTTGATAGTGAGTAGTCCAATACAATTTGTGTGAGTAAAGTTCCTCCCCTACACATGGGTGTAGGACCAGGCCCTTGTGCAGGAAAATTCAGCGGACTTATACTGTTTTTGTACACTATCTCTGGAAACCAACTTTCGATAAAGTGACAGAAAAATAGTAGATAAAATTATCCAGAGCATTTCATTACATTTTTTAGGTGTTTGCCAAGGAATATTTACCATTCTTCACAAAAAGCTATATCATTATTAAATCCCTCCTTCTCAGTTAACATCCTTCCCCCAACTATTAGCTAAAAGAATCACTTAAATTACACCGCATAGTTTTCAAAATAATTTCAAACAAGACAAAATCCTGCATTTCCTTGTCTGTGTACTCTGATTTGTGTAGGTTTTCTTTTTAAAAAAATATTAATTTTGTTAAGGCCAATAAAAAAACCTTGAGTTTTGGTGAAGGCTTAATTATCATCTACTTTCTTAAGTTGTTGACCAGGCTACTTCTTTGCTTTATGCCCAGATTTACCATGCCCATTCTTCAACCGAATGCCTCTATTCCATCTTTTCAATAAATTTGATAAAACTGATTAATGTAATGTTTATTTCCAATGTCTTCAAATTATTTTCTGTATACAAGAGAAAAAACCTGGTACAGGTAAGACATGTATTTACTTGTTCACATCCCCAAGGGTATTTCCTAACTAAGAATCTGATTGTACAGGGCCCACTGTAGAGGTATACATTGAAAGGGCATAAGGACTTTCCCCGCCCAACCTCAGGCCCTCCATAAGGGCCAAGCGAAACTGCAGTCCCAGTGCTCGTGTGAGTGTAGGGATTACTTCCTTTCTAGTCCTCTCAGGGTACACAGGTTTTAGGAGAGCAATGGAGGTGTTACGGAACAGATGTAATTCTCCTGCCAACTGACCAACTCCTCACACAAGGTATTAGGAGCAGATTAACAGCCTTTGTGCATGTGGGAGCTCTCCATAGGGCAGTGAAGCGCCACATTTCTTACTATGAGGCTGAGTCTAAATGACCCAATAATATAGCCCTTAAGAAAGACTGTCAACCCAGTGACAGGTTTCAGAGTAGCAGCCGTGTTAGTCTGTATTCGCAAAAAGAAAAGGAGTACTTGTGGCACCTTAGAGACTAACAAATTTATTAGAACATAAGCTTTCGTGAGTTACAGCTCACTTCATCCGATGAAGTGAGCTGTAGCTCACGAAAGCTTATGCTCTAATAAATTTGTTAGTCTCTAAGGTGCCACAAGTACTCCTTTTCTTTTTGTCAACCCAGTGTAGAACACAGTAATTTAGGCTGAAATATCTCCATGGGAATAGATAGATACTGAAACTAGACATTTAGTAATTTGTGTTGCTTCCTTATTTCAGCAGGTTGTGGATGTTATGGCATTTTGTAGTGTGTCATGAAATCACCTCTTGAGGAACATAAAGGGCAATCAGAACAATCAGTAATAAAACACTACATGAAAGCACACACATGAAATGAGGACATATTAAAAGATGTATTTACCAGAAACCCTTACAATTGCCATTTATTTAATGGTTTCTACACCTAGAACAAAAGGGGGAAAGTCACCTATAGCATATACCATCACTGGTGTATATCATGAGTTATTTGCTTTAGCTGGGACCCTCTGGTTAAAGTGAAGTTGCTTCTGTAATTCATAGTCTTAGGTTTCTGGCTACTTCTGTACAAAAATGGAAACAATAGAATGAAAGAGAAAACACACAACTGTAAAAAAAATTATAATATATTAATGTTAAAAAATAAAAAATAATATATTAATGATAAAAAAATCACATCAAAATGGTAATGGCTAACTACAAAATTTTCAACTTGCTATTATTTTCCATTTTCTAAAAGAACGTACAATAAATCCTAACACAGATTGGATAGATTGTCACTAAGCAATACGTGTTCTTATAAATCCAGAAGTGTGTCATTTTTTTAACTAAAAATTATGTAACTTATTTAACTAAAAATTGAAGTTTAGATCATGCCTTCCCACAAAAGAGCCTGAAGGGCTAAGGATACTAGAAAAAAAGTGTTTCCAACCTATCATGTGGTCAAGAGGGGCAGTATTTGTCTCTCCATAGAGTCCAACCCAGTGATATCAGAGAATCTATGGCAAATTTGTAGAGCTAGGGACAATTGCAGAGGGTTGGCTCTTCTACACTAACTACCCTTTGGGACCAGCAGTGTTCATGTGGAGCTGTGTTGTCAGTCATGCCCCAAGTGTGTCTGGACCCAAACAGAAATGTAAAATCTCAAAAAACAATACATTTTCTGGCCTTACTGGATTGACAAGGGGATAAGAAGTTGTAAAACACTCAGGTACCAGAGCAATGCATAAGGTGGAGCTTTTTAGATGATGCGACGAGGCTGGGCTTGCCAGTGTGTGTACTCTGTGTGGTGCTGCCCAGCTGCTAGGTCACTGAATGCCAGCTCTTCCCCTGTCTCTGGCATCCCCTCCCCTCAGTTACTCTGAAGCTGTGGCAATCCCCCTTTCGGTAGGTAGCAACTCGGCCCTCCAGCCAGGGTAACAATCTAACAAAATGTATGTATATAGTCTAATGTCCCCACAAAAGAAAGGGTCTGCAGCCCTACTTCAGAGGGTTGTGCACCTTTGTCTCAGGACTTACAATGTCTTTATTCCCCTTATCTCCAGGGTGGAAAAAGGGGTTTGTTCTCCCTTCACAAGAGGGTGGTTGGCAGGAGAGCCCAGGCTCTTCCTCTCAAGCCGGCTCTGATCCAGGGCCCTACTAGAGACAGCAGTAGCAAACACTCACAGAATGCTTTGGGGCTGCTTCCCGGGGCAACTTCCTGTAACTTACTTTTCCCAGCCCAGGGCATGGTCAAAAGTCCCACAGATGATCCACAGGAAGTTAGAACAAAGGGTTCCTTAGACCCAGAGGAAGGATAGTTGTTTCTCTAGAGTCTTCAGTAGCTGCCAGGTTGCATACTTCTTGCCATTCTATCTTAAGTTCTCTCTTAACCAAACTTTTGAAGTCCTGTGTGCTCAGGGGAATCTTTTATATCAACCTCCTCATGTTTTAAAGCATTTTTGCCTCTTTATATGCCATTTTAATTCCCACATATCCCGACATGCACTGGAATCCACATCATTACATATGATTACTTAATTGTACTATTTCCATAGTTAAGAACAATTGTCCTCATTCTGAATTGTCTAGGTCTCTTTTAAGCTCCTCCTCCAGCTGGAACAGGTCTGTAGGTGCAACGGAGTGAAGACATCTGGGCCCAGAACTGCTTCTCTTTTGTTTTTCAAAGTTATAAGCAACTGTAAACAGAATGTTTAATGGAAAGTATCTGGCAATTTTAACTGTAGGCTGCGCTATCAGCCCTACCTATAATACAATTATAATAACTTTAGTAACTAGATTGTATGTACATATACTAATTTAGCATTTATAGAGTATCTTTCATCTGAACATAATCTCTATACAAACATTAATATAGGAAATATGTCAATTTTACAGATGAATAAACCAAGGCACAGAGTGATTGTGATTTGACTAAGATCACATACTGATTCAGTGTCAGAGTTGAGAATAGAATTCAGGAGTCCTTTTTTAACCAGTATATAACAAGACTTCCATGTATTAACTAGGATAATGATGCATGTCATTCACTTCCCTTTTTCTTCCTCAGTTCTAGTCCTTAAATAATATAGCATCCATTTTGTTGCCATTGCACATCACAAGTTCCTGTAATATTTAATCTGTACACTTCATTATTTATCATTTTCCTTCCTAATTTTGTAGTAAGTATTTTTCTTTTTAAATAATGTCCTGAAGCTTTAGTGTTACTGGTTTTCCATCATATTAGAGTAAATTGGGGAATTATTTTTAATAACTACAGTCTGATAAATCATGTATTTTATACTTTGGAGATGTGCCTCAAGAAATATATGATGATTGAAACTAGTGCCACAGATGGATATTTTGAAAATAAAAAAGAAAATCAATAATAGATTAGGCTTGATTAGATGTTGACATTTAGCACTGCAGATCCAGAATGTTAAAATGTACTGACAACACAATCTTCCTCCTAATTTGCAAAAGTACGTCTATTCTCAGTTCATATATATCATTGTGCATATATTGTAAAGGTTAATGAACAAATGATAATAAAATTAGCAAAAAGCTCATCTGATTGTTCAGGTGTTAGCCTAAAGGGCTGAATGTTTTATAATCTAGTTTGTCATATGTGAAATCTAATTTAATATTTTTGTTATATTAAATTTTGTATTGCTAGAATATTTAGGTGAATCCAAAGATCCTTATAGCCTCATTTTTCCTTTCAGTTTTATTTGTTCTGTTGTTCTGTTGAATTGAGTGAAATTACTCCTGAATTATGCTGATTTAAACTAGAGGAGAAACAGCTCTATAGTGAAACAGCATTAAACCACTGCTCATGGTTCTAATAAACATATCAAACACTGGTCCTAGTATGGAGCCTTATGGCACCTTACCGGTAAGCACTGCCATAATGAACAGTAATCATTTATTCCTACTCTTCTTGTCTCTTAACCAGTTTTTGATCCATGACAATACTTCACTGCTCACTCCATTACTGCTTAGTTTGCTTTCTAGCCTCTTGTGAAAGATTGTGTCAAAATCTCCCAGGTTAGTTTTTCCAGTAGCTAGTTAAAAATAGTTGAAGAAACCATGAATTGCAGCTTGGCACTTCCTCCTTTTATCTCCATCCTCACAGGTGACATTTTCTCATTTACAAGTGACAAATGGTAGTTTAGAATATCAATAATATTTTTGATTGTTCCTGACCTCAGGCTTCTTCCATACTTCCATTGAAAATATCTTCCTGTTTTATTAAATTCACTTTTGGTGTTTGTAAAGACCACCTCCTGTTTAGTCCCCAGGAACCAAAAATGCCAAAAATGCTTAGTTTTAACTGTAAATGTTTTAATTCCACCTCTCTCAAGCCCCAACAGCAATTGTACTGACTTGTCAGGGATTTCATGGCACTTCAGTTTCTAAAAGCAGTGGGCTAGGGGAGAAAATATCTGTGAGGAAAGGCAGAGAGGGACAGATAGTTAAAAACTGGGAGAGAGTTACAAGTGTAACTGCCTTTGACACTAAAATCTCTATGGATATTTTTTCAAAACAGTTAAACAGCAATGGATTTATTTTGCTCTTACCCATTATATATAATGGGTTTAGGGGTATAGTTTTTGCTTGAGTGATGTAGTCCGAACTGTACCATTTTGAATTGGTGCACAATCATGACATCATCAAAAGGTCCCAACCAGCCAATCAAACTGCAGCTTTGGGTAATCAGTGTCCCCAGCCAGACTGTAGTTCTCACTGAGGACCTTCACGTATAGTTTGCATCAGCATCCTCCTTATCACTCTTCCTGTTTAATGTGCATGTACAGCAGATAAAGATTTTTAGACGGTGTCTCCAATATGACACACAATTTGACTTTTCATTACACCTGGTCTCTGAAGGAAATGAGTAAATAAGTAAAATAAACCAATTTATGCTTAATCCAGATAGCGAGGAAGCAGAGCTGGTGGTAATGGGAAGAATACAAAGGAAATGGCTAGGAACTGTGTGTGTTCCTGTTTCCGACTCTCACAATTTTATTGAGCCACACAATATTTTGTGCTTTTCTTTGAGCTTTAGCTTCTGGAATTAGGTTATTACCTGAGAATCTCAGTTTTCATTAAAAACAAGTACTTTTCTAGCCTTCATGTTGCAGGGAAAAACTTGAAAACATAAACTCTAAACATTCTAATGACAGAAGGCAAATAAAAAGAACCCAAAATAAAATATTTTAAAAACCTTATTACTTTTAAGTCAGTCTTTGGAGGGCGAGGAGAGGATTAACATGATGTTTGAAACCTTGAGTACGCCTGAGTGTACCTTTTCGTGGAGTTCTTTCTATGACATTTGCTAATAAGGTTTTCTGTCTTGGGGTCATTTTGGATCTATTTGTGCACATGGACTCTCAAGTAACATCTGTGGTTTCTACTGTAGTGCTTTTTTTCACCATAATTAGCATGGAAGCTGACTGGTGCTTTTCCATGTGTACTTCACCACATTGATTCATGCAACTGTAATCTCTAGATTACTCTAGGTTAGGTTACTGAAATGCAGTTTACTTGGGGGCTACCTTTGAAAAGGGCTTGGAAAGATTCAGCTAGTACAGAATCCATCTGCTCACCTCTTGTGAATGGCAAGTTATTGTGAGCATATAGCTCTACCATAGCATGTTCTTCACCCAATACCTATTTGCTATCAAGTTGGTTAGCCTTCTGAGACCTAAATGGTCAGAGATGCCCCTCTCTGTATATCCTCTGGAAAGAATGAAAATGCTTTTCTGAGCAGGGACTTTTTTATTATCAGAATCTGGTGAGCATGAGAGAATTGTGTAAGATTTCTTTGAGCTTAACTGGTATTTTCTCAGTAGGACATATGTTTATGTTGGGGCTTGGTTCTGTGGACTTTCTCACTACTAGTCCTTGTGCAAGTATACATGCTCACTGGGACCAACACACCAGAGTTGGCAGAGACAGATTTTCATTAATGTAAGGCAAGACACCTGCAAAATACAAAACTCCCAGGTACAGAAATTCAGGCAAATTAATGGAAGGAAATTAAGAACATGGCCTTATGTTTAAATTTCATCATAGATAGCAGAAGTATAGAACTAATACTGTATGATTATTTGCAAACCTAGAGGACAAATTAGTCAACACAATCCTTCTTTAGACATGTAAATAAGTGGCCTGATTCTCAGAGCTGCTGAGCACTGATAACTCTGATTTAACAGTAGCTCAGCACCTCATTAAATAAGGCTATTCACTTAGGAGATAAATGTGTTTAACTAATTTTAGACACTCAAGTTTGAAAATTTTAGTCTAAATGCACCATATGTTATAAAGATTTTTGTGTTCTAATTTTAAATGCAAGTAAAAAGAAAAGATTCTTTCTGGAAAAACGAGAATCAGATTTTAATATGCAAAGGTTTAAGACGAGTTATCAAACCAGCACTCTACATTAAACAGAGACTATTAAAAAGAACAAAGCAGAGGAATAAGCACAATCCAATTTACATGTTCGGCAACTCAAGGTGCAAGAACACACTTGTAAGCATCCCACTATGGTGCAGGACATCATCAAGATGCTATTTTGAAAGCAAATATAAAACCAAATCTCTGTGTATTTTAAGAAACACAAAGACACTTTTTAATTTTTATTGCGGTAAAATGATACAAAGTTTCATGAATAAAGCTGACAAAATATAAAGAAAAAGACTTTTCTTTTTCAGACAGTAAGACACAATGGCAATAGATAAGCAGATAGATAGAAAGAAGAGGAAAGGGTTAAGCCCATCGACTTCCTCTTAGAGTGTCTCTTAAAAGAGCATTCTGACTTACAATCTTTTATTTTTATTTAAAAAATGGCAAAAAACTCACCATATGTGTGAACACCTGTATATTTCATCATGGTATAGCTGTGTGGATTTGTACAGCTTTGCAAGGTTCTGAGCCTGAGAAAAATGCATATAAAAGAATCGTTGTTTTAAAAAAGTTTAATTGTTTTTAATTTGAGCGAGTGGGAGTGTCATATGGTGGCTGGACTCATAAAGTAGAGATGGAGTGCAGCTGAATCTGTGACAAACTTAGCTCATTTCCCTGAGTGAGGAATGTGACAAATATGACAAGCACATGCAGTATTTTTGGGGCAGCATATTGTATTAAGTTTATGAAAGTGTTATATAATGCTATGGACCAGGGATTGTGTGCAACTCCAAGGTGGGGAACAGCTCCTCCAGGAACTACGACTAGTGGGGAGTGGTTAATGTGAATCAGTCAAGTTGTAAACACCTCCAGAGAGGTACCTGGGTAGGTCTGCGTACACTGATTCAAAGTGGATTTTCCAAAGATCAACAGACAAAGAAAGGGCTTTTGTCATAGAAAGGTCTACTAGGGCCCCCTAAGACTGAGGGATGATCCCTGGTAAGCTTTGAGCATATGGGAACTTTTATTGTATGTGGTTTATCTGTAGTGCTTTTATTTTAAAATAAATGTGCTTGCTTAGAAAGAGCTGTGTGGCAACTTATAACGGCTGGCAATACAGTGTTCATAGCCCTCAGAGACAAAGCAATGCACAGGTACTGGCCGTTAGGCAGACTGTGACAGAGAAGATGAGTAATGAAGGAGGTCACCTGACTAATTCAGGTCAGGCTTAGGGATCCCAGAGAGGGAATGTGAAGAGCTTGGGTGAAGTATGCCACACTGTAGCTTGGTAGGGCTGGGATTGCTAGGCAGGACAGAACATGGGAAGCTGCAGCTGGCCTGAGGAAGCAGCTGTATGTGAGTGCTGCAAGGGGAAAGACTGACTTCTGTAGTGAGTCAAAGGAATGTTTTGGATTATAACCCGACTCCAGAAGTGAGGGCTGAGTACCTCAGGTAACCAGAGGGTGACACTGTTTGGGTTACAATCCAGCTTCAGGAAAGAGGACTGAAGTGGTGGGGGTCCTCATTCAGAGGGAGAGAGATGCTGAACTGAACCTAGGTCTGATAAGGAGGGCTGCCTTCTGATTAAAGGAGAGAGAACTATTTGAACTGTGAACTACTAATGTGTGGCCTAAATAAATTGGACTGGGGTCTCAAATCTGAGTAGTTATTCTGTTAATTTGAACTTCTCCTACCTTTTATTATCATCATAGTCATACTTGCTTTAAGGTTCAACAAGAATCTAGTATGTTTATCATTCTATCAATCAGAAATATATTTGATTAACTATAAAAGGAAAGATAGATGCTTATTGAAAATATTTTTAACTCAGGATAGGGTTTTTTGTTATGTGGTGTTTTTAGTATATTCTTTTCCTTCACCTCTGCATTTAACTAGGAATGACTTAACATTTTTCATTTTACAAATATGCTGTTTTTACCTTTATTCCTTCCAGCTCATTCACTTACACACTTTCTTCCTTTTTAATAGGTAATATATGAAAACAGAAAAACCTTTGACCATAAACTGTTCTTAGGCTTACCAATGTAAATCTTGAGTTGTCTACGTGTTAACTCTGTTGAGGATAATGGTGTTATTCCAGATTTACTCGATTATAACTGAAAATGTAATGTGCCCAGTTGTTTGAAAAGCATACAGTCCACAGTGGTTGCTATCTGAATGAAGAATGTGGTCTAGAAAGGAGTACTTCAGGTGTTGAGTGACAAATAATTTTATCCCCAAAATTACTACAAATTTATAATCTAGACTCTAGAGGAAAGAAGAAATGTCAGATCTTGGTTGTTTCTCAATGCCAATTCAGGGATGTGACTCCCACTATCTTTGCAGTAGGTTTTTCTCTCAAGTGTAAGGGGGCACCAGGGTTAAAACCAAGCAAAATAATCACAATTATTAACTATGGCCTTTTCTTGTAGCTGCAGGCCACAGTGAGAGGCTAGGCTGCATCCACACACACAGCCATGGAGCTACAAATGGCAACAAAAGGCTTTGGTAGTGGGGAGGCAGTAGGAAAAGGCTTTGGCAGCTCCTTCCTGTCACAGCCTTTCCCTGCAGTGGGATGCTGCACTGCTAACAATAGCATGGTAGAGAGTTAGGTGGCACTGTTTGGACATGCAGAAAACCATGCAGGTTTATATACTCTAAGGGTTCAGGCATATAGGGCCTTCCTAACTCATGGCTCCTCCTCTGTGCTGCTGTTTATATCCCTATTAGCTGGGTATGGAGTGCCTGTACTCTATTTGCCACTAAGTGTAGACTTACTCTGATTCTTTTTTATAATTAAATGAAGGAAAATAAAATAATAATCAATGGTTACTTTAGATACTAACATTTTCTAAATGCATTCTGAATTCCAGCTTCAACCAGTGTGCCACTGATCCATGCTCTCTCTTATGCCCAAGCTCCTTGATCTATTCTGTCCATCATCCATCCTTTCCCCACATCATCATAGCTCACCAATCAGTCTCCTGTCTCTGAATCCCACATCTTCCCCCAGCTTCCCAGTTAAAATCTCTGCTTCTCCTTCTACACCCTACCCCCATGTATTATTAAAACTACCTCTAGACCCACAGTCAATCCTCTGACTTCTGCTGAGCATCCCCAATTCATCCTGTGCCCACACACCTCTTCAATCCATGATCACTGCCTCTGTCCATCTTCTGAGACCCCCAGCAGTCCCCTATTTACCTTTTCCCCAATCCCAGTACCATGAATCAATTTTCTGTCCTTCATGGTAATTAATTTTTTATTCCTGCCCTTCTGCCCAATGATTTCCAGACAAATCTCTCCTCAGTCCAACCCTCTTCCACTTGGCCTCCTCAATCAATTAAATTGGGGGTGGCATCTACTCATCCTCTTCCACTACCACCTTAAGCCTGTATTTCCTTGTAGGCCTATCAATTCACATTATGCCCTCACAAAATACATTCTCTGTGGTTGCTACAGACCACCCAATTAATCCATTCTCTGCTCTATAGGCACCACCAATCAACTGATCCTTTAGACATCTCAATCAACCAGCTGTTTCCACAGTCCCCGCCATTAACTGATTCTTCACTTAACAGGCTACTGAAGGCTACTTTTATTCTTAGACACTACCTCTTCCTCACTGTCATAACCAATTCACTTCATCCCTCTAGAAATCTCTGCCTCCCTACAGCACTGCACTGCAGCCAGGTGACCCTCTGCCTCCCCTCGACAGCTGATCTTAGATTCATAGATTCATAGATACTAAGGTCAGAAGGGACCATTCTGATCATCTAGTCCGACCTCCTGCACAGTGCAGGCCACAGAATCTCACCCACCCACTCCTATGAAAAACCTCACCCATGTCTGAGCTATTGAAGTCCTTAAATCACGGTTTAAAGACTTCAAGGAGCAGAGAAGCCTCCCTCAAGTCAACCATGCCCCATGCTACAGAGGAAGGCGAAAAACCTCCAGGACCTCTCCAACCTGCCCTGGAGGAAAATTCCTTCCCGATCCCAAATATGGCGATCAGCTAAACCCTGAGCATATGGGCAAGATTCACCAGCCACATACTGCAGAAAATTCTTTCCTGGGTAACTCAGATCCCATCCATCTAATATCCCATCTCAGGGGATTTGGCCTATTTACCCTGAATATTTGAAGACCAATTACTTACCAAAATCCCATTATCCCATCATACCATCTCCTCCATAAACTTATCAAGTAGAATCTTAAAACCAGATAGATCTTTTGCCCCCACTGCTTCCCTTGGAAGGCTATTCCAAAACTTCACTCCTCTGATGGTTAAAAACCTTTGTCTGATTTCAAGTCTAAACTTCCTGGTGGCCAGTTTATACCCATTTGTTCTTGTGTCCACATTGGTGCTGAGCTGAAATAATTCCTCTCCCTCTCCTGTATTTATCCCTCTGATATATTTATAGAGAGCAATCATATCTCCCCTCAACCTTCTTTTAGTTAGGCTAAACAAGCCAAGCTCCTTAAGTCTCCTTTCATAAGACAAGTTTTCCATTCCTCGGATCATCCTAGTAGCCCTTCTCTGTACCTGCTCCAGCTTGACTTCATCCTTTTTAAACATGGGAGACCAGAACTGCACACAGTATTCTAGGTGAGGTCTCACCAGTGCCTTGTATAATGGTACTAAAACCTCCTTATCCCTACTGGAAATGCCTCTCCTGCTGCATCCCAAAACCGCATTAGCTTTTTTCACAGCCATATCACATTGGCAGCTCATAGTCATCCTATGATCAACCAATACTCCAAGTTCCTTCTCCTCTTCCATTACTTCTAATTGATGCGTCCCCAATTTATAACTAAAATTCTTGTTATTAATCCCTAAATGCATAACCTTTTTCCCAATCCCAGTACCATGAATCAATTTTCTGTCTCTTCCTGACACACCTCTCAACCAATCCACCTTCTCTTTCTCCCAGCCAGTTGATTTCCCTGCCTGTACCAGACCCTCATTTAACTCCAGGCTCCATTTAAGCTTCATTGTAGAACTGTGTCTCCAACTGATCCCCATTTTTCCCCTCTTTGGTTTGCTGGGCATTCTGAAAAATTGGGGTAGGGTGGGATTGATTTGGAAGAATTCTTCAAAATTTCCAGTGAAACAAAAAGTTGGAAAAATTCATGTTGGGTCAAATGAAAGATTTTGTCCAACCCAAAAGTAAACACTTAAATGATAAAAACAAAATTTGAACGGTTCTTTTATTTTTTTAAATGAACTAAAATTTCAACTGAAATAATTTGAATTGAAAAACCAAATGTGTTTTGAAAATGTCAAAACAAAATGTGCTTTGAATTTTCTCTTTTAGGTTTATTTCAACTGAATCAACTTAGCAAAATCTACACAAATTCTCAATGTTTTTAATTGATCTGAATCTTCATTTTTGGGGTTGGGGGTGAATTTTAGGCAACTTTTTTTGCCCAGCTCTAGTTTCCAGTAGTCCTGTTCCTCCTCTGACTGCACAGTGTCACCGTATGCTTGTGAGGGCACTCCCCTAGGAAAGGACAGAATCAGTGTGATATCTGTTCTGCTCCTAGGGCTTTCATAGCCAGGTAGTGAGTGTCACAAGAGAAGCCAGAGCACCTCATTCTATTCCTGAATCCCTTCCTTTCTTATTATATGTAGGGCTTCTGTTTTTCAGAGGTTATTCATCTCATTTACTAGGGTTTATTTTTAGCACTTTGAGTTTTATGTAGATGTCTAAAAATCATTTTCACATCTTTCTCTTGTGTATATACTGAAATGAATAATGTATATCACACTACTGTAATGAGTAATCTCTCTGTAATGTTCCTTAGTGCACTTTAATGTAGTACTGTTTCAAACTACATTAGTACTGGGGAACCTTGAGTGCACACCAACAGGGTCTACATGGGCCAACTAATGTGCAACAAGTTATTGCACTTTAGAAATCATATCCATATAGTCTGCATTATTATTCCGTATAGAAAAGCCCTTTGATACAAGTAACCATTTCCAGTGTTTGTTGGACAAACACCTATCTTTTTTATTCAGGTGTTTTGTCTGTTTAGCAGTTAAAACTGAAAATCAGAAACCCTACTTGTATGGGAGGAGGGAGCTGCTGTAGGAGGGTAGAGCACCTGATCAGTGTTGTATGCTCACACAGACACTGCAGGGACAGAAGAAAAGAAAGTGTAGAGGAAGCGTGATGCCCCATAGTATCTGTCTCTGTGGTCCTGGATGTGGTAGTGGGAAGATGGGCTCTATGATAGGAAACCACGGCATCTCATTCCTTCTGTTTTGCTTATCTGCTCTGTCGGAGACATTATGGACACCCTAAGGAAGAACTTCCTTTTAATACTAAGCCTTTATCAAGAATGGAAAAAGCTTTCTTCCATAACTATTATGCTTATCACAACTCCTTATTCACCAATTTTTATCTTAGCACTTAAACAACTTACTAGCATGTTTTCCTTCACCTCATTGTCAAGATAGTTAAGTCCCAGGCAGACTGTAAAGGGCTACAAAAGGATCTCTCAAAACTGCGTGACTGGGCAACAAAATGGCAGATGAAATTCAATGTTGATAAATGCAAAGTAATGCACAATGGAAAACATAATCCCAACTATACATATAAAATGATGGGGTCTAAATTAGCTGTCACCATTCAAGAAAGAGATCACTTGATGATTTCATGTTCGTTCCCTCTGGGGCACCTGACATTGGCTACTCTCAGAAGACAGAATATGGGGCAGGATGCACCTTTGGTTTGACCCAGTATGGCTATTCTTATGTCCATAAGCTTCACACGTCCATTTTATTCAAATTTGATTATATAGTTACCTTTTTACAAGGGATGTTCCTACATATGGTTTCATACCTCTCAACCTGCCCAGGCCCAAATGTGGGAGACAATGTGTGACACAGACCCTATGTGAGACAATAAAATCTATTCATTTGGGAAACTTAAAAGGTGGTAAGAGTCATATCTTTAGTGTAAATAACTCATGCTTTATTTCTGCCATAACTTTCAATAATAGTGAAAAGAAACCCTGTTTGTATGGAATACATAACTTTGGGACTAAAATGAGTGAAGTCATTCAAAATAAGGAAAACTTAAGATGTATTTATAGTTTATAGAAGCAATAGTTTTCTTGAGGGAGACGTGTAAGGTGTTTCTTATTTGTCATATTAAAAGCACTTTTTTCCTTTTGACTTCCAAAATATTGAAATATAAAGGGAATACATTGGAAGTCAAAGCTGAGGTAGTGGTAATTATTCATACTTTATTGTGTCATAGAGAAATTGGCTACTCTTTCACACTAGATCTTAGATTCTTTTGTTATTGAAATGCAATACTTACCTGTCATTCTTCGATTGGAGGCAAACATAATTGCTATAACATTTGTTCTCTCATCTAAGAAAGTACTTAATTGGTACAGGTGAAAGGCTATTTATCCCCTCCCCCATTTCTCAGATATTTGCTAGGCGGAACAGCAAAAAATTGCCCCTGTGAACAGACTAATACAAAATTCTTAATTCTAATTGTTAACACAGTGATACAAATCTAGATGTTCCAAAGTCCTCAGGTAATAGTGTTGATGCAGTATTATACAGTCTGTTTTTGGCATTGCCTTTCAAAGTTCCTCAGCACCTCTCCAGCAATCCTCAGTGACATTCCCCTTACATCATTGGGTTATGTAAGAGGCACTTAAGGCTGAAGTGGTTCTTAGAAACCCTGTTTGGAACTAAGTAAGTCAAAGCACTGCTATTGCATTTCCAAACGTAGTGATGCAACACTTTTGCTGCATTTTTCCTACATAATCACCATGCCCCAGATATATTAATTACAGGTAAATGGAAGTCTGAGAAATGCCTTCCCAACCCACATGTTACAAGAGACTCCTTGCTACAAAAGTCTATTTTCAGTTATATGAATCTGCCCAGATCGTCGGGTAGTGATTGATCTATCAGGGATCGATTTATTGCATCTAGTGTAGATGTGAGAAATTGATCCTTGATAGGTCTGCCGTTGACTCCTGTACTCCACCGCGGCGAGAGGCGGAAGCGGAGTTGACAGGGGAGTGGCGGCAGTCGACTCCGCGCTGTGAGGACATGAGGTAAGTCAACCTAAGATATGTCAACTTCAGCTATGCTATTCTTGTAGCTGAAGTTGCGTATCTTAGGTCGATCCCCCCATCCAGTGTAGATCAGGCCTTAGAACTCTTTTACACTACTTAGTTATAAGAGTTGTATAAAAATTATCCTTATTAAAACAAGTACTCAGTTGAATGTATAACTAATTCTGGGTTGTTTTTTTTCTACTGGACTTTAAGGAGCAATGGAGTAGGATATGAGGTGTTGAAAATGCCTCTTTGTAACAGCACCCTCACGTTTCCCCCCAAATAAATAAGTATACTAAAGTGATATGGAAAAATTGGATCTATTAAATGCTTTGTATCAGGTTTCACATAAGTAGAAAGAGCTTTTTCCTCCTATTGAAATATTTAGTTACAGTAATAGGAAAAAATAATTATATGTCTGTAAATACTAGACAGATTACTAACAGACTAGGTATAATAGTGGGCAGAAGATATGAACCTGAAGTTCTCAGGTCTCTAATATTCTTCAGTTAACAATGAACTCTTAGGATTTCAAAGTTAACTCTCTGTATGTGCCTTTACATTATATCATTCAAAGCTAAAGCTCAAACTCTGCATATGTTAGTATTGTGTACTTCATGCTGTCCAATTTTGCAAGGCAATTTTGGTTTTTGGTAAGACCATCAAAACAGTATCTTCTACAAATGACATAACTGTCATTTATTTGTTAATGTTAGAATCATTGCAAACCTGATTGTTTATATAAACAATTTTAGCCCTCATGCTGATATTACATGGTACATAAAGAGACTGAGACTTTCAACGCTACCAATTATTAGCATGTACTTCAGTTTGACATCCTGACCCGGCACCTATAAAATGTGCACCCTGTGAAGGCTTGGTGCTTGATACTGTAAATTATAAATGAAGAGTTAGCAGAAAGTGGCAGAGTGGCTCAACGAATGAGGATTACAAAGCTGAGAAACATTAAATTGACTGGCTAGGTGGATATTTCCTAAAAGTAGTTAGGAAAAATTTAATTGTCATGAGAATAAGACTAGTCTCTTTCTGGATCTAGTTGTCATGAGTGAGCAACTCTCATAGCTATTTCAATTGTATTTGTTTTTGATGGGCTCCTGATGCACTACAATAAAAATGATATTAAACTAAACATTTTACATAGCTGATTTTCATGTTAACGTTTGCCTCAAATGGTCTGAGGTCTGTTACATATCACATTTGCTTCATATATTTTCCTTTATCTTAATTCCCTGTAACTCATTTATTCTCTTCCCTTTACGTAATTTGTTTTTAAAATATGGAAATGAGACAAAACATTCTTAAGGTTATCCATGACTTCTGTCTTTAAAGTAGATATCTGCTTTAAATCAGTGAGAAGCCATGTGAGGTAAAATGACTTATTTTCCTCACTACACTGGTAACTTTGAAAACCACACTTGCTTCTCCCAGTAGATGTTTGTTGCCTGCTGACTTGTACATGCTGCTGACAGCAGTATGAATGCTTGCCAGCCAGCTTTAACCCCTCAAGCAGGCAGGAAAAATACATATTTTGATTGTATTCCTCTTCTCCCATCCTTCATATGTTGCCTGGTTTCTCCCTGAACTGCTAAGACTGTCCTTGTATAAGATGGTACAAAACTTAGCACAACAGGACCCTGACTCTGGGTACGGTTGTCATTATTAATACTAATACCCTTTCACTCTCCAAGAGGTGTATTTTCTGCTTCATTCATACATCTCCTGGGTGACCTCTGAGTGGTAGCTCCAATTCTGCACAATGTCACTGTGGGTTCACTGTCTTTGCCCCTTGTGCACCAGTTCATCCAAACGTTTGAAGACTTTATTTTTAACTGCTGGAGGCAGTGTGAGCCAGTTGATAAAGCACTAAAATGGGCATCAGGAAACCTGGGTTCTATTCACAGCTCTGCCACTGATGGGCTGTGCAACTCTGGGCAAGTCTCTTCACATCTGTACCTCAGATTCCTTGCCTGTAAAGCAGGGACAATGATATTGTATGTTTAACATCAAAGGCCTACAATTGTCAAGCATAACACATTTTTCTATTTATTCATCATGGCACTAGATGAATTTTGCTAATTAAACTGGTTTATAGACTGAAAAATATGAGTAATTTTTTGTTCATTAAATCTTTGACTACATAAAATTGAAAAGGTCAGTCCCTCATTGCACTCTGCATGAGCTCCACTGTGACATAATGCACAGTTCTGCCTTGTGCTGTCCCAAAAGGACTACTGGTTGGCATTCTGGCCACTTAAAGCTTCGTGTAGTGCAAAGAGCAGGCCTGTTGCTGTTGATCCTTCATGGGTTGCAGCATACTGACAATAATCCAGATCTCCAGGTCAGCACCTAACACAGTTCAGGGTTATATCTTTGCCAACTTCCTTCCCTCTCGAGGTTATTGTGTGGTCTCGGGGCTGTGAGTAGTAAGAGAAGTCCCTGCATTCCCATGTGGAAGTTATGTGGGTCATGCAAATGAGGACAGACGTTTCTTACATTCTTCCTCTGATAAGGGGCATGCAGAATATTTTGAGAAGAAAATTGAAATCCTACTAGATGTAACAGGAATCTGTTTTCTTATATAATTGTGTCAAAAAAGTATGTATTAGCCTTCATATACACTGGCAATAAATGGAGTCTGTAAGAGGTCAATTGAAATGGACTTAAAATCTATTTGATACAATAAAAGCAATCTGTGTGGGTACCAAAGAGACCAGTGTCAGAGGGTAAATATTGAAATGAGCTACCATGATGCAAACAGTTCAGAGGGATAAGTGGAAAGAGAACTGAAGAGCTGCCTACAGCTACTGATCAGTTACTGTAACTTTGAGAGTACAGGTTAACTACTAATCAGCATGGAGATCTCTTGATTGCAACCCAGTTCAAGGTGCATGAAGTGCTCACGACCATTTGCTCACTCTTGAATTGGGACACTCTAGACAGATCTCAGCAGTCATGCATATGGTGATGGCAACAGCCTCCTGTGTGGCACCAGTTCACACGCTCCTGGAACCCCATGGAGAGCCCTCTTTGGGGTCACATCTGCAATGAGGAGAGAGCAAGCCATTGGGTTATTCACTGCCTCCTTCTGTAACCTCTATAAGGAATTTGATGGGAAGTTATCTGAAGCACTTTCATGAGTAGGGAGAATCCCCTAGAAACCAAGGGGAGACGAGGCAACAGCTCTGGAAGTGTCAGTCAATAA
Organism: Dermochelys coriacea; assembly: GCF_009764565.3. Taxonomy (NCBI): domain Eukaryota; kingdom Metazoa; phylum Chordata; order Testudines; family Dermochelyidae; genus Dermochelys; species Dermochelys coriacea. The sequence goes on along the minus strand of NC_050068.2, from coordinate 188,621,118 downwards.
ATGTAAGTAGTTCAGATTCTTTTGCTTGGCTTTTAATTAAAGGAAGAGCACAGGAACACACATTCTGAAAAACGTTTAACACATTTTACCTGTTTCTATTAAAGTTTAATATTGTTTGGTTTCTCAATTATATTTCAGTTGGAACTAAAATGGTTTTAAAAATTAGTCATGTCATGTTAATTTTTGCTGAAATGGCTTTAATGTTTGAAATAAAATATTATAATGCAAATGCAGACATGAATGGAGAGTACACAAGGCTAAATCAACTAGAAGAATGTTAAATCTGAGTGATGGTGACACAGCAACATGTCCCAATCTCATAGATTTTTTTTTACCAGAAGATACCATTATGATGATCTACTCTGGCCTCCTGCACATTAGAGGCCATAGAACTTCATCCACTAGCTCCTGAAATATTGGCATGAATATTGGCATGAATTCGGTTTAAACTTGTGATGTTGGAAAAAGACGTGTGCTGGGTAAAAGTTATACCGGTACAGTGGGTGTCACATAAGGGACAGCTGCTCCCATTTGAGCCTCTTCTTAAATGCAGCCACCAGTAGCATGGCCATATGGACAGGCTCCTGATGCTGGGAAGGAACTTATAGACAGATGCATCAGACAGGACAGTAATATTAATATCCACAATTGCATAAACCCAATGAGCCTAACACCCGTGTAAGTGTCATGGAGGCACTGTGGCTTCTATACTAGTCCACTGTTCAGAGTAGCTTCCTAGGAGTTGGACAGGCTGTTTTGGAACCCCAGCTCTGTTGGGGAAGAGGGTGACAGGATGGGGAGGGGGAAAGGGAAACTGATCCAACACTCACTTTTATATTTAGAGGTTACATATATTGGTCTAAATCAGGCTCAGGTACAATTCTACTTAGATCACTGAGGCTACCTCAGGGATGAATTCTGTCCAGTATGCTTCTCAGAGTTCAGACAGCAGCAGACTTCTCTTCGCTAAAAAACAAAAGAAAAAGCAACTGAAGTGTCCATGCTTCATGTTTAAAGCTGGCTATATTTTGACTTCTCTAAAAAAAATCCTTTGTGTTTGCTATTTTTATAAAAAAGTGCTCTTTTAAATACATAATTTAAAAGTAAACTACAAAGTAGTGAACAGAACATAAGAATAGACTTTGATTTATGTAAGGGCTGCCCCTTCCTGAAATCATAAACACATCTCAATTCTAGACTTTCTAAACTTGGAGCTTCAATTTTGCAGGGTATTTAAAAACGTGAAAGTCTTAAACTCTTGTAGTACTTCAAATGGGCCCTGATCCTGCAATTGCATGGGTACCCTGGCAGGGGAGAAAATTTAAGTGACTTGGCCAGAGGGATGTCAAGAGAAGATGCAACCCCCCCACATGATCAAAGCAACCATGAGCAGGGGGCACTAGAAAGATACATGATCTGGGAGTACAAGTTTCAACACCACACAACATCCAAGAAAACAAAGACTTTCTGAACAAACTGACTCTGAAATCATTACCACAGATACCACACAGTGGGAGAGAGGGGCAGTGATAAGGGAACTGCAAAGAACAGAAATTGAAGAAGCAGACTGGTGACTTATTTCCAAAATGGGAAAGAGAACCAGGAGGCACTCAACCCAGCTAGAAGTATGGAATTTTTATCTGATACTTAGCAAGTCTACTACCAAGGAACTTCTTTCTGGACAAAGAGAACAGAAAGCTACAGGGAACATATTCAGTGGATGTCCTTGTAATATGAAGCAAGCAGCTATGGAGAGATTCTTCAGCCACCCTAAGAAAGTAAATAATTGTCATTGGTAACTCCATTTTAAGTTAAGTGGGCAGACAATTCAGCAATGGACACAAGAACAACAAAACCGCGTTCTGTCCTCCTGGAGCAAAAATACAACATGTTACTGGAAGATTGGATGGAATTATGAAGTTTTCCAGTAAATTCCACTGCTGATACCATTGGAACATGTGACCTGGAACTACTACAGATTATAGAAGACTTCAGGAATCTTGAAAGGGAGCTGAAGAAGAGGAAAGTCCAAATGATTTCTGGTCACTCGATCACAGACCTAAGAGTGGCTATACTTCAACAAAAAAGCTTCAAAAACAGACTCCAACGAGAGACTGCTGAATTGGAATTAATTTGCAAACTGGATACAATTAACTTAGGCTTGAATAGAGACTGGGAATGGATGAGTCATTACACAAAGTAAAACTATTTCCCCATGGTATTTCTCCCTCCCACCCCACCCCCCACTGTTCCTCTGATATTCTTGTTAACTGCTGGAATTAGCCTACCTGCTTGTCACCATGAAAGGTTTTCCTCCTTCCCCCCCCTGCTGTTGGTGATGGCTTATCTTAAGTGATCACTCTCCTTACAGTGTGTATGATAAACCCATTGTTTCATGTTCTCTGTGTGTGTGTATATAAATCTCTCCTCTGTTTTTTCCACCAAATGCATCCGATGAAGTGAGCTGTAGCTCACGAAAGCTTATGCTCTAATAAATTTGTTAGTCTCTAAGGTGCCACAAGTACTCCTTTTCTTTTTGCGAATACAGACTAACACGGCTGCTACTCTGAAACCAATGATTTCTTGGTGATTCTTCAGGTCCCACAAGTAAGAGAAAAGAAAAGGCAGTAAATACAGGAAGTGAACCGTTGGCTGTGTGACTAGTATGAAATGGAAGGTTTTGATTTTGGGGAAACAAAGCCACATTCCAGTATAGATGATGGCACATGTATCTCAGGTCAGGGACGACTATTCTAATTTCAAGGTTAACCAGTGTAGCCATGAGGGGTATTAAACAAACCTAAAAATGGGTATGTGCTATGAGTAAATGAAGTACAAACTCAAAATTGATATATCATTAACAGACCTTACTTGTGTGGAGAGGAAAGATAAGAAAATTTTCAGTTGCCTATATACCAGTTCTAGGAGTCTGAGTAACAAGCAAGAGGAACTGGAAAAATCTCATTAAAGATGTAATTGGCATTACTGAAACCTGGTGGGATGACTTGCATTATTGGAATTAAAATATTTGGTTATATAACCTGTTCAGAGTGGGTAAAAGATGTTTGGGAACTGGGCCTCTACGTTAAGAGACACTCTACATTAAATACACCATTACATGTTATCAGTAACTCAGAACCACAGGATTTTGAATGCATATGGATCAATGTGCTAACTAGAACTAGCACAGTCCAGGAAGGGGTACTGATGCATGTTTGTAACAAACAACCGAATCAAACCAAAGAACAGGTTGAGTTACTCCTTAAGTACCTGTTTTGAATGTGTGGAAAGAAAAAATATATTATGGGGGACTTCCATTGCAAAGACACATGCTGGAGATCTAATGCAGCTGGTAGTAAAATAATACAAGTTTGTAAAAATTATAGGCTTTTTAACACAAAGTATTGCACCCAATACAAGGAAACTCTATTTTGGACCTCATGACTGATAAAAATTAATTCATCAGTGGAATGGAAGTTGGTGGTTGTCTTTGGACCAGTGATCATGATCTGACTGCATTTGATACAGACAAACAGAGGGAAAAGTCTAATTTGTCAAAAGTTAAGGAAAACTGAGGGAAATTGAGTTAAAGAAAAATTTTAGACAAATAGGTGAATGTGCCTTCTCTTCCCACTCCTTCCTTGCATGGATCCTAGTCCTTCAGAGGGCCTTCCTAGGCCGGAGACAGTGCCACAAAACTTTCCACATGAGAAGGAGATAACATGTGGATGGTCCATTTTGCTTAGCGATCTTGGGCATAAGCTAATGGACTGCTAAGGGTTAAATTTCTGCACTTCTCTGACATCATCATATAGGGAAAATTACTGAAACGTTAAGTTTGACTTACCAATACCTCTACAGCTTTTTGTATTTGTAATTGGTAATTTTTTCAAAAAAACTTTTGTTCAATGTTACTGTGTTTATTTATATCTTAGTTTTGGTTTTTATCTTTATTTTACTATTGTAGTGATAGTCTAGTACTGTCAACTACTACATGTTTATATTTTTTCCTTTTCTGTTTGACAATTTTTGTTTTTTCCTGGCTTTATTTTTGGTTGGTTAATTGTTGATCCTTTTTCACTAATGAAATTTAAAGTTAACACAGATTTTGTTTGTATGTAACCCTTGCTAGTAGCTTTGACCCTCATCCAATTCTTATTGAATTCAGTGGGTTATGGTTTGGAACCTTTCTACAGCCTCTCAGAGATTACTATTTAATTAGTACTTCAGTTTCTGCTGGGGGAGCTCACACCTTATTTAAGTTGTGCCCATGACAGAAAGTTTTTTTTTTTTAAATCAGAACTCCATTATGCAATGGCAATTATTGTAAAAAAGATGTATCTGTCTTTAAAAAAATGCTAATCTAAATTTTCATTATAATTTCAATGATGAATATACTCTAGTTTTAAAAAGTTGATACTCATTACATGTATAGCTTTGTTTGATCTCAGAAACCATTACTCAAGAAAGCAGTTCAAACTCAAGGGTATTGTCCATCTGAAATAAAGGTTGCTCTCTCTTGCTGACTCTTTGTACCTGCTTAGTCTGAACAGCTTGAGGCAGGGACTGTCCCTTTGGAACAGCTGGAAAATCATGAGAACCATGGGTTTGTTACCACAAACAAATAAGACGTGCGTGGTGCATAGTTCATTTCCTGGCTAGCTGTTCAGGATTGTGAACTTCATCTGTTGTGAGCCATGGGGGTAGAAACAAGCGTAACTCTTACCTTTTTGTGTGATGGAAGTAACAACAATCCAGTGTTAACAGGGCTATATCTTATAAGTACCTAAACTTTGATGTTGCTGTTGAAAAGTAAAATGGTACTTGTGAAAGAGCTAGGCTGGCTGTTCACCATGTCTCTCTCTCTCTCTCTCTGTGTGTGTGTGTGTGTGTGTGTGTGTGTGTCTGTGTGTGTCTGTGTGTGTGTAGAGAGAGGGAGAACTATAGGATTCAGCTTAAAAAAATATTCTTCTCAGAAACCTGGTTGATACTTTCTTAAAACACCATAACTGGAGAAATAGAATTAACAGTGCTAGTCAACAATGAACATTATATCTCAATCTTAGTATATGATTCTGATATGGGACTATAAGGTCAAACATAACTGTTCCATTAGTACAGGTCCAGTCTGGCACATCACAAGATACTGAATTTACTAACAGTTTCACAAGTTCTGAATTGTGTGTGGTATGGTTTTGCATAATTAAGACAGGGAAGAGAGCCAGTTTGCCATGCTTTTTTATTTGAACCCATATAAACCCAAAAATCTTTTAGAAAAGAATGTTTTTATTACTTTTGTCAGTGTAATGATATCCAAACCTCTTGTCATGTAATAAAAATTGTACATGAAAATTGCAAAAGATTAACAGTATACAAAATTTTAGAAATGATAGTATCTTTTAGCACTTAATCCAAATAAACTAGCAAAACTAATCGTAGTCAGACTTTCTAGTTGTTTTTTGTTTTAGGTTTAAAGATTCAGTTACAAATGATGACATGTAAAATGGAGATAATGGCCTTTATAAAGTGCTTTTGAGATGTACCAATGAAAAGTGCTATAGTAGAGCTAAATGGTGGTATTATATTGATTGATTGCATTATTTCTTTGCATTTTACCCCAATTACATTTAACTTTAAAATGTGGAAATGACTAAACTCTGCTTTTCTTCATTTTTAAAGTTCACAAAACTTGATTCCAGAAATACATCTGTATGAAAACTTTCCCATACTTCCAGGTGGGGGTGGCGTCTGAAACTGGGTTTCCTCATTCAGGCATATATAGTTATAACCACTGGACACCACAATGGTGTAATACACTTTTAAATTACACTGTAGAAAAGATTGAATTTTCATATAATAAGTCATATCTTCTGGGATTTAACTATGAAAGAGAATCACAAAGCTAAAATTCTATTAGTAGTTACAGCCAAGCAACCCCATTGACTTTAGTGGGACTAAACTAATGTTGTAGAGGAAGAACTAGCCAAATTAATGCAGGCCTGGTATTTAAATTATTGCACTCTATTTCTATGTCTAGAACAAATTAAATATCTAATATATATATATACATATATTTTTATTTCTAGTGGTGTTGCTTGATACTACAGCTGCACTTGGAGAGCTAGGATGGAAAACCTATCCTTTAAATGGGGTAAGTCAAGCTCTCGTTTTGCTTTTGTTGTCCTTTTTATTCAGCACTATTTTACTTTCCTGCAGTATGTACTAATGGAAAAGATTTTGGGATAGTGAATTGAAGTATCTGAATTGTAGTTAACACTAATAGCCCCCAGAATAGCAAGGAAATATGTGCACATATTATAGTACCATCAGCTGCTACTTCTATAGGTAATGGTTTGTCAGGATTTCTCATGTCTGTATTTGGAGGTGTGTAATTCAGTTATGAATATCTTTTCTGTACTAAAACTTAAATTAAGTTTTTAAATCAGGAACAAGCTTTCTTTAAATTTCATAAAAAAATAATTTATCCATTTATTACAGTAGTTTGAAACAATTTATATGATCAAAGTGGCATTTTTGATTCCACTGTCTGATGCGTGATTACAAATGTTAATTCTGAAGGCCTATTAAAATATTGTAAAAGAGTGAAAACAAAGCTATCAAGGTTTAGAAAATTGATATATTTATGTAAAGTGGCTTTTTTCTTATATGACATTTTTAATCAAAAGTTCAGTATCCTAAATAATGTTTTTACACAATTGCACAGTATTGTTAATATAGATTGACATGACAAGAGGCACAGGATGCTTTGTAGGGCGCAAGGCCTCAGAGCTTTGCAGATGGCTGGCATGCTTGGAGATGATGTGGCCAGACTGGGAGGGGGAAGAAGGTGTGGGGTTTTTTTTTAAGTGTAACCTCTTGAGAAATATTGGTGGCTGATCTTCAAATGGTGTATTGCTGTTTCCACCTGTGCAATGCTCTTAACAGCACATTTGTCATTTTTAGTATCACTTTTAATGAAGATAGTCTATTGAAGCAATTAAGTCCTTTTTATATGTTGGGTCCTTATTCTAAAGATGACCTAAATTTAGCTATCTCTTGCCTTTTGTATCATTTCTTTTCATATTGGGTGGTATTATCTTTTAGTTGCTGTATATGATGCATGTGCTGTGTTGACTTCTGAAACAGACTGAGCTATAGAGCACCGATGGTATTTTGTATGCGGGGTAAGCCTTTTGTTTCATTCTCTGTTGGTTTTTCTTTCTTGCAACACATTCTAGAAGGAAATAAAGTTGTCCATCCTCAGCAACTTAATAATCTGTTCTTTAAAAGTGCTGCTAGTATCTGCCCCCAGGGACTCCAAGCAATGTGACATTTCTTAATCTCAGCCTATTTTCAAAATAATAGGCAATATTTTTCAGGCTTTTCCAGTCCTTTGTATTCTTAGACAAGATTTTTAGTCTGTTAATACATATCTCAGTGTTTTACACTTTTGAATGCAGTCTCATATAGTCTGAATCCTAAATTCTGAAGGTTTTCTTTGGAAATTATGGACAAAATAAACAGGCTCACATCCTGATAAGAAAACTACAATATGAGCCAAATACCTTTTAACTTAGTCAAATGATGAGTCCCATTAAAATCAACAGGACTACTTGTGTGCATAAGACAATCAAGATCTTATATCATTTCCATTAAGTAGCAATGGGTTTTCCATATGCATTCTTGAAAGCTACAACTGTTCCATCAACAATAGATCTAAAATGCAGGCAGGAAGAAACAACGAAGATGACTTACACGATAACCATCAGAATATGTCTGTTTTGGCTGCTCATGTAAGTCCCCTTCCCCCTCTCAATTTTGTAGCTCACTTTTAAATCACAGATACGTTGATGTTTTGCCAGAGGAATTGCTTCTACTTTGTCAGTCTTAGGAATTGGTCTTATATCTCTGATACAAAGAACTTACATATGAATTAATTGTAAATATTTGGGGTTCAGTTTATTTTTAAGATATGCTATGATCTTTCTTGGGAATCTGACAAAAAAAGGTCACTGAGAAAATCGTGGTAACTTCTCTTTTCCCAACATATTTATGTGGCTGTAACTTGAAGAAATGGAAAACATTGGTTAGGTGAAAACCTGAATTGCTGTGTAGTGTTAGTTTGAGCAGTTGTTAACGTGCTAGTAGTTGTGATAGATATTCACTGATACTAAGGCCATGTCTACACTTAACGGAGATCAACACTGCTGTGATCGAGGTAGCAGGGGTCAATTTAGTGGGTCTGATGAAGACCCGCTAACTTGACAGCAGAGCACTCTCCAGTCGACTCTGGTACGATGAGAAAGTGTCTCCGATCGACACAGCATGGTGTATTCACGAAGCTGGAGTAGCACAATTTAGGTCAATTTACTGTGAGAGTGTGGACAAGGCCTAAGTAAACTCTGGAACTGAGCAAATAGAAAACCTCCTTCATGAATAATTGAAAAGCGAATATAATATCCTAAGTCCTTGTAGAATAATGGGTATGTTTTTATGAATTGTAATATTCACAACAGAGTAATTTAAATATATGCAAACTTGCTGTTTAAAATGGGTGGCTGCTAATTCTTTTATAACTGCTGCCATGCTTAGAATTACTTAAATTAATACATAGTTTAATAGAGATTTTTTAGTTCAGAAGTTAATATAGCAAAAACTGTATACAGAGGTACCAAATTATTTTTAAAGTGGTTGTGAAAATAATCTTTAAAGCTAAAAACTAAAGTGTATTGCTTTACTCCTTATGTTTTAAATAACTTTTGAATACTGCACCTGGTATACAGGTAAAAGGATTACAATTTCCATTACTGCTAGCCCCTTCTCATTTATAAGCACTTAGAAATTTTGCAGAACATGCCCTAAACACTCTCCTTCATGTCCATCATATAATTTGTCAGTTGTATTTGTTTGCAATTCTGAATTTCCATCAATATATAGATTAGTTATATCCACACTTTTTTGAACTGAAGGCCAAATTCTGGCTTCAGAATCATGTTTGTGTCTCTCGTTGTCTTATGCCAGAAATTACTCCCTTGCATTTATTGATTTTAAAATTTAAGTTCAATAAAATAGCTGTTCTCCTAAATCCTTTACAAAATGATCACAGATGTTGCATGTCCAGAATATTCCTATCCAGAGTTACAGATCTAGCCTAACATAATTACCCTGTACTCTGAGGCCTACCTGTGCAATCTAGATATCATTTTATTTTCCCTGAGAATGTAAATGTTCCTGTCCTTGGCGAGCTCCCCAGCATTACCGCTTTGTTTGGGAGACCCCACAGAAGCTCTTTTTTCAAAACTCCAAGTCAGAATGTGTTAGGGCTTTGGGACCAGGGAAGGTGAAGGTGGAGCAGCATTAACTCACGTTGAAGCTCTTTCAAAGGCTGCATGGATGGATCCAGTCATTGGCAGCGTGCCTCTTGGAGGATCAGAATGTAGGGGCCACCCATCCATCCAGGCACTTCTGCCTCCCTAATTCCAGGGCTACCTGGGGTTGTGAGACTATGTACTCTGTTTACCTCCATATATCCCAAAGCTCTCCCACCTGAGGGGATGATTAATTCTCCATGATGAATGTCTCCAAATTTCCTGATCTGTGCCCACTTCCCCCAGGTTTATCCACTTCAAATCTAATCTCCTAATTTGGAACACTAGCATTGCCATATTGGTCCATCTGGTCTGAAATTCAGTCTTTGACATTGGTTGTTGGAAGGTGCAGGAATCCCCAGGATGGACAATCACAAAACAAATGGCTCAGAGAGGAATTTTTTTTCCAAAAACCTTTCGCTGGTTGGCTTATCCTGAAGTAGGATGATTTGTATCCCATTTTTTCATCCTATCTAGTGTGACCATCGATGTTATACATATGAATGTCTAGTTTGTATTTTAAATCCTGCAAACCTCTTGGACGCTATATCTTATAGCAATGATACCCAAACTTTATACCCTATGCTGCTAAAAGCCTTAATTTTGACAGGTTAAACGATGAGAAAGATCTATCCCTTCTGGCAAACTTTTTTTTTAAAATACTCAAGAATTCACTCATGGTCTTCCTTCAGCTGCTAAAAATTTATTTCTCTTGGCTTTATTAAAGAGCAATAGATAGGCAGAAAATAATATGCAGACAGAGTCAGTAGCAGATCCCCAAAAATCTCTGGGTTTTCAAGGCAGAATTCTGTGTCAATTTGATGGAGAAGGAAACTCACCACCTTCACACTTTCTCTCTCTCTCTCTCTCTCTCTCTCTCACTCTCACTCAATCACAAAAAAAGGCAACACAATTGCAAATAAAAACTTCCAACATTTTCTTATCCCAGAGTGGAAATAGCCCTAGAAGAAATATAGGGAATTGTCTGGCCTCATGAATTGACACTTTTTTGTCTACATGTGGCAAACCCTTTTTTTTTATTGCATCTGTTTTTGAATCAAGTATATTCAGTTTAGCTGTATGTGACTTTCCATCAGTCTGATTTTAACATCCATTTTATATGTCTTGCTATTTAGCTCTTTAAGAGACTACTCAAAGTTAATTGGTGAGAGAGAAGCTAGCCTAATTAGGTCTGCTTTTTGCTATGATAAGGGCATGTTTTATGTTTTCTCAATACTTCTGTTTTTGACACTATGATTTAACTCTTTATATACTAAGAGCTGTAATCGTGTAAAAGTGAAATTATCACACTGGCAACAAAAGGCTCAAATCCAGTCTGCAGGTTTTTTTTGTAAGTTGTCTGGAGCTTTCTAGAAATGAGATCCATCTCTTGTTAGTACATTGATACTCCTTTTAGGATTATAGAAACTTGGGTAACACTAATAACAGACAATTTAAAATGACACTACAATGACATCTAATAAACTGAAATGAAAATCAGTATTTTTTCCGTACATTGTCACATTCTGTGGTACAATTCAGACCAGTGAGGGCATATGCCTCCACCTGCCCTGCAGCCTTGGGTGGCTCACAATACTTTGCTGTGTAGCTCCTAACCTGAGCTCCTCACAAACAGCCAAAGAGTGTGCAGATCGCACGGAGTGTCTATGAATAGCTGCAGCCTGCCAACAGCACTCTGGCTTCCGGCAGCCTTCACTATTACCTGCAAGCAAGATGACTCTAACATACTCCCAGTCCCTGATTTTCTCCAGAAACATGCGTTATGTACCGCCCAGCCCTCTCCTGGACAGTTCAGACATTAGAGGTCTGTTTTTCCCTATAAGGTATCAGTATACAACAATTTGGTATTTTAAACTGGAGTTACCCAACAATTCAGATTAAACACAACACTGGATTAGTTTTTCTTAAAAAATAAAACAAGTTTATTTAACTACAGAGGGATTAAGTGAGTACAAGGTATTAAAGTCAGAAATGGTTACAAGAGAAATAAAGATAAAATGCTTCCGAGTAGCTAAGACTTAAACAAACTTATCTTGGTTCAAGGTAAAATCCTTACCACAGGTTCCCAGCAACATTGCTGAATGAAATTTTCAAATCAGAATATCTGATTAAATCCAAAAGTTGAAAAAGAGAGAGAGCATACCTGGACGGTTTTTGCCCCTCGCTTTTTTATAGTCCTGTCACCCTCTGAATACATTTTTTGAGGTTACCTCTAGATGAAGTTTCTTCCAGTTGTGAGGATGGAAGTATGGAGTCTCATGGATGGTGGTTAAAATGCAAATCAATCTGTTCCTGTCTCTCTTCACTGCCAATGAATGGCCACTTGAGCCGTGATTGCCAATCAATTTTTGGAACCTGGCTAGAGGTGGCAGTTTGTCTTTTTTCTCCTTGAGAAATAGATTTACCCCTCTCCCCAGGCTTTTCTGGTGAGCCCAATTCAGTCATAATTTCAGTTTATGTTCGTAACTTTACAAATGTTTCTACATACATTTCACTATGATATTGTTAACCGGTGAGTTGTTTGTTTTCAAATGATGCCTTGCAAAGCATATTTTGTACAGGATTATTACACTAGTGTGTTTGGATGTGAATACAGGGGTACATTCAGTCACATACACCTGTCCCGAGATCCCCCTGTCAAGTTGTGTGGATTTACTATAACATTTTCTTCAGAGAAAATATTTTTTTAAGTAAGTGAAACTAAAATAGGGGAAATGATTCACTGACTGGGGAGCAGGGAGTGAAACTGACTATTTTTCTCTTAGTTTGTGCATTTGACAGAACTGCTTGTTTAATAGTTACACTGATCTTAGGTGTTACCTGGAATAATAAAAGGTTAAAACTGTGTTCAGGCAGAAATAGGATTTTTAAGATTCAATGATTGGAGAATGCTCACTTTTGTTGTTGAGCCCAGGTCTTATCAATGTAAACCTAATTGTAGGGGACTTTTTTGAGTTTTATTTATTGATATTTTGATCATATCTGATTGAAAAAGGATGTTTCTATTAAATTAGAGAGTGGCATTCATGATAGGCTACCTAAGTTTTCTACCTCAGTCAGGGATACGTGTGTCACTTCCAGCATAAAATACTCTTCATTTCAAAATAAATCAGTCATTCAAACAGTCTTCGCCCTTCCCCACTTCCTGCAAACAAATCCTTCGTTGCAATACTTCCTTTCCGAAAATAATCAATTGTGTATTCTTCCTTATCCAGAATCTATCTATTCTTTTCTTCAATCCCTTGCAACCCACCATACTTCCAACTCCCCAGCACTACATGGAGGTTATTTTAGGTATCACCTGGTAGCTGTTCCTCACAATAACAAGAGCAGATTCTTCTGGTGGTGGATGGGTAGTTGTATTGTTGAGAAGTTAGTAGATCTACCTTAACTGCTGGCAATGTGGGAGGTGAGTCTCTCCTAAATAAGGAGGAACAGGTTTCTCCTGTGGTAGTAAGGTTGTGATGTATTGCCAGGCTTGCACTGTGCAGCAGAAGCTTTGTTATTAGCTCACGAAAGCTTATGCTCAAATAAATTTATTAGTCTCTAAGGTGCCACAAGTCCTCCTTCTCTTTTTTGCGAATACAGACTAACATGGCTGCTACTCTGAAATTTGTTATTAATGATATTAAATGTAGTGCCAAGATGCCCCCATCAGAAATCAAGGCCCAAGTGAGCTGTACATAAACATTAGTAAGAGGCAGTCTCTGCCTTAAAGAGCTTACTTTAATAGACAAGACAAAGGGTGGGAGAGATCAAGTACTATCCTTATTTTAGAGACCAGGAAAACTTAGGTACAGGATATTAAGAGACATATGCAGGGTCACAGAGGAAGTCTCTTGGGAGGTCAGGGCTCAACTCCAGCACTAAGTCACAATCCAGTGCCTTTAGCACAAGAGTAGCCTCACTTTCTAGATTATCCTAGATTACCTGTCCTATGCACTGCTGGAATAGTCAAATGGAGAGGTAATACGTAATTCCTTACCAATGCACTTTTAGCCGTGCAGGTGGGGAGCAGGGGGAGCAGCACTACTTGGCACAAGAGGGAAGTTTCTCTTGTCACAGTTGTTCCTGACATTCCTGGTAGTTGCTTGAGTGAACAGCAGTTAGTTCAATGTGATCCTCAGAAAGCACTAAAAATGTGAATGTGTAGAGCCAGATTTAGAATTTCAGATTGAGCCTATGAGACACCAGTTCTTGCCCCATCCTATCTACCCTTATCATACTGCTATGCATGTGACCACAGTCAGGATTTCAGGGAGGGCTAGTAGAATGATTACTTGGGGTACACTTTAAAATTAATTGATTTCAATTATACATGTAGATTAGATTGGTTTCTCTCTAAAGGAAGATTGGCTGCTGCTGATACAAGAAAAATCACTAGATCCAGTAGGCTCAAAGATGTTCCCTCTATTGCTTTATCTCTAGATGCAGGGAAGGCCTTTGATAGGGTTGAATGACCTTATCTAATAGCTGTCCTAAAAATATTCAGATTTGAACCAATACACTGACCGAATTCAAATATATTGTAACTCTCCCCTCGCTTCACTATCAACTAATGGAATTATTTCTCTCACATTTCAACTAGAAAGAGGGACAATGGCAGATCTGCCCCCTCTCACCTCTCCTTAATCTCTCCTGAAGCACTGGCAATGTACATATGTCAGCACTCAGCCACTGAAGGTATGACTATGTTGCGAATTATACCTGATCGGTCACGCACGGTTCAAGTTTTAGGCTGAGGCACCAAAAACCAGGTCCAGATCTGCAGAGTTTCCAGTCTGTGTTTAATGTATTACGCTCGAGCGTGGTACCCCCCCCCCCGCTAGTCAGGAGGGGACCCCGTATACAGTTTATGCAAAGCTTATATACCATCTGACATCGCGTGCTGCCCTCGTGCATCGGCACCCTTAACCAATGAATTCCATCCTCACCCCATCCTCAGCCACTCTCTGGTGAGTGCTTTCTCGTGTTCTGAGAATGTCAACAACTTTATCATTAAAACGGAACATGCAGTTACACAACGTGCCTCGCATACCACAAAGACAGGAAGGATAACAGTTTCAAGGCCCGAAATGATTCCCCAAATGTGCTGCGGTCTGTGCTGAACAGTTTCAAGGCCCGAAACGATTCCCCAAATGTGCTGTGGTCTGTGCTGCACAGACAGTGGCTGGCGCCAAAAGGTGCCAGCTCTGCACATATTAGCTTTTCCCTCAACAGTCCTCCCTTTTTTTTTGTACGTCAGTTAACACTATATAGGAGCTGAGTAACCACGATGAAGGACTAATAACTGCGAATAACACATTTTACAACATTGAAGGCATACAAATAACACGGCAAAGAAAACAGCAATCAATATGAACATGTACAGAGCACGTCTTCCCAAGACCCCGAGATCCGGCATCCATGATGTGAGCCAATTCCATACTTCCTGCAATCCAGTACTGGTATTATCAAGACTGATATGACGAAATAAAGTCGCCTGTTGCTTGAGGATATGGATATCAGTCTCTACCCTATGGTGTTGATTTATAAAAACACAACAGCTGGAGTTAACTAAAGCGCATACCCCACCCTGATTAGCGAGGAGGTAATCTAATGCTAAGCAATTTTGCAGGGTTGTTTGAGATAATTGTGTGACTTCAGTTTGGAGGGCAGATAAAGCATCTGCAGTGGCATTGGCCATCTGCTCTAAGGCAGCAGAAATATTAACTATAGCTTTTTGTAGCTCACTTACTCCTAACCATGGCGGAAACCAGCGCGCAAAGGAATGAAAACCCGTGGGCCGCTCGATAAGGGAATTAAAAGGGATACTTCGCCGATCCCTCCATACTATATTGCGAATTTCTTTTCGTGTTAGACTCTGATAAACTGTTACAACAGGGATTATTGCTCCTAGGGTGCAGGTACCATACCATCCTACTGGAAGAACTTTATAGGCTGTGTGGTTACACAACCAATACCACCCTGATCCTTCAGGGATGGGCCAAGGGGCCCTTGAATAATTTGAAACGGTTGCCATCCCCGAACTAATTTTGATAGTACGATTGCACCCCATAAAAGTTCCTACAAAATTCCCATTTTCAGGATTCCAATTTCTTCTAACACAGATTGCATAATTGCCCTGAGCCACCATGTCAATAGACCATGTTTGAATAGTGATATTCCAATGAAAGGTAGTATTAGCCCATAATGTAGACAAACGCATTTCATTAGTAGGGATAGGGACCCCCACCAATGGAATTCCCTGACTAATATATGTGGGGGTATGGATACATATCCAACATTGTGTTTGATTTATATTCTGCGTAATAGCCCGAGTCAAATTCAAAAAACTATTACCTGTCCACCCTTGTACTGGACTTGAGAGTAGGGGGAAAAACCCCCGGGCCAACCATACCAATAATAACATCCGCCCCGGTACCATACAAAAACCCCTATTCCCAATATACAAGTCCAAAAGAGAAATACAAGAAGTCCTGGTGGGCTGTGAAGATTCCAGTAATTGGAGGGTTCGGTCCACGGGTTGGTTGTAATATTCATCCGTGGAATGGCTCGTACGCTGGATCACTCGGGTCCTGGGGAGGCGCTGTCGCTGCTTTAACGTAGTTGTGGTGGATCCACGAGCTCTTTCCTGCAACCTTTAAAGCAGAATAAGTACATAACAGAACTTGATACGGCCCCTCCCACCTAGGTTCCAAGGGGTCTGTGCGGGGAATCCTTTTTACCATAACCCAATCCCCTGGCTTAAATGAGTGAATTTGCAATCCCAATGGTGCAGTTTGACACAATTGAACTTTAAATTGATTATCAATCAGCTCCTTTTGTAACCTAGCAACATATTTGGCCAGAGTTTCGTCACCATCCAAGAGACTAGCATGTGCTGGAACGTAGGTTCCTGGAATTAAAGCGGGTCTACCAAATAACACCTCAAATGGGGACAGGCCCAGGGGCATGCGCGGTGTCCGCCTTATATGCCATAAGACGATTGGCAGGATTTCCGGCCATTTAAGTCCAGTTTCCTTACAGAACTTTGCTATCATTGTCTTTACTGTTCAGTTCATGCGTTCCACCTGACCAGCAGACTGAGGGTGATACGGAGTATGTAATTGTCGAGTGATTCCCAAACATTTATACAGTTCCTCCAAAATTTTCACAGTAAAGTGCGAGCCTCGATCTGTATCTATAACTTCAGGAACACCAAACCTAGGTACAATATCCTTCATTAGAAACTTAACTACAGACCTCGCATCTGCTTTCCTCGTCGGTACCGCTTCAGGCCACCCAGATAGCTGGTCCACTATAACGAGAAGGTGATGGAATCCTGAACACTTGGGCATGTCTGCATAATCCATTTGCAGACGCTGAAATGGAAAATTCGCCCAAGGTCTCCCCCCCCGCGAACTGGCATCAGACCGAGTCATAGCAGAGAATGCCAAACAAGTTGAACAGGATCCAAGAATACGCTTCACCGCAGGATAAATGTGTGGTGCCGCCCAGGATTGGAGTATGGCAGCCACTGTGCCTTGAATACCAGCATGGCCCAGGGAATGAAAATAATGAGCAGCTGCCAGTAAATAACGACGGGGAAGGATAGGTTTGCTCCCGATTTGCCAAATTTTGTCCGCGCCCTCCACACCCTCCCAACGTTTCCACTCGCCCAATTCCTCCAAGGATACATCAGTGTACATTAATGTCCAATCCGCAGGTGGGAAAGACCCATCCAAGGGGAGGGTAACCGACACAGAAAGAGGTTGTAGAGCTGCCACTTTTGCGGCTGAATCAGCTAACGCGTTACCTTGAGAAACAGCACTATCGGAGTGCTTGTGTGCATAGCAATGTACCACTGCCACCTGGCGTGGAACTAAAATAGCTTCTAGCAACATGGCAATCAAGGGACCATTAGCTATTTTTGCACCTGATGAAGTTAGAAATCTACGCTGTTTCCAAAGCTGGCCTGTAGCATGACAAACTCCAAAAGCATATCTCGAGTCTGTGTAAATGGTAGCAGTTTTTCCCGCGGACAATAAGCAAGCTCTCGTGAGCGCATACAACTCTGCACCCTGGGCACTAAATGATGGTGGTAAAGGAGCGGCTTCTATAACATCGGTCTGGGAAGTCACTGAATACCCCGAAACCCGATAGCCATCTAAATAATATGAGGACCCATCTGTGAAGAAAAGCAGATCGGACTCCATTAAAGGAGAATCTGTTAGATCCAGGCGGGGCTTACCATTCTGGGTGACGACGTCCATACACACATGATGAGGGGTGCCATCCTCTGGGAGGGATAACAAAGTCGCTGGATTAAGAGTGTTGCAGCGGCGTAGAGTGATGTTATCAGCGGCCAACAAAATTAGTTCAAATTTATGAGCTCGTTGTGGAGACAACGCCTGGGTAGAATGCTGTTTTAAAAGAATTTCAACCTCGTGGGGGACCCAAACAGTCAGGGGATGTCCCAGAACTATGGGTCGCGAATGCTCAACCATGATTGCCGCTGCGGCAATCGACCGCACACAGGAAACAGAGCCCCGGACAACAGGATCCAGTTGTACTGAATAATAAGCTATGGAGCGTGGGCAGTCTCCAAGATATTTAGGAGGACTCCACTAGCCACTCCCTGTTGTTCATGACTAAAAGAAAAAATGGTTTACCGTAGTCCGGGAATCCCAAGGCGGGCGCCGTAACCAAAGCCTTTTTAACCGCTGTAAAGGCAGTCTCCCTCTCCATAGTCCAGGAAATCGGGTTGAGGGTTGATGACATGGTAGCTTGGACCAGGGGTTTTACCAGTTCTCCAAACCCCACGATCCAAGGTCGACAAAAGCCGGCAGCCCCTAAGAAAGCCTGTAACTGTCTTTTTGTTGTCGGGCGCGGGTAATCCTGGATTGCCCGCACTCTATCGGGAGATAATAAACGCTCCCCAGGCCGAATTACAAAACCCAGATAAATTACCTGATTTAGGCACAGCTGTAACTTGGATGGGGACGCACGATGACCTTTATTCACTAATGCAGTAAGTAAAACGACAGAATCAGTTAAACGTGCTATAGTCCAAAGAGGCAATCAACAAATCATCTACATACTGAACCAAAACCGAAGAACTGGGCAAAACAATGTCCTTCAAATCTGCTGTGAGAATGCAAGAAAAGATAGTAGGGGATCCAGAGAATCCCTGGGGGAGCCGCGTCCATGTTAATTGCTGACCTTTCCAGGTAAAGGCAAATAGATATTGGGGAATCTGGGTGCAAAGGGATACTAAAAAACGCGGCACACAAATCAACTACAGTAAAACAAGTGGCCGAGTGAGGAATTAATGTCAAAATAGTACTCAGGTCAGGAACAACTGGATGCGGGGCTATAACGTAGTCATTAATAGCGCGTAAATCCTGAACAAACCGATAAACTGGGTGCCTGTCAGTTCCTGGTTTAGGTTTTCTTACCGGAAGGATGGGCGTATTACAGGGTGAACTACAAGGAACCAGAATTCCTTGTGCCAAGTAGCTGTCAATAACACGTGAGATACTCTCCTCCGCTTCCCTTGGCAAGGGATACTGCTTCACGGAAGGGGGCGGCCCATCTTTAGTTGTTAGACTCACCGGAACCGCAGATTTAAGGAGACCCACATCAGTGGAATTTGTACTCCATAAAAAATGGGGAACACTAGACAATTCAAAGGGTACACTGGGAACAGACGTAGTCAATGTCATAAGAGAGGCAACTGTCGAATCTGGAACAATCAGACGAAGCCCCTCAGGGGCACAATATATATGTGCTCCTAATTTGCCCAGCACTCATCCCAGAAGGTTTGCTGGGCCCTCCGGCATTATAACAAACCTATGGGATAGCTTTAGAGAACCAAGCTTAATGGGGATAGGGTAAGATAACCGAGCCGGGCAGGGGTTTCCTTCTATACCTTGCACCCACACCTTAGTATTAGACACGGGCCCTGGCACAAACGTTATAGTGGAAAGGGTGGCTCCTGTATCTACCAAGAAAGGCACTAAACGTTCCCCAATTTGCAGGTAAATTTGTGACTGCATTCCCAGGTCCCACTCCAACTCTCCCAAAGTTCCCAAAATCTCTGCCTCCAGTCACTGGGGGTCAATTTGATTCAAAGGGTTGGTGGGAGGATACCCTTGAGAAGTCTGGGAAAAACCAGACAGGCCATTGTGCACTGGCTCCTGCCAAGGGGCCCCCTTTGGGCGGAGGGGACATTCCCTTTTCCAGTGTCCTGGTTGTTTGCAGTAGTTACAAGTGCCAAATTTCGTATTTACCCAATTTCCTCTTGGCTCTGTTTGTCCCCGCCCCCTGCCTCTCGCCCCGCCATGCTCCCGCCAATTCTGACTCCCAACTGGGACCTGCAACGCGGCTGCCAACATACTTACTTCTTCCTTCTTTTGTTTACGCTTTTCCTTAGCTTTCTCCTCGTCCCTGCCATTAAACACGAAAGTGGCCAAGCGGACTACTTCCTGGAGAGGTTTCCCTGGCCAATCAGGCACATGTTTAGAGAAGTATTTTCTAATGTCTGGGGCTGCTTGATCGACATAAAAGGAAACCATCACTGGACGGTTTGTCTCTGCTTCTGGGTCGATGCCGCCGCCGTATATGCAGACTCGTTTCGACAAGCGGGCTAGGAAGGCAGAGGGATGCTCAGTGACCTCCTGCTGACATTCACGGATTTTAGATCAATTAGCTGACTTACTACCTGCTTTACGCACCGCCTCTAAGAGACCGTCCCTGCCTGCTTTAAGGAGGTCCATTTGGGCAGAAACAGTAGGGTTCCAACCAGGATCAACAAGGGGCCAGGCAGTACGGACACCATCCTTTCCTGCCCAGCGCCTATTGGCATCCAAGATGGAATACTTCTCATCGGGAGTAAAAAGTGTGTCCAAAATTACCTGAACATCCCCCCAGGCAGGATTAAAAGCAGTAAACACAGATCGAATTGTTTGTAATACCTGTTCCGGATCATCACGCAGGCGAGGCATCTGCTGTTGCCATGTTATCAAGTCGCCTGGGCCAAAGGGGCGGTGCACATAGGGGAAAACAACTTGTTCACCTCCGTCCACCGTATGGGAGACAAGAGGTTGCTGAATAAGAGGGGCTTGCAAAGCAATCGGTGGATCCAGAATGGGTCCGCATGAGCAGGGAGGCTGCAACCGGGAGGGTTGCGGGCATGAATCAGAAGGCTGAGAATAAGCCGGAGGAAAGGGAGAGAAAGTAGGCAGAGGATAGGGTGGGGCCGAAGACCCCTGGGACAGATAAGAAAAAGAAGAGGTAAGAGGATGTCCTTTCGCACGTGCATAAGCCCATTTGTCCCATACATACCAGTAATCCATCTGGGCTGGAGCCTTATCTTCCAGCCTCTTTCTCAATGAAGTCAATATTTCCCCTGCAAATGACCCGTCAGGTGGCCATTGCATAGATACCTGAGGAAGGGCCTGAATTACTGGCCATTCTACTTTACATAAAACAATAGTTTTCTTCTTATTTAACCCATGGGTGCCTGAAATATTCTTCCAATTCTCTAGAATTTCCGCCAAAGGGGTCCCCTTCTTGATACTCTGCCCAGAGCCCATAATTGGGCAACCGAGGGGACACCTAATGTGCCACCTTATCGTCCGAGCGACTGCTCGCGCTCCCCCCCGTCGGAATTCTCCAAGGTAAATTCACCTTTTGCTGGCTAGAGCTGTCCGCGAGGAGGAACGCGACCTCAGTACGCCTTTTGTGATGAGCCTAAGGTCCCATCTGGGGTGCCAAAACTGTTGCGAATTATACCTGATTGGTCATGCACGGTTCAAGTTTTAGGCTGAGGCACCAAAAACCAGGTCCAGATCTGCAGAGTTTCCAGTCTGTGTTTAATGTATTATGCTCGAGCGTGGTACCCCCCCCCCCCGCTAGTCAGGAGGGGACCCCGTATACAGTTTATGCAAAGCTTATATACCATCTGACATCGCGTGCTGCCCTCGTGCATCGGCACCCTTAACCAATGAATTCCATCCTCACCCCATCCTCAGCCACTCTCTGGTGAGTGCTATCTCGTGTTCTGAGAATGTCAACAACTTTATCATTAAAACGGAACATGCAGTTACACAACGTGCCTCGCATACCACAAAGACAGGAAGGATAACAGTTTCAAGGCCCGAAATGATTCCCCAAATGTGCTGCGGTCTGTGCTGAACAGTTTCAAGGCCCGAAACGATTCCCCAAATGTGCTGCGGTCTGTGCTGCACAGACAGTGGCTGGCGCCAAAAGGTGCCAGCTCTGCACATATTAGCTTTTCCCTCAACAACTATAAACAGGAAAGCATACGAAATCAGTGTACATGCTGATGACATTTTTGAAGACTTCAGCCTGATCAGTCCCATCGTTATTGAATGTAGTTGACTTTTTTGAGAGAGCTCTGGTTTTGGGATTAACTGAAATAAATCCACAAGCCATGAATATATCCAAAAGATCAAATCCGTTCAGTTTCAGAATTTTCCATTTCCAATATGCAAGGAAATAACTTATTTAAGTATTAATTTTTGGAACATTAGGACAAATCTTGTTTCCGTAAATACGGACTACATATTAAGAGGTTTCCAAGGATGTAGAGAGGTGGTGTCTCCTCCCTCTTTTCTTGCTGGGGAGAATAGATATACCCAAAATGAATACCTGTCCAAGATTAATTTACATGGTTAGCCTCCTTCACCCTTTGCTCAACTAACAGGCTTGTTGTGCATTTTAGATGGGATACAAAATAGCTTTGCTTGTCACACAAGATCCTTAAAAAAAAAATCCTGAGAAACTGGAGATATGGGGTTGCTAGATTTGTACCAGCTAACATTTCAAATGTGTCCTATTGTAAAGTGGTTCTCCAGTGGCTCTGTTTACACACCAGCCTGGTCTGAGATAGGAAAAATAGCTTAGTTTGCTGTTCAGTTTCCTCTCTTCTTGTATATACCTTAAGAAGCTGCCCCCACCCTGCAGGAAAAATCCAGTCTTCCAAACTACAGGCGACATTCTGCAATCTGTTGATACAATTAAAGCATCTGATTTTACTAATTCTCTTCTCATACCACTATGGCATAACCTGTGTACCAGGATCAAGGCAAACTTCACACTTAAGACAATTTGGATCGCCAAAGGATTTTCCAAAAAAATATATAATATGAGATGATAGACTGGTCTTCATTCAGTTACATGCATAACAAATATCAGCTACTGCTGTTTCACAGTTCCTTCTTCAGTGCCAATGCTCAAGGATTCATGAAAGGATAGGGGAGAACTGGATTCTTTCAACTCTCTCACTTCTAGAGCAGCCAAAACAGACAACTGTGTTACCAAACAGTCACATGTCAACCTTTTACCCATCCTCTATACCTGTCAAAAATTGCATGTGTTCTGGAATACCATGTTCAGTGCTCTCTCAAACTAAGTGCCACTATCTTTCCTTCTCCAAGCTTGTATGTTTTAAGGATGTGGAATGAGTCGGTATTACCAGTTAACATTGTGAAATGGATTGCAGTAACTATTTTAGTGGCCAAAAGAGTTTATTTTGGAAAAAATGGAAATCTGCAGTTCCTCCCTTGTACATAGACTGGCTCAGTGAGCACTCTATTGCTGCATTAATGGAAAAAAATGACTGTCTAATAGAAACATTTGGAAAAAATGTAGGATGTCTTATTACACATGAAATTATTGCATACTTTTGCGGTTTAGTGTGTATATATTAGTCCCTTATACTCATAGGTTATGTTCTTACTTATTTATCCATTTAGATATTTTGATACCGTGCATGACTCTGTGGATTTGTGGATGGGTTTGTATGTATGTTTTGTTTTGCAAATAATGATAATTTTGTCTTATTTCATTCTTTGTTTTATATAAAAATGATTTTTTTTAAACTTCAATGTATGTGTGGAGTGAAACTAGATCTTAAGCCACCCCAAACCTCCACTTCTTGCTCAGGCAGTGAAGCCCAGCTGCTTGCTTTTTTCAACAATAGGATTCCATTAGCATCGGTTTATATTGGCTTACATTTTTCCAGGGAATCCTCCCAAGGAAAAAGGCATAGAGATAATATTTGTAATGAACGCAGAGATTCCTTTTTAGCAGAAAGGGCCCTTGGATAAGAATTTGCACATGCCCTTCCAGCTCATCAGTTTAGCTGGGCTTACTTTCTTATTTGACACCTGTATCCAAAGTATCTAATTACACTATACCACATCTGCAATGAACAGTTTCAAGTGAGAACCCTAGTTTATTTGACTGAGAACATTTAATCCCAGTGATTGCAGCTATTGTAAATGATTCCTTCTCAATTAGTAATCTTCCTACAAAATGAACCACCGATGTAATTACTCTTGTTGTTTTTTTTAAATGTCTCATTTTCCTTTGGGAGATCTTCTAAGCTTTTGACCTTGTTTTTCTGGTTGTCCAATTAAAACTCTTCAGAAAGTTTCAGGCAGCTTCCTTGGTTACAAATTTGTCATATCACTGACAGGGAACTTGCGGTACTATTGTGTATGTTGTGTTTTTTCTTTGTTCTCCTTTCACCTATCACATGTGCACTCCAGATGTGAATAATTTATCCCTTTTCTTTATAATAGTTGATTTCCAATATGTTTCAGTGAACACTGGAATATTTGCTCCCTCTAAACCAATTAGAAAATATTGTTAGATTTTCTGGCATATCACTGCTCACCTGCAGACTGTCCTCTTCTATATCTATTTATATACATTTCAATCTTTGTTCTATTTTTAATCATGTTCAGAGCTATCAATGTTATGTTTTAAAATTTTTGGCCAGCTAAGTAGTAGTCCAACACGAGACTCTTTGGCTTTATATAAATAAAAAATTCTCCAGTTCTGACTCAGGTCACTCCATGTTAGTTGTCTGCATTTGCTTTAAAGTAATATGGAGACAATAGTCCATAGTCCATTTCCTGATGCAAATAATGAATAAACCCTCCCATCAGAATAAAATTACTCAACTGAATTAAGTCATTGGAGGCACAAAGAGTGCAAGTAAGCAAAGCCAGGTGTTTTCCAAAGAAACAGAGACAGTGCAAACTTTACTGTGAAGTAATATTGCAAAAGTATTGGATACAACATTATGCATAGGGCACACATAACAGTACAAAAGCAAAGATACGTACAGCCTAAGAGAACCAGTCTTAGGAAAAATGGAAACATGAACAAATTGTGAAGGAGGAGTCCGAAAGAATAGCTCAAGTGTGTAGGGACAAAATCAGAAAAACTAAGGCACAAAATTAATTATACCTAGCAAGGGACATAAAATCCCAACAGGAAGAGGCTCTATAAATACCTAAGGGTATGTCTACACTTCGAAATTAGGTAGAATTCATAGAAGTCGGTTTTGTAGAAAGTGTTTTTATATAGTCAATTGTGTGTGTCCCCACACAAATGCTCTAAGTGCATGTAGTTGGCGTAGTGTGTCCACAGTACTGAAGCAACCATCGACTTCCGGAGCGTTGCACTGTGGGTAGCTATCCCACAGTTCCTGCAGTCTCCGATGCCCATTTAAATTCTGGGTTGAAATCCCAGGGCCTGATGGGGCTAAAACATTGTCACGGGTGGTTCTGGGTACACATCGTCAGGCCCCCATTCCCTCCCTCCCTCTGTGAAAGCAAGGGCAGACAATCGTTTTGCACCTTTTTTCTTGAGTTACCTGTGCAGACGCCATACAACGGCAATCATGGAGCCCGCTCAGCTAACTATCATCGTATGTCTCCTAGGTGCTGGCAGACACGGTACTGCACTGCTACACAGCAGCAGTTTATTGCCTTTTGGCAGCAGACAGTGCAGTATAACTGGTAGCCATCGTCGACATAGTCTTGGGTTGTCAAGGTTCCTTCCTCACTCTGAACTCTAGGGTACAGATGTGGGGACCTGCATGAAAACCTCCTAAGCTTACTTTTACCAGCTTAGGTTAAAACTTCCCCAAGGTACAAACTATTTTATCCTTTGCCCTTGGACTTCCACTGCCACCACCAAACGTCTCACCGGGTTTATTTTTGAGAAAGCGTTGTTTGGAAACATCTTTTCCCCCCAAAATCCTCACCAAAACCTTGCACCCCCTTGCCTGGGGAAGGCTTGATAAAAATCCTCACCAATTTGCATAGGTGACCACAGACCCAAACCCTTGGATCTTAAGAACAATGAAAAAAGCATTCAATTTCTTACAAGAAGAATTTTAATATAAGAAAAGGTAAAAAGAATCGCCTCTGTAAAATCAGGATGGTAAATACCTTTCAGGGTAATTAGATTCAAAACATAGAGAATCCCTCTAGGCAAAACCTTAAGTTACAAAAAGACACAAAGACAGGAATATCCATTCTATTCAGCACAGCTTATTTCCTCAGCCATTTAAAGAAATCATAATCTAACGCATATCTAGCTAGATTACTTACTAAATTCTAAGACTCCATTCCTGTTCTGTCCCCGGCAAAAGCATCACACAGACAGACAGACAGACCCTTTGTTTCTCCCTCCCTCCAGCTTTGAAAGTATCTTGTCTCCTTATTGGTCATTGTGGTCAGGTGCCAGCGAGGTTATTCTAGCTTCTTAACCCTTTACAGGTGAAAGGGTTTTTCCTCTGGCCAGGAGGGATTTTAAAGGTGTTTACCCTTCCCTTTATTTTTATGACATGGGTACTCTTTTAACCAGGCGCCTGGGCAAACATGGGAGTTACTCAGCCAGGTCATTTTCCTTGTTTCGTCTCATGGTGATTCAGTCCTACCGGCAGTGCACTGTCTTTTAATCTGCAACTAGAAGAAGACGATGGCCAGTAGTCATACTTCACCTTCTTCTGCCGAGCACCCAGGAGATGACAATGGCTAGCGGTCGTACTGCACAGTCTGCTGCAAGCAAGATCTATAAAGATAGATGAAGTGGCTCAAAACAAGAAATAGACCAGATTTGTTTTGTATTCATTTTCTCCTCCCTCCCTCCGTCCCTCTGTGAAATCAACAGCCTGCTAAACCCAGTTTTGAGTTCTATCCATGAGGGGGCCATTCAGTTTCTCGCAAAGCCACCCCCTTTGTTGATTTTAATTCCCCGTAAGCCAACCCTGTAATCCATGTTGTCAGTCGTCCCTCCCTCCGTCAGAGCAACGGAAGACAATCGTTCGCGCCTTTTTTCTGTGCAGACACCATGCCACGGCAGGCATGGAGCCCGCTCAGATCACTTTGGCAATTAGGAGCACATTGAACACCACACGCATTACCCAGCAGTATATGCAGCACCAGAACCTGGCAAAGCGAAACCGGGCGAGTAGGCGACGTCAGCGCGATGACGAGAGTGATGAGGACATGGACACAGACTTCTCTCAAAGCACAGGCCCTGGCAATGTGGGCATCATGGTGCTAATAGGGCAATGCGGAGGAATGCTGATTCTGGGCCCAAGAAACAAGCACAGAATGGTGGGACCGCATAGTGTTGCAGGTCTGGGACAATTCCCAGTGGCTGCGAAACTTTCGCATGCGTAAGGGCACTTTCATGGAACTTTGTGACTTGCTTTCCCCTGCCCTGAGGCGCAAGAATACCAAGATGAGAGCAGCCCTCACAGTTGAGAAGTGAGTGGCAATAGCCCTGTGGAAGCTTGCAACACCAGACAGCTACCGGTCAGTTGGGAATCAATTTGGAGTGGGCAAATCTTCTGTGGGGGCTGCTGTGATGCAAGTAGCCAACGCAATCAAAGATCTGCTGATATCAAGGGTAGTGACCCTGGGAAATGTGCAGATCATAGTGGATGGCTTTGCTGCAATGGGATTCCCTAACTGTGGTGGGGCCATAGACGGAACCCATATCCCTATCTTGGCACTGGAGCACCAAGCTGGCGAGTACATAAACCGCAAGGGGTACTTTTCAATAGTGCTGCAAGCACTGGTGGATCACAAGGGACGTTTCACCAACATCAACATGGGATGGCCGGGAAAGGTACATGACGCTCGCATCTTCAGGAACTCTGGTCTGTTTCAAAAGCTGCAGGAAGGGACTTTCTTCCCAGACCAGAAAATAACTGTTGGGGGTGTTGAAATGCCTATAGTTATCCTTGGGGACGCAGCCTTCCCCTTAATGCCATGGCTCATGAAGCCATACACAGGCAGCCTGGAGTGTAGTCAGGAGCTGTTCAACTATAGGCTGAGCAAGTGCAGAATGGTGGTAGAATGTGCATTTGAATGTTTAAAAGCATGCTGGCGCAGTTTACTGACTCGGTTAGACCTCAGCAAAACCAATATTCCCACTGTTATTACTCCTTGCTGTGCGCTCCACAATATCTCTGAGAGTAAGGGGGAGACGTTTATGGTGGGGTGGGAGGTTGAGGCAAATCGCCTGGCTGCTGGTTATGCACAGCCAGAGACCATGGCGGTTAGAAGAGCACAGGAGGGCGCGGTGCGCATCAGAGAAGCTTTGAAAACCAGTTTCGTGACTGGCCAGGCTACGGTGTGAAAGTTCTGTTTGTTTCTCCTTGATGAAACCCCCCGTCCCTTGGTTCACTCTACTTCCCTGTAAGCTAACCACCCTCCCCTCCTCCCTTCGATCACTGCTTGCAGAGGCAATAAAGTCATTGTTACTTCGCATTCATGCATTCTCTATTAATTCATCACGCAAATAGGGGGATAACTACCAAAGTAGCCTAGGAGGGGTGGTGGAGGAGAGAAGCACAAGGAGCGGTGGTGGAGGAGGGAAGGACAAGGCCACACAGCACTTTAAAAATTTAAAACTTTAAAACTTATTGAATGCCAGCCTTCTGTTACTTGGGCAATCCTCTGGGGTGGAGTGGCTGGGTGGCCAGAGGCCCCCCCACTGTGTTCTTGGGCGTCTGGGTGAGGAGGCTATGGAACTTGGGGAAGAGGGCGGTTGGTTACACAGGGGTCTGTAGCGGTGGTATGTGCTCCTGCTACCTTTCTTGCAGCTCAACCATACGCCGGAGCATATTAGTTTGATCCTCCAGGAGCCTCAGCATTGAATCCTGCCTCCTTTCATCACGCTGACACCACCTTTCAGCTTCAGCCCTCTCTTCAGCCCGCTACTTACTCTCTTCAGCCCGCCACCTCTCCTCCCGGTCTTTTTTGCTTTCCTTCACTCTGACATTGTCTGCCTCCATGCATTCGTCTGTGCTCTGTCAGTGTGGGAGGACAGCATGAGCTCAGAGAACATTTCATTGTGAGTGCGGTTTTTTTCGTCTTCTAATCTTCGCTAGCCTCTGGGAAGGAGAAGATCCTGTGATCCTTGAAACACATGTGGCGGGTGGAGGAAAAAAAAGGGACAGTGGTATTTAAAAAGACCCATTTTATAGAATAGTGGGTATACTCTTTCACGGTAAACCTTGCTGTTAACATTACATATATAGCACATGTGTTTTCGTTCCAAGGTCGCATTTTGCCTCCCCCCAGCGTGTGGCTAGCCCCTCCGCCCTCCCCGTGGCTAACGGTGAGGAACATTTCTGTTCAGCCACAGGCAAACAGCCCAGCAGGAACGGGCACCTCTGAATGTCCCCTTAAGAAAAGCACCCTATTTCAACCAGGTGACCATGAATGATATCACTCTCCTGAGGATAACACAGAGAGATAAAGAATGGATGTTGTTTGAATGCCAGAAAACATACACTGCAATGCTTTGTTCTACAATGATTCCCGAGTATGTGTTACTGGCCTGGAGTGGTAAAGTGTCCTACCATGGTGGATGGAATAAGGCTGCCCTCCCCAGAAACCTTTTGCAAAGGCTTTGGGAGTATATCTAGGAGAGCCATGAATGCCAGGGCAAATTAATCATGAAACATGCTTGCTTTTAAACTATGTGTAGTATTTTAAAAGGTACACTCACCAGAGGTCCCTTCTCCACCTGGCGGGTCCGGGAGGCAGCCTTGGGTGGGTTCAGGGGGTACTGGCTCCGAGTCCAGGGTGAGAAACAGTTCCTGGCTGTCGGGAAAACCGGTTTCTCTGCTTGCTTGCTGTGAGCTATTTACAACGTCATCATCATCATCTTCCTCATCCCCAAAACCTGCTTCTGTGTTACCTCCATCTCCATTGAAGGAGTCAAACAACACGGCTGGGGTAATGGTGGCTGAACCCCCTAAAATGGCATGCAGCTCATCATAGAAGTGGCATGTTTTGGGCTCTGACTCAGAGCGGCCGTTCGCCACTCTGGTTTTCTGGTAGGCTTGCCTCAGCTCCTTAAGTTTCACGCGGCACTGCTTCGGGTCCCTGTTAAGGCCTCTGTCCTTCATGCCCTGGGAGATTTTGACAAATGTTTTGGCATTTTGAAAACTGGAACGTAGTTCTGATAGCATGGATTCCTCTCTCCATACAGCGATCAGATCCTGTACCTCCCGTTTGGTCCATGCTGGAGCTCTTTTGCAATTCTGGGACTCCATCATGGTCACCTCTGCTGATGAGCTCTGCATGGTCACCTGCAGCTTGCCATGCTGGCCAAACAGGAAATTGAAATTCAAAAGTTCGTGGGCCTTTTCCTGTCTATCTGGCCAGTGCATCTGAGTTGCGAGTGCTGTCCAGAGCGGTCACTCTGGAGCACAATGGAGGTCCCGGAGGCCAATACCGTCTAATTGCGTCCACAGTACCCCAAATTCGACCCAGCAAGGCCAATTTCAGCACTAATCCCCTTGTCGGAGGTGGAGTAATGAAATTGATTTTAAGAGCCCTTTAAGTCGAAAAAAGGGCTTCGTCGTGTGCACGGGTGCAGGGTTAAATCGATTTAACACTGCTAAATTCGACCTCAACTCCTAGTGTAGACCAGGGCTAGTTGCTTATCTAGTGATTTGTCTTCAGAAAGTCATGGAGGACAGGTGAGTTCCCAGGTGACTGGAAAAGAGCAAACATAATCTGTACTTTAAAAAGAAGAGCAAGGAGGAGCCAGGGAATTAGACTGACTGGTCTATAACTTTGATATGTTATAAAGTCATGAAATAATTATAAGAGAGGTTGCTAATGGGGGGCTTTGCTGGTTCTAGTACTTACCAATATTTTCATTAATGACTTGTAGAAGAAAGAGTATTTTAACATTTGCAGATGACACTATGTTTGGGGGAAGGAGTGGGGTGTGGGTGGGGAGTGTGTGTGCAGGCACTTTGGAGGACAGGATTAGAATTCAAAATGACTTTGATAAATTGGAGAATTTGGTCTGAACTCAACAAGATAAAATTTAATAAAGACCAGTGTGAATATTTCACTTAGGAAGGATAAATCAAATGTACAGATACAAAATGGGGAATATCTAGCTATGTAGCAATACTATAGAAAAGGATCTGGTGGTTATAGTGAAATCACAATTTGAATGAGTCTGGTGATCCAGTTGGAAAAAGGCTAATATCGTTCTGCGGTATATTAATGGGAGTGTCTTATGTAAGACATGGAAGGTAATTGTAGCACTCTACTCAACACTCCAGCTAGGTCCACTGCAGTGCTATGTCCAATTTTTGGGAGCCACACTTCCGGAAAGATGTGGACAAACTGGAGAGAGTTCAGAAGAGAGCAACAAAAATGATAAAACGTTCAGAACTGGACATGTTTAGTCCTCAGAAAAGCAGACTTATCAGAAGTGTTCAAATATGATAAGGACTGATATAAAGAAGATGCTGATGGATTTGTTCTCAATGTCCACTGACAAGAGGACAAGAATTAACTGATTTAGTTTGCAGCCAGTGAGATTGCGGTTTGGTATTGGAAAAACTTCCTACCTATAAAGATAGTTACCCAGTGGAAAAGGTTATTAAGGGATTTTAAGAAGTTAGACAAACACCTGCAGTGGTGGTCTAGGTCTTGTCTCAATGCCAGGGAATGGACTAGATGATCTCTTGAGGTCCCTTCCAGCCCTATATATTTATGATTCTTATAACATAGGCTGATAAGAAGATAAAAATGACACAAGAAGGTACCAGATAATATAGTAGATAATGGGAAAGAGGTGGATTTCCTTCTATGAGGTATCCAAGAATTAGTGTAGAGACGGTGAAATCAATACTAAAGAGAGGCATAGAACTGGGTAACTACATGAAGTTATTCAAGTAGTAATATGGTATGATAGAGAGTAGTGTAGCCACAGTGATTTGCAATGTGCCTATGATGTAAATGCACTAAAGTTGGACAATATGAAATAGAATTTTCAGATGAGTTATCCAGAAAGGGGAAGGAATTTCAGATTTATAAGGCCAGAAAAGACTGTTGATCTGATCTCCTGTAGGTTGAGATCTTAAATTTCATCCATTTTACCCCTGTATTGAGCTCAGTTAACTTGTGCTTCACTAAAGTATACCTTCCACAAAGGCATCCAGTCTTATTTGATGATGGAAAATATCACTTCCATTGGTCATTTGTCCCTATATTAGTCACCCTTGCTATTAAAAATTGTGCTTTATTTCTAATTTGAATGTATCTAGCTTCAGTTTCCCACCACTGGCAGTTCTTATGCCTTTCTCCACTAGTCTAAAGAGCCTTTCATACTGGGTATTTTCTCCCCTTGAATGTACTTTTACACAGAAATCAACACACCTCTCAAGCTTTCTGATAAGCTAAAGAGTGGTCTTTTTCTCCAGCCCTGAAATAATTTTGGTGGCTCTTTTCTACACCACCTCCAGTTTTTAACATCTTTTTTCAAAATGGAGACACCAGAACTACACGCAATATCCCAGTATCCTTCTCAGTAATGCTGTATGAAGATATAAAATCACCTCCCTGCTCCTGCTTGCTACTCCCCTGTTTATACATCCATGGATCATGTTAGCCTTTTTTATCAGCGCATTGCACTGGGAGCTCTTGTTCAGTTGCTTGTTCTCTATGGCCCCCGATCCTCTTCTTCAGAATCTCTGCATTCCAGGAGAGCCACCCATTCTGTAGATATGGCCTGTATTCCTTTTTCTTAGATGTATAACTTGGCATATGACTATATTAAAATGCATTTTGTTTGAAATGGGCCTCGTTTACCAAATGATTCACATCACTTTGTATGACTCCTGTTTTCTTCCTCATTATTTACTACTCTACCAACTTTTCATCATCCACAAATTTTATCAGCAATAATTTTATATTTATTTTCAGAATGATAAAAATATTAACCATCATTGGGTTTCAGAGTAGCAGCCGTGGCTCACGAAAGCTTATGCTCTAATAAATTTGTTAGTCTCTAAGGTGCCACGGGTACTCCTTTTCTTTTTGCATCATTGGGTTTAGTACTGATCCCTGCAGAACTCCACTTGAAATACCCTCATTCAATGATTATTCCCCATTGACAACTACTTTTTCTTTCAATTAGTGAGTTCTTAATTCATTTAATGTGTACTTTATTTATATTGTGTATTGATTTTTTAAATAAGTATGTGGTGTAGTAACAAGTCAAATGGCTGTTTCCTGTGGTGTACAGGACAAATATACACTTTCATAAGACAACACCCCAGAAATGTAGTTTAACTAGACTGCAGCTTACTAAGTAACACATCTGGGAACTATCCATCGTGATGCATGATAGTTTTGCTAGTGACCACTCTGAACTAGCTGGAGGTTGGAGATTTGAAGGCTGGGTGGATTGAAGATAACTTTCTTCATTGCAAGTTGGTGGATTGTGGGGAAAATAGTCATAATCCTGGTCAAATAAAAGTTAAACCAATACATTTAAACTTGAGTTTTGAAATGTGATCAGTCAGGAAAGAGACTCAGGTGTTGAGGACTGCTGCTGTAAGTACATTACATCATAGTTCAAAGGCAGTCCCTAGTTCTTTAAAAGTACATGTAAACTAAGTGCTTTGGCAAAGCAACAAGCCAAAATATCAAGCTGTCATAACCTGAAAGCAGTCTACTGTATGGATGTTTGGTTATTACTCCAAAAAAAAAAAGGGTCATCTCTGGGATGGTGAACACCATAACCGTGCAGCCAACAGCTGTAAATGTAGGGAGAAGGAAAATCCCAGCTAAGAACATTGGAACAGACCCCTGCTCCTACAAAGACATCCAGGCCAACTGCTAGGCCAAATTCTGCCTTCTGTTGTATCAGCGAAACCGTCATGAAGTTAGTTACGCCCGTGCACAACCCTCAAATTTGAGGTTCCAGAGTGTCACAGGGAATAATTTGAAGACCATGGGGTTTAACAGATGTAACTGTGAGGGTAGGATTTCTCCTGAAGAATTTTTGTTGGTGGTGGTGATGCAAAAAAGGGAAAGTCTGGCTTTCAGATCTCATGAGAAATTTGCAGGGGTGGCATTAAGAAAAAAAGAATTACTGTTAAAAATAGCCATTTTGATTTGGGAATCATATATAATAAGCATGGAGCTTCATACACAAATTTTTAGTCACATTTGAGGGTAAAACATCACTAACCCCCTGCTCCCCCCCAAAAAAGTGAGTTGCAAGGCATGTTCTGGTAATTAATGATACTCTGCCAGGATTTGACAATGGGGCGTAGCCAAGAGCCATTAAATTCATAGATTCATAGCTATTAAGGTCAGAAGGGACCATTCTGATCATCTAGTCTGACCTCCTGCACAACGCAGGCCACAGAATCTCACCCACCCATTCCTATGAAAAACCTCACCTATGTCTGAGCTATTGAAGTCCTCAAATCATGATTTAAAGACTTCAATGAGCAGAGAATCCTCCCTCAAGTGACTCGTGCCCCATGCTACAGAGGAAGGCGAAAAACCTCCAGGGCCTCTTCCAATCTGCCGTGGAGGAAAATTCCTTCCCGACCCCAAATATGGCGATCGGCTAAACCCTGAGCATATGGACAAGAATCACCAGCCAGATAGTACAGAAAAATTCTTTCCTCGGTAACTCAGAACCCACCCATCTAATATCCCATCTCAGGGGATTCGGCCTATTTACCTTGAATATTTAAAGATCAATTAATTACCAAAATCACATTATCCCATCATACCATCTCCTCCATAAACTTATTGAGTTTAATCTTAAAGCCAGATAGATCTTTTGCCCCCACTGCTTCCCTTGGAAAGCTATTCCAAAACTTCACTCCTCTGATGGTTAGAAACCTTCGTCTAATTTCAAGTCTAAACTTCCTGGTGGCCAGTTTATACCCATTTGTTCTTGTGTCCACATTGGTGCTGAGCTGAAATAATTCCTCTCCCTCTCCTGTATTTATCCCTCTGATATATTTATCATTTATCAATCATATCTCCCCTCAACCTTCTTTTAGTTAGGCTAAACAAGCCAAGCTCCTTGAGTCTCCTTTCATAAGACAAGTTTTCCATTCCTCGGATCATCCTAATAACCCTTCTCTGTACCTGTTCCAGTTTGAATTCATCCTTTTTAAACATGGGACACCAGAACTGCACACAGTATTCCAGGTGAGGTCTCACCAGTGCCTTGTATAATGGTACTAAAACCTCCTTATCCCTACTGGAAATACCTCTCCCAATGCATCCCAAAACCGCATTAGCTTTTTTCACAGCCATATCACATTGGCAGCTCATAGTCATCCTATGATCAACCAATACTCCAAGGTCCTTCTCCTCCTCCATTACTTCTAATTGATGCGTCCCCAACTTATAACTAAAATTCTTGTTATTAATCCCTAAATGCATAACCTTACACTTCTCACTATTAACTTTCATCCTATTACTATTACTCCAGTTTACAAGGTCATCCAGATCCTCCTGTATGATATCCCGATCCTTCTCTGAATTGGCAATACCTCCCAGCTTTGTATCATCTGCAAACTTTATTAGCACACTCCTACTTTTTGTGCTGAGGTCAGTAATAAAAGATTAAATAAGATTGGTCACAAAACTGATCCCTGAGGAACTCCACTAGTAACCTCCCTCCAGCCTGACAGTTCGCCTTTCAGTAGGACCCATTGTAGTCTCCCCTTTAACCAATTCCTTATCCACCTTTTGATGTTCATATTGATCCTCATCGTCTCCAATTTAACGAATAATCCCCATGTGGCACGGTATCAAACGCCTTACTGAAATCTAGATAAATTAGATCCACTGCGTTTCCTTTGTCTAAAAAATCTGTTTCTTTCTCAAAAAAGAAGATCAGTTTGGTTTGGCACGATTTACCTTTTGTAAAACCATGTTGTATTTTATCCCATTTGCCATTGACTTCAATGTCCTTAACTATTTTCTCCTTCAAAATTTTTTCCAGGACCTTGCATACTACAGATGTCAAACTAACAGGCCTGTAGTTACCCGGATCCTATTTTTTTTCCTTTCTTAAAAATAGGAACTATATTAGCAATTCTCCAATCATACTGTACAACTCCTGAGATTACAGATTCATTAAAAATTCTGGAAATGGGCTTGCAATTTCATGTGCCAATTCCTTTAATATTCTTGGAGGAAGATTATCTGGGCCCCCCAATTTAGTCCCATTAAGCTGTTTGAGTTTCGCTTCCACCTCAGATATGGTAATATCTACCTCCATATCCTCATTCCCATTTGTCATGCTACCATTATCCCTAAGATCCTCTTTAGCCTTATTAAAGACTGAGGCAAAGTATTTGTTTAGATATTGGGCCATGCCTAGATTATCCTTAACCTCCACTCCATCCTCAGTGTTTAGCGGCCCCACTTCTTCTTTCTTAGTTTTCTTCTTATTTATATGGCTATAGAACCTTTTACTATTGGTTTTAATTCCCTTTGCAAGGTCCAACTCTACTTGACTTTTAGACTGTCTCATTTTATCCCTACATGTTCTGACCTCAATAAGGTAGAATTACTTGCTGATCCCTCCTATCTTCCACTCCCTGTATGCTTTCTGCTTCTTCTTAATCACCTCTCTAAGATGCTTGCTCATCCAGCTTGGTCTAAAATTCCTTCCTATGAATTTTTTCCCCTTTCTTGGGATACAGGCTTCCGATAGCTTCTGCAGCTTTGATTTAAAGTAATCCCAGGTCTCCTCTACCTTTAGATCCATAAGTTCTTCAGTCCAATCCACTTCCCTAACTAATTTCCTTAATTTTTGAAAGTCAGCCCTTTTGAAATCAAAAACTCTAGTTGCAGATTTATTTTATTCCATTCAGTTTGAACTGAATTAGCTCATGATCACTTGAACCAATATTATCCCCTACAACCATTTCTTCTATGAGGTCCTCACTACTCACCAAAACCAAATCTAAAATGGCATCCCCTCTAGTCGGTTCAGCAACTACTTGATGAAGGAATCCATCAGCTATCGCATCTAGGAAAATCTGAGCCCTATTATTATTACTAGCACTGGTCCTCCAGTCTATATCTGGGAAGTTAAAGTCTCCCATGATCACGCAGTTTCCATTAGTATTTACTTTATTAAAAACATTAAAAGGGCTCTATCCATATCCAAATTAGATTCCGGAGGTCTATAGCACACCCCAAGCACTATCGTAGGAGAGGCTTTACTATTTATCTTCCCCAATGTAATTTTTGCCCAGATGGACTCTGTCTTATCCATTGCATCGCTTCTTATTTCTTTACATTCTACCTCATCATTGATATACAATGCTACTCCACCACCTTTACCTTTGTGTCTGTCTTTCCTAAAGAGTACATACCCTTCAATACCTGTAGTCCAGTCATGACTACTATTCCTTCATGTTTCTGTTATCCCTATAATATCTGGTTTCACTTCCTGCACCAATAGCTCTAGTTCCTCCATTTTGTTACCTATGCTCCTCGCATTGGTGTACAAACATCTTAATTTTTGCTGTTTGGCCTCGCTCACATTTTGTACCCTATTAGGCACAGTCATTCTACAGCCAGTATAACCTATTAGACTGGTATCCACACTGCCCTTCCTCCTTATATACATTCTCCTACCCATGGCTGTATCCTTTCTTACTTCGTCTTCTTCCCTCTCAATGCTAAAATGCAGCGTGAAGATTACCTGGACATCTCCCAACCATCTCCCCCAAATTCCTAGTTTAAAGCTCTCTTAATCAGTTGTGCCAGCCTCCATCCTAGAAGTCTATTTCCTTCCCTACTCAGATGAAGTCCATCCCGAGAGAACTGTCCTCTATCCATGAATGCCTCCCAGTGACCATACATCCCAAAGCCCTCCTTATAGCACCACTGCCTAAGCCATCGGTTGATAGTCATAATATTGTCACACCTTTGTTGCCCTTCTCTAGGAACAGGCAGAATCCCACTAAAGATCAACCGAGCCTCGATTTCCTTAAGTGTCTTCCCCAGGCTAGCATAGTCTCCCTTAATACTTTCCAGCGAGAATCTAGCCGTATCATTTGTTCCCACATGAAAGATAATTAGGGGATTCGTTCCCTCTCCCTTTAGGATCCTTTTCAACCTCAGGTCTACATTCCATATCTTAGCACCTGGAAGACAGCACACCCTTCTATTCTCTGGATCATCTCTGGTTACAGGCCTGTCTATTCTTCTCAATAAAGAGTCCCCGATCACATAGACCTGCCTTTTGACGGCACTATTCTCCAGTCTCTCCCCTGTTCCCTCTGGCCGCAAGTTCTTTCCATTCCTATTCTCCCTTATAATCCTCTTCAATCCATCCTGTATTCTCCTAGGGCTCATATTTGGTGTAGTCTCCATTGACTCTTCCCCTTTTCCTATAGGACTAGCCGCTCTTGGAAGAACTTTGTTGTCTGCTATTATAAGATGATTGGGGAGAGGATAATTAAACACTTCTTTAATCCTGCCCTTTAAGATCTGTTTCTATCAGGGGCATCCTTTGCACATTAACCTTTTATATAAATAACACCCATATACCACACTGATAGACCCCTTAAAAATGAATAATAATGAAACATGTTATGGATGCATTTATATTAGCACTTAGAGGCCTCAGACAGACTGAGGATTAATTGTGCTCTGTACTGTACAAACAATGGCTGTTCTTGCCCCGAAGAGCTTACAGTCTAAAAAAATAAGACATGACATAGGCTGGAAATCAATAAGCAGCTTGTAGGGAGGTGTGTAGTGAGGAAGAAGTATAAGATTACAAACGTTATAGGATAGTTCAGCATAGACTAACTTTATGCACAATTAGAAGCCAATCATCAGCGGTAGTAATAAAGTAGTTTATAGATAATGCATCAAAACTATCATCACTATTTATAAAGCTGTTATACAAATATATGACACACCCTTTTTATAGTATCTCTTTCATCCCTGTTGCATTTGGGTAGTATTCTATACAAATATCTTTCTAATAAAGATAAAAGATTCACATACAGAACTAGACCTGTTGATGTTATATCAGATCTGCTAAGCAGAACAATTTTTCTTCCTGATTTTCTAGCAGGATGACCTCTAACTGGCACATCAAGCTGGGAGGCTGTCATCTCCATTTCATCCTCTATGGCTGTTCAAATGTTTAACATAAACCACTCCAAGGGAGGTAAAACCATGTTGTATCAACAAAGTTGATTCAGCTATAGCAATTTAATAGGACTACATATGGATCTTAATGAGGTTGTTTCTCTTTCTTGTCTAAGAATATTAGTTTTTCTACAGTTGAATTGTCTTTGCCTCCTTACCTCTGTAGATGTTTTCAAGACCATTAAAAGCGCTGCATTTAAAAAATATTATTTGAGTTGAGAGGAAATACATATATCCAAGCTCTTATTCCTTAAAGAAGATATAGAAGTGCTACTAGTCAAAATACCTGAGATTTTTTCTTTAAAATAGTCATAACAAAATCACTTCAGTTAAAACTAGTTCATATGTTCAGGTCATTGAAATCCAGTGCTAAAAATCAAATGTTAAATTATCCTTTAACCTAATTTTAATATGCTAGTGAAACTTAGTGTGCATCAACTTTTAGGAATCTGTTGTAGATCCTTTAGCCCATGTGTAGTTGTGGACAAGAGGTTGGCTTGTTCAGGGCATCATTCCTGGTTGCATTTTTTGGACCTTTTAGGATCAGCAAGTTAGTACTTGGGTCCTGTGGGGATTCTTCTGGAAGGGCTATGGAATTGAGGGATGTACATTGGGAGGGGTGATCAATGATATTAATCTTGAAGAAGTCAAAGATGGATCAAGCAGGCTCGGCTGAATCCACTTTTACAGGAGGGTGGTGAGCCCTCTATAAAGGCTATGAGCTGCTCTATAAAGGCTATGAGAACAGATAGTACAAGAAGACCAGGGAGGGATGGGCCCCTCTTTATTCACAATAACAGGAGTCCCCTCACAAAATTCTAGTTTGTTACAGTTTTAAATGGGAACTGATTAGATTGGGGCTTTCAGAGCATGAATTTGGTTCTCACTAATTCAGGATTGGGGCAGCATCAGCCCAATTGGTGTGGGGGTTGAGGAAATTGGGCATTGGCATTCTGAAATATACAGAAT
Source organism: Dermochelys coriacea (assembly GCF_009764565.3). NCBI lineage: Eukaryota > Metazoa > Chordata > Testudines > Dermochelyidae > Dermochelys > Dermochelys coriacea. Next base: position 188,581,460 of record NC_050068.2, on the reverse strand, counting down.
GTGTGTGAGATCCCAAGTGGGAATCAGTGTTAATTTTCCCTTGTGCTTGCATTCTGGATTTGAAGGTTTAGATCTGTGAGAACAATATTGTTCACTGGGTACATAGTTGGGCTCCCAGGTTGTTTGGAGGTTCACAGCTGGACGTTGGTGATGAAGCAGTCCAGAGCTGGCATTGGAGGAGGGGCATGTTATGGGACCAGCTAATGCCCCTTCTGTACACAGTTGTGGCCCATGAGCAGCACCAGATATGATTGTGATTCACCTCAGAGGTGGGGAAAATTACTTGAGAACATATAATGAGGTGAACCTAATGTTCAGAGCTAAAAGGGATTTTGGACAAATCTGAGAACTTTTCCCAGGATTAAAAATTATTTGGTTGAATATGTTGCAACACACTGTGTGGTGGGGAGCTGTGAAGCCCCCTCAGTTCAACAAGGCTGGAGATATGTGAACAGGAAGGTGGCAAATTTATAGGTGGCATAGGAGGAGTTGATAGTTTCTCATCCAGGCTAGCACATGGGATGTTAGAGTTATTCTGGGAGGATGGAGTCCATCTGCCAAACTTGAGAGCTGATACGTTTTTGGCCAGTACTAAAGAAGGCAGTAGTAGATGTCTGGGAATTGAGCCAGGAATTTCATGGTAGGGAGAGGCAGCTAAATTAATTGCTGGTTCCTCCTTGTGACAGATGTCCAGTGTAGGAATTCCATAGGGAATTAATGCACCGATCAGATAAAATGGACTGGAAAAAATGGAAAGGATTTAAAGGAGTAGAAATGGGGGGGAGGGTCTGGACTTCTGTGACTGGTATAGCAGGCAGTCAATCTCCCTTCTTTAAACCTCATTCAAGGTGAGGGTAAGTGAGGTCCCATTAATGGGTTGACTGGGAACTAGGATGGATAAAGCACAGGGCTTCCCCTGAGTGTATGCAAATGACTATGGAATTACTTGCCCTGTACAACTTTATCCGCCAGGTACTCCCAGACATTTAGCAACAAAGTTGCAGCCTAATTAAACCATATCTAGTGCCTATTGTCCTTCATCTGGCATAGCTGGACAATAGTACATTAGGCTTTATATTTCTCTTTTTTCTGTAAAATGTAGTTTCTAAATATCCTCCAGATAATAAATAAAGTCTTTGGGAACTTTTTTTTAAAGAAAAAAACAACAAAAAATTAATTATTAAAAGTCATATATAAACCCTTTAAATATATGTACTCAGTGCATGTGGGAGGTGATTTTTTCCTTATTTGGAGACACTTGAATATCATGGGTTCAAAAGTTTATCTAAATGTAATGCATATTACAGTTACTGTTCGTCACCAAGAGGCAGAAAGAGAAAAATTAAGTGCAAAGAATGAAATGATCATATATAGGGCATACCCACTTCTTCCTGCCTAAATGTTCTGGTCAGCAGACAGGGTTCTAGGCTGGAGGGGGCAGGGTTAAAGTTAAATCTCATTTGAAAAAAAAACCCACATAGTTTTAAATTTCAGGGGAAATAGTTTTGCAATTTCTGCAAACTCCAAAATATTATGAGGTTGACAAAAACAAAACAAGGTTAATCTGTTCCTATTTAAAACTAATATTAAATAAAAAATAAATTATTTTACATACACACATATTGCACAAAAAGATGACACCAAATTGAAAGGATGCTAAGTCTGTCTGGTTGCATAATTTCCCTTTTCCATGATTGTATCTTTCATAGAGAGCATAAGGAAAACCAGTGTCATGGAAATGCAAGCCACATACTGAGCATTTCTCGATGTGAACCAATGTATTTTTAGAGGCTAAGAAGTACTATTGACTGCAATTTATTCAACTCATGGGAGCTATCACCTGAAGTAGTTGCATGGGCCAACTTTGAAAATGGTTCAGAAATATGTAAGGAGTTAAGTATCTGGAAAAGCAATCTCTTTGAATTGTTCAAGGACTACAGATCCATTAGTTTATTTTTCTGAGGCAAATATCAGCATCAATCTCCTGGCTTATCCAGTTGCTGCTTTTTACTTACTTTCTACTTTCTAGTTGACAGAAACTTGTAGCTAAAATCAAAAGGGAGACAGTGATGCCTCTTCATAGTTCTAGAGTGGCAGGAATAATTTCTTTCCCAAGAAGTGGATCATTTGTCTTCAATCAACATAGGATACATTAACTCTCTTAAAGTTTTGCAATATCCTGATCTTCCCCTGATCTCCTTCATTCAGAAAAGTTTTTTTTAAATGTATCTGATACTTTCTCAGTTCTTTTGGCTCTGCCTTCATAACAATTTATTAACTCTTGTCCAAGAAGTACGATTTGCATATGCCTCAAAAGATACACATACATGTGCAAGATTCTTTTCTTTTTTTTATAAAGCAGTCACTACATCACAGTGATCTACAAACCTGAGACATTTTCCAAGGTGCTAGTCCTACCAAACACTTCTGAGTAATCCCCATTGCAAGTGACTATAAAGTAGTTAAACCTTGAGGATGTTCTATATTATAACAGGCACTAAACTAGTCACTAGCAGTTCTGGCAAATACAATACAGTCTTGGTTCCTCTTGTATGTGCTAATGAAAAACTTACTCAGGGACCTTCTCTGTTGTTACTGGGATGCTGCTCCTCTTCATAAGGGAATGGATTCCCTCACAGAATCTGAAGGTCCTGTCAGTTCAAAGCCAAGGGTACAATTATATTTTTTTCTCTTTTTGGAAGAAGCCGATAATTCCCCTCTACCCCATATAATTTTGCAGTGGAAGGCCACAATTTTTAATCTCTTCACTAGTCCAGGGATGCGACTGTTAGACTATCCTTGGTTCTGAGCCAACTTTTTGGCAGCCTATGAGGAAAGAGCAGAGACCACTAATGTTTTTAAAAATATAAAATGGGCATAGTGTGTCAAGACTGTTGGGAGATAGTAGTTCTTTCCAGGGGCTATGTTACCAGTTTGTAATTTCTTCTTTAAAGGCTGACCAACATTTGAAGAACACAGTGTTTTTCAAGATACCAGAATGGACAAGAGATAGCAGGTCTAAGTATTATCTAGACCAGTGGTTCTCAAAGACGGTCTGCCGCTTATTCAGGGAAAGCCCCTGATGGGACAGGATGGTTTGTTTACCTGCCGCGTCTGCAGGTTCGGCCGATTGTGGCTCCCACTGGCCATGGCTCGCTGCTCCAGGCCAATGGGGGCTGCTGGAAGCAGCGCAGGCCGAGGGATTCCCGCAGCCCCGTTGGCCTGGAGCGGCGAACCGCAGCCAGTGCGAGCCGTGATCAGCCGAACCTGCAAATGCGGCAGATAAACAAACAGGTCCAGCCCAAACAATTGGCGGACCGGCTTTGAGAACTACTGGTCTAGACCTTTAATCATGTTGGTTGCTCATCTCTGGACTTTGTCCAGTTTGTCCACTTCGTTCCTGAAATGTGGTGCCCAAAACTGGACACTAGGGCTCAGCTGGAGTATTATCCGAAAGGACTGCTGTGACTAATTTTCCTCAGACAACCAAAATGTTCTTTTCCCCTTCCCAGATCTAACCACTCCTCCACCTGAACCTCCCTCCTGCATTTCACATGGCTCCCATTTGTAAGATTGGGGGGTGGTGGTAGAAGCATTGACACTATGTAATCTTTTAAAGGACAAAAGACAGCTGTCCTACCTTCACACAAACAGTTGTATGTTTTCTACAACTGTCCCATCCCCTATCCATAGGTACTGGAACTGGGGGTGCTGCCACACACCCCTGGCTTGAAGTGGTTTTCTTCCTATACAGGGTTTACAGTTTGGTTCAGTGGCTCTCAGCACTCACTGTACAAATCGTTCCAGCCCCCTTTCCCCTACCAAGACATTTCTAAACCTGCCCCTCATTTCCTCTGGTCTGTGCGGCCCTGGAGACTGTCTCTACTGGAAGAGATACGGGCACAGTGATTTTTGTTAATCTGTTTTTCAGACATAATAATAGTGGCTCATTGGAAGTATGTACAATCCCTAATTTATAGCTGTGCCTTGTTCAGGGACCATTTAAGGGTTGAAGTGGAGTAGGGGCTGGGTTTAAAATCAGGGATGTAGCATGTGAGCAAGAGGGTGGGGACCACTCTAACGTATCAGTCTTGAGTTCTGGTTCCTGCTGCAGCTCAGTATCTTCCCAGCTTCATCAGGATTGTGGAGGGGCTTCCTCAATCAGCAGATCATGTTAAAAGTGCAGGGTCACGTGCTTCTCTTTCTCTGGGTCTTCCAGGCTAACTTCCACAGTGCCTACTGCCTCTTGGCCCTCTATGGCATCCTGTCAGTCCCTCTACTCGGAGCCCTTGACAGTACCTGGTTCAGCTTGTTGTAGAAAGGGCATGTACGATGAGTAAGGACACAATTTAGTCATGGAAGTCACGGATTCTGTGAATTTATTGGACTTCTGTGACTTCGGCTTCAGCTGTCAGTAACGGGGCTGGAGCCGGGGCTGTTCGTCTCTGCAGCTTCAGCTGGGGTCGGGGCTGTGCTGTGCTGTGGCACTGGGGCTGGGGATGTCAGTCCCCCACCCCCCCATGGTGCTCCAACCGTCATTCTTTCCCTCTCTCTCTCTCATTATTTTTAGTAAAAGTCATGGACAGGTCATGGCTCCCATGAATTTTGTTTATTGCCTATGACCTGTCCATAACTTTTACTAAAAATAACCATGACAAAATCTGAACCTTAACGGTGAGCTCTTCTGGAGTGACTGTCCAAGCCTTTTGTTCTCCTGTGCAGGAGCCTCAAGTGGTTGATGCGTTCCAAACACTGGGCTGAGTCAACTTAATGCCCATCTGCTCCACCCTTTGTGAAATGTTCCAGTATGTTTGTTCCTGCTGAACTACAGGAAATCATGGAGGATGATGTACTTTGACCACACAGGTGGTAGAGACAACTTGTATTTCTGGAGATAGGGCTATCCACTGTACTTTAGAACAAGAGTAGAAGTCTTTTGATTTCATTTAGTGCGTAAGTTTAGGCCTGCATGACCATGTTATGATGATTAACCAGGTTATTTCTAAAAGCAGAACTAAATGAGTAGTTTTACTGTTTTTAAATGTGTTTAAAGTGTTGTGTTGTGATGAGATGATAGAGACTCATTTAAAAATAATTTTCCTATTAATGAAATACTTCATGAAAACAAGTGAACTACAGCAAATGGATAAAGTGAAATGTCAATATCCATTGTATCATTAACCCTGACATACTTAGGGATTTTAACAACAAAAGCACTTCAACACACACTTCCCCTTCACTTGGTTATGAAAATGAATGGCCACGGATGGATGTTGATAATGTAATACAGCAAATGGCAATGGTCAAAAGTGATTAAAATATTGAACATGCAGAGATGCACTGCAAGGAAGTTCAAAAACTCAAGCATCACTCACTTCAACCTTGACTCTCAGAAGTTTATTTTAGAGTACACTCACCGATAAAGACAAAAATAATTTTTAATCACCAGGGCAGGGGGAGCAAATGACTGATGTGCTGTTTCCCCCCACACACGAACAATAGCTCATGAGCCAGAAGGTCTGAAGAGTATTGCCAGAGCACCCTACCTCAGAACAGCTCTGTTTTAAGTTGGAAGAACCCACTGTCAACCAGAGTAAACCAAAACTTAGTAGAAGGTAAAAAGATGGTTTAACATTGACTCCCCTGGTACTGTGCTTTTTCTCAAAAGGACAGAATCAGTCTCCCATTATTTTATTAATCTGTCATAGGTCCCACTATGTGCAAGCCACTTTGCAAACACTGAAGGACAATCCCTTCTCCTAGGAGCTCATGATCTAAGGATGAACAAGTAGCTGGAGATCAGAGGAAGGAGATTAACGTTAGCCAGTCTGTATACAACTGAACTGGATTTGTTATACGCAGCACAGTAGAAGTGGGTCTTCAAGACGGACTTAAATGTGAATTGAGTAGCGTCATTGTTGATGAGCTCAGGGAGCTTTGTACCTTGCATATGGGGGCAACATGGAAGAAGGCATAGAGACAATTGCATCAGAATCTGACAAACAGGTAGGGTGAGGTAGGGGAATATTGGTGAAGCAGAGGAGGTAGGGGAACAAAATGAAGCTTAGCAAGGGAGGGTAAGTAGGGGGCAGGGTTAAGTTAAACTTTGAAGGTGATGACAAGAAGCTTAAATTTGATACAAAAGTGGAGGGGGAGCCAGTGGAGAGACTTCAAGCCTGGAATTACAAGAACAAACTAATATGCTGGGGATATGAGTTTAGTAGCAACATTTTCTATGGACTGGTGAGGGACAGTCTGTGTGTTTGTGAGGCCGAAACAGGAGCATTGTTGCAGTACTCAAGGTGGGATATAATGAGGGCTGGAATAAAAGAGACTACATGGCTGTAGCAATGGAGAGAGGAGGACAGATCTTGGAAATTTTCAAGAGAAGAAAGTGGCAGGATTTGGAAACTCACTGTATGTATTGTGCCAGGGAGAGGGAGGAATGAAAAATAACAATGAGGCTGCAGGTCTGAGTAATGGGGGAGAATGGTGTAGATCTTCCTTCTGTCTCTCACTCTTTAGAAGATCCATATGACTCGTTGACATTCTCACTTTACATCCTCTCTAAGTGATCTTACAGACTCACATAGTTTCAACTGTCACCAGTATGTGAGAAAAAATAACAACATGATGATGCTCAACAGTATCAAGAGGAGGATGAGGCTAAAGAACAGGCCTGAGATCTAGCCAGGAAGAGGTCAGTGAGAACAGTTTCAGTTGAGTGGATATGTTGGAAGCCTAATTGGAAGTGTTATCCAAGCCAGAGTTGGGGGAGAGGGAATCAGTGCATTCATTTAATGGCAGAGAGGAAAAATTTGAAAGTTATTACCTTTCAGATGAAAGCAGAAACCATGTGAGCTGATGGATAAGGTGTAAAGTGATGAGACCAAAGGACCAAGAACAAAGGAAAATCTGTTACCCTATCTGTTAAGTGGGGCAGAATATTTTTCTGCTTCCTGATGTAAGAGTATGAGTCCTTGCACCACAATAAGGACGGTAAAGTGCACTGAGTTATTAACACCTGTCACTGAAAGAGCTGGGGCTTATGGCCATTTACTGTTGCCTAGCTCAACTTCCTCTAGACAAAAGACAGATGGGCATCAGCTGCAGAAGAATCATCCTTTCTCCTCCACAGCTCTAGTTCTATGACTTTGTGCCTGGGAGAATGCTCAGGAGGTTGGCTTGTAGCGTAGTTGGTGGGGCTGGAGCATGCTCAGTGCAGATGGATTATTCAGAGACTTTTAGCAGCAATCCTCTAACAAGCTCTGTTGAGCATTTGCAAATGTTGATTTTCAGAGGCATTAGAACTAAGCCAAATCTGGGTAGATTTTCATGGGGGACAGCAAAAAGTTATTATATTCTTCCTGCAAATTTTACTCTATTATATTCTTCCTGCAAATTTTAAGATCCTGCTCCAAAATCTGAAGGTCTAGGGCTTTTCAAGAAAATAATGGATATTTTTAAATTGTCAAAACTGCCTATTCTCCCATAGCCGCTTTCTCCAAAATGGCTGAAATTGTCAAAAAAAATATTCAGCGTGAAGCAGAGAGAAAGCAAGGAAAATTTCAGCCCATATGGTAAAAGTTAGGAAAAGTTATAAATAACTGAAATCAGGAGCTAATAATGGAAAGTGTTAGACAACTTTAATATGGGTATCACTACTAACTCCACGCAAAGTATATAGGTACCTTAACTCTGCATTTCCCACTGCTTGACTATGCCATCATAATAATGTAGTTTCTTCTTTTAACATACTTTTAAGCATGTAATGTCAAATATATATTCCCACAGAGAATTAGGTTGCTATTCATTATATTATAATTTCTCCACTACTTCTTAGAAATAATTCTCTGGTTTCCTTTAGTAATATAAGGGTAATCTTAACAATCAGATCTATTTAACCAAATACCCCAAAATAAGTGGTATTATATTAATAGTTGTGGGTACAATGCTCACTGAAAACCCAAAAATGTAACTAAACTGAGGCTGGTGGACAAAATGTCTAAAATCATGTATCATATAACTATATACTAACATAGCCTTGTTTAATTACTTCTCTCTACACATGGTAACCATACCTGTCAGTTTTTTCTAATTATGAGTTATCCATAATTTATTAAAAATTACCTTGTGTGTGAAACAAAATTTATGTTCGTATTGTAGTCTATGCTGCCAAAAATACTGAATCGTGAAATGGAGGGTATAGAACATGTAATTTATTATGGAAAAAATATCAAGTAATTTTAGGTTTGTTTCACTGGTAGCAATACTATGTACCCAGTTTGGGCTTTGGTATGTTCAGAAGTGTAGTGCTAGTCATTTCATGTCAGAAGAGCTTAAAATGTTGATAGGCTTGCTTTTTAACACCACCATAACTAAAGAGATTGCCATGGCTCCCTATTTCATGTGGGATATCTAAATGGATTGACTTTAGCTCCCTGATTCTTGCCATGATGATTAAGGGAATTTGCTTAAATACCCCATTTCATGTGGTATAGCTACTTTCAAAGGATTAGCTTTAGATCCCATTTTCATGTGGGATAGTTAAATGGATTAGCTTTCATTTTGACACAATAACTAAGGACATTTGCCTTAGCTGCCCACATGGATGTATTGAGAGCTCTTGCCTTTTTTGGCTCTTGATTCATTTTCTTTTTCTCTGTTCTCATTGAGAGAATTTTATTTGGTTGTTTTCAAGCTTTCTGCCATATGATGAGGACACACATATTTTGCCCAAATTGAACTTTGTCTGTTAGGAAGTGATGCTAGTGAGAAGCGGCCAAATCCTAGTGCTTATCTTTTGTATTTGAAACCAAAATGTTACCATTCCTATGGACTAATATACATTTAGGAATTACCATAACAGATTATACCTATTTTGTGCTGTATCCAGTCTTTGTCAGTCAACAGTGCCAAATGCTTCAGAGAAAGATGTGAGAGTCTAAGTTACAGCATAGGGAGGAGGGATGTGGAGTGGGCCACTCCATTATTGTGCCTATTTTGCCTGATCGTTGCACATATTTAGACTTTCAGGTCCAGATTTTTTTAATTGGCCCTTAATGGCAACATGTTTTGCTAGCACAAACATGCATTTGCAGGCAAATGTGTGGATTGATTGCGTGTGCAAGATGGATACTTTCATGCAGACAGTTACAGCTCACATTTTCTGGACTATAGACACAAAAAAAAGTGTGCATTTGCATATCTAATTTAGCTGCCTCATAAAACACTGGCACAGGGTCTTTCACTAGCTATATGTGTGAACAGCCATTTTAATCATTAATTGGCCATTTACACTATGCATGCAGTCACTGCAATTTTGTATGCAATGGCGGTCAATTATATGAACACATGAGATGTGTAAATATGCGTGCACAGTGTTGAAAATAAGGTCTTGTCTGAATATGTTATCGGGGCGGGAGGGGAGGTGGAATCCTGTAAATTTTTTGGGAGCTTATCTGTGGATTGTTTCTCCTTTGCCTCCAGTCAAAAAATCACAGTACCACAATCTGGAGCTCCCTTTTTTCCATACTTTATACATTTCAGCAAAAGTTTGCTAAAAGTTTGCTTTCACATGCTATCAAACCTCAAGATTTCAAGACTAATTGGGACTTTATATATACTAACTTTTTTACGCATGATATTTTTGCCTTTATCTTTAAAAAAAATATTGAAACAAGGATTAAATTTAAAAAAACTGATAGTGTAACATGAGACTTAAAAAGTTGAAAACAATAGGAAATACAATAGAGAGGGTTTTTTTACAGTAACACTAACTATCAGATATTGCATATCCTGAATATTTTATGGCATACATTTTTCATGAAACATGATATATTAAGGTATGCATGTTGATAAAAGCAAGAAAGCAACATATTGTATATGAGCAATATAGCTGAGCTAACACTGCTACAGGAATTTTGACCCTAATCCCCAAATCCAATGGATTTGTACATCACACGATATTAGAGTGTGGTTTGGGCAAATCTGGCTTTAAGCAACCTTTTTACATTTTTCTACTTTTGGCATTGCCTGGGAGTCATTCTGCTCTCTAGAGCTACTCACACTTGGCTGTCCATAGTTCCAGTGGGCCATTTCAGCAACTGAGGAATGCCAGGGAGTAGGGCTGCCCTTTCTATGGTTCCAACACCAGGAACCAGAGGTATAGTATAGGAGCCACTGTAATGGCTCTCAGCCATCTCAAGATTTCACTCTCTGGTGAGAAATATCCGGGATTTGGATCCTGGATGTTTTGCAATGCAAAGAATGTGGAGCTGAGTCAAGGAGCTGGCCCCTGAAATTTTGCATTTCTTACATCTCTTGGATTTTTTAACTGTGCAGCTTTAATTATACAATAATGTAATTTCGTGTGTGTGCGAATATAAAATCAATGACAGGTTTCAGAGTAGCAGCCGTGTTAGTCTGTATTCGCAAAAAGAAAAGGAGTACTTGTGGCACCTTACCGACTAACTAATTTATTAGAGCATAAGCTTTCGTGAGCTACATGATGAAGTGAGCTGTAGCTCACGAAAGCTTATGCTCTAATAAATTTGTTAGTCTCTAAGGTGCCACAAGTACTCCTTTTCTTTTTTTAAAATTCTGTGCATACTTTTTTATGTCCTGCAAATAGGAATATTTAGAAAAATATATGGAATTTCAGTTAAAACAAATTTGGAAGTAAGAACATTATTCACTAACTGGTGATGGTGGTTTTTTTAAAACTAAATGACAAAAATAAGATGGCAGCAATAATTATAATATACCAACATTACATCTTCAACTCTGTCAGACTACATTTAAAGAAATAGAAACAGAAAGTTTTTTGGATGAGAATTTCACATTAAAATAAGTAGTCTTTTTACTTGTAGAAAATAGTGTTCCTTTTAATAGCCCTTTTTATTTCCAAGATGTCCCAAAGTTTTTTAAAAAGTAACACATTACATACTCTGAATGCAGTGACTGTGTAAGAAAGTGTGACAATCATTGTGCACTCAACATATTTCACTTGTGTTACTTTGGCCATTTGATCTGGTTTTGAGGGAAGAAGTTTTGGCTACAAGTTGGGATTATCATCTGTTTTTGCTGAAAGGTGTCAACAGATAGCTAAACTCCTCTTCAGCTGCCTCTGAGGATGGACAGAAGTAAAGTTTAATGTTAGCCAAATAAAAGCACATATAAGATTAAAAGCACATCTTAGTATTAAACTGCTTTTTCAGCACTGGGAAGAAGCCTGACTAACTTCACAACTTTTATCTCGTGCCTCTCTGGGCCAGTGGCAAAGTATAATTAATACAAGTAACAAGTAATAGTAACTATATATGCTGCCTAAAGAAGACACAGTGATTTTTGTGTGTGAATGTATGTGTTTTGACTAGATTGTTTCAGCAGTTGTATTTTGCAGCCATTAGGAAGGTTGTTACAATAATTTTCATTTACAAGGATTAAAAGGCATGTAGTAACATGTTCAGTTAATATGGACCTTTCCAAAAGAGGTGATTGTTAGGTCTGACAAGCGATTAATTGCATGGTTAAAAATATTAATCACGATAAAGCGTGCTGTTAAACAATAATAGAATACCATTTATTTAAATATTTTTGGATGTTTTCTACATTTTCAAATTGATTTTAGTTACAACAGAATACAAAGTGTACAGTGCTTACTTTATATTTTTGATTACAAGAATTTGCACTGTAAAAAACAATCAAATAGTATTTCAATTCACCTAATACAAGTACTATCGTGCAATCTCTTTATCATGAAAGTGGAACTTAAAAATGTCAAATTATGTACAAAAAATAACTGCACTCAAAAAGAAAATGTAAAACTTTAGCGTCTACAAGTCCACTCAGTCCTACTTCCTGTAAAGCCAATCGCTCAAACAAGTTTGTTTACTTTTGTGGGAGATAATGCTGCCTGCTTCTTGTTTACAGTGTCACCTGAAAGTGAGAACAGGTATTTGCATGGCACTGCTGTACCCAGCGTAGCAAGATATTTACGTGTCAGATGTGCTAAAGATTCATATGTCCCTTCATGCTTTGACCACAATTCCAGAGGACATGTCCATGCTGATTACAGGTTCTGCTTGATAATGCTCCAAAACAGTACGGACCGAAGCATGTTCACTTTCATCATCTGAGTCAGATGCCACCAGCAGAAGGTTGATTTTCTTTTTTGATGGTTCAGGTTGTTTTTTCTGTATCAGAGTGTTGCTTTTTTAAGACTTCTGAAAGCATGCTCCACACCTCATCTCTCTCGGATTTTGGAAGACACTTCAGATTCTTAAACTTTGGGTCAAGTGCTGCAGCTATCATTAGAAATCTCACATTGGTACCTTCATTGCGTTTTGTCATATCAGCAGTGAAAGTGTTCTTAAATCGAACAACATATGCTGGATCATCATGTAGACTGCTATAACATGAAATATATGGCAGAATGTGGGTAAAACACAGAGCAGAAGAATTACAATTCTCTCCTAAGACGTTCAGTCCCAAATTTAATTAACACATTATTCTTTTAACAAGCATGTCCTATGGGATAGTGGCCAAAGCACAAAGGGGCATAAAATGTTTAGCATGTCTAGCACGTAAATACCTTGCCACACCAGCTACAAAAGTGCCATGTAAATGCCTGTTCCCACTTTCAGGTGACATTGTAAATAAGAAGTGGGCAGCATTATCTCCTGTAAATATAAACAGATTTGTTTGTCTTAGCAATTGGCTGAATAAAAAGTAGGACTGAGTGGACTTGTAGGCGCTAAAGTTTTTCATTGTTTTATTTTTGAGTGCAGTTATGTAACAAAAAAAGAATCTATATTCTTAAATTGCACTTTCACAACAAAGAGGTTGCACTACAGTTCTTGTATGAGATGAACTGAAAAATACTATTTCTTTTGTTTATCATTTTACAGTGTAAACATTTGTAATAAAAATCATATAAAGTGAGGAATGTACACTTTGTATTTTCTGTTGTTATTGAAAGCAATATATATGAAAACATAGAAAAACATCCAAAAATATTTAATAAATTTCAATTGGTATTCTGTTATTGTTTAACAGTGTGATTAAAACTGCAATTAATGGTGATTAATTTTTTAATTGCGATTAATTTTTTTTGAGTTACTCATGCGAGTTAACTGTGATTAATTGACAGTCCTAGTCATTATGCTTTAAAGGCATTTCTCAAATTACCTACTCTAGCATTGTAGCTTTAAATATAAAGAGAGAGATGGAATGATGACAAAGAATAAGTGCATTGTGTTACAAACTATCTAATGCCAAAGTAATATTCTAGTCTAACTATTATTTTTAGGATTGTCATACAAACAAGAGAGGGTAGTTGTGGTTTGAGGGATGATAATCATTCTTTGACTCTAAAGTCTTCCTAAAGATAATAATTAAGGTTTTCTTCTTTTCAATCTTTGATACTTTTATTGCTTCTTTCAGTTATTTTGCTTAAATCCTAGTTACTGTTCCTAAGATTTAGATTTTTGTTTTCCTATGCTCCCAGTGCTTCAGACTTCATTTTCTCACAAAAATTATATATTGATTTATTATTTTGGAGCAGTTGCTCCTGAATGTGTCAGGTTTCTTTGGGCATTCCGTTTCTGCTGCTGAGCATGATAATATAAGCCTTGCACTTCTTTCAGGCAAGACAGCTAAAAAAATATTTAATTGTGTCCTTAAAAATAAGGTCAAGGTCAGTGGCATCATCTTACATAAGACTCTTGGAAATAAAATTCAGTGATTCATAAATATTTTGTGGCTTTGTCAAATAATAAAATGAATGGAGGCACATGAAATCAAACACAGTAATGTTCACATCTTTGTGTATCACTGTTTGTAATTACACTCTTTACCCCAGGAAATATGACATTAGAAGAATAATATTTTCTATTCTAAATCTTAGTTTGCCTAAAGTAATGACATTGCTAATGCTGACTGACATGATATTTGAAGCAGGAATTTTGTTAATCCAAGGATTTTTTTAAATCCCCTTAAAGTTAAAAGTATTTTTACAAAGCCTCTGAAATGAAAGCAAATGTAAACTTCCTATCTTTCTTTGATTCTCCCTCCTTTTTTTATTATTAAAGAACAGTTACTATTGGCTTGTGACTAAATTCTACCACATCTTATGTGAATCCACAAGGGGAAGGGAGCCTCCTTTGCATACCCTCGTAATCCAGGTGAAATATCAATTTAGCAATCTTTGATACTCCTCAACCCCAAAAGACCTTGCATCTTGAGGGAGTGGTCACACCATTTGCCCCGCCAATGTACTTGCTGTTGTACAAAGACTACTGATGTGAGTAGCATACATCATTTCCCCCTAGATGTATGGAACACTGCTGACTTTTCAGGCCGAGACCCATCTGAACGGTTCTTCCTCTGTCTCATCCAAGGCAGAATGACCGAAAAAATCTGTGTCTTGCAAGGATGTGTCTTGCAATTAAAAAACAAACAAACAGCAGTATGCAGGTAGGCTATCTAACCCTACCAAAAGCATTGCTGAAAATGGATAGTTATATCAAGGCAATTATCTACCATCCTCTGTAGCAAATGAACATTTTGTAGTGACTTCAGAAAAAAGAGTTGCAGCTATCCTTTCCGATCATGTCTTCCTCTTTACTCACTGCATAGCAATTGCCTGAATGAGGCAAATTTATCAGTTTTCCTTCTTCAGTAAATACATTTGGATACCTTCCAGAAATAGAAAAATACAGAATGTGTGGCATGTGGTGTATAGAAATAGCATGCATGCACAAAACATGTGTTCTTCAGTCTACCAAAAATACATGCATTTCTGCAAAACAGGAGTTGAGTCCATGTGATGGCTACAAATAAAATAAAAAAAAAATAACCTCTTTCAGTACCCTGAAGTGCATAACATTAATGGAAAAGACACTTTCAATTGCCTTAGGATATGAACTATACATCCTAAAGATATGCTGTCAGAAATAGAAATTGCCAGTAATGTATGACAATTGAGGCAAGTGTCAGTTGTCACACCGCTGAGAAGGTTAACATAAGTTAGGAACAGTAAAAGAATTTTAGAAACAGTGTTTCAGCCATTAGTAGGTTTTGATGCTATTAAAGGAACACTAATCAAATTAAATACTAAGGCGTAGTTTCTTCTCAAGAGAGCTGACAGAGTGACATGGCTCTTTGAAAGGAAATAAGCTTTACTTGAAAGGGCTCCATGGCCAAATCACACAAATAAGTGGATTTTCTACCTTTAGGACCTGATTCTTACCTCTGACG
This sequence comes from Dermochelys coriacea, assembly GCF_009764565.3. Taxonomy (NCBI): domain Eukaryota; kingdom Metazoa; phylum Chordata; order Testudines; family Dermochelyidae; genus Dermochelys; species Dermochelys coriacea. The sequence goes on along the minus strand of NC_050068.2, from coordinate 188,566,199 downwards.
TATAAAGGGCATCAACTTGTATATCAAAAAAATCTGTTTATGCTCTTGCATATCAAATGCAGTAGAAATACACTTTGAGCTATGTGGCAGTGCAGTTGCTGTGTCTAGAGGTTTGCCTTTTTAAAAAGGATCCAAACAGTTTAGCAGACTTCAGCTTCCCAAGAAAGAAAAATTGTGCACAGATAATTCAGATGTTTTATTATACAAAATTCAGAATTACCAATAATGAAGCGAGGGACTGACACATTTTACCTCCTGATTCTTCATTTAGAGCTTTTCCCCTGATGCCCTATAGGACCACAGGATCAAGTGAATTTTCCATTGTGAAATTTTCTTTAAGAAATTATTTTTAGATAACCCTTTCTATTTCTTTGTCAGTTGTGCTACTTCTTATCTGTCTCAATGTTTAAAACATCATGCTCAAGTTTAGAAAATATGAATTCAATTTAACTGATGACATACTGCATTATTGTTATTAGTAATATTACAAAGTATAAGTATCTGTAATTTTCATGGTCACTCATATGTTCTGGTTTGCAATATCTCAGTAATTTACTGACATATCTCAGGTACTCTATCTGTAACTTTCTGGTATTCTGTTGTCTCCCAACTCTTCTGGCAGCATTTCTTACCTCATTTGGCTTTTTTGACTTTTTTCTCTTCCTTCCATATGTGTCAGCAGGCCTGCCACATTTTTCTCTCTCCTGGCTGCATCATTTAGCTCCCTCTGGCAATCAATCTGTTCCTCATTCATTTTGCCATTTCCCCTGTTACACTTGTGTCATGGCTGGAGATAACAAAATTTAACCATTGGACAATTTGGGAATTGTCATAAGAATTTATTAAAATATTATTTTAACACAGATGAAGACAAAGTAAAACTGTGATCTTATATAGACATCTTCAATATTTATCATAGTCTGATGGCAGAGGAATTGACATTGAACATGACGAGAGTCTATCATTTTTTTTGTTAGAGAAATTTTATTATCTGGCAATTTTAATGCTTTGCCTCCTCCTTCAGGCTTTCACCACCTGATGAAAAAGTTCCCTATCCTTTGGTAGGCCCTCAATATCAAGTTTCCAGTCAGAACACATTGACTGAGGGTATGTTCTTGGTGCTCTTGTGATGTCCTTTTCCCTGTCACTCAGACTGTCTGTATTTCACACACTTATCCCAACAGAGTTAAATTATCCATAATTGAGAGAGCTTTTTATTGGTGCTTTAACACCTTCAAGGAGAATCCCTGCCCCACCCACCAGTTTGGGACTTTGGGAATGACAGGGGTCCTTGATGACTGTGGGGTGACACACTTTCCGGAAGGGCGGTTATCCCATGACCTTTACAGTGATGGATGTACATTTCAAACCATTTGTAAAAATAGTGGCCTACATTTAAAGGATATTAAATTCCTTCTGTCTTATTTCATTCTGCTGTGTCCATATTGTTTAGAAGGCTGGATATTTTTCTCTTGCTAACTTGATTAATCTATTCCTAAAATTCAGCAATGGACACTTGTAATGAAGCCTATCTCCCATGCCCATCTCATGCAATGTAGGTTAACATTGATTTTCTTAATTACCTTGTATATTGTATAGCTGAATCAATTGGCCATAGACTTGTGTTTGTAGATGTTAGCTAGGCATCGCCCTAGCATCGGCAAATGGGTCTTAATCCAATGTAATATGAGCAGTGAAGAACTGAATTCCTCTTGGCCCTCTACAGTGTGTATTTTTTCAAGCATAAAACCTTAAACAAAGTTAAGGTGGCAAATACCTATCAGATTAATATAAACATTATAGATACTTTTTTAAAAGTCTGAAAATTAAATAGTTAAGGTTTTTTTTTTAAATGAGAACTTAACATTGATCCTGCCTGCCTGCAGTCTACCTACCTGTTCATTACAAAAATGTTGTATATAACAATTAGTGTATATTTTGAGCATACATGAAGTAGGTTTTTGTTCTTCAACTCATGGTGGATATGAAACAAGGTAGTTCATGGACTGCAAATTTAGAGATAAGGAGTGATATTTATCTTTCCGCTAGTGGCTGGTTGATGTGCTGGAGAATCTGTATTTGGGTTAGCGCTGTTGTGATTAAGGGTTGTAATCCTGTAATTCCAATATCGTAGATGAAATTTTCATCATGCATATATGAACTAGAATTGCATCTCCAATACTGAGGTAATTCCAGTAACTCTAGTTATTTCTATCTTTCCTGGGTTTACAGTATGATAGTTGGGGTTCATAGAAAATCTACATGAAATATAGTAGATTGTTGGTTACCATGCAGGGAATTACTGTGGATAGATAGAGGTGCTGATTCACTATCAGTTATGTCTTTTTATGGAATTTATGAATATTCTAATTTCAAACATTACTTCATTAACTACAATATTCTAATTTGCTGAATATTTAATATCCATTTAGCATACAGCTATCTTGAACTTGAAAGTATTTTGTATCTTGTATATAAGATTTTTTTAGAAGAATGTAAGACCATTGATATACGGGGGGAAATTAAATTGGTAGTACTTTCTGATAAAGACTACATTTTACAATGATTATAAATGTGGTATAGGGTTGACAACTGTTCCATTAACTGAAACACAGAATAACAAGATATTAAAATCAAATACTCAGGAGTTTGGAAGCATTTACCAATTCTTCCAAATTTTGCCAGTGGAATTAGTAATCTTTTTTTAATCTGAATGTTTCATTTGTTAGTCTTTTGGAAACTCCACTTGTTCTATCAGAGTTTGTGACCTCCTTGAACTAGTGCAGGGTTTTTAGGGTTATCTTGGAATCCTAGATGCTATTGGTGGGTGCCAGCAGAGCTTCTGAAATGTGCAAAACCTTTGGCAAACTTTGTAAAGCCCACCAGGACATGGCAGATTATTCAAATGGTCAAAACTCCATAGTATATAACTCCTAAAATAAGCAGTCAACCTTACCAGAAATATTCCTATGCAGCACAGTGGGGGCTCACAGGTTTTATATCATGTTGGATGTTCCTTACTATTTGAAAATCTGCCTTGCATCTCCATAGCAACTACAGCAGTTACTTACATGGAAAACAAATATTAGAAAACTATTGGTGTTTTTATTTGCTCTTTACTTAAGTGGTATTTTGTTTGTTTTGACATTTGGGTTTTTTTGTTTTAAAAAGCACAGCAACAAAAACACCGTCTCTATCTCCTGCCCTTCATTTTATCTCCTTCTGGCCTCTTCTTTCTCCCATTCCTTTCAGGTCTGATTCCTCCATGCTGTCCTGCCTATAATATATGACCTGATAGCCTTGTCCTTCTGTTTCCCTCCACACACACTGTCTTCTTTAACAAGCAGCGTAGAGAAGAGACATTCTTCTGCCCCAGATGGCTCCAGTCCCGTAGGCAGCTCTTGACAGCTTCCATTCATTGCTTATAGCCTCAGTCCCTGCAAGTAGCTACTGTTTCCTCTCTTCCTTTTCTTCCTCTTATATACAATCTTCTCCAGTAGAGGCTGCTAGACTGTCCTCTTCTCTCTGTTTCTTGATGGTTCAACAAATATCCAGGCTGCTGCAGGCAAGGAGTAGCAGCTAGCATAGTATGACTGATAGCTTTCTGTAGACACATCAGTGGAATTGGAAAACCACTGCACTATACCTTATTAGTGAGTCTGGAATAAAACAAAATTGAAATTTCTAGAATAAGCCATTTTTTATAGTTGGCTGTTCAAAAAAAATATTAAAAAATGAAATACACCTGCATCTCAAATACTCTGACCTGTTCATGTCAAAATTAATAAATAAAGGTAATCTCTTTCTCTCGGTACAGCTACACAAGTGAGAGTTCAAGCCGGGGAATGACATTTTTTGGTCAATTAGGAAGCGAGAGTATCAAAATCAGACTTATAAGGGAAAGTGAGTTGCAACTTAAATTCAGGAATTGTATCATCAGAGTTCCCAAATGAAAAAATAGACATATTTGTGTTCATTGAGATTGGACTGGCTGTTTGGAAGTGGAGTGTCAAAAAAAAAAAAAAAAAGAAGAACCCCTACTCTACAGCCCACACTTTTATTTATTTATTTCATTTTATATAAACTATAACAAGAGTGTCCATCTAAAAATCTGGCCTCCCTTGACATTCTTTTAAAATACATTAAAATAGTCCTACCCATCAGTTCTTCCAAATCAATTCAAATACACAGGGAGAACATAAATATAACTAAACTTAACTGATCCATGACTCGGGTAGATTGCCAGAACACCACAATTTTGCCCTACCCCAAACCCAACTCCCTCGCTAGACCTTGTATACAATTCATGCACATTAAAGGGCACTATTCAGAGTGTTGGTTGAGTTTAATGGAACTGAAATAGAAGAAAGCAATATTTACTTTTTATTTTTAAAATAATTGTTTAGATAATTATAGGCAGCACTAGTCTTTCCATTATAAACCCCTGTGTTTAGTTGCTTATAACTTTGTCACACTAAAACCATTCAGGCTAAAAATGTCCCATGTCAAGTGTCTGAGTCAGGCTGAATTTTATTTATTTATATTTTAGGAAAAACAGTTCAGCCACTTCTGAGAACAAAGTTAAGGGAAACATTGTTTGATTCCTCCCAATCCCCACCCATGCCCTCCACTCCCTCATGTTATAAAATTCTTGCAACTGCTTAATTGAAAAAACTCTAATGCCTCCATGCTTTGGAGCAGGGACTTACAATCTTGCCCTAGTGTCAGGGATGTACTTTTTGCTGTCCTGTGAAAATCTGCCCAAATTTAGCTAAGTTATAAGGCTCTGAAAATCTCTGTTTCCACATGCTAATTAGAAGCATAGTTTAACATAGATTTTATGGGATGTAAAAGTAATCAAATCTCATGCTCTAGGATGTTTGTTAATTTCAATAGGATCTGGTAAGAATTTGTTCTGCACCAGATACATCATTGCACAGCAGATACTTTCATTGAGGGGATCACATTCCACTGTGCCACCAACTATTGGTTATTTTGTTGTGTCTTGGCATTTTGGACCAGTGATTTAAACTAGTATGACAAACAATGTACAAATGGTAGATAACATCTATTTTGTGAAATACATGAGAGCTATAGCACAGTAATAGTGCTTACCTGTGTTAACAATTGTAAGTTTAGAGTATTTTTTGTAGATAAAGGTATTAATAGTTGCCTAAAAACTGAAAAAATAATATAAAGTTGTATATTTTAAATATTTGTAACCATGAAAAAGGTGGCTCTGAACATTGTTCTAATACTGAACATTTCAAAAGACAACTCATTTTATAGTAGTTATTTGCTAATCAATCCTGTGAAAAATTTATCATTTGGAGCCCCAGTTTGGCTTACATCTCCAATTACTGTCCAAGCTGAAAATTAAATGAGCAAAATGCAAAATATTTACCTAGTGTAATATGCTTTAAAAGTATCAGAAGAATTGCAGTAAAAAAGGGAAAAAGTTAGATAATCAATGCAAAGAACATGGAAAGGTCAAATTAGTTTACAGAAATAATATATGATAAAAGAATAGGTGCAGTTAATTTGATACAGACCTAGTCCAGAGATGTATTGGTATTTGAAAGTAACATAGTACAATAAACTACAATGTAACTTAATAGTCAGGAAAGTACAGTATGAAGTTTTAGTACAATGTGATTTTTTAGTAAAACTCAATAGCTATTACAATATGGATTTGACGGGCTTGTTGGTACAATAAAATTTTCATAAGAACATTTATGTCAAAAGAATCAATGAAGTGGGATGGTGAGGACTCTATGTAGCACTATTTTCTGTAGAACATACGAGCTTATATAATGTCACTTGACAAGGGAATCAGAATCATAATTTTCATAAGAAACCTTTCAGTTCAATGCAATGCATAGTTTGAAAAGAGAAACAGGACAGCTGGTACGGGAACAACATTGCACAGAGAGATACAATATTAAAAGTTAATGCATACAAGAATTTTACAGACAATATGAAATTTGAAAAAGTTATATTTATGCAAATGTTAGGAATGCAAGGTTGTGTGTCCACCATGGTTTGGGCCTCTTTTATACATATAGGATATTATTTTGTCTATGGTGATAACTTTTCCTTTTTTATATCATAAATTCAGTGTGGTGATTTATGATTGCTATAGGAACTACAATTTTCAACTTCCTGGCTTGTGTGCATGTAAAATCTCAACCATAATATTACATGAACTTATTTAATTTGCTTCCATTTTTATATAAACAATGTTGAAAGACGGGGAAATAAACCTCTGTATGGAAGCACATTTTCAAATATACTCCTGTTTATTATGATGAGTAGTTAGTGAAATAGAGGTGCATATATTTTAGTAAATGGATATCATATATATAATAAAATGCTCACACATCTAAAAAACCACATTCCATCATACTTAACTTGATTAGTGATCTCATACTATGCATTCACTGTATTATTTTCATTCATTTGTAATACCATTATTACTCAAGAAATTATATTCCAATTTCTCCAAGCATATATTCTTCACTGAGGACGACATATGTACCAATTTCAATTTAGCCAGCTCACCATGACTGATAGATCATCCACACAGTGGTCATTCTGTAAGAAAAACAAAAGCTCTCATTGTGGCAGCCAGGAACTACAGACCCTAATGGACAGAGATAACACATCAAGACATGAAAGACCTATAGCATTAACTGCAAGAGAATTTGCTAGGTAAAGCATCAACATAGTTGCCCTCAGACATGCAGATGAAGGCTCCATAAAGGAACCAGGAGGTAGCTACACATTCTTTTGGAAATGGAAGCCATCAGAGGGAGACAGCATTTAGGGAATTGATTTTTATTGTTAAAAACAGCCTCCTGAAGTCACTGAAAGACTTAAACAAATGTCTAATGAGCCTACAACTTCCCACTGGAAATTTACACTTAGCAACTTTTATCAGTGCTTATGCTGCAACCGTGAACAGTATAAGAAGAAATTAAAGAACAGTTGTTATGATTTCTGTTACATAATGAAATCCATAACCAGTGAAGATCCATATTTCTGGGAGACATTAATGTCAGAGTTGGAAAAAAGAAAAGGAGTACTTGTGGCACCTTAGAGACTAACAAATTTATTAGAGCATAAGCTTTCGTGAGCTACAGCTCACTTCATCGGATGCATTTGGTGGAAAAAACAGAGGAGAGATTTATATACACACACACACAGAGAACATGAAGCATTGTTTCATGTTCTCTGTGTGTGTGTGTGTGTGTATATAAATCTCTCCTCTGTTTTTTCCACCAATGCATCCAATGAAGTGAGCTGTAGCTCACGAAAGCTTATGCTCTAATAAATTTGTTAGTCTCTAAGGTGCCACAAGTACTCCTTTTCTTTTTGCGAATACAGACTAACACGGCTGCTACTCTGAAACCTGTCATTATTAGAGTTGGAAAAGGCAGTGAGGCTTGGAGAGTGTAATAAAGAGCAGTGCAGTTGGGAAAATGAACCGGCAAGTCCAAAAATATAAAACTTTAGGTCTGCATCCGAGATCAGAGAACTGTCACCTGATTGATTATATTGTTACATGGCAAGAAGACTTCAGAGACATCAAGATCAGCAGAGCAATGCGAGGAGCAAACTGATGGTTTGACCACACGATGATGAGTGCCATTTTCAATTTACATGTTGTTGCCCCTCAACAAAACAATGCTGAATGAATTAAAACCAAAATTGAACATAACAAAGTTGAGACACTGATTTCCTCAAGAAAAACGGAGGGAAAAATTAGATGAGAAAATAAATAGCATTACATTACATCATATTCACTTGAAACATGAAATGTATTCAAATCAGCTATCTTTTAAGCTTCAGAAGAAACTCTAGGGAAAAAAGCAAAGATGGAACCAGGCCTCTTTTGATGAAAACGATGATGATGAAATAAAAAAGATCATCAAGGAAAAGAATGACGCATTTGTGTCTTGGGAAGATGACAGAGAACCAATCTCGAATAAGGACACACTCAAGTGACCTGGAAGCCAGAGCTCAAAAATGGCTTTATGTTCTACAGCAGTGGTTTTCAAATTGGGGTATGCATACCTGGATGGGTACACAAGCTTTCATCAGGGGGTACGCAAGAAAAATCCTGAATGGCAGACACCCCATTTTATTTAGTAAGATTTGAAAATCTAATCATAGGGTCATAATATACCTATCTCAGATGGGTTACATGGTAGATTACATTATTTGGAAAGGAGTATGCAGCCTAAAAAGTTTGATAACCACTATTCTACAAGATAATGGGTGGGAAAAGAAAGCAGAATAAATAAAGTTTATGGCAATACTAACACACAAAGTTGTTTTATGACTCCTGGAAGGTCATTTATGGCCCATCAAAATCAGGACCAGTTCCAGTGAAAAGTTCTGGAGCTACCATAATCAAGGACAAGAGAGGCATCTCTGAAAGATGTGTGCATTTTACTGAGCTATTCAACTATTTCTTCATTGTCAACCCACAGGTTCCAGAGGAACTAACCCATCACCTCAGACATGAAGAAATCATCCAGTTCCTTATCATTGAGGAAATGCAAAAAGCTATCAAATGAAGTGAGAAGAGTCACCAAAGTAGCATACCAGCTGAAATCTTTAAACTTGCTGGCCTCAAACTGTGAACTATCTATACAAAATTAATGATATCTGAGAAATCCTCAGGATTTCAAAGATGCAATCATAGTTACACTACACAAAAATAAAGGAACAATCAGACTGTGACAAATACCAGGGTATCTCCTTTCTACCTATCGCTGGTAAAATCCTTGTTCATATTTTGCTCAGTTGCCTTATCAAAACAGTATCAGAAAAGTTTCTACCAGAGACCCCATTGTGGCTGTGGAACACTACAGACCTGGTGAGCAACATTTAGGAAAAATGCATTGAACAAAACATGGAACTGTATGCTGTCTTCATTGATCTTAAAAATTATTTGATACTGTGAGCAGAAATAACCTCGGGAGAATTCTACAGAAGTTTGGCTGCCCCACCCAGCTTATCATATATCAATTTCATAAAGTCATGATTGGTCGGGTACTCTGAGATGGTGACCTCTCTAAACCATTTCCCATATCTAAACGGGTGAACCAAGGCTGAATGGTGATAGCGATCCTCTTTGGTCTCTTCTTCACAGCCATTCTGAATTATAGAACTGACAACTTTTGAAAAGGGCATCTACATGAGGTACAGAACCGAGGAAAAACTCTTAGGTCTCTGAAACCACTTACTACAAAGACAAAAGTCCTTGAGAGATTCATTTGAACTCTTTTGGTGAATGGTTGTCCTCTAGTTTAATCATGAAAGTGACCTATATCTTATTCTTGTAGGTTCCCAGAGGCATGTAAACAGTTTTAACTTCCTAGCAGTCTGGAAAATAGTGAAGACCTTTTCCTTCCAGCACCATCAACCACTACCTCTGAGCCAAACATCACCATTGATAGACAAAACTAAAGAAAATCAATTATTTTACATAACTTGGCAGTTCCATCTCAAGTAATAGTTCTCTGGATAAGGAACTGTCAAACAGAATACAAAATACAGTTTTCAGAAGACTTCATCAGAGGATATTCAACCAACATATGATCAGACTGCCAACAAAACTGATTATATACAATTCCGAAGTGATAGCATCCCTTTTATATGGATATGAAACATGGACAGTTTACTGCAGATGCATTAAGCAACTTGAAAATTCACGTGTTGTCTGAGCTCTATTCTGAAGGTCCGATGGCCTTAACATCCTTCCAAGGGGGGGTGGGAGAAGCAACAAGGCAATGATTATCCAAGTTCAGTTTAGATGTTAGTAGAATGGGTGATACTACAGACTTCCCAAAAAGCCCTCTATAGTGACCTGAAACTTGGAAAGTACAAGAAGGGTGCACAATGTAAACACTTCAAAGACACCCTTAAGCAGAATCTCAGCTCATGTGGCTTAAATATTGATAATTTTCAAGACACAGGCAAGGACAGACCTGAATGGAGAACAGCAAGCAATAAACACATTGAGAAAGACAGTTAAGAAAAAACTGATTGATAAAAAAAGGCCAAATATCATGCCAAGCCTTCAGTGGGAGCCTATACATGACACCTCTTTGTGAGCTTGCTCCTCGCAGATTTGACTATATAGCCACAAAGAGCATACAATATGCTGTGATGTCATCATCAGATATGATGGACAGCCTCACATGCATACTGAATTTTGAACTATTTATAGATTTTAGACTACCAAACATATGTCTGAAAATTGAAAAAAGATTTTTCCCACACTTGAACAATTCAAAAATGGAGTTTGAAAGAAACATATCAGTTTTAGTCAACAGGGCCAAGGTTAAGAAATTGCTAAGAAATAAAAATCTACTTTTTTGTTTTGAACAATCAGTGTGGATTATCTGGAGAAAGGAATTATTTGGACGAATCTTTTAAACCAAATCATTAGAACATATTGAATCCATTTTTTTCTACAGTCTTTCTTCTTTACATGCTGAAATAGCTTTAGGTTAAAAATCAAGTGTAAGGAATCAAAAGATCTCACAGGAAAGTACCATTTGTACTCCTTTCAATCTGTATTGAAGTGTTTTGCCCCAGGCAAGATAGCATTTTTCCATTGTTACTCAAATGTTCAATGCACTGAATGAACACTTTCTCTTGCTCCAGCATATAATTTCATATATTACCTACAGATGATTCAGTAAGTCGTTCCCCTAGAATGTTTTTTGAAGTAATGAGAAAATAATAAATGAAAGTTTAAGTTGGGGAAAAAAAACCTGGCTGAGTATTGGTACATTTTCTATTATTGCTAAATGATTTTTTTTATGAGTATAACACATTTCTGTGTGTTTAAAATGTGTGCCATAGGTGTTTTACAAAACATAATTGGAAATTCACTTTTTGATAAAATAATGTTCTGTAAGTAAATGCAAACTGTCTTTCTCTAGTGAATACCTTTTGTCCCCATCAGAGCCTCAAGGTTGTCAAAAGTCTTTTTGATAATCTCCATTTCCTCTATATTTACCCTCATTGAAAATTAGCTTTCAAGTCTTTCATCTTTGAATGGTTAAATCCTTTCTTAGATCATAAGTGAAATATATTTGATGGTCTTATCCTGGTCCTCGGTGGACATTTTATCCACATTACTGAACTACTGTACCTCACAATGTGGAGGCAGGAGGAACTGTGTCAGTGAAGAAAGGGGTGGAGAATGAAGCAGCGGACGAAGACTCAATCAAGGGCTGAACTGTTACTGAGCTAGTTTTGTTTTTGTGCAGCTAAGGATTGCTGCACTCCAACACTGTTGCAACCCTTTTTCTAAATAATGAATAAGGGGCCTATCAGCATTTTTAAACCATGACTTTCACTAACTCTGCCCTTTCCTCTCAATGAAGGCTGAGCATGGGTGGCAAATTCTATGGGCCCGTGGTGCCCGGGCACCAGGAATATTCCTATCCCAGGGGCCCGGCTCCAGCAAAGTTTCCCTCCTGCCCCCCACTCTTCCCGTGCTTCCCCCGGCCCCACCTGCCGCCTCCGGGCAATTTTGAACAGCCGAGGGCTCCCGCCGCCACCCAGCAGCGCAGCGGGGCTGAGCGGCTTCCTGCGTGCTCGTTCCACGTGGCTGCCGGCAGGTCCCTGCAGCCCGTGTGAGGGGGTTGTGCTGCTGCGCGCTGCCTCTGCCCCAAATGACCCTGCGGCCAATGGGAAGCTGCAGGGGCGGTGCCTGGAGACAGCATTGTGAGGAGAACCCCTGGCCTGCCCCACCTAAGAGCCGCTGCCAGAGGGGATGCCCCAGGTAAGCATCGAACCCCCCCCCCCCCCGCAAATACACCTTTCAGCCCCCAAATTTCCTCCTGCACCCCCACCCCCGCATCCCCTCTTGCCCCCAAACTCCATCCCAGAGCCTGCACCCCAGACCCCATCCGCCACCAAACTCCTTCCCAGAGCCCAACCCCTCAGACCCCTTGCACCCAAACTCCTTCCCAGAGCCTGACCTCTCACCCCTTCTGTACCCAAACTCCCTCTCAGAGCCTGCATCCCCACCCCTTCATACACCCCAATGGCCTGAACCCCAGACCCCCTCCCCCACCCAAACTCCCTCCCAGAGCCTTAGGTAGGTATGTGTGTGGGGAGTTTGCGGGGTGGGGTGGGGGGGTTCTGGGTGTTCTTGGCGAACCTGCCACTTCTGAGGCAGAGATAAATTTAAAGGGGAAGCTATTACCTTTCTATTTATGTTTACTAAATATTAACCTGAATCCATACCCTAGATCCAAACACACCAAATTATAGGAAAGATCAAATCAAGGTTCAGATACAAACTTTGCAGCAAGGCTAACATCTCCATTTGAAGCAATGTAGTAAAATATCTTTGGATACTGTAATTTTTTTATGCAATGGATTGGGAAGAAGTAGTAAGCACGCTTTGATTTTCTGCATAACAAAAGGCTGGTTGGCATGGCGTTGGTTTATTTATGTACAGTGTTTTTCTATTGCCTAATGTAGTGCATTCCAACACCTTTTTAATTTTACTAAACAACTCCTATTCAACACTTATAGCTGGTGCAATAAAATAAACCATAAAAAGTTCAAACAATAAATACATTCATGTTTAATTATAGACAAGCTGAAGTAATGAAATAATCAATACTTTGTCATTGATTGAGAATGATCAAGATTTTCCTGTAATGACTTCCACTGACTGATAGTTCTTTGGGAAAAACATGTTCTATAAACAATTAATATATGTAGATAGCCATACTATTATGTTCCACTTCACAAAAATTATATACTTCTGAAGATATAGGATTTAGAAATCAAGCAACTATCATTATTAATATGAATTAAACCATCACTGCACATGAGGTCATGGAATCTAAAACCTCTGCCTGTTCTAGAACTCCATGCACTCCAGGGAGAATTCCACAGAATTCCAAAAATAACCAAGTTCCATTGACTTCAGTGGAGCCAGGATTTCTGTCCCTGCCTTCCTGAAGAACTGGTGACATTTTGAGGTTTCTCTACTGTATTGTATTGAAATGAGTATAATACATCCTGCCTTTAAGGAATTGTTTGTTTCTATGATGAGTAGCGAGACAAAAGAGAAACAGATACAATTTAGCTTCTTTAGCATGAATAACAATGCTTTTCTTATGTTTTAAATTCCTTAGTGTTTTCTTCATGTGTACTCAGTTTTCACTTTAAAAGCTACAAACTGATGGTTCATGTTCATGTTAGCTTTGCTTTCACCTTTGGTAGAATTTACTCTAGATGCTTCACCACTGCCACATAATGCTTGCAGCAGATCAAATTAATCAAAGTTTTAATAAGGTTTTACTGTAACTAGTGCATGTATGTCAGGAAAAGCTATAATTGAATGTGCTGGATATGCTCACTTATAAACAAAAAAGTTATACAGTGGTTTTTAATATGATATGAGAAAATACAAGGAATTAGTATGCCTAAAGGAGGATAAAAATAATTCTATAAAGAACCTGTATAAAGGCCACACCTTTGTTAAATAAGTCAGGGATCACTTGCAAATAGACTTTGCAGCCAGGTCTAGCAGTGGTTATTGAATTGGCCAAAGGCAAGAATTTAGAACTAGAAATTGAGTAAACCCAAGATCACCATGGCCCCAGGATGATATGACCATAGGTCTACCAGGATTGGACATCTTGATCAGCTGATAGACTACTCTGTCAGAAAGAATTAGAGTTCCCACAAGGCCAACTACGGTCAGTCTCTCAAATGTCCTCTAGCAATGAATAAATTACCCTGTTTCTGTTTTTAGTAGTTGGAAAACATAATCCTAACTTTACATAATAAATGATGGGGTCTAAATTAGCTGTTTCCACTCAAGAAAGAGTCATTGGATAGTTCTCTGAAAACATCTGCCTGATTTTCAGTGGCAGTCCAACAAGCTAATATAATCCTAGGAATCATAAGGAAAGGGATAGATAATAAGATGGAAAATATCATAATGCCACTACATAAATCCATGGTATGCCCACATCTTGAATATTGCATACAGTTCTGTTCATCCCATCTCAAAAAAGATGTATTGGAATTGGAGTAGATATAGAAAAAGACAACAATAATGATTAGGGTTATAGAACAGCTTCCATATGAGGAGAGATTTAAAAAGACTTGGACTGTTCAGCTTACAAAAGAGATGACTAAGGGGGGACTTGATGGAGGTCTATAAAATCATTAATGTGGGGAGAAAATGAATAGGGAAGTGTTATTTACCTCTTCACATAACACAGGAACCAAGGGTCACCCGACTAAATTAATAGGCAGCAGGTTTAAAACCAACAGAAAGCACTTCTTCACATAATGCACAGTCAACCTGTGGAATTCATTGCCAGGGGATGTTGTTAAGGCCAAAAGTATAACTGGGTTCCAAAAAGAATTAGATAAGTTCATGGAGGACAGGTCCATCAATGGTTATTACCCAAGATGTTCAGGGACGCAACCCCATGCTCTTGATGTCACTAAATCTCTGACTGCCAGAACCTGGGGCTCGAAGTAATTGCCCTGTTCTACCCATTTCCGCTGAAGCATCGGTCACTGTCCACTGTCAGAAGACAGGATACTTGGTATGGCCACTTTTATGTTCTTATGAATAGTATTTGTATTATAGTTATATAACCCATGTTATGTTAAGTGCTTTCCATGCTAGCAGTCAGATGGAATTACTGTCCATAAGAGTGATAAGCAACCAAGAAACAACAAAATAACTTATTTTATTTAACAAATATCAACTAACCCCAACTTCCCCTCTACCTAGCCATTGTTAGTTATTATTATTATTAATTTCTTATAGGCAGCATGGTAAAAGTGAATCTTCAGAAGTGGTTTGAAAAAAAGATTACAATAGTGGCTTTACAAGCTAGTTGAAAGACAGTGTTCCAAGCTTAAGGGACAATGTGAAAGAGAGTGTAAAACTATTTATAGAAGAGAACAAACATGAGGACAAGGCCGATGTGGTTGAGAACAAAGGATCTGTGACAAATATGGCAATTTCCTACCATATCCTTGGGAGATCTTGAATTACATTTTAAGTATCTATGGGGTCCATTCTACTAAATGAATGGCTTATGTATTATTGCGGGCCAGGATTGTATGTAACCTCTCAAGGGAAGAGAAGTGAGATCCTGGTATTCAAAGGACAGTATTGAAACAAAAAAGAATGGACCTTTGGAACAAAAAGCGTTAAGTGGTTTTCCTGGGAGAATATCTAGAGGGAAGTGAATCCAAATTCCTCTCCTCTAATTATGCAAAAACCCAGCCTTTTGAAGCTACACCATTAGGAATGGATCATTGTCTACTGATCCCATATTACATAGGGCCGAGATCAAGGGTGCAAACTGTATAAAGGAAAGACAATGGATCGTGTGGTATGATCGGGATGAAAGCTAGAGGCATGTAGGTAGGAATAGCGGTCAGTAGGTTTCCGATATAGGGTGGTGTTTATGTGACCATCGCTTATTAGCACCTTAGTGTCCAGGAAGTGGATCTCTTGTGTGGACTGGTCCAGGCTGAGGTTGATGGCGGGATGGAAATTGTTGAAATCATGGTAGTATTCCTCAAGGGCTTCCTTTCCATGGGTCCAGATGATGAAGATGTCATCAATGTAGCGCAAGTAGAATAGGGGCATGAGGAGCCGAGAGCCGAGGAAGCGTTGTTCTAAGTCAGCCATAAAAATGTTGGCATACTGTGGGGCCATGCGGGTACCCATCGCAGTGCCGCTGACTTGAAGGTATACATTGTCCCCAAATGTGAAATAGTTATGGGTGAGGACAAAGTCACAAAGTTCAGCCACCAGGTTAGCCGTGACATTATGCGATGTGATGTGATGCGATGGTCACATAAACACCACCCTATATCGGAAACCTACTGACCGCTATTCCTACCTACATGCCTCTAGCTTTCATCCCGATCATACCACACGATCCATTGTCTACAGCCAAGCTCTACGATATAACCGCATTTGCTCCAACCCCTCAGACAGAAACAAACACCTACAAGATCTCTATCATGCATTCCTACAACTACAATACCCACCTGCTGAAGTGAAGAAACAGATTGACAGAGCCAGAAGAGTACCCAGAAGTCACCTACTACAGGACAGGCCCAACAAAGAAAAGAACAGAACGCCACTAGCCGTCACCTTCAGCCCCCAACTAAAACCTCTCCAACGCATCATCAAGGATCTACAACCTATCCTGAAGGACGACCCATCACTCTCACAGATCTTGGGAGACAGACCAGTCCTTGCTTACAGACAGCCCCCCAATCTGAAGCAAATACTCACCAGCAACCACACACCACACAACAGAACCACCAACCCAGGAACCTATCCTTGCAACAAAGCCCATTGCCAACTCTGTCCACATATCTATTCAGGGGACACTATCATAGGGCCTAATCACATCAGCCACACTATCAGAGGCTCGTTCACCTGCGCATCTACCAATGTGATATATGCCATCATGTGCCAGCAATGCCCCACTGCCATGTACATTGGTCAAACTGGACAGTCTCTACGTAAAAGAATA
This sequence comes from Dermochelys coriacea, assembly GCF_009764565.3. NCBI lineage: Eukaryota > Metazoa > Chordata > Testudines > Dermochelyidae > Dermochelys > Dermochelys coriacea. Next base: position 188,549,625 of record NC_050068.2, on the reverse strand, counting down.
AATGGACACAAATCAGACGTCAAGAATTATAACATTCAAAAACCAGTTGGAGAATACTTCAATCTCTCTGGTCACTCAATTACAGACCTAAGAGTGGCTATCCTTCAACAAAAAAGCTTCAAAAACAGACTCCAATGAGAGACTGCTGAATTGGAATTAATTTGCAAACTGGATACAATTAATTTAGGCTTGAATAGAGACTGGGAATGGATGAGTCATTACACAAAGTAAAACTATTTCCCCATGTTATTTCTCCCCCCCCCCCCACTGTTCCTCAGATATTCTTGTTAACTGCTGGAAATAGCCTACCTTGCTTGTCACCATGAAAGGTTTTCCTCCTTTCCCCCCCTGCTGCTGGTGATGGCTTATCTTAAGTGATCACTCTCCTTACAGTGTATATGATAAACCCATTGTTTCATGTTCTCTGTGTGTGTATATCAATCTCCCCTCTGTTTTTTCCACCAAATGCATCCGATGAAGTGAGCTGTAGCTCACGAAAGCTTATGCTCTAATAAATGTGTTAGTCTCTAAGGTGCCACAAGTACTCCTTTTCTTTTTGCGAATACAGACTAACACGGCTGCTACTCTGAAACCTGTCATTACTTTGAAAGAGTAAAGGTCACGAATGCCTCGCCAAGCATGTGTAAAAAGAGGTGCTCTTTGGCCTCTCATGTTACTTGGGACTCAAGGAACAAGTAAACAGCTTGGTCAAAGGATGAGTGATCTCTCATTAATGTGGGCAGGAACCATTTCAGGTTACACCTCTGTCCCCCATCTTACCAGCACCTTGATTTTCAGTAAGGTAATACCTTCGTTATTTATTTGACCCATAGCATGCTCATGTATGTTTATTTACAAAGCTTGGCATTTAATGTATGCCTCATTTTGGCTGTCCAACTGAATGAATAAACAGTATTTGGCTAAAATTGCAGTATTCAAGTTGCTTAGCCAACATATGCATGCTTGGGATATTAAATAATCTAGATTCTTGTCATACATTCTTCTTGACTGCTGCAAGCAGAAAATATGCCTAAATCAGCAATATCTTCAGTTTGACATGTATATACTACATCATGTTTAATTAAAAATCTTTAAAGTATGTTGTGGCATGTAGCATGCCTCTCAATACTATGAAAAGCATATCACATTTGGGTTTTGACTAATGTGACACAACTGAAAAGCCACTGTGACATGTCTCTCACTTTCCTGATATTTTCAACACTCTGTCATTTTTAATAAGAAACTTCCCTTTTGTTGCATTTTGTCTCATGTGGAGTTCTGAAACGAATGAAATAACTAATATAGTTTGCTTTTTTGTTATTAACTTGTACCAAATTACTCTGTAATTATTAAGACTATGCACCATATGACTCTCAGATTAGTTAAAAAAACTATGTATGAATATCATTTATGGAAGTTTTATGGATGTAGAGAACTTGAGGGAATATTAAATATCCACATACTGTAATGTCTATGAGAGCTGGGTAGTGCATTTGGATCTTAGCTAAAAGATGAGTAAAATTATATGTAGCATAAAAACTCCATATTGACTACACATCTGAGGTAACTTATTATATCATTTATATGTACACTTGAAAAATGTAGCCCTAATATGCTAATTTCAGAGACAAGGTAGGTGAGGTAATATATTTTATTGGATCAACTACTGTTGGTGAGAGAGAGACGCTTTCAAGCTTACACAGAGCTCTTTGTTCCCACCAGAAAGATTCCCCCAGACCTAAAGAAGAGCTCTGTGTAAGCTTGAAAGCGTGTCTCTTTCACTAACAGAAGTTGGTCCAATAAAAGTTATTACCTCACCCCCCTTGTCTCTCTAATATCCTGGGAGCAACATGACTACTAAAACACTGCAAACAAAATGCTAATTTCAGACATTTAATGTACATTTATTCACTATGGAGAGTTAAAACTCCCCATTTCTGATTAAACTATGGTGAATTTTGGGGATCATCCAAAGAAATGGATCTTACGGGCTTTTTGGACAACCTCATATCCTGACATATGTTTCTGGCTCATGCTACTGCTAAATGCTCGGAATAGGTAATTCCACCATTGAAGATATTAGTGTGTACACTAAGGATAGAATTGAGGCTTCTGATTTCTTTTGGGATGAGGGGATTTCAGTGGATGAGGAAAGAAGCAGTAAGTTGTGATTTACATAAACCAAAAATAAAAGACAGACATGTTGTGGTAATATCTTTCTTCTCAACATTTTTTGTCTTCATTAGACTTGTTAGTACCTAGCTGGAAGAGTTTATTGATATACAAATGGGGCTGTGCAGCCAACGCAGTGCAGCAAATAGACTGATTTCTTACGGTAAACAGGCAGATTAGATTATTTAGGAGGAAACTATGTGCTGAATGATGCTACCTAGAGGAAATGTAACTATGTGCAGAAATTAATTTCCTATAATGTTTGTTCAGTGCCACATTGACTAAATTTATTCAATGGGATTGACTAAAGCATCCACTGGGTGTTACTGGACAAAATGTGTTGTTAGATTCAAACTGTAAGATGGATAGAAACTAACTCCAAGACTAATAGGATTAATGAGTTTCCATCCCTGTTGATCTGCAAAACAGAAATGAAAAATGGAATAAGTAGAGACCGAGCATTTGATGATGTCCCTCTCCCCTCAAAATGGCAACAAAGAAACAATGAACTGCTTTCTCTTGATGTTCCAAGATATCCTAATATTAATTACAGAATCCACAATTGCAATGGTTATTCTTAACTAGAAAGAAAAGTATTTGATAGGCTTTCAAATTCAAAATTGGTACTTTTGCATTCATTAATGGGAGCATTAAAATGTTGTCCAAGAACCATTCACAAGAACCCAGTTCATGTTTTCGAAGAGAAATGTGACAGAGGATAGCTGAGCCAGCCATGAAACCACCAAAATGACAAGTAACACTGGAAAGCAAAGTGGTCCATTTGATTTAAAGTTCCTGAAGCATTGTACCAAAGCTTGGACAATCCTGAGAACAGTAGATCAGCAGCTATCACAAAGCTGCTTTGTGATGGTCGTAACTTTGAATGCTAGTTAGTTCTCCTATACATCTCTGGGATGATTTCACTTGCACTTTTATTTTGATTTTTTTATCTGTCCATTTTTTCAATGGAACTTTGACAATTTTCACAGCTCACGATCAGTCCCTGTATGTAGGAGAAGGGTACTCACTTTTTGGGGAGTGTGCTGACACCCTTTTAAAGAACTCTGTAGAGAAATGAGACTTTCTATGGAATATTTATATTTACCTATAATATAGTATGGCAGAGAGAAAATTCTCTTGAATTCAGTACTGCAAACTTATATAGATATGGTCATTCTCTATTAAATTGTGTATGTTTTTAGAACAATTTCAGTAGAGCCCTATTGGTTTCATTCCTAGTATGTGCTACTGGGCTCTTCCAAAAGGAAAGTTTCTGTATAGCCTCATCACAGGTATCAGTAGTGCCCACTGGCATTCCAGTCAAAGCCAATAAAGTAGCATGACCCACCTGTGCTTGCAGTATATAAGAGGAAAAGATACCATAAAGGTGAAAGGAATTCAGCCAATGACAACTCGAAAATAATAGATCTTAAATAAGGCCAAAAGTGGAGATGATGCAAGGGACAGACAAATCAGCTGTCATTATAGCTAAAATATGATGGAGCATGAAGATCCAAAATAAAGATTTTTAAAATTCTCAAAATTCTTTTTTTCCAGCTAGATTTCTGCCATTAATCTTCAGTCAGATACTCCCCACTGTCAGCCATTCTTATATCTGATCATGATAAAATAATTGTTTCTTTACAGAATATATGAAAAAAAAGGGGGGGGGAAGCTCCTGAAAGAACATTTCTCCCTTCCATGCCATCTCTTTATTATCCTCTCAGCCATGTTAGGGTGCTTTATTCATGTGTGTTTTATTCCTGTATGATTTATGGACCAATCCTTCAAGATGTTAAGCACCCTTAACTCCAGTTGCAGTTAATGGAAGTTAAGGAACTGTAGCAATTTACCAGAATGGGTTCTTAAACTGTAAGCTACTTAGTCCAGGAAATCTGGCTAAATATGTGTAAAGTATTTGCACACTTACAGCACTATATAAATGATAAAAGCTATTGTTCTTGGTATGCTTGGAATGCCCACAGACTGTTGTAAAAGCAAACACTTACTGCTGACCTACTTCATTGTGAAAGTACCAGAAAATTGGTTATTGTTGGCAAAGAAATAAACACTCCCACCTGCTGACCAATTAATATTATTACCACCTAACACTCAGATGTAGTGTATAGCTGTGATGTGTTATAGGAGATAGCCAGTCATGTTGTGGTAGGATGATATCATGGCTTCTGGCTATCATGAGCTGATGTTATATGATATTAAATAATACATGCCATGTTGCAGTAGCCATGAAAATATGCCACCACTATGCTCTACATCAGATTTTTACCTTTCCTAAAAATCTTATTCTGTCACACTGTAAAGTAACAGAAGTGGTATAAATAGTATCAAAGAGCAGAACCAAAAACAATCAGTACATGAGAGGGAACATTCTTCCTCAGAGGCAAAATTCCATTTTTTACATCTGAGGGGATAGGTTGACATTTCTCCTCTTTATTTTTCACTCCAGAATTAACAGCCAGCTTTAAGCCAGCTATGTGTCTGATTGTTTAGTTATTACCAGTGTCAGCTTGACTGAACAAATGAAATGCCATGCTGTCTAGGAAACATAATTTTTTCTCTGGAACCTGAATGGGATAGTTTTGTAATCAGTGCAACGTATTCTGACCCAATGGCCCAACAACTCCTATTTCTTGCCTACAGTTATGGCAGCATATAGCATACAGGTACTTCCCATGTAGCTACACACTGCAATGAAAGAAGGCTTGCAGCCACACTTGTAATTTTGGTGTGCAGCTACACATTGCCAGGAAAGCTTCTGGCAGGGAGAGGCAAACAAAACAAAAATAACATGATTTCTAGTAACTAAAACATAACTTTAGCAAACCACAATTTTTGCCTAAGCAGCTTTCTGACTTACATCAAACTATCAGCATTCCCTCCTACCCCCTCAGGCTGGAGGATCCACTGTTCATGGGATCAGAGGGTGCTGTTCCCTTTGTCTCCTAAAGTGATGAATAACAAAGGAGTCCTCTTTCTTCCCTTTTATAGTCCAGAAAATCTTTGAAATGTGTTTGAAAAGCAAACCCTGATAAAGTTCCTCTCTTCTGCTGCTTGTTCTTTGGAGTGCAGGCACCACGCCCCTTCATCATCCTCAGGTAATTTGCTTTCTTAATTGGCTTTGATCTGTTTGTTTACATTAGATTCAAGTGTACTTCTGTTGTCCTTTGCTTGTAATTAAGCTGTGCTATTTTTCTTATCTGCCTGTTAGTTGGATCCATGCAGACATGACCAGTATGTCACCAGTTTTTATATGATACCTTACAATGTGCTGTTTGGCTAAATATTCTGACAACACTGTAGTCGGGGTGTCCTTTGCCAGTTGATATATAGGGACTCTTAAAGTCATAAATGCTGTTCCCTCTCCTTTTAATAAAAGTTTTCTTTCGTTGTGCACAAACTCAATACTTGTGAGTGGGGAAGTATTGCACAGCGGAGTTTATTTTCCCCAGATTTCTGTATGGGGGCTTGAGCTAGTTAAGTTTTGTATTGAACCTTGTTGCTGCCAACACCACTTGGCAGAAGGGTAACATCACAATATTTTCAGTTACTTATGATCTTAAGTCAAGTCCACACACAAAAAAACCCCTCATTTTCATTAGTGAGTTCCCTTATAAGCGAATTTGGGAGAGGTACAATATTTGAGCACCAAAAGATAAGGAATGTTGATGCTGAAGGTTATTTGTAAAGCATAGCAAACACACTGTATTTACTACTAATCAGTAAAAGTCCCATTGACTTCCAGTGAAACTTGTCATCCTAAGTCACTTAAGTGCTTTTGAAAATTTCACCCTAAATAACTTTATAAACTGGATCTCTCATGCAGAATGTAGTTCACATAAAGTTAAACTTATTCCAGTGCTGAGGCTCAGTGCAAGTCCTATATGTTGATTAAATCCAACTATATCCAATCCTCATATTGAGGTTTTACATGATGCATAATGTTGTGAACTTTACCCATGTGGCATAAAACATTTGATAACAAAGGTTTTATATGTTATAATAATGCTACTTAGTTAGTAAACTTACTGGTGCTGGGAATTACTTCTCTCTATAAATTCATTGTCTGTCCAAATGAACTTTAATTTATTTGGGATATAGGCATGTCTATAATGTAAATAATAATTAACACTTGTAGCACGTCATCTTAAAAGGTCTTTCAAGACAGTAATGAATTTATCTTCAACCCCTGTGAGGTATGTTATCTCATGGATGGTAAATTGAGTCAGGAGTTAAGTGATTTGCCTCAGGCTACAGAAGAAGTTGGTGACAGAGCCAGAATTTGACTCTTGGTGCTCTTGGCTCTCTGTCCTGTTCTCACACCATCAGACTGTGCCTTTCCCTGATTGGCCCTGTGCATCACACAGTCATATTTTGTCTTTAAATTTGGCATTTAAAATTGTACTATATGGAGGCAGGATTTGCAAGAGCAGCATTTCCTTTCCTCTAGAAAAAAATAGGAGAATAACTTGTAATTTTATAGGAAACTTATTGATTTACCACAAGATCTTAGAATATTTAGGTAAGGTACATTATTGGTATACTAGAGCCCTCCTTCAGTGCAATTGATGTGATCCTCTTAATCAATGGGATGTGAATAGTTCTTTATTTAGCAGGGTCTTGAATGTGACTTTTCCCCCCTACTTTAAATTGAAACATACTTTCAAGTGTTGAGCTTGAGATAGGTGTTTGAGAGCATATCAGCAACCAGTTTGTTTCATCAAAGCTTTGAGATGCCAAGGGAAACAGAATAAAGATCTGCAAATACATGCCAAGAGTGACCACAGGGCAATTTAACACAGGTTGTAAAGAGCATGCTGGTTGCCTCTCAAAGTTGTAGCATTCTGATGAGGACTTTCAGGAATATGATGGATATCAGAAGTGAAACATGCAAATCACCAGAGCTTTAAATTACAACATCTGCTATCAGTTTCTCCTCAGCTGCAGTGAACAGCAGCCACATGTATCTATTGACAAAGATTTAGATATTGCAAGTGAAAGGCACTGAATTAGATTGGAATTAATTTAGATAAAGATTGCCCTTCATCTGATTTAAGATGTACTTGTGAGTTCACACATTTAATATAAGAACATGAATAAGATGCAGTTGTTTTTCAGGTTTCAGAGTAGCAGCCGTGTTAGTCTGTATTCGCAAAAAGAAAAGAAGTACTTGTGGCACCTTAGAGACTAACAAATTTATTAGAGCATAAGCTTTCGTGAGCTATAGCTCACTTCATCGGATGCCATCCGATGAAGTGAGCTGTAGCTCACAAAAGCTTATGCTCTAATAAATGTGTTAGTCTCTAAGGTGCCACAAGTACTCCTTTTCTAGTTGTTTTTCAGTGGGCCTTTTTTAAAAACAAATGTTTCACTTAAATGTTTCTGACAGAAAGAAAATGTGAAAATTGTTTGGCCCATGTACAGAGATATAGTTTTCAACTTCTGAGGTTTTCTAGTAAACATGTTAAAAATGGTGATAAATGGAGGAACAGTGTAGTTCAGTAATTATTCTTTTGGCCAATTTATATTTTGGGGGCGAAGAAGACTTTTAGGAGCACATCTTATCTTGTAGTTTCTTAATCTATTGTGTTTATTCCCTTATTTAATTTTCAGATAACAAAAAGAGATTACCTAAAAAGGCTTTGTTGAGAATGATTTGTAAGACCTCTGAAAAGAATAGTATGTTGAAAACAAGCTACTTACTATGCACAATATTTACTTTTCAATATTGTGTGCTGTGGGCTGAATCTTGGTCTCTGTGCACATCCTGTATATTTTTGGCTCTGTGATGAGAACATTGCAGGGGCTGGAGGATAAGGAATGTTCCCTTGCAGCCTGAAGAGCAGTAGAGAACTTGTTCTGCAGCCACTGTTACAACACTAAGTCTGGTTTCAGGGTAGCAGCCGTGTTAGTCTGTATTCGCAAAAAGAAAAGGAGTACTTGTGGCACCTTAGAGACTAACAAATTTATTAGAGCATAAGCTTTCGTGAGCTACAGCTCACTTCATCGGATGCATTTGGTGGAAAAAACAGAGGGGAGATTGATATACACACACAGAGAACATGAAACAATGGGTTTATCATACACACTGTAAGGAGAGTGATCACTTAAGATAAGCCATCACCAGCATGGGGGGGGGGGGGGAAAGGCGGAAAGCCTTTCATGGTGACAAGCAAGGTAGGCTATTTCCAGCAGTTAACAAGAATATCTGAGGAACAGTGGGGGGTGGGGTGGGGTGGGGTGAGGGGAGAAATAACATGGGGAAATAGTTTTACTTTGTGTAATAATGACTCATCCATTCCCAGTCTCTATTCAAGCCTAAATTAATTGTATCCAGTTTGCAAATTAATTCCAATTCAGCAGTCTCTCATTGGAGTCTGTTTTTGAAGCTTTTTTGTTGAAGGATAGCCACTCTTAGGTCTGTAATCGAGTGACCAGAGAGATTGAAGTGTTCTCCAACTGGTTTTTAAATGTTATAATTCTTGACGTCTGATTTGTGTCCATTCATTCTTTTATGTAGAGACTGTCCAGTCTGACCAATGTACATGGCAGAGGGGCATTGCTGGCACATGATGGCATATATCACATTGGTAGATGCGCAATCAGCTATCACTATCAGAGGCTCGTTAGTCTCTAAGGTGCCACAAGTACTCCTTTTCTCTTAACACTAAGTCTGTTACAGAGCCATATTTAATTATCCTGTGCCATCTCCCTGTGATGAGGGAGAGTCCACAATTGAGCTGATGCAGCACCAGTCTCATCATCACATCAAACCTCTTCATACTGGCATGAAGGAGGAGCCTCCAAAGTTGTTTTTGGTTCCCCCAAGCCTGCGCTAGGTTCACATAATTTTGGTTCCTCATCCTAATCAGAAAAAAAGGCCAGTTCTGCTATGTTTAGGGTCTTCTACACCCACAGGAATTGGGGTGGATATAGGATTTGTTTCTGAACATTAATACCTTTGGAGAGCTGGGTTTGAATGTTTATATTACATACTCCATGACAGTTTAAAAAGCTGGAGTGAATTATCACTGCTTATGTTGCTTCTAAACAACACTTTGTGACCATCGTATCTTCAGTTGGGCTGAGAACAAATGTGCTGAATTTCATTTGGTGGTTAATAATTGGATAATTTTGCAAGCAATTTGGGGGAGGGGAAAGGTCCTTTAAAATGGGAATGCTTCTGCATCCTTAACTGTAAGCTTTGCTGGATTACTCTGACTGTACTGTAAATGCATATGTAACACCAACAGATCCCAGTCACCAGCATTGAACTGGGGAACTTCTGGAGCTTAGTGCAGGAGCCTCTACTGCATGAGCTAAAAGCCAGCTACCTGTTAGCTAAGGCTGTAGATCAGACTCAATCTCTCTCTCTTTAAGTGGTCTCGGTGCCACTAGATGGGACAGAACACCACACCCAGAAGGTATGTGGGTTACACATACTTGGTCAGTCAGGGTTTGGTGTGGCCAGGTTTCGCTTCCAAAAATGCCAGAGAGCTCTGGGATGGATCCTACAATCACTAATTAAGGAGGCATGTGTCTTTAAATGGGAATTGTAAGGCAGGTATAGCAGGGAAAGTAAAAATTGCAGACGCTATCTAGAGTCTGTATCTGAAGCATGGGGAAAAAGTTCATAGGGAAGGGTTGCAGACCAAATTGGGTAAACAAGCATCTCAAACAAGTATTAAGAGAAAGCAAAAGACTACAAGAAATGGAAGAAGAAATTAATCGGCAAGGCAATCTACCTGTTGAAGCTTAGAAAGTGTAGAGAAAAAAGTGAGAACCGCCAAAAGCAAGCAGCATTAGACCTTGCAAAGGTTATTCAAACTAACAGTAAAAGATTATTTAACCATATAAATAAAAAGAAAACAAGGAAAGAAGTGGGACTGCTAAGTATTACTGATGGGGTAGAAATCAAAGATAATCTCTGTATGCCCAATACCTAAATAAATATTTTGCCTCAGTTTACAATAAGAGTAGTGAGGAGCTTGGGAACAGTGCCAGGGTGGCTAATGGTAAGGAGGATTGCCAATTGCTAATAGCATATATCTCCAGTGGCTGGAGATGGGACACTAGATGGGGAGGTCTCTGAGTTACTACAGAGAATTCTTTCCGAGGTGTCTGGCTGGTGGGTCTTGCCCACATGCTGAGAATCTAACTGATCACTATATTTGGATTCGGGAAGGAATTTTCCCCCAAGGCAGACTGGCAGAGACCCTGTGCTGGTGTTGGTTTTTTGCCTTCCCTCCAGTGTGGGTCATGAGTCACTAGCTAGTTTGAACTAGAGTAAATGGTAGATTCTCTGTAACTCGACTTCTTTAAATCATGATTTGATGACTTCAGTAACTCAGCCAGAGTTTAAGTCTATTACAGGAGTGGGTGGGAGAGGTTCTGTTGCCTGTGATATGCAGGAGGTCAGACTAGACGATCATGATGATCCCTTCTGGCCTTTAAAGTCTATGAATCTGAGTAAGGGAAGCAATTGTGAGGCTGAAAGCATAATAGTTATTGTCATTGTGACCGAAGGTGTGGTTGCAGATAGCCTGTTACCCTTCAGTGTGTACAAAACAGGGGTGGAGACAATTGTACCAGGGCCCTGAACACAGCGAGGCCCCCAAAAGTCTGGAACTGGGATGAAATGGTAGTGATATGGGAGAGAATGGGGTCCCAGTAAGCATGATGTACCAGGGTCCAAAATTTATTTTGATGGGCCTAGTATGAAATATCACTGAGAAGCAAGGGAATAGCACACAAGGCACGCAAATCTCAAACTTAAGTCAAACACATACAAAAGCAAGTAGTAAATCAACTCTGCTATGACCAAAGTACACCACAGTATAAACAACCTTCACCATAACTGTAAAGCTGTATGTATCAAATGGTGGAAAAACAACCTCTCTGAATCTATGGACCAATCCACCAGGTCACAAAGTCCTCTGTCCCCATGCAATTCCCATTAAACCATATTTTTTTCTTCTTCTTGCAAAGGGCCACTGGTCTTCTACCCTTCCACCCATTTCTTGCAGAAGCCACCAGGCAAGGACACATTTGCCCTGAAGTGCTACCTAGTATTCACAAGGGTGATATAAGTAACCTTTCCCCACACGGCATCAGAGCAGCACATAAATCCACACCCTTGTGAAAGCAAGGCAAAATTGCTTCTGCTATCCCTGACTACCCGATCAATCTTAAAACTACAATATAATGTGATGAAAGTGACCAGTCTTAAAAAAAAAAGGAAACCCAGCCTAAAATGCAAAAGAGGGACTGGGCAGCCTAGTATCAAATAGATTTCACTTTTGAGATAACTTTTTTTTTGTTGCAGCTGATTGACTTGATAAAAGGAAAGCATTGTGTGATTGAGTTTCATGTCACTCATATAAAAGTTCAAGTGGGAGTCACAGACTTATCACACTTACGTGATAGCTCTGTGGCTATCTTTAAGGATGGGACCACTTCACTCCTTTGGTATTCACATGAACACCAAATAGTCACCAATGTTTGTTCAGTATGAACACAGAAAGAATAGCGCACTCTCTTAAGACCTTGTGCTCACAGTGACATTGTCCATATGGACAGGTTCCTCCCTCTATTATAGTATAGGACCAAGGAGTTCAAAGCATCTACTGTAGTAGCTGAACCCACTAAATTCAAATTCTTCTATAGTCTTGGCAGTTGCAGCTTCATAGACCTACCACCTTCCTATGTGGTTTCTTGGTGGGAGATAACATTTTGGTTTAAATTTTTAACCCTTCTCTGCTTCCATATGATTGAGTGTAGCTCTCATAAAAACAGTGAGGATCTTAATTTATAGATAGATAGACATAAAATATGAAGGTAGTATGTGTTGGCACCAGGGGGCTACTCCCCCTGAATGGATCTTTAATGGCTCCGAGTGGAGCAGATTGCTGTCATACCAGTGAAAAAGGTCCACAGTAAGTAACTTGCATACACTGCAGTTTATCTGAGGAAGAATTACACAAGCGGTAAAGGGTTACATTAAGCACATAACTCCTATGTTAGATTAAAGAACTGTACAGTAAGAGCTATACATTCCTCTTAGCAAGCCTCTATTTCACAAACATACACAAAGAGGCCCTGTGCTAGCCTCACACAGTTCCTGCTTGGCAAACAGAGAAGGTGGTCCAAATTCTATGGATGATTTCTTCTCTCCAGGCCTGGTTTCCTCAGCCCTCTGGTCTGTCTCTGATTCCGTCGAGGCTAGGCCTTGGCTGCCTGGAAACCCCTCTGTATCACATGATGTACCAGGGTCCAAAATTTATTTTGATGGGCCTAGTAATTCCTCAACAGTAATTTAATTTGCTTGATCTTTATACCCTTTTTCTTCAGAGGCGTCACATGTCTTAAAAGCATGCCCACTGGGTGTGTGGCTACAAATTTTTATCTAATTAATACTTTAGGAGAAGACTGCAGAGTGGTGTCAACTGAACATTACCCCACGTTCACTCCCTTATCAATCATTCGCTTTAGACCCTTTCAGACCCCTGTGACGTCCTTCAGCTGGGTTGAGATTTCCCGGTCAGCCCATGCTCCACTCAGGATGTTCTACACATGTTGTTTGCATTCAAGTGGACATATTTGCTGACTCAAAGATCATAGACTCAAAGATTACTTAATTGTACACATAGCATGGAGCAAGTCACTTTCACCTCTGCCATCTGCCTGATTCTAAGAGAAGAAATTTGCTCCCAGAATTCTCTTTCATAGTTCAGTCATGTCATGCCATGTTCTCACTATTCATTCAGTATGGCCACACCAGTTCAGCACCATCCCAACAGAATGTAACCCATTGTCTCACAGAAAACTTAAGTGTGCTTGAGCTATATTTTGTATAGATTGCATAAAATGTGCAGGTTGGATTTGGGGCCATTCAGATTTTGGAAGTTGCATAGGCCATCATCTCATCTGGAATATAACATGTCTGTGGGCAAGTGTTTCTGGTTTTATCATTTGTAACTCATCTGTTCACAGGGTAAATTTGGGAATAACCTTTATTTTATTGACAGGTTTCAGAGTAGCAGCCGTGTTAGTCTGTATTCGCAAAAAGAAAAGGAGTACTTGTGGCACCTTAGAGACTAACAAATTTATTAGAGCATAAGCTTTCGTGAGCTACAGCTCACTTCATCGTTTATTATTACCCAACAACTAGATAAACATACTGGACATTAGCAAAACAAACACAAATTAGTGAGACCAGCCACTATGGATGATGGTATATGAATATTCATTCAGACTAGTATGTTATGTCATCAATATCATTAACACCATTTTCACCTTCTGCAACAGCTGCAATATCACTACTGCTCCTCTTAGGATTTGCACCTTAATCTACTCAACCTTGACACTGTTAAGCAGAGAGCTTTTCTAGAGAAAGTAGATGTTTGAACATGGTAGTTCTTGACTCAGCCTCCTTATAATGGGTGGCATGAGGGCAGTTATACAAAATGCAAATGGAAGCAAATATTATGGCTGCCTGCTCAGCATCCACTGCTGCTGTAAACTAGCCTGTCTTAGCTCAGTGTGTAAACTCAGCTCTGTTCCCACCACTTCAGTATTTGCTTCAGCTTCAAAATTAAGTTTCTGTGAGAAAATCTCAGTTGACGACGCCGAATACTTCACCACTTGCCAACACTCAAAATGTGGGCAATAGAATTAAAATTAAACTTAAAATGATGTGGGATAAGGAGTGTTTTTAAGTAGAAAATATTCTGTAACTTCAATCTTGATATAAATAATTTAATGAAAGTGAGAACAAGAAGTTTGTGTGGAATGGAAGTAAATTTGGGTTTCAAATGAGGGCTGGAGGATGTCATAATGCGTGTGTTAAGGCACATGGAATGAAATAGAATTTATGCCATTAAACAATCACATTTGTACTACATGATCACCTGAATAGATAAATTAAAAGATTGAAATCATCATTTATCCCAAGAGCCACTTAAAATACTGTGTTTAAATAACACTGAATATAGAAATCAGGCTGGTATTAAAAGCAGAAATAGCAGTATAGTATTGAGCTGACGTAAAGAGCTGCATAGAGGAAGTCATTTGAAGTGTACAATATATATTTCAGACTTCTTACTAGGGAGACAAGGTGGGTGATATCTTTTATTAAACCAACTTCTGTTTGTGAGACAGACAAGATTTCGAGCTTACACAGACCTGAAGAAAAGCTCTATATAAGCTTGAATATTTGTTTGTTTCTCTCACCAACAGGAGTTGGTCCAGTAAAAGATACTACCTCACCTCTCTAACATCCTGGGACTGACATGGCTACAACACTGCATACAGATGCTTTACTACCCAGGACATCATATATTTAAAAAAAAGAAAAGCTAATGAACCTGTATATCAATCAGCATTATCTGTGAGAGGAATTTTTTCTGATTGAGACTAGTATGGAGTCAAGAAATATGCCAACTATCAGTATTCCCTATATGTGGCATAGGCGCCGATTCTGTGGGTGCACCCACCGGCAGCCCCCCTCTCAGAACCTCCCCCTCCCCCAAGCGCCTCCCACCTGACCCCGGCAATCAGCGCCCCTCCCCGCACCTCCCACCTACCATGATCAGCTGGTTCATGGTGTTCGGGGAAGAAGGGGGAGGAGCGAGGATGCGGCGCACTCGGGGAAGAGGGCGGAACTGAACGGGAAGGGGTGGGATGAGGTCTCAGGGGAAGAGGTGGAGTGTGAGCAGGGCCTGGAGCAGAGTTGGGGGTCATTTTGAAAAGTTGGCACCTATGATATGTGGCAAGATGAGGCAGCTTGGCTTAGTGAATAGGGCACAGGACTAGGACTCAGGAGATCTATTCCTGGCTCTGCAGGGTGACCTTAAGCAAGTCATTTCACCCTCTGTGCCTCAGTTTCTCCATCTGTAAAATGGGGATACCTGCCTCCTTTGGGATCTATGAATGAAAAGTGCTATACATTATTACTTAAGGATGGAAATAAACTCTATCTAAAATCAAACTTATATAAAATGTATTTTAAAAGTTTTTTTGATATTTTAATTTGGAGAGGTACAGGAAAGAGATTTAAAGCTTTGTCTCTTTAAATTATATTAAGTAACATACTGTTTGGCTAGTGGAATTAATGAACTGGGAAACACTGAGATGGAATTATGAATATTGATTCTAATATACTTATTGGAAAAAATTACCAATTTTTTTAATTTGCAAAGTGTAGTAGCAGTACATATATATATACACTAAAACATATGTAGTATTACCTAGAACAAGGAATTAGTCACTATCCTGTACTGTAGCAGGGTAAGGTCTCAAGTCTGCAAACTTTTCAGCATATGAAGAAATTTACTTGTGTGAGTAGACCCATTGACTTCAGTCATACTACTCATAGAATCATAGAAGATTAAGGTTGGAAGAGACCTCAGGAGGTCAGCTAGTCCAACCTCCTGCTCAAAGCAAGACCAGTCCCCAACTAGATCATCCTAGCCAGGATTTGTCAAGCCGGGCCTTAAAAAACTCTACAGATGGAGATTCCACCACCTCCCTAGGTAACCCATTTCAGTGCTTTGCCACCCTCCTAAGGAAATAGCTTTTCCTAATCTCCAACCTCGATTTCCCCACTGCAACTTGAGATAATTTTTCCTTGTTCTGTCATCAGCCACCACTGAGAACAGCCTAGCTCCATCCTCTTTGGAACCCCCTTCAAGTAGTTCAAGGCTGCTATCAAATCCCCCCTCACTCTTCTCTTCTGCAGACTGAATAAGCCCAGTTCCCTCAGCCTCTCCTCGTAAGTCATGTGCCCCCTATCATTTTTGTTGCGCTCCGCTGGACTGTCTCCAATTTGTCCACATCCTTTCTTTAGTGGGGAGCCCAAAACTGGATGCAATGCTACAGATGTGGCCTCACCAGTGCTGAATAGAGGGGAATAATCACTTCCCTCGTTCTGCTGGCAACGCTCCTACTAATGCAGCCCAATATGCCATTAGCGTTCTTGGCAACAAGGGCACACTGTTGATTCCTATCCAGCTTCTCGTCCACGGTAATCCCCAGGTCCTTTTCTGCAGAACTGCCACTTAGCCAGTTGGTCCCCAGCATTTAGCAGTGAATGGGATTCTTCCATTCTAAGTGCAGGACTCTGCCCTTGTCCTTGTTGAACCTCATCAGATCTCTTTTGGTCCAATCCTCCAATTTGTCTAGGTCACTCTGGACCCTATCCTTACCCTCCAGCATATCTACCTCTCCCCGCATCTTAGTGTCATGCACAAACTTCCTGAGGGTGAAATCCATCCCATCATCCAGCTCATTAATGAAGATGTTGAACAAAATTAGCCCCAGGACAGACGTCTGGGCCACTCCGCTTGATACCGGCTGCCAACTAGACATTGATCCGTTGATCACTACTCGTTGAGCCCGACAATCTAGGCAGCTTTCTAACCACCTTATAGTTCATTCATCCAATCCATACTTCTTTAACTTGCTGGCAAGAATACTGTGGGAAACCATATCAGAAGCTTTGCTAAAGTCAAGATATATCACATCCACAGCTTTCCCATATCCACAGAGCCAGTTATCTCCTCATAGAAGGCAATCAGGTTGGTTAGGCATGACTTGCCCTTGGTGAATCCATGTTGACTCTTCCTGATCACCTTCCTCTCCTCCAAGTGCTTCAAAATGGATAGCTTGAGGACCTGCTCCATATTTTTCCAGGGGCTGAGGTGAGGCTGACCGGTCTGTAGTTCTTTGGATTCTATTTCTTCCTTGCCTTTTTCCAATCATTTGGGACCTCCCCTAATCACCACGAGTTTTCAAAGATAATGGCCAATGGCTCTGCAATCACATCTGCCAACTCCCTCAGCACTCTCGGATGCATTAGATCCGGACCCATGGACTTGTGCATGCCCAGCTTTTCTAAATAATCCTTAACCTGTTCTTTCAACACTGAGGGCTGTTCACCTCCTTTCATATTGTGGTGCCCAGTGCAGCAGTCTGGGAGCTGACCTTATCTGTGAAGACCTAAGCAAAAAAACATTGAGTACTTCAGTTTTTTTCCACATCATCTGTCCCTAGGTTGCCTCCCTCATTCAGTAACGGTCCCACACTTTCCCTGACCACCTTCTTGTTGCTAACATAGCTGTAGAAACCCTTCTTGTTACCTTTCACATCCCTTGATAGCTGCAATTCCAGTTGTGCTTGGCCTTCCTAATTACACCCCTGCATGCTTGAGCAATATTTTTATATTCCTCCATAGTCATCTGTCCAAGTTTCCACTTCTTGTAATATTCCTTTTTGTGTTTAAGCTCACTGAAGATTTCTCCGTTAAGCCAAGCTGGTTGCCTGCCATATTTGCTATTCTTTCTGCACATCTGGATGGTTTGTTCCTGCACCCTCAGTAAGGCTTTTTTAAAATCCAGCCAGCTCTCCTGGACTCCCTTTCCCATCATATTAGCTTCCTAGGGGATCCTGCCCATCAGTTCTCTGAAGGAGTCAAAGTCTGCTTTTCTGAAGTCCAGGGTACATATTCTGCTGCTCTCCTTTCTTCCTTTTGTCAGGATCCTGAACTCGACCATCTCATAGTCACTGCTGCCCAGATTGCCACCCACTTCTACTTCCCCTACCAATTCTTCCCTGTTTGTGAGCAGCAGGTCAAGAGTAACACAGCCCCTCGTTGGTTCCTCTCACACTAGCACCAGGAAGTTGTCCCCAACACGCTCCAAAAACTGCCTGGATTGTCTGTGCACTGCTGTATTGCTCTCCCAGCAGATGTCAGGGTGCTTGAAGTCCCCCATGAGAACCAGTGCATGTGTCTGGAAACTTCTGTTAGTTGTCTGAAGAAAGCCTCATATAACTCATCCTCCTCGTCTGGTGGTCTATAGCAGACACCCACCACGATATCACCCTTGTTGCTCTGGCCTCTAAACTTAGCTCAAAGACTCTCAACAGGCTTTTCTCCAGTTTCATACTGCTCCTTTACATACAGTGCAACTCCTCCACCTTTTCTCACATGAATAATGTTGTGCACATGCTTAAATGTTTGCAGCTCAAGGCTTAAAGAAAAATGCCATTTCTTAGAACAATGATATAGACACAGAAGCAATGAGAAACACACACCAGATTATGATTAAATGCAGAGGCTACAAATTTATTAATCTATTAAGCAACAAGGAGCCATTCCCCAAATTACCGGACAGGGCTGATCCAGTGTGGAATTTAATCAGTGTGGGCATCAGTGGCCTCAGGTTCTACAGACTTGAGGATAGGCATGAGGGTAATGCCCATCAACATCTCTAGGCCTGCTTAGGGACCCTGGCAGGAAGCTTCAGTCCCAATCCATTCCCCTAATCCACATCAAAGGTACAAAACATGAGTTGAGGGGAGCCCCATGCTGCAGGAAACTGAAACGTCATGTTAGGGGCCCATGGTTACAAGCAGCCCACTGGGTTACAAAGACCTCATATTGGTCCCTCTCCCACTGCACTGACCATATTTCTTCAAATATTGTTTTCTTTTAGTTGAAACTGATTTAAGAGACTCGCCCTGGTTTTGATATCAATTATATTTGTGCAAAGCAGAAGGTACTGAATTTGTGAAAAATAACTAACTCATGAAACCCATATAGAAACAGCATTTTAAAAAGGTATTAATTTCAACTTCATAACAATTCAGTACTAATCATTAAGATAGTTTGGTATGATATGACATTTAAAAATAATTCTGGTTTATCCTTTGATGTAATTTAGTATGAACATACATTACACACTTTGGATTTCAGTCCCTGGACAATCACAGCTTTAATATATGTCAAGTGGGTGTTTTGCCTGAGTTGAAGGTTCAAACAAAATATTTTTGACAAATTTACAATGCGTACTACAACAATGAATATTATTTCAGCTGCTGCACATAAAGTATATCCAATATAGCAGCATTGCTCAATTTTATTTTATTTTATTATAGTTTGGGCTACATTTTAATACAGGGACTCTCTCATTGACCACTTCCCCGACCATGTTTTAGTGGTCAGAGGTGCATGTTAATAAAGCATCTTCTAAGTATGTTGAGCATACACTTAAATGCTTCTTTTCCTACCAACTATAGAAAAATTAAACAATCTTCATTAGTTTAGTAATTATATAGATTTGTACTTCATGGTAGTGTTGTTTTGAGTGGCAGGAACTTTTATTCAGAGCTCCAGTATTCACGTTTTCCTTGATCTGTTTATGCAGTAGTTTAGAATTGTTTAAATATAGCCCCTTTGGCTCAATTTTCTAAACTTAAATGTCTTTGACAATACTTGCAAGGGTTATGGGCAATCTGATTATGATTTGCAAGGAAATTCAAAAGGAAAAATAAAGCAAAAAAAGCCCTTGGCCTTTTGGGTACTCTCTCTGAGTGACCTCAGTGGCCAGCTCCTTGTCACTGCTGAAGGAAATACATGCTTAAAATATACAGATGAATCGATACACTTGCAAAGAGTAAAACTACCATCTAATCATGAATAATCCCAAAGACTCATGACATGCAACCCATGGAAAAGCTCCAGCTACATGCTCTCTCATAGAGTAAATAAACAACTTGGTGAAAAATGTTTTCCTGTACTGTTTAAAAACAATTTGATATAAAACCACATCATCCGTTCATCAGTTTCTGCCCAAGGTGAATTTCAAATTCATGAGCACAGCATTACTAATGCTCTAATCCAGGGATCGGCAAGCTATGGCACGTGGCCCGCCAGGCAGGCCCAGCCGGTTTGTTTACCTGTCGCATCTGCAAGTTCAGCCAATCGCAGCTCCCACTGGCCACAGTTCGCTGCTCCAGGCCAATGGGGGCTGCTGGAAGCGGTGGCCAGCACATCCCTCAGCCCATGCCGCTTCCCACAGCGCCCATTGGCCGCTTCCCACAGTGAACCATGGCCAGTGGGAGCTGCAATCAGCCGAACCTGCGGAAGCAGCAGGTAAACAAACCGCCCTGGCCCTCCAGGGGGCTTACCCTAGCGGGCCACATGCCAAAGGTTCCCGATCCCTGTGTTAATCACAGGCTTCATCTGTGGAACCCTATGTACTGAGCATCTTTTTGATCTCAGTTACACTAGTTTTATATTAGCATAACTACAAATGTTAAATCAGGAGTAAATCCATTTAACACTGGTAATCATAAGATCAGAACTAGGTCCACTTTATCCATTGGTTATCTGTGTTGTCAGTGCAACATAACAAGTGCTCTTCATCAGTGTTACTGTAGACATGTCTTCTCATTGCACTCTCTGGAATTATTTGTATTCCCAGCAAAATACAGGCAAAGCAGCATTTTAAATGGAATAAATCACGCATCCTCCTTTTCCAAGTAACAAAGAATATCCTTTTACTTCTCTACAGAGTCCTTCAGACCACTCCTTTGGCTACTGAAATGGAACCTCTTATTCAATTATTCTGTCTGAATTAAAAAAAAGCACATGACAACATTTATAATGTGCATAATTTATAATATTTATAATATTGCAGGATTCAGTCCAGTTGCCTGCCTCATTTAATGTAGATGGAAACTTCCTTTGTGTCCCAGGGGTTTACTACTAATCTGCCAAATCAACAATACATATCCAAAATAGCTTCCATTCCAGAGGTTCCATCCTCCACTCTCACTAAAGTCAATGGCAAAAACAGGAGTAAGACTGGGTCCAGAGCAGGGGTTAAAGTAAGTTGAGTGACTTACCTGTACACTGGGACCAGCTCTGGCCCCCGGAAGGAGCGGGGCCTAGGGCAGAAGGGGCCGGGCTGAGGGGGTCAGAGCCAGGTAAGGTAAGTGCTCCCTCCCCTCCCACCGGGTAGCAGTAGCAGCCAGGGGCTCTGGCGGCTATTTAAAGGGTCTGGGGCTCCCCTGCTACTGCCCCGGTCCTTTAAATAGCCCCCAGAGCCCTGGAGTAGTGGCAGCGGGGCTCTGGGGGCTATTTAAAGGGCTGGGGTGGTAGAAGCGGGGGAGCCCCGGGCCCTTTAAATAGCCGCCGGAGCCCCGCAGCCGCTACCCCAGGGCTCCAGCAGCGGGGCAGTGGCGGCAATTTAAAGGGTCTGGGGCTCCAGCCACTGCTGGGAGCCCCAGGCCCTTTAAATTGCCCCCTGGGGAAGCTGGGCTGCCCCAGTATGGTGCACCAGCTCTTGCTGGTACACCGTACCGAGGCGTACTGGCTTACTTTTACCTCTGGTCCAGAGTGTGCAAGAAACTATGTAAATTCAGTAAATAAACTGATCTACTTACAAACAATTGTAAGGCATGGAGCAGCAAATATTAGGAAAAAGCGTACTGATCATTTGCTTTGCTTACTGTACATTAAGCCTATGATCTTACTGACTTAGAGACTTTCAGTGCATAATAGTGGATAACACAGAAGTAAATGTTGCAAGGAAAGAAAAACTGATTTTTTTGTGTATTGCAAAACTTTTGTGTATTGCCCATTGATTAGTCTGGTACTAAAGCCCTATAAGGTTTTGTTTGAGCACAAACCCAGCTAGTGGCTGAACACCATTTTTTTTCTTACCCCACCTCCCTGTTCCGCCCCCCGCCCCTGCAGTCATATTACTTTGGCATATTTTGAAACGTTTCCTTTTGGTAGCTCTAAGGAAATAATATTGCAGTCAGACCGGAGTCCAAATCCTGGTTCTAGCACTTACTTGATTTGTGATCTTGCCTAAGTCATTTGAGTTCTGTATGATTTTTCAAAATACAAATGTGATGAAAATGATGCTTAGATACTTCTATAGAGTATGCAGAAGTATTCTGTCTGATTATTATTCATAAGTGTTATGTGCCCAGAACACATGTCATCTCCCTTAAATTCTTTAATTTCTTACATTACAGAACTACAGGCAAAAGAAGTATTACCTTTCCTAGACACATGGGTTCTGTTTTCTGTTGGTTCTGCCTTGGTTTGGTTTCAGACAGCTGTCCCTCATCCAGGTGCTGATCTCAGGTGGACATTCAGAGAACCAGCAAATGGTGGTGGTCTTGTTTGTCATAAAGGGGATGCAGGCTTACATGTTGCCTGCATGATGCTGGCATCTTCCCAGCTCTCCCAGTGGCTTCAGATAGATATTGAAATGGATGGGAGAGACCCCACATGTGAGAGTCTTGGAGACTGAGGGAACAGTTACCCATAAAAACCCTTTCATTTCAGAAGGAAAAATCTCAGCCATTTCAGGATATTTTTGTCTAACCCTTGGAAGTTGAACAGGAGAGCTTGGTGGTCCATAGTATCAAATGCTGCAAAGAGGTCCATGAATATGAACATTATTTTCCCTGTCTATGGTCAGGAGCAAAGGAAGGACTGTTCTTATGGTTAAGGCACTTGTCTGGGACTTCAAAGACTTGGCTACAGAAATCCAGTACGATTTTAAGCAAGATACTTAGTCTCTGTTTACTATCTGTAAAATGGAGCTCCTTCCCTACCTCACAGAGATGTTCTGTGAATAAACAGATGAATGGTTGTGAGGCACCAAGATGATATTCTGGTGGGGGGCCATATAAATAAAGAGATCATTAGAGCAACTGGGGCTGTCTCCGTCCCATACCTTGAAGCCTGACTGGTGGGGATGCTGGAGGGTGGCAACAGATATGTGATGCTGAAGATATTTTTTAGCTTGCTTAGAAATGGGAGGCTGGAAACTGAGAAGTAATTTGCAAAGTTGCTGGTAACAAGCAAATATTTCTTTGGTATTGGATAGATTATTCCACGCTGGGGTGGGAGGGGAATTCCGTCTTCAAAGGTGCTGTTGATGCACTCTGTTAGAAGACGTCCTAAGTGTTTCCTACTCTTTCTCACCACCCAGGAAAGATGTGGATCATAGTCACAGGCAGTTGTCCCTGAGTAATGCCAGTATTGGTGTAAAAAAGGTCTATAAAATCATTGCTGTATAAAAATGTAAAATGTATTTCTACATACTGTAAACTTATATATATCAGAGAGAAGGGGGGTGAGGTAATAACTCTTATTGGACCAACTTCTGTTGGTGGAAGAAACAAGCTTTTCAGCTACACAGAGCTCTTCTTCAGGTCTAGTTCCTCCTCTCCCCGAGTATGGAGAAAGACATTTTAAATTTTTTATAGCAATTTTTCATTTGTAACCTGTTATTGTGCAAAGGTTTGTATGTGGAAAGATTATTGCTCATATACAGCAAACAGCCTATCCCTATAGTATACTTTTGCACAGAATGCATATTTATTAGAATCCACAAGTATGTACCAAAGGAATATATGTCTTGCTTTGCAGCAAATGGAGAATTGAAACTTTTATTTAACTTTTTAATTTTAACAAGAAAATGCAGCAAAAATGTTTTACAGAACTATGAAGTCAAGCCTCAGTTCTTTTACTAAGTGTCTTCAGCTGCTGGAGGTATGTCGAACCTTAATGGCCACTTAAGACCTGCCTTACAATGTCTTTTGTGTGTTACAGTATAATACAATGCCTTAGTGTTACAATAGATTTTTAAAAATCTTGTTACTCAATGTATTGAATAATAGATTAAGAAGGAAAAGTAGAAGAAAATTATAACAAAGACAGTAAACACATATTTAAAATACATTTAGAATATTTTTCTCATTTTTAAAATAAAAAAGTTTGATTAGCTGTAAATCTTTTTGCAGCTTACTTTGAAGTCTCCAGTGTTCCATTGTTACTTTCAATAGTGAATCACAGGGGGCTGAGACACTACAGTTAAAATATTATTAGAAAATCTAAATCAAAGTAATGTTTCAAAAGCCTGTGAAATGCTGTTGAAAGAAGTAGCATTAGGGTTAGTGGCAAAGAATGTAGCTTTTTGTATAATTGTACAGAACTGTTGCATTTTGATGAAGACCTATGTCGTTAGGGAGACAAAGGAATTAAGAGCTTTAAAAAAGTATTTAAAACAAATGAAATCTGCAAGTGCCTGTGTGATGAGGAGTGGAGGCTATCAAGTACTCATAATCTTGTTCTCTAGATGACAGAGTGAAATTATATGGAGTTATTTTCACATATTGTCTGCAAATTGTAAACAGGCATTAAGGTGAGTAAAATAACAGAGAGTAAATCTGTACAACTGCTGATATATATTGTTGCCCTCAAGTGGCTAGTCACAGAGCCCTAGGGACATTCCTGTTGGGAGTAGAAATTTGTGGTAATCAGGTATTTCTTTGATGCAAGCTTGTTGTGTCTCAAATAGCACAGGAAACAGCCTCTTTTGCTCACAACACCAAGAACAGCCTTTACATCTGACCAAAAAAAACCTCTCCGCAGGTTTATTTGAGGGTCATACACCATGCTTTCATCTGCCCTTGCTAGCTGTTTGTCTGCCTCTGTATGCTCTCGTTCTCTCTCCATATACATATACGTATACATATACACACCCTCTCTCTGTCCACTCAGTCCAAAACCTCTTGGGATGTTCACAAACCCATTTTATCTTAAGTGGGGATGTGACAGGACATGCGTACCCCACATTAGGCAGGAAAGGGTTAATCCCACACTATGGATGGCGGAAGTCCTTCCCCTTAGACCAGATTGGGCATGCTCCAAATGCTGCACTAGTATAAAGGAAAAAAGCCCACCTCATTCTGGGCTGACCGCTGGGGAGGAAGGACACTCAGTGGAGGCTCCAGCCTGGGAGCCACTTCAGCCCCCAATTGCAGAAACCAGAGAGCCTCAGGCCCAGACTGGAAACCAGTTGCTCCCAGCCAGTCGACAGGTGTCGGAGTCCCAACCAGCTACCCGTACCAAGGACCTCAGAGATCCCAAAGACGAATGGACCCTGGCTTTGGAACTCTCAGTACGAAGTGGCCCAGGGGCACATAGTGAGTGGTACCTCACACCTGAAGACAGTCAGTATGTTGCAGTAGGATCCCCGCTGGCTGGGTTGTGACCACACTCACCGCTGACAGGGCTCTGTGCCGGGACCCAGTGGAGAGGGAGGGGCTGGGTCCCCCTACCATTCCTACTGGTGGCAGTCCACTTCTTTGACTCTGGCTATTAGGCCACACAGCCCTGACCTCAAGGGCAGTGCTATTGACTCTGGCCACTAGGCCACACAGCCCTGACCCCAAGGGTTGCTGTGTTGAATCTGAACACTGTGTCTTATCGTGGTGAGGCCTGAAAAAGTCTGGTAGACGGTGACTGTGGTGTTACCACCCCATCACCCTGTTGTAACAGGGGATGGGTGGTGTGCTTATACCGCTACAGTAGGGCTTTTTAATCAACTTATCCTGATCATTATGATAATTGAAGGGTGTGTTCACACCAGCCTCGAAGAGGTTTGTTATGCAAGCAATCACCATTACCTCTCAGCAAAACGATATAATAAAAATAGATAAACCTCTTACGCCTTTTCCTCCGTAGCTAAACCCACTCTGCTTATTCTCAGAGTCACAGGCATATGCAGTCCAGAGAGTCTGTTTAGCAGTCCCTGGAGGTTCATGCTTAATCTTTCTTTTTCTGTTATGTGATACATCAGTATGGAAGCATATCCCACATCGAGATTATAATAGGTCTCTAGGGGTTCTGAAATGTCTGTCCCCAAGTTGTTGACAGCAGTGAGCTTCACACAACAAGAGAAGCCTGTATTAGTTCATTTTATGGCAGAGTCTCCACTAGTTAGTGGCATTTCCTTTAAAAGACTCAGCCTTCTTGTAGTCTTTTTACAAGTTAGAGTGACTGGTTTGTGTAATAACAAATAAATTCTCCCCGAACACCTTCTCAAAGAAGGTAAGACAATTTAGGTAATCTCTTTGCAAATATTGTACTTGGAGATAATGGCACATAATATAAAATAATACAATAAAGCAACCATTATGTAAATATCTCCTCTTATCACTTGGAGGTTCATTGTTTAGGGATCTGACTCCCGTTACACATATGTATTGGTTCTAACCCTGTCATCTAATTACCATAGCTCTAGCCTTGTCAAATACCCAATGATACTCAAAGCAGATTAATGCTCAGTCTTAGCATTATAGGAAAACTGAACAAATCTTTCTCTCTGCCATGTATAAAAAAAGGATTTTCTTATATCTGTACTTAGATTACCTGTTGATAAATAAGTACAAGAAGAAATCAGTTAGGTCTTGTGGCTAGGTAATGGATTTATATAGCAGTCATGGGTACATTATTAATGTCTACAAAGAAATGATATCTCTTGCTCAGTAAGTGAATCATGTGGGCACTTCTTAACTTAGCCTTAGGAAAAGTTTTAATATCTCATCATCCATTACAATAAGAGAAACAATCTCCTCTAAGCTATCAGTGTGACATAATCCACTACATTATTATAAATAATACATTGCACTTCTACAGAGCCTTCTGACTGGGGCCTGTACCAGTAAGAATGAATTAAGAATCACCACACTCCTTTGACTTTGTGATTATCCCCATTTTACAGTTGAGAAAAATGAAGCAGAATGGTTAAATGACTTCCTGAAGGTCCCAAACAGAATGTGTGACAGTTATAGAAAGAGAATCCAGATCCCTCCCACTTGCATGCCTGGAGCCTTTACCTGTGGGATGGTAGTGGCAACCACAACCTGAAGGAGTCCCTGATAGGACAGCTCAGCAGTGGTAGCAAGAGGATGACTTGCCGCAACAAGTGTGGATGCCGAAGTGGTTGGGCCAAGGGACTCGGGAATGTGGTTGCGGATGGATGGGGGAAGCTCTGGCTAGCTGGTCCCTGGCCTAGTAAAGCTGGAACCAGAAGACAATCTGGAGGCCTTCCTCCCTAATTTCAAGAAAGTGGCAAGTGCAGCAGGTTGGGAGGAGTCTATTTGGGTGGCCCGCATAGCACTATCCCTGGTGGGTGAGGCACAGGCAGCCTAGTGACGGGTAGTGGTAACCGACAAGTAGGTGAGCTCCTATGATGTGGTGAAGGTTGGGACTGTCTCCAGAAGTATGCAGGCACTGGTTTCAGGTTAAACCATTTCCATAGGTGGGGGTGTGTGTACAACCCTGGGTAGTAGCTCAAAGATCATGGGACCTCATGGCTTGGTGGCTACAGCCTGAGAGCATTTCAATAGAGAAAATCATGGATCAGATCATCCTGGAACAGTTCTTAAAAGTCCTATGCAAGGGGGCCCAGAGATGAGTAAGGTGATTTCAGCCTGCCTCACTGGGGAGGCAGTAGAACAGGCAGAAGCCATCTCTGGGACCAAAGCAGACAAGTGGCTTGAACAGCATGGCAGATTGAGAGCAGCCCAACAGGAGGAGTTTCAGAGAAGCTCTCGATGGAAAAAAGATCCCAAATAGCCCAGTACAGGGGGTTGCATAGAAGCCACATGGGCCCTGGATAATCCAACAGTCTAGTGGAAGCACTTTGGGGGAATACTAATGGTGGTAGCTGGGGAAGACTTATGGTGCTCTTTAGATGTGGGAAACCTGGGCAGATTAGGTAAGAATGCCCAGGAATGGAATGTGATTACCTAGGGGCTGTTTTTACAGTGACCCTATGGCCTGGGGTTTGCTCTGAATGACACAGGGTCTTAGCCATATGTGGTACCAGTCAGACAGGAGGAGTGGTAGTGGAAGGCTTGTGGACCCTGTTTGTGGGTACACCCATGTCTGGGAAGATGAGAGCAACTTTAAAGAAGATGGACCAGCATTTCCTTGTACATGTCTTGTGTATACATGGGGAGATACATTACACCATGGCAATGGTTGGACTGTGGGGGTCCAAGGCTGGAGAGCTCAGCTACACAATGGGATAGTCAAGAATTTGCCTTGGCCAGAGATCTTGGGGAAAAATTGGCTGGGTTTCCCAGTCCTGATGCAGGAGAGAGTAGACTAACAGCCTAAGGAAGAGAAGCCTCATAGAACTGTAGGACTCGAAGGGACCTCAAGGCAGGACTAAGTATTATCTAGGCCAGTGGTTCTCAAAACTGGTCTGCCGCTTGTTCAGGGAAAGCCCCTGGCGCGCCGGACCGGTTTACCTGCTGCGTCTGCAGGTTCTGCCGATCGTGGCTCCCACTGGCTGCGGTTCGCTGCTCTAGGCCAATGGGGGCTGCGGGAAGCGGCGCAGGCCAAGAGACCTGCTGGCCGCTCTTCCCACAGCCCCCATTGGCCTGGAGCAGCAAACTGCAGCCAATGGAAGCTGCGATAGGCCGAACCTGCGGACGCAGCAGGTAAATAAACTGGTCCCGCGCGCCAGGGGCTTTCCCTGAACAAGCGGCGGACCGGCTTTGAGAACCACTGATCTAGACCATCCCTGGCAGGTGTTTATCCAACCTGCCCTTAAAAATCTCCGATGATGGCGATTCAACAACCCCCCTAAGCAATTTATTCCAGTGCTTAACTACCCTGACAGGAAATTTTTCCTAATGTCCAACCTAACCTACCCTTGCTGCAATTTAAGCCCATCGCTTCTTGTCATATCCTCAGAAGTTAAGAAGAACAATTTTTCTCCCTTCTCCTTGTAACAACTTTTTATGTACTTGAAAACTGTTATGTCCCCCTCAGTTTTCTCTTCTCCATAGTACACAAACCCATTTTTTTCAATCTTCTCTTATAGGTCATGCTTTCTAGACCTTTAATCATTTTTGTTGTTCTTCTCTGGACTTTCTCCAATTTGTCCACATCTTTTCTGAAATGTGACACCCAGAACTGGACACAATTCTCCAGTTGAGGCCTAATCAGTGCAAAGTGGAGTGAAAGAATTATTTCTATTGTCTTGCTTACAACAGTCCTGCTAATACATCCCAGAATGGTGTTTGCTTTTTTTGGCAACAGTGTTACACTTGACTCATATTTAGTTTGTGAACCCCTATGACTCCCAGATCCCTTTTCACAGTACTCCTTCCTACAGAGTCATTTCCCATTACGTATTGTGCAACTGACGGTTCCTTCCTAAATGTGTCCTTCTTGAATTTCATCCTATTTACTTCAGACCATTTCTCCAGTTTGTCCAGATCATTTTGAATTTTAATCCTATCCTCCAAAGCACTTGCAACCCCTTGCAGCTTGGTATCGTCCTCAAACTTTATAAGTGTACTATCTATGCCATTATCTAAATAATTGATGAAGGTATTTAATAGAACCAGACCCAGAACTGATCCCTTCGAGACCCCACTCGCTATGCCCTTCCAGCTTGAGTGTGAATCACTGATAACTACTCTCTGGGAATGGTTTTTCAACCAGTTATGTACTCACCTGATTGTAGCTCTATTGTTTATGAGAAGGTCATGTGAGACTGTATCAAAAGCTTTACTAAAGTGCAGATATATCACATCTACTGTTTCCCTTCCATCCACAAGGCTTGTTACCCTGTCAAAGAAGCAGGTTGATTTTACATGATTTGTTCTTGACAAATCCATGCTGACTGTTACTTATCACGTTATTATCTTCTATGTGTTTGCAAATTGCTTAATGATTTGCATCTTTATCTTCCTATTATTTTTCCATTATCTTTTCATGGATAATGGAAAGGGGTGTAGGGAGCTGAAAGCTCAAGTAGAGATGGTGGAGTGAGGCCAAGAGGAAGCACTCAATCATCATCAGATATATGAGAACAGCTAAAAAGGTATAGACAAGAACTAGAGGATGTAAGCATCTTCCAGAAGAAGATTATCCATCAGTTGAAGGGACTGGAACAAAAATTTGCACAGGTTAGGGTGGAGACAGAGGGTGGGAGACATCCGTGTTTAATGCTGGAATAGTAGTTGGCCACACTCTGGATAGAGAAGGGGGCCCTGGAATAGAATGTGATAGCAGAGGTGAATCAGGTACAATGGGGATCCAGACAGAGCTTCAAGATCTGCAGGGTATAGTGAATACCTAGATAGTACCACATCAGCAGACCAGAGCTCAGATAAGAGGCTAGGGGTGAAAGTAATGCTGCTTCACAGGAAGAATGGCAGAGAACACCTGTTTTATGGGTTCTGTTATGAAGCTGAGGAACTACCATAGCAACTGGTGGCCACAGAACACAAGTGATAGAAAATTCAGCAAGAAAAAGAACAGCTGGCTGTGGAACTTTGGGCCACTCAGGCAGGGCCGGCCCACAACATTTTGGCACTGAGGCGGGGAGCTCAAATGACTCCCCCATATCCCCTTGCTTGGGCCAAAAATTTGAAAGGTCTCAATTCTGCCTTCTTTCATGGTACTGCTCTGCTACCTACCCCAATAAAGGAGACTAACAACTTAAAATGCCTTGTTCAAATATTTTAAGTAACACT
The DNA here is from genome assembly GCF_009764565.3 of Dermochelys coriacea. Classification (NCBI taxonomy): domain Eukaryota; kingdom Metazoa; phylum Chordata; order Testudines; family Dermochelyidae; genus Dermochelys; species Dermochelys coriacea. The sequence goes on along the minus strand of NC_050068.2, from coordinate 188,519,283 downwards.
TAACTTTCAAATGCCTGAACAGCAAATGTAACTTTTCTTGTCTGCATAGTAAACACTGGCATTTTTATTGGTTTGAATAATCAAAGTGGTGCTTTTCATGCCTTCTTGGTTGCAAAGATTTGAACTGCTTCCTGCTGAAGGTCCACAGTCTGGGCCAGCTCATGCTCTATTGAGATGGTTGCAAGGCTGACCAGCCTCTCCAGTGTTATTGTGGAGTGTAGATGTGTTATTATTAACTTCAGCTTGGAGAAGCTGCGTTCTCCACTGGCAACTGTTACAGGAAGTGTTAGAAGTATGCACAGAGCAACAAAAGCATTTGGAAAGAGGGTGGTTATCTTATTTGTACACATATATTCCAGAACAGCTTTTAGAGTTGATCCTGCTGAAATGTATCTTAAAAGGGCTTTCAGTTCATCACCTAAATCAATATCACACATGTCATCATATTCAACACTGTTTCAAGTGCCCTGCATTGCTGGTGTAGATCTTCTTCAGGTATAGTGAAGAGTTTTGGAATATCATACAACATCCAGGACACTTCACACGATCCATTGTCTACAGCCAAGCTCTAAGATACAATCCATTTGCTCCAATCCCTCAGACAGAGACAAATACCTACAAGATCTCTATGAAGCATTCTTAAAACTACAATACCCACCTGCTGAAGTGAAAAAACAGATTGGCAGAGCCAGAAGAGTACCCAGAAGTCACCTACTACAGGACAGGCCCAACAAAGAAAATAACAGAATGCCACTAGCCATCACCTTCAGCCCCCAACTAAAACCTCTCCAGTGTATCATCAAAGATTTACAGTCTATCCTGAAAAATGATCCCTCACTCTCACAGATCTTGGGAGACAGACCAGTCCTCACTTACAGACAGCCCCCCCAACCTGAAGCAAATACTCACCAGCAACCACACACCACACACCAGAACCAGTAACCCAGGAACCTATCCTTTCAACAAAGCCCGCTGCCAACTGTGTCCATGTATCTATTCAGGGGACACCATCATAGGACCTAATCATATTAGCCATGCCATCAGAGACTTATTCACCTGCACATCTACCAATGTGATATATGCCATCATGTGCCAGCAATGTCCCTCTGCCATGTACATTGGCCAAACTGGACACTCTCTACGCAAAAGATTAAATGGACACAAATCTGACATCAGGAATCATAACATTCAAAAACCAGTATGAGAACACTTCAACCTCTCTGGCCACTTAGTAAAAGATTTAAGGGTGGCAATTTTGCAACAGAAAAACTTCAAAAACAGACTCCAACAAGAAACTTCTGAGCTTGAATTAATATGCAAACTAGATACCGTTAACTTGACTTTTTATAGAGACTGGGAGTGGCTGGGTCATTACACATATTGAATCTATTTCCTTAAGTTAAGTATCCCCACCTTCTTGTCAACTGTCTAAATGGGCCATCTTGATTATCACTACAAAAGGTTTTTTCTCCTGCTGATAATAGCTCATCTTAACTAATTAGCCTCTCACAGTTTGTATGGTAACTTCCAACTTATCTATCTATCTATCTATATGTTCCATTCTATGCATCCGATGAAGTGGGCTGTAGCCCATGAAAGTTTATGCTCTAATAAATTTGTTAGTCTCTAAGGTGCCACAAGTACTCATGTTCTTTTTGCAGATACAGACTAATACGGCTGCTACTCTGTAACCAAATATACTGCTGTGTTCCTTGAGCTGCATGAAACATTCTTCAACTGCCTTTTTGCACAATCTAGCATGTGGTTAAATAATTCAACTTTTGAATTGTTGTTTGGGATCTCTTATGGGATTATCCCGTGCCTCGTAATCAAAATGTCTTCTTCTTCGGTGACTCTTGTATTCTTGAATGGGTGGGAAAATAGCTTCAGCATGAAGTTCCTCTGACAACTTCTGTGCAGTCTTCAGAACGTTTTGAAATCCCTCATCTGTAAGGGATGTAAGAGTATACGTATGACTTTGCTTTGTCCAGTTGTTCCATTGCTCCAGATATATCAACACCTTGGAGTCTCTTGCTTACAACATTTATTTCAAACAGTATGTCAGACCAAAACACAAAGCCACACAGAAATTTGAAATTATGTATGTTTCTGGTGATTCCATTTCCTCTGCCACTGTTCTCCCATGAACAGTTCCTGTCATAGCATTATCCTCCATAGCATGAAGGTTTAGTAGATGTAGCTACTTGCTCCTCTATCTCAGCAGCCCCACCACCTGGTGAAGATTCCTTACCCACTCTGAACTCTAGGGTACATGAAAGACCCCCTAAATTTATTCTTACCAGTTTAGGTTAAAAACGTCCCCAAAGTACGAACTTTGCCTTGTCCTTGAACAGTATGCTGCCACCACCAAGCGTTTTAAACAAAGAAAAGAGAGGAAAGAGACCACTTGGAGACGTCTTCCCCCAAAATATCCCCCCAAGCCCTACACCCTCTTTCCTGGGGAAGCTTGAGAATAATCCTCACTAATTGGTACAGGTGAACACAGACCCAAACCCTTGGATCTTAAGAACAATGAAAAATCAATCAGGTTCTTAAAAGATGAATTTTATTTAAAGAAAAGGTAAAAGAATCACCTCTATAAAATCAGGATGGTAAATACTTAACAAGGTAATCAGATTCAAAACATAGAGAATCCCTCTAGCCAAAACCTTAACTTACCAAAAGACACAAAAACAGGAATATACCTTCCTTCCAGCACAGCTGGAATTTTACAAAGCCATTAAACAAAAGAATATCTAATGCATTTTCTAGCTAGATTACTTACTAACTTTACAGGAGTTGTAAGGCTGCATTCCTGTTCTGTTCCCAGCAAAAGAATCACACAGACAGACCAAACCCTTTGTTCCCCCCCTCCAGATTTGAAAGAATCTTATCCCCTCATTGGCCATTTTGGGTCAGGTGCCAGCGGCGTTACCTTAGCTTCTTAACCCTTTACAGGTGAAAGGATTTTGCCTCCAGCTGGGAGGTATTTTATAGCACTGTATACAGAAAGGTGTTTACTCTTCCCTTTATATTTATGACACACCCAAATACAGTCAATTGACAAATTACCGCAACTTAGTGGTGAACGAGAATATTTCTGATTTGGATAGCAAGAGAACCTAAAGCCACAGTGACAACATCTGCTTGCGAAATTTTGAGGCACTGAAGCAAAGATTCACTCTTTAACATTAAGTCTCAAATTAGGAACTAAACATGATGAATTGGATACAAATTGTAAACCATATGAAGATAAATGTTTAGTTTTATAAGCTGAAACTGTTGGTGTCAATGTACCGATGGGAGAGGCTTTAGAAAATAATGTACTCTTTCATCTCAGGACAGATATCTGAAAACAATAGAAGATTCCATGCTGTTCGTTTAATGGAACATGCCAAGTGGCAAGACACTATTCAGAAATTGAATATTTTAGAAAACAGCGAGAACCTCATGCCCCAGCACCTGCAATTCCCATTGATGTAATAGGCGGTGTAATCGTACCTCAGTGGATCACAACTGAGGATGCCAAATTCAGGGCGAACTGCTGAGAAATAGGGCAGATACACCCCAAGACTGGTGGCTAATCCCCCATAGGATGTACCAATTCAGCAACAAAAGTAAACTCCTGTTTCGCCACACTGGCTAACAAAAAACATAAAAGCAGTTTCCTCAGGCATTCCAGTTCTTATATCACCACCAAAAACACTGGATTCAGAGATGAGTGGTTCTTTACAACCCATCTCATCAAATAATAGTTTCTTCTGATCCCAAAGGACCAGCCTTACACCCAGGCCAATATATAACTTAGATCATACCCAAAAATCATGTTGATGCCAGTCCTTTAGTATCTAAAATATAAAGGTTTATTCATAAAAAGAAAGAAAGATGAGAGTTAAAATTGATTAACGGAACCAATTACATACAGTAATTGCAAAGTTCTTGATTCAGGCTTGTAGCAGTGATGGAATAAACTGCTGGCTTAAGTCAAGTCTCTGGAATACATCCACAGCTTGGATGGGTCATTCAGTCCTTTGTTCAGAGCTTCAGTTTGTAGCAAAGTTCCTTCAGAGGCAGGATTGAAGACAAAATGGAGGTGTTTCCAGGGCCTTATAGCTTTTGCCATGTTGAGGACATCCCATTGTTCTTACTGTGGAAAATTACTGCAAGAAAATGGTGTTTGGAGTCACATGGGCAAGTCGTGTGTTCATGCCCAATTTCGCTCAGTCATTGCAGGAAGCCATTACCTACACTTCCGACAATACGTTTACATGACAGTCCACTCAATGTAGATGGGCATCTCCCATGGTCCATTGTCAACCAAGTGTTTCTTGATGAGCCACTTAATTTGAATAGTCCCTCCAAGATGTGCTGGCTAGCTACCTTGTGGGCGGTACTCCAGGAGCAAACATTTGAAATCCAGGTATAGAGCCAATACTTAAAACTTCAAATACAAAAATGATACATGCATACAGATAGCATAATCATAACCAGCAAATAATAGCCTTTTCGTAGACACCTCACTTGACAGCCTTTGTACAAGATTTGCTGCAAATATATAGCAGTAGTTGCAACAATGATCTAGATCCCACTGATCTATATGGTGATATTTTAATCAGATAACATCACAGTTGGAAATGCTCAATATTTCTTGGAGATGGTCCTGAAAGGTAGACTCCTCTAATTTCTACACAGCACTTTCTTTAGCCTGTCCATTGTTTGTTAGTTTTATTTGAGAGGATAAACACCTCATACTTTAATCTGTAAAGTTGGGTTAAAAAGATGGCAAGAACAACAGGAATCAAATTTTATTTTTCAGAATTAGATGAGGCTCGTTAGGAATTCAGTCCCAGCAAATTTTTTATGCAGTGTACAACTTGATAATCTCTTTAGTTTTCTTTGTCCTCATTTTAAAATATACTTATTTGGTAGTCATACTGTTATGTGAGATTTGCATCAAATGTTGCAGTCTGAGAATGTTGTTTTGCTCTTTTTTAAAAAACATTTCCAATTCAGCTGAAAGAATTGTATTATATTCTTAATCAGAGCTCTGACTTTGGAACAAAGTCAGAGAAATTTACAGCTATTTCCCATGTTCAGATGAGTTTTTGATTGTACTGCTTTTCTTTCAGTGAACCTTATGGGAAGTATTTTGAATCTGGCATTTCCTGCTGCATTTCCTTTATTAGTTTGGCTTGTTCCCTATTTTTGTATGTATATTTATGAGAAGAAATAAGAAACTGTGATAAAAATTCATAAAAAACTCTGATATTAGAAAAATCATTAAAGAGTCATAAAAGAACGTTTAATATTAAACAAGCACTTCTTCTGATGGTTAAACAATTTTAAAGCACCCTGTAAACTCTCTTACGTTTACTTAATAGGGTTTTTATACTGCCAGTGCTTGTTATGACGTGATTTTTAAGCAAAATGTCTAACCCCACCCAGAAGCCAAAAAATGCCAGTTATAATTTAAAACTCTGTTTAAAAGTATGCTGACACATCTGGCATATCTTGGTTTGCCCACGTTTCTTTAAATTCATTTACACAGTCAAAGCCTTAATTACAGAAGTTCTTTTATTCCCCTAGAGCAGACAATAGGGATCATAACAGCAAAATATTCATCCATTATCCTTTCTCAGACCCATCCCCCATCCACGCACACACTTACCCCAGCACCTACTTTCTCAGAGAGGGAAGAAAACCTTTACATTATTACATAGGTGATTCATGAGGTCATGTACTTCTCACCATGTGAACTTTCATATTGTTGGAATAGGTCAAATGGGTGCAGTTTTCCTTTTAATATTTTTTCTTATTGTAGCTTATCACATAGTGACTTCTTAAAAATAGAATCTTTATCATATATGTAGGCCATTCAATCATTTTTCACTGAGAAAATGTCCTTTTTGAAGTCCTGAATTTGTCTTTAATCTCCCTTTGAGCCATTTTGCTTGATTTTATGTTTTAAGATAAAAAATGTAAGCCAGTCTGATTCAGTCTACATATTTTGCAGTTTTGTTTGCTTCCATTCCATTCCCTTGCAACTTTCTTTTAAGCTATGTAGGTAAAGATTTTTTTTTAACCTGTCCACATTTCTTTTCCTTTTTAATCCTTGGATGTGTCTGGCTCACTTTTTCTTATCTTTGAAAATACTATTCTTGCTCAAGTACTAACATGTACAGTAGGACTCTCAATATTTTCCCTTTGTTGGATAGAGATCTTCCTTTGGCTATTCTATTTTGTCTTCTCTAACTAGTTCTTTTCAATTTTTGTGTTCTGACTTGGTTTTTTGATGGTTTTAGCTTAAGTAATAACCTGTCAGGCAGAACTTTATCAAGAGTTTTCTAAAAGTCAGGATAAACTGTGTTCTGTACAAGCCCATACCTGTTTTAACTGTGACCCCTTTGAGGAGTCTGAAGGATAGATAATCCCAGTACTAGATGGCAATCTATTTTTATGTGATGGATTTTAAACTGGAATACATGTGGTTTTCTTGATCCTTCTTTTTTAAAAAGTGATTTAATATTTATTTGCTTGAATTCATCCACACTAATCTTCACTTTTGATTCAGTAATCTTGGAATTTATCTTGAGTCGTTACCAGTGTTAATGGTCTATATTGTATTGTCACTATTAAATGAGAGCGGCATTTATTTAATATGAAAGAAAGGGCTCAGTAAAAAATACCCCTGCAGATTGTTTGAGGACCATAGCTCTGCAGCTAACAGTTATTTAACAGAAAATGTAATTGGCTCCTGAGCACCATTTTTGGCTGGCTCTATGGCTGCCCGCAATGAAGAGCTGTATCTCTGAATTTTGTGAAGTCCCTTCACCCCTACTTATAATTTTAGATAAATTTAGAATTTGCTCATCTCACACAACTGTAATTTTTTTGGAGCAGGCAGTTGTTAATAAAATATTTTAATTAATTACATTAGATTACACATGTGCTTAATGCATTAAATCTTTCTGTCACAACAATTATTCTGACCTCCAGTGGTGGTTGACCTGGTCTTGTGGTTGGCCTTGAGTTGGGAAGTAGGATTATTATAGTACTTCAGCAATGTAAATCATGAAGATTTGAAGCATGTAAATACTGAACAAGAATATTATCACGTAATACCTTTTATAGCATTATTAATCTTCAAAGAACTTTAACATTAATTATCACTACATCTCTTTGAGATAGGTAAGTAAATTATTCCATAAAAGTGAAATCCCGTCTTGGGGCCTGTGTTCAGAGTGCCATATACATTGGCAATATTGTCAGCTTCATGAGATCAAAAAATCATGGGATTTTTTTTAAAAGATTATATTGTCTGTTTTGTTCTGTCTTTCTATTTTCTATGTTTGAACTCCGCCTGCCCATTCTGTGTGTGTGTGTGTGTGTGTCTGTAAAACAATTGGTGATGCCCACTCTCCCAAATTTATTGGCTAAAGTGATTTTGACCCCACAGCAGGGGTTCTCACATCCTAATCTGCTCATCAATCTTCTCCCCCAGTCCCCACATTGGTTCCGTTCTCCCAGCCCCTTCAGTTCTGACTCCGTAGCTCACTTCTGATCCTCCTGGGGATCTCCATCCCCCTCTCCTAGGCCTGGGGGAGTGCAGTGGGATCACCTTCTCCACCTTGCAGATTTGGGGAGGAGGGCCCAGCTCCAGAGGCTCTTCACCCCCTTCCAAAGCTGGGCTTTGCAGGGAGGTAGGGAGGGAAGGGGAACAGAGATACTGTCCTCTCCCCATTGCTCACATGAGGGGAGGTGAAGGAGGGAGTAGACCCACCCAGAGCTGCTGAGTTCTTCCTGATCTCTCCTCCTTTGAGAATGGCTTTGGGTTGCTAGAGGAAGGTGGGAGAGGTCTGATTGATTGCACTTCCCCGAGAGGCAGGCTAGTGTTGCAGCAGGCAGCCAATCAGAGGAGTTGTAAGAATGCATGATAGAGATACAGTACCCACCTGCTGAAGGGAAGAAACAGATTGACAGAGCCAGAAGAGTACCCAGAAGTCACCTACTACAAGACAGGGCCAACAAAGAAAATAACAGAACGCCACTAGCCATCACCTTCAGCCCCCAACTAAAACCTCTCCAACGCATCATCAAGGATCTAAACCTATCCTGAAGGACGACCCATCACTCTCACAGATCTTGGGAGACAGGCCAGTCCTTGCTTACAGACAGCCCCCCCAACCTGAAGCAAATACTCACCAGCAACCACACACCACACAACAGAACCAGTAACCCAGGAACCTATCCTTTCAACAAAGCCCGCTGCCAACTGTGTCCACGTATCTATTCAGGGGACACCATCATAGGGCCTAATCACATCAGCCACACTATCAGAGGCTCGTTCACCTGCGCATCTACCAATGTGGTATATGCCATCATGTGCCAGCAATGCCCCTCTGCCATGTACATTGGCCAAACTGGACAGTCTCTACGTAAAAGAATAAATGGACACAAATCAGACGTCAAGAACTATAACATTCAAAAACCAGACGGAGAACACTTCAGTCTCTCCGGTCACTCAATTACAGACCTGAGAGTGGCTATCCTTCAACAAAAAAACTTCAAAAACAGACTCCAGCGAGAGACTGCTGAATTGGAATTAATTTGCAAACTGGATACAATTAACTTAGGCTTGAATAGAGACTGGGAGTGGATGGGTCATTACACAAAGTAAAACTATTTCCCCGTGTTATTTCCCCCCCCCACCCCACCCCCCACTGTTCCTCAGACGTTCTTGTTAACTCCTGGAAATGGCCCACCTTGATTATCCCCATAAAAGGTTTTCCTCCTCCCCCCCCTTCCGGCTGGTAATAGCTCATCTTAAGTGATCACTCTCCTTACAGTGTGTATGATAAAACCCATTGTTTCATGTTCTCTGTGTGTGTATATAAGTCTCCCCACTGTATTTTCCAACGAATACATCTAAAGATGTGAGCTGTAGTTCACGAAAGCTTATGCTCAAATAAATTTGTTAGTCTGTAAGGTGCCACAAGTCCTCCTTTTCTTTTTGCGAATACAGACTAACATGGCTGCTACTCTGAAACCTGAAGTGATTCAGTAGCTCTCTGGAAGATTCCTCTGTGGTGGAGGTCCCTTGAGGCCACAATGAGATTTACACCCTTCCACTACTAATGAAAAAAATCCGTGGAGCTCAAAAGACTTGAATTTCTACTGAGATGAAAGGGGTTTTACTCTTACAAGGAAGTGCATTTTATAATTCCCTGTACCAACTTTACTAAATTTTTCCAAGCACTATAATAATTTTCTCTGTGTACCCATGCACAATGGGTTGATAATTTACATGTGTTCATTCCAGGTACAATCTGTGTCTACTGAAACTGCTTCAGAGGATGGTGAAGTTGATAGTTATTTAAACTGCATTGGATTTAACTGCTCTCACAGTTATGATTTATCAGCTACCAACAGGAATTTTTTTTCTAATTAATGCTTTTTTTCACCAAAGCTTTTTCTCCTTTCAAAGATAACATGCCCTTGATCAAATTCCTTCCTTTCCCCCCACATTTTTGAAAGGATTCTTTTTTTTTTTAAAGAGCACTCTGTGCAATACTGCAGGTAACAGCTGAGAGTCTTAAACTTGATGTCATAAACCTGAACAATAAATGTAGTGATTGGGCGTGGTTCTTCTGTTGTGTGACTGGGAGTAGCAGGGTTAAAAATGCAAAACAAAAAGGCCACACGTGCAAAGAGAGAGTTCACGAAAGAAGCAGCTAAGATTGGTGCTCCATTAGCTCAGAGTCAGGAACTCCTATAGACCCTCTGTATTTGTCACCAAGGAGTTGCAGTTGCTTTAGAACATAGTTCCAATTAATGTAACTATCTTTTTTTTATCATCCATCCTTATGGACAGCAGATCTGTCATGGGTAATATCGGTCATGGGTTGCTTTTAAGAGAAAAAATGGCACTTAAAAATTGATCAAATCAACTGAGCACACCTTCCAAAGGACAATGTATAACTGACTGAGAAAAGCAGGAAGCTTTTAAAACTGCTTCAGAGGAAACAAAGGTTAGAGCAAGTGGATTCACATTTAAGACGTGCTTAAAACAATAGACCTGTACATATTTTGGCAAGGCCCCTTTTCAAAGCAAGCTGCAACACACAACATCCAGTTATTCAAATACAGCAAAGAAGCAAATGAATTAAATTATTACTCATTAAATGTGAGTTAAATTAAATGTGAGTTCTGTCTCTTATTCCACTGGTTCTAACTGATGTAGAGATTTGAAAGTAAACTTGTCTTCATTATGCTATGCTGGTGATATTCCTTTCTCTTGAAGGAGTGAGCTCTGTCAGTATGATGGATTCTTCAATGTTCGTTAAGTGCTTTGTTCTCCTATCCATTTTCTTTGGATTGTCCTTGGATTTAAGGGGGTTTAAAATAATTGCCAAAATTCTGCCAAAGATTTTATCCAGACAGGTAAAGGATGATCTGTAAATTTTAAAAAAAAGAAACCAAATTGGGTTTTTAAAGAACTGCAAATTGTCATCAATATCAGGAAAGTTCTTGATGTTGCCAGTATTCTCAATTAACTGCACCTTCGTTATGTTTAGACTCTGAGAAAGAGTTTTATATAGGTGGAAAAAGAAATTGCTTGGTTGTGAAAATGACATCAAATGAGTTGTTTGGGCAGGTTCAGTGGTAGTGTAAAGCAAAAGATGAGCATCAACATGTAATGGATTCAGTCTGGACTAGGGGATGTAGCAAGGCTGTCTTCTGTTTTCTCTGCTCACTTATATTCTGTTTGATTTGTTAATTGAATCACTAGCACAGAAGCTCAGTGAAGACAGAACTTGAAATTTGAGAGGTGAACAAACAGCAAACTAGTACTTCATAGAGAAGCAATGATGCTGCTTCTGTCCACCTGGTCAGGCAACACCCACTTACAGAAAAATTCTGTTAGTGTTGGGATTCCCACTGGGACCTTTTCCACTTGTTTTATTCAGAACACCTTTTCCAGTTCTGGGAGAACACTTCATCCAGTTCTCTGGGATCCAAAAAACTCAGTTTGACTCCTGATTTTGTCACTTAGGTATCCTTTACTTGGTATACAACAAAGCTATGCTGAGTTGATCAGAGTTGAGCATAGGGGGTGAGTGTAGGGCGAACCACATATCCAAAGTTACAGAGAAACTCTCTCCTTTTGTAAAAAGAAAAGGAGTACCTGTGGCACCTTCATGCATCCGATGAAGTGAGCTGTAGCTCACGAAAGCTTATGCTCAAATAAATTTGTTAGTCTCTAAGGTGCCACAAGTACTCCTTTTCTTTTTTGCAAATACAGACTAACACGGCTGCTACTCTGAAATCTCTCCCTTTGTATACATTTACACATCTCATTGCATTTACTGTACATTACATCACACATTTTTGGATTGGCGTAGTCACTTTGCTGGAACCAATATGTTTGCAGCATGTTCTTTCCGTGTATCATCCATGCTTGATCTCCTCTTTGCATTCCTAATTTATCCATTGTTAGTAAATGGTTCCCTGGGTGTTCTCCCTCTTATCTTAGCTGGCTCAGATATTCTGTCTATTTAGCCTACTGACCTATCTGTTTACCTCCCTAATTCTATCCTCCAATAAATGAGGCCTCCCTGCATGTGTTAGTTACTCATGTCAGGCCATGCCTCAGCTACAATTAGTTCAGTTTTCTCTCATTTGAAACCAAATTATGAAAAACCAGAGATTTGTGAATAAGTATTCATAATGATGAATCTATTTTCCATTTGGGCAAGCAGGGCAATTCACTACCTGGGTATCTACATCCAGAGCAGGGCTACTGATGTATTTAATTTATTCTATACCATTGCTGTGTCATCCTCATGACAACTACCTTGTCTTCACTGATAAAAAAGGTGCATTTTTACATCTGTATAACTAACACTAGCTATCCCTCGGTAAAAACACAGTGGAGACAAGGCACTTTAGTTTTATTGTCAGATAAACTAGGCAAGGTCAGCCATAGGAGGGGGAGTATAGTACTCACCTCACCTAGTTCACCTTAAAAGAAAACTAAAGTGCCTTGTCTCCACTGTTTCTTTCCCTAGGGATAGGTAACATGTTAGTTACCCTGAGATGAAAACACATCTGTTCTTAGCAGTGAAGATATGGCCCATGCCAACTGACTCAGGCTCACAGGGCTCAGACTAAGGAGCTATTTAATTGTGTTGTAGACATTTGGGCTCAGGCTGCTGCAGAGATTTGGGGGCAACTCTGGCATCCTCCAATCTCACAGAGACCTAGAGCCCGGGCTCCAGTCCCAGCCGGAACATCCACACCACAATTAAACAGACCCTTAGTCCAAGCTCGGCAAGCCTGAGTCAGCTGTCATGGCCCACCCACAAGTTTTTAATTGTAGTGTAGACATATCCTTAGAGAACTGGAGGTTCTTCCTGAACTGATGTTTGAAAAATAAATGTTCTCCTATAATGTAGTGATTCATTCTGTATGCTTCCTATGCCAGTTCTGAAATTTAAAGAACATGTATGGCTGAAATTGATGCCATGTCTATCAGCCACTTAGAACCAAAAAGCAGCAGAATGGTCTTGTCTTTCACAAGATCTGTATTAATTTTACAATTTGATTGCATGAGGGGAGGACTAAACACTGTGGCACTGGCTGTAAAGGTAGCAATTAGTATTGTTCATACAGGCAGAGACATGGTACCGAATGAATTCCTTTCAGAAAATGAAATCAGCTTGTGCCCTGAAATATGAAAAGCCTTATCCTGGTTTACTGTAGATAAGTACAAATTTTATTAGTTATTAAATTATCCAGATTTTAAAATTCCATGTACAGCTTTTGTTTCTAATATTTAACCAGCTATAGCAATGAATTTCACAGGACTTGTATGAGCCCTCTGTGAAGCAATAATGTATTTTATTGGTGAAATTGTGGAATTAATATTTCCTTCATATACCTGCCCTTAATTTAATCAGATGACCCAGTGTTGTCATATTACGAGATGCTGTAACAGAGAGAGCCTGATGAATTTTCAGCATTCCTAGGATGATCTGAAATACCTCATTCTTTTAGTCTTTTAACTCTTTCACTTTTTATTCTCTTGCTGGAAATACTGATTTCACTGAAATATGAAAATTATATTCATTTGGACACTTTTAGTGAGCTATTAAGAACCTATAACTATCTTTTGAACACTTGCCCCCACAAACTGCTATGTTCCATGTGCTAAACCTGTTTCTAACTCTTTGGCAAAGGACATAATCTGAGATAGTTTATACACTGTCAAGGGTTCCGATATTAAATCTGGATCACTGAATGTATAGAAAAATGAGTAGACTGTTCTATTTCATATGAATTTCCAAGGTGCTCATTCTGTTTGTACCTCCAAAGCTCCTGTGTGAGGAACAAATCCAGGTGACAGCTTATCTCTTAAAACTGTTCTTGTGTTATTAGTTGTCATAATCCTGGCTGAGCTCCCCTTTATGGATGCTCACCATACAGCTGTGTTTAAACCCATACATTGGTTCCATGTGCTTCTCATCTCCCCTGGGAATGGACAGGCTCCAGCCACTGTCTCCAGCTCTGGCTTCTAGGCTTACTCCCTTGGTGTAGACTCCTTGTGCGGTACCCCTTCCTGGAAGTGGGACACTGTGATTCAACTGCCCAAGGCCCCAAAACCAGTGCCTAACATGAATGTCTCCCCAATCAGTCAACCACAACTTTTCCTGGTTCTCCACACTATTGGTTACACCAGTTTATAATGTAGCTCTTCAGGGGACATGTGATAGTTGAAAAAAGTAACACACAGACTTTGCAGAGGGATTTCTAAAACCAAGCATGCCTTACTTATACACGTCACAAGAGAGACACAGATTTAAGGAAAAGGATGAAACACCTGTATTCCATACTCTCCCTCAGAGTTTTCACCACTCTTGAGTTGAGCATCCCATGAGATTTGATCAGTGTCTGGGAATCCCAGGTCTTCCATGGGCTTCACTTCTTTTCTTCTTTGTTGTGGACTCTCCTCTCTGACTCCCGGAGCAAGCTCCCTTCAGCATGAGGATGTCAGGCAGCCTAAAGATTCCCTCTAGCTCAATAAGCATGTCCTTTTGGGTTCCCTAAACTTGCTAGCATCTAAGCTTTTAAAAGCCAGTCCCAACACTTGGTTTCTTTGTTCCTGTGTTCTGCTGGTAATTTTCTACTATTCCAACTGCCTTCGATGGAACTGCTGGGGAGAACTGGCTTCCCTTAGGTTGCAGCCATCCTATTGTTCTTAGGTGCTCCCCCATGAATGGGAAACTATTTAGGTAAATGAATCTCCATTGTCCTTGGCCTGGGAGAGACTCAGCACCAGCACCTGTAGCAGATGGTTGATTCTGCATACACTGCATACACATGCATACATACATGTATTCAATGATGCAGCAACTTCATAAAATCAACCATAGCTCATGCGTTGTACATAGACATTCTCCTGTTGGCACACTAGTACTTGTTGTTTTTGCCTTTTCTTCCTTTCTCATGGTTTTTTTTAAATAGACAAATAGTGGGGAAAGGGATAGAAATGTAAGGCTCAAATATTCTGTAATGCCTTAAAGAAACTTGTCAGTTTAATTTTCTACTTATTTATTCCTCACCCATTTGTATTGTTGTAAAAATAAAATAAAAATTGATGCATCAGGCTGGATACTAACCTTGCTACTACCCTACTCTACTGTCTTGTTATTGCCCTTATAGCCTATTGTTCAAAATTAGTTTTTAAGCTCCTTGGGAATGGGATCTTGTCTTTTTATCTATATTTGGAGGTGGTTCGCACCCTTTTGGACATAAGTAAAATAATAAAGCAGCAGATAGCTTGGGCCAAGAAGCTTTGGGCTTCTGCAAACCGCACACTCAAAGAACTAAGCTGTTAGTTCCAACGTGGACCATCTCAAGCCAAACTGCATAGGAATCTATGTGTCCCCATAGTGTTTAACTACCAGTTCTATTTTATCAGGGAAGAAGCTCATCTTTGTAGCTGCAAATGGTTTCTCAACTGCACTGCAACCCATTTTATCTTCAGGACCTCATTTTGCTTCCAACTGATGTTTTCCACAGTGCTGCTAAGTGTTTCAACTGCCAGTTGGGTTTCTATTTTTTTTTTAAGTTTCCTGAATGAGCTCCATTAGCACTGTCTCGGTTGTCAAAAAATTGAGGCTTCAAGGTTTGTAGCAGCTTCTGTTGCATCAAAGGGCTTAGACTTTCTTAACTTGACACTTTTGCTGCTGAATTCCATATTTGTGCTTTTCCCCCCTTCTTCCTGTAGCCCCTTTTATTTATCAGGGATGGAGGAGAAGCAGCCTGGCAGCTTCAAGAATGTCTTTCACATGATGTGCAGACATGAATGCTCTAGCCTGTGCCACAGAGTAGGTTCTGAGTGGCTCACAGGTACGTTTTCTTACAGAAGTCTCTGGGAGCTATGTGTTCTTCATAGCACTTAAAAGCTCACCTGGTCTTCTTCAGTCTGTCATGTCAAGCTGACACAAGGTGGGCCCAAAAGACCTTGAAGACTTTGATATTGAGGGATCCAGGGTCAAGAGTTCCAGCTAGGGATCCTGACCGTTAGCAGAACTTACATCAGTATTGGTCCCACGGATGTGTATGCCATCCCCTAAAAATTACTTAGTGTTCAGAAGGAGGATCTACTTCTCTCATGGAGCATGTCAGTGGAGCAGGACACACAGAGATTTATTTGCATTATCTCTTAATTCGGCTTTCTCAGAACACCTGCCAAAAATATTGTCTGATCAACCTGATGTTCTCACCTCTTGGCCATATGTCTCCAAAGAGGCATGGGATAGGCATTGCCACATGATTTTTTTTCTTATTGCATTTATGATATTCCTTTTTCAAAATACTGTGCAAGCACAGTGTCCTCTTGGGTGAGGTGTGATCCATTGCATCTTCTGCAAGTGTGTTGAAATGCATGCTTGCTTACTTGAGATGGCCTGCTGGAACTATACATTTTTGTGACTTGAGAATACAAACAGATTATACTTTGTTTTCCATGCTCAAGTGCCATGATTTGGCCCTTCCATAGCTCACAAAAGGTCCATAAGGTTGACCAACATGAGCGTTGACTTGCTGAGAGTTGTTCTGCAAAGTTTGGGTGATGAACAATATTGAACTGTTTACTAAATGATCTCACAATCCAAGTCAGAAAACTCACATGAGTGTTAGTTGCCATAAAAATCAGTCAGTGTCTCATCTGGTTCTTCTCTCACTTGCCTGAAGACAAATGTTTTACATACCACATTCTTTTTCAGAGGGACATGGTCAGACAGCTTGCTAAAGGCATTTTCAAAAGGATCTTTATCACTGTCTCCTGTCCTGTTGGAAAGTGAACTGGAAATGTAATTTGCCACCTCATGCAGATACCGTAGCAGAAATACAGCTTTCCATTTCAGATTTTCAGTATTCAATGTAGTCAACAGATATTTTTTAAAAAAATTTCTTGTTATTTTCTGCCAT
Organism: Dermochelys coriacea; assembly: GCF_009764565.3. Lineage (NCBI taxonomy): Eukaryota > Metazoa > Chordata > Testudines > Dermochelyidae > Dermochelys > Dermochelys coriacea. The sequence continues at coordinate 188,502,789 of NC_050068.2, read as the reverse complement.
TGGATATTAATGTCTGGTATGGAGTTAATGGTAAATGATTTGTTACTTTTCCCCTCAGTGTTTTTTCCTCTTTAACTCAGTTATGTTACCACAGATGTGCTGTGGCATTGTTCTTTTAATACTTTTCTTTAATTTAGTGCTGCTTTTTAGTTGTATATATAAATTGTTACTGCAGATCTTATGAGCTGCTCCCCTTTCAGGGCTTCCAACACTTTGTCTGTGCACAAATGCCTCTATCAAAGATGGATGCTACATATTTCTTCTTAGTCTTTTTGCCCATGTCATTGGGCCAGGCTTCTCCCCCATCTCCGAAGCATGTGTCCTTGGTGGGGAAGTTTATTTCTTTAACAGAGGTTAGCAGACAAACAGAAAACAATCTTCTAACTCCATCCTTGGTCCCAAGCACCAGGACCACCCGACTCTGCTCTTTGGTACTCCAACTCTTGGCAGCCTCCTAGTCTCAGTCTGCTCTGCTCCCTTCCTGTAGCAGACTGCTTCCCTGAGCCTTAAGCCCCTGACTCCTTGTTCCAGGGACCCTTTACAGGAGCTAGCTCCACTCCAGTGTGGCTTTCCCTTTCCAGGGCTCAGCTTGTCTCAGTCCTTCCTGCCCCAGGTGCCCACTAGCAGCCCATTATAGGCCCAGGTGTAGCCCAGTCCTCTTTACTTAGCTGGATTGGGCTCATCTGCTCTGATCCAGTCTATCTACAGGGACCAGCTTCCCTGTGACAGCGTTCTATAAAGATGGACATTGCACTTTCGGCCTCTGCAGTTGCCAGGGCCGGCTCTCCTTTTTTGCCACCCCAAGCAGCGAAGCGCAAAAAAAAAAAAAAAGCGGCCGCCGAAGAAGAAAAAATAATGAAAAATCTGCCGCTGAAGGGCCGCCGAGGAAGGCTCTATCTTTTTTGCCACCCCAAGAACGGCCAAAGCGCCATCCCTTCTGATTTGGTGCCCCAGGCACCAGCTTCCTTAGCTGGTGCCTAGAGCCGGCCTTGGCAGTTGCAGGCATCCAAAAAACTTCTTCAGTTTTGTAAGACGAGGAAATAACAGGCATCTTTTTAAAAGCCCCTATTGTTGTTGCTCTGTTATTATTTCTATTACAGTAGTGCCTTGAGCCACAGCTGAGATTGGGTCCCTGTTCTGCTACGCACTGTACAAACACACAGTGAGACCCAGTCCGTGTCTGAAAGCGCTTACAATTTAACAGAGGCATATTACCAGTATCCTGCTTGTGCTGATGAAAACCCCTTCTGAGCATTCGATACCTGTTAGCTGCCATTTCTTATAAGGAAGGTCATCGTCTTCATGACTATGACCTAAATTGGCAGGATTATTGAGCTTCAGGCTATAGTGTCTGATACATCTTTCCAAAGGTAAGATGGAGCTACAGGTGCTTCCTAAATTCTCTCATAAAGTGATCTCAGAGTTTCACCTTAATTAGTTGTCCTTTGCACATTTTGTCCCAGTTTTTATGACCTTCTCAGCAAGGCCATTTTTCATACCTGTATGTCAAAAGGCTTTGTCTGGAATGGAATAAAGCCCTTAGAAAAGTCAACACTGCTTTTTCTTTTGACACAAATTCAAAAGGTTCCACTGTCTACAAGAGAACCATATCCAAATGGCTGTCTGATTAAATTTCTCATTCCTGTATCTTGCCAGGCCTAGAATTTGAAGGTCATTTCAAATCCCATTCTGTATGATGCAAGTCTGCTATTAGCAAGGTAATTCCTATAGAGTTCTCTATAGGCTTCTGCTAAGCAATATTCATTTGTTCTTCCTCTGAACAGGAGTAAAGATTTGGTCCATCATTGTTACAGAATCTTCTTTCAAGGTTGGCACATTCACCGATTTGTTGTAATTTTCCTGTTCATACAAATTCTGGAAGTTTTGTTATTAATGTTCAAGGCATATTACCTTGCTTTAATTCTTCCTGCCTTCTGCAGCATCTCTAGTGTGATTACATTTTACCTTCTTCCCCCCCCCCCCCCAGCAACTGGAATTTTTTAGTGGTGGACAGTGAGAGTCTTGCATGATGAGATTTTTCATAAAGAAGTGAGAATTACTTATTGTAGCTGTTCATTCTTTAAATATATATATTATATAATCATCATTAAAATGCCTACTTTTGGAAGAGGTAAATGAGGTAACTTTTTGGTTAGCTTTCAAATTATGATGTACATGTGGAGCTGTGACAATCTGGGGATTCTTTCTGTATCACTTCTGAATTGTGAATAATTTTATGAAATTGTATCATGAAATTACTGTGTCATGGAAAGAGTACATGGATGTGGATCCACCATTAGTTAACAGGGCTGTGCCACCTCTCTGCCAGGCCGAAGACAGTGGGGAGCGATCAGCACTCAACAATCATCTGTTCAAAGAAAAACACCTTGCAACAAAGGCTTTGTTGTAGCTGGGAGAAGACACTTCCTCCTCTTGTCTGAAGGGAGGTGGCTTTGAGAGCAGTGGAAAAATGGAAAGGCAGAGCAAAGAAGCAAGTTGACCTCTGTAGGAGTCTATAAAGTGACTCACAGTGGAAAAGTGGGAGAAAGCCATTCTGCACCAGATTAAGATGAGGCATGCTGCTGCAGGAGCAGGTCAGGCATTGAGGTAGAGGATCCTGCCTGACCAGTGAAACACAGATGGTCTCCCAAGGAAACAGTGAGCTAGTGAGGGAGTTTGCATTTAGGATGTTTTATTGTTTTGTATAATCTGTATTCTCCTGGCTTTTCATAATTAAATATAGGAGTACCTGTTGGGTGGAGTTCAGGGAGATGGGTGTGTTCAAGTACTGGGGAGTCAGAAGGATCAGTGCTGTGTCCAGAAAGACTAGGTTTTGGGGTGGCTTCTGAGACTTTATTCACTCCTTAGCCTCTGAGACTTTATCCACTCAGTTCCTCAGAATATAACTTGACTTTGAACTTGTCAATAAGGTTTTATTATTGGCATACAGCTGTTTGGAAAATGGAATTTCTGTCTTGTGAGAAGTTCCAATAATTCAAAATTTTCTTTTCTTCCTGAATCAGGACACAAGTTGAAACAGTGAAAAATTTCACAGAATAAACTGTTCTGAAAATTTTCAGGTTAGAAAAGCAAGGGGAAAATATCCAAAAATTTTGGGAATGCTGTGGAAGGTGCATCTATTTTCTTAGACTTTTCTGGAGCTGTAGGGTTTAGAAATAGGGATGATCTGAGACAGCAGTTTGTATCTTATTTTGGTTGCTTATTTCATTTTGCTTAGGATTGACTTATGAATCAGTGCCTAATGTATGGGGGACTTTCCCCTAAGGGTCTGGCCTGCAAAAATGTACATCAATAACTTTACTAATTTTGTTAGTATTAATCAATTAGATCACACATGTCTGTGAGGTTGTTCACATATATAACCGTTTGCAGGACCGGAGCCTTAGTTTATATATTTTCTTTTATATAAAAATACTATAGGCCCCTAGAACTGTTAGGTTAGGTGCTTCTTGTATATTTGAATAAACTGAGGGCAGAATTGCAGGATTTGTCCCATATACCATATATAACTAAACTATAAAAAATAGGAGAAAAATCCTGTTGCTAGTTATATGTGATCACATCTTAACTACATCATACATTCAATATTGCCTGTATATGCCACTATATACACATTTAAAAGTGAGCCAGGATGGACTGGAATGGTATTTTTGTATTAATACAATATTAAATGCCTTTCTGTGTTAGCAGCCTTTCTTATTGTGGTGTTTATTATCAAGATCATTTTCACTAATTCCTTAAACAAGTTTTATACTGGCAATTCTTCTAATATATTACAAGAAATAGTCACCCTGTTGATTATGGTCATTCCAGGTCAAATCAAACAATACTGAAATACATTTAAGTTTGTCCATCTTATCTGTGGTGTATGCAGGAATTTAAAACTGGTCGTTTTAGGAGGGGCACATTAGAGCAGCAGCTGAGGGCTGGGTCCCAGGCAAGAGCAGCAGCCGGGCTGGGGCAGCAAACTGAGGTCAGCCACCAGGACTGGAGCAGCAATACATATTTTTGCAGAGGCTTATTGAATGGGGGGGGGGGGGCTATTTGTGCATGACCCTGTATCTTATATTTCTGTCTGATTTTAATATGTGACATTAGACAGAAGTGGAAGAGGAGAGCAAATATTAATGCATTATTTAGGTTTAATAAATCAAGCATATAAAAGTCAGGAAATGCAGAGTTCAGCTGACACTTAATTCTGCCCTTTGAGCCTACACCATAATATATGGCTCTCAGTTTATATCACTATTTAAATTTTATAATATAATACACAGTAGAATTCAAACTGGAACTCCTTTGCAGCAAGTTACAGCAACACTTAAAATTTTGATAAATGCTGTGTGCTATTTAATCAGTTTTATTTCATCTTGGCTTATTCCTTAGGTTCCAAGTTTGACATTTCATCAGTTGACTTATCCATGCACAAAATTGTTGTTTGAAATGTGGGTAACGGCATGCTTGAAAAAAAGTGTAACAAAAAAGGCTCACTCAATTTTCCTTAATTTTTTTTTAAGCAGGTTTTGAAAAACTTTGGCAGCTTTAAATTTATGAATGTTTAAAATATCATGGCATGTATAACAATCAAGTGGACTTTTTATTGATTATTCTGGAGCATCTAACATTGTATGGGTTGTTTTAAAGTCTGAGTAATCAAACATTTTTAACGGAAAAATTAAAGAAAATTGGATACTTAAACTTAGCTTATTTCTGAGATTTCAAATGAGATCTAGAAAACAACTCAAATATAAACATTCTAGCTAAAGACACTTTTTAAAATTTATCCAGGTATAATTATTTTGATTGAACTGTATAAGGAACTGTGTAAAAAGAAAAGGAGTACTTGTGGCACCTTAGAAACTAGCAATTTTATTTGAGCATAAGCTTTCGTGAGCTACAGCTCACATCAGGACCTGTGTCTGTTTTTTTCTCTCTCCTCTCCTGTCCTCCCCAACCCAAAACATAATCAACCACTTTTGCACAAATTTAAAAAAAAATCCACTGGGTTTAGAGCAAGCATAGAAAATTTCAGCGTCAATGGCATTTGTTTTATAAAGCTGTGAGCTACTTAAAAAGGGACTAAAATGAAAGTTGGAATTCATCCTTAACTGTAGGTACACTTCCCAGGCCCTCTAGAATCAGACAGGAGTATGTGTTCTGGAAGCATAGATAATACCGCACAGACGACTTGAGTAGTTTCTGAAACACAAAATGTAAAGCCTGATAGCCTTTCTCAGAGTATAGAACTTAACACTGGGCTGATTTTGGCTGTGCTTCTGTATCTGAAAAGAATGACAAGTCTAGCTTGAATATTGCATTTTGGAACAAATCTTGGTCCCACTGAAGCGGATGGCAATTTTGCGTTGATTTCAGTCGGACCAGAATTTGAGCTTTCAGTAGATATTAAAGAACCAGGTCATACTAAGTCCTGGTTGTAATTTTCATCAGTAATTAAATTAAATTTTAACAAGTTTATTTAACTGTAACCCCAGTTACATAATAAAATCAAATCAATTCTTGTCTGCTTCAGATTGTTAAAATTGGCGCAGCATTCAGATTTCTACACTGGGAAGAAAAAGAGGCTTTATAGACCATGGGCCAAATTCATTGGTGGCATAGGTGGGTTCAACTTCATTGACTTAAATGAAGTTCCACTTCGTTACATCAGTGGTGAATATGTCCCCTTTTGTGGAAAGTGTTCAAGAATCTATTTGGTATTTAGCCAACTCCAGTTACAAAAACTCCTGTTATACATATATATCAGTCTGAGGGTAATTGATACAAATAAACTGGAGGGCATAGTAGCTTTGGCATAGAATAGCTCATCAGTGAAAACGAATACATAATGCCATTTTTATCATCCACTGAAAAGTTGCTAAGACCATATCATACCCCCACTAATAGCTTTCCTGTGCTTTTCCATACCCACTTTCAACACTGCAAAAACGGGTGGAGGGGGAAGCAAAGGGCACTGAGAAGAGAGCTTCCACATCAGATCCTGCTTCCACTGTGGATGTTCATGCTGCTGCTCCAATGGAGCCAGGTTGGATACATTTCTAGGAAATAGACATTGTTTTATTTTTCACACAAATACTTTGTAGGAAGCTTCTCAATAGTGTTGTATGCTCTCTTACATCCTGTTTCCAAATATAATCATTGATCCCATTTTGTGCCCAGTCCCACATTTTTTTTCATGCTCAAATCTCCCATCATAGTCAGCAATTTTTGATGTGAAAGGAATTCAAGATTGGGCTTGAAAATGCATTCAGCATTAATGCATCTCAGGGTTCCATGTTTGTGTCCTAGTGACTTCCATAGTCAAATCTGTTTACTTTACAAGGAGACCTTCCCCCGCCCCCACTTTAGCTACCAACTAAGTAAATTCAGCCTGGGACATGACAGGCCCAGCTGTGCCCTCTTTTGGCTTGTTCACTATCGCCAGTAGTAAAGATTCTGCAGGTTTAATTGTTATACAATTAACAGTTACACCAGTTCTATAGGTCTACAAATTCTAATTCATTGCACAGGTGTAACTGATGAGACGTTGAACTTTAGTTAACCATTAAATTGTAACCGTCTGGGATTTTTAAAGGAGTCAAAGGGATTTAGTCAGCTCTGGCCCAACTCCCATTTAATTTAAGTGAGAACTGGGTGCGTAAATCACTTGCACTTCTTTGAAAATTCAGCCTCTATTGATACACAAAGCAGAGAAAGCTCCAGCGCACCCTCCTTTAGTGGTATTGGTCCAGCAGTGATAACAGCCAAATAAACAAATAAAAGGTAAACCACCTATACAGGGGCGGTAGGTCGGTTGAGTAAAAAGAGGTGCCATTTTTACTCTGTCACTTTTTAGAGTATAGCTGTACCTCAAGAGAGTGCCTAACCCTATAGGGTTTTTTATGTGAGACCATCCTTAACCTCTCCAGCATGGGCACTAAAATTCCTTTGCTTGGGCTACAGAAATTAGATGTTTCTTTTATAAGTTTGTGATATATATGCAATAGCTTTTGGGAGATGTTGCTTATTGTATAAGCCACTTAGTTAAAACTGATCTATCTAAATGGAGTGTCCCAGGATACATCATATGGACAATTTTAGATATCAGAGTAACAGTGCATGTGACCCCTTACCTGTCCTGTATTTAACCCTTAACAGCCCCAGGGCTCAGCAACTTTTGCTCTGCTAAGAAAGTCTAGGTGGTGTTCCCTCTGGAGCCAGCATTTCTTTGGCTTAAAGAGATCAATGATAATATTCTGTCTCCTGTGGTATGAGCTTGCTGCATCTGCAGCCTCCTGCCATCTCTTTTGGCAAGGAGGAGAAGATTTATCTTTAATCTCACATATTGCAGTACTTTGTGTTGCCACGGACCATCGGGTCAATCTTAAGAACATAAAAACGGTCATACTGGGTCAGACCAAAGGTCCATCTAGCCCAGTATCCTGTCTTCTGACAGTGGCCAGTGCCAAGTGCCTCAGAGGGAATTAACAGAACAGGTAAACATAAACAGGTGATCCATCCCCTGAAAAACAGAAGCTAGGGACACCATCCCTGCCCATCCTGGATAGCCATCGATGGACCTATCCTCCATGAACTTGTATAGTTTTTTTTTTAACCCTGTTATAGTCTTGGCCTGCACAACATCCTCTGGCAAGTTCTGCAACCACATCTGCACATAGTATTCAAGATGTGGACGTACCATGGATTTATATAGAGGCAAGCTGATATTTTCTGTCTTATTATCTATCCTTTTCTTAACGATTCCCAACATTCTGTTCACCTTTTTGACTGCCGCTGCACACTGAATGGATGTTTTCCAAGAATTATCTACAGTGACTCCAAGATGTCTTTCTTGACTGGTAACCACTAATTTAGACCCCATCATTTTATATGTATAGTTTGGATTGTGTTTTTTAATGTGCATTACTTTCCATTTATGAACATTGAATTTCATCTGCCATTTTGTTGCCCAGTCACCCAGTTTGGAGAGATCCTTTTGTAGCTCCTTGCAGTCTGCCTGACACTTAACTATCTTGAGTAGTTTTGTATCATCTAAAAATTTTGCCACCTTACTGTTTATTTTTTCCAGATCATTTATGAATATATTGAATAGGACTGGGTCCAGTACAGACCCCTGGGGGACACCACTATTTACCTCTCTTCATTCTGAAAGCTGACCATTTATTTCTACCCTTTGTTTCCTACCTTTTAACCAAATACCAATCCCTGAGAGGACCTTCCCTCTTATCCCATGACAGCTTACTTTGCTTAAGAGCCTTCAGTGAGGAACCTTGTCAAAGGCTTTCTGAAAATCTATATCCACTGGATCCCGCTTGTCCACATGCTTGTTGTCCCCCTCAAAGAATCCTAGTAGTTTTGGTGAGGCATGATTTCCCTTTACACAAACCATGTTGACTCTTCCCCAACACATTATGTTCATCTATGTGTCTGAAAATTTTGTTCTTTACTATAGTTTCCACCGGTTTGCCTGGTACTGAAGTCAGGCTTACCAGCCTGTAAATGCCGGGATCACCTCTGGAGCCCATTATAAAAATTGGCTTCACATTAGTTATTCTCCAGTCATTTGGTACAGAAGGAAATTTAAATGATAGTTTAGAAACTACAGTTAGAAGTTCTGCAATTTCACATTTGAGTTCCTTCAGAACTCTTGGGTGAATACCATCTGGTCCTGGTGACTTTTTACTGTTTAGTTGATTAATTTCTTCCAAACCCTTCTCTTAATGACACATCAACATCCTCTAATGACACCTTACTAACACTTTTTTATTATATTAAAACTATAATTTGAATATGGAATATTTTAACTGTCATTTATGGATGAGCCATTTAGAGTTTATTTAACTTAGGTAATAAAGTATCCATAGCAAAATAAATTGCCATTTGCTTTACACTTTACCATATGACATAAAGACAGGCACAGAAGATATACTGAACTACCCAAAATCAGTTAGGATTTTGAGCATAACTGGGAGATTCACTGATGCAAAAATTTCAGAGATACTGTGTAATCTCTTACCATCCAATATACTTCTTTTGCTTGTCCACTTCTTTGCAAATAATCAATATACAGACTATCCATGATCCTATACTATTAAGAGGACAGATTTTCATAAGATTTTAGGGATTGCCACATGTTAGCATAATCTTTGCTTGTTGAACTGATAACAAAACATTATGATACAGTGTGACTTTTTAATCATTTAAAATTAGAGGTAAAATATCCACAGTGGTTTTAAATGGTATTTGAAGGTCCATATATTTTTGGGCTATGCGTGTGTGTGTGTGTATGTGGGGATGATGAGGTAGCCAGGGAAAATGAGGCTTAGGTGGAATATCTGTAAATCATGTGAATCAGTTCCTCCCAGAAGTCCTTGTGGCTGTTAACAGCCAGCCCATATCACCGCAGTTTTTGTGTTGCTTTGACTTCCACGAGGGACCATTCTGGTGCTTGATAGGGAATTTGAAAGAATTTGTATAAAGTCATGTTTCTGGCCCTCCTCCTCCAGTTATGTGCTTATAAGTGGCTTTTTGATATTTAGCAGTCACCATTTTGGTACTGGTACCAGGTTGAGAAGAGGTTAAGCCTTTCACTAATTGCTAGATGGAGAAATACGAATTGATATCTCATCATATGAGATGATTGAAATATTACACTAATACAAACTTATTTAAATTAGGCTCATAAAGTTTGGTTTCTAAAGACCAGATCCTATGCTGACGCAAATCAACAAGATCTATTTCCCTAAATATCTACCTTATTGTTGTCTTCCGGATGTTTTTTTTTCTATTACAAGAATTCCCTCTTTTGTTCATTGTTTGGATACTGTATGAGGATCAGTCAATTTGGTTTATTAAAGGAAGAATTGGAAAACATAATGCCATCTCCCTGGATTGTTAAGCTTTGGTATAATTTTATTCTTCTAAAATGAGCTAACACATGCTTCTCTATTTTTTGGCATCTTTCACTTGAAGCAAAGTATATTAGTCATTATCTCAATGAATGTTCACTTCAAGATTGTTTAAATTATGTGGTGCTCAGAAAATATTAGATTGTCTTATAATAAAAGTAGAATTTAAATGTTCTATTAGGATGAGTTTTTCTTCAGAGAACATTTTTAAATTACAAGAACTGTCTCTCTGTGATTTAAATTAGACTTTGTTTTTAAATGTTTTTACTATAAAAACACTTAAAATGGAAATAGTGTTTTAAGACAATATTTACTGTTAATTACTTATAGACATGTAATTGAAGTCCAGAAGCATTTTATTACATAGAAACCCCTACTGTATGTATAATATGCAATGCAAAGAACCATGTCTCACTATGACCTTTTGTTTTAGAATGAATAACACAGTTCTGAAGGATTTTAACGAGGAATAGGCAATGGTATATTTGACTAAACAATATTGGTTAATCAGAGTTCAGCAATGTATTTCCTGTGAAAACTGAAAAATCATGATTCTCATAGAAAGTATTAAGATTAGTTTTTTTGCTGTTAAATTTAGAGATCTTAAGAATGACTTTTAATTTTAATTCTTTTGGAGGGAAAATTACTACAGCTTCTGTCATTTTATATTTAACTGAAAAAAACATGTTCACCAAAAAAATCCTTCTGCAAAATTCAGTCTCAGCCTATGGTATTTTATTTTTCCCATGTTGCTTGTAAATCCCTTTATTATTAATGGGAGTTAGATGTACATATTAGGTGGTGAAAATACCATCCAGCTGTTCTCTGTGCTGCACTTTAATTAAACTTCATCTTTTTAATAGCAATGTATTTACAAAGTTTGTCATAATCGACGTCTTTTATAGAGTAAAGCAGATGTACAACATATATAACATGGTAAATGGTTTTAAAAGCAATATTCTCTATTGTATAAGTAATTACATTTTAAATAGGTTTATTGTATTGTTTATATTTAAATCTATTCAATGCCCATTAGAGAAGATAAGCAATGACATTCCCCATCATAGATTGTAGCCAAACAGTTATAGAGTGTGTGCAATAAAAGTAAGGAATGTACGTAACAGAATGTTATAACTACTCTGTGTACTGAAAATCAACAATTGTCTATCCCCAGTGAGAAGAGAGACAAAAATATTACCCATTTTCTACTTTTCTTTGCTTTAATTTAGCCTAGAATAGATATTAGTTGATATACACAGAATGCAAGTGCCAGCATGTACACAAGTGCTGATACTAAAAGAGGAGGAGTTGTGTATTCACCACAAAATTTTAGCAATCAGTATATTTTTAAACAGTCACCACTAAAAGCCAAGTGCAGTCACACATTAATTCCTGCTGTGAAGTTGATGGAATCACAATAACCATCAAAGGAATGAAGAGCCTTTTTCAGCCTTTCTGGAGAAGGTGAAAAAACTGGTTCTTGTCCATAAAATGAGAAATTGCTATACTTAAAAGTCTATGAAATACATGTTATCCCCTTGTCAATACTTTTTATGGTGCTGTAAAGAGTGTCAACTGTTTCAGGCGGTCTCTTCACAAGAAATGGAAAAATATGAGTTTTAATACACAGCAGGAGTTTGTAAATGGATTAGTAACTAGGTTGACAGGCGACCGGTTTTCAACCGGAATGCCTAGTCAAAAAGGGACCCTGGTCTGACTGGGCCGTTAAAAGTCCAGTTGGCAACACAGTGGGACTAAGGCAGGCTCCCTGGCTCCGCATGGCTCCCAGAAGCAGCTGGCATGTCCAGCTCTTAGGCGCAGGGATGGCTCTGGGGGTTCTGCGCGCTGCCCCTGCCCCGAGCGATGGCTCCACAGCTCTCATTGGCCAGGAACCACAGCCAGTGGGAGGTGCAGGGCAGCGCCTGTGGGTGCAGGCAGCACGCAGAGCCCCCTGGCCCCTCCACCTAGGATCCGGAGGCGGGACATGCTGCTGCTTCCGGGAGGCCCCTAAGGGAAGTGCTGCCCATCCAGAGCCTGTACCTTGAACGCCCTTCTGAACCCAAATGCCCTGCCCCAGCCCTGAGCCCCCTCCCTCACTCAAACTCTCTCTCAGAGCCTGCACCCCCTCCCGCATTCTGAACCTCTCAGCCCCAGCCAGGAGTCCCCTCCTGCACTCCAAACCCCTCATCCCTGGCTCCACCCCAGAGCCTACACCCCCAGCCGGAGCCCATACCCCCTTCCATACCCCAACCCCCGCCCCTGTCCCTCCCATGCTCCGAACCCCTTGGCGCCAGCCCAGAGCCCCCTCCTGCATCCCAAACCCCTCCTTCCCAGCCCCACCACAGAGCCTGCACCCCCAGCCGGAACCTCATCCCCTCCCACACACCAACCCCCAGTCCAGCCCAGTGAAAGTGAGTGAGGTTGGGGGAGAACGAGGGTTAGGGAGGAGTGGATTGAGCAGGGGCTAGGGTCTTGGAGAAGGGGTGAGGGCGGGGCAAGGGTGTTCAGTTTTGTGAGATTAGAAAGTTGGCAACTCTATTAGTAACTCATAAATAGAGCCCATATTGTGATATGTGGGCTGCTTGAAGTCCGTTGTCTATTTGCATTTAGTAAAACTACTTGAGTGTATATAGTATCAAAACGCTTGGTACCTTGTTGGTTTTGGATATGTTTATAGTACTCCATGCTGGATTAAAGGCTGCCACATGAATCTGTGTGCACGATTGGGCCCTGAACCCTTAGTGTAGGTTTAAATAGTACACGGGGCATTGTGCAAGCCCTCTACGTTGGAACGAATTCCACCTTAATGATTGTGGTCTTCAAATGATATCTCTGTGCAACAAGGTACAGTAGAACTTCCTGGTCCTTAGAAAATGAGGGATTAACCTGATTGCAGCTTTCCCGTGTGTAAAAGTGCCCGGGGACAGGCTAAAAGAGTATCCTCTTTGAAGACAGACAGGAGATGGGAGGCCTGTGATAAGGATGGGTTCCACACCCATGGCTAAAGGATCCTACGGGTTGAAGGACTGGGTTGAACCTCAGGCTATGAAGTTTTCTGTTTCCTTCTGCTTAGTTAACTTACATTTCTTTCTTGTGAAAACATTCCTTTAGGGGGGAAAAAAAGCTGATTGTCCCTATCTTTTTTCCTGCTGAGCCACTCCATATGCACCTTTGGAAAAAATATTTCTATTGATATTTAACTTATTAGTTACAATTAGACGAAAATTAAAAAGTGTATGGAATACTAGAGTATAGTAAATAGATCCCCTTCTGTTTCCACAATAATCTCTCTAAATTCAGATTTGTTTCCCCATGCATTTCTCGCCAAAAATATGTCTATGATTATTACTCTTTCTGATAGCACCATTTTAAGCAAGTTTGCTTTTTTAACCATAGAAATTACTATGCATTGTTTGTTTTTGAGTTGTGCTTTTTTAAAGATGTTAGTCAGAATAAAATTAATTGTTTTGATTCAAACTGGACCCAAAATGAGCTAAGTGTTTTCCAAACTCAGAGGAAGACACTTCTTCTTCCAAAAGGCATCCAGTCTAGAGAGAGAGAGAGAGAGATGTCTATGGGAACAGGATATCACATATGAACAGAATTAATGGTAGACATGTGACTTACTAATTAGTTGTTTTTGATTTTTTTAAAATAAAAGTTACATACATTAAATTCCCCTCGCCTATATCTGCCTAAATAGCAGATTCTCTTTGTCTTTGTCCTAAGTACTCTTCCAGCTTCTGTTCCAGTATTCTTATGGTCTTTTCTCCCCACTTTATTCCTTCCCTTGCATGCAGATAAGCAGATCATTTAGCTAGTTTCTTGTAGTCATGGTAAAACAAGTGATTTTCTAGGAAGGATAAATGAGTAGTAATTCTGGATTTATTACATAAATTTAAGGGAAAAACTATTTGTGATTTATAGTAGAATTATTCTGGGATTTAACTTTGTCCACTCAAGGAAGTGAGAAATTCAAATACTTTGTTTACATTTGCAGTTGTAGAATTTTATTTGCTAATCCTAAACTCATTTGTGGTTTACCAACTGTATGATTCCCATTCATTGAATCAAAGTATACTGCCTCAGAAACAATAACTAGTAATCGGCAATGGGGTAGTTTGAAAACATAAACACAAAGAGCCATGATTTAAGCAAATTCTAGGGAAATCCCGATTTCAGGAAGTTAATACATTTGGTAAGCTCCCTACTGCAACACATGCTGGTCCTCTCTTGTAACTGTGGAAGACCAGGAACTCTATAACCACTCCACATCTCTCTTTCTTTATAATTAAAGATTAAAACTTAAATTATAAACCAATGTATATATACACAACATTTCAAATTAAACGTTAGATTCCTTAAAACTATTTACACCACCATGTCCCCTTGTCAATTGCATTTGAATAGTCCTGAGCAGCATTCTACAGATAAAGTCATTGAATGGGTCTGATCTGTCTTCCAGGCTGTGTTCTCACTTCTGCTGAGTTTGTGGATTTTTCTTTTCCCTTTTTTGTGAAAAGACTGTCTGAAAAAGTTGACCCTGTGGAGGGGGCTCACTTCCAGACAGAGTACTTACCTGAAGGTCCCACTTCTCTCTTCATTGTGTTGGGAAATATTGAAGATGCACCCAGTTCCCCTGGAGAAGTCCTACCACTAGGTAGGATCTGGGAGTTTCTACCAAGTTCTGAACAGTTCCAAACCTCTGGGAGCTTTTCAGCCAAATTTTGTTCCCTGGTCTCAGCTCAAGTAGTGCTTTTGTTCTGTGCCAAACACTAAAGGTTTGTTGCCAAATTTTTATTTCAGCATTCCATTTTTGAAATTTCTTCAGGTTGGTCCTCTTAGGTTTAAGCTGTATCGGTGCCATATGTAAAGGTGTGTTTAGTCATCTTCCCATCAGAATTTCTGCTGGAGATAGCCCAGATCCAAGTGGTTTTGATAAATGTGCCAGAAGTGCTTTATATGAGCCCACTGATTTTTTTTCTTATTCTTTTTTTTTTTTTTTTTGCGGAAGTCTTTTTAAAGTCTGTTCTGCTCTCTCCACCTCCCCATTGCTCTGGGGCTAATGTGGACTACTAGTACAATATTCAAAATCAAAGTTCTGTGCAAACGTGAGGATTACAAGAACTCCATGTGTTGCAGATATTGACTTTAGTTTTTCAATTACCTGTGCCAGTGAAGTCTGTGTAAATATAGCCAAGTCAATATCTGGAGAAGTAATCAATTACACTAATGTATATGTGTCCTTTCCGGAAAAACAAATTTATGGCTATCTGCTGCCAAGGTCTGTCGGGTAACTTTGTAGAGAGTAATGGTTCTGGAAATGGTATTTTGTTTTTGTTTGTTTATTTTTGTTTGGTTTGGTTTTTTACCCATTAATCCTTCCTTAGAGACAAGGATTCTGTCACTTCTGACACCATGTAGTATGAAGATGTAAACACAAAGAGCCTCAAACAGCAACTGGGAACTCCCTAACCAAGATATTTCTACGTTTATTAAGCTCCCTGCTGAAACACATCCTGGTCCTCTTTGGTAACTATGGAGGACCAAAAACTCTATGACCACTCCACATATCCCTCTTGGAGATTATCACTGGCAGAGCAGATATGTTAAATAGCATATGAGAAATCTGAACAGCCATGATCAAATACTAGCTTTGTCTCATTTTGCTTCTGGGTCCTCGTGTGGAATATGGAGACGGATAAGGAGTAAGTGGTGCCAGTTTTTTGTTAGCTTTTTAATGTTGTGCTTCATGCTTTGATTGTAATATAAATCAGGTGATCAAAAATGCTGAAAGTGCCATTTTGATTTTGCCAATGGAAAATGCAACTTGAATTAACTAGAAATAAATATGAGTTGACACCTCAAAATACATCACTGTTAAAATTAGCAACAAGCACAACACATTAGACCAAAGGAAGAAATCTGCTTACAGAGACCATGTGATGATATTATACTTAAAACAGTTTTATATGGGGGGGGGGTGAATGGGCTCCAATCTGCAGTATTCCTTGTGGCAAAAGTCAATAGTTTTATTTTTTAAAGTGTAAGTCATTTATATGAGAAACTACAGTGTGGTTTGAAAAGTGATTTTTTTTAAATTGATAACTTTCTTTAAGGCTTATAGCCTTTGTCATAAATATAAAGGGAAGGGTACACACCTTTAAAATCCCTTCTGGCCAGAGAAAAAACCCTTTTGCCTGTAAAGGATTAAGAAGCTAGGATAACCTCGCTGGCACCTGACCACAATAACCAATAAGGAGACAAGATACTTTCAAAGCTGGAGGTGGGGAGAAACAAAGGGTCTGTGTCTGTCTAGGTGATGCTTTTGCCGGGGACAGAACAGGAATGGAGTCTTAGAACATAGTAAGTAATCTAGCTAGATATGCGTTAGATTATGATTTCTTTAAATGGCTGAGAAAATAAGCTGTGCTGAATAGAATGAATATTCCTGTTTTTGTGTCTTTTTGTAACTTAAAGTTTTGCCTAGAGGGATTCTCTATGTTTTGAATCTAATTACCCTATAAGATATTTACCATCCTGATTTTACAGAGGCAATTCTTTTTACTTCTTTTTCTATTAAAATTCTTCTTTAAGAAACTGAATGTTTTTTTCATTGTTCTTAAGATCCAAGGGTTTGGGTCTGTGGTCACCTATGCAAATTGGTGAGGATTTTTATCAAACCTTCCCCAGAAAAAGGGGGGTAAGATTTGGGAGGATTTTGGGAGGAAAGACGTTTCCAAACGAACTCTTTCCCAGTAACCGGTGTTAGACATTTGGTGGTGGCAGCGAAAGTCCAAGGGCAAAGGGAAAATAGTTTGTACCTTGGGGAAGTTTTAACCTAAGCTGCTAAAAGTAATCTTAGGAGGTTTTCATGGAGGTCCCCACATCTGTACCCTAGCGTTCAGAGTGGGGAAGGAACCTTGACAGCCTTTTTGGTATTTTTACTGAATAAGATATTAGCAGGAACAGGGATGAGCTGTCAGCATTCTTAGTTTATCAGGTAGCAAAGCCAATAAGGGTATTCTAAGATACATGAGCACACGTGTTGGTTAGAAGTATGGAACAGGCAAGACAGCTTCTTTCCTGACACACACAACAGTTAAAGGATTTATTTCTGTCTTGAGATCAAAAGAATAAGAATAATTATTTTAAGAAGTATTAGAAGTTTTTAAATGAAATAATGCTTTGCTATACAGGCTAGATTCACATACTTAAATACATTTCACTGTTATTACCTGTAGTACAAGACAAGGCACAACAGCAGAGGTGATTGAATAACATCTTCAAGTTCTCTAAAGTGCTTGCCCTCTTCTGCCCCAACCTCCCTCTCACTTGTCCGCCTGGTACACACACATTGCTCCCTTTAAATTTACCAGAATACAGCAGCCGAAATGATCATATTCATTGACAATCAGGACATATTATGCAAATGGCTTCCCGTTTCCCACTGTATCAAGTTTAAACTACTCATCTTCAAGGACCTGTACCACTCTGCCCTGACCTACATGTTGAGTTTCATTTCTGTTTTGCTTCAGTCTTATCTAAAAAAGGTAATTGTGATTAGATGCTCAACACAATGAATATTAACAGCAAGTGGGAAGGAATACAAGACAGAACAGGGAAGAACATGTTAGATAATATCTGGATAAGTTAGATGTATTCAAGTTGTCAGGGCCTGATGAAAGTCACCCCAGAGTACTTAAGGAACTAGTTGAAGCAATCTCTGAACCATTAGTAATTATGTTTGAAAACTCATAGAAGACAAGTAAGGTCCCAGAAGACTGGAGAAGGGCAAACACAGCATCTATCTTTAAAAAGGGGAATACAGAGAACCAAGGAAATTATGCAGCAGTCAGTCTAACTTCAATATCAGGAAAGATTCTGGAACAAATCATTAAAACAATCAATTTGTAAGCACCTGGAGGAAAGCAGGGTGATCAGTAGTAGCCTATGTGGCTTTGTCACGAACAAATTGCGCGAAACCAGCCTAAATTCCTTCTTTGACAGGGTCGTCATCTTCTTTTGTATGGCTTGGGTAGGTAGCAATGACTACATATTTATATCTAAGTTTGATAGACAGCACATTGCCGCAGCAGTGAGCTGGTGAATATCCTTAAGGCCCCGGCAAAAGAAAAAAGGAGACACTCAGATATGATGTGCTCAATCGTTTATGCCTGGTGACCATAGTCGCATACAGGTGTTGGCCTCATTTTCCATTTAAAGGGAGTTTGTCCATATCTCCCATGAGATGTCCTGATGCGATTCAGTCTGCACCACTGCATCAAAATCTGGTTGTTCCTCGACAGAGTCGGTGATGAGCTGTTTGTTTTGAGCCATCTAAATGCTCCATGAGACTCTCCATTGAGCTTCAGCATTGAAGTTGGGTGTAAGGGTCTTGATGCGGTTCCATAAAGGGTTGCAGGATTTTAATCTTGTTTTTTGGCAGCTTCTGCAGACCATTGTGCAGCGGGATCCTTGCATTTGCATTGACGTGGTTAAGAAAGCGAGACGTCTGAGAGGCTCTTCTAATCTGTGGAGGCTGGATGTGCATTAGGACCGGGAGTCAGTCGACTGGAGTTGATTTGAGGGTCCCTGACACTATGCGCATAGCGTTATTGAATTGAGTGTCAAGGAGTTTAGTGTGACTGCTGTGAGACCACACTGGCACACAATATCCAGCTGCAGAATATACCAAGGCAATTGTTGCAGTTTGTAAGGTGCGTGGACTGGAGCCCCATGATGTTCCAGCCAATTTTCTGTTAAGTGTGACACAAGACCTGACCTTATCACAGGTGTTCTCGAGGTGTTGTCAAAAGGTCAAACTCCGGTCCAGTGTAACGCCAACATACTTCTGGATTAGCCTCATGGCTGATGCTCTCAATGCAGAACTGCACATCAAGTTTGGTATTAGCTATTTTATTGTTCAGATGGAAAACGGTTACCATGTTGTTTTGGGGGTAGGCTTAAGTTTCCAGCATTGGATATAATCATCCATTGTGCTAAGATCTCAGGTTAGGATGCAGCTAATGTATGAAGGCTTCTATGCTGAACAGCTATGGCAATGCCATTCACATAGGTGAATTTCCTTGACTCGGTTGCTGGTATATCCACAGCATATAGATTAAAAAGTATTGGGGCCAGGACCGAACTCTGAGTGATGCCTGAGTTAAGAGGTCTTAGTTTACTAATCTGGCCATTAAGGTGTACCTTAAAGCGGCAGTACCCAGTCATTTCTGCCAAGAGGCAGTGATCGTTCACTGGCAGTGAATGGCGTGGGAGATCTTGAGGAGGAGACCCTGTCTCCAGACAGTGGTGTATGCTGAGGTCAGATCAACAAGGGCGACCCTGTCTTCAATTTATTTGGAATCCTGCCTCAGTGTGGCTGGTAAGTGAAGCTATTTGGTCATAGCTGATCCTCTTCCTGTGAAGTCCTGCCTGCTGCGCTGGGAGGGTATCTTCAATAATATCAGACAGATGGTGAAGCAACACACGTTCCATGAACTTGCTGATGGTTGAGAGGAGAGAGCTGGGGTGGTAGCTGGCTGCATCCTCTGGGGGTTTCCTAGGTTTTAGTAGTCAGCCACTGTTGCTTGTCGCCAGCTTGTTGGCACTTCTCTGGTTCTATGCATGGCAGTAAAAAGCACCACCAGCCATTCCCGTCCCTGTCTCCCCAGGCATTCTGGAGAAATGCCATCCCCCCTGCAGCTTTCTAGCTTTTGGTTTCGGACAATTCAACGTTGATCTCCTCAACAAAATATGGAGAGTAGAGTGGTGATTTCACCAGACAAAGTTGGCAGTTTCTGCAGAGTTCCCGCTGGACCTCCTGGCATGTATTCTTGTGCGTTGGCCTCTTGCTATTAGAAAGAAGATGAGAGGTGACAGCACTTACAGTCACCTTTGCTGGGCATCACGTTACAGGCTGGGATCCTCCAAGTTGCCACAAAAGAGCCCATGCCTTATGGCTCGAATGGGTGCAATCAAGGCTTTTAGCATCCTCTTTCCACATTTCCAGGCATGCCGAATTCAAGGACTCAAGCAGTGCAGTGGCTTTATCTGGGTTGCCGCTCTTTTCATATTCCCTCAGGAGGGACTCGGATTCTTTTGTCCAGAAGAGGGTGAAAGCCTTGCGGTGACCACGTGGGATGTACTTCTTAGCAGTTGATTTTAAGATGTTTGTAAAATGGCCAAAGTTTCTACGTATCGGTTTGAGCCATGGGATCCGATATTCTGTTTCTGGAGTGTAGCCTTGTGGAAATTCCAATGTGGCTTTGGCACCGAATGCAGAAGAGGCACTTCCAGGCCAATCTGGAGGACAATTGGGCAATGTTGGCTATGCGGGATTTGACAGGTTTACTAGTGTGGTATATAGAAGGGGAGAAGCAGACATGATGTATCTTGATTTTTAGTAACCCTTTTGAAAAAGTCCCGCATGACAGTCTCACAAGAAAACACTATTCAATATTTTCATTTATGACTTGGATAACGGAATGGAGAGTAAGTTTATAAAATTTTCAGATTACTCCAATACAGGAGTAGGAGGGGGAAGGGTTGCAAGCATTAGGATTAGGATTAAAGTTCAAATTGACCTTGACAGATTAGAGAATTGATCTGCAACCAACAAGATGAAGGTAATCAAGAACAAGTACAAAGTACTACATACTTAAGGAAAAATGAAATGCACAAATATAAAATGGGAGATATCTGGCTAGGCAGCAGTATCATTGAAAAAAGATCAGGGAGTTAAGTGGATCACAAATTGAACATGAGTCAACAATGTAATGCCATTGCAAAAAAAGTTAATATAATTGTATTAACAAGAGTATCATATGTAAGTCACGGAAGGTAACTGCCCTGCTCTACTCATAGATTCATAGATACTAAGGTCAGAAGGGACCATTCTGATCATCTAGTCCGACCTCCTGCACAGCGCAGGCCACAGTGTCTCACCCACCCACTCCTACGAAAAACCTCACCTATGTCTGAGCTATTGAAGTCCTCAAATTGTGGTTTAAAGACTTCAAGGAGCAGAGAAGCCTCCCTCAAGTGACCCGTGCCCCATGCTACAGAGGAAGGCGAAAAACATCCAGGGCCTCTCCAATCTGCTCTGGAGGAAAATTCCTTCCCGACCCCAAATATGGCAATCAGCTAAACCCTGAGCATATGGGCAAGATTCACAGCCAGATACTACAGAAAATTCTTTCCTGGGTAACTCAGATCCCATCCATCTAATATCCCATCTCAGGGGATTAGTCCTATTTACCCTGAATATTTAAAGATCAATTACTTACCAAAATCACATTATCCCATCATACCATCACCTCCATCAACTTATCAAGTAGAATCTTAAAGCCAGATAGATCTTTTGCCCCCACTGCTTCCCTTGGAAGGCTATTCCAAAACTTCACTCCTCTGATGGTTAGAAACCTTCGTCTGATTTCAAGTCTAAACTTCCTGGTGGTCAGTTTATACCCATTTGTTCTTGTGTCCACATTGGTGCTGAGCTGAAATAATTCCTCTCCCTCTCCTGTATTTATTCCTCTGATATATTTATAGAGAGCAATCATATCTCCCCTCAACCTTCTTTTACTTCGGCTAAACAAGCCAAGCTCCTTAAGTCTCCTTTCATAAGACAAGTTTTCCATTCCTCGGATCATCCTAGTAGCCCTTCTCTGTACCTGCTCCAGTTTGAATTCATCCTTTTTAAACATGGGAGACTAGGTGAGGTCTCACCAGTGCCTTGTATAATGGTACTAAAACCTCCTTATCCCTACTGGAAATGCCTCTCCTGCTGCATCCCAAAACCGCATTAGCTTTTTTCACAGCCATATCACATTGGCAGCTCATAGTCATCCTATGATCAACCAATACTCCAAGGTCCTTCTCCTCTTCCGTTACTTCTAATTGATGCGCCCCCAATTTATAACTAAAATTCTTGTTATTAATCCCTAAATTCATAACCTTACACTTCTCACTATTAAATTTCATCCTATTACTATTACTCCAGTTTACAAGGTCATCCAGATCCTCCTGTATGATATCCCGGTCCTTCTCTAAATTGGCAATACCTCCCAGCTTTGTATCATTTGCAAACTTTATTAGCACACGCCCACTTTTTGTGCCAAGGTCAGTAATAAAAAGATTAAATAAGATTGGTCCCAAAACCGATCCCTGTGGAACTCCACTGGTAACCTCCCTCCAGCCTGACAGTTTGCCTTTCAGTAGGACCCATTGTAGTCTCCTCTTTAACCAATTCCTTATCCACCTTTTGATGTTCATATTGATCCCCATCGTCTCCAATTTAACTAATAATTCCCCATGTGGCACGGTATCAAATGCCTTACTGAAATCGAGGTAAATTAGATCCACTGCATTTCCTTTATCTAAAAAATCTGTTACTTTTTCAAAAAAGGAGATTAGGTTGGTTTGGCACAATCTACCTTTTGTAAAACCATGTTGTATTTTGTCCCATTTACCATTGACTTCAATGTCCTTAACTAATTTCTCCTTCAAAATTTTTTCCAGGACCTTGCATACTATAGATGTCAAACTAACTGGCCTGTAGTTACCCGGATCACTTTTTTTTCCCTTTCTTAAAAATAGGAACTATATTAGCAATTCTCCAATCACTCGGTACTACTCCTGAGTTTACAGGTTCATTAAAAATTCTTGCTAATGGGCTTGCAATTTCAGGTGCCAATTCCTTTAATATTCTTGGATGAAGATTATCTGGGCCCCCTGATTTAGTCCCATTAAGCTGTTTGAGTTTCGCTTCTACCTCAGATATGGTAATATCTACCTCCATATCCTCATTCCCATTTGTCATGCTACCATTATCCCTAAGATCCTCTTTAGCTTTATTAAAGATTGAGGCAAAGTATTTGTTTAGATATTGGGCCATGCCTAGATTATCTTTAACCTCCACTCCATCCTCAGTGTTTAGCAGCCCCACTTCTTCTTTCTTAGTTTTCTTCTTATTTATATGGCTATAGAACCTTTTACTCTTGGTTTTAATTCCCTTTGCAAGGTCCAACTCTACTCGACTTTTAGCCTGTCTCACTTTATCCCTACATGTTCTGACCTCAAAAAGGTAGCTTTCCTTGCTGATCCCTCCCATCTTCCACTCCCTGTATGCTTTCTGCTTCTTCTTAATCACCTCTCTAAGATGCTTGCTCATCCAGCTTGGTCTACAACTCCTTCCTATGAATTTTTTCCCCTTTCTTGGGATACAGGCTTCCGATAGCTTCTGCAGCTTTGATTTAAAGTAATCCCAGGCCTCCTCTACCTTTAGATCCATAAGTTCTTCAGTCCAATCCACTTCCCTAACTAATTTCCTTAATTTTTGAAAGTCAGCCCTTTTGAAATCAAAAACTCTAGTTGCAGACTTATTTTTGTTCATCCTTCCGTTCAGTTTGACATGAATTAGCTCATGATCACTTGAGCCAAGATTATCCCCTACAACCATTTCTTCTATGAGGTCCTCGCTACTCACCAAAATTAAATCTAAAATGGCATCCCCTCTAGTCGGTTCAGTAACTACTTGATGAAGGAATCCATCAGCTATCGCATCTAGGAAAATCTGAGTCCTATTATTATTACTAGCACTGGTCCTCCAGTCTATATCTGGGAAGTTAAAGTCTCCCATGATCATGCAGTTTCCATTCGTATTTACTTTATTAAAAACATTAAAAAGGGCTCTATCCATATCCAGATTAGATCCCGGAGGTCTATAGCACACCCCACGCACTATCGTAGGAGAGGCTTTACTAGTTATCTTCCCCAATGTAATTTTTGCCCAGATGGACTCTGTCTTATCCATTGCATCGCTTATTTCTTTACATTCTACCTCATCATTGATATACAGTGCTACTCCACCACCTTTACCTTTATTTCTCTCTTTCCTAAACAGCACATACCCTTCAATACCTGTAGTCCAGTCATGACTACTATTCCACCATGTTTCTGTTATCCCTATAATATCTGGTTTCACTTCCTGCATCAGTAGCTCTAGTTCCTGCATTTTGTTACCTAGGCTCCTCGCGTTGGTGTACAAACTTCTTAATTTTTGCTGTTTGGCCTCGCTCACATTTTGTACCCTATTAGGCACAGTCATTCTACATCCAGTATAACCTATTAGACTAGTATCCACACTGCCCTCGCTTCTTATATACATTCTCCTACCCACGGCTGTATCCTTTCTTACTTGGTCTTCTTCCCTCTCAATGCTAAAATCTGGCATGGAGATTACCTGGACATCTCCC
Organism: Dermochelys coriacea; assembly: GCF_009764565.3. NCBI lineage: Eukaryota > Metazoa > Chordata > Testudines > Dermochelyidae > Dermochelys > Dermochelys coriacea. Next base: position 188,478,584 of record NC_050068.2, on the reverse strand, counting down.
AACCATCTCCCAGCACTGGGAGGCCTCAGCACTCAGCACTGGGGAGGCCTCCGCTGGAGTATTGTATACAGTTTTGGATATCATGCTTTAAGAAAGATATGGACAAATTTGAGAGAATCAACAGAATGTTTAGAAAACCTGACCTATGAGGAAAGGTTAAAAAAGGGTTTAAGTTTATTCTTGAGAAAAGCAGACTTTGGGGCGGGGGTGGTTTGTGTAAGGGCGGGACACCCGATTATAGTTTTCAATATGTTAAGGGCTGTTATAAAAACCGTGATCAATTGTTCTCCTTGTCCAGTGAAGATAGGACAAGAAGTAATTGACTTAATCTGTAGCAAAGAAGATTTAGGTTAGAGACTAGGGAAAATATTCTAACTGTAAGGATAGTTAAGCACTGGAATGTGTTATCAGGAGAACTTGTGGAATACACTTCACTGGAGGTTTTTAAAAGGTTTTTAGAAACTCCTGTTGGAATGGTCTAAATATACTTGGTTCTGCTCAGCACAGGGGACAGTACTAGAAGACCTCTTGAGGTTCCTTCCAGTCCTATATTTCTATGATTATATTATATCTGGTTTGGTTTAATATGAAAACAGAGAAATTATAATGACACTGTTAGACTCATATGACTAAAGAACAGAGCAACTATAAGCAACATGACAATGAATTCGGGAGAAGTCTCAGGAGCTTCCAAAAGGTGCAGTGTTAATTTCCTAGATTTAATATTTTCATAAATGTCTTTGAAAAAGATATAAATCATTCATTAAATGAATGCTGAAAACATTAAATTGGGCTGGACTACAAATACATTGAAAAATTGAGGTATATAAAGGAGGGACTTACTGAAATTAGAAAAATGAGCATTAAAAAGTCCAAGAAAACAAGTGCAAGAATAACAAAAACTAATGCATTTTAGAAAAAATATTAAAAGTACATAATGGAAAAAGTTGTTTTTAAAGGAGATATGATTGTTGAGAGGCAGTGTGACCTGGTGGATACAGCTCTGGACTGAGACTCCAAAGACATGGGGTTTGTTCCCAGTTCCACCACTGGTCTGATGTATGAGCGTGAGCAAGTGACTTTCTGTGCTTCAGTTTTCACATATATAGAAAAAATAAAAATATCTTTTAATTCTTCTTTGAGAGGTGTCCCTATGGGTGCTCCACTGTAGGTGTCGGTCCGCTCCTGGACAGTTGTTCGGAGATTTTTACAGCAGTACCCATATCGGCTGCGCATGCACGGAGCCTGCCTCACATACCAATCTTGTCTTAATAGTGCGCATGCGCCGCCGAACTCCTCAGTTCCTTCTCTACCATCCCCGGCTGGAGTCGGACCTACAGCAGACTCGTTAAAACTTTTTCTCTTACTCATTCTACATCATTTTTTCCCTTAGTTTAGTACTCTAGTTACTAGATAAGTTCATCTCTTTTTAAAAAAAATATATTCCCGCTTGTTCCTCTCAGCCTCCAGCCGATGCTAATATTCCTGACTCCCCAGGATTTAAACAGTGCACTATGTGCAGGGACACCATCCCTATCTCGGATGGTCACTCCCAGTGTATAAAATGCCTGGGGGAGACCCTCATTCTTCAAAAATGTGCCCATTGTTCCAAATTAAAATCCAGGACACATAAAGACAGAGAACTCCGCCTGAAAATGATTTTTGAGCAGAAGTCATTCGGACTTGCCTCTGACCCAGGTACGGGCTCCTCAGTGAACCGCAGCCCTCCTGCCTCCAGTCAGGGACAAAAGAAAAAATGCCTGCCTCCGTCACCCAGAAGGGAAACATTGCAAGCAAAAAGGTCGCCGAGCAGGTCTTTTTCTTCTATGCTGATCTTCTGACTGCTCAGCACCTTTGATGCGCCAGGTTCTTCCAGCATCGTGCTAATCCCGCCTCTGGCTTCAGCGACAGCACAAGCTCCCGGTGCCGAGGGTTCAGGCTTCCAGTTGCCTGACTCTCTCATGGCACCATTCAGCACAGCAATGGACACGGTGCCAGCACAGAGGACCTTGCCGGAGCAGATGTGGGCTGCACTTACCTCCCTGGCACCACCAACCTCAGCGCACTCATTGAGCACTACAGTGCAGAGAACATTGGTGCCAAATGACCCTCCAGCACTGCAGACACTCCTAACAGAGGGTATCTCTCACACAGGCTCTCTGGCACAGCAGTTCATTCATTCACCAGACCTATAAGAGTCACCTAACCTACAGTCACATCTACTTGACACTTATTTATTTTCCGGATATTCACAAGTGGTCCGGACAGCTCTATCCTGCTGTATCTCCCTTTTCTAGTGATGAGGAAGCCATAGTACGGGGAGACTTTTCACCATACCAATTCTCCCAGTCATAGACCCAAATCAGCACTGGTCACACAAATTCTAGGTCTTCATTCATTAAAGCCCTCCCTCCCTGGTATACAAACCCGTGGATGACACCACATATGATCTTCCCCAGTCGGTGGCAATATTAAGGTCCATGGGCACCATATAAGCGATTCCACTGTGATAGCCAAGATGCCAGAAATAGGAGCAATGCCACCTCGCCACCATCAGTGCATATGGCTACAAATGAGACACAATAACAAGCTGTTACTCCACACTTTGATGAACAGGCTACACATGCTTTCCCAACTCTTCTGGAGCCCGTATCCACACAGAATGAGGCTATACTGGCTGTCCCACCAACACTCAAATGATTTCTTAAAATTTCAAGACCTCTTCAAAAGAGTTGCCAACAAGTTCAGGATTAATCTGGAGGAAGTTTCTGAAAACCAGCATGGATTGACTGACATCCTGCAACCTACCTCCACATCCAAGATTGCCTTACCTATAAATTCAGCCATCATGGATCCCGCCAAAACCATATGGCAGACACCGGCTACTAGCACACCTACCTGTAAGCGAGCTGATTGGAAATATTTTATTCCTTCCAAAGGGTCTGAGTTCCTTTTTACTCACCCAGCGCCAAACTCATTGGCAGTAGAGGCAGCTAACCAAAAGAACAAACACCAGTTTCCCAGGTCTACCTCAACTGTTAAAGACAGTAAAAGGCTGGACCTGCTTGATTGTAAGGTGTATGCTTCGTCCACATTATAATTCCGGATATCTAATTATTCGGCCATTCTGGCAAAATATGACCACAAAAACTATGAGAAACTCATGCACTGTATTGATGACATTCCAGAGAGAGCAAACAAACAAACAAACATGAGTTTAAAGTAGAGGTGGGCAAACTATGGCCCGCAGGCCACATCCAGCCCACAGGACCCTCCTGCCCAGCCCCTAAGCTCCTGGCCTGGGAGGCTAACCTCCAGCCCCTCTCCTGTTGTCCCCTCTCCCCAGCAGCCTCAGCACGCTGTGGCACCAGCGCAATGCTGCAGCCTGACCCGGTGCTCAGGGCGGCATAGCTGTAGCGCCGCCAGCTACTGGTGCTCCAGGCAGTGTGGTCGGTGGGGGGGATTGGATAGAGGGCAGGGGAGTTGGGGGTTGTGGTCAGGGGTGGTTGGACGGGGCAGGAGTCCCGGGGGAGCTGTCAGAGGCCGAGAAGCGGTGGGGCAGGGCGGTCAGATAGGAGGCAGGGGCCGGGCCATGCCTGGCTGTTTAGGGAGACACAGCCTCCCCTAACCGGCCCTCCATACAATTTTGGAAACTCAGTGTGGCCCTCAGGCCAAAGAGTTTGCTCACCCCTGGTTTAAAGCCATAGCCTGAGGGACAAATCATCTCCCTTACCACACTACAAGCTGCATTTGATATTGCTAATACGGCTGCAAGGTCCACTGCTACAGCAGTCATGATGTGTCGAGTTTCATGGCTTTTGTCGTCTTCATTTCTTCTCGCAGTTCAGAATACCAATGAAGATCTCCCTTTTGATGATGGAAAACTATTTGCCAGTAACATGAATGATGTGTTTCACTCCATGAAGGACTCAAGAGCAACATTACAGTCTTTCTGTATCCAAACCTCTGCAAATAGGAGGAGACAATATAGATACTAACCTTATCAACGTCCACGCTACCCAGCGTATACTCAGCAAAGTCATAGACCATATGAACAACATCAGAGACCAAGATATCAACATTGCTGTACCAATTCATCGGCTCCATATCAGCCCCCTCCCATTAATAAGCAAATTTGAAAATGTGGTCGAGGGTATAGAAAACATCATCCCTACTTCAATGCCCATTCCCTTCCTATCTTTGCCCCCCGCCCCACCCCACCCCACCCCTCCGTCCACCCCTTTTCAGAGACCCCTCTCATGAATAACTGCTCCACCAAGAGGTGCATCACCTCCTCCAATTAGGAGCAGCAGAACCAGTGCCCAACCAACACAAAGGAAAAGGGTTCTATTCCCATTACTTTCAACATAAAAGAAAACTGGGGGGATGGTGACCCATTCTCAATCTCAGAAGCCTCAACAAATTCATTATTTAAAAAAAGAAAAAATTCAAAATGGTGACTCTTGCAACCATAATCCCAGCACTGAAGCAGGGAGATTGGGTTTTCAGCCCTCGACCTGCAAGGTGCTTATGTTCATGTGACCATATATCCTGTCCATAGATGTTTTATTCACTTGGTTCTGGGCTCACAGCACTACCAGTACAGTGTCCTACCTTTCGGCCTCTCGACTGCGCCTTGTGTCTTTTCCAAACTCCTCACAGGTGTAACAGCTCATCGCAGAAGGCAGGGAATCATAATTTTTACTTACCTCAACAACTGCCTTTTCAAAGCCTGGACCCTCCAAGAAGCCATTCAGTCCACAAAACGGACAGTCCAATGTTTCCATGCTCTTGGCCTGCGAATGAACAAAGAAAATCTACACTCAGTCCCACTCCACAACTGGAGTTCATAGCATATTTCGACTCACGCAAAAGGATAGCACCTCTCCCACTCCACCTTCTCAACACTATCAACCTTTTGGTTGCCAAGCTGTACAACAGTCCACAGGTGACTGTACGAGATTGCCTACAACTCCTAGGCCACATGACCTCTTGCACTTTTGTAGAGTTGGATGATCATGGCCTACAGACCGAATGTACATGTTCTGAATAACCTTTTATACATACCTCCCAGTCAAGTATTCCCTCCACTGGTAGACATTGCCTCATAACCTTTGCTGCGGGATCCCCTTTCTACAGGACGTCCTGCCGGTTATCATAACTATGGATGCATCCCTTACGGGATAGGGAGCATACATGCCCCAATACACTGCCCAGGGGCTTTTGTCTCCTGCCGAGAAGTCCCTTCACATCGATGTCTAGAACTCTGAATGATACGCAATGCCTGCCTCCAATTTCTCCCCTTCATATAAAACCAGCATGACAGGATAATGACTGACAACATTGCCTGCACGTTCTATGTAAAGAGGCAAGTTGGGGGGGGGGATCCCACTCCCTTTCTACAGAAGCGATGAAATGGTGGAACTGGTGTCTCAGACACAATATCTGAATATTAGCTGCATACTTACCTGGCTTTCTCAATTCTACCGCAGATGACCTCAGCGGAAGATTTTCCATAGACCACAAATGGAAACTAAACAAGGATATAGTACTAGACATATTTCACAAATAGGGATATCCAACCACAGACCTTTTCACAACTGCAACAAACAAGAAATGCCTGAGATTTTGTTCCAGAGCGGAACTAGGCAAACACTTCTTGAGGGATGTGTTCATGTTCCCATGGATACATCGGGGGAAATGTATGCATTTCCCCAATACCACTCATACACAAAGTACTGATAAAAATACGAACAGACCAAGCCAGGGTCATAATGATCACCCCCACATGGCCCGACAGGCATGGTACACTTTCCTTGCCAAGATGGTGCTTTCCGCACCCATCCCACTACCCCTCCGCCCGAATCTCTTGTCCCAAAAATGCAGTCTACTACTCCACCCCAATTTAACCATGTTACACCTCAAGGTTTGGCTCCTTCATGGTTCTCTCATGCTGAGCGAACTTGCTCGGAGCAGGTTTGAAATGTACTCCTTCATAGCACAACAAATTCTACATGCACCACCTACCTTCATAACTGGACAAGATTTACACACTGGTGGGCTGCCACAGAAACCGCTCCTTTTTTCCGTGCCTCTCCTACTAATCCTCGACTATCTGTTAGAGATTAAAATCTCTAGATTCTCCCTGAGTTCCATCAAAGTCCACGTGGCCGCAATTACAATGTCCCATGATGCCACCGATGACAGGCCTATCTTTGCTCACCCCATTGCTAAGTGATTCCTTAAAGGACCCCAAACCTTATACCCAGACATCAAACCGCCTAATCCGTCTTGGAGCCTTCTCCTAGTCTTAACATACCTAACCCAAAAACCATTTGAACCATTAGCCACATGTTTCCTCCTACATCTCTCTATGAAAACTGCATTTCTAGTAGCAATTACTTCAGCGAGACATGCGGGAGAAATTGCAGCACTCATGGCAGATCCACAATACCACCATATTTTTAAGCACAAAGTCACCCTATGCTTACTCCCCAGAATGGCACCCCAAGGGAAGAATGCATTAGAATGAGTGGAAATGGATGTAGGGTTTATTATTTTTGTATGGATCTTTGCATTTCTTGTCTGATTAAGTAAAAGCAAGAGCATTGTAGGACTCTGTGCAAAGGGTCTGTATGTGTTCATATGCTACAACTCCCATATTCCCCCTGAGAGAGTTAAACAATAACCTAGAAGGCTCAGACCTTTCAGTGGAGTTGTAGGAGAAGGGTGTGTTTGAGGGGTAAGCACTGGTTCGAGGAACTAGGTAGTTGGGTCGTGTGATCACAGTTCTCAGGAGGAGCTGCCAGACAAAGGTCCTGCATGCTGAGAGTGCATCTTAAGGCAGGGAAAATCCTGGGTTCAGTTCAGACTTCAGAGTAGGGTTGCCAACTTTCTACTCACACAAAACTGAACACCCTTTCCCCCGCCCCTGCATCACTCCTCCTCTGAGGCCATGCCCCTGCCACACTCCTTCCCAGGCCTCCCTCACTCCATCTCCCCTCCCTCTGTTGCTCGCTCTCCCAAAACTCACTCACTCGTTTTCACTGGGCTGGCTCACAGGGTTAGGGCATAGGAGGGAGATCAAGGCTGGGGCAGGGGTTGTGATGGGTGGGGTGTGAGGGCTTCATCTGGGGGTGCGGGCTCTGGTGTGGGACTAGGGATGAGGGATTTGGGGTGCAGGAGGGGGCTCTGGGCTGGGGGTCAGGGGTTTGGCATGCAGGATGGGGATCAAGGCTGGGGCAGAGATTGGGGTGTGAGGGCTTTGGCTGGGGATGCAGACTCTGGGGTGGGGTGGGGGATGAGGGGTTCAGGATGTGGTAGGGGGCTCTGGGCTGGGGCAGGGGGTTGGGCTGCGGGGGGAATGAGGGCTCTGGGAAGAAGGATAAAGGAGTTTGAGGCGCAAGTGGTGTTCTCGTCCATCCTCCCTAAGGAAGGAAAAGGCCTGAGTAGAGACCGTTGAATCATGGAAGTCAATGAATGGCTACGCAGGTGGTGTCGGAGAGAAGGCTTTGGATTCTTTGACCATGGGATGGTGTTCCAAGAAGGAGGAGTGCTAGGCAGAGACGGGCTCCACCTAACGAAGTGAGAGAAGAGCATTTTCACAAGAAGGCTGGCTAACCTAGACTAAAGTCCTGAAGGAAGTGGGGAAGTGGGATACTGGGAGGAAGCACAAGAGGGAAGGGCTCCTGCCTCATACCGAGAAAGCAGGACGATCAGCGAGTTATCTTAAATGCCTATACACAAATGCAAGAAGCCTGGGAAACAAGCAGGGAGAACTGGAAGTCCTGGTACAGTCAAGGAATTATGATGTGATTGGAATAACAGACTTGGTGGGATAACTCACATGACTAGAGTACTGTCATGGATGGATATAAACTGATCAGGAAGGACAGAAGGACAGAAAAGGTCGGGGAGTTGCATTGTATATAAGAGAGCAGTATGACTGCTCAGAGCTCCAGTATGAAACTGCGGAAAAACCTGAGAGTCTCTGGATTAAGTTTAGAAGCATGAGCAACAAGGGTGATGTCATGGTGGGAGTCCACCAGGCCAGGGGGAGGAGGTGGACGAGGCTTTCTTCCGGCAACTCACCGAAGTTACTAGATTGCAGGCCCTGGTTCTCATGGGAGACTTCAATCACCCTGATATCTGCTGGGAGAGCAATACAGTGGTGCACAGACAATTCAAGAAGTTTTTGGAAAGTGTAGGGGACAATTTCCTGGTGCAAGTGCTGGAGGAACCAACTGGGGCAGAGCTCTTCTTGACCTGCTGCTCACAAACCGGGAAGAATTAGTAGGCGAAGCAAAAGTGGATGGGAACCTGGGAGACAGTGACCATAAGATGCTTGATTTCAGGATCCCTACACAAGGAAGGAAGGAGAACGTCAGAATATGGACCTGGACTTCAGAAAAACAGACTTTGACTCCCTCAGGAAACTGATGGGCAGGATCCACTGGGAGGCTAATATGATGGGGAAAAGAGTCCGGGAGAGCTGGCTGTATTTTAAAGAAGCCTTATTGAGGATGCAGGAAGAAACCATACTGATGTGCAGAAAGAATAGCAAATATGGCACGTGATCAGCTTAGCTTTACAGGGAAATCTTTGGTGAGCTTAAACACAAAAAAGAAGCTTACAAGAAGTGGAAGATTGGACAAATGACCAGGGAGGACTATAAAAATATTGTTCGGGCATGCAGGAGTGAAATCAGGAAGGCCAAATCACACTTGGAGTTGCAGCTAGCAAGAGATGTTATGAGTAAGAAGAAGGGTATCTTCAGGTATATTAGCAACAAGAAGAAAGTCAAGGAAAGTGTTGGCCCCTTACTGAAGGAGGGAGGCAACCTAGTGACACAGGATGTGGAAAAAGCTAATGTACTCAATGATTTTTTTGCCTCTGTCTTTACAAAAAAGGTCAGCTCCCAGACTACTGCATACTAGCACAGCATGGGGAGGAGGTGACCAGTTCTCTGTGGAGAAAGAAGTGGTTCAGGACTATTTAGAAAAGCTGGATGAGCACAAGTCTATGGGGCCGGATGGGCTGCATCCGAGAGTGCTAAAGGAGTTGGCGGATGTGATTGCAGAGCCATTGGCCATTATCTTTGAAAACGCATGGCGATCGGAGGAGGTCCCGGACGACTGGAAAAAGGCTAATGTAGCGCCCATCTTTAATAAAGGGAAGAAGGAGGATCCAGGGAACTACAGGCCTGTCAGCCTCACCTCAGTCCTTGGAAAAATCCTTGGAGCAGGTCCTCAAGGAATCAATTCTGAAGCACTTAGAGGAGAGGAAAGTGATCAGGAACAGTCAGCATGGATTCACCAAGGGCAAGTCATGCCTGACTAATCTAATTGCCTTCTAAGACAAGATAACTGGCTCTGTGGATAAGGGAAAGCAGTGGATGTGTTATTCCTTGACTTTAGCAAAGCTTTTGATATGGTCTCTCACAGTATTCTTGCCAGCAAGTTAAAGAAGTATGGGCTGGATGAATGGACTATAAGGTGGATAGAAAGCTGGATAGATTGTCAGGCTTAATGGGTAGTGATCAATGGCTCCATGTCTAGTTGGCAGCCGGTATCAAGCGGAGTGCCCCAAGGGTCGGTCCTGGGGCTGGTTTTGTTCAATATCTTCATTAATGATCTATAGGATGGCATGGACTACACCATCAGCAAGTTTGCAGATGACACTAAACTGGGAGGAGTGGTAGATACGCTGGAGGGTAGGGATAGGATACAGAGGGACCTAGACAAATTAGAGAATTGGACCAAAAGAAATCTGATGAGGTTCAGCAAGGACAAGTGCAGAGTCCTGCACTTAGGACAGAAGAATCCCATGTATTGCTAGAGACTAGGGACCGAATGGCTAGGCAGCAGTTCTGCAGAAAAGGACCTAGGGATTACAATGGACGAGAAGCTGAATATGAGTCAACAGCTTGCCCTTGTTGCCAAGAAGGCTAATGGCATTTTGGGCTGTATAAGTAGGGACATTGCTAGCAGATCGAGGGACATGATCGTTCCCCTCTATTCAACATTGGTGAGTACTCATCTGGAGTACTGTATCCAGTTTTGGGCCCCACACTACAAGAAGGATGTGAAAAAATTGGAAAGCGTCCAGCGGAGGGCAACAAAAATTATTAGGAGACTGGAACACATGACTTATGAGGAGAGGCTGAGGGAACTGGGATTGTTTCGTCTGTGGAAGAGAAGAATGAGGGGGGATTTGATAGCTGCTTTCAACTACCTGAAAGGGTGTTTCAAAGAGGATGGATCTAGACTGTTCTCAGTGGTAGCAGGTGACAGAACAAGGAGTAATGATCTCAAGTTGCAGTGGGGGAGGTTTAGGTTGGGTTTTAGGAAAAACTTTTTCACTAGGAGGGTGGTGAAGCACTGGAATGAGTTACCTAGGGAGGTGGTGGAATCTCCTTCCTTTGAGGTTTTTAAAGTCAGGCTTGACAAAGCCCTGGCTGGGATGAGTTAGTTGGGGATTTGTCCTGCTTTGAGCAGGGGGTTGGACTAGATGACTTCCTGAGGTCCCTTCCAACCCTGATATTCTATGATTCTATGAGGGGGTGTGGGCTCTGGGGTGCAGCTGGGGATGGGGGGTTTGGGGTACAGGAGGGTGCTCTGGACTGGGACCTAGGGGTTCAGAGAGTGGAAGGGGGATCAAGGCTGGGGCAGGGGGTTGGGGTGTAGGAATTCTTGGGGTGCAGGTTCCAGGAAGCACTTACCTCAAGCAGCTCCCTATGTGGAGGCACGGCCAGGGGGCTTTGCGTGCTGGCCCCTCCACAGAGGCTGCCCCCATAGTTCCCATTGGCCATGGTTCCCGGCCAATGAGAGCTGTGGAGCCAGCGCTTGGGGCAGGGGCAGCGTGCAGAGCCTCCTGGCTGCCCCTACGCATAGGAGCTGGGGAGGAGGGGACATTTCGCTGCTTCTGGGAGCCATGGCAGGTACGGAACCTGCCTTAGCCCTCCTGTGCTGCCGACCAGTCTTTTAATGGCCCAGTCAGAGGTGTTCCAGTCAAAAATCATACACCTGGCAACCCTACTGCAGAGGCTTAATACATCCGGGAATCCAGAGGCCTCATCAATCTGGTGAGTTGCCAGCAGGGGGAGCCTACCCACATCTGTGACAGGTGTTCAGTCCACTAAACAATTGTGAAAGTTTCAAAGTTTGACTCAAATTCTAATGCTGGGTTCATATCCTCTTTTGTAGAGAGGGGACAAAGAGGGAAGCATCCACTGGAAAAAACTGGGTGAAAATTGGGACTTTATACAATGGATAGGTGAGAAAAATAGTGACTGAGATGAAGAACAAGGTGCAGGGGAGAAAAATATTGTAATAAAAATATATTATGTGGTATGTGTACATGCATATGAAATAGATATAAATATAAAAAATATGAATGTGTGTACATTAGTGCCCTCCAGCCTTTTGGGAGCATGTTCAATTCCTAATACATAGCTCAGATTTTACTGTAACTTGAAAACTTTTTACTTTTAAGTGAATCACCATTGGATATAAACAGCCTTTACTTAGTAGGGAAAAAAATGCCAAATTCAAGCTTATTATGCAAACTCAACAAACAATATGAATGGTCCACAAAACTTGAACTCTGTGGTACTTTGCCTGTCCCTAGCTCCTATAAAGAAAAGTCTTCATAAACTCTTTAAACATGTTTGCGTTCATGAGTAGATTGTTAAGCATATCTTTAACACAGGTAACAGTTAATAAAAAAAATTCCTGATATATTGTACAGCATTCAAATACCAGTTCATGTTACACATAAGACAAGGGCAATTATTCCTTACCTGAGGGAAAATTAGATGTGAGGATTATTCAGTTACAGGTATATTGATCACAGTCAGTAGCTGATGTTGTAGAAAACCAGCAACAGTGGCAATCAATGGAAATCTTCTTTGATATGTTTCAGTTCCTGACTAGTAAATCATTCCCGGGTGCCATAGTGGAGGTGGAGTTGTTTAGAAATAAAGGACCTTGTGTTGTGGAAAAGAGGCAAAGGAGAGGAGTCTGCAAAATTGTGGTAGTTAAGGAACCAAAATGGGATAATGAATATTTCTTTGACTCCTCTGCAGAAGAGTTTCTCCATTGCTTCCACCTAGACTTCTACATTCCATGTGCCTGGGGATCTAACCATGAGATGAATTATGGGGCAGCAATTAAGGCAGAGAAGACAACAGAGGAGCAGTGACTATACATAATATCAGGTTTCAGAGTAGCAGCCGTGTTAGTCTGTATTCGCAAAAAGAAAAGGAGTACTTGTGGCACCTTAGAGGCTAACAAATTTATTAGAGCATAAGCTTTCTTGAGCTACAGCTCACTTCATCGGATGCATTCGATGAAGTGAGCTGTAGCTCACGAAAGCTTATGCTCTAATAAATTTGTTAGTCTCTAAGGTGCCACAAGTACTCCTTTTCTTTTTGCGTATACATAATATGTTCCTTTGGCCACCCAGCGGATTTCTGAGCAGGAGTTTATTCTGGTCCATGAAATGTTAACTTTCCTCTGTCTTTTCTACCCTCTTCATAAAAGGATTTAGGAAGTAGATGTAGGGGAGGAAGCTCTGATGGCAGTGAGAAGGGACCAAGCCCAAGCTGGCATGGCTTTCTTTGTGGATATTGTAAAATTAGAACTGGAATAAATGTTTGTTGAAAAAGTGTAATTGGCAAAATGTGTTTGTTGAGTTGATAAAGTACTGAGAGACTATATCCTATAGTCAGCATGGTCTAGTGGATTGAGCATAGGCTGGGAGCCAGGAACTCCAGATTTTTCTTGTCACCTCTGCTACTGAATGGTTTAATAAACTTTGCTGTTTATGTAGCACTTGACAAACGCTACATACCAATCACCCTGTAAGGCAGGGGTCCTCAAACTGTGGGTTGGGACCCCAAAGTGGGTCGCAACTCCGTTTTAATGGGGTTGCTAAGGCTGGTGTTGGCCTTGAGCCCCAGCAAGACTCAATCCTAAGTACCACCACCGAGGGCTAAGGTTACATGCCGCCCACCCAGGGCAGAACCGTTGGGCTTCAGCTTTGCTGCCCCTCCAACCCTGCCCAGGGCGATAGGGCTCGGGTAGGCTCGGTCTTTGGCCCCTCTCTGGGGTCATGTAGCAATTTTTTTTGTTAGAAGGGGGTGACAATGCAATGAAGTTTGAGAACCACTGCTGTAAGGTACAGTGAGTGCCATTATCCCCATTTTACAGAGGGAGAAACACTGATTTTCATAGGTTAAGGCTAACATTTTTAAATGTATCCTCTGATGCTGGGCTTGTCCCAGGTTTTGGATGCCCAACTTGCTATCTAGACCCTAGTTTTTAGAAGTAGCGAGTATCCAGGACTCCCACTAACTTAAGACAAGAGTGTAAGTACTCAACATTTCTGAAAATCAGGCCCAAAGAGCATCATGCTGAGCACATAAAAACTGACACACCCAAAATCAGAGGCCACTTCAGAAAAACTTTTCCCACATGATTTGTCCAAGTTCACACTGCAAATCAGTGTCAGAACCAAGATTAAATGAACCCACATCTTGCTGACTGCTAGGTCTATAATTTTTCCCTTAGACCATGATGCCTCAAAAACAAGTCATTTAGGCCTGGTCTACAATGGGGAAATTTATAAAATACTGATAGGGTTTCACTTTACAAAGCACTGCTTAACCGGTGTTAGTGCCAATGAGAACCATAATATAAACTAGATTTCCACAGCTAGGCCTCTTTTTAACCACTGTTTTGATTAGACTTCTCCTCAGCTGGTTTAACTAAAATGGTAGTAAAATCAGATCTAGCTAGGAGAGCCTTGTCTATTCCAGGGATCACTCCTGCTCAGAATTTTTTTATTAATTTCAGAAATGTCAGCTTCTCTCTGTTTTCTCCTCTGTAAAATGCAACAACAGAGCACAAAATAGGTCCTTCATAAATAGTGGCTACTGTACTGTTCTTACTGATTTTGAGTTATTGCAGAAATTACCTGTCCAGTTGCTCTAAGTATTTGCACAATAATTAAAACAGTGAGCTGGCAACATTGATACAAAACAAGATAGTTAAGTGCCAGACAGACTGCAAAGAGGTACAAAAGGATTTCTCCAAACTGGATGACTGGGCAACAAAATGACAGATGAAATTTAATGTTGATAAATGCAAAGTAATGCACATTGGAAAATATAATCCTAACTATACATATACAACAATGGGGTCTAAATTAGCTATTACCACTCAAGAAAGAGATCTTGGCATCACTGTGGATAGTTCTCTGAAATCATCCACTCAATGTGCAGCAGCAGTCAAAAAAGCGAACAGAATGTTGGGAATCGTCAAGAAAGGGATAGATAATAAAACAGAAAATATCATATTGCCTCTATATAAATCCATGGTATGCCCACACCTTGAATACTGCATGCAGATGTGGTCGTCCCATCTCAAAAAGATATATTGGAATTGGAAAAGGTTCAGAAAAGGGGGAAAAAAAAGATTAGGGGTATAGAACGGCTTCCATATGAGGAGAGATTAATAAGACTGGGACTTTACAGCTTGGAAAAGAGGTGACTAAGTGGAGATATGATAGAGGTCTATAAAATCATGAATGGTGTAGAGAAAGTAAATAAGGAAGTGTTATTTACTCCTCCTCATAATACAAGAACAAGGGGCCACCAAATGAAATTAATAGGTAGCAGGTTTAAAACAAACACAAGAAAGTATTTTTTCACACAATGCATTGTCAACCTCTGGAACTCCTTGCCAGAGGGTGTTGTGAAGGCCAATACTATAAAGGGGTTCTAAGGGAGCTAGATAGATTAATGGAAGATAGGTCTATCCATAGCTATTAGCCAGGATGGGGAGGAATGGGTCCCTAGCCTCTGTTTGCCAGAAGCTGGGATTGGGTGACAGGGCATGGATCACTTGATGATAACCTGTCTGTTCATTCCCTTTGGGACACCTGCCATTGGCCACTGTCAGAGGACAGGGTACTGGGCTTGACGGACCAGTATGGCCGTTCTTATGTTCTTATCATAAAATGCAGACATTAAAATTCATAAGCCAATATAAATATTTTTCTTCTGTCAATTTTAGAGAAAAAGCAGCTTTTTAGTATTTGTGTGACATGAAGGGTTGGATCCAGGGTTCTTGAAGGAACAAGAGAATCTATACAGTTTCCAAGGCTGTGACCCTCTGCTTCTTTTATGTGGATTCAAATCACTTCCCACAGGGAGCATTCCTCTGAAACTTTGAGTTAAATTTTATGTCTTTTATGTCTCTCTGAGCCATTTCTCTTTCCTCTTATGTGTGCTATTCTATTATTATATTCTGTATTGTGTTCTCTGAAATAGAATTTGCTTTAAGTACATGTTTAGAAAAATGTATATTTCAGTGTTAGCTATTGTCATCCCTAAATTTCCTATCAAGTTTGGTCTGGGATATATGAGTTGTACTCTTCTAACTTGGCTAAAAAACTACCATAATTGGTATTACATCTGATAAAATGTATTCAATTATAAATCTGCCTATCTATCCAACCTCACTTTGATAATATGATCAAATTTTAATAACAAGATTAACTGTACAGTATCTTAACATTAATATTTTGGCATCTCTGTGTAGAATATCTTGGTGAATTAAAAAATATTTAGTGTCAGATTATGAATACTGATGAAACACCAAATTCTGTTAAAAAATCAAATCTCAATCCATAAAAGATTTTCCTAGTTCATTGAATTGTTAGATTATGAAATGGTAAATTGCTCCACAAAGCAATTGTTTCCTGCCTCAGAGTGAAAAATGAAGAATGTTCTTCAATGAAGAGAAAAACCATGGGACTGATGCGTGAAAGATCTGTCATATCTTTGCAGTAGGGCTGTCACATAAATCAGAATCAGAAATACATTCCAGTAATTCTTTATTAAACTTTTAAACATACAAATGTTTTCTTTGCGGAAAGAGGGGAACACCAATGATTGAGTAATGTTCCCTGTGACTTCTCAACATCCACCATGGGATGACAGAACTGACTTTTATAAATAACTTCTTTATAAACTTCTTGGGTTTGGGGTTGCTTGTTGTGGGGGAGTTGATAGTCATTTAATGTGTATGCAACAGGGAATCTGGGTAAGAGGAGTGGATGAAGGCCAGATAACTGCAGAAGAAGGAATACTTATGAAGCAAACACAAATTCTTAAGTATGGGCTGCAAAACAATTCCTGCCTGATTCACATTCCCACATTATAGATTAACAATTATTGTTCATTTATTTTTAGAATACCTGCATTTAAAGGAAAAGAACCTCAAGTAGCTAGGTAAAGGGTGGCATTTTCAAAGTTGCCTAACCAAGCGATCGCTCTATATCTGACCTATCAGTTCTCATCCTCAAAGGAAACCTGCACAACACTTTCAACAGATGAGCCTGGGAGCTTAAAATCATAACTTTGCTAGATACTAAAATTCATGGCCTGAATAGACTGTAGACATTGTTAAAATAATCTATAAACCCCTCCAACTGCTTTCCACCCCTTCTTTTCCTCCTCCCTCACCCCTTTCATTTCTCCCTATGACTGGTGGGGATTTAACGGGCCACTTCACCCTGAAAGGTCCCTTGAAATGAGTTAACTACTTATGCTAAACAATCTGTTCCATCTTGTACTTAACTGTAACACCATGTGCATTTCCCAAACCTGAAGAAGAGCTCTGTGTAAGCTTGAAAGCTTGTCCATCTCACTAACAGAAGTTGGTCAATAAAAGATATTACCTCCTTGTATCTCTATCTCCCTTTAAAATCCCAGTCTAATTTATTTATAGATTTTTCTAGGCTGTCATTATTGTAATATTTAAGCACCTTCCAAACACTAATTCATTTATCTTTGCATCACCACTGTGTGGACTGGTGGTGGAGAAACATCTTGTTTTTACTGATAGGGAAGTAGAGCACAGAAAGGTTAAGTGAGTTGACTACGGTTATACAGGAAGTTTGTACATTGGTTCCAGTGGAACCTTCTAAATCTCAATCCAGTGCATTATTCACAAAAGCATACTTTAAGGTTCCTCTTAGACTCTCATTGACTTGAACAGCCTTTGGATCAGCCCTTAATGGGAAAAATTGCTTAATTAAACTAATACATATTTTTTTTACTTCTTGAGTTCAAATGCTTGCTCTCTTTTATGTGTGTGTATATATATCAGACATGTAAGTGTAAGATACAAAACTACAAAAAAGGAAAACACTATAGGGGCCATAACCAATAGAAAATACCCTAGACTTCCAAGCCCACACTAAAAATGGAATGCCATGACCCCCAGCTGTGCAGAGGAAAGATCTTTCGATGGGAAAGGCCAAAACAAAGAATTAAAACAACTCTAGATATTAGATTTAGAGTTAACCAGTGGGAAGAGAGATAATATCTCATTAGCTCTCTACCTCTAAGCAACTGTCCAGGTCCCAGATCACAGGCTCAAGACTAAGTGTGTAATTAATCATGGTATTCAGAAACCACAGATATTGAGGGTGCTTAACGCTAATGTTGCTTCTGAATGTGTTTTATCCGTGGTATTCAGACAGACTTGCAGTCAGTTGTATTCTGGATGAATCATTCCCATTTCCAGCGTATTCAATCATGTAGAAATTTCTTGCGTCTTTGGTTTCTGTTTGAAAAACTCTAGGGTTGGATTACACCTGGAAGGCTGTCAGGGAGCCATTTGCAACTCCTGATTCTCTGTCTCAGCCATAGCAAAAATTAGAGCAGTCTAGAGGCTGCTATAACTTATTTGAGCTGGCCTTGATCTCCTAAGGAACATTAAACCAGCGGGGAATTACCAAAACACATGTTCCAGACTCTCACTCTCACTGCTCCTTTGCTCCCCCGACACACTCCTTATGCTATCAAGGAGCTGACTGTATGCCTGTAAATGGCTCCTCTTTGGCAAAGAATCCCTTTCTTGGGATTTGCAAGAGGTTTCTACAGAGAATCTACCCTGTCGTATATATCTTGTGGGAGACTTAATTAACTATAATCAAAACTGTAAGTCATTGTTTGCTCCTTCTCACAGCAAACTTAGGATTTTCCCATCTTAGTACTTACTTAGGGAAAAAACAGGTCAATGAAAGCTGTCATTTTAGCAACTCAATAAGAGGCATTCTCCCTTCCAAATAAGTACAGAACTAATGTCCCATTCATGATTTTAGAGGAGTACGCTCTACTGGAGTTGCCATTTTGGTGATGAGCAGCTGTATTCCTAAGCAACTTGGTGATGAAAGATCATTTGGTGCTTGATGGAAGAGTTAGCATTGTTTACTGTATGTATACATTTCTGTGGTGAATGGAATAATTTGTGTGTCTTTAACATAAAACACTTCGTAAGAATTAAGACAACTTGCGGGAAGTAGTGCAAAACCCTGGTTAATCAGAGAAGGGTGAAATTCATCCCTGTGCAGAAGATCAGTTTAAGATTGGGCATTATTTAAATCCTCTTTATGTTCTCAAAATAGGTCCTAAATGGGATTTACCTAGGACATAGATTTTGTGCCTGTGGTGAATTTTGCCCAGAAATGAATTGTTTTGTATTGGATGTGTACAGCTTATTAGCTTAGTCACATGAGAATCAGAACTGCTATCAACTAGCTTGATGTCCTATAATGCAGTCCATAAATTAGAGTTCTGATTCTGAAATTTTGGAAAATTTCCTTTATTTTTATAATTTTTAGTGAATAACGTAAACTGTTCATTGAACTTCAAATGCTTTTTATAATGCTACAGTTGTAAAATGTAGGGCCTATTTGCAGTTTCTACCTTGCTGGTATGCTGTGAGGATTAATTAGTTGAAGTTTATAAGCAGTTTAGATATGAAAAGTGCAATACAAATATTTATTATTTTTATATTATAAGTGCGAGGACAAATCTGCACAGAGAACTCTCAAAAAGATTACCAAAATGAACATTATACATAATTTTTAATGTTAAAAGTAAATAAAAGCATTTGGCTTAGTGTACAACACATCTATCTAGTTAAAATACTGCAGATTGTTAATACAAAATAGAGCTTCAGTAAACTGTTTTGTGAGATATATTCTTCACTACATTAATAGGAGTTCCTTATATGTATTGAGAGAAAATAACATCTCTAAAAATGCAAGTGCCAAACCTTGTTCCTTAGTAATTAGATATTTTTGCTGATGTCAGATAAAATATTGTGGTCCATTTCACAATTTGATAAAGTAGGCTACAATTTGTGTAAAATGAAAATTTTAACAAACCTAAAAATGTTTTATATTGCAAAATGTGTTTTTACTTCTTTTGTTTGAGTTCAGCTAAGTACTGCTTCCTCTCTTTAGTCATGTCATTCAGAATACCAACTGTAGTTTTGTTACATTGTCAGAATTTAAATTACTAGAGGCTTGAAAGCTTGCTCATATCTGTTATTCTGAAGTTAAGCATGCTCCATTTATACCAGTGCCTGCCTTAAATTTACATTTTTATAGGCAGACTTCCGTTGTGGAGAGGTTCAAGCACCTTATGTACATAATAAAATAGGAGGGACGATTGTAAGAAAAATGCGTATGTAATCTCAGAATGAAAACTCATGTTCCTGTCTAAGGATGTAAGGACAGAATCATGAGCAGACAGAGGTCCAGAATCTAGAGCCAGGCTCTTTCCACAGAGTGAACCTTCATCTTCACCTTCACAGATGGAGCTCAGTGAGTTAAAAAACAAAACTTTATTACCCGTGCCCAATAGAGTAAAGGTTATTTTTCTTACTCACACCAAGCTAATGATTTGCAGCTCACTGAATTTTAATTAAAAAACACTGGCTAACTCAGTAGCTGAACACACTGAAGTGCTAGTGTTTAGGGTCTAGTACTATACATACAAAGTGGATCCAGAGGTAGGGCAACTGCATTGGCACATGGAAGCAGGCTCTTCCTTAAGGCAGGTGTCTCTCTTTCCCCATTCCCCCTTCCCAAGTTGAAATATCACTATAAACCAATAATTCTAAGGGAGAAAGTATTTAAATAGGTTGATGATAAACACCAGTATTTCAGAAGGTTTTTAAAAGTGCAGCTTTTATATAATAAATTGCATCCTCTTTACTTGTTTCAATTAAAAATTCCTGTATCTGGGGAAGAACAGGTTCTTCCCTAAATAACTCCTGCCCTTAAAATGGAACATGGCCTTCGGTAGCTGTCACCACCAAAAGCAAGTTCTTAGAAACATCATTGATGAAATTAGCATTTCAATGTTGTCAGTGATATGATCCTGAATGGAATTACAATTACAGCATTGTTTAAAGAAGCCCGGTGTTAGAATGAGTGCAATTTGAAATTTCACATTTAAATGTGTTTGCACCATCTGTGATTGTACGTGCAAATGCATGCAACATAACCTTTTCATCAAGGAAATTGAATACAATTAAAAAAACTATTAATGCAGCTGTATTGTTGTTGATATTGTGTGTGTGTGAGCATAAAAGTCATGAAATTTCAAGTTATGATTCCTATGTCAGCTGTAACTGCCATATGATGTAGCTGCCATATGTGTATAAAGCATTAAAATTAAGGTCATTTAATATAACATCCTATGTATGTGGAAAGGAGGCCTACTTTCAAATTCCTGATTTGGGTGAATGAAAAATCTCAATCATAAAGCAATATTACATTAATGTACTTGTCTGTATTTCAGTTACAATGTAGTTGCTGTTTCTAGAAACCAGGAATGGTACAATACAGATTGTCCTTTTCTCCCTCGATATCTATACCACCTCTTAGTGTAGGTCTGCCCAATTAATACCCTCTCATCTTTCACATAATTCATTAAAGCACACTTTCTCCTTGATATCTAGAAATGTGTCTGCAGCAGTACTTATCAACTTTTAATTAACTGCAAAGATGGATGTGTCTAAACTGAGCACAGTTACTTAATATAACCCTTGCCCTCCTGAGTGCTACCCCTACTCGTTGCACCACATATAAAATTAAATTATAAACTCCTTGGAGTTGGGACCTTGTCTCTTTTTGGTTCAGTTAAGTGCCTAATGCCTAGTGCTGGATGCAGTAAAAATATTGTTTTTAATCCAATTTAAATACAAACATAAACTGGTGCAAATTTGAAAAGTCATGCCAACTTTAATAAATATAGACAGATATGTTCAGAGATGAGTACGTTTGTAGCTTTCTCCTCCATTTCACATCTGACAGCCTTATTCTGGGGTTTCACTTCTCCATGCAGCAGGTGCAGAACCACAGATTTTCTCTTCCCTCCCTACTCACCACACTCACACACACTCTGTGCTTTTCAGAAGTAGAGTGTGACAAAACATAAATTCAACTTCACAGAGACAATTCTAAAGATATAATCTTTGGTCTCAAAATGTCTAATTTGGAGAGGTAATTTTCTTCTGAGTCATTTCAGAAGCCAACCCTCATCATTCAGGTAATGGCTAGTGAGTTGGCTGATAGGCACAAAACCACAGACTATTCACAGTATATTCAAGATTTTTTCAGCTGTGCAGAGAGGAAGAAGCTTAAGAATCAAATGAAAGAAGGAAGTCATTTTGTTAGTACCTAGGTCTCCTTTTTATATAGGTATTAACCATGAGTACCATATTTGTTTTTAAATACATCTTCTCTCTAAACTCCCTAAATATGAGAACATTAGAGAGAGTGGGAGTTTAGCACAGAGTATTTCATTTATTTTATTTAGAAGAGTTTGGGAAAAAATTGGAATAGGTTAGACTTTGTTTTGTATTAGAGCGTATCTGAGAAACTACCCTTCAAAGTGGAAAGCTCAGTCTTCATAGTCATAACTGTTTCTTGTTTTAGCAGAAGCATCATTCTTTGTAAGACAACAGCAAATAATAGCGTGAAAAGATTCATGTTCTTAATATGGTATACAATCTTATTTTTGTGTTAAGTCTTAATTTTGTTCAATGGATACGAATGAGGGTCAGACCTCTAAAAGCTTGCGGTAAGGTTCAAGTAATCATCTAGGCATTGGATGTCTAGCCAAATGTCATCCAAGTCTCTTGTGTTCTGTCTAGACTAGCTTTTTTTCTCTTAAACTCCCATTACTAATACCACTGGTGGTAGCTCCTTAGGAGTGTATACAGGTACGGACAGCCACCAATATGATGAATTGTTTGTTCAACTGAGCTCAGAGTCAATCTCTGTGATGCAGTACTTTAAAAATGTTGGTGGCCACTGACACCTTGTCTGCATTAGTGCTCCCACTGTTTACACTGCTGATGGACAGAAGACCTTTGGAATAGAAATCTCATGAGTATCTGCTCTCTGATGAGATTCCCAGAACTCCCTGAAGTGGGCCAGGTCAGAAACACTATTAGAATAATATTTTAGTATTTCTCCTTCTTGTCCTAACTGAAACCAGAAAGAGAAGAGGCACACAATTTGGGGAGGGGGAAATGTTAACCCAAGTATTTTGAACCTTAAATAATGGTCTTTGATATTTGGTGAAGGAATTATCTGATTTTTATTTAATGTGAAGTTATTGGGATTAGGAATGGATGAGCAGTTACCTTTATGAATTTTCAGGGCTGAGTCTTATTTACACTAAAGGGCCACTACTCAAGAAGTATAAAGGGACCTTATATTGGGTGTATGTGAGAATCAGCCTCTCAGTTTATGTCCCAATTCATGTGGGAACAAGTTATCGTAGCCTGCACCATGGCTGCAGTGAGGTTGGCTAGAATCAGTCTTTTCCTTTGAAATCTAGGCAAGTTAAAGCTTGGGAATTTAAAGTCTTATGCTGACAGAGAGAGATGCTATAATTCAGTTACAACAAATAATAACATTTTGTGAATTCCATCATATGCTGATGTGGCAAACTTTGGAGAAGTGGGTAAATATCCTCACACATACAAACATCTTGTATTCCTGTTTCATTGCCATTTCATGGTATAGTTCTTGTTCTTTTAGGAGGGAGAGGTTTAGTTTTCTAAACTGATTATATTCTCAAGAAAGCTTTCATAAACATTTAATGCTTTTATAGATTTAGCAAATGGCAAGATTTTAAAATTTGTTACAATGACTCTTCCTGAGTTATCAAATCACACCATAATTATTTCTGAATAGTGCAATATAAATAGTTCTTTCAAAAGAACTTTAATGCATTCTATTTATTAAAATGGTTGAGAGTTCCAGAATTGAACTGTTACAATAGTGTTTTTCTTGATGATGTCCAATGACTGCAAAATATTACAATTACTTTAATTTTAATACATACATACCAGCCAATGAAAATGATTATCAATAATGTGTCACATCCTTTGACCTTATTAGACTATTATGCAATATAAACATTTTGACACACTGACTAGTTAAAAGATTGCCTGCATGTTCCTTATTCTTTAATTCATAGATTACTAAGTAAATTTCTTTAATTAAAAGGATATTGGCTTTTTAGTTTCTGTGTATAAACAGAGTAACAGCAGATAAATATACATGTGTTGATTTTCCATAAATCCCCTTTTCTACATTAGGAGTTCTCCGAGGTTTTAAACTCATACCCATGGCAGATGCACACTGAAGCTGTTGGAGTCTGACAGCAGAATCAGGGCCTAAGTAAACTTTATTTCTTTTTGTGAATTGGCAGATTAAATTAATTTTTATAATGTATCCTTTCATTTCAGTGTAGTTTTAGTAAGGACCTAATATTAAGGTAACCCCCAAACTAATGAAGACATTCTCTTCCCCCAACTACTACACAAAACTCGATATAGTACTGCTGTGATGACTTGGGCTATCTGTCTATATACCACTTATTATTTTGAGTTGATGTTATTACATTGTTGTATTTTTGAATGCCAGTGTATGTGGAATCCCCCATTTGATGACCGGTACCTACTAGACCAGGGAAGGTGAAGGTCATTAACTTTAACAACTATGCTCTGACCAAAGAATGGGTATGCTAGGGAGGTTGCCAGAGTGGAAAAACAAGTTCCTCCAACTTCTCTGCAGGGAGGGAGAGTACACAATCCCCAGCAGTAGAACAAAGGAATCAATTGGTGGTGGTGGGACATAAACTCAGTAGAATCAAAGGAAAAGACAGGAAATTTGGGCAGGAAAGAGCTGCTTATTTCCGTATTTGGGGAAGGGAGTCTTGTTTAATGGTAGGACCAGCCAGGGTGAAAGGAATCAAGCTAACTTGAAGCAGGAAGAGAGGGAGAGAGAGACCCTCTGATTCTGAAGAGAAACCATGTGCAGAGGGGGGAAACCTATGCTCCTCAAATAACTCTGTCCTAAACCCAAAAAGCTCTCCAGAGAGGTAAGGAAACCAAGGCAAGGAAATGTGTATTGTGTTTATTATTTTGTTTAGATTTGTGTATTGCTTGTGCTATCTAAGGAAAGAGTAATCCTGTTTAGAGTGCTATGCAAAGTCTACTCTGTCACCTATCATCTACCCCTGAAGAGTTAAGCTGTGAACCCAAAGTATTCACATGGTTAGGAATCTGGGAAGAGGTATGCTTAGACTGGGAGAAGTCAACATTAATCACAGGGTTAAGCGATTGGATCCTGGATTCTCAGCTCTGAGAAGGGGGTGCTAAACAGGATCTGCACCCCGAGAGTAATATGTCCAGAGAATACAGCCAGAGGCAGTGCCTGGACTGTGTTCAAACTCAGAAGGCTTAAAGCACATGGGTTTCAGTGGATTGGGGTCCAAAATAACAACCTACTTGAGCATACAGCCAAGAGGAGCTCTACCAGGATTGTGTGGGACTGTTTAAACAGACTTGAAGGGCTTAAAATTAAATTAATAGGAATACTTTTTTAATAATGGTTTTGAAACTTTGATAGACTTACTTCTCTTTCCCAATTTTGGAACGTAAAATTGAAGGCTGAAAATCTCTGGAAAGCATCTATGGCACCAGTCCTGCAATGCGTTCTGCACCACACAGCATGTACTGCACAGAACCCAATGACACTAATGGGACTCTGGGTGTCTGCAAAAACCTTTCTGCATGCAGCCAGTGCAATGCTGTGGCCTATACATGTTTTTCCCCCTTTCTATTGTATTTAAGACATATGGACTTGTCATTTCTTACATTTATTAGAAATATTGAAATTTTGGGAAAAGAAATTTAGGTCTATTTCTAATCCATCATTTGTTCTTCACGAGTAATACCTATTTTTAGTAGCTTCATCCAGAGGGATTACTGGTTTGTAAATTATTTTAATTTTAGATTTATTATATTCGCTAGCACCATCAGTTTCCATATAGGTAGGCTATTCCTCCATATAGTGAATTGGGGAAAAATTACTTTTACAGACCAGTATGAATTGCTCCTAATTGAGTTTAGATCGTGCCCCAGGTTAGGCATTACACATTCTGGGAACAGGTTTTCCCTAGATTCTTGTGACTTATTCTTGCATATTTGAACACTGTATATTAGTGATGGAACACTGTATATGCTTAGGTCAGTTGGCCTGCTGTGGGAACTCACAAATTCAGCTGTAGTACTGTTCTGTAGAAAACTCAGTCATCTCCATAGCATTGACCAATATAGAGGTTTATGCTTTAACCTTTCTTTGACTTCCTTGAGCTCAAAGTCTCATTTCCATTGAGAGCACCATCATGTAACCATAATCAGCTCTAACCATCAAATACCAATTCAGTTTAGATGAAACAAAAGATGAATTGGCAAGATGAAAATTAGAGCAAAACTTCCACACTTGAGCATTTACAATGAAAGATTGGAAGTGAACATTATAAATAGCTGCTAGCATGCTGAAGTTGTCTAGTTTAGTGCATTGCTTAATTTTGTAATGAAAGAGGTGTCAAGGCTCAAGCTTGACAGCCAGAGAGTGGTGGCTGCTGGCCAGGGACCTACGTCTGAAGGCAGCACCCCACCAGAAGCAATACTGAAGTAAGGGTAGCATAGTATCAGAGCCGGTGCGAGGCATAAGCCAACTAAGCAGTTGCTTAGGGCTCCAAGGAGCTCAAAGGGCCCCCCCATTTGTTTTTTCAGTATGTGTTGTGTCTGAGAGGTGAAAAAATATTCCTGCTTAGGGCCCCCAATGGGCTAGGACCGCCTCTGCATGGTATTGTCACCCTTACTTTCGAGTTGGTGCTGACAGCGGTGCTGCCTCCAGAGCTTGCCAGTTGTAAAGCAGCAGCTGATGGCCGGGAGTCCAGAGCTTCTGGAGCTATGAACTGCTAAACCTAGACTAGCAAGCCCCAGCACAATTTAAGCACTAGTTTAGTGTCAAATCCTCTGCTTATTTTAAGATGTCTGTGAGACATGCTTTTGAGACAATGTTTGATTGCCCAGCCAGCCAACTCTTTCTGGAACTTCTCAAGCTTCAAAGTAATGGTGTAAATTGTTACAATGCACACTAGAGTTTAATTAACTATTTCATTTGTCCATTGACTTTTTCCTAGGTCTGAAATTGCTATTAAAAAGGGCAGTTCGTTGTCTAGCGTTACTTTCAAAAACACAGAATGCTAATTTCTTTTCCTTTTTTGCCTATGCGTTCATGTGGCCATTAATCTTTGCTTCATTAACTGGTCTTGTATAAAGTGCTATTAATATGAAAATACCTAGATCACATTATTAAGTCTATGATAAAAACCAAGCAGAATACAGGCTATATATATGGATTGTTATGCTTAGTATTCTTCTTTTTCAGTGTTCAATGTGTTATTTTTATAGCCTTTCTTTGTGTCTGAAAATTCCAGTACTTTGTCTTTTTAAAAAAATCATAACCAAAACTGCATGCAGTCATTAGAATTATAGAGTTGAGAGTAAGCTCAGAATTTCATTTTGAAAAAACCAAGAAGAGAGGTTTATGGGTCTTAGATTATAGTAAGAATTGCATGCCAGTACTATTGATCCATGACACATTATAGCATAATAGCTGCTGTACTGGTACTGTATTGGTACAGATACTGTACTGGTGCAGCATTTCAGCACCACAGCAATTTACCAACCAATTACTTTAAGGAAAAATATTAGTTTAGCAAGTAATGTGGGCGGGGGAGGGGGGCAATTTCTTTATTCTGACTTAATCTTAGTTTATTTCCTGTAATCCTTTTTATTTTTATGTTGGTATAAATATTCACTTGTACCCTAGTGCCCTATTCAGCTCTAAGCATCTGTGCACTTGTTACAGACTTGTTCAGGAATTAAAAACACAGAAGTGAGGAGTTTCTGCACACGGCAGTAACTTGTAGCATAACTTTACATATATAAAGACTGAAAGGCCTTGCCAGTGCTAATGCATAGGAGGCATTAAAACACAAGCAACATAGAGCAACTAAGAGCAAGCAAGAACTTGAGACTGACTTTCCAATCTGCTGAGCATATACCACTCTCTATTGAGTCTTTCTTTGCTCATTTTTCTAGCCCTGCGAAATTTTCAGCTCCCCAAGAAGATCCAAACCTGACCTAAGTAATGTTGTTTTATGTACAACAGATCTTAATTTTTATATTTTGCTATTAGTCACCCATATTTTACTTGTTGGTTTGTTATTCTCCCACCAAACAAGAGTTAATGATTGTTCCTGCAATCAAGCCAATGTGAATTTACCTGCCTAAATTCCTCAAAAATGACAGCATTGCTCTTAAACTGCAGGTGCCCGGTATCAATGTGCTACGGCTGTAATAACATCTGAGAGAAACCCCCTCAGTGTCCTGAAACTCCCTTTAAAGAGGGAGTTCATGCTCAGTAGATAGCAAAGTATAGGGTGAACAGATAGCAAGTGTGAAAAATCGGGACTGGTGGGGAGGGTAGTAAGTGCCTATATATGAAAAAGCCTTGTCAACTCAGCTCCACTAGAAGAAGTCTGACTGGGAGCTAGGGAACTGGGACATGTGGGCAAGAAGTAGTGTGGAGCCATAGGGCCTCCACTTGGATGGCATCTGTTGGATAACCCACAGGATCTGAGAGTTATGGGGGATGAATTTAGTGAAGGAAGAACCCCTTTCTCCCCCTTGGAAGATTTAAAAGGAAGCTCTGAAAGGGGAATATCATGGAGTTTTTCACATACAGGCAGTTTCATGCTTAGTTATTCCCCTGGTGAAAAGAAACTTACCATATCTAGAGAAGAGTAACACAACATTTCTTTTTAATGTGTTGGCTTTCACAGAGGTTAACATGTTTGTTTCCAACTCATTAATTTGATCTACCTTTTTCTCCTATGTTGCCTCTTGATTTTCTTTCCTTCTTTGTGATTCTTGCTCTCAGAACAAGTTTTCTAGTTGTGGATTTAGGGCTGTCAACAGTACAATGGGTAATCAGAATGTGGGGTAATGGGTACTTCAAGAGCATCTCATTTCTTTTCCCTTCCCATGTCATATTCATACACCATAACAAGAAAATTATATCTGCTACACCCCTCATCTCTAGCAATTCAGGATGTAGGAGTTCTCAGGTTGGCCTTTTATCTGGGTGTGCTGAACAGCTGGATAATTGGCTTCTATGAAAACTAGTGCAATTATTTTTAGAAACCAATATCTAATACTAAATTTTTAAATATGGTCCGTTTCCATAGGTGATAAAGTAGACTGTTATTAAATGCTGTTACTTCTTTAGTTATACATATTTCATTGCCTTTTGTTGGGGGTGGTAAAGATTAATGAAATTTTTATAAAATTGGATTGAAAAAAGGGGGAATATATTAAACTATCCCTGGCCTACTGCACACTAATTATTGTGTCAGATCCCATTACAAAACATAGATTCAGATACAAGTATATGTACTCATTTAACTGTTTCTCTGTAAAGAAAGCACTCTGCAAACTCTAGTGAACAGAGTTACAGATATGCATCTTCCCCAAATCCCCATATTAAAATTTCTTCTTTTTGATCTCTCCCTCTCTCATTCACTCACACATGCATATGCACACGCACACTCTTTCAGCAAATGTGATAACAGTACCATACCAGCATGCCAAATATAATATTAGGAGGTAGAAAATATTGACGAGCATTATCATAAGGAACACAATTACCATTTAAAAAGTCAACATTTCCACACAGTTACCTAATGGTGATATCTGAGATATCATAGTCTTTGACCAGAAAATCATTGTGGTTTCTATTGGGTGGGAAAATGACTTTAAAATGCTGTACATTACTGTAAGCAAGGGCACATTTCCTTTATCACAGTTGTATAACCTCAGCACAGAGTAAGGGTTAGGGTTCCTATGGGTAGGACTCCGCACTCTAGAGTTAGGATTCCTATGTGTATTTGGAATTAGGGTTAGGATTCCTAAGGATAGGGCTCCCTGCTCTAGGCACAAAGTAATGTGATGACATAGTGGATTGAGATTTGTGATTGGGTAAGTACACACAAGTTACAGTGTCTACCCAGACTATATACAAACCTTTTAGGTCTGGCAAATTAGGCCAGAAACCCTGAGAAGATGAGGGAAAAAATCACAGAAAATACTATGCAATATGAAAGGCTAATTTCAAAGTTAATTACGAACACTACTACTCAATAAGAATGTTAATTTAAATCTGTTTGTTACCTTTATTTTTATTTATAATTGTAAATTAGTAGAAACAGTCTGATCCAATTCATCACAGGCACTTACCCCCATTCTGATGCTAAAGGAGGGGAGATCTATTGCCTTTCTGACAGCTCCATCTGCGCTGTTTGGAGCCGCATGACTTCTTTTAAGGTTACCTTTATCTTCAAAGAACCAGGAGGCAATTGCAGACTGTTTCTCGCAACATCTGAGAAGGGGCAGTACGGTATTGACTAAGTCTCCCTGTAAACAGGGAGATTACTGTTTACAGTCAAAAAACACCCAACACCTGATTTAGTAATATTATCTCCCACATAAAGATAATGGAAAAATATCCATTTATGCCCACTTCACAAATGTCAAAAATTCAGTGACGTTACCCAGAATCATGCGTGTCAGCTACGTGTATGCATCCACGTAGGCTGTGGAGCTTATTTTATTGAAGCTTCTCCTGACACCTTAACAAAGCAACGTATAATAATATGAGGTTTTAATTTATATGTAATTGTGGATCTAGGCACATAGTTTATACCAAAAATCCAAGTCATTCCTGGTACACTCTCTCATCAAAATATGTGAAAAGTATATATAAAATATTCTGGGTAAACAAAAGGAGAATGTATTCCTCCTAATCTGTGACTCAGGAAAATGCGTACTCAAAATAGCATGACGGTCCCTTGTGGCCTTAAAGTCTGTGAATCTAAATTTGTTTCATTTTGCTTGTACAAGGCTTCAGACGAGAGACACTGTATTGTGAGATAGTTCACATAATTAGGGACCATGTCCCACTGTCTGTCTCTTGAATTCAACTTTTAAATAATAAAGTAAATTTCTTCTGGGTGGAGAAATACATTAAAGCTTAAGGATAGGACACTTAAAAGAAATTTTATAACAAAATATAACCTTTCTTTTTAGAGATGGATGAAATTTTTTGGCCAAAACTTTTTTCAGAAAAAATGCAGATTTAGTTACACCAAAATGTTTTAAACAGCACTATAAAAATTAAGTGTCTTGTTTAAGGTTGAACAAAATGTATTATTCAACCTTAAACACTTTTTTAAAAAAAAAATTGACAATTGTCAGTGAACTGATATATCTATTACTTGCACAGCTCTATTTCTCACCATAAATAAAATTAAAACCACCTGGCCAAAATGTTCAGAACTGGTGCCTAAAATCACAATTGCAATTGTTTTCAATTAGCTTGTGGCTGTTCTGCACTTCTCAGAATCAAGCTATCTATTTAGGAGTCTAAATGTAGATTTAAATTTCTAACTTTAGGCAGCATCTCTTGGAAAAAGTTGGCTTCAATTATTACAAACTGAAGGATTATCTTTTTAAAAAATATTACCCTCAAGCATGAGGAAATATAAAAAGGGGAAAAAACCTCTGAGGAAACCCTTACAAGTAAACAAAAATATGACCTCAACCTTATGTACGCTAACAAGGTAGAATATGCCTTATTTAGGATGAAATATAACCAATTATACTTCAGGAGATAAGGTAAATTTCTAGACTAGCAACTAAGAATGGTGAAAGTGTAGAGGTTGTATTAGTAATGGTTGGAGGCAATACCAGCTAATAAATTATCAATGTGCTACGTTTTACAGGAACCTCTAACCTTATGAACTTCCAGTAATAAAGAGTAACTCTTTGAACACAAATTAATCTCAAATTAAAGTTCTCAAATTAATCTCTTTGACTAAGCAAATGTATCTTTAAACACACAAGGAAAATATAAAAATGATGCAGCATAAGGAGAGTGGAATGTATCATGGAGTGATGATTTCTGGGCACATTCTAAACATTTAAAAGTGAACTACTAGCTCCTAAGCTTCTTTGAGTGCTAAATGAAATCTTGAAGGCTGCTGTTCAACCCTAGTCTACTACAGACCCTAAATTTTGTGACAGCTCTAGATCAATCTTTCTTCTTAAACAATGGATTACAAAAAGAAAAGGAGTACTTGAGGCACCTTAGAGACTAACAAATTTATTTGATCATAAGCTTTCGTGAGCTACAGCTTATGCTCAAATAAATTTGTTAGTCTCTAAGGTGCCACAAGTACTCCTTTTCTTTTTGCGAATACAGACTAACACGGCTGCTACTCTGAAACCTGTCAGTGGATTACAAGTTGTTAATAAAGAAATAAAAATGCTGAACAACATAGTCACCAGTTTAATACTCATATGGGACAAGATCTGTGCCAGACAGACATGTCGCACCACAAAATTTCCCAAACTATCATGGTCTTTTGTCTGCTAGTGGTCTGTAGAGCACTTGGTGATAGTTTGCAGAGAGCTCTATGATCATATGATTCCGACTTTCCTCCTTTTTCTAGCTTTTACCTTACATTAACACAAGGTAAATATGCATTAAATATTGTTCTACTTTTCTTTACTATGAAAACAATTGCTGTAATTGTCACAGAGGGTTATTCAATCATTAGTGGGAGCCGAATTGATTGCAAATAAAAGAGGGGTCAACAAAATGGTAATTCTACAAATTTCAGAATCTATGCCTTGGAAGAATAGGCGACTGTAGCTGAATACTATTTCATTAGATGAAGGGTAAGCATTTGATAGAGTAGAGTGGGAATACCCATAATGTGTATTTTTTTAAAATAAATAAATAAATTGAGATCTGATGTAAATTTCAATAAACAAACTAGACACTTAGAATCCTGAGATCTGCTGCATTTGATTGAAAGAGGGACTAGACAGGATTGACTTTTGTTCTCAGTTCTATTTGCCTTAATATTGTAAACATATGTCACATTAATCATATCCATGAATGACATGAAATATATTCAGACTGAACACAAAATGAATTTTATCTATATAGATGACATTTTGTTGCTTATTAAACAGCTGCACAAATCTATTCCAGCTACCCTGAACAGAGAAGCAGAGTTTAGAACAGTTTTCGAATGCTATGTAAATTGAAAAATAGTTTTGGTGTTATTTAGCATGTGTCATTCAGCTTCCTTTACACAGTGGACATTCAAATGTGTCCCAGATAATGTGGTTTACTTTGGGGTCAAAATCAGAATATTTTTTATAAGTGCCAAGGTCACTTGGGATCAATAATTAATGAAGAACATATAGGTTTTTGATGATATTACAAATAACCTGAGGGGAGGGGCAAATGAAAATGACTGCAGTTCCATTTGGTTAATAGAATAGGCAAGATAATATTGGATTTCATTTAGGCAGGACATAAAAATTAAAAATTGTATCCTACACTAGAAGATAGAAGTCTAAGTCCTCACCACAGCTCTGGCCCCTTTACATTGGGTAAAAGAGAATCAGAATCCTTATTCGGTTCAGGGAGGATTACACCAGCACAGAAACCATGGAAGACAGCACAGGATTCCCTTCCAAGGATGCCATCACAAACCCTGAAATAGGTACCATGTTGTGGACAGAATTGCAGCACATAGTGCTGTGGAGATAGTGGGCAGTGCTGCAGTCCACTTAGGTAGCCCAGGGAGCCTGTCAATAACTGATGTTATTACAATGATATAGATCTTCAGTAAATGTATCATTTAGAGAACAACTGAGAAAAGGGATTTTGTGCAAAACAATCCTAATCTGTAAATGTGTCAAGGACTGTTGCACACAATGCTGTATGTACCTCCAGATTGTACATTTAAAACATTACTTGGAAAAATTCAATTCAAACCACAGCAGGCTTCAACAATGTATACGTTTTAAAAATCCTAAATTATGCAAAGTGTGTATCATAGACAAGATCCCTTTGAGAGGCAAAAGTTGTATTAACATATTCTCAAGTAAAGTATTTGGCATATTTGGAGAAGCAGTTATTCAGCAGAGATGGACACATTTAGAAGCATACATTCAAATTCCTCATTAAAATTCACTTCTGTGTTGAGGTTTTACATCAATTAGCCACAGTAGGAACAAATTTCATGACAAAAAGAGCAATCCTAAGCAAACAAACGGAAGATCAGCACCATTTCTAGTCTAGGGCATTCTTTCAGCCCATGAGTGTGTTCTATATACTGTCTAATTTAGGCACAGATCTTACAAAGGGATCCACAGAGTACCTTTCTTTCTAGCTAAGTGCCATTGACTTCAGTGGGACTCCCTGTAGGGAGTAAGGGTCCACAGGCAGAATCTAAGATGTTGATTGTAAACCCCTTGAGACAGGAACTATGTCCTCTTCTGCAGAGATGAGCAAACTATTAATGCTAAATATGAGCCTGAGTGATAAAATGTATGTTTGCAACATAAAGAATAGGTTGGAAACACTGTACATGTGCTTTTATTTAGAGAATATTCCAAGCATTACTCTGCGAACCTAGGCATACTTGGGTGTATTAAAATGATATTTCATCTCTACAGCTTACCATCAACTTGAACAAAAATCGGTTAAGAGAATGTCTGAGTTATTCTAACCTGAAAATGAGGCACTAGAATAGCAACATGACACCTTCAATATCCATGATGATATCTTTGCCTTATTAAGGTATCTATGAAAGGGTGATGTACAGAATGCGGGGTACAGCAGATCATTAAGTAAATACTGTATTTTGCCACCTTTTATGATACAGAGTATTTGCAGATATTGGTAGCATTATACCTTAAATAATAATCGTGGTGCTTCCCTCCATTTGTGCTATTGGTAATGAGATGGAAGGAAGGCGTTTTCCCCTCCAGTGAGTTTTTCCACAAGAATGATGAATGCGCCTTGTGAAAATGTGTCTCCTCACAAGATAGAACTACTTTCAGGCTCTAAATAAATAAGTAATTAAATAGGAAATGTGAGGAAGAAAAGTATGGTGGAGTACTTTGTGTTTTCTCTCCCCCTGCCCTCCGATTAATCTTTTTCCTATTCCTACTTTGGATTTTCATTGACCCAAACCAAATTGAATATCTCCAGTTGTGAGTCCTTTTTTTTGTTATCAAATTTCTTTATTTTCTAAAATGTGTGTCCTCAGTTAAAGTGACGGACATACAGTAACTCCTCGCTTAACTTTGTAGTTATGTTCCTGAAAAATGTGACTTTAAGCGAAACTATGTTAAGCGAATCCAATTTCCCCATAAGAATTAATGTATATAGAGGGAAGTTAGGGTCCAGAGACATTTATTTTTGCCAAACAAAAGGCATTATATACATTTTAAACAATTTTAAACAAGCAATTTAATACAGATATTAAACAGGCTGGCAGCCCCCTAACAGCTCCCGTATGGCCCCTCTCCACCCAGCGCCTCCCATCCGCTGGCGGACCCTGCAGATCAGCGCCTTCCCCCTGTTCCCCCTGCCTCTTGTCCATGGCAATCAGCTGTCTTGTGGTGTTCAGGAGGCTGGGGGGAGGAGCAAGGATGCAGTACGCAGCCTCCCCCCTCCCTCCCCTGCCTTCTGCCCACGGCAGTCAGCTGGTTTGCAGCATTTAGGAGGCAAGGGAGGGAGGGGGGAGGCTGTGTGTTGTGTCCTCACTCCTCCCCCCAGCCTCCTGAACACCGCAAGACAGCTGATTGCCGCGGACAGGAGGCGGGGGAATAGGGGGAAGGCGCTGATCCGCAGGGTCCGCCAGTGGATGGGAGGCGTTGGGGGGGGTGCGTAGGGGGACTGCCAGTCGTGGACAAAGCAGGTGGCCAAACAACATTATAGGGGAGCATTGCACAACTTTAAAGAAGCATGTTCTGTAATGGAGCAGGGATGTAAGATCGAAACAATGTTAAGCGAGAGGATGTTAAGTGGGGAGTTACTGTATTAACACTGGCTTCAGCTAAGTCTAAAATGCATAGAGGCATCCCCATGCAGACCAATAAACTTAGATCTTGACTGTAATAATGCCATCATACTAATTCTGGTGCTTCTCTTGAACAGAGTCTTCTGAGCACATTGAATTGTGGTGGTGAGTCCTGTCTTTAGGACACTGATCCCCTCAGAAGAATGAGAAAATAAATTAAAAGTAAAACAAAATTGTTAATCTTAATTCTACATCATATTTGTTTGTAAAATAACATATTGCTTCTATCTCGCTGGATGAATGATTCTTGAAAGGTGCAACTACTTGAATGCCATAAAGTGTTTAGTAGACATTTCAGTAAGGGACCCTGAAGTAGCTGCATAAGGATGTCATGAATGATATCTGTATTTCACTGAATAGCAGCTACAGAAGAGAAATAAAGGGCACTGTCAGAAATGTCCTCCGTTAATGTATAACTAAGGAGGGTAATAGTGCCCTACTGAAGATTTGAACCAGTGCTGGTACTGATGAATTTTCCAGATTACATGGTGCTTTTATGATGTCAAATAAAGGGCATGCACAATGATATAGTGAGGTCCTCATTACTGTTTCTCTCAGTGCACTCTGGTAAAATCAGTGATCTGTTACTCTAACCTTCCTCTCATTATCTCTAGTTTTTTCTTTTTATGCCTGAGTCTGGATTAATGTGTTAATGTTTATAAAGCACTTGGAAGATGAAAAACACTATATAATTGCTTTGTATGTTTATTATTTTTATTCAAGTCCATGTGAAATGGTTTTGATCTTGTAGTCTAAACAAAGAAGTTTATTGCATCTAATCATTGGATAGAGCAGCAACAACTGCAGTACATGTTTAAAAACACTAGGGAAGGAATCAGGGAGAGATGGAAAGATGGGAACACTTGGATTTCCTGTTGGTTTTGATGGAATAAAGAATCCAGGTTAATTCCACTGACATTTGCATATTTCAGCCAGTTAAATCTCTCCACACTCACATGAAAATAGATAATCTCATCCCCATTTTTAAAATGGGAAGCCTGAGGCACAGAGAGATCCTTTGATATTTTTAAGGACACACATGTAGTCTGTGGCAGAGCTGGGACTAAGACCAAGATTTCCTAGTTTCTAGACCTGTGCCTTAATCTCAGGACCATCTTTCCACCTATCTGACTAGCAGTTTTGAAAATAGCAAACTCGTGGTCTTAATCTGCTTGCCTTAAATGGTGAATAACCCAGTATTGTCAACTATTGCAATTTTATGGAGAATTTCAGGAAGTCATATAATTATGTAAAAAATTGAATTTTCATCTTTAAAAATGTATAAAAAAGTATAAATGGTTGCAGAGAGAACTTTGAAAATAAGCTTAAAAAGGTGAACTCTAAAGGCTCGAAACATGATGCAAATAAAAAGAATTCTCAAATTATTTATTATTTTAAACCTCATGTTTTTAAGTCTCTCTCCAGATGTTTGGGGACTTGGATCATGATTTTTGAATGCTTTGAATTGCCACTATTAGTGACACTACTTAAAACAGGGAGAGTACTCGCTTAAAGTGACCAGTATTGGCCCTCAGCTAATGTAAACAGCAGCAATCAAAGATAAAGAGAGTTGTCCCCTACTTAGACTATGTCCACTTTACTTGCAGTTCTGCCTTCATAGCAGTGGTGTTGACAGTCTGCAGCAATTCTTGGATCTAAAGGCAGCAGTAGATGAGAGGCAGTAAATGGGTTGCAATATTGAAGGAGGCATGAAGAGGGAATCTTTACAATCATAAAGTGTTCACTAGGGAACCGATTACTGTAGCTGAGGTGTGTTTGGTGGGGCCTTGTTGGAGTAACTCTAGGTGCATGCACAGGTATAGGATGATTTTTGCTCTTTATTTGCAGAGTTCCATCAAGCTGCTACAAGCTCTAACAGCTGATGCAGCAAACTAACCTACAGTAGTGCATATGTTCCCAGATTACAATATAATGGCCTTAATGGAGCATACCATAGCATCCCTCGTCCAATGATTTACAAGCCCACCGTTGGATAAGAAACATAAACCTTTATAGTTTTGTTTTGGAAAACAAAACACTGTCTCTTACAGTTCTGCAGTCATTCTTCAGTCATAGTCTCTTCATTGTGATCACATTCACAGTGTTATAGAGATCAGCATTTGAAAAGTTACTAATGGACTGCTATGATTTGATATCAGTGAACTGTCTTGCCCTTTTCTCCTCACATAACTTGCTTTTGCCTACCAGTGATATGGAATGGAAGGCAAGATGAATTTTTCTTCCTGGTTCCTTTTAACAATTTTATATTTCCTTTGTCTGTGTTATTTTTGGAATTTGCCTTGTTCTTTGAGCCACTGCGTGTTTCGACACCTTTTTACTCTTCTCTTTTGACATACCTTGGGAATTTTTTTCCAGCGTCTCTTTTTCAACATATAGCTGCTTGAATATATGACACTGATTGTTGAGGTGTCTTCACTTTGGCGTCTAGTTTCATTTTTATAGCATTTTTATTTGTGCCTTCATCTCTCTATCTTCTCTTTCTGTCTTAGGGTTTTGTACTACCACCCATCACCATAGAATTTGAGCACCATCCACATAGAAATCAATCACAACTGCAAGGTTCCTAGCAGCCTTTGTGGAGGCTCTGCGACTTCTCCCATTCCAGTGTCAAAACTGTGCTTGTATAGAAGGTGTTTTTGGGGGTGGGGTATGTGTGGGTGGGAGGTGAGGTTGTGGTTTTGGGTTGGCTTTCTGACATGCATATTCCAGATAATGTTGCTGGTAAACCTTGACAGCTCTCGGATTCTTCAGTTCTGACAGGTTATAAGGACAATTCCAATTATGCAGATTGTAGGTCATCGTTTCCTACAACCGTTGACTGACCAATGGGGCATCTTGGCTGTACATCTGCTTTGTGCATAGCAAATTGCTTTTACTTTTCCTGACTTGTATTTGAAATCTATCTGGTATAGGCATTACCCCATGAAGTGTTTTTTTCTAGACACATTTATGATATTTCCTTTCCATGGGCAAATGGAATCTCTTTTTGGAGGGGAGGAGTAGAAACTGGCTGGGGGCCAGAGTCTGACACATTGCATCTTCTGCAAGGGTCTTGAAATCCAAACGTATTTCATGACATTTGGCCTATTGGGTGCCTTGAGCATATATACACAGTTGTACAATGTTTTCCATGCTTAGGGCTATGACTCAGGCACTTGCTTAGCTCATTAAAATAA
Source organism: Dermochelys coriacea (assembly GCF_009764565.3). Taxonomy (NCBI): domain Eukaryota; kingdom Metazoa; phylum Chordata; order Testudines; family Dermochelyidae; genus Dermochelys; species Dermochelys coriacea. The sequence goes on along the minus strand of NC_050068.2, from coordinate 188,440,133 downwards.
TGTCCATAATGATTGTTCTGCAAAGCTAGAACAGTGTTGTACTGTATTTACTGTGATTTCATACTCCCAAGTCAACAAATTTGTAATTTGGAACTGAAGTTAGTATCGCTTGAATCAATGGGCATCTTTAAAGTCTCATCTGGTTCCTTTCTCTACTTGCCTGGAGGCAAATATTTCACATACCACATTCTCTTGCAGAGAGATGTGATCTGTCAGATCTCTATGGCCTTTTACAAGGGGATCTTCATCTCTGCCACCTGTTCCCTTAGATAGAGACATGTCATTTACCTCCTCACCCAAATTGCATAACAGAAGTGTTAGGCTTTCAGATGATAATATAATGGCTTTAACATGATGCACTGTTACAGAAATGAGATCTAAAATGTCAGGTTCCCTTCTCTATGCTCCCTACATCAACACAACTATTATTGCAGTTCTTTTCTACTGCTGTTCTTAAAGGCAGGAACTTCTGATTTCTGCGGCATCACAGCTGCGAGTACAGAGCTGAAGGGAGAGAGTTGAACACCAGGCAAGTACACATAAACTACACGTTTAATACATTAAAATTTTAGGCTTTTTTTAAAAAAATTTATACTTATGATTAATACTTCATGACCTTGCCATTTTCAAAGATTTGTGTTTTAAAGGCCAACCATGCTTTTTAAATGACCCTTTCTAAAAGTATTAATTAGAAAGTTTTCCAAACTTCACAATACTGTAATTTTTAACTGTCTTTGCTTTGAATGCTGCTATAGTAAGTGGATTTTGAAATCTGCATTTGCAGATGGCAGCATATTTTGCAGATGCCTGCAACCTAAATATGCTAAGTGAGAGTTCTTCTATGCTGCTGTCTAGCTTTGACCTTTCCAATCCCATTTCCATGGAGATCAGCTCAATGGAAACAGAAAAAGGGAATTTTCAAAACTTTTTAAAACCCCTTACTTTATTTTCACCAGTTCAACCTCAGTTTCCATGGAAATGGGATCAAAAATGTTATCAGTAGCTTTCTGTTGAAGGTGAGAATTCACTTGTAGACTTCAGGTGATGACTCTTAGCTGAGATCTGCAAGTGCTGGTACCCAAATAAATTAAGAAATTAGATTATTGACAGTAATGAATTTAAAAAAAATTAAAATACTAAGAAAAATATCTACGGTCTCCCATTGGATGTAATGATTACATGAAATGTAATTAACCATTCCTGCACACTCTGGACATCCCCACAGTGTCACATTTTCATAATATAATGAAAAGCCTCCTTGCATCATGGCTGTTTTATAATACCAACATAACTAATACCTCTTCTTTTAAAAATCTGATCCTGCATCTATTGACATCAGTGAAAGCAAAGATTGCACCTCTGAAAATTAGAGCACTTTATGTTAGATGCCTAACATTAGGTGCTTGGTTTAAAAATTTTTATGTGGTGCGTCACTGAAAATTGTGTCCTAAATCACTGTGAAATGCTCTTTTTTTAAAAACCAAGGTTAGAATATATTTGGCATCGGTTTTGATTGAAAGAATGATTAAATATTTTGTCCTTTAATTTGGAAGAAAAATCATTGCATGTTACCTAGACAGGGTTATAAGCTTTTATACATTTTTAAAAGAAATTTGGTCTTTCTTCTCTTTACAGATTTGTTTTCTTAGGAAGTAATGAAACAAACACAGTGACCGGAGTAAAGAATACTTGCTTTTCCCCCTAAAATGTTTTATTATTGTGAATTCCTCATTATTTACTCTTTTCCTTCTTGATAATTCATTACTTGTCAAACTAATGTCCTCACTGCACATTAAATGGCGGGGGCCATTTTCTGACTTGTTGAAAAAGGTCTGTGCCCCTTTAAGGGATAGAGAGCCAAGAAGTGACTTTCTGCTCTAGTTGCAGATCAGGTCAGTGTGGGGTCGCTGACCATCATATCCCCCCACTGTCTGCCCAACATGACCAGAAGGGAGGGGGGACTATATAGGTCTATGGTGGTGCAGGAAAAGCCCTCTTTTACCTGGACTATGCACAGGGGGTCCAGGTTTGTATATATATGGTTTAAACCAGTGTTGCTCCAATGACTTCAGAGGAGATATACCTGCTTACAGTGGATTGAAAATGGCCCAGTATCTTACTTTCCATTTGAGGATATTATTATAAAAAAAGAAACAAGTATTTGAAAAATAATTCGGCAGATGAAATATAATCTTTTCTGAATGGTGGTGTAAATAAATCCTTAATCAATACCACCTATTGAATTGCAATTTTATGATTATTTTTTAAGCTGAGAGTAGTGTTCACTTTTTAAAACACAGAGAGAGAGAGAGAGAGAGGAACAGACTGTGAAAACAATTTCCAGTATTGTAACAGTGCTACCAGGAGGTAATAAATTAAGTCATTAGCCCTTTACAGTGTTCTCCATATAGTGATTAAACATTAGTGAATTCCTAAAATGAAAAGGGAAGGTTGTAAAGTAGTTTGTAAAGATATGAAAACATCTGAGATTTTATCTAAATAAAATTTCATTGCTGTTTTGTAGGCCAATCTAATATTTTCTCTTTGTAGTTGACGATTTGTAAATTTATTCTCTTCCAAACTCCAAATTCTTCTCTCCACTATTTCAATTTTGTTGATCGAATGAGTTTTATGCTATTGCTACTATCAAATATTTTTAAAATAAATGGAAGCAAAAATCAACTTGACCTAAATTTTCAGAAGTGTCCAGATGTTTTGAGTGACTAAATTTTTGGGTGCCCAACTTGACTCAACTTCAAAGGGCCTAGTTTTCAAAAGTGTTGAGCATCCACCATATGTATGAACCAGGTACTTTTCAGAGGTCTGGCTCTGATTGTTTTTTGGTTTAAGTAACTATTTTAGCAATTGTTCAATATTGCAGGACCATTATTACCTGTTCCATTCAATATATTATATTAACTTTGTAGAGAATAAAAACAGACGGGAAACAAGCATTTATCTTAGGATCAATATGTTCTTGACACAGATTATCACGAATTCAGATGCCTGTCAGATTTCAGACTAATTTGGGTAGACGTTTTGGGGACCTATTTCCATTCTTGAGCTTGGCATCCAAGAGTAGAGATAAGAAATACACAAATATATAAACATATGCATTTTCTAATTCACTCTATTTCCAAATACAATGGCAGGACCAAATTAGATGTTCATTTTAAACGTGTATTATTTATTCATCATCCAGTTATTATTTTCTTGTTTAATACATTTGAATTTCTAATAAAGTTTTATATCTGCTATCAGTGGACTAGAAAAACTGTCCTTATATATGGATCTTCTTGTTTTGTTCTTTGAAACTAGTTATTATTTATATGGAGAACCCTTTCCTTAACCACAGAAAAAACAGATTAATGTTCTTAACTATATGCCCAGCAGCAGCATTAAAGACTCTATTTGTTTAAAGTTCAGAGGAGGGTATTGATTCAAAGTAAATATTTAAATACTTTTGAGGAAAATATCATATTAGAAGAATGATATTTTTACAAGATATTTTGGAGGAGAGAGTAGCATGCTGGATCTTTTTGCTTTTTGCTTTAAAGCTAATTCACTGCAACAGGACAGTATATGATTGACTGCCTGTTCAAAAACTACGTTCTGGCTAATCCTTCTGTATTTTTTGACCCTATCTTTGTAAGAGACCTCTGAAGCTATTTCTTGTAGCATCTTCCTCACACATGTGTACACATGCCTTGGTGTCCACATGCCACTAGAGAGCCTTTTGCACTTTTTTGTTGTTTTGGTTTAAGTTACAGGAGATTATATATTTAGTTATCTACTAAAACTGTGCTAGGTACTTTACAGACAAACAAGATTACATGTTCTTGCTTCAAAGACTTTACAATATAGACAATATATAGACAGGGGGTCCAGAGGGTTTCTAGTGATATATTTTTTTTAATTCTTCTCTATTTCCCATGTTGTGTTGTTTATTGTTTGTTTTATTCTTTAACTCTAGCTTTTTTAACCCTTCTCAATTCTTTCTTATTTTAACTCTAGCCTAATCAGCTCCTGCTTAGCTTTCCCTTATGCTCTGAGCCCTCAACATTCTTTTCATATTGTGTAACTACTTTGATGTGTTCCCCTCTCCCTCCCTAGCGATCTCTGCTGACAATCTCCTCCCCTTCCCGAATCCCTTACCTCTAGGGGGTGGAGGAGGGGTTGTGGGCGGGAATCTTCATAGACACTAAGCTCTTTCTGTTGATGACAGTAGACTGTTGAAAGTTAACTGCATTGGTTGGTAAAAGTTACCAGGTTGATGAGGCTGTGAAACGATGCTGATGCCACTGTGACTGATCTGTTACCTCCAAGGGGGACTGATGCTTTTCTTAGAGACGTCCAGAGAGGATGGAGGTGAGATGAAGCCCCTTGGGGATCCACATGGCCTTTCCCCCCATGGGACTAGCAATGCACTCTTAAAAGTTATGGAATAAAACCATATTTTTCTCTCTATTTGAGTATTCACATTGTCCTTTAAGATGACATCAAACGGTTAGAATTCTATAAAACAGAGCTTAATACTTAACTAATTTTTCACCTCATATCCACAATGAAAGGAGGTAAAGAGGCAATCTCTTGTCCTCATTACTGAGGACAGATGCCTCAAAATCAGGTTAGAACAGTTCCTTTGCTCATAAATGGTGAATGTAGTATAGGACTCAGATTATATTCAGCACAGACAATCTAGATTTTCTCAGTCTCGAGTCCCCTAAGCAAAGTACACATTTCTCAGGGCATTGACATAAATAGGAATGATAGATGTTCTGCATCTCCAAAAACCAAAGCATTTATTTAGGTGTTTAACTTAGATACCTAAATTAGAATATGTTGGTCTTGTCTGTTGTGGAGTGGGCAATATATTTTTAGTATCATGTGCTAACAATATGTGACTTCATGTTTGAATAATGTTGTGTTAATGACTTGAAGGTAATTATCCCCTTATTGCATCTGATACTGCATATTGACTATTCTAATGCACATTTTTACATAACATTTGTTATGTAACTATCATGGCAAAATGAAATTCAGTGTCGAGACAAAATACTGCATGGACTTCTCTACTTCTAATCGTTTTACCCATTTTATTTTGATGGTTTCAAAGAGTGTCTTATTAACTAATTTGCATGCAAATAACTTTTATTCAATATATGTTCAATATATGTTCAAAATAAAAGCATTGCAAACATAAGCTACAAAAGTTAATGTAAATGGTGATGGTTTATAGCACTAAAAGAAAGAAGTCTGGCATTTTCAGTGATATTTAGGACCAGCTGTTCAGCTCACTGGTATCTCAGTTTACATCTAGACTGCCATATGAGGATGGCACATCTGAAAGGCCACTCAGAACTTAGTGCTTTAGATCTATAATAGTGCTGAGATCTATGCTACTAGTATAGTTCTTCTTACGGAACAGAAATACACATGTCCTGAGTTTCTATTGTTGCTAATGAGTCTTTAGAGGTAAAATGATTATTGGCTCAACTTTACTGAGTATATATTTGACAACCAGTGATCCCTTTAAATTAGTAGATTTCATAATAAAGTAAGCATCTTACAAGTCTCTCATATGTGGCATTAGAATAAACACTTTTCTAGGATGAATCCTACTAGTGATATTCACATTAGATTTTTCAGTTGGAAAGGTCATACAAAAACATTATTCGTCATACATAGAGTCCTGAAGTGGAAAAACAGATCCCTCCCTGATCTTCCAAATTCAGAGAACATTGAAATTCAGATTCAGATCTAACCTTCACAAGATGGGCTCATCTCTAATTCTGTGTGCTTTTTGAGATGTTAGTTTGACTACATGGTAAAGGCATGATTTCCTATTAAACTCTGTAAATGCTACAGTTTGGCAAGAAGCCCTTTCATGAATTTGCCAATAGCCACATTATTCAAAAGCAGTTTTTACCCTTATTAAGTTGTTATTCAGTATCTGTTCCACATGAGAAGCAGATGTATACAAAGTGTTCATCTTTCAGAATATGTACAGTAATACCACATCTGGAATGCTGTGTGCAAATTTGGAAGTTTCATGTTGTTGAAGGAGGGGCAACAAAAATTACCAGAGGGCTATCAGGGACTGCTTGATTCACAGATACTAAGGTCAGAAGGGACCATTATGATCATCTAGTCCGAACTCCTGCACAACGCAGGCCACAGAATCTCACCCACCCACTCCTGATGAAGAGACAATAAAGGTAATACAGAACATATAGGATCTGATGTTGAGACATGCCAAGTATCTTCACCCCCCATTGAAGCCAAGATCATTAGAAATTTTGTTTTACTGATACAGTTTCTCGATTTTTATTCTTTTCAACATGGAACTTCTAAGATGCAAACTATCTTTTCCATAGTAAACCTTCTTTTAATTAATGTCTAAGCTCTAATTTTTAAGTTAAGGAAATGTTCTAACTCTATTAAGGTTTATATATATATATCTATATATAGGTTATGATTCTTGGTTTTTCAAACAACTTGTTTTCTTTTCAGTGGGATGCCATAACTGAAATGGATGAACACAATCGTCCCATTCACACCTACCAGGTATGTAATGTAATGGAACCAAACCAAAACAACTGGCTTCGTACAAATTGGATCTCCCGTGATGCAGCCCAGAAAATTTATGTGGAAATGAAGTTTACCCTAAGGGACTGCAACAGCATTCCATGGGTATTGGGAACGTGCAAAGAAACTTTTAATCTTTACTACATGGAGTCAGATGAGTCCCATGGAATTAAATTCAAGCCAAGCCAATACATTAAAATTGATACTGTTGCAGCTGATGAGAGTTTTACCCAGATGGACTTGGGTGACCGCATCCTTAAACTCAACACAGAAGTTCGTGAGGTTGGGCCAATAAACAGAAAAGGATTCTATCTTGCTTTTCAGGACATTGGAGCCTGCATTGCTCTGGTCTCTGTCCGCGTTTACTACAAAAAGTGCCCTTTTACAGTTCGTAACTTGGCTATGTTTCCTGATACTATTCCAAGGGTTGATTCTTCCTCTTTGGTGGAAGTACGGGGTTCCTGTGTGAAGAGCGCTGAGGAGCGGGATACTCCAAAATTGTATTGTGGAGCAGATGGGGATTGGCTTGTGCCTCTTGGGCGATGCATCTGCAGTGTAGGATATGAGGAAGTGGATGGTTCCTGCCATGGTAAGAAAATAGCATTTTATAAAAGTTATCTTATGCAATTATCTGCATAGCAAATAAAGCATTTGTATGTTGAAAATATTGCACCACATATTTATAAGGAATGCCTCTATAAGCAAAACGTACTTTTAAAGTCATGGTATTGTTGGTTTGTAAGAAAACTTTTAGTTTCTAAGTGACAGCTTTATAATCATTCATTCAGAATGAACAGTTTTAAGTGCTTCATGAATATCAAGTAAAGTAATTAGGTATAAAATATATGGATGTTGAGTTACCATTTGTACCATATCTGTTACCATTTCTTGCTTTGAAAAATGCAGGATGGATATCTCCTGCATTTAAACAAGTACTACAGTAAGAAACCTTCTCCAGTGTTTGCTGCTGCTTCTTGTTGTCTCCTTGGAAAATATGTCTACCCCAATGCTGTTCAATAGTTTTGTGATTTAAAACTTTCTATGGGGACCATTTTGTGTGATAGTATTATTTAGGATAGATATAATATATCGGACAGATATAGTATTGCATTTTGTTGGGGCATGGAAGGGCCTGAATGATTTCTCAGAACAAGTAACAATTTCTTGAAGATGGCTTCAAAGGGAAAATCTTTTCATTTCTTGGCTACACCTGTCATGCATGGATTAGAGCACAGAAGAATAGGAAGTATGAACAAAAAAAGTCTTCTGCAGCTGTCAAGTGTTGTTTATGGAAGATAGCACTATTTGTGTCAGACTCTTCAGGAAGAGAGTGCATCACTGGAAGTTGGTGATGATTGAACTTCTTGCTCAGTTGAAAAGTGCACCTGTGACCTCAACCTCCTGATTATTTGGTACATGGCAAATAGGCATTCAGGTAAAACTCTGATAAAGTTCTACTCTTGGGTAAGATTAGGAATTTTTGTGAGGTTGGGGCACATCCCTCCTAAAATTTGAAAATTTGGTCATGTAGTTCTAGTTCTTTTCAGCCATGTGCATGTGTTGACAGACTTCTCTCAGTACCTGTCAAAGATGTCTGTTCTTTGGTACAGCAATACACCTTATAGCACCCAAAATATGAAGCTGTCAGGTTTATCAGCAGGTTTCCTCATGGTAATGATTGTTGCACGTCCGTCTATCACAAGGCATCCTGAAAAGTCTTTGAGATCTATAATTGACAGGTATTCTAGTAAAAATGTACCCTTAATGCAACTACAGAGATACCAGGGATGAATTTGACCCTAATGTCAGCAGACAATATACCTGCCAATACTGACTTTCCACCAGCGTGGAAGGGTGCCATTTATTTACACTAGTGATATAGGCAGTTGCTTCTGTTCATCTTGCAGAATGTCCTGGAAGTTAATATGCTGGTCAGTTTCAGAAACAATCAGGCTCTACTAAAGAACATATCTGCTTTTAATGTTCTTTTATTCTACTTTCTGTAACAAATGCATATAGGTTTGTGAATGTGGTGAGTCTGTTTCTGAATAGTGGGTTGTAAAGGAGATGCCATTATAGAAAACCACTTGCCTTTGCACAAAGGTCTCTGCCTGCTTTAGTCTGTCTGGCTTGTAAGGAGGAAGGAGAAACGCCAAAGGGCTCCACAAATTACACAAGGGACTTTGCTGTTGGTGATGGACAACAGTGTAGAAACTTTAGATAGATAAATAGTATGGAGAATATCAGAACATCAGCACTGGAGCATTAAAAGCCCTTTATATACTGCCATAAGAAAGTGGACCTCACTTTCTCCCGTGTTGATGTGATGACAAAAAATTATCATTGTCTCCTGAAATTTATCCATCAGAAAAGATACCAATTTTGACAACATCATCAATAGAAATGTATATACAGTTAAGATATCTATGATTTTTTTTGCATAGATTTCATTTTATCTCTGACTGACTAATAGGGTAAGAATTTTCCACAACAAAAGCTATTAACACTTCGTGAATTCCATCGCATTGTGTGATTCATACCATAGGACTATGTGTAAGCAATGTTACCTGCACCCTAAACCAAGAGAGAGTGACTGTGAAGCTTCTTGCTGTACATCCATTTGTTAATTCAGTAAGAGGATCAAGAATACTGTTAAACAACCATATCCTAGATGGAAGCATAATGAACTATAGGAGTGTCTAAAAGCTTATTTAATAGAGTATTTATTTTTATTTAATTGCCTGGAAAGTGACAGGTTAATGTTTAAACAGATTGTGTTCTAAAATAACTGCTTTAGGGTTTTTTCTCTTTTTGGCTTGCTGTGGAGATACAAATTAATTTCAAAGGTGGATGACATTTCCATCCATCTGTACATCTTGAGTCTTATGCCATATATTTTAAGGTTGGCACTCGTCTTTCTAATTTTCAATTCCTTACTGTACATTTGTGTTAGTGTGCCTAAATGGTGATCTAGAGGAATCACTGCTAGGGTATTTAAGTTTCCTCACATCATTAGACTGCCAATACAGACATACATCTCTGCCAAGTCTGACTGCAGGGTGTTTTTATTGTATTTTGTTTTGGAATGTGGACACTTGGTCAAAATAAACTGAACTGAGATAACCATCTCATTTAATATAGTACCCGCAAATAACCATCAAATAAATACTATCTGGGAGCACCCCTAGCCAGGGTGAGGTCTGAATCAGTAACTTAAAAGTTAAAAAGTCTTGCTGCCCATCAGCAAGCTTCTAAGCCATCCAGTCTAAGCACAAATTAAACTTAAAATGATTTGAAAAGTATCTGTTTGGTACAGAAATTAATGCACCATTTGAAATTTCTAATTTATTTATTAAAAACAGGAAAGAAGAGTGTAAAATAAAATAAAAAAACACACACGAAACCAATTGTTCTTTTTTTTGTTTAAGATCACCATGATCATTGCTTATTCCAAACATTGTCAACATAATTCCTTCCATTTGTGTCCCCAAGAAACTTCTGTAGAATTCTCTCATTGAAGTTTCATGCAATTGTATCTCAGAGATATCGGAACATTCAAACTATTTGATGCCCTTCCATCAGTACCCCTCAGTGGATATACTCTCTCGTGACACTCCAAGTCTATGTGTGAAGGAAGAGAAAAGGCTAATTAATTGGTTACCTCCCTCAGATCAGAGCTATTTAGTGTCATTCTCTACCCCACATTAATTGTCAGACTTCTTAACATTATCCCATGCTGACATTTGTTCTGATATATTGTGCATGTGCTGAAGGGTTACTAGAGGGAAAAGGCTAACTATGAAAAATATATTAATGCATTTTACGTTCCCCATGTATATTTTTCCTGTTTGCTGAATTACGGGTCATCAAGGGTTGAGTAATCCGCCCACTAATTCCTGCCAGTGAGGAATAATAAGCCTTTCATGGTGTGGATGGATCAGTTTCCACTGAACTAAAAAAAATTCTTACTCTTAAAGATGTGAAGATGATGACATAATATCCACTGATGCAGAACTGTCTTTCTGAATCTGTGGAAACACTGCTTTCTGCTGTTCATAGTTTCACTAAGCAGTTACAAAGTGAATGAATAAATATTTGGTCAATTTTACTGCTGTTCTTAAAAATTCAGTGGGCTGCAGGGAAACTGTCAAAAATCATGTCAATTTTGTAGTGCTGTTGGGAAAGTTATTAGCCGCAGCTTAACCAGAAATACCTAGTATATTGAAATTAATGTTATGTAATTATATCTGGAGACTTACACTGATTTAGTCATCTCTTTGTACCCATGTCAATATTCATACTTCACTTCTTCCTGACTCTTTTTCCTGTTTACACAGGGTTGGAAGTCGCCCACGATTTTTCACCACTCCTTCCAGTCCATGGCACAGGTTCATAGGTCTTGGAGTTCCAGACCTTTTCTCTTCAAACTTCTCTTGATAGAATCTTTCCATTGTATCCTTGGTCTTCCACGTCCTTTTTTGCTGTCCTCTTCCTCCCATCTTTTCTTTGCTGGTCATTCTTTTTCCATTCTTATTGTATCTCCAGCTCGCCTCTGCTTTCCAACCTATCTATCACTGAGAGTCCCAAGTTCATCTCCCCGCTAATTTCTTCCATGCACTCTTTGTCTACCTTGCCTACCATTCTCAGTATATTATTTTCTATAACTGTATCTTCTTTTCTTCCATCTCTGTAAGACCCACCATTTCCAAACCATAAAGCAGCCGGAACAAACATGCGGCATACGCTTGTCCTTTCAGTTGCTTACTTAATTGCCAATGCCACAGTTCGCCTGTCTTCTTTTTCACTGCTGCCTGTACACATTAGGTTCCTTTTTCCAATTCTCCAGATCTCTCTGCTATGGCACTAAGTGTACTTACCAAGTAAACAAATTATTTCTTCTGATTCAGTGTCAATATTCGCCATCCAACATTTTTTTTTCAGCAGCACCATTTCAGAGTGAATGTGTCTGAGTGAGGAATTTGACAGCCTGATTATATCCATATTTATTAAATTCACTACTGAAAATGGTGGGTGCTAATGCTGGAATATTTAGGAGAAATAGTGCTAGAATAGGTAGGCCATTTGTACTGATTTAGGGACTTATTCTACTCTTATTGAAGTCAATGGCAAAAAGTCCAAATGGGTACAGAACTGCTCCCTCACTGTACTTTTTAAAAAATATTTTAGTGACAGGCACTTTAAAAATGCAGTCTTGTCTGAATTAATTGTATACATCATATGTCCCTCTTTGATTTATGAAACTGAGTTTAATTTCAAACTGTATTTTCAGCAACTCAGTGAAAATAGTTATATGGTATCTTCTGTTCATATGTTCCAGTGTGTTACGTTTCATTAAACATTTTGCATAACTATATAGTACCGATGAATTGGAGAAGCTAATAGCAGAAATCAGAGCCAGTCACATCATACTGTGGGCAGGTGTTATGCAGGATTCTCTACACAGCTTTGTCAGTACACATTTCTGGTGAGTTCCAATTTCCATGCCATTCTTTTTCTGTTGAGCAAAGAATGCAAATCATGATGAAATTAATGTGTGCGATATTGTGGTTTGTAGTGTGTAAACCACTACTAGGAATAAATGGTTAATTTTTACTTGTGATCCTTGAGAAGATGTGAATTTGGATTGTTGGAAGTGAAAGGTATGTTCATTTTCATTGACTATAAAAGGGAAGAGAAGAAGGGATATGATAGACATCTATAAAATAACAGATATTGCGGAAAAGGCCAATTTGGATATTCCTATTCACCTTTGCTCAACATAAAACAAGAAGCTGGCCTTCAAACATCAGAGGTAACAAATTAAGAATGGGCAAACTGAAATTGTTTTACACAGTGAACAGTTTATGGAACTCTCACCTGCAGAATATTATTGGGCAGATAATTTAATAAGAGTGAAGAGTAGACATTTAAATAGGAAGAGAATGTGCATTTTAGTTAGGATAGCAACAAAAAGGCTCTTAGTTGCTGGTTTGTGTTAGGAAGGCATTCCCAGGACTTTTGGTACTGCAGTGTATAATGGGTGCTTGTTCCCCCTCCTCTGAAGCATTTTATATACACCATGGTCAGAAACCGAATACTGGATGAGATGCTCCATAATCTGTATCATTATTCCGTATTAAAGTCGCACAGAATAATTTTTATTGACTATCCTAGATAAGTCTTCCATAAGACTAACATACCACTAATTGGCTTATTATTAGCTAAAGGCTGGTTCCTTAATGGTTCAGTGAAAATTAGCTGAATTTATTCATTATTTATGGAGTGCATTTAAATTAGGTGGTACAAAATATTAGTTATTATATATACATCAGCATGTGTGCCATTTCATGGTTTCAGCCAATCAAAATGCATGCAGTAATTTATTTTATCTATACAGTGCATATCCTTGAAGAATATTCTCAGAAAAATAAAGTAAACAAAGTTGTATGGCTTTCTGGATGAATTTGTTCTCATGTGGGATGAGTACTGATAGATTATCAGGCTAACTCAGGGCATTCCAATGATATTAACTAGTAAATTGAAGCTGAAATATTTTGAACTAGGGTTGATTAAACTCTATTTGACACAGAGAGTAGGGCATGAGCACTGTTGAAATTTGCCAACGATAAATAAAACAGGTAAATTTTTCTGTTGTTCAATTAGCTATAGTTTGAACTAATATTACAGCTATAGGATTTACACCTTAATATCCTGTCATCAGCATTACTTCTTGTAATTTATTTAGAAATTCTTTTAACTCTGAAGAAATTAATTTAAAAACCAAAAAAAACCCCAAGGAGCCCATCTCTTTGCTTCTGGGAGTAATCTCACAAAACATGTGAGTTATGATATGGCAACTTCCAACTTGCTTGGTGCCAAGTTATTAAAACAAAAACAAAAAATCCATGAGGTAATCATGTTTTAGTTACATGTCTGATGACATAAGAAAAGGTAAATATGTTGACAACAGAACAGAAAGTTTGTTTTTGGATGCAGAAGCAAAATGTTTCCTTAAAGTTTTTACCAGTATTTATTTACCTCTCTTATGTTAGCAAATTAATCTCATTGTCTCGTGTTCAGTATAGGAAAATATATTGAGGGAGAATATAGAAACACTTGGCAAATAATCAAATAGAAACTTAATTTAGCAAAATTCAAAGTTATATATTTAAGGGGAAATCTCTTTCTCCCTCCCCCCACAGTGGCCAAGGCAGATCCATCTTCCAGTAGAACTAGAACAGCACTATTGCATATGATGGGAAGTCATGATGCTGGGAGTTTAGGTAGGGGGTGCATTCCCCATAGAAGCCAGGGCACAATCATGCAGTTAAATAATTATGCAATAAACAGTTCTGCAAGTGCTGTTTTGTGCAGCCACAGAAGGTTGCATATAACTTTGCATTTTGGTAGAAGGCCCCGTGGGTAGGTGACTACATGGATCCAGTACTTATTCCTCTTCCATCATGGTGTGGGAGAGCACAGCAACTGGTGGAGTTATTGCAGTTATGCAGCTAATTAGTTGCTGGGAAGCATCTCTGCTGCCATTCTACAACCTGGGGAAATTTCACTCCCCCATACTCTACAGAATTTCCAGCACACTGCCTGTTGCTCAACTGTCTCTTCAGCTCTGTTCTGGAGTCCAGATTTCTCCTTTAAGGTATAAAAGCACTAAATAACAACACAATGTAGGTAGGTAGGGTAAGTGCCCATACAGATTTATAGGTGCTAATGGAAGACAAATTCTAGATAAAACCTAAGTGCAAGTCTATGCCATGTAGAAGTATTGCATGTTAGACCAGTGTCATATGGTGTGATGCCTGGACGAAGAGCACAGGGAGTTGTGTGTGTAGAGAAGAAAGGATTTTAGTAATGCCCTAAGTGATGCCTAAAGGTCAGAACACATAGACGGATGCAGTGAGACCCAGAGCACTAACTCAACCCTTTTCTCTGTTGTCTCCCCATGTGCCTCTCTATGCTCCTTATTCCTTTCTGTACCACATAACAGAGGAGTAACAGTTTGTGTACATGGTCAATAATATATTAGTTTGGTGAGGCCTAATCTGGAATATGGTGTACAATTCTATTATGAGCTATAGTAACAGTTTGTACTTATTTTTATTATACAGTTGCCTATGGCTGAGGGGTGGGTCCAATTTTGAGACATTGCGGCCTGTCAGTTTCTGCTGCTGAAGAAAAATTAATGTAACATCAATAACATGATTGCATACATGTACTTATCTACACCATGTACCAGTTAGTCTTAAATTGAAACAGCTCCAGTCATGCGGAGGCAACTCTGGAACAACCAGCACAGGCACCTGGCTTCTTTTGGGAACATCTGCCCTTGGCACTGTCCTCCCCACTACCATAGACACTTCCACTCTTCAGTGAGCTGTTTCCCTCAAGTAAGGAGCCTCTGCTAGCCTCTTATTAATCAGCGAATTCATTGCACTGCTATCATGCCAAATTGCATGTTGTGACTGTGTGAAAATCTCATTGTTCTTTACAAACTTAACCAAGCCCCACAACTTTTCTGGTCAATCAGCAATTATTATTATAGAAGGGTAAATTGAGGCACAGAGCAGTATATGTGACAGATCTGGGAAAAGAACCTAAAAATGATAGCTCCCAGACTCCCTTGCTGTGACCACTATACTGGGCTTCCTCTAATTTTATTATCAATGAGAGGTTGACCAAGAAAAGTATTGCAAAGAAATAAAAATAAAAAAGATCAATTTTAGATTAGATAGGGGAAAAGTAAGAGTTATTAGAGAGAAGATCACTGGGGCACCATCAATGGCATAACTGGAATAAACTATATGTAATGTATTTAATTGAGGATGAGGAAGGAGAAATAAGACTAATTTGACCCCCCAAATGATCTGATGAAACTACAATAGTGGAACATCCTGTAATTTGCCTCCTTTTCAAGAGTTTTTCTCTGTGGAAATGGGCAGTCCAGTACCTGAATTACTTACAACCATATCACCCTTTTTCCCCCAGAAAAAAAGCCACAGAAGGGAGCCTTTGGGAGAGGAAAACTTTGAAATTTTGTGAAATTCTCATTAAGCTTTTGTTAAAATAATTCTCACACCCAGGTCTCTTACCACCAACCTCCTATACCGGAATAAACTGCACTTCTTCCCCAACACCTCATGGATCTGTGAAGATCAACAGGAGGCAGGGGCTTTCTGTTCAGAGGCCATAAGAACAGCCAGACTGGGTCAGACTAATGGTCCATCTAGCCCAGTATCCTGTCTTCTGACAGTGGCCATTGGCAGATGCTTCAGAGGGAATGAAAAGAATGGGAAAATTATTGCATGATCCATCCCCTGTCATCCAGTCCCAGTGTCTGGCAGTCAGAAGCTTAGGGACATCCAGAGAATAGTGTTGCATCCTTGACTATCTTTGCTAATAGCCAGTGATGGACCTATTCTCCATGAAATTATTTAATTCTTTTTTGAACCCAGTTATACTTTTGCCCTTCACAACAGCTCTTAGCAATGAATTCTACAGGTTGACTGTGCATTGTCTGTTTTTTCCTTCAATGGCTTTAAACCTACTGCCTGTTAATTTAATTGGATGACCCCTGGTTCTTGTGTTAAGTTCACTTTCTCTAGTCTATATGTATGATTTTATAGACCTCTATCATATTGCCCCTTTGTTGTCTCTTTTCTAAACTGAACAGTCCCAGTCTTTTTAATCTCTCCTCATATGGAAACTGTTCCAGACCCCTAATAATTTTTGTTGCCCTTTTCTGAATTTTTTCCATTTCTGATATTTCTTTTTTTGAGGTTAGGCATTGAATTTTATCTGCCATGTTGTTGCCCAGTCACCCAGTTTACTGAGATCCCTTTGTAACTCTTCACAGTCAGTTATGGACTTAACTATCTTGATTGATTTTGTATCATCCGTAAACTTTGCCACCTCACTGTTTACCCCTTTTCCCAGATCATTTATGAATATGTTCAACAGCACAGGTTCTAGTACAGATCCCTGGGAGACCCTGCTATGTCCCTATCTCAATTCTGAAAATTGACCATTTTCTCCTACCCTTTGCTTCCTGTCTTTTAACCAGTTACTGATCAGTGAGAGGACCTTCTCTCTTATCCCATGACTGCTTCAACCTCCTATGCCAGTCCTAGGACCCCAGGCACCCACATCCCCTTCTGTGGTAGCATGTTGTAAGCTCAGCAGTCATGTATGTCCCTTTTTTCAAGGAATAAAGGTGTTCAATTGAGTAAAGCACATCTATAAAACATAAGAGCGTTGGTTTTTTATTGTTTTTAGTTACTAATTTGGGATTTATACCCTGCAGCCATGAATTCAGAGCCCAGGCTTCTCTTTCCTACTCCATTCCATTCTCAGAACCTGGTGCTTCCTTATCTTCCTCTTCCTGGAACAGCTACTTTTAGGGTTCTTCTCTTAAGCACCTATATAACCCTGAGTTGTTAACAATCACTTGCCAGAAAGAGAGTAGTGTCTGCAATACCAGTCTCTCAGAGAAGATACACAGGCATGGAGGGCTCCCTCTGCACAGGGATGTGACCGTGGGACAGTCTGGGTTTAGTATTGTTTTTATTTAGTAACTGTGACTGTGTTTAATTGCTATAAATTACCCAGTAATTAAATTATTTTTAAAAACGATCCCATACAATTCTTTAATAGTTACTAGAAATTACTGTGAATTACAAATTAGTGTGAATTACTTGCAAAGAAGACACATTCTTTTGCTGTTCCAAAGAAATTAAACATGTTTTTACCATAATTTATTTATTTGGCGGACATTAAAAGGTTTCACTGTTTTTCAGCCCACATATTTTCAAGAAAAACTCTGTTTTTCAAGGTAAAATATACATTACTCATAAACTGTCTGTCATGTAGAGTAGCATAGTATCTATTAAGCACAGAGAGAGATTTAAATTTGAACCTAAATATTGAGGAAATGTCACTGCAATTCAGTGCTTCCAATTAATTCTATCTTTTGATTGGCACCTCTTCCAAAAGACTACATTTTAATACATTCTAGCAACATAATGGAGAAATAACACAGGAACTATGTGTTCTGTGGATAATAGTCAGTGTGAAAAGCAATTATTATTGACTTTGACAAAGCTTTTGAATATGGTTAACTACAGATAACTCATGGCAAACTGCACAAAATTGTATTTGACCTTATTTAACTCAAGTACAGGATAGATTATTTTCTCCAAATAAAAGCAGATATACAGTAAAGCAAAATTCATATTATTAGCTCTTGTGGTATAGCATGCATCAGTAGTGAGGCTTTTTATGTTTACATTGTTTTTATTTTTTCATTTTCCAAATGCCAATATGTTGAAATTATTCCATGCTGTATCTACTTTATATGCACACATAGTTTATATTCCCCAGTAGCATACAATGTATAACTCATCTCCTTACCATGTTACAAACTAATTTTCACTCTTCCTTTGTTACAGAAAATATTTTGCTTGCTTTGACAAAAGAAATGTGCTTGGGTCAGTTAGAGCAAAGAAAAGAAGACTACAAACAGAGGATAGAGCAGAATCAGTTCAATTTGTTCATCTTTGGGCATCTGTTAAATATTAAAGAAATATTTAAAGATATATTATTTAAAATATTTTAAATCAATTGAATCACATGTTTTGTGTAACAATGTGTCGCTTTGGGCTGATCTGCAGATGCATGATGATGTGTTCAGGTAGAGCAGTGCCTTTTAAAAAAAATCCTTTAGATCACTTCAGTGTTTTTTTGTGTATATAAATGCATAGTGGAAAGCTGCAAAACATTTCTCTTTTATCTGTTCAACTTGTCTAGTTTTATAACAAACTGACATCTTCTTTTCATATTCAGTATCTTGAAGTTGAAGAAATCTGTTTAAAAGTCTGTTACTGAAATGATTTGCTCCTTACTACGGTAAAATGACAGCAATGAAATAATTACTTATGGACACCTGTTTTCCACAACTACCTATGTTAACAGCCTGCAAAATCTCAGCCCTCAGTCTCAAGTTTTCCTAGCTTCCTCCATATTAAAACACTATCCCTGGCAGCCCACCTGCCTGACACATTTCCAGCCACCTGCAGACCTGTTCAGCTGTGTAGATTGCACTGCAATCAACTTGATAAAGCAGCTGGAAAGGGAAGCCACTTTAGGATTTAGCGATTTCAAAAAATGAAGAATGTTAATTGTTTTTTTAAAAAACTTTGCACATAGGTGAAAGTGCATTGGTGCTAAATAAGTAAAAGGTGTCTGAATGGTCTCATGATGACATACTGAATTTGCATGCATCTCTTACAGTGACCAAAAAGCCTTGCAGTAGACATAATTAACTGGTTTCTGCTACATTTCATATACAAAGTTTTGATGCCCTGATCTTATAAAGGCTTCTGAATAAAATTATGTGGAAGAATATGTTCCTTGTAAATGAAATCACTCAGGCACCCAAGAGAAAAGAGAAGAATTGTCTCCATTATTTTATCCTTGTGCTAAAATTAATATAAATAAGTACAATATGCAGTATGAAATGTATGTCTGCAATGAAATAATCAAGTAAAACTAGGTACAGCAAAGCTGTTTTACTAATTAATTTTCAAACGAAGATTATCACTGTAACCTGCACTCACACAGTTACTGTATGAAGTTTTGAGAATCATAGACATGCTGGTATTCAGATATTTCTAAGTTCAGATTTTGTACCACTTTTATAGTGTTGGATATTGATCAGTCCAACTATCTTTGATAAACATTAGACAAAAATTGCTAAAAGGATTCTCTTCTGATTGATTTTTCTTGCTTCAGGCTCAGTAAGCGAGCTGCACAATTTGATATCAGCACCAGTTACTAGCAATCTCTGTTAAATTACAGTTATTTGTCCTTGGCACTGTCACCAGACCAGTCACCTCCCAAGTGTTCCCTATGTCCATTGCCTGCCTCAGTTCCAGCCTTGCCCCCCATGTTGGGCTTTTTTAAAATAAACTTTATTTATTCATATAGGCTTTCATGGGTTCAATGACAATAGCCCTCCTTAGGGTCTCCTAAGGACAACAGCCCTCCTTTATTAACTTAAAGTTCCAAATTAAAAACGTCTTCCCATCGGCCTTAAGCTGGACACATCCCCAAACTCCCCTGCTGTCTAAAGGTTCTTCCTGCCATAGCAGGCTACTCCCAGCCCTTTCTAGCTGGAACAACTCCCCTGGTTTCAGGGTCTTTCCTGCAGGACCTTCTGTCTCCCACTGCAATCTCTCTATAAGTTCCTGAGCAATCCCCCTTCCCTGCAACATCTCTGTACACGTCTGGTTCTACTAATTAACTCCAGGCCCCATCCCAAATGTGGCAAACATGGTTAATAGATGGGACTGGCCAGCCCTATGCACCGGCCCTTAAAGGGACAGTGTACCCTGTGTCATACTCCCACAGAATTATATTATTGGGGGTGTTCAGATGCTCCACTTTTAACACTACATGTAACCAAGTACTGATCTTTCCTAACTTTGGTAAAATGCATATATTTTGTGTGTGTGTGTGTAAATGAATGAAAGAAACAGGTAGTCCAATTAATTTTTACATTGTCTTCCTACATATTTCAGTTGATTTTCTTATTTATCATAATTCCCTGGACTAGGTTAATTAAATTCAGGGGGAGGGGGAAGAAGGAGGAAAGGCTATGATAGTGTACGCAGTGAAGTGCTCGGCAGGAACCTGCAAACTTCTGTACCATGGATCTTTTGTATCAACAACAGAGACTACCTAGAGGGAAAGTATGACTTAAATAACATAATGAAACTGAAACATGGGGGGAGTAGGGGCAGGGCAGGGTGGGGGAGAGAGAGTGCTGACTAGAAAATGCACTAAATCTAGGAATTTCTATTGATAAATAAAATTCCTTCTGTTTTTACAAAGAACACATCTACTATTGAAGTGTAAGTTCCCAGATATACAGTTAAAAAAATAAGACATTTTACAGTATCACTAGTGTGATAGATGATAGTATCCTTATAAAAGCCTATAGAATCAAGTGCCAAAAATCTAGTCACCTGTAGTTCATGTGAAGCAGCTTATTAGTGATTAACATACTCACAACAAAACTATAAAATAATACCTATAATGGAGCTATTTCCCTTAGAGTTTAGCCATCATTTTATTCAGTCAATTATTAATGCACTTATGCTGAGAAATATAATGTCAAAAGCAATCAGTAAAGGATTTCCTCTTGCATGGTGTGGCTTGGGAATCACAAGATGGGTTTAAGTAAGTATGCAAAGACTTTTCTGACATAAAAGTTCATATTAGATACTAAAGGAAATGTGTGAGTAGTAAAAAATTGAAATCTCTTTGACTTTTATAACTCACATTAAGTCCCCTCAGAGAGATGAAATTTACTATAGGCGGCTAATGTATCCTGTTTTTGTAAGATTCAGATTGAAATTGAATAGTATCAAAAGGGCCTATTTTGTATTGTGTAGGACTGATGCAGAATTAAGATGGATAATATGTCAGATGGACTAATTTAGTATTCCAAGGCATCTGGTATTAGAAAACAACAGCCTCAGAAATCATGTATAAATAATCACAGATTTCTGTGATGTTTGAGCACCAATCCAGCAAAGTACTTAAGGGACTCTTAAACAGCTTAAGCACTTTGCTAAATAAAGACCTTAGTTTCGTGGCATGTATGATGCCACTAATGGTAAGATTGTGACTTTCCCCTTTGTGGATGTGCAAACAACGTAGGAGAATGAAGAACCTACTTGCATGCTAGTTCAGGGGCTAGTTACAATGACAACCTTTATTGTCTGACAAGCAAATAACTGCCCATGTGAGAGGGAACAGAGCCATTCTTCCAGCTATACCTCAGCATCAGATAGCAAGAAAGGCCTACACTGTGCCTGAGTATGACAAATTTGCTGTGCTGTTCACCTTTGCTGTGGCACAATATCTTCCATGAAAAACAATCCTGCATATAATCTCCTAATAGTGAGATCTCCTAGTACAATAGTGTTTTAGAAAATGTGGTGGAAGTCCAATTTTTCATCTTATAAACAGGACCTGTCAAATCACTGGAGATTATACTGTAGGAAGCAATCCTTCATTGACAGGAGGATGATGACCTTATGATGATGGTCTTTCATACTCTAATTTCCATGAATCTAAGTAACCTGAAAAGTAAATATTCTTAGCAAAGCAAGGTGATCTTTGAGAACTTATCCACTGCAGTGTGCTTTCACTGTTGTAGGAATATGTCTGCTAACTGCAGAATGAATTATGTAAAATAAGTCTCGTACCTACCAGTAAAACATCTAACATAGTCAAGGACTGTACTTGAAATGTCTCTCTTTAAAGGAGTGTTACTTCAAAGGGATAATGATCAAAGCATGCATAAATTCCCAAAGGACATGGAAATATATGCATAGAGGGATTTTTACTCTGAATGCTAACAATGAATGTTTAGTTATTTGGTATCTGGTTATTATATATTAGTAGTTATGTATGTGAATGTCTTAATTTTGCTGTGACAGCTTGACTGTATCCCAGATGTTAAAAATTTCAAAGTTCATCTTATATATATTCATAAACAAGATGAAAGTGTTAATTCTAATTAAAATGATGCATGGTTCAGTAGCAGTCCTAATAAAGTCCCCACAGAAAAGTAAATTAAATAACATTATATCCTCCCATGTGGGTCAAAAATTAGATTTCCTTTTTAGTATAAATATTACTTTCCATGGGAAATTTTTATAGTTAAAATTAAGTATGATTTGTTTCTTTTCTTTTTTTTTTGGTCTCAAAATGATTTGAGTATATGCAGTATTTTTAAAAGGTTGTACTTTGGAAGGCAAAACAAAAAGTAATCTACACATTCTTCTGTTTTGTTTCTGTTTTAAAGTATTTATATCATTTTATGTAACAACACAGAATATGATAGCTAGAATACGGAAGCACTGAGTCAGCTTCTCTCAGCAATTGCTACATAGTGCTTTTTGAGATATCGTACTTTCCTCCTATATGCGGAATAATAGATATCTATAATAAATGAGTAGTAAACCTTAGAAAGTAATGTATATATTCTAGAAACCTGTGTCAGGATATCAGGATGTTAATAGGGTCTTGAACCTACGTAAAGATGCTCAGGTATGATTTGCTTTTTCACTCATAGGTTAGATAATATGTATCCTGAATTCAAATATAAGAGCATAAAAGGAGATGGATAGTCTTACTGATTTAGAAAGTTTGTGACATCCTCTGATCAGCCAGTCTTGTTGAGGAAAGATTTTTGGTTTGTTGTTTTTAGGATGATAGTCAAGACAAATCCCAGAAACAAACAAGGTTGTTCAGTACACAATTTGTGCACACTCTCTTCAGAGCTAGGGTAGGAACTGCCCTATCCATAGTGAGGAATAATTCATTCAATTACTTTTGCTTGTTTTTCTGTTTGTGAATTATCCAATTAATTGTGGTTATTTCAAATGCACTGATTATTTCAAATGTGTCTAATTACTGGTCTCTGATAGAGCTGTAGAGAGGACAAAAATTGCATTTCACGAAGGATGTCTAGATTTTTAAAATTAGCTTTATTTCAAATCAGAACAAACCACCCAAATTATGAAATTCTCTAAAAGAAAATTCTAAAAAAAATCTTTTGGAATCAGTGAAAATGTTTCATTTTGAGTTTGCCTTTTAATATTATAATATATAATACAATACAAATTTTTAAAATATTGAAAAGAAAAGTCATTTCAAAATGGAAAGTCAAAACATTTTCTTCTGGAAGTGCCAAAACGAGATGTTTTTCTATTGTTGGAAATTGTATTTTCAATTTTTCTCCTAAATGAAATTGTGGCAAAATTGGTACCATTTTGCAAAACATTTTGATTTCAACTGAACTGCATTTTCAGACAGAAAATGGTTCTGTCAAAGTTTATCCAACCAACTTTAGTCTGTGGCTTATGACAAGCAGTTTTTTCTGAGTATTTAATGCTCTAAATTTGAACTGTGTTCATTGGGGATAAGACGCATACAATGTCCTTGTACACTAATTGGATGGTGAAACTCTTTTGATTCAAGTTTCTAGTATGAATACTCATGAGTTCATGGTTCAATTTCTAAGACTATTTCGCACTGTGTACTTAAATTAATTGTTGTAGTGAAGATTCCTGAACTAAACTAATGTACTATCATGGGAAAATGTATACAAAACAGGTATAACATAAGCAAAGTGCATTTGTTGACAATTTGGAATGGATATTCTTGGGAGAATGCCTGCAGTGTTAACCAAGACCTACTGCGGAGATTTTCTAATTGGCTGGCGGTCTAGGGACTACTTAGAAACATAGAAATGTATGACCTAAAGGGACTTTGAGAAGTCATGTAATCCAGTGCCCTGCACTGAGATAAATAAAGCTAGACCATCCCTAACAGCTGTTTGTTCAATCTTCTTGAAAACTTACAATGATGGGAATTCCATAACTTCCCTTGGAAGCCTATTTCAGAATTTAACTACTATCTTAGTTTTTCATAACATATAATTCAAATCTCCCTTGCTACAGATTAAGTCCACTACTTCTTGTCCTACCTACAGTGGTCATGGAGAACAATTGTTTAACATCGTCTTCATAACAACCCTTACCATATTTGAAGACTGTTGTCAGGACCTGCCCTCTGTCTTCTTTTCCCAAGACTAAACATGCCCAGTTTTTTTAACTTTTGCTCATAGGTCAGGTTTTCTAAACCTTTTATCATTTTTGTTGTTCTCCTGTGAACTCTATCCAATTTGTCAACATCTTTCCTAAAGTGTGGTTCTCAGAATTAGACACAGTACTCCAACTGAGGCCCACCCATGCCAAATAAAGCAGGATAATTCATAGGTGCCAACTCCGTGGGTGCTCTGGGGCTGGAGCACTCCCAGGGAAAAATTAGTGGGTGCTCTGCACCCACAGGCAGCCAAGCTCCCCTCCTTGCCCCCCCGCTCCACCTCACCTCTGCCTCCGCCTCCTCCCCTGAGCACGCCGCTTCCCCGCTCCTCTGCCTACCTCCCAGCATTGTTGATCCAGATTCAATCTGTGATCCCCTGTAATCCCCAGACCTTTTTCAGCAGTATTACTATCTAGCCAGTTATTCCTCATTTTGTAACTGTGCATTTGATTTTTTCTGCTGAAGTGCAAAGTACATTATTTATCTTTACTGAATTTCATCTTGTTGAATTCAGACCAATTCCTCAGTTTATCTAATCCTTTCCTCCAAAGTGCTTACAACCGCTCCCAGCTTGGTGTCGTCCACAAATTTTATAAGTATACCCCAATCCATTATCCAAGTAATTAATGAAAATATTGAATAATACCAGATACAGGACTGACCCCTGCCAGATCCCACTCCATACACCATCCCAGTTTTACCGCAAATCATTGGTAACTACTCTGAGTTGTTTACCCGTTTTATAGTAATTTTATCTAGACCACATTTCTCTAGTTTTCTGGTGACAATATCATGTGGGACTGTGTAAAAAGCCTTACTACAGTCTAGATAGATCATGTCTACTTCCCCACTATCCACTAGGCCAGTAACCTTGTCAAAAATGTAAATTAGGTTAGTTTGGCATGATTTATTCTTTAAAAATCCTTGCTGGCTATTTCTTATAACCCTATTATCCTCTAGGTGCTTATAAATTGATGATTTAATAATATGCTCCTGCATTTTTCCAGATACCAGAGTTAGGCTTATTGGTCTATAATTCCCCAAATCCTCTTTGTTCCTCTTTTTACAGATAGGCACTATGTTTGCTCTTCTTCAGTCCTCTAGGACCTCACCTTTCCTCCGTGAGGTTTTCAAAGATAATCGCTAATAGTTCTGAGACTACTTCAGCTGGTTCCTTAAGTATCCTAGGATGAATTTCATCAGACCCCTACTAACTTGAACACATCCAACTTAGCTAAATAGTCTTCAACCTGTTCTTTTCCTATTTTTGGCTTGTAGTGTTTTCCCCTTGTTGTTAATATTAATTGTGTTGAGTATCTGGCCACTAAAACCTTGAGGGTATTCTGCAGAGAGCTGGCTGGTTATATGATCGTGAATGGAAGGGAAAGTGGTTCAAGAAACAATCTGTTAAAACACACAGTCAATACTGTGAAAATATTTGAGACCTCTGCCCTACTGTATGTGGTAATGATTGGAAAATATTGTCCTTTTAATGGCTTCTACAAGAAATGACAACTCTAGTGTTAAAAAGGCATTGTAGAAGTTGATCTTTGTTTACATTATCAGTGTGGGTAAACCATTTCAGGTTGAAATGAAACAGATTAATTCTTTAACTAAAACATGATTGAAACTTAAAAGTGAAGTTGTATTTAGTCTGTATTGTGTATGGGTTTTGTAGTAGTTTCATTGACAAATTGACTCTAAACATTACCAAGGATTTTTTAAAAATATTTTTCACTAGAACTACGCTTTAACAGTCATTATTATGTTGATGGTGCATTGTGTATATTTAATTAAGAGTTCATAGAATCATAGAATATCAAGGTTGGAAGGGACCTCAGGAGGTCATCTAGTCCAACCCCCTGCTCAAAGCAGGACCAATCCCCAACTAAATCAAGAAAATCAAATGCCATATATATACTAAATTCATATCAAATACTACATTTTCAAAATTTAGGGCAATGGGGTGTTTCAAAAATGCAAAAAGAACACACAAATATGCAGGTACCCAAAATATGCAGGTATCCATCTATATTTGAGCTTGGAAGTGTGATTCCCAACACTCATAACTATACCTGTGCTAGCTCTACCTGAGCTAGCACCTCAAAATAGCAGTGGGTCCAGAGTGGCACAGGCAGCAGCTTGGGCTTTCCACTATGAGTATGTACCAAGGGGGTCAGGCAGGATTGTATTTGGGGTGGTTGGAGCTACCAAAGATACAATACTACTTTTAGGCACTAGCTCAAGTAGTCCTATTAAAGTCAACGATGACTACTTATTCAAGTAAAGTTTCTCATTTACCTAAGTATTTATAGTATCAGGTCATTGGACTGTCAGGTCCTCAGGGCAAGAACCCATCATTTATTTAATGATCAGTACAGTTTCATGTACTTGTATGATGCAGTATAAAAAATAAGTGTAAGC
The DNA here is from genome assembly GCF_009764565.3 of Dermochelys coriacea. Classification (NCBI taxonomy): domain Eukaryota; kingdom Metazoa; phylum Chordata; order Testudines; family Dermochelyidae; genus Dermochelys; species Dermochelys coriacea. Next base: position 188,413,427 of record NC_050068.2, on the reverse strand, counting down.
GAGTGAAATCATTAGAAAATTATCCAGCTTTCAAAGGAAAATGGTGGGTAATTTTCATTGTGCTCATGGAAATCTAAGGGGAATAGATGGTTGACTGAGGGCTTGTCTACACGAACAATTAGACTGTGGCAAGCTGGGGTTTCAATCTATACCACACTAGCCTGCTGCAGTCCAAATATCTGTGTGTACCGTGCTGATGCTTGTTAATTAATTAGTGCACTTTGAACTAGCCTCATTTCAAAGAGGAGTGGATCAAAGCACTTTAACGAATTGTTAACACATGTTAGCAGATGTATGTGGACAGTTAGATCACAGCAGGCTAGATTCTCACCCCAGTTTGCTGCGATTTAATTACTCATGTGGACAAGACCAAAATAATTGCTAATATATGTGTGCAAATTTTGTCAGAAAAGCCTCTAGTCATCAACTTTAGAACTGTTTAAATGCTTCTATGGTTTGGCTTAGGAGGACCATGACATTTACGAGGAGTAGCAGGCAATATGACCTTGATAATTTTCCATTAGTCTGAGGAGCTTTTGATTTTATACATAAATAGTAGCTCTTCATACATACAAATTTATTTAAGTTTAAATGGCTGATTGATTAAATAAAATTTTGCTACAATTTTGATTCATAGATCAGTTTAAGGTAACAATTTTATATGAGCAATCTGACATTTCCATGTAAATGAATTACACTAACATAAATAACTATTTACCTTGTAAAGTGTCAAAATTCAAAAAAGTCCACAGCTCAAACTACAATAAAGGGAGAATCGTTATATATGCTAATTCCTTCCATTTAAGAAATGTACAGCATGGATAAAATCAGAAAAAACTTTAAAACAAAATTCAATTTTCATATTTTTCACTAGAGTACTACATACAATCAGAATATAAAAGTCATTAGGTTGGTGAATGACTTCGGGAATACACACATTTCTACATAAGCATATTTCATTACCTTCAAAATGTATTGCATATTGATCATAGAATCATAGAATAGAATCATAGAATATCAGGGTTGGAAGGGACCCCAGAAGGTCATCTAGTCCAACCCCCTGCTCAAAGCAGGACCAAGTCCCAGTTAAATCATCCTAGCCAGGGCTTTGTCAAGCCTGACCTTAAAAACCTCTAAGGAAGGAGATTCTACCACCTCCCTAGGTAACGCATTCCAGTGTTTCACCACCCTCTTAGTGAAAAAGTTTTTCCTAATATCCAATCTAAACCTCCCCCATTGCAACTTGAGACCATTACTCCTCGTTCTGTCATCTGCTACCATTGAGAACAGTCTAGAGCCATCCTCTTTGAAACCCCCTTTCAGGTAGTTGAAAGCAGCTATCAAATCCCCCCTCATTCTTCTCTTCTGCAGACTAAACAATCCCAGCTCCCTCAGCCTCTCCTCGTAAGTCATGTGCTCTAGACCCCTAATCATTTTTGTTGCCCTTCGCTGTACTCTTTCCAATTTATCCACATCCTTCTTGTAGTGTGGGGCCCAAAACTGGACACAGTACTCCAGATGAGGCCTCACCAGTGTCGAATAGAGGGGAACGATCACGTCCCTCGATCTGCTCGCTATGCCCCTACTTATACATCCCAAAATGCCATTGGCCTTCTTGGCAACAAGGGCACACTGCTGACTCATATCCAGCTTCTCGTCCACTGTCACCCCTAGGTCCTTTTCCGCAGAACTGCTGCCGAGCCATTCGGTCCCTAGTCTGTAGCGGTGCATTGGATTCTTCCATCCTAAGTGCAGGACCCTGCACTTATCCTTATTGAACCTCATTAGATTTCTTTTGGCCCAATCTTCCAATTTGTCTAGGTCCTTCTGTATCCTATCCCTCCCCTCCAGCGTATCTACCACTCCTCCCAGTTTAGTATCATCCGCAAATTTGCTGAGAGTGCAATCCACACCATCCTCCAGATCATTTATGAAGATATTGAACAAAACGGGCCCCAGGACCGACCCCTGGTGCACTCCACTTGACACCGGCTGCCAACTAGACATGGAGCCATTGATCACTACCCGTTGAGCCCGACAATCTAGCCAGCTTTCTACCCACCTTATAGTGCATTCATCCAGCCCATACTTCCTTAACTTGCTGACAAGAATGCTGTGGGAGACCGTGTCAAAAGCTTTGCTAAAGTCAAGAAACAATACATCCACTGCTTTCCCTTCATCCACAGAACCAGTAATCTCATCATAAAAGGCGATTAGATTAGTCAGGCATGACCTTCCCTTGGTGAATCCATGCTGACTGTTCCTGATCACTTTCCTCTCCTCTAAGTGCTTCAGGATTGATTCTTTGAGGACCTGCTCCATGATTTTTCCAGGGACTGAGGTGAGGCTGACCGGCCTGTAGTTCCCAGGATCCTCCTTCTTCCCTTTTTTAAAGATGGACACTACATTAGCCTTTTTCCAGTCATCCGGGACTTCCCCCGTTCGCCACGAGTTTTCAAAGATAATGGCCAAGGGCTCTGCAATCACAGCCGCCAATTCCCTCAGCACTCTCGGATGCAATTCGTCCGGCCCCATGGACTTGTGCACGTCCAGCTTTTCTAAATAGTCCCTAACCACCTCTATCTCTACAGAGGGCTGGCCATCTCTTCCCCATTTTGTGATGCCCAGCACAGCAGTCTGGGAGCTGACCTTGTTAGTGAAAACAGAGGCAAAAAAAGCATTGAGTACATTAGCTTTTTCCACATCCTCTGTCACTAGCTTGCCTCCCTCATTCAGTAAGGGGCCCACACTTTCCTTGGCTTTCTTCTTGTTGCCAACATACCTGAAGAAACCCTTCTTGTTACTCTTGACATCTCTTGCTAGCTGCAGCTCCAGGTGCGATTTGGCCCTCCTGATATCTTTCCTACATGCCCGAGCAATATTTTTATACTCTTCCCTGGTCATATGTCCAACCTTCCACTTCTTGTAAGCTTCTTTTTTATGTTTAAGATCCGCTAAGATTTCACCATTAAGCCAAGCTGGTCGCCTGCCATATTTACTATTCTTTCGACTCATCGGGATGGTTTGTCCCTGTAACCTCAACAGGGATTCCTTGAAATACAGCCAGCCAGAAATACAATTGTGATTGATCATCACAATCAAGCAAAAGAAATAATCTCTTCTACGGTACATGTAAAAATGGTGCTCCTCACAAATAGTCCACAGGTAAAATAATACGCCCTCGGAAAAATTATCCCTCAGTCTAATGATCTTAATCTAACTAAATAGTTTACTTTTTTAAAGGCTGCATTGAGATTGCCCTTTCTTAATGATTGACTTAAGGCTAGATTCTGTGTTGCACAGATAAGAAGCTGATAATAAGTAGGCCACACTGGCGTGCTGGGGAGAATAGCATAATTGTAGGAGAGAAGGAGAAATTATTCTCTGGTATCGTAGCTGGGATGCAATACTGCTCTGAATTATACTAAGCTTGCTCAGAGTGTGCCTACAAGTAAACTTGAGGAATCCACACCAACAACACAGAGACAGCCAATCCATCACCTCTATCTTAATTTTTGTTTGTCTGTGCAAAATATCTCTGTATAATGATGTACAGAGAACTCCTCCTGGGCCTCCCACTCATGGTGAGTCAATCACTCAGACCTCATTCTGCACTCCTGAGACTCCTCAATTGCTGAAGGGAGGGGGACACCTCCCTTAGGAGTACTTGGCCATGAGCTATTTTGGCACCAGCTGCTTACTAAAGATGTCACCAAGTACCTGATATACCCACTGCTGTATTCAAACCTCTCTTCCAAGAACTCCAGCCCCCCACATTTCATTTGCTAGCATAACACTATATGCATTACTCTTTAAGATGGGTTCCCTCCCCACGCCCAGAAATCCATGTGGTGCAAATAAGAGCTTACTAGTACAGTTGTGCTGCTTATTATGGTACTTTCTTCTGAGCAGGAAACTGCCATACTGCTTGCATAATCTCTTCCAAGTAAAAATGGAAAGAAATTAGATGAATTTTGTCAGGTGACAATTAAGCTGTGCTGCATACACATTGTACCCCTGAATTAAAGACAAAATAAAATGCCAGAATAGTTTATAGGACTATGGAAGCACAAGTGTATCATCTCATATAGTTGTTAATGGGTTCCAACATACATTTCTCTTTTCTTCCTGTATGTTAAGTATTTGTGAAATACTTTGTTTCATATAGCTTTTATTTTTTTATTTTTTGAACGTTATTTCAGAAATTGGTGCCCAATAAATCCCCGCTACCATCTAGAACATTACTTAGGCTTCCTACAGTGCACAGCAGGTACCCCCACTCTCCTGCTGGTAATAGCTCATCTTAAGTGATCACTCTCCTTACAGTGTGTATGGTAACACCCATTGTTTCATGTTCTCTGTGTATATAAATCTCCCCACTGTATTTTCCACTGAATGCATCCGATGAAGTAAGCTGTAGCTCCCGAAAGCTTATGCTCAAATAAATTTGTTAGTTTCTAAGGTGCCACAAGTACTCCTTTTCTTTTTGCGAATACAAACTAACACGGCTGCTACTCTGAAACCTGTCATTTTGAAATTGGTTACTTGTGGAATTCTTTTAATATTATTCCTCAGCTTCTGCTCAAGGAGAAACTTTCAGTTATGATTGATTTTTAAAAAATGCCATGGAACCTTTTAAAAGAGAATTCAAATATAGCTTATGGACAGGATTTCAGTGAACTTAAATATAAGTTTGGAGAATCTGCATTATTCAGTTAATATCTGTGATGGGGTGTACTAGGCTCAGAGGCCAACATATGTAAGCTTTGTGATTCTACCACACCCCATCCCAGGAAAGAGCAGGAGAGGTGAGTCCTCTACATTGCTTAGAGTGGATGTAGGGAAGCAGCCAATCGGAGAAGAAGCTGCAGTGAACATCCAGTCAAAGTCCAGTGGGCTCATATAAAAGGGAGCTACTGGACAGAGTAGATTCAGTTATTAGCTAGAGACAGAGGAGCAAGGATGGTGCTCCTGGCTGGCTGCAAGGCTGGACAGAACAGTTGGTGGCAGAGACTAGGGGAGCAGGGAAGATGTTCATGGCTGGCTGCAGGGACTCAAGAAAGACTTCAGCCCTGGGATAAAAGTGAAAGTACTGAGACCACAGTGAAGTGGCCCAGAGAACAATCGTAGCAACAACAGAATAAATAGTTAAAGGGAAGCAGCAAGTGGTTCTACTTTATAGGGTCCATGGGTTGGGACCCAGCATAGTGGGTGAGCCTGGGTCCCTCCGACATCAGCCATTGGAGAAGTGGCTTAAGCCCTGAGCAAAAGAGTAGGCCAGGGAAGGGGCTGAAGGCCCAGAAGAGTGACAGAGCTGTGGCAATTGGTGAAGAGTCTCCACTTCCTAGGGAGGAAGCCCTAGGAGCATTGCTCCATACCAGAGCAGACAGTTTGAGGGGAGGGGCTGCGAAGCAGTTTGGGAAGCATGCCCAGGTGGGGCTAGAACCAGAGTACTATGAAAGTGGACTGCTGGACTGATTAAGGACTGAGCCCAGGGAGGGCTGCAGGAAGAGACTAACCGAGGGTACTGTGATAGGTCCTGCTGGACTTGTACCCCAGAAAGGATTTGTTTTGTTAATGTACAAGGTTTCTGTGACTCAGCCAAAGGGTTGAGTCATCAAAGAGCCACCTGACGGGGGCAGTAGCCAGTGGGAGGCTCTATGAGCAACGTAAAGTTGAAAAAGAGCAGGCGTGCACACACATTCGATATAGGGCGCTCGCAGGAGCTGCATGGGCCCTGCCGCAACATCCTTTCTTAAGCAAAAGAAGTGTGACACCACAGTGGTAAACTTAAGATCCATTTTAAATAAAGTTTACCTTCTAACCTAATTTACTTGTAAATTCTCAGAGTGTTCATTTTATACTCAAAGAGTAAGTGGTGTAATTATGAGGAGGATATGCTGTATTTTTCATATATATAAAAAAAGACCGAATCCCTGCTTTAATTTGAAAATTCAGTTCAGCCCTAAATTTGGAGTTGCAACTAGTGTTTCCATAGTAGTGATTTCTTGTATTAATAAACATTTTCATAAATTTGATAAGTACTTTTTTTAATGGTCTGATTTTTAAAACAGTTTAGGTGAGATCTTCAGCTGCTGTAAATTGGCATAGCTTCATTGAAATCAATGGAGATGCACCAAATTATACCAGGTGAGAAACTGGCCATTTTCTGTTCTTTGTAGTCCTAATTATATGTTTTTTTATATCTAAATTAAGAACTCCTGCCATGTATTACCATATTTGAGTTATAAAACTTAATTGCCGGTATGCTGAAATAATTTTAAAATAATAGCATTAGAGAGAAGTTATTTTGGTGCTTAGCAGAGAGTCTCTTGGAAATTTCACTCTTCCATAACCTATATTCTTTGTATTTAAATATAGGCAAGATGTTACATTTCAAAGTACTACACCTTCCATAGGGAAGTATTGTGATAGGACTTGTCATAGTCAGTATTCACCATATGTTTGCTGAGGAATGTTTCTCTCCTCCCTTAGGTTGTAATGATTCTCTTCTAAGAGAATGTCTACTGGTCAGTGTATTTCTAATTCTTTCAAAACAATCATTTGCATATCAAAAGCCTGATATGAGTAAACATACTTTATAGTTCCAGCTGTCATTTCCTCCCCAGTGAGAACTAAAATAAGAACAGTGTAGCAGGGAAGAAATTTCTGTCCTTTAAGTCTATATATATCATTTTCTTTGAATTGTAAAGAGAAGTTAGATACATTTTCTGTAGCTATATCTCTTTATAGTATGTTGTTTAGCTAAAAATTAGGGTAAAATAAATTCTGTCACTGAGTAGAAAAATGGCATTTGGGAAAAACAAACAAACAAACAAAAAAAACCCTTTCCTCTTCATGCCCTAGCTCCACATGACACACCGTTTTTTAAAGGTTTCAGAGTAGCAGCCGTGTTAGTCTGTATTCGCAAAAAGAAAAGGAGTACTTGTGGCACCTTAGAGACTAACAAATTTATTAGAGCATAAGCTTTCGTGAGCTACAGCATCCGATGCATCCGATGAAGTGAGCTGTAGCTCACGAAAGCTTATGCTCTAATAAATTTGTTAGTCTCTAAGGTGCCACAATGTTTTTTAAAGTTACTTCAGAATTTCCCAACTCTAGTTTTACTTCATTAATAGAGTTTATCTCTAACCTGTTTACCTTCTCACAAATACTTAAAAGAACATTTTCTATAAATATTTTCTCAGAAACAATACCACGTGGCCTATGTGTCCATTCAAATTCCAGATACTTAATTTACATGGATGAAATGTCCATGAATGATCTAGAGGCCTAGGATTTTTCAATGGAGATAGTCTGTGAATAACTTTAAGTAAACTAGAAAAAGTTGTGAAGTGCATGCAGATTATTCATGAACAGAAAGAGCTTAAATTAATGGAATAATGTATTCACTATGCATTATTTATTTGTAACTATTCGCTCTCACACACCTACTCACATACAGTTAAACGTAAATATATAATTAAATTTAAAATTAAAGCCAGAGCACATCCTCCTATAGAGAAACAGTGGAGGGTCATAGGGGTCTCATAGAGTTTTGGGACAAGCATTCTTTCTAATGGATCTCCAAACTTCAGGAAACTTTTTCCATGGTTCCTGAGATACCTTCTAGCAGCTCAGTTCCAACAGCAGACCAGCTGTTGTTGTCTACATTTCCTTGGTTGCTGAGTGGCAGCTACAGATTGGACCCTAAGGGATTTAATGCTGCTTCAAGTATTAACTTCTACTCCGATGTTCTCTGGGGTACCTTCAGGGTTCGTATGGAATTGTACTGTGGAATGCACCCAGTCTTCTGCTCTATCACTTCCCACCTGAAGGATGGTGCCATGGAGGCATCACTTCTCCATTTAGCTGCATCAGAGAGAGAGAGCCACTTGCAGATCCCAGAGAAACAATCCATGGCTCGCTCTGCCCTCTTTTCCTTTTCCTCCCTGGGCCCCCATTATTTCTACAGTTCTGTAATAATTAGCTGTTGGCTTCACACTTTTCGTTGTGTGATTCCAGCCAGAAGATCAACAAGCTTTCTTTTCCTTTCAGTACTGAATCGGGATTCTCTTCTAAAAAGGAGCAAAAGCAAAGTAAAAGATTACATTATCTGTGAGAAAAAGGATGAGATACAGAAGAGGAAGGGAGGGAGCTTAATCATTAGTAATTAAAAACATTACTGATGAAATGCATAAAAGGGGATGGAGACTAACTGCCACTGAAATGGCAAGCGATCACCCAGTTCTTAATATTAAGATGATATAGGGCCCTAATCAATGCACCTGCATGAACCTCAGTCAGTGTTTGGTTTGTCACAAAGCCCAAACAAAGAAGTTTGACTATATTGTGAGGTGTCATACAGACCTCCTCCTGTCTGCCTAAATTCAATAATCTGATTTTTCTTTAAACAAATTCTCTGCTTTATCTCAGGAAAGATACAGCTTCCGTTGCAGTGCCTACAGGAAATCAGTCAATTAAAGATGGCTACATTTTATTTATAATTTTATATATATAATCCTTCATCTGCCATGTGTTTTAGATTGCAAACTCTTTGGAGCATGGATCATATATTTTAATTTGTTTTACAGCACCCAGCACAATAGGTCTTAATCCCTTTGGGCACTACTGCAATATAAATATTAAATAATAACTTCTCAGGTATCTACTTAGAAGCCTCAAAAAAGCCTAGTACAAACTATCTCTTCCATAGAGATTAGTTTGAAGAAAGATTTTTCAACAAAATATCACCATGATCTCTTGAGCTCAGTTTATTAATGGTAATATACATTTTTTCTAACCAGTGCAGTGCCTAAATTAACATTGTTATAAGATCCTTACATTTTGCATCCCCTGATTTAAAAACAAAAGCAAAAACAAAAAACGGTGTAACCTTTATTTAATATTTAACATTGTTTATGCATTTAATTTCTAGCTTTTTAAAAATACAAGTGTGGGGGGAGCAATAGTTAAGTGCTTCTGATTTAATAATGTTTAAATATTAAGTTTTGATCACATTTCACTGAGATTGATGGCATGAGTTTCCACATTTGCTACTATCTTGATTGATTGATTTTATTGCATTGTACTCTAATGTCCATTTTCTGCAAGACAGGGTTAGCAGGGGTAAGCAGTATATCACTGTATATCATGACTGACTGTGTCTCAAGAACAGTAACAATACCTCTGCACTGCAAATTAAGGTGTGTTTGTAGCATGGGTAGGCATATCTGCATTAACTTAATTCTAACTATGACAGATAATAGCAATGTAGACATGGGAACATGAGCTTCAGCAAAGGCTAGCAACACGTGTACATACCTGGGGTCACCAGTGGGCTTCTACTGGGGCAGCTAGCATGCAATGAAGTCTGTGCCACCACTTATTCACTACTATTGTTACCTGCATGAATTAAATTAAAGCTAGCGTGCGTACTCCAACATGCACTACAATCACACCTTAATTTGCAATGTAGATGAACTCTGTAATGTAGAAACAAGTTCATTTGTTTCTAGTGTGGAGAAAATAAATAAGGAAGTGTTATTTACTCCTTCTCATAACACAAGAACTAGGGGTCACCAAATCAAATTAATAGGCAGCAGGTTTAAAACAAACAAAAGGAAGTATTTCTTCACACAGTGCACAGTCAACCTGTGAAACGCTTTGCCAGAGTATGTTGCGAAGACCAAGACTATGACAGGGTTAAAAAAAGATCTAGATAAGTTCATGGAGGAAAGGTCCATCAATGACTATTAAACAGGATGGGCAACAGGGGACAGGGGATGGATCACTTGATGATTACATGTTCTATTCATTCCCTCTGAAGCACCTGGCATTGGCACCTATCAATAGACAGAATACTGGGCTAGATGTACCTTAGGTCTGACCTAGTATGGCTGTTCTTATGTTCATTTTTTTAATGAAAAGCTTGTGGAAAGACCTTAAACCATAGTTTCCTGTCTTCCCACCACTCTCCGTTGTGGGTGTGATATGATCACATATCACATATGATTTCTCCTCTTCTACAGATAAAGCATCTTTTTTGTTTCAAAATTTTCACTATGTCTTTGTCAGCAGATTATCCCAGCATGGACCCCTGTACCTGTCTGGCTGGGCAAAGGGCATTCCACAAAGAAGATGGAGCTTAATTAGGCACTTCTTAAAAAAAAAAAAAAAGTACATGTCCAGTGGTCAGTCTCAGGAGTGATTTTTAAAAAATTTCTTCCAGTGCTGAGGAAGCCACTACTCCTGAGTAAAGGCTGTATATATTCAAAGTTTCAGTTGCTATAATTGTAGCAGTTTCTAAACTTGATTTTTTTTTCCAATGAGAAGTAATTTTTTTTCAACCTTGCCAAACTCAACAATGACTAAACAAAATTTCCTCAAATATTCCACAGGTCTACTCTGAGAAAAAATCGTCTTTAGTTCAGTTTTGGAATAAAACTGAACATAGAAAGTTACAGCTCAGTCCATTGTTTTTCCTCAAGAAATCAGTAATGTATGAAAGCAAGTGATACAATTAGAGATGTGCAAATTTCATGTGATTTAGAGGTTGGGAGAACTTCACAAACTATTTCTGAGGATTGCAAAATTAGTTCAAAATAACATTTTTCCCTCAAATTTAAATATTTATTTTCTGGGACGATTTAATTGAAATTAGCTAAAAGGAAAGACAGTGCTATGTGTCAAAGATAGAAAAATTGTTCTCAAAACTGAACTAACAAGCAGTGACTGCCCTAAGTATGAAAGACAGGTTGTTTTTTCCGTAGACTTTTTTTCCCTTCTCAATGCTCTTTTTTAAACATCTCTCCGAAGTTTAAAGTAAATTTAAGTTCAAGACAGCTTTCTAATCTTTCAATTTCAAGTGGATATAAATTAGAAAACAGTGTGTATGTGCATTCCAAGTTATAACAAAAACTATTATGTGAAAAAATATACTGAAGTTTTATGATTTTACAATAGTTTTTATACATATAGGCATTTAAAACAGTATTTGCACTCTATTTGTGTCATTGGTATACTACTACTTTATTTGCTTCCAAACCTTTTTAAAATTTAATTTGCTTATATTTTCAACAAAAATATCTTTCGATTAATATTTAAATTTTTATTGCAGTTTAGTTTTCATTTTTCTTAATCAAATACTTATTTAAAGATAGTAATGACAGCTTACCATACATTATCACAAAATAACGATGCTTCCTGATAGTAAAAGCACAAGAGTCAAAACATTTGTTTCCATGGAAAGAACAGGCTTTACCACTAGGCTTTGAAGAGGAGAAGAGGCTTTGATAGATCTTGCTAACACAGAGAGCAGTATACTTTTTAATTCCACATGATTTAAAGTAACCTTATCTATTCAGTCAAAAACTATGAAATAAACAGTCTTTGATGTGCTAGAACTTTTTTTGCAAAACAGTGAATGGTTGGAAAAGTCCAAAGTGGTTTAGAAACCTTCCACCTCTGTTCTTCACTCACACATCTTTAAAATAAATATCTTCACAAAGCCTTTGGTAGTAAAGGATGAATGGTTGAATATGGTGACCAGAACTAGAATAGCAAAGTAGAACAGAACAAAGTTACTCTGCACCAGTCTTTTATCCTGTGTAAACTGTAGGTGGCAGCAAAGCCAAGAAACATTATGCAAAAAGAGAGATTTTCCAAATGTCAATATCATTCATATGTCTCTGCTGCTGGAGAAGTACAGGCTTAAATAATAGCAACTATTGTAGGCATTTAATTGTCAATCTTTACTATAAATACTCATTTGAACATTTGCAAAACAAGTTCTAGCATATTAAAAGAATGTTTGAAAAGTCATTGAAATTGCCATCTGACTAGATAAAATAACATTATGACAAATTAATATTGTGATTATGTGATTGGCAGTCCATTTTAGACCTGCTTTGAACAGTTTTAGAACAGATGCTTCTTTGCTACATTTGTTAATTAATTTTAGTCTTATAAAATTAGACATTCTTAAAAGAAAAGCATTCCTAAGATCTCCTAGATTCGAGGTCCTCCACTAAAACCAGAGAAGATCACACTTCATATATCTGATATTTCTAAAGTAGAAAGTGAGCAGTAAACAAAAAAAGAAACACTTTTGAAAAATCACGTTACTTTTATACATCATAAAGAAGCAATAACACTTTTTTTTCAATCTTTTTCCAAATTATCTTTAAATGTAGTGTTTCTAGTATTGTTTTAAGGCCTGATCTTGCAAAAAGCTTTGGATAGGCACACCCTTCTGCCTGCATGAAATCACATTGAGTCCTTTGCAAGATTGGAGTCTTAATTAAGAACCTAGTATTGTAACTGCTTTAAACTTAAAAAAAAAAATCCAAGCAAAGTATTCTTAGCCCTCCAAAGAGAGTGGAAGAGAAAAAGGATAAGTGCAAAAAAGGCTGTCTCTTATAGTCATCAAACAATGAAATAGTTCCAATATGCTCTTCCAGTCATGGCTGAGTTTATCTCAACATAAATTGTTCGCTCTGAGGTTAATTCAGGAAGAACATACAATAGCTCCAGGAATCTGGGGCTTCAGATTGTCAACAGTGTTATGAAATCGGGCTTAACAAGAGGGAGACTTGAGCTGTTAGAATTTGTTTGGCTGACTGTAGTGTCAAAAGAGGGAAGACATTCTACTGAGAATCTATTACAGTATTGATTTAGCCAGCAGCTGAAGAAAAAAAATAATTGAGAATTTGTAATTTAACAGGAGGTTGTCTGAGAAGAAAGACAAATAATAAACTGATTGTTACTAAAGAAATCATAGCTTCTGTAGCATTGGAAAGTCATCAGAACAAAAGGGATACACACCTGATATACACTGTGTTTCAGTAGCTCAGCATATGGACTGATATGGATATTTTATGGATCTGTCAAGATCAAGAAACTGTAAGGAAAACTGGATAAAGAAATACAGTTCATTAGCTGATTAGAAGGGAAATAAGACCCATTTCCATATGTTGTAACTGGCATTCTGGCAACTGATTTATTTATTATTTGCATTACTGCAGCACCTAGACGTCCTAGTCATGGACTAGGACCCTGTTGTATCAGGTGCTGTAGAAGCACAGAACTAATATATGGTTCCTTCCCCCAAAGAGGTTATAGTCAAGCGTAAGACAAGAGACAACAGATGGATACAGACAGACACATGAGACACTATTGGTCAGCAAGATAAGTAAAGATTTTAGCATAGCAGCAACCTAATCATTGTCAAGTTCTTTGAAGACATCATGGAAAAGGGGAGTTTTAAAGGAGGAATGAGAGATGATAGGTAGGGGGGGATAGGCCATGAAAGTGAAGAGAAGTAAGCTCATGTTTGAAGCAATAGAGAAGTGGGATGCAAAGAGAGGACTGACATGGTCAAAATGATGAGCTAGGAAAATGATTGCAGCAGCATTCTGAATGGAAATGAGCAAAGCAAGATTACATTTGTCAAGGTCAGGGAAAAGGCTGTTGCAGTTATCAAGACATGAGACAAATCTGAGATGATGAGGGACCGAATGAAAGTATTTACTGTGTGGATAGATAGGAAGGGGCTCTGTAAAAGACAACTAAGTTCTTAGATCAATGTAGCGAAAAAGCAGGGATCAGGTAATGGCCTGGGTATTTGATCTACAGCAAAAGGAAGTGCAAAAAACTCCTTCTCAAAAACTACGTCAGGCAAGCTGGCCAAGGTCATTTTGGACGTTAGGAAAGAAAAGTTCTCAAAGGATTGTCAGGCCTAGTTACCAATGTGTTCTCAACCAGCATCTTCTAAAATAAGAGTTTTTTCTGCACAGTTCTTTTATAAAGTAAAACAGTAAAAAGAAAGCTTCAGTTACATTATGTTACAGTTAGCAACCCTCTTAATAACAAAAGGTATAATCCCCAAAACATAGTAAGTCATTGAGTACACTTAAATGTCTGAAAATGGCTATTCAATAGGATGAGCTTCCATGCCTCCTCTCTGTTGTCTATTACTATTCCATCTTCCTCTTTTACTGTTGTGGTACTATTTTATTCCTGAATTTACACTTACCACAACAGGCAACATCCTTCTCTTAGTGTTATTCTTTATTTTTCCCTCTTATTTGGAAGTATTTGTTTTGTCTGCAAATTTAAAAAATGCTCCCTACCTTTTTCCCAAAAGTATCCAGTCTATCCTCTTTTCCAAAGTGACTTTCATATGATGCAGCAATAAATTATTTCACAGATGGGCCATTCTTGTTCTTCCTGTACCTGAGAATAATTGTCATAGTAATCAGACTAAATGATCAAGTTCCATTTCTCTTGAGATTCCATGTATTTTAGACAGATCTAGTAAGACTCATTGTGTTGTAAGGATGGTTTATTTTTTGTATAATTATATTTTTACACATTTGTGAAACTTTTGCCCAAATGGTTTTATTGTTTAGCACTCTCAGAACATATGCCTGTAATCCCCAATGTGTTCCAAATACCTCCAACATTTGTTGTTGTCTCTTAAGCCCAGTCTGTTTGTTTTGTCAGGGGTACAACAAAGTTTATAGAATATTTTAAACTCCATGAAACTAGAAGCAGCATCTTTTGTAACTCTTACTTCACTTTCTATAAATAAAAGTTCAAATCTCCCTGATATAAAAGTTTAAATAATGGAGGCTCTTGTCACATGATCTAACAGAAATTGAGGGTATTTCAGATGCCTGCTTTTGTGGTGTGGTGTTTACTTGACTATTTTGATTAAACTTCTACAAATGTTTGCCTTAAAATTTTCCTTTCCAAAGATCTTTTCTAGGTAGTTCCTTAGTGTTAAATATTGCCTGTGTCTGTTCTTGTGCAAATCAGATTTGGTTTGAAGTGTAATGCCCATGAACATCTCCTTGTAATAAAGTCCTAAGGGCTAAAGAGTACTATTTTCTGGTGGACCAATCTCTGTTGGTGAAAGAGAGAAGCTTTTGAGCGTACACAGAATTCTTCTTCAAGACCTGTGCATCCACAACCCAAAGAAGAGCTCTTTATAAGCTCAAAAGTTTGTCTCTTTCACCAATAGAAATTGGTCCAATAAAAAATATTATGTCACCCACTTTGTGTCTCTAATATCCTGGGACCAACGTGGCTACAACAACACTGCAAACCATTTCCCATCCAATTCTTATAATATAACTGTGACACGATGCCCCATATTCTTCACAAAAATATTATTATTATATGATTATAGCATAACTATGATGCATCTTGTGCAAGATAAGGTATGTGCCTTAACTTGGAAAAGTTATGATTTGCTGAACATGATTATCCTATTTTTATGCCTGTATCATTTCTGAATCTAAAATTAGGAATATTGACTATACATCTGTACTACAAAAGTGTTTGCACCTGGGGAACGCCCACCAGACAGAATGCAACCAGTCTGGCTGGCTAGCTTTGAACAAGTCAATGGACCATTAGGAAGAACAATAGGTCTTTGAAGATGCTAATCTCCCACCTTCCTGGGATGCTACAAATGGCCTTTGGCTCATGGCTGCTTTGACATTGCAGGGTCATGTGATCATGTCACTTGGTACTGGACTCCATGATAGAGTACCAGTATTTTTCCACTGGGTTGGGGGACTGAGGGTGGGGAACCACTGGAAAACAAAGGGTTCTTGCCATATGTAAAACCTATTTAAGGCAGGGGAGTGACTTAATCAGGGTTTATTCTTCACTGAATCCCCACCCAGGAAGACTGCTGAAAACATCTAAGAAACAAAGACAAAGGGGGAGAAAAGACTGAAGCCAGGTGAGAGAGTGTCTGGCCTGTGAAAGAAATACCTGGAGTTTTAAAACTCAAGTAAGAGCAGCTTGCCTTCAAGAACTGCTGCAATGTGCCTAAAACAACATTTAGGGTGAGAAGTTGCTAGTTATAACCAGTTTCATTAGTATATTAAGTTTAGCTTGTGTGTTTGTTTCATTTGCTAGGTAATCTGCTTTGATCTGTTTGCTATTTTGTATAATCACTTAAAATCTGTCTTTTGTAGCTAATAAACTTGTTTTTGTTTTCTCTAAAACCAGTTTGTGGAATTCATAACTGGGGGCAAAAAGCTGTGCATATCTTCCTCCACATTGAGGGAGGGAGTGAATTCCATGAGCTTATGCTGCACAATTATCTGTACCAGCATTAGATATACATTTTGGGTTACACTCTAGAGGGGGTCTGTACTTGAGTGCTGGGGAATTCCCTAGCTGAGTCTTCCTATGCAGAGTTGATTTCCGTGTTCATGTCTTTCTGTATCTGGGTGTATCCCTACCTGTGCACATGTGGGGGAGGCTTGAGGGCCTGGCACAGGACAGTGTAAGGGAGCCCAGGCTGGTGGAACAGGCTCAGTGGTACCCCAGTACATCCGGTGACATCCGGAAAGGGGAGGGGGGTAACCTGTCACAATAACAATTAACAGTTTGTTTTGAATAATAAATTTCCCCAGATATAGGCTTCAGACTCTCTTAGATATGATTCTGATTTGTGATGTATTTCTAGCCACATTTTCCAGGAATGTCTTCTTGTTTTTGTCATTGTTTAAATCTTAGTGTGTTTTTAAGAGAGTATTTCCTGGATTGCTAGCTTCTGTGATGAAGTTTTCTTTCCTGAGCCAAGGCATTAATTTTTCATGTTGCCTCTGTACTGCAGTGATCTGCACTGAAATGGAAGCCACTTGTTAAATTCTTAGACTGGGTAACTATAATATGCCATTTCTAGCGGTCCAACCTCATTCCTATTGAAGTCAAAGGGAGTTCTTCCACTGGCATCAGTGGGAGATGGATTTACCTCCTAATATAGCATAAAGTTAAGTTGTTTTTACCTGAGGATTTGTATAAGCTCTCATTAGTTTTTCTTATGGCTTTCTCTAAGAATGCTATCCTTTTATGGACTGGCCATTTGGAAGGGCATTGGCTGAGCTATGGAAGGAAGCTGGCATAGTTCCTGCTCATGTCGTACCTGTATAGAATATACATTTTCACAAACATCAACAGTTACCAAAAATTAAAAATGTACAAGGTGACAAATATGTAAAAGAAAAATCCCAGTTAGTTACGAAGACCATAGGTATCTATATACTGTGATGACTGGAGTTATATATAACCACTGGATTGATAAATAAGAACTGTCTGTCTGTCTGACTGGCATAGGGTTTAATACTGCTGCCCATCAACATAATATCTGAGCACCTTCCACTTAAAATGAATAGCAATAGAGAAGCAACTAGTGACTTCATGAACAACTAAAAAAAAGCCTGCTGGATCCATGCATAAAGAGCACACCTAAAATTAAAGCTTGACAGAAATTATTTAATTGTGTAAAAGCTGAGCATCAGATGGGGCCAGCATAAGTATTCAAGGGAGAAAAGGGCACAAACAGCCTTTCCTTCCTGGCCTTGCACCAAGGTCAGGCACAATTCAGTCTTTCTGCCCCCTCAGCATGACAACTGCTCCAAGCTAGTGTGCTTAGCAGTACTAACAGAAAAGAGACATGGATGGTGGAGAATAAGCATGGGGCCATGTGTCCCTCTCTTTTGTACTGGCTATCAAACTAAGCCAGTATATGAAGCAGGAAGTTCATGTTGCAGCCTCCCTAGGGATGGCAGAGCTGCCACTACACTTTACATTTGAGTCAACCAAAATTTCGGCTCTGGCTTCCACTGCAGCACAGCTCCTCTTCGCTTCCCCATCCTCACAAGGGGAGCCATGAGTGAAAGCCACAATCTGGCTCAAAATATACAGCTCATGTGGCAGTATCTGGCAATGTTTTATACCTTTTGTGGTAGTTCAGTTTTGCTGTATCTTACTCCTTTCCCTCTTTTGTCATCATTGATCTGTGTCCTTTCATTGGCCTCCAAGGTTGCCAATTTTTCTTTGACATATTCCTGGCGGTGTCATTACATGACAAAATCTTTCATTAAAAGTTAACCTTTAATTCCTGGAGAATCCTGGAAAATCCTGGAGGGTTGGCAACCGTTATGGCCTCCTTCATTTCACCAGCATGGCTGTGAGGCCAATCAGGCACCCAAGTTCCATAGATTCAATTTAAAACAGATTTGTTTCAATTATAGGGGAGAAAATGCTAGATCACTATTCAAGCTGTCAGGTAACTGTTGCAAGCCTTTGGTTAAGTAGAGGAAATAGTATTTCTGTTAATGGACACAATTCCTTAAAATCTTTTCCTCCTACAGATCTATAACCTCCCAATTGTGGAAGCAATCTTGAGAAAATACTTTAGAAAACCTTAGCACTCCTTCTATTCTCAGGTTTCAGAGTAGCAGCTGTTTTAGTCTGTATCCGCAAAAAGAAAAGGAGTACTTGTGGCACCTTAGAGACTAACAAATTTATTTGAGCATAAGCTTTTGTGAGCTACAGCTCACTTCATCGAATGCAACTTCTATTCTCAACCAGCCTTAAAATAGGCAAGGAATATATGAAATTTGACTTGTACCTTTTTTAGATTTCCCCAATATTATAAATTGTCAGATTAGGCTTTTATTTTGGCACTGTTCACCCAAAATCAAATCCAGGAATGCTGTACCAAACCTGTATATGTTTGCAGGTGCGTAGAGTAAGGAACCAGAGGATTTGTGCAGCAGTGGATATTCTAGTTCTGCTATCCAGGGGAAACCCTCAGGAGCTAAATGCTGCAGTGGTGGGGTGCACCTGCAGCATGCCCTTGACCCTAAAATCCAAGCTTTATATACAGACAGGAGAGTACCTGGCTCAACTGCACCTATTGTGTACTCCAGAAAAGTGAGAATTGGATTTAGCCCTCAATCTTTATGCATACCCATAATGTTCATAGACCCAATGGACTGATGGACACACACAATTTATTTTTATATTGACTGTGAATAGGTACAAGCATTATTTCATCTGCAAGAAGTATATTCTTGAGTAACTTTACTGTGCTAAGTTTTAGCTAAGACTAGGAAATATTTACTGTAATTAATAGGTTTTTTTCACCCATTAAGTTATGTTACTTCTTCAGAAGGGAATTACAAAATAAACTTTTTAATGCAAATACCAAACTAATCATAGACTAATTATTGGTTTCTTTCCCTACTCCTAGCTTTATCACTTCATAATCAGAGTTTGGGCTAGTTCTTCTGTGCCAGTCTAGAGTACCTATATAATAAGATTACAGGATTATCACTCGTCTGCATGTAATTCTGAGCCTAGGATATCAGTTGAGTCAGTGTGAAGCAATGGAAAAAGCTACAAGCTTGATCTTTTTCTTTAGAATATTGCTGGGATCAATCATCACTGGGATTCACAGTCAGTTACCATCCAGTTTTTAAGTTCTCAGCCATTTTTGGCTTTGTCAGACTTTACAATTTACACGCATATGACAGCATGTCCTGTCACCTAGTCTAGCTTCACCATCAATGGATGATGAGTGACTTAACTTACATTGCAGTCTTCACCCACTACTGTATATGCCACCATCTTTTCAGTCATCTGGTTTAACACTGAAAGGTGTACCAAAGGACTTGTAAGTCTGACACAGCATTGAGAGAGAAATGAGTTAATAAATTATAAATAAAAAGTGAATAAAAGGTGCATACTTTTAAATAATGGAGCTTTTTAATTGAGGTCATGACTGTATATCTTATATAAATCAGACTAATATTTTTTTCCAGAATGTGCATGCTCTTAAATATGTACCCAACCAGCACACAGACAATGCCTTATGTCTACACACAATTTCAGTTGTAGATGCACACAGAAATCTTGGATTTATAATTGTACAAATTCAAATACTTCAGCCTTTGTGTCTGCCTAGTTACTGTCCCACATAATACTTATACCTTTTTTTGCTAGCGATGGACCTATTTATATGTAATAACTGTACTGGCATTTTACAATGCAATTAGAATCTGATCATCTAAAAATACGTGTCACTGACTGTGATGAAATAATTGAATTGTCTTCCCTTAATTTTATAAATAATTTGGCACACACATAAACATTATTTGGCACACATGTAAACATTTTCATACTACACGTGTTGAAAAGTTTTTGAACTTTTTGTAGTTCCATTTGTTTTGCTTTATTGCAGTGCATCTTGCTGTTTTAGCTGTTTTGCATATAGTCCTGTTGTAAACAATCTTCTGTGAATTAAGTCAAGCCAAGAAAAATGGAACTAGTAAAATCTTCAGTGTAACACTGTGAAATAAAATATTCAAAGATGGTTCAACCCAAGAAGAATAGGAGCACTATAGAAACTGTACACTCAGTTCTTGATAGGAGAGAGCTCTCGACTTTGCTCTCTATTATCCACTCCTTTGGCTATTGGGAGGATTAGTCGATGGATTTTGTAGAAAGCTCAATCCAGCCCTTCTTGCACTTTTAATATTCATAGATACGGGGACTCTGAGGTTAGGTAAATCAAAGCTAAAGGGGCAGTTTTTATTTAACCCTAGCATTTGTGCATAACAGGGGAGGCAAGAAGACACATCCCAGACAAAATAGTGATCCTTGTGTTTGGAAGTGCACAAGGGCTGCTCCTTTCTAGTGTTCCCAGGGACACAACTCACCCCAAAGGGGCTGTAACATGACTAGGCATGTTGGGGAGATAAGGAGTGGTAGGCTTCATCATCTCAAGGGACAGAGTACCATATATATTCTCTCTGAACTCTGGAAAATGTGTTTCCCAAAGCTCCCCTGCGTCAATGAGAGGGTCTCTTCAGGGTTCTTTCTCCAAAACACTCTGACTTTAATGGGTACAACCATCTGCAGAGCACCAATGGAATGCACGTAATGTTTCAAACTGAGGATAAAATCCATACAAAATTTAAAACTTAATGTGAGCAATATTTTTAACACTGTAAGGCATGATATGTAGCATCTTGAGTACTACATGATTTGAAATATGTAAACAGATACATTGAAATGAAAGAGTGAACTAATACTTCAGAGCTTGTCCCTAATTTTGCTTCTTTTATAGGCCAGTGTAGCTGGAGAAAATATTTAAAGTGCTGGAACCCTGTAAAATCTGCAGTTTTTCTTTTGGTAATTTTGAAAAGAACCTCTATCTGATCAATTCTAATTGATTTTAACCTGTCTGTGGTGATCCAAGTGTACAGTTTTCTCCCTTGAGCTGTCACCTGATTGAAAATAATGTAATTCCAGTTGGGTATGTCAAATCCTGCAGTGACAATATCATAGTTTGTTTTCACTTAATGCTACAAAAATGATGTAATTGTTTACCATGGAGAACAATAGAGTAATTGGATTAACTGCTGTTGAACATCTTGCAAATGTTTTTTCTTTCGCTAGTGTTACACTTTCAGTTATTGCTTTCTGCATTCCATTATATTAAATAAGAGGTGATTAGGGTTAAAACAGGAAAATAACAAATAAAACTCCTGCTAACCAGACAGAAGCACTCAGATTTACAATTTGTCAGTCTTTTACAATTCAATTTATTGGTTTGATTTACTTATGAAGAGCTGAAAAAATATATATTTTCTTTTGCTGGGATGGCCTGATCTCCCCCCTCTCTCCTGAATAACAAAACAAACAAAAAAACCTTAAACTAAACAATTTCATCTTACTGACAAATTTTTCCTGCAAGGAGCTGATGTTGCCTATTCCTCTTCCTCACCTTTTGTTGTGGGTTTTGCTCTTTACACAACCAATATAATATGAAGACACGACAAGGGCACAGTGGGGTTCAGATACCCATATTTACTAACTGTACATAGCAAAGCAAGTCCTAGTAACTTGTACACAATACTGCAGGTTTCTGAATACAGAGAGTACCACTAGATTGCCACTCACAAATTATTTAAAGGGATACTACAGCTATCATGGTCCTCTTTTGCAGCAATTATGTCCTTTTCCCCTCCCATTGTAAAATATCCTTGGATAGGACAATAGGCCTCTTGGAGAACAGAATGCCTGGCCTTCTTCACATCAGTTATAATTATTTTATAAAATTGCACAACACTGACACAGCATTAAGCTTCCAGTCTTAAACGGGCAGAACTCTCACTGAACACTTGATTCTCAGTCTGGTTTCCAGACAAAAGTGGATCAGAAACATTTGAGTAGATAGCAAAACTTCTGGATGCTTACCCTAACCAAACACAGAATGTTTTGATGTTTACCCTTTATTTGTTTTTACCTATTTTTACCCATTTTTCAATTACCTAAAAAGGATGAATGTTGTCATTTTTAAAAAAAATTGTTGGAAAAACACCATATAAAATATTTGTTATGGATGTGCTGGGTACAACTCTATAGTTAAGGTGGAATTCTTCTTTGTGATATTTAATTTCTTCATTTTCTATGAAAAATACAGCACATTCTCCCCAAAACTGCAATTTTTATTCTTTTAGCCCTGTAAGAATTTTCTGAAAATTTCCAAGTGTGACAGAGACCCCTTTGGCAAAGGGTCCCCTGTAGTTTACAAACAACTCTCACCTCAGGCCTGGCAAACTCATTACACCAAATATGTGTCTTAGAGGATATTTATCCATAAAGAGTAATGTGTAAGGTAACCACAGAAAGCTTGTAACTTGTCAAGATTCATAATCATTGTGAGATGTAAGCATGGGTAATATTTAAGGAATAATGTATTTATATTGCATGTATGTGTAACACGGTTGTCGGGATTGAACCTGGGACTTTAGGAGCTTAATGCATGAGCCTCACCGCATGAGCCAAAAGGCAACGGGCTGTTAGCTAAGGCTGTAGAGCAGACTCATTTTATCTTTTTCTCTAAGTGGTCTCGGTGCCACTAGATGGAACAGAACACCACGCCCAGGAGATTGTGGATTACATATGCTTTAGGGACTTAAAGTAAAAAAGTAAGAATAGTCACGAGGATGTCTCAATAATGGCCCACTTAGGCAAGGGGGAATTGTCACCTCTGCCTGTCTGATCAGTAATACAATACAAGGCACAATTGTTTAGCCTTGTGCAGTACTTGGGCTTTAAATGGGAAACCATTAGAGGCAAGGACACAGTCAAAACCACTTCAAGGTTAAAAAAAAAAAAAGAAACTTTACAAAACAGGGGTTAGCCCTACCTATGAATAGAAACTAAAGACTATTTTGAGTATAACAGAGTGAGGGGAAGGACACTCTGCATCCCTTCCCTGAGAAACCCCTTAAGGAGTGCATTCATGAACACTTGCTTTGTGTTAAACCAGCCAGCTCTGCAAAAGATTAAACTTTTGGGGAGGGGAGGGAATCTACTTTATTAGATAGGAAAGGTAACCATTGATAAGTATAGACCCAGGTTTGAGTTTTTATGGTTTGGTTTTGTGTTGTAACCAGTTGTTTCCATCACTTTCTCTTGTTTCTAGTTAAATCTGTATTCTTTCTTAAATAAACCACTTTTAAAATGTATTGTAAGGGCTCACAAGTTCAGAGGAGTGGTGTTTAAGGTAAAACAGGTAAATTGGGGTACATTGCACCTCATGGAGCAGAGGCTCTGGAATTTCAGTGAGTAGGCAATGTCAGAGGCTGGATATCACAGAGAATGATTCAAAGGGATTGGGGTGCACCAGTTGTTAACCTGCAAGCTGAAGTTAGGGCTGGCATAGCCCAGAGAATAGAGTTAAAGGCTGGTGGGCCAGGGAGCTGATGTCTTGCTACCACAAGAAAGACTCTCCCTCATTGGAGGCAGGGGTAACAAAGTGACTCTCAGTCCTGGGTACCTGAGAAACATCACAACAAGTAAATCTTCTAAATAGTTTGAGTTAAAATTAATTAAACACTGGGTCATTTTAAAAATTTAGGATCTGTTTCACTCTTTTTGTCCTGAATTATCTTAACAATGGAATAATGCAGACCCTTAAAACATTCTTTATAGTTAAAATTAACTGAAATCATATAGGTGATATTTAAAAAAAATCTTGTAAATGAACTATATTATTTAAAAATGTATCTAATTACTATGATTATTTTGGCTACAGACAGGCTCAACTAACTCTTAAACTGGGCCTATGTGTCAGAGGTAACTCAACCAATCACCACTCTTCTTCTACAGTTAATTTCCATACATTTATTTTGGATATAATGAGTCAATGGTATGTGGGAGATTAGAAATGTATTGAGAGTTTTCAAAGTAGATTGTGTGGCTCAACTTCCCTTACTCTTTAAAGATTTTGTCTGCAGCTTAGCTTGGACATCAGTTTCTGTTGGGCTCCCCATGCTCCATTTCACATTGAAGCAGCACTCCTGGGAAAAACAGAGGGAGGAGCAAAAGGGGCACCCATAAAACACAGAGACACTGGGACTCGGGGACTAGGCTATCTTTGCCTGCACGCTCTTTACAAAGCACCAGTCACAGAAACACAGTTTTCTAAACCAATAAGTCAAGTATAAATTAAGGCCAGATTAACCAGTATGCTTCAGCTGCTTCGCATTACTCTGACAATGCAAAATAGCTGTAAACCCAGCTTAACTGAAGAGTGTACTCTGACTGGTTTGTGTTGCTTTAGCATATCAGTGAGTCTGTGCTTAAAAGTTAATTTAAAAAAAAATATTTGAGGCTAACACTTTGTATCTTCAATTAATTAGAAATACTGTATGGTTACATTCTTGTGTGTTCATCTATGAAATCTTTAATTTTTAAAAAACTAAGAAAATTCCCAGACAAAAAAATGGAATTAAGGTTGAGAGTACATATCAGTACCTTAATGGTGAAAAGCTTTACGGAAATGTTGTAATTATTCAAAATCCAAGCATTATACACCCAGGTAATTTAGAGATGAGGTTACACTTAAAAGAAATTCAAACTTCTTAAATTTAAAAATACAGAATTAAGACACCCAAACAACCTTAACTCTGCCCTGTAGTGATCCCATGAGGAGGGGTAAAAAAGGGAAGGGAAAATCTAACGTTTAAAAATCTGTTTCTTCCAATGTTGGACCAAAATCATTTAAATGCCTTAATATAATGTGACAAGCAGGGTGTAGTAAAATCTTTTATTGGACCAACTTCTGTTGGTGAAAGTGACACGATTCAAACTACACAGAGCTCTTCTTCAGATCTCTGTAGCTTGAAAGCATGTTTCTTTCACCAACAGAAGTTGGTCCATAAAAGGTATTACCTCACCCACCTCGTCTCTCCAATATCCTAGGGCCAACACAGCTACAACAAGATTTCAAACATTAATATAATGTGTGTGATTATTGCATGAATTCCCAAAGCAAGTATGGTTTGGGAAATAATTACAACAGACCTGTTACATTTTTCATCTTTAAATTGCTAATATATACTGTGAACCGTCATAGGTTTTGCCAGGTAATATATAATGTATGCATCTTTACCCTATATTGCTGTATAAATGTGCATGTACAATCTCATATCTATATATTCTTACATATATAGTAGTGATAACCTTGTGATACATTTCAGAGCTATGTGATAAAATGTATTTATTGTCCTTTTTTACAATTTATCCTGCACTCTGTAAGCTAATCCATCTCCTCTGAGATGACTACTAACAACATTCAAAATGGCTGCAGTTTAAAAAAAAAAAATCCTGACAGATAAAATTTCTTTCTTTGCCCAAAGTGTGTAGAGATCTTCAAACATAACTCCTGCAAACATAACTCACAGCAAAAACATTACAAGGCTAATGACTCTGGATGGACAACAATCAGTCTTGAACCAGATTTAAGATTCAATAACTCTAAGTATTTGGGGCGAGAAATAGGACTGACCTATCATTGGACTGGTGATCTCAGTTTCCCACTACAATATGCAAGCACTAGCATCTAATCCCTCAAAGGCCTGAGATATTGGACATTAATATGCTATTTGTGATTAATAGAAAAGCTACTTAGTCATTTTTAGAAGATTTTAAAATGGATTAATTATAATTTTCCTCTTATCTGAGGCCTGTGCAGTTGTATTCATGGCAACTCGGGCTTTACAAGAGGAAGGCCACAAAATTAACCATAAATTTTAAAAACTTGCTCAAACATTGCTAGGATAGGTATTTTGCTATATACATGTAACTCAGGTTAATGTGTTTGATGAAAAAGGGAGCCAAGCTTGTTGCTGGGTAGATGAGAGATGGGGAAGACTGCAGTATGCTCACCTCACTAAAGTTGAGCCTTCTGATTGGGTAAACTCTAGGGTATGGAAGACCAACTAAGACAATTGGATGGGGGATGAGAGGACAGCTCTGTCTGAGAGAGCACGGGAGATCTGAATGTCTCTCCCTGCCTGAGGCATTGCCTATTTTGCCCTGAAAGGGGTTTGCCAAACTACTTTGTGGGAGAGCAACAGGATTTAGAGGGCCTCCTCACCATCTTTATGTTGTGGAGTAACGCCTTTTGCTGCTGCAGAGAGGTTAGTCCCCTGGGAGAATCGACACCAGAGTTGCCAACCAGGCAGGATTGTCCTGGAGTCTCCAGGAATTAAAATTTTAATTTTTAATCAAAGATTATGTCGTGATGAAACCTCCAGGAATATGTCCAACCAAAATTGGCAACCTTAATCGATACTCTCATCACCTCGCTGCAGTCAAGCACCTTCTGGCCTTCAATGCCTCATCAAGATATGTGGGTTCCTCCACATTATGGGAACCCACTAGCATGGAATAAAATGGACTTCTGAATCCAGAGAAATACACCCTGAGGATTGTGTTATTTGGGGGTTGTAGGGTTTTACTGCTGTTCCCACTCCAAATCCATCTTCCTCTTCCTTTTAATGTGTCCTCTATATTTCCCTTTATACATAAGCTTGATTGATGGTTCATCCATTATGGAAGTGTCAGAAGACTATAGATATGAGGTACCAGGCTAGTCATAGGGATGAGTACCCATCAGGGATAATCAGAACCACATAGGTAAGAAAGGTAGGGTTCCTGGCTACCATAAATAATCAGGTGGAAGCACCACCCATTAGTGGCTAAGAACTCAAGCCATTGAAACCCACTGCAACCAAAGCAGAGAGTCACAAGGTAAGGGCTCCTGTTGATGATTAGCTGCTTTTTAGGTGCATGGTGACCCAGAAACCCCCCATTACATATATACTCTAATATATATATTCCCTTTGTACATGTTTGGGATGGCTTCATTACTCATATATAATGTGTGTAAAAATAAAATGTATACCACAACACATCAGTACCTATTTTTATATATACTCTGTATTACCTACATACAGGTGCATGTCCTGTATGGGAAGGTAGACTTAGGGCTTGCCTACATGCGAAAGGCTACAATGGCACAGCGGCAATGTGGCTGTTGTGCTGCTATAATGCTTCAGTGTTAGCCATATCTACCCCAAGAGGGAGGCGCTCTCCCAACGGTGGTGTAGGTTATCCACCGCCCCAAGAGACAGTGGCAAATTTGAAGGAAGAATTCTTCTGTCGCCCTAGCGCTGTCTATACAAAGACTTAGATTGGCTAAACTACATCGCACAGGGCTGTGAATTTGTCATACCCTTGAGTGACGTAGCTGGGTCAATCTAATTTTCTAGTGTAGACCAGCCTTTGAATAGAGATCAAAATACTTATAAATGAAATATGACTGACTTTGTATGAAGACGGAGATATCTTTGTTGTACTGTAAGCAATAATACTGCATTGGCAGAACAATAGCATATTCTGAAAGTCTTTTGCATATTTAATTTCTATGAAGTTGACATTAAATGCTTTTCATTGATTTATTTGTAAATATATACAGTATAAAGCCTCTCGATTAATTCTGAACTCCTGGATTCCCTTGGACTCTAAAACTGAGGTCTTTAATATAACTGAAACCACTAAAGGGATTTTTAAATTACATGACCTCTTCTTTTGATAATGCTAGCCTTCATCTTATTTAATTGCTGTATGCTTTGCCCGTTGATAGGTTTTACATTTATTGTTGAACAAATACATTACAATATGAGTTTTTGCCAGGTCTTTTTGTATAATTAGCAAAAAAAGCCTTGTCCCATAGGGCTTAAATTGGTACTGATCCACCACAGTTATGATAAAATACCTATAACACAAACAAACTCTAATTGTATCCCATTTTCCTACACTTCTAAAACCCATATTTCAAACCGACTTCTAGTGTGTTGGCTGCAATATAAATATAACACAAGTGAACAAAATTCAGCTGTTGCTTGCTAAGCAGTCAAGAAAAGGTTTCTTTCTTTTAAAAAGAAAACAACTTATTCTCACATGTTCAGTTTTCTGCTAATATTTTCTGATTAAATTATGCTGATTTTATTTGGCTATCAGATCTTTGTATTGCTTGAACTTTGGTTGCTAAGAAGGTGAGCATTCCATCCCAGAGAAGTGTCAGGGCTAAAGGGACCTGTGAGCTTTAGAGATCAGCAAAACCTTTAGGGAGTAGACCAGCTCCTGCACATGACCTAAGAAAAAGGACCTGGTTTACCTGTTGGTTGTAAGTTAAACTATTTTAATTTGGGGAACAAAAAACATATGCTGAAGAAAGGGGACTGAAATAATGCTACTGGTGAGTTTTTTATGTCCATGCTGGCTGGTGAGTGGGAACCACCTGTTTACAGGTATGATGTGAAAATAAATTCCCTAGTGTTTGTGAGGCACTCAGATAACTGTAGTGATGAGCACCATATAAAAGCCCATGAGGAAATTAATACTTTGAGTGTTTGACCTTGCAACCTTAATAATGTTCTTTTGGGAGTTTAATATATAATATATAGATTTTTAGGTTATAAGTTTTACTGATTCAAACAAAAATGGAGTGGAGGGAGGGGTGTTTTCTTCACAATAGCCTTTGTTTGCTACTTGCTTCTCTCTTCTCCTTTTTTCTTTACTTAGCTATCTTAACCACATTTATCTCCTTCCACATTTTAAAGCACAATCTTAATGGTGCCTTCCTTAGGTTCTTATGTTTACCTGCCTTATTATCCAAGCCAGTTTAATTTTCCCTAACAAGGTGCCTGCTACCTGTCTGGCTTAAGTACAACCTAGGATTCTTTGCATGGCTAAGGCAAATGGCTCTAAGCTGATACAGAGTTCTAAGCCAAAACAACACCTGCACTAGAGGTCATTATGGGAAGACAAAAATTATTTTTAAGGAAGCTCTAGTTCATCCTTAGAAGTGAGTTGTCTGTTTCCAACTGAGATGTGCTAGCAGGAGTAGTCAGGGGTCAGAAGCACCCCAGGATAATAGTCATAGCACTTAAATGAGCCAAAGATCCTGGACTCAGAAAATCTTGGGGCATGGGTGAGCACTGGAGGCAGGTACTGGCTATGCATCATTAAAAAAGCCCCTTCAAAACAGGAAGCCAATGCGGGGAGCAAGACATGGAAATAAGCAAGTTTCTAAAATAAAAAAGCAAATTTGAGGTAGGCTGAAGAGATATAATTAGATTGTCGGGGAAGAAGTCTGCAGTTGAATGTGGAGGGAAAGGTTAGATTTTAAAATAATAAACACTGTAAAAGTTATTCCAACTGTCTGAAAAGAATGCTGCTAATTATTTAAACTTGAGAGCTGTCAATACATTTTGTGGCAATGCCCATTTTCAGTCCAATTTGCTGGTTTTACCTTGTTCCTCCAAAATACAGGATTGAAATGTGGATTTCTATGATAACTAATTTTGAAGATAAACATAAAAAGTCACTTGGGTTGACTCACTGATGATGACTTAAGTTCCTAATCACATAGTAATTTGAAGAAGCTAAATAAAAAGAAATAAACTTGGGAGGTAGAATGGACAGCAAAGATAGTGTTCTGTGGTAGAGGCCTGCGTATTCTCTACTTCCTGCTCCCTCTTAGCTCTCTGTCTCACTTACCAAAATGTACAGTGGTGAAGTCTTGTAGTCATTTACAGCCACATTTTCAACATACTGGTAAGTATGTGTACAGTGCCCGTCAAGGCTATACATTGCAGCCTACCCATGGCCAACTGTAGGATAGGGAAGCAAGTCAACTGGCACCATCCAAGAGCCCAGAAATGAGAGTGAGCCAAAACAACTGTTCCCAAAGATTTTTGGAATAAATAAAAGGTGGCGGTGAAGGGAGGACTGTCAAGGGCAATTTCTCAACAGACATCAGATGAAGAGAAGGGAAGGGAGGGTGACTTGTCCTATGAAGGGCATGCAAAATAAAGAAATGAGATGGATTTAACAGGAAATCTGAATTTTGTTTAGATTCTCTTTGACTTTGGGGATTCATATGAAGTTCCAAATAAACCACAAGGGGAAAATCAAGTTTCCCATTTTGTGTGCTGAAAGTACAGGAAACTAAAGCAACTGGTCCAAAATTAGGATTTATACCTGGAGTGTGAGAAACAAATATAGGAACAAAAATCCTTCACTGTAGAATGGTTTCCATTGAGTCTTTGGAATAAAACAAGTGAAACAATACTCATTCCCTACAGGACAAGTGAAACTTTTAGGCTCCAGGTCTGTATAATGTCATAGACATCATTATGAGACCACTGAAGTAATTTAAAGCTAGCTAAAGGGCTTTATTCATCTCTGACACGGGGGTAAATTAGTATTCTCAATTGATTTCAATGGAGTTATTTCTGATTTACACCAATGTTAGTGAGAGGAGACTCAGGCCCACATTTTTTTAATTTAAGCCCAGGCCACATTATTCTTATTCTTACTTATTTATTTACTTACTTATTTGATTAGGCTTTCAAATAAGAAAAACATATTCTTTTCATCTATTTGTACAAACTCCAAATTGCTGTGAAATGCTTTTCCATTCCTTTTTGCTAGAAGCAGATAGTTATTGTGATTTTCTGCCACAGCTGATGAGGCAAACCTTTATAGACATATTGGCAGATATTACTTCTGCATATAGAAAAACAGATAATGCACTTAGAAAAAGCTCTTGGGATTCCTGTGAATCTTTTTATATCAGCTAATAAATCTAGGAAGTCTTAGCTTGATAGTCTATACTAATTAAAATTCATAAACTGAAGTGTCTTGTTTATAGAAAAACCTTTGTCTGTGTTGTTAGTTTTTAGAAACATTTGTAATCTTCCAGGAATTTGATTCCACTGGTAAAGCACAGGGGGCTGCTCACTGACACTTAAATGAACAGTGGAATACTTAAGTATGGCACTATGAAGTAAAGATATGAGGATGCGGTTGTTGGTTGAAGTGCCATAGCAATGAAGGAATTGTCCTTGAGGCTTTTACAATGTATAGCGGAAATGTTACATTAAGAAAATGAGTGCTCCAATCTGTGATAAGAACTTGCATTAAAAATAACAGTCCTGATTCTGATCTGTCATGAGTTTTCACTTAGGTAGTCCTACTGACTTCAGTGGGAATCACTCCTGGTTTATACTGTTGATCTAAAACAAGAGCCCACCCAAAGTTTTGACATGAAATTAACTGTTGAAATAGTTTAACCCTTTGGCGATATATTCAAAGTAGTTTTTCATTAATTCTCACTTTTGCTTCACTAAACCACAAATTTAATGCTGTACCTCTCACAAAAGGTCTCAAACCAGCCTTTATGGCTAAGATAGAACAGCTACACGTTATAATGAAATATCTGAGTAAAAGTTCATTATTTTTATAAACTATGCAAGATTAGAAACTTGTACAAATTTTAGTGCCCTGTTAGATATTATAGGCACTTTTATGAAGAGTAAATTGAAACAAAAAATAAATAAAATAAACTGGCACTTTTCAAATGAACAAAGTATATGTTACGAGGTAATGTATTTACTTTTAATTGTGTTTGCTCACTTTCTTTTTAATGCACAACTTTCAATAATCCACAAGTCTCAAAGTCATCATCATGAAGTAGTAAAGTTCTGCTATAAACACATGTTCTCCCAATAATTAATTTAATTGGTAAATAAAAATGCAATGAAGAGGAAAGGAAAATAATGAATGGAAATGATAATGAGAGATCAAAATAAGTAAAGAAGGAATGACAAAGGGAAGAAGGGGAAAAGTTCAGAGTAAGGGAAACATGAACTAGACAGGTATGGAAGGCAGTGCCCAATCAGATTGTGTCTTTGGCTCTGAGGAATAAAAAAAGGTATCTCACAGCTTTTAGAAGATGTGAGGAAGAGGGTAAGACATGAGGGGGAAATGGCCAAACAGATTGGTAGGAAGCAACTGTAGCCTCTGCCTATTATTCTAGCTGTGTTGCATAAAACTGGAGATAGACTATTAGTATTGAGTTTTCCTTTTTGTGACTGAGGGTTTCATCAATGGAAAATTCTCCTCTGGGAATTTGTTGTTTTAGATTGCATTCTTAGGCTTGACAATTCAACGTTTTAGGTAACTATTAAAAAAATCTTGAAACATGATAATATCCTTCAGATTACATTAACTAAATCTAAAACAATTTTCTTTGCTTTCTGTTCTTTGAAGAGATAAACAATAATACTAGTCTAATGTGATAAGTTTTTCTCATTAAAGTAGTTTAAACATAAAATGTGACTATTTAAACTACTGTAATTTGGTTTCTAGATAATAAAATTTTAAAAATAATCCTCTAGTTTGCCAGTACGTTTTTAATTGCTATTCTTTTAAATATAAATGCCAATATTTGGCATTTTGCTTGGATGGAACCAGCCAGGGAACACTTATTTACCAAGCAGCCCTGTCACCAGCACCCCAGCGCTCTGAGGTGATGGTCCTAAATTCAGTGGCAGTCTCCCTGGATTCTGACACATCCTGATAGAATTCTGCTACAGATTCAGATGAATTAGACTGTTAGTT
This sequence comes from Dermochelys coriacea, assembly GCF_009764565.3. Taxonomy (NCBI): domain Eukaryota; kingdom Metazoa; phylum Chordata; order Testudines; family Dermochelyidae; genus Dermochelys; species Dermochelys coriacea. The sequence goes on along the minus strand of NC_050068.2, from coordinate 188,380,784 downwards.
TGTATTGAGTTAAGTATGAAAATTAATAATAAAATAGTTCAATAGCCCCTGTGCTATTTATCTTGGAATTAAATTCAGTTTATTTGTACTATTTCCACACCTTCAATTTTCAGTATGCCACAGATTTTTGTATTGATAGTGCCCAACTGCATCATAACAGTTGTTGAAAGGAGTTGGAGGCAATCGGGAGCTTAATGATAGGGTCTGCCTTTTATAGACAGGGCCTTTGGAAGTACAGCTTCCATTAGGAGAAATTTCCCTTTGTTGAGGGAAAGCACTAATAATATTTTCCTAAACATAGGAAACCCTCACCCACTGCAACCTGAGTCTCTGAAGCTCTGAATATAAAAGGCCAGCTTTAGTATGCATGTTGGTCCTTATCCTGGGAGGTGAAAGAAGGGCAGTAGCTCTTTCCTAGGATTGGTTTCCATCAAATTTTTCAATGGGGAAAAAAATGCCCATTTTGGCCAGAAAAAAAAGTGATTTCCTAACAGAAAACCTAAACAAACAAACAAAAAATCATTTTGAATTGATGTTTCTGTTTAAAATGTTTCATTTCAACTTGACATTTTGAAACAAAGTGGCTTGTTTTGACCAAAAACGTTGAAGAATTTTGTTTCAAAATCAAAATTTCCAAAATATTTTTGTTTGTAGTCTTTTGAATTTGGCCGCTTCAGAAATTAAAACAAATGTCATCATAATAGAATTTCCCATGGGATGGAAATTCTGTTTTCTGACAAGCTGTACTTTCCTGATAGATCCTAGTATGCTGTAGGGATTTGGAGGGTTGGAGAGCAGTAGGCTCCAGACCGTGGTAGAAAGAGATATGGGCCTGATGGCCCCCTTACATTCTTTCTTGAAAATGATTTGAAGGAAAGGGTGATAAAGGCCAGGCCTCCTCAACAAGAGGGTTTCCAAAGGTATTTTGGAGGGTGAACAGTGGCAGTCAACTTGCGGCTGATATAGCAGAAAATCGGGGATAGGGAGAAGAAAAGGAAATAGGGTAAATGGGTGGGACATAACCATTCACAAACACTTGAAGGTTGTAAACAATCAGAATGAAGATAAACTATTTATTGGATGGAAGGTATAAGTAGGAATAATAGGATGAAATTAAGAAAGAGGAAATTTTAAGCTAAATATCGAGGAAATTTTCCTGACAGTGAGATCTATTAGCCAGTGTAATAGTCTCCCAAGAGAAGTGGTGGAAGCCTAATCAATTAGCAAGTTTAATACTGGACTGAACAAAACACTAATTAATTGTCCAGTAGGGAACAATCTTGCGCTAATAAGAAAATAAAGTTAGATGACCCAATGACATTTATATGATTCATTCCCTGTAGAGTGCCCTTGGTTCTGGAATTTTGCTATCTGCTAAAGCCCAGATTTAGGATGTGGTTCATCTATATCTTTCTTTGTCCAGTGTGTGCTGGGAATTATATCAGTGGATCTGGCTTGTAAGAGAGGGATTAGTTTGGTTGACAGTTGCTGGCAATAGATTGTTATAAATTCAAATGTGTATAACACATATCACCATGATGTCTATAAACACTGATAATCTCAAATAAACACTGATAATCTCAGGTTTCTGAGTAGCAGCTGTGTTAGTCTGTATTCGCAAAAAGAAAAGTACTTGTTAGTCTCTAAGGTGCCACAAGTACTCCTTTTCTTTTTACTGATAATCTCAAAAGTAGTTTAAATTTTATAATATGATTTTATATACCAACTGCATTTATTTTATGAATCAAAGTTGATTGTTTGTAGGCATATGAAGTATACTTTGAAGATGGTAATATATATAAAGAAAATTATATAAAATATTAGATATCCACCAGGCTTTAATTTGCATGTAATTTTAGTTGTAGATGTTCTCAAAACTTTACATTCTATTGACAGTTCTACCGTGGTTGTAAATCACAAAAGTCCATAGACGAAAACTCCCAATATTTTTATAATGCAGTTAGTGCATACAGTCTCTCAAGAATCATTTGAATTTGAACCTGTGATCTATGGTAGGAGCTCGAGCAGAAAATTGTGAAGAAATTTACTATTCAACCAAAACATGTATTTCAAGCATGATTTTCTTGGCCTAATTCTTGGAGCAGTTTTGCATGCAGAACTTCTATAGGCTGCAGAATCTGATACATATTTGTTTCTGTTTTGACTAGTAAATGAAAAAAAATTTCCCGCAATTCAGCACTGTGGTTAGTAGAGGTACTTATGAATATTCACATTTGAATTAAACCCAACTAAACCACCGCATTTACAAGGAAATAAATGAAGGTCAGCCTGAAGATGTGGCACTTCATGGAGACAACTTCAGACAGAGGTCAGCTCCTCTGAAAGAACGTGTTTTGCCAAAGTTCCTGATCCCAGGCCCACACAGAATTAAAGTTATCAGTATAATTTCCTGTATTCACATGGTTTATTTCCAAAGAAAATATATTGGCTTGATCAACATTCTTTGTAATGCTTGCTTGTGAGGGAAGGTCATGAGAGAGGGGTACAAGGTTAGGTGAGAAAAGCAAAAAAGAGTGGGGGGGGAAAGGAAGTTGTAAAACATGTTGATTAAGACAAGTTTTGTATGAACTTGTTTAAATAGATTCCAAACACCAAAGTCTTTCTTAACTCTCCATATAGCTTTGCTTGAGAAAAATGAAGTGGACATAGGGTGGGGAAAAATATATGTTTTCCTTTCTCTTTGTGGCCTTTTTAACATACTGTCCTGAGAAATGAGAGAGATGTGAGAGATGCTGCAAAAAGTAGCTCAAGAAAGGATGGCAGGAAAAAGGGAGGAAGGCAGTTATGAAGTACAAATGAATGAAAGTACAACTGAAGCTTTCAGAGACTTCAGAGAAAAGAGGATTATAATGATTACAGGAAAATACCTAAAATGCTCTTGAAACAAGAGTAGAGGGGGAAGATATTTTGAAGGGAATTGAAGGAACATATGCACACAATTTACATGGGTACCCGCATGGCCCTACAGTATGCCAACATTTTTATGGCTGACTTAGAACAATGCTTCCTTAGCTCTTGTCCCCTAATGCCCATCCCCTACTTGTGCTACGCTGATGATATCTTCATCACCTGGACCCATGGAAAAGAAGCCCTTGAGGAATTCCACCATGATTTCAACAATTTCCATCCCACCATCAACCTCAGCCTAGACCAATCCACACAAGCAGTCCATTTCCTGGACACTACTGTGCTAATAAGCAATGGTCACATAAACACCACCCTATAGCGGAAACTTGCTGACTGCTATATTTACCTACATGCCTCCAGCTTCCATCCAGGATACACCACACGATCTATTGACTACAGCCAAGCTCTAAGAAACAACCGCATTCGCTCCAATCCCTCAGGCAGAGACAAATACCTACAAGATCTCTATCAAGCATTCTTAAAACTACAATACTCACCTGCTGAAGTGAAAAAACAGATTGACAGAGCCAGAAGAGTACCCAGAAGTCACCTACTACAGGACAGGCCCAACAAAGGAAATAACAGAAAGCCACTAGCTTTCACCTTCAGCCCCCAACTAAAACCTCTCCAGGGCATCCTCACAGATTTACAACCTATCCTGAAAATGATCTCTCACTCTCACAGATCTTGGGAGACAGACCAGTCCTTGCTTACAGACAGCCCCCCAACTTGAAGCAAATACTCTCCAGCAACCACACAGCACAAAACAGAAACCCTAACCCAGGAACCTATTCTTGCAACAAAGCCAGATGCCAACTCTGTCCACATATTTATTCAAGTGACACCATCATAGGACCTAATCATATCAGCTACGCCATCAGGGGCTCGTTCACCTGCACATCTACCAATGTGATATATGCCATCATGTGCCCGCAGTGCCCCTTTGCCATGTACATTTCCCAAACTGGACAGTCTCTACGCAAAAGAATAAATGGACACAAATCTGACATCAGGAATCATAACATTCAAAAACCTGTAGGAGAAAACTTCAGCCTCTCTGGCCACTCAGTAAAAGTTTTAAGGGTGGCAATTTTGCAACAGAAAAGCTTCAAAAAAGACTCCAATGAGAAACTGCTGAGCTTAATTAATACGCAAACTAGATACCATTAACTTGCGTTTAAATAGAGACTGGGAGTGCCTGGGTCATTACACATATTGAATCTATTTCCCCATGTTAAGTATCCTCACACCTTCTTGTCAACTGTCTAAATGGGCCATCTTGATTATCACTACAAAAGTTTTTTTCTCCTGCTGATAGTAGCTCATCTTAAGTAATTAGCCTCTTACAGTTTGTATGGCAACTTTCACCTTCTCTGTATGTGTATATATATCTTCTTACTATATGTTCCATTCTATGCATCTGATGAAGCGGGCTGTAGCCCATGAAAGCTTATGCTCTAATAAATTTGTTAGTCTCTAAGGTGCCACAAGTACGCCTGTTCTTTTTGCAGATACAGACTAACACGGTTGCTATTCTGAAATAAAAGTCAGTTTCTTGTTTCTATTGACACCAATGGCAAAACTTCCATTGCCTTCAGTGGGAACAAGATAAGGCCCAAGGTAAGTGAGAACAAAACAATAGTAGCATGAAAATGTTAAAAACTGCAAATGAAACCCATCTATGGTAATTCCTGTAATTAGGGAAGGAGTTTTGCTTGTTAAACTGCATTATCTCCCACCTTTGTAAAGGAGGGAAGCAGCTTTTGGAAGCCATTAATGAAAAACAAAATGAATAAGTGAATAAATATTTTATTACAAATAATGTAAAATAAATTGAGTCAAGTCATGTAATGAAATAGAGCCTGATCTGCAAAGTTCAGATTTGGATCCAAACTTTCTCATAATTTGGGAGCGCTCCAATCATGGGTGTTAGAGGGCTTTCCCTCCACCCTCCCACTTCCCTGGTTCTTGTCATGCAGACAGCAAGCAGCAAAATACCAGAAATCCAAAGTGCAGACAATGCGATGTTTATTGGGGTTAATTTCCATCAAGCATGATTCCAGTTTCCCACCTACTTTGACCCCAGTTTATATGGTAATATTCTCAGCTATACCTTAACCAATCATTTTACTGAAATCTATTTAACCAATCCTAACATATTGTAACATAATTCTCTAACCAATTATATTCCACTACCCTAATTAACTTACATCTAGCAAAATTAATTATATAGCAGACAAAAACAATTAGAAAACCAGACAGATTAACAATAGCAAAGCGTGGGCCATAAAGATAAAACAATACAGAAATGAGGGTTTCACAACCACAACCATTGATCAGTGATTTCTTGCCAGATAGGATGCTATCAAACTAAGTTTTCTTTAACCATCTTAAGATCTGTTTCTTTATCTGGTGGTGATGGGCATTATCAGGACAGGATCATCTTCCTAACATTCCAATACCACCTTATTTCGATGTGACTGGTTTGGAATGTGAGGATGTGACCGTACGCTTCCCAGTTTATGGCTGCCCCTGCTGCTTAGCCAAAGGCCTTAGCCTAAGAACAAGGCCTCAAACCATCCCAGTGAGAGAAGGCCCATACACAGGCTGACTTATGATTTTGATTCTTTGTTTTATACCTCTATAACTAGCTAAGTGATAAAAATACACCTACGTTCTTAAAGGCCTTTACAGGCAGGCCTGCATATCTATATTCTAATAATGGGTTCCAGATCAGGCTCATTATAGAGATAAGCTCAGGCCATGAACTTGGACCTGGATCTGAACTTTCCTAAAAATTGAGAATTTTTGGATCTGGGGTTCCAGTTTGGGCCCCTCTCTAGCAATACTTATACCATTTTGAACCAGGTGCCACAGACTTTTCACCTGAAACATTTCTGTCCATTTAAACATTTACAGTTCTTTTTTACTATGAGATTATGAGTTCATACAGAGAGAACGAAATAATGCTAGTGTTACTCTTAAGCCCAGATCAGAGCTCATGATCCCATTTAAAGCAGCTTTGATGGATGCATAGTTGACTCTGTGATCAAAAACTTGTACCATCAGGAGAATCCCACATGCCTCCATCAGGGGTTCCTTTAAGTAGGAAACATAACACCAAAAACTCTGGAATTTGACAGATTTTATTGCCACAGTTACAATATTTCCTTGTAATTTAAGGGCTGCCCTAACCTGTAAAACAGCAAGGAAGAGATGGTTTCATTGCAGGCAAAAGATCCATCTACTACTAGAATCCATGAATTAATCCCATGAGGAGTGTTTTGTTGTACAGAGAGTTTTCTATCCATTGGGTTTATAACATGTCCCACAGTATTATCACTTATCGTCAATTCTTGCCAAATGAAGGCATGCCAGGTTTTGTATAAAACTTGAATTGTCTGAAGCCAGCACTTGTCAATGAGGATAAATATCTTTGCTGACCATGTGCCAAATTTCTCTGTTGTCAAAGTTAATGGATTTACACCAAGAATGCATTTGTCCCATTGGTAGTAGATCAGATCCAAAGCACAGACTTGTATTTTTTATAACAATATGGAGTATTTTAATTGTTGAATACAAAGCAAATATCCAGCTCCTGACAATTTTTACACCAGTAGCAAACAGCAGAAACATATCATTTGATGAACAAATTCCAAAGAGTTGCTATGTATATAAATATCAAAGATCAAATTCTGTATCCAGCCAACAAGTTATATATGTAGGCGAGTATTCTGTTGTGGACTGTGTTGTGTGTGTGGCAAAAGGGATTTACCCATACATGCATGGATGTATGTGCGCACACATTTTCTGCATCTTAGCCTAGCCTTCCTCCAGCACCCAAACTGAGGATAATTAGAAACACTATCTAAGTATCAGCAAGCAAGCAAAGAACTAAAAGTACGGTCGTATACTCCACTCACATTCTTATCTTCATAGGATAAATAACTTATAATAATGTAGTTATAAAAATAAAAAAAAGTCTCAGTATGCCCGAGCACGCTATCTTCAACAAAATTTAAAAAGAAAAAAAGGTGAAGAACACAGAAAGCTAATTTAATGGATGTACCTTATTCTAATAACACTGGGCATATCAGTAATCAAACCCTCTATTGTCCTCAAAGAGAAGAAATAGGTTGGTGGAAATGAAAAAAAAAAAGGCACATGAATTCGGTATTAAAAAAGCAAAATGCTGACAGTGGACAAAGGCTTAGTGATATGTGTTCAAATCATATTATACGTGGGTTATGCGAGGACATCTGAGAAGCCACAACTTCATAGGATGTCTGTTTAAAATTCCTTGTGCAAAATGAAGCATCCCAGCACAAACATTTTTCCCATGGCTATCAGCACCTATAGAATCCCTTCTCTGCTCTACCTCTTCTGCCTCTTTTCTAGTCACACATAACATCAGTGTATAATAAGCTCTGACAATGAAGAGAGAGGCAAAGTCATGGTACTAATCCCCTGGATGTAGTATCTTGCGGTATTAAATTCCACATTATCTTGCATAATACATACCAAAATACAAAACAGATCACTGGAAAAATAGCTAGTATTAAAACGTCTGAATTAATTACGTCTGTTGATTGTTAACCCATTCAGCTTTGCGTGCAGAAAGGCAAATGGCAGTGGTTAATTGTGCTACCACACATAGTAAAATCCAAATATACTAAATATTAATATGTATTATAAATGAAGCTGCGGAGCAGCATTAAGCATATGACAGTGTGAATCTGCGGCTACGTTTCCAAGTCCAGACTGGAGTGTGATAGCTCACCAGGAAGGGAAGGTTCAGTGGAAATAGAGAAGACTTATCAGGGTAGCTAGCCCTGGTGGCAGCACAGGAACAGGAGGCTGCTGATTTGACAGTACACAGCTGGGGTCTCTTGGTATACGAGTAACTGGCACATAGTGTAGATAAGAATATGCACATTGTGTAAATAAACAAATGACACCAGACATGATGATATGACATCAATTTCTCTCCAATAACAGAAACTAACATGTTGTAAGGCCCCAAAATTAATGTCCACTCAGCTGAGGGGCAAAAATATCAAAAAATATTTTTTCAAACTTTTTTTAAAATACATATTTTCAGTACCTCCAAAATGTTGTTTGTTGAGAGGTTAAGTAAATTTCTTAAAGCTATAGGTTGAGTTAATTTCAGAGTAAGCATTATAACTGAGGCATTCCTTGTTCCCAGTTCTCAGCTCCTTCCACTATATCACTCTTGCTACTTTTGGATGTCTATGCTGCTTCTTTATTATATTGCGTAGCAGCTCCAGTCTTTGACAAAGACTGTTGTGCTAGGTGCTGTACAAACACAGAAGAAAAAGACAGTCTCTACCCCAAATAGATTAACATAGATTAAAATATATTTTACGTTATGTGTCAGTGATCTTTTAGGGGTGTGTAGTTGTGTGGGTGCGCGCGTGCAAGGATCTTTGCCAGCTAGTCAGTTGATTGGTTCTGCTTTATTCAGTTTTCTTTTATTTGTTCTCAGAAGCTGTTTACGGTGGCTAGTCATTAACACAGTGTCTGTAAAACTTCCTTCACAAAGAAAATCTGTCTTACTTTTCCAAAATTTATTGTAACATCAGTACTGTATTTATTGCTTTTTTGCTTTGCTTCAAAATTTCCTTCACTGCTTACTATTATTTTTATTTAGGATCAGCTAGTCAACTCTAAGGACAGGTGGTCATGCATGCAGAACTTTTAAATAAAATCCTTTCCCTCGAAAGATCATCTTCGTCCCCATTCTTTACTACCATCAGTACAGCATTTGTTTCTTTTATGTCATGTCTAAAATTCTACCACATACTATTAATTTTATTTAGCATCAAGTACTCAGCTCTTCAAGGCAGTTGGCCATGCACTCCTGAAAAATATATCAAAAGTTCACTGTGAAAGAATGGCTGGGTAACTACTGTTTTGTGTATACTTGTCATCCTTCAGGCCTTTCTTTATCTTACAAATTTTAGATAGTTTCATGGTTTAGCAGAAAATTTACACTAAAATAGTAATCTTTTATATTTCATTGATATCTTTTGTGTTAAGGCCACATCTTCTAAATACTAATACATGTATGTTATGTTGTTAGAACTACTCTCATGCTTAAAGTGAAGTGTGTATGTAAGGGTTTGCAGGACCTGGGCCTAAATCACCCTCCCAGTTGTCAAAGATACACAAATTTGTGCACCAAATGTGCATCTGGGTAACATCTAGTGGTCAAGAGAAAGAGAAAGGGGGAAAGGATATGTATACAGATGATCTCTTTCATAATATTTTCCCATTTTCTTCTTGATTTGACTCCGGTTTTTTACCATGGCCCATGGGATGGCTTTCTCTTCAACATCAATTTTTTTCTCTTTAACAGTGTCTCCAATTCAGTATTGCATATATCTGACATTTGCCCATTTGCCAAATTTGGCACTAGTGCCCTAGGTATAGACTACAAAGGTTCTGGGCAAGTTCTGTTGTTGTTGTAACTTCCTGCCCCAGAAGAAGTATTCAGGGAAAGCAGCATTTTAATCCTGTCACAGGGTGACAGAAATTATTCATTTGTCACTGCCAATAGGGTTGTGTATAGACAGGTCAGTAATGGTTCAGAATTGTCACGTAACATTATTTTGGAGTATGGCTACTTTAAGCCTTCATGGCCTTCAAAAATGGCTTAACCCTGAAAAATGACGTAATAAAAATACTAGAATAATAGAATATCAGGGTTGGAAGGGACCTCAGGAGGTCATCTAGTCTAACCCCCTGCTCAAAGCAGGACCAATCCCCAACTAAATCATCCCAGCCAGGGTTTTGTCAAAATGACATGTAGGATTCCATATCCATTGTTTTACTGATTCTACAGCTTAACCAGCTTGGATGCTCATCCTTCTGAGGGATGGGGGTCAGAAAATCTTCCTACTATATGTATATACTGCTTTCTTCCATCAGAAACTATAGTTTGATTGATGTGGTTGATGAGATTTGTCAAACTGTCTAAATGATATAACCTTCTGGGTCATAAAATTTACATCAAACTTGGAGTAATGCTGCTATAAACATAAAGTGACACACCACATAGCTAACATGTTCATGCACAGTGATTCTGTGATATAATGGCTTAATATGACCTTGCTTTAGGCAAGCTGCTTGGTGAGTGCTGAAAAATATTCAGTGGTTCTTATGATGAATGACTTGCATTAGATGAACATGACATTAACTTGTCAGCAGCTTAACTTACAAAAAGTCAAAGGTTTATTTTCACTTTCAAATACCTAAGACAACATCAATTTTTTAAAAAAAAATTGAGGTAGAGACGAAAGGAAAGGAAAGGAAAGGAAAGGAAAGGAAAGGAAAGGAAACCGTCTTGGGATGTGAAAAAATACCAGTTTATTGACATATTGATTTATTGATTATTAACTAATCCAAGTAGGACACCTAAGGGAAGGATAGTGTAAGACTCAAAACGTGTGTGCTGTATCTGTGCCAGTTTAAAAGTTCATTTTGCTGATTTGCTAAATTTTGATTTGCCATTTTCTGATGATCTAAGTAGCTACAGTTCCTTGCAGTTCCTCTGAGACATTAAGCACCTGAGGAACTGATAAAACAATGCTTAACTTTTTGAATTTAGAAGATTAAGAATTATTTTCATTTTGTCTGGCATGCAGTTGATTTTATGTTGGATTTATATATTTACAGAACTTACAAGTTTGTGTAGAACTAAAACATTTTTTTAATGAGGAAAAGCCGTAATTCTTGTGCCTCCCATCTACACATCTCTGCACATGCATAAGCTGAACAGGATGAATTGTTATATTCTGATTGGAAAATGATCTTATTATAATTGCATTTGAATTTGTTGCAATTTAAATTGATTCCCTTCAAATATAATGTATTCTGGTGTATGTGTCTGTATGATTTTTGGTTAGTCAAATAATCATATACTGAAATATGTCAATCTAATTGTCTTTTCTGTGGAAGGAAACAGGTCTATGGATTCGTTATTCAGAAAATATCAGTTGCTTAATAAAATTAGTAACTAGTCTCCAAAATCCCATGCCAAATCCTGCTTCCTTTACTCACATGAGAAGTCCCACTGAAATCATTGGGAGTGTCACTTGCAAAGAGATTCCAGAATCTGACCCTTACTTAAAAACATGTATACTGTTAATTTAGAGGAGTTTCAGATGAATTAATTACCCCAAATTCATGTTTTGAAGGACTACATCATTTTAAAGCCAAATATGGGTAGAATAACTTTAAGAAATGAAGTGCTGTGCTATTTTTTTCCAGTGGTTTTCCTTTTATTTTGCCACAGAACAATCCTTTACACAGCTAAATATTCTCTAGCCACTTATATATTTATTGGCTAGGTCCCATGAGAATTCCAGCATAGGTTTTACTGCAATGCAGTGGCCAAATTACCTTAATGCTGTACTACATAATTGGCATTGTGCCTCAGTAATAGATTTTAAATTGGAACATAATATTGGACATTCATTGCTCCAGCTTCTCAATTAATTAATGTATAATCACATATTTACTGAAATATAATAGTTTTTAGAAGTTATACTTGTCTTTAAATTTGACAGCCAACTTTTCCCTACATGTAAAAATCATGAGTCCTCCTCAAAGAGTCAGTCCACACTAAAATTAAATTTTTAAAAGTAATCCAGTCTTCAAGTTATCCAAGTGCAAAACATGTGCCTGAAAAATCAATTTGTTATTTTTCTGAGGAAGGATAAAAAAAACTGAATAGTCAAGAACTTTGCCTTTAAATTTTCCAAATACAACTCCGCTTCTGAATTAGACAAATAATGAGAAATGTTAGCCCCAAATAATATTTAACTTTAATTTTTTTCTTCTATTACATTCAACTAGACTCAAGAAGGTTTGAACAATTTGGACAAGTATCCATATGCTTGGAGGCTTAATTTGGATTTCTATGGACTGGAAACTCCATGCCTTTTTTACAGTTTTTATGCAAAGTAAATAGTCTAAAAGCATGTGAAATCCTTTTAATTTAATTTTTCAAACCTCAGAATTAAAGATCAATTCGTGTTTAATCTGAGAGACAGGCTTAGATTTGAGTTTTTTTCCTATTTTATCCAAACCAGTTCACTCAAATCTAGTCAATCAATGTTAATAAGTGCAAAGTAATGCACACTGGGAAAAATAATCCCAACTATACATATAAAATTATGGGTTTTAAATTAACTGTTACCCTCAAGAAAGAGATGTTGGAGTCATTGGAGATAGTTCTCTGAAAACATGCACCCCACATGGAACAGCAGTAAAAAAAAGCTAACAGAATGTTAGGAACCATTAGGAAAGGGATAAATAATAAAACAGAAAATATCATAATGCCACTATATAAATCCATGGTATGCCAACACCTTGAATACTGTGTGCAGTTCTGGTTACCCCATCTCCAAAAAGATATATTAGAATTGGAAAAGGTACAGATAAGGGCAACAAGAATGATTACAAGTATGGAACAGCTTCTTTATGAGAAGAGATTAAAAAGAATGGGACTATTCAATTTAGAAAAGAGATGACTAATAGGGGTTATGATTGAGATTGATAAAATCATGAATGATGTTGAAAAAGTAAATAAGGAAGTTTTATATACCCCTTCACATAACACAAGAACCAGAGGTCATCTGATTAAATTAATAGGCAGTAGGTTTAAAACAAACAAAAGGAAGTACTTCTTCACACAACAAACAGTCAACCTGTGGAACTCATTGCCATGGGATGTTGTGAAAGCCAATGTATAACTGGTTCAAAAAAGAATTAGATAAATTCATGGAGGATAGGTCCATCAATGCTGTTAGGGTTGCCTCCCTTTTATCTTGACTATGCTCAGGTGTCCCTAAACCTCCAACTGCCAGAAGCTGGGACTGAGTGACGGGATGGGGTCACTTGACATTGCCCTGTTCTGATCATTCCCTCTGAAGCATCTGAAGACAGGATACTGGGCTAGATGGATTATTCATCTGACCCAGTATGGACATTCTTATGTTCTTTAAAGATCTCTAGGTGAATCTTTAACTTCCCTTGGCAACTCCCTCCTCCACTCCTTAATGGTTTTTCTAGTAATATAGTTTTTCCCAATAACTGACCTATATGTCCTATGATGCAGCTGCAGCCCATTGCTTTTGGCCTCAGCAACAAATGAGAATAACTGGTCTCCCTCCTCTTTATAGATGTCCTTATATATGTGTGTAGTTATTAATCTTGTTATTCCTCTATCTTTTCTCTAAGCCAATGGTTTTCAACCTGTGGTCCATGGACCCCTGGTGGTCTGCAGACTATGCCTAAGGGGTCCGCAAAACATTGTCATTACCATAGAACAGTGGCTTCAACCTATCAGTTGCAGACCCCTGAGGGTCTGCAAACTATATCTAAGATTTCCAAAGGGGTCTGCACCTCCAGTCAAAATTTTTTAGGAGTCCATAAATGAGAAAAAGGTTGAAAACCACTACTCTAGGCTGAACAAACCCAGTTATCTTAACCCTTTCCTCTTGGGTCCTAACATATCAAACATATCAAAAGATTATACAGCTATCATGTTAAAGGGATTTGGTATCCCTCTCAACCTTGCAATTAGTTTTACAGTCCTAGCAGAATGGTGGTCTATTAACATTTCTAAAGGGGATTGTTCAATTTTAATCTCTCTCAGGATGAACTTTTAACCATAGCACCTCACAAAACTCAGAAGTTCTTTATAAAAAGTAACTATAGTCATTTGGTATCCAGTTTACTTAAACTGCACAGATAACAATTTTGTATTACAATTGTAGTTATTTTTATTATTGTCTTGTTCTGGATAAGAGAAAGGCTTCTCAACTTTTTTCTTCAAATTTATTTTTTTTAAACCCTAGGACATTACTTTTTGAGGACCCAATTCTCAATCTTTGTGTTCTCTCTCACACACACACACTCCTGTTAAGTGTTGGGACACCTGGCATGGGGCTGCAGTGTGCATGCACAGAGGCAGAAAAATAGATGTTTAAGGAACTTTTATGGCAGAAAAGTAGGTGATGAGTGAGTTAGGAGCCTACAGGGATCTGTCAATCCCAGTGGGGCCTGATTCTGGGATTTAGGTGCCTTAGTCCTTTAGGATTCTAGTCCTTTGAGCCAAACTTTTCAATACATATGCCTTTAATAGGCTATCCAATTTTGAAATTTGGCTACTCTAATAACCACTACAGCACAAAAATGTACTTTGTGTACATTATTAAATGTCCATTTGTGTTCAAGTGTAGGATTTGGACTGCCTACTAAGCATATCATATATGAAAATGGGGTCCTCAGTCAAACTCATCCCTTCAGATACATCCTGCTTTATTCACCCAAGAAATAAATGTGGTGCTTGAGAAACTAATTGTTATGTAGGTTTTGCAATTTGTGTTTCAGTCCTCTGATTAGATGACCACAGAAACACATGTAGAAATGATGTTAAGATGACTGGTATTTTTTAATTCATCAGCTTATTTTTAAGTCATTTTAGACTAGTGACCATGCCTAGAGCTGAGTGAATAATTCATCATGAATAATTCACTTATGAACTTAACCTCTTTTCACGTTCATGAAATGTCACAAGTAGGTTGTGATTTCCATTACTTTATTTATTATAATTAGTTATTCAGTACTTTTTTAAAACTGAAAGGGGGAAAAACCTTTTTGGATTGCTCAGACAATTGCTGTGAGTATGTGAAATTTTACTGTGTTGTTTAGCTCTTATTGGTCAGACAAGGTCAATGTTTTCTGTTCCAGGAATGGATAAGCATAGTTTATATTTAGGAGGAGCAGCTATTGGGGTTTCCCATGTCAAAATAAGCATCATGGTCACTTCCCATAACAAATGTATAAAAATATAGAACTACTCATTTCTGTTCCAGAAGCTATTATTACTGGTTGTCCATAGAGAAGACTTGGCAAATGTATGCAGCTATGTGTGACAATCATATGCTCATTCAGCAGCAGCGGCGTCTGGTGATTTGCAGATTTACTGCATTCTGTAACTGTCAGGGACACCACTGAGGCTGTGATGGCTAGAGAGCTCTAAATAATATTCATTTATATTTCCCTGCATTTGGAGGACAGCCCACACAACATATGGGGAAATTATTCCACAATGATAGTATCAAATATAGTTCACCATATCATTCCATCATCTAAAGTCTGTGTTACTTGAATCTAAACACAGATGATTTAGTTAAATACTTTTATTGCCATTCTTCAACTGAATATTGTCTACAAGTATATTATAGTTTTTTGCTATTATTTAAGTGCACAGTTTACCCTTCCTCTGCCATTTGGGCAGAGCTATAACTGGGGCATTAAGTGGGTTAAATAGGATATTTTAATATGTCAAAGATCATTCGTATAGCATTCTTTGTATAGTCCATATCCTCTCCAGCCTTGGCCTATGCCAGACATTTCAGAGGATGATGAAAAAAACCCCAAACTACAAATATGTATTGCACCTTACACAAGGAAGGAAGGATCTTCTCATGACATAATTCTGGTAGGTATGATTTTTCATTATGAGAAACTGAAATTTAAAGGATTTCTAAACATTTGAGTTTTAAAATTTTGGACAAATGAGTTTTTTTGAAGGAATTCCAAGAACTGTTTAGCCTATAATGGGGCAGCTTTGTGAAGGATTCAGGTCATGGAGAATTTTTTTTCTTAAAACTATTGTTCAGGGAGAAAAATGGAAGCCAAGGCATGGTGTAATTTATTCTTGAATATTTGTGACTTGTGTGTGTAATCTTGAACAAACCTAATTCGGTCTGTATTCGGTTCCTCCAAATTGGCACATGATGCTGTGTAGGATCCCACTCAATTTAAAACTTGCAGCAAAGCTCAAGTAATTTCAATGCAACATCACTGTTGGGGTTTGGTTTTGTTTTGTTTTGTTTTTTTGATTTTGTAAGGAGAGCAATGAATTTAAACCAGTCGTATATTTCCCACTGGGCCCTAATTCCCCAAGAGACCTATACTCATGACCCCATCACTTCTAATATTCTTCTGAGAGGCAGTCCAATGGTCTTCTGGCATCTTCCGGTGGAAGGTAACTGGTTTTCTTTACCCTCAGAACTGTTAAAGGGGCAACTAGTTGAACCATTACCCTCTAGTAGCAGACAAAGTAGGTTAGTTGCTCCACAATATTGATCTGGAATCATCTTTAAGGGCATGGATAACTAACTCCTAGTTCTTCCATAGTGAGACTGAGAAACATTCATTAAATAGTAAGGATACTGTAATGAGATTTAAAATGAACCATGTTCAATATTTCCTTTTAAAAATGCCTATATTTCTTTGGGGAACTTTCCCATGGACTAGAGGTATGAAGTTTCCCAATCTATTTTCAGCGCCTCCACTGTTCTGAATATAAAGAGTCTATCAGGCAGGTGTCAGACCCCTAACCCATAAATAGCACCAGTGCAGGGACCACTCCACCAGGCAGACTCTCCTGACACACAGAGCGTTGAACAGATCAGGAACAGTCCAGAGGAGGGATGGGGAAGACTGGAGTCAGGAATAAGAAAGACCAGGGTGCTCCTGGTCCCTGGTTATGCCCTGGTGCCACAAGTGCCATGGGGGCTATGGCAGCAGTGGGCAAAAGTTGAATGTGGATACATAGGAGTACTGTAGATACAGGTTGACTATTCCTTCAGATTTCTTTAAAGTACTTTGGCTTTTGACAGCACAACTCTGTAAGCACTCCAGTGGAAATGGAATATACGCTGTAAATCAGGTTGATTCCATCACATGCTTAATGTTGTTTTAATCTTTATTTTAAAGAAGACACAGAACGTGAGCAAATAATGTTGTAGGCTCAAAAGACCTTCAAGTGGATATTCATGTGAGCTGCAACTCTAAGAAGAGTTCTTTGTATGAAACAAAAATAATATAGGTATTTAGATAGTCTCTTAATAATAGGTTTTCTTTAATACAGGTATGTTCAGGTATATTCTGTATACTTCTGTTACACTCCTCTTCTTCCAGTATCTCAGCTTAATTCTGAGCTGAAGTATAGGCCAAAGTTCTGCCTTTTCAGAACTTTTTAGAAAACATTACACAGAATTAAACCTCAGGGCTGTTATCCATGCATCAGCATTTGACATATCTTAACTATTCCAAGTTAATTTTAAAGAGAGCACATTACACATTCTTAGTAGAACAAATATTTAATGCATACAAAAACAAATTGTAAATAGTATTTGGAATATGATGAATAACTTTTCAACAAAAATTATTAGATAGGAAATCTACTGTTGTTCCTTATGCATACTTTCCCCTTTTTGTTTCTGTTACATATATTTAAATATAAGGTTTCAACATAACACTTTCTGTACTTTAGCACACACATTGAACACACTCCCTCTGATCTTCTCTCAGAGATAATTTCTCAGTCTTTATAATATGACCATACTATTTAATGTGTAGCACCTGGACTATTCAGAGCTTGAGCAAAATAGCAGCATCTCAGTCCTTTCAAACTTTGGAGATGTGACGTTCCAGTCCTTGTGTCAATAGCTGACAGACCTCTCAGTTGTTGGTGATATGAAAATCTGTAGCCTGTATCCAAAGTGATGCAGAGATTGGGACCCAGACCTCGCAGCAGACCCAATTCTTGGTCTTGCGTAAATCGGCCACTGAGTCCACAAGGCTGTTTTTAACTGCTGGTATTTATAACTTTCCTCTCCCCACCCACTTGCTCTCCGACTGGCTCAGCTCTCAGAAGGTGAGTAGAGTATGACCTGGCAGGTGAGCTGCCCACAATCAAAACTTCCTATACAGCCTTAGAATACCTACTGAGCATGTCTGATAACTGTGACAGTGCACCCCATAAGGCTTTATGGAAATATGCTTATGAATGCATATATATGACATAACTGGACTATGTTTTATGCTACATATGACATGTAATATATCTCTGTAAAGGTTATGATCTACTGAATCTATTAATCCTATTTGTATGCATGTATCATTTTTGTATTCGAAGTTATGAATATTGGCTGTGTATTTGCTTGATTTTTAAGTAGCCTTAGTAAAGCATTTGGTCAGTTTCTTGAGAAAGGAATGTGCAAATTAAGTGCTCAATCAAGAAGCACTTAACAAACAATGGATCTTGGAATGCTCCAATCCACCTAAGAAGTCTACCTGAGGACATTCAAAGTAGCATGTGAACAATGGCTGCTACCTGTAAGTTCTGAGTCATGTGACTGACCCATGTGACTCCAAAACTCCATATTGTAGCTGGGATTCTACCCAGGGAGAGGGAGGGGTGTCCACCCACAAGAAAAAGTCTATTTAAACCCTGGGGAGACCCCCTCCATTTTGTCTTCAGCTGGCTAAAGAGATAGCCTCTCCAGCCCCAAGGATACCTGAAAGAAACTGGAAAAAAGGACAGTAACTACAGGGGATGTGAGTCATTGCTGGACCAAGACTAGAAGGAGAATAGTCTGTAAAAGGAAGTTTACTGGAATTTCTCTGAGGGTGATGTTTTATCTGTGTTCAGTTTTCTTAGACATAGACCTGTGTGTTCTATTTTATTTTGCTTGGTAATTCACTTTGTTCTGTCTGTTACTACTTGGAACCACTTAAATCCTATATTCTGTATCTAATAAAATAACTTTTTACTTATTAATTAACCCAAAGTATGTATTAATACCGGGGGGAGGGGAGTGGCAAACAGCTGTGCATATCTCTCTATCAGTGTTATAGAGGGCGAACAATTTATGAGTTTACCCTGTATATAGTTTATACAGTGTAAAACGGATTTATTTGGGGTTTGGACCCCATTGGGAGTTGGGCATCTGAGTGTTAAAGACTGGAACACTTCTTAAGTTGCTTTCAGTTAAGTCTGCAGCTTTAGGGCACGTGGTTCAGACCCTGGGTCTGTGTTGGAGCAGACTGGCATGTTTGGCTCAGCAAGACAGTGTGCTGGAGTCCCAAGCTGGCAGGGAAAGCAGGGGCAGAAGTAGTCTTGGCACTTCAGTTGGCAGTCCCAAGGGGATTTCTGTGATCCAACCCATCACAGTGGTGTAGTCGAGCAGGATCTGTGCACAGCTAATTGCTTTAAGATACTGGTAGTGATTTTGAGTTTTAAGTGTGGTGGCTGGAGAACAGATAAAGTAGTTACTGGTTATTTTCTGTTTGCTTATTTCGGGTAAGAGAAGTAGGGACAGAAAAGGAAGCAAAATAAGTAAGAGTGAAGATCAGAACAAGCTAGAACTGCACAGGTTGCAAATTGCCCAGAAAGATTGAACACTGGCCACTGCGAAAGTCTCTGTTAACTAAGAAGCCCCTGAGCCCTGTTTCAATGAACTGCAGAGGGGTGTGGCCCAGCACAAGAAAGCAGAAAAATGACTACCAGTGAAGCAGCTACTAAACTACAGCTGGCTAGACTGGAAGCAAAAGAGAAAGAAAATGAACATAGAAGACTGATGGAATTAAGACAATTAGAAATTAATGCAGAGGAAACTTCCCACAAAAGAGCAATGGAGGCCCAGATTGAGGCCCATAAGCATGAACTGACTGTTATGGAGTTGAAGAGACAAAACCCTCCAGCTGCTGGCTCCACTTCCCCAAAAATCCACAAATGGGAGTGACTATGTCCACATATGATGGATGATGAATCCAGCGATATTGCGAAATATTTCATCACCTTTGAGAGACTGCACCCTCCAGGCAATCCCTGAAGATCAAAAGATGACCACATTGTTAGCAAAATTGACTGGCAGAGCTCTGGACATATTCAGTAAGATGCCTGTTGATGATGCTTCAAACTATGGTAAATTTAAGGAACTGGTTTTGAAACAGTTTCAGGTTACACCTGAAACCTACAGGGTTAAATTCAGGAGTCTTAAGAGGGGATCTGGATTAAGTAGTGTGTCTTATGTTAATGAAATGAGAAATTTGGTAGATAAGTGGGTGAGGGGGAAAGGCATTACAAGCTTTGAAGGAATGTGTGATTTGGTTACTCAGGAACAATTCCTGAATATGTGCAGTGATGATGTAAAACAGTACTTGTGGGACAAAAAGGTGGATGCAGTGGGGGAAATTAGCTGGGTATGCAGACTCTTATGAGCAAGCACAAGCTGCAATTAAACATAAGCCCCTGGCAGAGGGGTGCAGGGTGGGGGGAAAGCAGAATCACTGTTTTACCCCTGGGAAAAAGGAGGCTGGGCGTTCCCCTCCCCCATTCCCTGTTACTTGTCCCAAATCTCCTGTGCTAGCAGAGGCGCCCAAGAGGTGCTCTCCTTGTGAGTCCACTGAGCCCCTGAGGAATAAGTGTCCCTTGCTGAGTGGAAACAGGCAGCAAGTAACACATGAAGCTGCTGCTTCTCAGAGCCCGGCGGCAACCTCTTTCCAAACAGGTTTTGTAAAGCTTGCTTCCACACAACCAAGCAGTGAGCATATGCATGCTGTTAAACTGAATGGTAAATTACTCGTTGGATTGAGAGATACAGGGGCTGAAATTTCTGTGGTCAGGAGGGACCTGATCTAGGAGAAGGATTTGTTGCCAGGTAAAATGGCAGAATAAGAACTGGTGGAAAGTTACAAAGTCCTTGCACCTTTAGCTAAAGTACACACACAAACTAGGGATTTACAGGCTGAACTGACTGTTGCAACGGTGGCACACAATTTTGCACTGTTTCTACTGGGGAATGATTTCTTTAATGTGGCAGAATCTGTCCCAGTGTTGGTTAGCAGTGAGAAGGAATCTTGGGCTAAAAGCCCCGGAAAGGGGGGTGAAGTCACATGGACTGCTAGGGGAATAGATTGGTGTCTCTTAGATTCCTCTGTAGCAGTAAAGAATGCAGCTCTGGTGGCAGGGATGGTTGTAGCCAGTTCCTGTAGCCCGGGGGTTCAAGGCAAGTTCCAGAGGGAGGGGCTGGACGAAGCCAGCTCCTGTCCCATAATCATCTCTCCAGGGGAGGGGAATGTACCACCTTGTAGCAGGGGGGCCATCCCAGCTGCTGACTGCCAGGAAGTTGCAGGTCAGCAGGGGTCAGGACCCGCCCTGGGATGCACAGAGACATGTGTCCCGAAGGTGGAATTTGGGGTCCTGGTGACCGCTGCAGTGGGAACAGACCCCCAAGAACTCTGTAGCTGGAAGCAAGCCCAACCTGAGTGAAGGGAGGGGGGGTGGGATTTTGCTGGCCAGTGAAGGGTCGTGATAGCTGGTAGGTGATAGACGGAAGGTGATGGGGAACCGGAGAGTCTGCTCACCTTTTGTAGGGAGGATCTTTCCCAGGAGGAGGGTGAAAAGTTTGCATTTAAAATGCCAGACTCCTCTCCTGTGGATCAGGTTTTAAGGGAAAATGGGGGGGGGTCAGATCTCCTGGATGGGGGAGTCTATCCAACTGACCAGTTGGAAACAAAGTGGGGTGTCCAAAGGGGTCCTACCAATCCAAAGCATCCCATTGAAAGATATTATTGTTCCTGCTTCGCTTTTAAGAGATGTCTCTTCAAGGGAGGAGGATCTTATTTCACAAGTGTGTGGGGTCCAGCCCAGAGAAATTCCAGAGGGAGGGGCTGAGGGCAGGCATGGGTGCAGTTCTCTTCAGTTAGGACCACAGAGTCTAAACACCTAAGAGTATATGAGCTGGATTATATTCCTTCTTTTGCATCATTAAATGGTTTTGCATCATTACTAAACATCAATCAGTCACACAGGTGTAATTGTGAGGGCATGGTTTTGACCTGCAGAATCTTCATTACTGCTGTAGATCAGAGAGAAGAAAGAATTCAGAAGTTTGAATATGAGAATCCAGCTTGACTTTGCAGAGTTATATTTTTTGGGAAAAAATCATTTTGTAAACTTTTGACCTGGAAATCAGTTAGAGGCAATGAATATGGAAAACCAAAATGCTATTTTTATAGTCAGATTTCAGAGTAGAATCACATTTTAATATTTTGAAGAATTAAGATAGGTTTTTTTGTGCTATAATATATGCAATTGTGCAAACAATTGCTCCAATCCGTATGTTTGCTATGCACAGGAGTTAAGCATATGCATGGGATTATGTGTTTGCAGTAGTGGGCCTATTTATTTCTACTTGTTGAGTGGTACTTTACACCATAAGTACTCCCATTGATTTCAGATCTTCCCCTTACTAAAGAAATATACTGTGGAAAGATTTCTCTGAGAGGAATTCTCACTCATAATTCGTCTTATTGACATGCAGTCAGTTGGGAGAGTGGAGTTTTCTCCTGCAGCAGAATATACCGCTGAGCCTGCACCCCCAACACTGGAGATCGACATTATAGGCTGAATTATATTTTTTTCCAGGTATTTTCCACAAGGCAAGTATAAGTAGCGGTTAGACAATGTGTGTTCATTTATAGTCCTGAACCCTTGTCTGCCCACTTCTACTACATGGAACCATACCTCTGTTGTGCCCTTTGTGGGATCCAGTGGGGTCCCCTGTACTTTTTGTATGATCTGCGAGAGACCCACACATGTAGCGAGCTCCCTCCATAAACAGATCTCAGGGAACAATCACTGTAATTGGGACTGTTTAGGGTAAGATAATATCCAGGGTATGATTGGAAGAATTGAGCCCCTTAGTTACCATCTTGGAGGATCTTTAAGCAAAGTTCATGTCCTTGAGGAATATCTATTATGAAACGCTCAAATATATTCTATACCGTATCATGTGTAAATGAATCATGTAATTAATCTATTCAGAGCTTACAAGTTTTATTTTTTAAACTAGAATTTGGTCCAATTCTGAAGACACACATACACCTGTGTCATTCTATACATGCAAGCAGTTCCATTGATTTCATAGAACTGTTTGTATAAGTAAAGTTAAACACTTGAGTTTGCAGCATCAGGGTCAATGTATGTTGGCCAGTTATATTTGACCCAATTATCCATAATCTTTGCATTTAAATATCTTTAATACAAAAAATCTATTAAACTGTAAAATTAGATGACAAGCATCTTTTGTTCATGTTTCCACAAGTATAGATATTAAAGTTAGTTACTTAAGCCTTGTCTTTTAGAAAAAGTGTCCAAATTATAATGTTTTGACAGTTATGTTATCTATGGTAATGCTTGCTCTACTGAGAGAACTATGGTGATAATTTAGTTGAGAACATGCCATGCATGAAAAGAAAATATTCTGTTCCATTTAATGTTTTGAATGAAGAACAGAGTAATAAAAAATTTATTGAAATTTGGCCTGTGTTTTAATTGCTGTGTAATGCACAGCAATTGATAGCTAAAGTGCTAATTATTTTAATATAATTACATTTAATTATCATAATTGCTACTCGTATTTCTTATCCTAAAAGAGAGACATCAAGGGCCATATTCATAAAACTGTTCTATTCCCATCATACAAAAAAAAGTGAATAGGGAATTTACCACATTTTATTTGAAATGTACTGTACTGGTAGCTGCATTTGTTTCAGGCTGTAATTTGCAATGAGCATCCATCACAGCAAGACACATTGGCTACATCTACTCCATGAGGTAGGGGTGTAATTCCCAGCTCAAGTAGATATGTTCATGTTAGAGCTCATTGAGCTAGTGCACTAAAAATGGTAGTGTAGGTGCAGTAGCACAGGCAATGGGAAATAGCAGCACAAACTAGCTGTAACAAGTACAAACCCACCTGAACCCTATGGATTCATCCTGGGCATAGCTAACCCATGCCACCGCTCTCCAGTGCCTATGCTACTGCACCTACACTACTATGCTTAGTGAACTAATGCAATTATGTACACCAGAGATGGGATTCCACACCTACCTCATAGTGTAGACATAACCTAGAGTCAACTCTTCAAAAAGTGTGTACGCAATTTTAAAATCATGAACATACATGCAAAGTCCAGTGTGCTGGTGCAGGCACTTATAGATGGAGAAATTGATGCATAAAATGTGCCCAAGATTATACAAAGAAATCTTTGATGAAGTTGATAGTAGACTTTTCCCATTTCTAGTCTTATGTTTTACCCAGAACATTCTCCTTCCTCCAATTTAATATAGTATTATATTTTCAGTGATCAAAACTGAAGGGTGATACAATGTGGTCATTCATTTGTAAGCAATACTCCCAATGGAAAATATCAGTTCTGCTTGAAAATCAAAGGCACAATGTATGCAGTCAAAAGTTTGTGTATAAAAGCTTTTTAGTTAAGGCAGTTGTGTAACATTTTGCCTATATTTTACCTATTGTGATGTAGAATATATCTATGAGGGTGGTATCCTTTATTTCCTTTATATCAAGTTGAAAGCAATACACAAAGGAAGAAAAGATGTTTTTAATTATTACTAAGGAAAATATACAAAAGGGGTCATTGGGTATCTAACTGATTTTTCAAAATCCTGAGCATCCACAATTTCAGTTAATACCAGTGGTTTCTTTTGCTGCTCAGAACCTCTGAAAATCAGGTCCTAGATCATGGGTTCTCAATATAAGGTTTGCAAGCAGCCTGTTCTAACCCCTATTGCTAAATGAAAGGTGGCGATTCAGATGGGATCAGAGTTCTGGTATGGAAAAAGTTGAGAACTACTGCACTAAATGTGAATTTAAATCAGTTGTCACTTTTGAAATTTTGCTGTAAATCTTTAAAAGGTTTTCAAAGAATGATATCCACATAATTGAATAAGGGGAGAAAATATACTACACTACAGCAACAGAAAACATAACACAGCTCCTTTGTTAGCTCTTGAGAGAATTGCTATTTGTGCTTGACTAGGTTTCTGACTCCTTTGAAATCTAAGAAATCGCTGCATGACTAGCTGTTTTCTGTTCATTCAGCTGTACCATGACTGATACAGTCTACAAAACATTTTCTATATATTTGCTGATCTGTTTTCATTCATTATACTTTAGAGTGAATATTTTTTATCCAGGAATATGAATAACTTCTGTTAGAGAATTGGATATATTAGCCTATGCTTCTTTGCAATCTCCTTCCTTGACTGCTCCTTAGCAATCATATTAGAATATTTGCTTGACAAGATGAGTTTGAAATTAATGTGAAAACAGACAAGGACTAATTAGTCAAAGGATTTAAGAAGGGAGGACAACATAGTCAGAACCAGTGGGATAGAGGAAGATTACATTAGATTTAGCATGTTGAATAGACCTAGGGTGACCAGATGTCCTGATATTATAGGGACAGTCCCAATTTTGGGGGCTTTTTCTTATATAAGCGCCTATAACCCCCCCCCATCCCAATTTGTCCCGATAGACAAATGTTTTGTGACATTCTGACAATCTGAATTATGGTTGAGGATCCAGAATATCTTTTTGGGGGGCCAAAAGTAGTTGTGATGAAGCAATTATTTATCACTATGTTTAGCTTGCTAAAATTGAAAAATATATTTGGTATTAAGTGAAAGAGCAAGAGCGAAAACTCAGTAGATCAAATTCATTGCTGGAGGAAGTCCACTGAATTTGGCCCAGAGTATTCATGTATATATTTCTCAGGACACTTTCTCAAAATATTTGACATTATAAAACATTGTCTGAAAATCTCCACCTGGATATATAATAGTAGCATAAATCTGCACATATTTGTCTTTCTGTTGATCAGTACTTTCAGATTTTGCTGCCATACAGCTGTGCATGTCCATCACTTTAAAAGATAAAAACAAGACATTTGTGATCTGACCCTTCCTCATTGCTTTTGAAAGCAACTACAACAGAAGAGTCTAGTCTTCTACATAGTCACACAGTAAGCTGTATTTAAAATTGTGTGACTGCTGTTTAGCCATAGAGATGTTTTCCTGTATAGCTCTCTTGATTCACCTCAGTCACGTCCTGAAACAACCTTCTTCTTTCAGTGCTAGGCCTCTCTCAAGAATTAATCCAAGCATACTGGATTGTGCAATAGCTTTCTGAAGTTGACATATGTTCTCGAGGGATGGGATTGAGGTGATCTAATACCGTGGTGTTCAACCTGAGATCCACGGACCCCCTGGGCATCCGCCAGGGCTCGCCTTAAGGAAAATGGAGCCTTGCACAAACTTGTATTTTTGCATCCCTGGCCCTCACTACCTCCCCATACATCCCCCAGTCCCCCACTTCCTCCCCGGGCTTCCCCACCCATTCCCTCATCGTCGCTGGCCCCTGGCTTCCCATTCATCCCTCCTGGCCCCTGCTGCCTCCCCGGGCTCCCTCTCAATCATGGGCCCCACTTCCTCCCCCCATTACCCTGAGTTCCTGTCTGTGGCCTCACATCCAAGGCCCACCCTGCTCCTTGCCTCTTGATCACGGTCATGGGGTCTGCAGACTATGTTCAGAACCCCTCACTCATTTTCTTTCTGTCTCTATTTTTAATTTAGGGCAAGGGGGTACCTCAAAATAATCAGTGAAATTGAGTCATGTTCATAATTAAAAGGAAAAACACCCAAACCACACATACTAAACTAGAAAATAATAAATAAATCAATACATGTTAACACTTAATTTTATTTTAGTGTAGATAAATAATTGTTGAGTTGTGGGATGAAAAATGATGCTTTCCTTAGGATTCCACTTATTTATTCACTCTGCAGGTTTTTAGACTCTAGATCAGTGAAGATGTTTGGGTACCTTTTGTAACATTTACTTGTCTATAAACTTAAGCTTAATGGAGAACAGACTTTATATCAGTACAGTTTCTAGAAAAAAGAGTTAATTTTAATACACAGTCAGTGTGTGGGTTTAAAATAACAAATGAGAAACTTGTAAATAAGAAACAAGAGAATCTCTCAGGGCTGCCACTAGGCTGCTTTGTCAGTCAAACAGGGACAAAGCTGGGAGTGCTCAGCAGAAAGCTTGAGGTTTTCCTTCTGAGGTTTCCTATTCTAGGCAGATACAGTTGCAACTCTGTCTGCATATATTCAGAAAAAGAATATTCTGAAAATCACAGAATCATAGGACTGGAAGGGACCTCAAGAGGTCATCTAGTCCAGTCCCCTGCACTCATGGTAGGACTAAATATTATTTAGACTAGGGCTGTCGATTAATCGCAGTTAACTAATGCGATTAACTAAAAAAATTAATTGTGATTTAAAAAATGTATCGTGATTAATCACAGCTTTAATCACACTGTTAAATAACAGAATACCAAATGAAATTTATTTAATATTTTTGGATGTTTTTCTGTATTTTCAAATATATTGATTTCATGTACAACATAGAATACAAATTGTACAATGCTCTCTTTATATTATTATTTTTATTACAAATATTTGCACTGGGAAAAGGAGAAAAGAAATAGGATTTTTCAGTTCACCTAACACAAGTACTGTAGTGCAATCTCTTTATCCTGAAAGTGCAACTTACAAATCTAGATTTTTTTTTTGTTACATAACTTCACTCAAAAACAAAACAATGTAAAACTTTAGAGCCTACTAATTCACTCAGTCCTACTTCTTGTTCAGCCAATTGCTAAGAGAAACAAGTTTATTTACAATTCTGGGAGATAATGCTGTCTGTTTATTTACAATGTCACTTGAAAGTGAGAACAGATGTTTGCATGGCACTTTTGTAGCTGGCATCACAAAGTATTTATGTGCCAGATATTCTAAACATTCACATGCTCCTTCATGCTTTGGCCACCCATTCCAGAGGACATGCTTCCATACTGATGACGCTCATTAAAAAGAATGCGTTAATTAAATTTGTGACTGAACTCCTTAGGAGGAGAATTGTATGTCTCCTGCTCAGTTTTACCCGCATTCTGCCATATATTTCATGTTATAGCAATCTCAAATGATGACCCAGCACATGATGTTCGTTTTAAGAACACTTTCACTGCGGTTTTGATAAAACACAAAGAAGATACCAATGTGAGATTTCTAAAGATAGTGTAATCCCACTTTCTTTCCTGGGTTACTTGGGAGTAGGCAACACTCACCTGTGTGCCTGGGCGCCTGATGTTGTTGGTATTAAAGGAGATCTTGGGTATCCCAGTGGTGATGTTGGATAAGTGGGAATCCTCTATCCACCCCTCTGCTGCAGTCCCTTTACTCCTAAAGGAAGTTAAAATTGGTGGTGCCTCTACCTGGCTGGCCCCTCTACACACTCAATGGTGTGCTTTGGGAACTTCCAGGAATAAATGCCTTCAAATAGTAGTAATAATAATAACCTGTGGCATGGGTCTAACTCAAATACCAATTATAAATAATATTCATCCAATATACTTAAATTAGAGCTAACACTCATTTACTTAACAACTTAAAGAAACAGGGTATAACAGACTAAGATTAAATGTCACTACTAATTTAAATCCACAGAGGCAGTTGAATAAAATCAATTAACAAATATACTATACAGTAATAAATGAAACTTATCTAACTGGCACAGTCACCATTTACCCAACCCGGGAGTGTACACTCCTCTGGATCTCAGAGTCCTAGACACTTGCTTGCATGGGCGCGCTTGAAGATCTGCAGCTGGAGACAGCACTCTGTTGGTTCTGTGCATCAGTCCAGCCAAGGCAACAAGCTGCAGAACCTCTCTGAAACTGGAGTTGGCCCCACCAAATGTCAGCAGCTCTGCATCCTGGTTCAATGGGAAGATCACTCTGCCTCTCCTCAGACTCAGTCTGTCTCTCTGCGGTGCTCTTCCCTTGCAAGTATTTTCCAAACAAGAGTGGGGGCTACTCACAGTTTCTTCACTGCAGCCCACCTCAGTCAGCTCTATGCACAGAAATATTCTCAGCTCTTGACTCCAGTGAAACCACCAACAGCCTCTGAGGCTCCCTGCTTGATCAAAGCTCCTGTAGGCTCTCAGCAGCTGCTTCTGGCTTCCTAGTAGCAGCTCCTGGTATGGACCAAGCTCCACAGCAGCAATCTCACTCCTTTTCCAAAAAATGGAGTTCACCGCCTGCTCTCCCTGCACAAGGAAGTGTCTCCTTCTTTCCCTAAGGCATCATGGGAGTTGTAGTCTCTACAGCTAGATTGCAGCACACAGGCTTTTCCCCTGGAACACTCCCAATAAAGTTCAGAGGTCCCTCTAGTAAAGGGTGCCTACATTCTCCACCCACAAGAAAAAACCTTAATGTCCCGATGAAGGAACCAGAACAAAGAAGAAAAATACAATAGCTACAGCACTTGACCCAAGGTTTAAGAATCTGAAATGCCTTCCAAAATCTGAGAGGGATGAGGTGGGGAACATGTTTTCAGAAGTCTTAAAAGAGCAACACTCTGATGTGGAAACTACAAAAACTGAACCACCAAAAAAGAAAATCAACCATCTGCTGGTGGCATCCGACTAAGATGATGAAAATGATGGTCCATACTGATTTGGATCATTATCGAGCAGAACCCATCATCAGCATGGACACATGTCCTCTGGAATGGTGGTCGAAGCATGAATCTTTAGCACATCTGGCACGTAAATATTTTGCAACGCCAGCTACAACAGTGCCATGCGAATGCCTGTTCTGACTTTCAGGTGACATTTTAAATAAGAAGCGGGAAGCATTATCTTCTGCAAATAGGAATACACTTGTTTGTCTGAGCAATTGATTGAACAAGAAGTAGGACTGAGTGGACTTCTAGGCTCTACAGTTTGACATTGTTTTGTTTTTGAATGCAGTTATTTTTGTACATAATTCTACATTTGTAAGGTCAACTTTCATGATAAAGAGGTTGCACTACAGTATTTGTAAGGGGATAATTGAAAAATACTATTTCTTTTATCATTTTAGTGCAAATATTTGTAATCAAAAATAAATGTAAAGTGAGCACTGTACACTTGGTATTCTGTGTTGTAAGTGAAATATATATATATATATATTTGAATATAAATATATTTGAAAATGTAGAAAACATCCAAAATATTTAAATAAATGGTATTCTATTATTGTTTAACAGTGTGATTAGTCACACGATTAATCACTATTAATTTTTTTAATCACGCAATTAATCACAATTATTTGTAATGGCTTGACAGCCCTAAACTAGACCATCCCTAACAGATATTTGTCTAACCTGCTCCTAAAAATCTCCAATGATGAAGATTCCAGAACCTCCCTAGGCAATTTATTCCAGTGCTTAACTTCCCCCTCAGGAAGTTTTTCCTAATGTCCAACCTAAAGTGCCCTGCTTTAATTTAAGCCCATCGCTTCTTGTCCTATCCTCAGAAGTTAAGGAAAACAATTTTTCTACCTCCTCCTTCTATCAATCTTTTATGTACTTGAAAACTGTTATCATGTCCCCTCACAGTCTTCTCTTCTCCAGACTAAACTTCCCACATAGGTCATGTCTTCTAAATCTTTACTCATTTCTGTTGCTTTCCCCTTGTCTTTCTCCAATTGGTCCACGTCTTTCCTGAAATGTGGCACCCAGAACTCGACACAGTACTCCAGCTGAGGCCTAATCAGCGTGGAGTATATCAGAAGAATTTCTTCTTGTGTCTTGCTTACGACACTGCTGCTAATACATCTCAGAATGATGTTCACTTTTTTTGCAACTATGTTACACTATTAAGTCAGATTTAGCTTGTGATCCACTATGACCCCCAGAACCCTTTCTCCAGTACTCCTTCCTAGGCAATTACTTCCCATTTTGTATGTGTGCAACTGATTGTTTCTTCCTATGTGGAGTACTTTGCATTTGTCCTTATTGAATTTCATCCTATTTACTTCAGACCATTTCTCCAGTTTGTCCAGATCATTTTGAATTTTAATCCTATCCTCCAAAGCACTTGCAACCCCTCTGAGCTAGGTATCATCCACAAACTTTATAAGTGTACTCTCTATGCCATTATCTAAATCATTGATGAAAAAATTGAACAGAACTTTACCCAGAATTGATTCCTGTGGGATCCCACTCAAGTTTCAGTTTGACTGTGAACCACTGATAACTATTCCATGGGAATGGTTTTCCAACCAGTTATGCACCCATCTTATAGTATCTCCATCTAGGTTGTATTTCCTTAGTTTGTTTATGACAAGGTCATGTGAGACAGTATCATAGGCCTTACTGAAGTCAAGATGTACCACCTCTCAACATGCTCAACAAGAGAGGAAGAAACCTTCAAGGTACAGTCCCCCATACAAGATGGTTTTTGTTTTTTCTTTGTTTTTGTTTTTTTAAATTCTTTGAAAATGTAAAATAAACATTGTCATCTGTCAAATCATGCTTTAATTTGAGCTATTTGAGACCATCCTGATTAATTTCACTTTAAATATAACTAGGTTTTATAACTCATATATGCATTTTGTCTTGCAGCGCTTTATTTCAAACTTCAGATAAAATACTTTTACACATATCTGAAAATGTCCAAAATGTACTACTTAATTAATTTCTATCTACAATAGCTAATGTATAAATTTTGGTTTCTTGTAAAGTTTATTTTGTTAATATTTGACGAAGTAGTTTCAGCAGCTTTCATCAAGAATGCAGTAATGATTCAGATTATAGCATTGATCCTGTCACTGTTCCTTTCCCTATCTAATAATTTATTCTGTTGCTGTACTTAACCTTATTGATATACTTTCCATGAACCATATTTTCTTGGCCTGTATTGCTCATGATCATATCATTTCTGTCTTTTCTTCGCTCTTTGCTTGTATGCCACAATTGTGTATATTTATCAGTCATTGCTATTGTACAGAGCTTTCTTGATGTATGATATTGCAGTATCTAACCTTTTGTCGCAGAATATATTCACTATTTCTTCTTTGGACATTTCTTCTATTGAAGTGAAAACATCTCATGTATAGCTGCTAAGCAGGCCTGTTGCACCGTAAATTGTGTCATATACTTAAACTCTGTTTGTTCAATTAAAACAATATATAGAGTTATGCAAATGTTTGTAGTGAACTTTGGAACTGCTCAAACTGAACCTAGGTCCAAACTTTGTTTGTGAATCTGGGAGGGAGAAATCAAGGGGCTGGAATGTTAGAATAAGTATTGGCAGAGATGAATGAGCAGCAAGTGAAGTGGTCAAAAATTCATGATACATTTATTTAACATAAGTTTCTGCAGTTTAACATCTCCACATATGGAATGCATAAAAAAGCATACAGGTGAATTTTAATTTTTCTGAAATTTTGATTATTCAAAATTCAGACACTTCCTCTGAAATTGGAATTTTGTTTGTTTGACTGAAACTCATTTTCTGAAATGTGGATTCCTGGAATATTATGAAGTTTGAGAATATTTAACTTAATCAATTTACAGTTATGTTTTATCTGAAAACCAAGTATGCTTAGAGGAGATATCTCCCTATTAATTGATGTATGTTTAGTAAAAATTATTGTTTCCTAAAACTAAACCTTTAAGCTAAGGGTAACAAATTGATCCTAAAATATACCCTGTTGGAGAACACCCAGAACATATTAAAAACAGAGGGGAAGAGGCTAGAGATGTAAAACAGGAAGGACAAGGTATAGAGAGAACAGAAGAAAGTGAGCAAATTACAAGAGACACCATAACATCATATAATGGGTATGAGGGAGGGCAGAAAAATGGGTGTGAATAAGAGAGAAAAAGAACGATGGTAAGAAATGCTGATTTAAAAAAAAAGAAAAGGAGAGAGACAAACAAGAGAAGGAGAGTGAATGGCAAGAATATTATAAGAATTAAAGATATGCAAATGAGGTGTAATCTCTATGACTGCATGTAATATGGATAGCTGACTCCCAATATCCCCAGTTCTCTTTTGCTGTTCTACTAATTGAAAGATGGAAGATAAAGAGATCTACCTGTTTCTGATTGTCATACCATCCTGTGTGTCCTCCTCTCCTCCCAATCAAGCTCCAGCCAAATTCTAATTCTGCCTGAGAACCCTTGTGCTATAATCTTAGAGTTAGAGAAACATTTAATTAAAAGGCAGTACAAAATATACAACACTTCTGAAATTTGCCCTTCCTCAGGCTTCCATTGCTAAGGCTCTGGTTCATGCCATGAGTTTCCTTCACTTGATTGACTGTAACGCCCTTTTTTCAGGCCTCCCTGATTGTCACTTCTTCCTCCTCTATAAGGTCTATTTAGGGTGATCAGACAGCAAGTGTAAAAAATTGGGATGGGGTGGGGGGGTTATAGGCGCCTATATAAGAAAAAGCCCCCAAAATTGGGACTGTCCCTATAAAATCAGGACATCTGGTCACCCTAGATCTATTCAACATGCTAAATCTAATGTAATCTTCCTCTATCCCACTGGTTCTGACTGGATAATTAATGTTATCCTCCCTTCTTAAATCCTTTGACTAATTAGTCCTTGTCTGTTTTCACATTAATTTCAAACTCTTTCTTTTGAATGTCCTTCACAGTTCTGCCATCGTCTCCACTTATTGCTTGCCCAGTTTTTTCTCCTTTTGTCTCTTACTGGTGTGCAAGAGTGGCTGGTCATTAGGGCCTAAGACCCATCACTAATTATCCCATAACTGTCACCTGCACAGTACCCTGTTTAATATGGTTGATGTAGTCCAGGGTTTCAGTACCACCTGCTGCCATCAAGGGACTCTGAGTGGGGCTGAAGCTGCCCCAGTTCCTGGAGACTAGCACATGAAATGCAGGTCTTCTGCCACACAGAAGCTGAGCATACATTTTTTTGTACATACTCCCTGGAATTATAACCCTTCAATGCTGCTTCTCCTGCTGTTTCTTCAGGCTCGGCAATAATTTTTCAACTGAAACTTTTTTAAGTGAAAAATGCAGGTTTGGCAACACGGAAGCCTTTCACAAATTCATATCAATTTTGCTGAACTGCTTAAGTTGAAAAAAAAAAAAAAAGTAAAAAAGAAAAATCTGAAAAAAAATCAAAATGTTTCATTTTGATATTTCCAAAAATGAAATGTTTAAAATTTTCAGGTTGAGAAGACTTTTTTTGTTTTGAAATTTCTTTTAATTTTATTCTTTAAAAATTAACAAGTGTTTTAAATGCTTAATATTAAAATGAAATGGGTTGCTTAAACTAAAACATTTTTTTTACTTTTTGATTTGCCAAAAATTTTGGAAAAAAAATTGGTTAAACCCCAAAGGTTTTTTTTTTCTTTGTTTTTTTCTAATTTTGAACTTTCCAGACAACCAAAAATTCCATTATTCATATAACTTTCCTGTTTAACTTATGTTGTGCTATTTATTGTGCTTTGCATGCATTTTGTTTAAAACTAATTAAATCAACTTTTCCTTGAAAGGAACTCTTCAAATCCTAATGAGTATTTCATGCTTTAACACCACAGGATTCTTCAAGTGCCAGATTTAATGTTTGGTCAAAAAGCTACTGAATTAAAAAGTAAAAAAAGGTTAAATACTTAGTACAAGGTTAAGGCTTTTCTAAATCTCCAGGATTAATTAGAGACCAAATTGAATATATGAATATTTATAAATCTGTTAATTAAGAGGAGTGTTTGTCTGGTGAATTCACCTTTTTATGAAGTGTATTTATTAACCCTTACAATTCTCAAACATTGTGTGTCAAGTTTAGGCCCTCTCTACATCAAGGAAATCTGTACAGATATAAATCCCTAATCTAGATGTGCTTCGACAGTGCAAGGTGGAGTTTATCTCGTTGGTGCAGTTTACCTTTGTACTTGTGGCACCTGTGATGTTATGAGTGTAATATAATATCTCATTGAAAGGTGACAGGGCCAGAAAGTTCACAGGTGACTGACCTGACTCATGGCCGAACTTTAGGGACTGGTTAGGAAGATATGTAAATGAATAGAGCTTTGAAATGCAAGCCTGTATAATTAGAGATAGAAGAGTAGATATTTGCTCAGGTCTTGTGATGTAAGCAAAGAAGTCTTGTCTATGGCTATAGCTTTGATTCAAAGATCAAAAAAGGAATATTAACATATACTTGAGTGAAATAGTATTATTGTCTATGTCTCTTTGAAGGTTGTGATAACCTGTATCTGAACTGTTTAATGGACAAATTATCCTGTGCTAATTGCCATGATGTTTGGAAGAAGGAAAGTTAAGCCTATTGTTTTCTCAGGCCAAAAGGCTGCAGGAAATGTATGGAAACCTTGGGACACAATCCGTCTTATGTTTGACATGTGTGTCTGGATGGAAGTCTGAGGCTGGGTACTTTCAGGGAACTGCATTGTTTGGACTTCTGAGTAACCAGTGAGGTACTAGAGAAGCTGTTTTATGCTGGCTTGGTAAATCTAAGTATTGGAATATTCACCAGCGTTTGAGGTTTGTCTGCCCCGTTTTGTTTGCAGTTCACCCTGATTGAGTGACCTCAGCTGGCTCCCACAGGCTGCACTGTCACAGCACCTTAGAGACTAACAAATTTATTTGAGCATAAGCTTTCGTGGGCTACAGCCCACTTCATCGGATGCATAGAATGGAACATATAGTAAGAAGATATATATACATACAGAGAACATGAAAAGGTGGAATAAGAGGCTAATTAATTAAAATAAGCTATTATCAGCAGGAGAAAAAAACTTTTGTAGTGATAATCAAGATGGCCCATTTAGACAGTTGACAAGAAGGTGTGAAGATACTTAACATGGGGAAATAGATTCAATATGTGTAATGACCCAGCCACTCCCAGTCTCTATTCAAACCCAGGTTAATGGTATCTTGTTTGCATATTAATTCAAGCTCAGCAGTTTCTCATTGGAGTGTGTTTTTGAAGCTTTTCCGTTGCAAAATTGCCACCTTTAAATCTGTTACTGAGTGGCTGGAGAGGTTGAAGTGTTCTCCTACGGGTTTTTGAATGTTATGATTCCTGATGTCAGATTTATGTCCATTTATTCTTTTGTATAGAGACTGTCCAGTTTGGCCAATGTACATGGCAGAGGGGCATTACTGGCACATGATGGCATATATCACATTGGGAGACATGCAGGTGAATGAGCCCCAATGGCTAATGTCCTATGATCGTGTCACTTGAATAAATATATGGATAGAGTTGGCATTACTGGATTAAGCTGCATGGGTGTAAGCATCACTTTACACCAGTACAGTTTGTTTATATACCTACAATAGTTACACCACTGAAAATGTATTCAATGTAAATGAGGCCTGACAAATATTTCTCAATTGTTCTGCTTTTTATTTAATTAGTTTTATTAGTCTAATAGACATTTTCTAAGGGATGTCTACATAGTTATAAATTTGGGTTTTATAATTTCTTTTTTAGATTTTACTGACAGAATTTTTGTAAATTACAGAATTTTATGTTGAGAAAATTTACTTGTTAATGGTTGTTCCAAGCACTTTGTAAATTGTTACATTTTCCTATTTAATATGGTTCCTGATTTGGACTGGCTGAGGAAGCACTTTTAAACTTGTAACAATGGCCCACTGCCAAAGTTTCATAGATTACATACAGTTTAAGGCCGGAATGGACCATTGGATCATCCAGTCTGAAAAGCCATCGGATTTCAACCAGTGAGCCCAATAACTTGTGTGTGATTAAAATATATCTTCCAAAAGGACATCCAGTCTTGATGTCCTCTCTATTAAAAATGAATGACTAATTTCTAATTTAAATTTGTGTGGCTTCAACTTCTTGCTGTGCTTTCCTTCCCTAGATTAAAGACCACTTTAGTACACAGTGTTTTCTCATTATGAATGTTATAGACAGTAATCAAGTCACTTCTCAATATTCTTTTTGATAAGCTGAACGTATTGATCTCTTTAAGTCTTTCACTGTAAGGCTTATTTTCCCAGCCCCTGAATCATTTTTGTGGCTCTTTTCTACATTGTCTCCAATTATTAAAATCCTTCTTAAAATGTGGACATCAAAACTGTGTAGGATTGCCAACTGTCTAATCGTGCAAACCCAAAGACCCTTGTTCCATCCCCTGCCCCTCCCTTTCCCCGAGGCCACACCCCTCCCCCCGTTTTATGAGGCACTGCTCCCTGCTCACTCCATCCCCCCCCTCCATTGCTCGCCCTCCCCCACCCTCACTCACTTTCACCAGGTTGGGGCAGAGTGTTGGGGTGCAGGAGGGGGTGCCGGAAGGAGTGTGGGGTGCAGGCTCTGGGAGCGAGTTTGGTTGCGGGCTCTGGGTTGGGGCAGAGGATAGGGTGCGGGAGGGGGTTTGGGGTGCAGGGTGCAGGCTCTGGGAGGGTTGGCAGCCCTAGAACTGTGTGCAGAATTTGTCTCACTAATGCAATATAAAAAGATAAACCTGCCTCCCAAACCTACTTATTACTCTGTTGTTTATACATCCAAGTAACTCATTAACCGTTTTTGCCTTTGCATGGCACTGGGAGCTCATGTTCAGATGCTTGTCCACTAGGATCTTTAAATTCTTTGTAGAGTCTTTGCCCTGACACAGCCCCTCTCCCCCATTCTGTGGGTGCTCTTTTCCAGGACACAGCCCCCCCCATTTTGTAGGTGTAGGCTGCTGTTCTTTCAACAGCGAAAGCCATTAAATACTTTGTTTGTTTGTTTCTTTGCTTTGTTTAATTGAAAGCACTTCCTCATGTTTCAAAGCATAATGATAACAAGCCCCTTGTGGTTGGAATTATTGGTAGCTTTGTACTCCCCTAGAAAGAAGCCAGACACGTTCTCCAAATGGTTCAAAGCTGCCGTTAGTCCACTCTGGGCCTGGTTTTACTATATAAAAATGATTTAAGTGACTGCACATTCTTTCCTGATGTAAAACTGCTTCTGTTAGAGCAGAAAACGGAATATTTTTTCTGTTTATTTTATTTTCACTTTTATTTAGCTGAATGATATTAGCTGTAGGAACAAGTAGTAACTCTTAGGAAAGTTGTACCCTCACCTCAACAGAGACTGCATTGAAATAATATATATTACAGATGGAAAACCCCTATTTCAGCATCTTGTGCATCATCCTTGTTAGCCCCTACAGTGTATGCAAAATCTAAAGTCAGAATGGCTTGATAAGCACATGGCTCTCTCCTGAATTGCCAATATTAAAAAATAATGATGGTGTATTTTTTTATTTATTCTCCCCTTAAGAATTAAAAACTTGGCTCCAGTGAGATGACAGCTGTGCTGACTTCAAATAAGTCAACTGTCAAGCTGGTGCAGATAAGGTTAAAGCACCTGCTTTCATGATAGGTACTGCAGGTTCTAGATTCCTATAGAGTCTTGAAGCTTACAGTTAAAATAAGATAGAATATATATAATCTTAGAGATCTTTGTAAACATTTGGTACAGTTGGATTCTGTACTTCTGCAATCATTTTTGTGATAAAAAGTTAACTTCAGAAATACTTTTTTTCATTTAAGAAAACCATATCTATGCCTCTATAACATACATACTGTATATTTTAATACAGGTTTAAAATACTTTCTAAAATATCTGGGAAGAGAATTGTGAAATTGTTATGGTATCAAAGGAACAAAGCAGAAATAGTACACACTGAAAATAATATGTCCTGAGCTCTTCTCATTTTTGGGAGAAACACTGTGACATGATAGACACTGTTCTGGGGAGCACCAGAAGGAGGAAGGGCTGACTCAGCTATATAATCACTTTTCACTAACCTTATGGAAGTCCCTCCATGAGTATGCAGAGGCGGAAGTGTGAGGGAGCAGGCCTGTGTGATGTTGTGAATGTTTAAAATGGTCATTAGGGCAGTGGTTCTCAAAGCCAGTCCACTGCTTGTTCAGGGAAAGCCTCTGGCAGGCCAGGCTGGTTTGTTTACCTGCTGCATCCGCAGGTTCGGCTGATCACGAACTGGCCGCTCCAGGCCAATGGGGGCTGCGGAAAACAGCATGGGCCGAGAGATGTGCTGGCTGCCCTTCCCACAGCCCCCCATTGTCCTGGAGTGGCAAACTCCGACCAGTGGGAGCCACGATTGGCCGAACCTGCGGATGCAGCAGGTAAACAAACTGGTCCAGCCCTCCAGGGGCTTTCCCTGAACAAGCGGTGGCCCTAGTTTGAGAATCACTGCACTAGGGGACATACAGCGAGGAAATCAGGTCTGTCTTGCATTCACCCCAACCATGGTCTCTGTAATCTCTACGTGGTGTCAGAGTGGGCTTGACTAAAGACCCAACAGATCCTCTTCAAAAAGAGAAAAGAGGAACAGGCAAGCAAACTTTCTAGAACAGTCAAAAAGCTTCACAGAGCTAGCAGCAAAGCTTGCAGAGAAGAGGTCTGAAAACACAGATAACCAAGAGAGAACTGCTTTGGTGAGTAGAGGCTACAGCTAGCAGTGAAGATGGGAAAGTCGGGGACATGCAAGCTAAGGCTAAGACCACAGCAATACCAGTTTGTTTCCTTAAAGAAACAATCCACATCACCTTACTTCTCTCAGAGGCAAGAACGAAAAAGTGAGAGAAATCGATCGTCT
Organism: Dermochelys coriacea; assembly: GCF_009764565.3. Classification (NCBI taxonomy): domain Eukaryota; kingdom Metazoa; phylum Chordata; order Testudines; family Dermochelyidae; genus Dermochelys; species Dermochelys coriacea. The sequence goes on along the minus strand of NC_050068.2, from coordinate 188,341,631 downwards.
GGTAAAACAGCAGAGATGGCTTCGTCTGACCAATCCTTTTTTCCAAATACCACCCCCAGCAGAATATGAAATTCCTGCACCTGAGGGAGTGGGTAAGCAAATTCCAGAGATTCCACCAGGTTTCTGGTTTAGACCAACAATCAGAGTTAATTAACAAGTTAATACCCTGCTGTCTATACTGGGACCTGCAGTGGAGGACATTATCTTTTCCAGCCACCTCACAGCTGCTCAAATGGCACAGTCCAGTACTGTTAAAGAAGAGTTGGATAAACACTTCATGACATGCCGTAGTGTGGTTTTTTGAGCAGGCATAGTGTCACTTATGTAAGCAAGAGAAAGCTGAGTCAGTGAATGATTTCATAACAGCCCTGTACAACCCAATCCAACACTATGGCTATTGGGAGATGAGCAAAGAACTTATCAGACAGACTTGCAGATCTTCCAACTGTCCTGGGTTTTGTGGGACTGTCTCGCTTTGTGCACCCCTATTCCCATTCCCCCCAGACCACCATTCTCCCCTTCCACTTCCCCTCGCCCATGGCAGGGGCCCTCTTCACCAAAGCCAGGGGTCGTGGATGCTCCCTTCCCACCCACCCTACTCCCCCAATATTTCCTCACCAAGCGTTCTGTGTGTTCCCTATTCCCTGCCCTACCAAGGTCCACCATTATCCCCTGGCTCTGTGTGCACCCCCTTTCTGTCCATACCAGGGACTCCATCTGTTCCTCCATTCCTACCTTTCCCCAGTCCATGTATGCCTCCTGCTCCATTCCAGGGTCACCAATTCTCCCCCCTATGCCAGAGGCTATGTGTTCATGCCCATTGATCTCTTCCCACCATGCCCCCAGTTTTCTCTTCCCCATCATTATTATTCTCTCTGGGAGCTAAATCTGTCACAGTGCAACATGTTACACTCTATTTGGAAAATGAGCTTGATGTATTGTTATCCTAGAAGCTTTTCAACTATTTGTTTCACCTTTGGACAGCAACAGAGGTGCTTTAAACTGTGTCTATGCTAAAGAGCTGGCAGGAGCTCCATGTTTCCTGTTTTTCATCTTTCAGTTTTCTGATTTCCCCCAAAATCAATAGGAACACTGGCTACTGATGCCTAGAACATTCCTGAAATTTTGGAATTGATCAGATGCAAAAGTAATCATGTGATAGATAGAACACTGAGAAATGCTGCCAAGTTGAGTTGTAAGCTGCAGTTGCAGTCTCTGCCAACTAATATTCATTAGGGGCTTGCTGACATTGTGCCTCCTGAAAGCTATTAGTAGAAGATTTAGTTAAAGATAATCTTAAAGCAATAAGAACTTGCTTTGCCAGAGAAAAAAATCTGCTAGGGTACATTAAGCATAGTGGGATCTGTTTCAGTGAATTGACTACAGATTTGCAACTAAAGGCTATATATCTAAGATATATATATATATATATATATATATATATATATATATATATATATATATATATATAAGAGCTTGACTGATGGAAAACATTGAAATTCATAATCAGGTGCTTTATTTAAAGGGCATCGGCAAAGTGAAAATGAAATAACTATTTAAATGTCAGAGCAATTATTCCAATGTGGTCTTGGCCACTAAGGAAAACACTTCTCTCCTCTGCAGGAGGCAAAGATGACATGAAACATTAACATGAAAATTAAAGACAACCTTTTGTAATAAATATTATTAGAGTTAACAGCAGCTGTAATACCATTATGCAAGAAAATAGAAAATTGTATACGTATGTAATTGTTAACATGAGTTTACCTTACAATGCGCCCCAATCATGTTAAGCATGAACATGAATTATAACTTTGTAAAAGATCAGTGGCATGTTCTGCAAACTTAATTCAGGAAGCCACAAATTTATAGATAAAATAAAATGAGTCACTGCAGTGTGTGTCTGAGAGAGAGAATGAATATATTGGACACGAGACTGGCAAAGAAAGTCTTTGCCAAAAGAGAAAAAAAAAGAGCTGTCATTAGCTAATGGAACTAATTAAATTAACAAGGGAATACAGCATAATAATGGTAAATCATTCATATGTGTTAGTTTTATTTCAATGTAAATCAAAAAGTGTTATTTAATTAATATTGCTTATGGTACACATCACAGCATACACCAGTCAGAATGCTTAATTGCTATAATTTATTATTATAGCACCAAATTGTGCTCATTCACAAATAAGTATAAAGACAATGGGCCTGGCCCTTCTTCCACTGGAGGCAATGTAAGTTTTGGCACTGCTATCAGAAGGAGTAGGCCCTATGTCTCTGCTAGGGTTACCAACTCTCCAGGATTGTCCTGGAGTTTCCAGGAATTAAAGATTAATCTTTAATTAAAGATTCCATCATGTGATGAAGCCTCCAGGAATACATCCAACCGACACTGGCAACTCTAGTCTCTGTCCTGAGGGGCTGACAATCTGAAGAAATAACAGATATGCAAAGGATAAGTGCTGGGGTCCAACAAAAGGCACATCATCAAGTGGAGATATTTAGCATATGTGATGGTAGTATCAGGGGATTTATTTTTGTTCTTCCATAGCCTCATGGAAGAAATGGAACTGAAAGAAGCAGCAAGGAAAACATGGCAGACTGAGTCTGTATATCTACATATCAACAACAACATATGAATAATATGCTCAAAGTGGAATGGAAAAGTTGGCACTTGGTATTATCCCCTGTTTTAAAATATATTACTAATTCACACCCAAACATATTAAAATGGTTTCACAATAGATCAAGTCAGTTCATAGTAAGACTCAGTAAGACTCCAGCCTCAGGGATGAAAGGACATTGCATGGGTTTGAGTCCTGAATGAGTGCCATACAGTATTGCCTAGCCCAGAGTTTCCATGGCAGTTTTCAAGAATAGTACAGGTTATGGGCAATCAGTACTGTCTCTTATAGTAAAGCAAGTTTTCATTATCTATATGAACACTTCTAGGGGAAGAAGGTAGTTTGCTCTATATCCATTCACTGGTTGGCCTTTTGAGCCTGACGGCAAGGCTTAACTTGTGCCATAATGATTTATGTACAGTGAACATCTGTCCACGGAGACATGGACTGAGATCAGCTATATGGGTTACCAAAAGCTAATCAGAGGCTGAAAACTCATGCTTAAGTCTATATGAGTCAGATTTGAACAGTTGGCCTATAGCTGAAAGCCATTTACTGCCATTCCCTGAACTATCCAGTCCCATATCCACTTTTTGCACCAGATCTCTACCAAATAGCTAGCTCAAAAAAGACAAGGAGAGAAAGAAAGATAAATAAAAAGACACCCTAAAATGAATGGAATGTGACAAATCAAATCCATCTGAAACTGTACAACGTTATGTAATGTCTTCTGCTCACACTGATTACTCTGATTTATTATTGGTGTTTGCCAGGTTTATAGTATGTTTCATGTCAGTGTTGCTTTTGAGATCCTCTGCCTATCCTATCTCTATTAGTACCATTTATACATTTAATTTAATATTTAATGCATATAAATATATTTCATTCTTTTCATATTGAAATATTGTGCAGTTAGGCATGTGACAGGAAGATTAGAAATCTTGCATTAAATCTGTCTAACTGTAGAGGAAATAAACCCCAAAATACACCTTTGTGAAAGTAGTCAGTGACTGGAGAGGTTAGATTGTTGATTGCTGGCTTGTTGATATGTTAATGTGAAGTAATTATTTCAGTGAACTGAAGCTGAAAGTCAACATGTATATTCATTAATTCAATATTCGCTTCCTCATTGTTAATCACAGTTGGGATATCTATTTCCAGCAAATAGCTCCACCACCTTCCCATTGTACTTTGCCAACCATAAAATTTGAGCACATCCAATATTAACTTTAGGAGTTCCAAGCAGGAAATGTCTGTAATAATTTTTGACACTTTCTATTTTGCAGATAAATATTATTATGTATCATGTGTTTTCACCCAAATGCGATATTGCACACAATATTGTGTCTTGCAGTTATAATATCAGTATATAATATCAATATATAATTTTTTGAGTTAAGATAAAAATCAAGATAATTCATAATATTTTAGAATTACTATAAGTGTACAAAATATTTAAATCTTTTAACAAATTATGAATTACTTTCATATATATTTTGTATAGAATGACTTTGCCATTTTGGAGCAATATATATTGCATTTTTCAACATCAGTGTTTGCTTTTTTATTTAATATCTGTCTTTAGCCAATCTCATTGTTAGTTAATGAGATTTTATTAATGGCTCTATAATTAAGGTTGTGCTTACTTTTTCAATTAAAGTGTGATAGAAATGTGTTTGTTATTAATTTAAACAGGTATGTATTATCACAAAAATCATACTGTGTACTCTTTTGGTACATATTGAATTGTTTGTAATGTTTACAAATAACCCTGTTCAGTAGTGTAGGAGTTCAAAGAATGATCCCCCTGAAATTACAGGACTTGTCTAAAGTTATTTTGGATCCCTTTAATTCATAAGTAACTTTGTTAGCTCTTGAAGCGTTAAGTAGATGTAGATATAATCAAATCTCATGTATAAAAAGCAAAAAGGTATAAAGTTGTTTCATCATAACTGTTTCTATTTAGTCTGTGGAAAATTTAAATCCTAACAGAATATTAAATTTGCATCAAGTTCAGCATGCATGCACATCACGAAAATCATATATACTCTAATGCAGAGCTTCATTAATTGTTATGCTTGTTAAACTTGAATGATTTTCCCCATTTGAGGAAATGGTCTTTATTTCCTCAGTGTAGGGTAACTTCAAAAGAATTATTTGTATATCTTCTCAGATACTGTAAGGCTGTATAGATTTCTGAAAAAGATAAGTTCTACTGTTTGGTATCGTTATTGTGGTAACCTGGATTTTTCCATCAAATTTAGTGATTTAGAGATAGTAATTGTGGTGCTCTTTTTCTAACATGGACAAAGTCACTACCGTGACTCTCAGTTACTGAGCCTCTTGCCTAATGAATCCTGCAAGTCATTTTAAGCCTGTTCTCATGCCACCTGCTCCCAACTGTTCTATCAGATTCCTCTGCACAACATGGGAATGCTGATAAGGGCAGAGGCCAGGGCTTCTGTAATTCTCTTGGCTCCCACTAGTGAATAACTAAGATATATTTGATGTAACATCTTGCATCACACTCCATTTGCATATTTTTCCTATAAATAAAATTAAAATTACTTTCCAATGAAAACCCTCTCAAAATTATTAGTAGATGAATGTCTTTATCTGATTAATTTACTATAAATTCTGGCAGCTTGCTTTTATTTTGTTTCTAAGTGCACTTAAATGAAAAAAGTCACTATAACTACTGTAATTTGTGAACATTAAGCTTTCACAATGTTAAACATATGAAATATGTCTTATTGACTTCCAGGAGCCCTTTTTTCTCTGCTTATGTGTACTTTGTGTGCTTACTTCATTTGGTAATATCATGTTAAATTAGATTAAGTTAGGATCACTGAGGTGATATGGGTTAAGATAAAAATCAAAATAATTCATAATATTTTAGTTTTTTTTTTTAATACTTAATTACTTAAATACATAATTACTGTAAGTGTACAAAATATTTAAATTCAGTAGCAGAAAATAAACTATCAGGCAGAACTTTTGCAGAAGGAGTGATTGTATAACCAGTCTCTGGTTTCACATTTGGATTTTTGTGTCCCTTTATACTCATTCTTATAGCTCAAAACTTTTTTTTTAATGGTGTTTTTTGTATAACTAGTGTTTGTTCAGAAAGCATCCCTGATGTGCTAGTGAGGCTTTTGTGGACTGTCACCCTCTCATCAGCAGATGTGTTACCTACCTTCCTATTTAATGTCAGTGTGAGAATATTAAATGGTTTACTGTGTATATACCTCTGTGTGTGCCCCTCTCTCGTGTGTGTGTGTGTGTGTGTGTGTGTGTGTGTGTGAGAGAGAGAGAGAGAGAGAGAGAGAGAGAGAGAGACTATTAAAGTTGTAAAAAGAAAAGGAGTACTTGTGGCACCTTAGAGACTAACAAATTTATTAGAGCATAAGCTTTCGTGAGCTGTAGCTTTTTTTTTGTGAATTTTGCGAATACAGACTAACACGGCTGCTACTCTGAAACCTGTGATTATTAAAGTTGTAAATCACTGTTATGACCCCCTATTTTGATGACTATGGGGGAAGGGTCTCATGACCATATAGTAGCTCTGCTTGGTCTCTGCCTGAAGATGCAATGTTTTGGTGAGTTAGAGCAAAACTTCTTCAGTAATTTTTATTTTCTCCACAGAGAAGTGGAGAAAAATACACTGTTTTTCCAGTCTTAAAAAATAAAAGCACACTCTTTGGAAGAGAGCTATGGCAAACTCAGCTGAAGTTTTCAACTTGGCATGGATATGGTTCTCATTGATGACTGTTGCTTTTGCATGACCAATATCCAAACCTAATTACTATATATGCATAGTTTTTTGGAATTATAATTTTTGGGGGAACAAACCTAAATACTCCTTACTACACATTATAAACAAGTTCATTGTAAACAAGATTTCATATCTCAGATGGCTCCAAACAGTAGTCTTAAATAAGAATTCAGATATGCCTCCAAGATATCATTTTGCACTAAAAACTCTAAAATGGCCAAAGAGATTTATTTTATAGTTTTTTAAAGCAAACATCTCACAGAAAAACCTTTCTCCAACAACAGACTTGAGGTTCGCTTGCAAGGTTCCAGCTTACTGAACACTACACAGGTGAGTTACAGTAAAATGAGTACCTACTCTATTTTTTTGCAGTGCTACCATGTGGCTTCCATTATAAAGAGACCCAAAATAATATAAATTAGAAATTGGAGTTGGGCACAATTGGTATTTTCAGTCTGGGTCCTGTTTTATCTAAACTCCCAATATTTGGGTATGGCTCCTTGCTTTGGTCCAGATAGTCTAATGGTGACAATTCAAGTAGGTCGTCCCTGCTAACATAAAGATAACATGACAACAAATGTAAGTCTCTGAGAAAGAGTTTGTAATATTGGCAGTGTAGAATAATTGCTTAACTATAGTAGTATAAAGTGTGATAACAATATAGCATCCTTTGACAATCTATTAAATTTCTATAGAAATGTCTTACAGAAACAATCTTTTCAGCCTTTATAAATTTACCCCTGCTTCTCCATTAACGCTAATGGGTGTTGTCCAATTAAACCCTTTTGCAATGTGAACAATACTAAACACATTTCTAAATATGATTATACTGCAGGTCATCACAGAAGAGACTTTGTCAAGATTTACTTTAGCAATTCCACTCAGAATTCTGAAAGTTTCTGTTAAGTTTCTAAAGGGAAACACTGTTAATAGAGTGATTGGAAATTTTTTATGTGCAGAAAGTTTTCCTGCCAGAAAAGATAATATTGTTGAAACCAAATTCTGATTAAAAATTGCAATGTTCTGGCAAGAAATGTTGAAATGAAAATGGTGATAAATGATAAAATGTTATTTTCAGTTTTTCAGTTCAAAACAAAATTAAAATGACATTTTATGTTGAAATGTCAATTTGAAAAGAAAACAACTATTATTATGTTTCAATAAAAACTGACATTTTTGTTTAAATTTTTCTGATTAGAAACATTCTAGATTTTTTTGCTGGGCCAAAGTTTTCAATTTAGCCACTTCCTCTTCCACTTCAGAATGGAAACTATGTGGGCCAAAAATTCTATTTTCCAAACTGCTGCAACTGTCAGTGTTTATCAATCAACAATTCAAGATACTTTAAAATACTATATATACAATGTAGTGCTTTGGGCAAAATTTTCTCTCAGATGCTCAAATCGGAGGCTGGGTTCCACACATCTAAGGAGGTTAGCATGTTAGCGTGGAGAGCTTGCATTCCACCTTGCTGATCAATGAGAAGAATTTAGCCCTTTCACCCTCCAAATCTGTCAGTTTGATCTAATTAAAGTACTATAACATTATTGAATTTCTAATGGCTCCTCTGTAGGTGTTTGGAAAGCACCATGTCTAGGTCCTGCTTATGTTCTGATGGTTGTGAGGGCACAACATGCTGTCCTTTTTCTTAAGCTGTCTGTTCCATTCCTGTGAGCAGGCAGGTTATTAAAATTGGCAATCATTCTGCATTCCACACTGCTTGGTTGGAGGGCAGATTCGATAGTCTCTGTACTGAAATGTATCTGTTACTTTGAAACAGGCTTTCAGAGCAGAGGGACAGCACCACATACCATATTTGCATTGTGTTTGTAAATCAGAATACACCTCGAAGGTTTAGTGTCACACCTTCTGCCTGTTTTGGATGGCCATCCAAATGGAGATTAAAGATCTCTGGAGATCTTTTAGAAAAAGCACAAATGGCAAAATCTGAGGACTAGTTTAATTTGGGGATCTATACCTCCTCAAATCTAAGTTTTTCTCTTGAACCTCCTCTTTTCCAGTGGCTAATTTTGGGACAGCACCCACTCTCCAGCATGAAAATGAAGTGATCCATTACCTATTAATAAAAAATAGTGCCATTATCTTGAGTAACATTCATTTTCTCACTAAAAATTGTTTCTAATGAAAAAGCCTATATGTGAACCTATAGTCACTGCAACTGCTATGTCTTGCTGTGAGGAGTACTTTCAAACACCTTGGCTATAAAAAGAGCTATATAAAACCATAAATCTACTGGGGGAGAGGGGTTTATTCCCTGTAGTGACTTTCCCTACAGGGAACACTATTGTATAGTGTTCTATCGAATTTTTTGTTGGAGGTAGGAGTAATTTTCTAAACTTCCTCATACTGTTTTTGTTCTGTATATGCTGGGGTGAGGTATTCATTTGTTAAGAGAAAAAAATGAGCTGATGGCTGAGACAAGCTTAAATCTGAAATGCAGAAAGGTGTGGAACACATTGCATATCAAACAACATTTTCTCTGTCAGTGGATGAGAGTAGCAGAAAGATTTTTCACTTGGAGATTATCATGAGAGTAATTTAAGTAGGATATACAATTGCCTGGTATTTAAAAGAGAAAAATTCCAAATGTAATTGACAGGTCCAACACTATCTGCATTACTTTATTAAGAAGGGCCAAGCAGACAGATGTATAATGGGATATTTATACTATTGCAAGAGAAGTCACATTTCTATGTTACAGATCTATGACTTCAGAAAGACAACGCGTTTATGTTTTAAAAAAAAATCAGATCCAGTGACACAGGAGCCAGCAAACAGAGCTATAAACAGGGGAATTGGAGTTGGAGTTCTGTTGGAGGAGAAGGGAGGAGCAAGTCCCGGCTCCTTAGAGGCAGTGAGTGAGTTTTGAGAGAAGCAGGACCCTGATTAGAGGGCAGGACTTCCCTGATTCAGGGGCCTATAAAGGCAGCCAAAGGTCAGCCAGTGGCCCAGGTGCAGCAGCATAGGAGGAGTAAACAGGGGAGTTTGAGGGTGGAGGAGATTGTTCTGGATTTGTTTTGGTGTTTGGGTCGTTGAGTTTGGGGGGTTTTGGTCCTCCCTTGACAGGAATTTAGGTGGGAAGGCTATGACAGGTGCAGAGTCAGCCGTGGTAGTGATCCAAGCCACGGAGGAGACAATGAAGATGACCAGATGTGGAAGCTGCGGGATGTACATGACTCTAGAGCGGGTACCTGAAAAGAGCTTCATTTGTGTGAAATGCTGCTCGATAGAGCTGATGGAAGAGACTATTTGAGGCTTGGAGATGCAGGTGGAAACTATGGTTGAAGGTTTTGAAGGGGCTTTGAGCAGATGATGGAGCAAAGGCAAGAGGAGGCTAAAGAGAAAAGACTCACGGATGCAAGCTGGACTGAAGAACTCAAAGGGTGGACGGCTGGATGAGGAAAGTGGCCAGTGGAAGCATGTGACTACAAGAACCAGGCAGAGGAAAAGTCGGGCTAGTGAAGGAGAAATAGAGCTCAGGAAAAAGTTTTCTGAGTTGGAAAATGAAGAAGGGGCACAGCAGGCTGTAACTGAAAGGGGGCAAGGAAGAAGAGACAAGTGGCTTGTCCTGTAAGAAGAGGGGAAGAGCCACTGGATATACCCAGAGTTCAGAGCCCCAGGAAGATACAGGACAATCTCCAGAAGATTGCAAAGGAGAATAAAATACAAGAGGACTTGCAGCCAGAAATAATAGGAGAAAGGCCAGAGAATCACACCATTACCAGGAAAAGTCAGGTCTACGTGATTGGGGACTCCCTATTAAGAAGAATAGACAGGCCTGTCACCAGAACTGATCTGGAGAACAGATGGGTGTGCTCTCTATTGGGAGCTAAGATGTGGGATGTGGACATGAGCTGAAGAGGATCCTAATAGGAGCAGGAAAGAATCCACTGATTGCCTTCACATGGGAACAAATGACACACACAGATTTTCACTGGATTATATAAGAGACTATGCCAGGCTGGGGGACACACTTAAAGAAATGGAAGCTCAGGTGATCTTCAGTGGGAATTTGCCTGTCCCTGAGGGGGAGAATGAAGACAAGACAAGATTATGATGATCAACAGATGGCTCAGGCACTGGTGCTATCAGGAGGGATGTGGGATGTTTGACCACTGGAAGGTATTCTTGGAGAGAGGACAGTTCTCATGAGATGGACTCCACTGAGTAGGAAGGGAAATAGACTTCTGGGATGGAGGTTTGCACAACTCATTAAAAGAGTTTTAAACTAGAAACTCAGGGGAGACCACACCTGATTTTAACATTGTGAACAAGGAAAATCAAGTAGGAAAGCATACAGCAATGGAGAAAGGAACAGCAGTGGGTAGGAGAATAGACATTAAGAGGAAGGATAGGCTGGTACCAGTCATATAGGCAATACCGGCAGTAGAATGACTGTACCCAATCAGGTGAGGAATGTGGGCAAAGCCAAGCAGCAACAATGAATTTTTTTTTTACATGTACACCAATGCAAGGAGCCTGGGTAACAAAATGGAGGCATTAGAACTACCGGCACAGCAAGTAAAACAAAATATTATATGGATAACAGAAACATGGTGGAATAGTAGTCATGACTGGAGTACAGCTATTGAAGGGTATGTGCTCTTCAATGAAAGACAGAACTAAAGGCAAAGTGGTGGAGTAGCATTGTATATTAATGATGAAATAGACTGTGAAGAAATTAGAAGTAATGGAATGGAGAAGACAGAGTCTGTTAGGGCCAAAATCACTTTGAAGAAGAAAGCTACTAGAGGTTCCCCTGATATAATTCTTAGGGTGTGATCCACCAGGATCTGATTTGGATATGGATAGAGACCTCTTTCATGTTTTTAATGAAATATATACTACTAGGGATTGTGTGATTATGGGAGACTTTAACTTCCCAGATATAGATTGGTGGACAAGTGCTACTAATAATAGTAGGGCCCAGATTTTCCTGGATGTGATAGCAGGCAGATATCTTCATCAAATAGTTGCTGAACCAATAAGAGGTGATGCCATTTTAGATTTGGTATTCATGAGTAGTGAGAACCTCATAGAAGAACTGGTTGTACAGGACAACCTTGGTTCGAGTGATCATGAGTTACTTCAGTTTAAACTAAACGTAAGGATAAACAAAAATAGATCTGCAACAAGGGTCCTTCATTTTAAAACGGAGACTACAATGGATCATACTGAAAGGTGAACTGTCAGGCTGGAGGGAAATGACTAGTGGAGTTCCTCAGGAATTTGTCTTGGGACCAATTTTGATTACTGACCTTTGCACAAAAAGTAAGAGTGTGCTAATGAAATTTGCAGATGACACAAAGTTGGTATGTATAGACAATACTGAGGTGGACCCAAATACCATACAAGAAGATCTGGATGACCTTGTAAACTGGAGTAATATAAATGGGATGAAATTTAATAGTGCAAAGTTGGAAGCAACAGAAGAAGAGAAAGAACTGGGTGTACTGATTGATCACAGGATGATGGTGAGCCGTCAGTGTTATGCCATTATGAAAAAAAGCTAATGCCGTCCTAGGATGCATCAGGCAAAGTATTTCCAGTAGAGATAAGGAGGTGTTAGTACTGTTATACAAGGCACTGGTGAGACCTCATCTGGAATACTGTGTGCAACTCTGATCTACCATGTTAAAGAAAGATGAATTCAAACTGGAACAGGTGTAGAGAAGGGCTACTAGGATGATAGAAGGAATGGTAAACCTACTTTATGAGAGGCGACTCAAAGAACTTAGCTTCTTTAGCCTAACCCAAAGAAGGCTGAGGGGAGATATAACGGCTTTCTATAAATACATCAGAGGGATAAACACCAGGGAAGGAGAGGAGCTATTTAAGGTAACCACCAATGTGAGTAAAAGAACAAATGGACATAAACTGGCCATTAACAAGTTTAGGCTTGAAATTAGACGAGGGTTTCTTACCATCAGAGGAGTAAAATTCTGGAACAACCTTCCAAAGGGAGCAGTGGGGGCTAAAAACCTAACTGGCTTCAGACTGAGCTTGATAAATTGGATGGTATGATGGGGCATGGGTCACTTACAGGTTTAAACTAGTGTAAATGGTGAATTCTCTGTAACTAGAAGTCTTTAAACCATGATTTGAGGACTTCAGTAACTCAGCCAGAGGTTACGGGTCTATTTCTGGAGTGGGTGGGTAAGGTTCTGTGGCCTGCAATGTGCAGGAGGTCAGACTAGATGATCATGATGGTCCCTTCTGACCTTAAAGTTTTCTTGTCAAATCACAGAAGAAATCCTTTGCAGAACTCAAATGCAGACGTGCATTATTAAAGGTATAATCTGTCTAAAGTTCAGAAGAGAGTGTGACACATACTGACAGATTTAAAACTATATCATAAAGTATTACCACTGTAACAATGCATGCAGAACATTTTTAGCAAAATTGTTGCAATTCAACAGAAATTTCATAAACTCAAATTTTGGCATATTTTGTTGAGAATCCATTTTGTGATCAGAATTTTGCACATGTCTAATGTCTCCTATTTAGGACATAGCTCCACCTCTTATTTATTAATTCCAATTTTCTGGACACTTACACTGCCTGTGAGTTGAGATGAGAAACCTTGTTATTTCATAAAATTGTTTTAATTGTATACTTTGAGAACTGCATTTGTTTCTAGGATTAAAAAAACCCATTGGTGAATATAACATACAAAATACCTATATCTTACTAGAGAATATCTTGAGCTATTTTATGTCTCTGTCTGCACCACAGAAAAAAACAGTGATTGACAACCATTATAAAAAATCTGTTCCCCATGGCTGCCTTTCTGAATTGGAGTTGAAACATACTGAGTCACTAGCATATACAGGACCAACCATTTTTAACACTTGATGCAAAAAGAGGGTAGACCCTTGGTGGAATAAAAGATCTAGCATGCTTTCTGTAACCTAATCGCTTTTGAAAAAAAGTTTGCCTTGTTTTGGCTAGCAGCCAAACTATTTTCAGGACCTATTGGAGGGACGTTCCAGGGGTACCTGTGGTTGCTAATGTCAACCCTATTTATTTTTCTAGTGTACTAAGAATTTTAGAATAAGATGACTTATCTTTAGCCCCTCTGGATATCTTTTTGGTCTCTGAAAATACCCTCCCTCAATTTGGCATTGATAGCATGCCATTCTAGTATCAAGGTAACTTTTTACTATATTACATTACCTTGCAGCTTTCCTTACATTTTAATACAGTGTCTGTCTTACATGCGCAATAACTGGATTGTATACTAAATTGTATTTCCCACAGTTAAACACCACAAAGCTGAAAGAGGTGCAAAAGTCAGCAACAATCTATAGTAGAGTGAACAGTGAGATTGAGAATACATGAAAACAATGTGCTAGCTAGTATCAATAATTAAAACAAGAGTGGGCAATTGCTGGCAATTTTAAAACAGTGCAAAAATGGCTCAGTCAGCCCAAGCAACTGATGCTGAAGCATCCGTGTAGTTCTTTCATTACCATTGCAGTCTGGGGAATAGATGTACCCCAGGGTAAGAAGTACCATTTCAGTGCTCCTGAGAATGAGGTAGCTATGAATTGCATTATGTCATGTCTGTGGTAGACATCGTATCCTCATAATTGTAAATCTGTCATTTCTCAAAAGGTCGGGTTGTCTAAAACAGAAACAAGAAATCCAGCTCTCTAAAGTTGTATTTCTTAAATGTGAAAATGTTATGTCATGTGTACATAAGAGACAGTTGTAGGCAAATGACTGAAGTGGGATTTTATGTTTCATATGTTAATTCATGAATGTATGTTTGTGTGAGAGAGAGGAGAATATGCAAATTATAATATATTTTCATTTATTGATGCAAAATAGCAAAAAAAATTCTGTATTTATTTTTAAACAGCACCATTCCAATATTCTTTATTAGTTGTTTTTAATCTAGAGAGAGAGGTTGCTATATTTCTGTTTGAGATCTTGTTTTCAGCATTTAGCATAATAAGTAATATGTGCTATCATAGTTTCAATTTTCATGCCAGGCAGAGAGTGATAGCTGGGAGGCAATGCACAAGGCATATTTTAATCTACTGATAAATTGCAAGGAGGAAAGAAGGAAAAACAGCTCGTGGATGTACAGGTCACTATCATTTAAATTACTTGTTAGAGTCATCATAATTGCTTTTCCTATTAGGCTTCTAATATAAAACTTATTACAAAATGAGACCTTAATGTTTACATCTTATAACTGAACCCTAAATAAATCAGTCATTGTGTAAAACTGTCTAGGTAAACAAAACCTATTGGCAACGAATAGGTGCATGAGTAAGAAAGTAATTAATGAAAGTAATGCAAAAGTTTTCAACAAATATGTCCTAAAAATGCTTTGTTTTTAAAAATATTTCTGACCATGTTGTTGAATGTGTGTAGGATAAGTGAACAGAGAGATGTTTCTATGTAGGAAGAGCAAATTAGTAAATGTTCTTTTTCATTTAGCTATATTTAAAGTACATTTTTCCAGTTTATCCTCTCTGTTCCCGTTGTTTATTTTTATGGTTCCTGTGGTTTGGGGGATTTTAGTTCATTTAGTATGTGTCCAAGCAGATGTTATCAAAGGGAACTATTGGAGCTTGTTTCCCACTGGTCTGTGACAGCTCAGGTTTGTAAATTTGATGTAATGCTGCTCATTTATTCTTTTCTTCTTTGCTTGCGAGAAGATGGGTAATGGTAGGTAGGCAGGTTAGGTAGCAGTGTTGTAGGAATCGTTTGAGGAGATTAGTTAAATTTTCGTATATTTATACTGTGGAGTTAGCTGGTTCATTTGATATGGGGCAATTGGTGGTTTTCTTTATGAGTGACTTTTTAGAAGTCTGTCAAGGCTCCCAGAGCAATGGATGGTCTCTCTCTTACTGTAGCACAGAAAAAAAATTCAAATAAATAAAAATAACTATCATTTACCATGGTTTCCAATGCAGTTAAAGCCAGGGTCTCTCAGCCGAGAGGGTGCTGCATTCACAATGTGAGGTCCAGGTAGGAAACAGTGAGAGGACAAGAGAAGTGTTTGTGTGTATAGCAGAGGGATCTGGAGAATGTTGGGGAGCAGAGAGGGAAACTGAAGAAGGGATCATGTCTGAAAATCTCACGTGGAACTGAATTATATTATGAGCCGATCATTTGCAACATTGCATCTTTTAAATCTTGCTTGTGTGTGAACGGTGTCTCTGTTTAAACAAGTTATTATTTAATATATGCATATCGTTAAATACAATCTTCAAAACTGCAAAATCACAAAGGAAAAAATCTAACATGTTGATATTTCAAATGGTGAATTTCAGCCCAGAGTGAATTTTAATATCCAAGTTATAAATCCATGATACATTACTATTATAAGTGTGAGGTTAATAATTTGAAATGTAACTCCTGAAGGAATTGGTTGATCATGGATTAATAAGGCATTATACTGTTCACAAAGAGAACAAGCTGGTAAATCTATCAGGGCATTTGCCAGCTAATTCTTGGGGGTAAATTTTCTCTTGGCTATATTCATCATATCTATAACTTGCAAGCACTGTGGTTTCCATAATCTACAGATTGGTGTTTCAAGATCACTATTTATTATAATTATTAAAACATATGTTGGCTTCACCATATAGTACTTAAAACATCAGTGTTCCGTTGCACATAGAGACCATGAAGCTTCTTGATAAAAGTCCAATTAAAAGACAGAACTGGATTGGAAAAAAAACATAGAACATTCTTCCATTAACCTTTCTGTATTTATATGCAAGTATGAAAACCATTTCCTGTCCCACAAGCTTACTATTAAACATATTTAAATGCTTTATAATCCATGAGTTGCATGAAGTACAACAAATTCTGTAGTTCAGAACCGGATTTTAGCTGAAACTAGCCAAAATTTATGCTTGGGTATGAGTGCCTAAAGTTAAACACCTAAATCCAGGTTTACTAATTGAATGATTCATAAATTTTCATAAGTTACTGAACACCCATCAACTCCCAGTGAAGTCAGCTGGAGCTACTGGGTGCAGAGTACCCGTGAAAGCCAGATTACCTATTTAGCCACCTAAATAAACATCTAGAAACCTAGTCTTAGGTATCCGTATTTTAGAGAAAATAATTATTTAATATATAATCTGTGCAGTTTACTTTTATAGACAATATTTTTAAAAGATCTAATACAGATGCAGTGCAAACAAAATTCAAAATACATATGCTAGTATGGTTATGGGAACTCAGTAGCAGGTGAGTATAATGTCCCTCAAACCACTCCAATCCTCAACATGTCCAGTAAATGCTATGGCATTCCAAGTTCAGATACTTACATATAGGAGAAGAGGGAAAATAAAAATATTGGGTTAAATCCTGTTCATCTGATTAATCAAATCAACTACAGTGGGACTAAATGCATAAATAAGGTAAACACCATTTGTCTATAGTATTAGCAACCCACAGCCCTTCAAATTGTACCTACTTCAAATCAGTCTCAGATGTAATTCCAAAACAGTTTTCTTACTTTGCTACCCTCAGTAAGAAGTCATGTCAATCAGCAAGGGGGTACTGTATGTTTATCCATTGCCAAACTGTATGAAAAGTGCAGAGATCATTTGTAAATATTTGTGTAATTTCTTCAACTTGCCCCTTTTGTTTGCTTTCTGTGAATATTCTAGTGAAGAAGTCTATTAGCAGGAATGTTTGGTGGAACAGAGAATTTTAAGTGACTATTGCAGACTGTAGTTATGGAAGGAAAAATTATATTTATAATTGTCAGTTTTCTTATTCATTCCCGAGGGAAATAGAAATATGCTATGTGACCTTTGTGCACAATTAAAACAGCTCACACTTCAACCAAGCATATGGAAACTTAAATGAATTGGATGAAATGTATTGAAAAATGTTGAACAATGAAAAAATGTGAATAGAAAACTGATAAATAGAAAAGAATGAACTAAATTCAACCAAAAAATTGTTCACTAAGATTAGTTCATCCAGATGTACATTCCACTCACCTATGACAGTAACAGGTACTAGTCAGAAATTCTAACATAGATAGATAGATAGATAGATAGATAGATAGATAGATATAGCACTATGTCAAAATATCTCATAAAAGGAAGGTAAAGTGCCTTATCCCTTCCAGTAAAGAGGTAAATTCCACCGTGAGAGTGCAAGTGAAATTCCTTTTCTCTGCAGAATTCAGCAAACAGTGGATGTGAAATTTTAAAAAGTTTTTGGTGCATCAAACATTGGGAACTATCAGGACGGAAGGGCTTATGACTGAGATTTCACCTCCTATCCTCTCCTGCCTTTTTTTCATAGCTTGGCAATGAAACAAAAAAGAAACTGAAAATACGTTTTCTTCGAACCTGCTGGGTGTCTTGCTGAAGCTAGAGGCTTAACTTAAAGCCAATTTCCATGGTTCCTGCAGATTTCACAGGCTTCCTTGTTGTGGAGAGAGCTTTTAAAGACCTGCTAGGGCCTTGTGGAAAATATATTTAGGAACAGTTCTGCTATATCATGTATTTTCTGTATTACTATTCTCTCTTTTATTTTTAAGAATCTCTGCGAACAAATAAATAAGGTCTTCATTTCATAGTATAGCTGCTCCTGGTACTTATTTTAGTTCTGAACTCATAATCTTTTTAGATCAAAAGGTTTTGCTTTAAGTATAATTATAATAATGTCCAAAACCAGAAGATTGAGTTTAGTTAAGAAAGAAGAAGAATGATCACGTGAACTCTTACTTTAAAAAAAAATCCTGTTTTTCATGCAAACATGCTTAATAATTAAAAATAATAATAAAACATAACAAAATAAAGGCAGAGGGGGAGAAAAAGAGAAAAATATATACATAAGTGCATACTTGTTTCTTAGAGCCAAGTCCAGCTTGCCTTACACTTATGAGTAGTCTCATTGGACATGATGGGTAAAACTGTGTTCTACCTCTAAGGCCTTGTCTACACTAAAAAGTTTTGTCAGCAAAAGGCAGCTTTTTCTATCTATCCACATATCTATTCAGGGGACATCATCACAGAGCCTAATCACATCAGCCACACTATCAGAGGCTCGTTCATACGCATCTACCAATGTGATATATGCCATCATGTGCCAGCAATGCCCCTCTGCCATGTACATTGGCCAAACTGGACAGTCTCTACATAAAAGAATAAATGGACACAAATCAGAGGTCAAGAATTATAACATTCAAAAACCAGTCGGAGAACACTTCAATCTCTCTGGTCACTCGATTATAGACCTAAAAATGGCTATTCTTCAACAAAAAAACTTCAAAAACAGACTCCAACGAGAGACTGCTGAATTGGAATTAATTTGCAAACTGGATACAATTAACTTAGGCTTGAATAAAGACTGGGAGTGGATGGGTCATTACACAAAGTAAAACTATTTCCCCATGTTTATTCCTCCTCCACCCCCGCTGTTCCTCAGACGTTCTTCTCAACTACTGGGAATAGCCCACCTTGATTATCACTACAAAAGGTTTACCTACCCCCCGCTCTCTTGCTGGTAATAGTTCACCTTACCTGATCACTCTCGTTACAGTGTGTATGGTAACACCCATTGTTTCATGTTCTCTATGTATATAAATCTCCCCACTGTACTTTCCACTGAATGCATCCGATGAAGTGAGCTGTAGCTCATGAAAGCTTATGCTCAAATAAATTTGTTAGTCTCTAAGGTGCCACAAGTCCTCCTTTTCTTTTAACAATAAATATATTTTGTAACATGTTGTGCCTTGGAATATGAATATCTATATATCTATATCTATATCGTTATATGCTCAGAATGCTCAACCATGTTTCGGATGTCAGAACAAATTCTTTTTAGATGCTTTTTGATAGTACAAAAAGATTACAATTGTCTGCAGGTGAAGAAGCAATTGTAGGAGGGATCTTTCAAAACTGCGACACCTCCTGTCTTAGCTGACTGTTCTGATTCAATCAGGACGGTTAGCAAGTATGCTGATATATGGAAGTTTGTAGGTTATCCTGTCAAGCTATTCTTTAAAAAAAATCAGGAAATAGTCAAGCACAATAATTTGAATTCTTGTAAATTAAAATCTGCTTAGGGTAAAATATGAGCTCTGAACATGTATGAATATGAATAAATAGAACCATGTTTTTGATTTACTTTTGAAAGCTTTGATTATTAACCACAGTATTTTACCATTACCCTCTTCCACCCATTATTTGAATTAATTTTTACTCAAAGAAAAATGTATCAATTAGCAGTAAATCTACTCCAGGAGTGTGAATCATAGCAGATAATCATACAGTCCTCAGAAAACAAGTGTTTTAAAAAGAAAGTTATTTTCTAGATCACAGCACTGTAACCTGGCGGGGGTGTGCATGTGTGGACACATATTAAGCTGTTTTCCTTTTGCTGTTGCAAGTGGATTCAAAACAACAACAGCCAACTGAAAAGTGTAAATTTCTCTCTATAGCACCAGCTCGCAATATTTTCACTTTGCAGTTGGCTGTCTAAGAAAGAGGAGATCTGTCCTCAAACTACACTCAACATTTAAAAGGTGAAAGCTGAAGGACATTGAAATAATTATCAAGGGAAAGAATGCAAACCATTTTGAGAATGCAATCCACTTCCTTAATTAATATCAGTGCTATTTTAATGCACTGAACTGCCAAAAATATATTTACATGGATTAGTAAGACTTATAACAAAAGTAGGTTAGTTGTCATTGGTGCTAAGTAAATCATAGAAATGTAGGGCTAGAACAGACCTCACGAGGTCATCTAGTCCAACCCCCCAGGCTGGGGCAGGACCAACCACACCTAGAAATTCCCTGATATATATATTTATTATCTGGTTCCCCCTCAGTCTTCTTTTCTCAAGACTAAACATGCCCAATTTTTTAAATCTGCCCTCACAGGGCAGGTTTACTAAACTTATCTTTTATTTTATTTTATTTTATTTCATTTTTGCTCTCCTCTGGATTCACTCTAACTTGTCCAGATCTTTCTTAAATTGTGGCTGCCAAAAAATGAATACATTAATCCAGCTGAGGCCTCACCAATGCCAAGTAAAGCAAAATAATTACCCTCCCCTCCCATATCCCGCATATGACTCTCCTGTTAATATACCCAACAATGAAATTTGCCTATTTGGCAACCGCATCACATAGCTGACTCGTATCCAATTTGTGATCCACTATAACCCCCAGATCCTTATCTGTAGTACTACTGCCTAGCCAATTATTTCCCATTCTGTAGTTGTGTATTTGATTTTTCTTTCCTAAGAGTAGCATTTTACACTTGTCTTCATTGAATTTCATCATCTTGATTTCAGACCAATTGTCCAATTTATCAGTGTCATTTTAAATTCCAATCCTGTTCTCCAAGGTGCTTGCAACCCCTTTCAGCTTGGTGTCATCTGCAAATTTTATAAGCATATTCTCCACTCCATTATCCAAGTTGTTAATGAAAATACTGAAGAGTACTGGAACCAAGAGAGACTTCTCTGGACCCCACTAGGTGCGTCCTTCCAGTCTGATGGCAAACCATTAAAAACTACTCTTTGAGTACATTTGTTCAACCAGTTATGCATCCATAGTAATTGAAACTAGTCCACATTCCCCTAGTTTACTTATAAGAAAGTCATGTGGGACTGCATCAAAAGTCTTACATAATCAAGATACATCAAGTCTATTGCTTCCTCAATATCCACTAACCCAGTAACCCTGTGAAAGAAGGAAATTACATTGTTGGCGTGATTTGTTCTTGACAAATACATGCTGGCTATTACTCATCACTCTCTTCTCCATTAGGTGCTTACAGATTGATTGTTTAATAACTTTTTTCAGTATCTTTTCAGATACCAAAATTAGGCTGACTGGTCTATAACTCCCTGGGCTCCCTTTGTTCCCCCTTTTAAAGATGTGTACTATGTTTGAACTTTTCCTGTTCTCTGGTACCTCACCTGCCTTCCATGGTTCTCAAATATAGTTACTAATGGTTATGAGAATGCTTCAGCTAGTTCCTTAAGTATTGTAGGGCAATTTTCATCAGGCCTTGACTACTCGAAAGAATCTAACCTATCTAAACGTTCTTTAACCTGTTCTTTCCCTATGGTGGCTTTTGTTTCTTCACCCTTGTTGTTAGCATTAGCTGTGTTAAGTAACTGGGCACAGTTAACCTTTTCAGTGAAAACTGAAGCAAAGTAGGTATTAAACACCTCAGTCTTCTTGGTGTTGTCCTTTATTAGGACCTACACTTTCCTTTATCTTTGTCTTGCTCCTAATGAATTTATAGACCCTCTTATTTATTTATTTATTTATTTAATATGTGCTTCGGCAATGCAGAGCCTAATCTTTGAGACTGACATCACCTTCTGATCCAGCTTTCATAGGCATCCAGTTAAGAATTACTGTAATTATATGTGCATAGAGAAAATACAGCCTATCTGTGTATGTGAATACATAGCTACATAGAACTTGTGGGTTTATATATTCAGTGATTATACATAGAACTGTAAAACAGAATGTAGTTATCTATAGCACTGAGTGACCCCATTTTGACACCCTATAATGATAAATAGTCACGAAGTATTTGCTGGGCCAGCCAACTACCTTACTTATTAATCATTTTTGCGACAAACTTTTTATAAGGCCTTAATTTGAGAGGAAAATAGAGGTTGGGAAGGGTGTCTCCTGCCAATAGAAAACGCAGTTGTGGGGTTGGGAGGCATGGTCTCCAGCACACTAAGAAGAGGCCTTGGGTGGAAGCTTTGGCCCGAGGTTTGCAAGAGTGTGAGGGGGGGATTAGGATGATGTGGTTTATCCATAATGGGAGCTATATAGCTGGTCCCTCACTGACCACTGTAGAGAGGGAACAAAAAGGGGGGGGTTGTCATGGAATTAACATGAATATAAATGAAGGCTTTATATTAAGTGTTATATTATTTTAGAGACAGACTTCTATACTCTTTGTATGGTTAGGATGTGAGTTCTCTCATTAGCGCTTGTCGAATTTTACTCTCACAACCATCCCTCACTATAGTTCTGATCCCTTTTATAGGTGCCTATCAAATCCTTGTTCTCTTGTTTTCTTTTACACATTACAGTTCTGAATTAATCTTCTTCACAAACAGGAATCTGCTCTTCTCTGTGCACTTTTCTGCTTCTCTGTATTCCTTAGTCTTTCTATAGAGAGTCAGCTGATCGACAGTTCTCATTCACTCATGTGTTGCCAGACTTGGCTGCATAGATCGTGCCAGTTCATCTCCTCTGTCTTTGTCACTGGTGTCCTTGCTACACTTGCCTCCATAAATTGGTGTGTCATCCTTTTTGTAGGAAGTCCAGCTTTTATCTTTTCTTCTTGTGACACAGACAGCCCTTTGCTGCTTCATTACATCACTTTTCAAGTTCTTCATCTCGGTTTATTGTCATATTCAGTTATCTGTTTTTCCTTCGCTATGTAACACACAGTTTCCCATGCCTCTCTTTCTTTCTAACATTTAATTCCTTCTGTATGTGCTCGTTTTTGCTTCATCTTTCATGATTGCTATTATATGATGAGTAAACAAACACAATTCTAGTGCAAAAAAATAAGACCCTCCTTCTTTTTAAATAGTGATGGAATTACTTTTTCATAATGCTGTGCAATCTGCCAAAGTGAGAAGCAGTCTGTTGCATGCAGATACCTAGTATCTTTCCATTTCTTAACATAAAAGTGTAGAGGTTTTTTATACATTCTCCATTTGCTTTCATAGTTATTCCATCCCTATTTGAATGGGTATTCTAAGTCATTATCCATTCCAAGTCTTTTTTGTATTCCTCCTAGGAAGAAAAAACTTCCACAAGTGAAACCTTAAAACAGAAAGTCTTACATTTTTTCAGTGTTCGAAATACAAACAAAACATTCCAAGGATTCAGTTTGTCATCCTTGCTTCATTAAATTGTCAAAATGGCAATGTGTTCCTTTTCACAGCTCATAAACAATGTCTCACAACTTGAGACATTACTTCCAAAAGATGCAGAATACACAAAAAATATTTTTAACTAAATGACTTAAATCGTAGAAACAAGGACAGTCCGTTTTCTACACTGCTGCACAAAGATATTTTGCCATATGAATTCATATTAGGGCTGTCAAGTGATTAAAAAATTAATCGTGATTAATCATGCAATTAAAAAAATTAATCACATTCGTGTGATTAATTGCACTGTTAAACAATAATAGAATACAATTTATTTAAATATATTTGGATGTTTTTGACATTTTCAAATATATTGATTTCAATTACAACACAGAATACAAAGTGTTTAATGCTCACTATATATTAATTTTGATTACAAGCATTTGCAATGTAAAAAAATAAAAGAATTTTTCAATTCACCTAATACAAGTACTGAGGTGCAATCTCTTTATCATGAAAGTTGAACTTACAAATGTATAATTATGTAAAAAAACTGCATTCAAAAATAAAATAATGTAAAATTTTAGAGTCTGCAAGTCCACTTAGTCCTACTTCTTGTTAAGCCAATCGCTCAGACAACAGGTTTGTTTACATTTGCAGGAGATACTATCTGGTTCTTGTTTACAATGTCACCTGAAAGTGAAAACAGGCATTCTCATGGCACTGTTGTAGCCGGAATCACAAGATATTTACATGCCAGATGCACTAAAGATTCATATATCCCTTCATGCTTCAACTACCATTCCAGGGGATATGCGTCCATGCTGGTGATGGGTTCTGCTCGATAAGAATCCAAAGCAGTGTGGACCAACGCATGTTCATTTTCATTATCTGAGTCAGATGCCACCAGCACAAGACTGGTTTTCTTTTTTGGTGGTTCGGGTTCTGTAGTTTCCACATTGGAGTATTGCTCTTTTAAGACTTTTGAAAGCATGCTTCACACCTCGTCCCGCTCAGATTTTGGAAGGTACTTCAGATTCTTAAACATTGGGTCGAGTGCTGTAGCTATCTTTAGAAATCTCTCATTGGCACCTTCTTTGCGTTTTGTGAAATCTGCACTGAAAGTGTTCTTAAAATGAACTATATGTGCTGGGTCATCATCCAAGACTGCTATAACATGAAATATATGGCAGAATGCAGGTATAACAGAGCAGGGGATATACAATTCTCTCCCAAAGAGATCAATGACAAATTTAATTAACACATTATTTTTTTTAATGAGCCTCATCAGCCTGGAAGCATGTCCTCTGCAATGATGGCCGAAGCATGAAGAGGCATAGAAATGTTTAGTATATCGGCACGTAAATACCTTGCAATGCTGGCTACAAAAGTGCCAGGCAAATGCCTTTTCTCACTTTCTGGTGACATTGTAAATAAGAAGAGGGCAGAATTTTCTCCTGTAAATGTAAACAAACTTGTTTGTTTTAGCGATTGGCTGAACAAGAAATTGGACTGAGTGGACTTGTAGCGTCTGAAGTTTTACATTAGATTTTTTTTGTAATATAACTGTGCTCAAAAATAAAACAAATTTGTAAATTGCATTTTCACGACAAAGAAATTGCACTGCAGTACTTGTATGAGGTAAACTGAAAAATACTATTTCTTTTGTTTATCATTTTTACAGTGCAAATATTTGTAATAAAAATAATATACACCTTGATTTCAATTACAACACAGAATACAATATACATGAAAATGTAGAAAAACATAAAAAATAGAATACCCATTGAAATTTATTAAATATTTTGGAACAGTGCAATTAAACTTGCGATTAATTGTGATTTATTTTTTTTATTCGTGAAATTTTTTGAGTTAATCGCGTAAATTAACTGCGATTAATCAACAGCCCTAATTCATGTATTAAAAGCACTTTCAGATATATGCCAAAATATTTACTATTTCTATTGAAAGAATATTGCAGTTTATTTTACTTTAAAACATATTTAATGTAATTGTAAAAATGTGTAAATGACAATTTTTAAAATTGTTGCTGAATATAATAAGACTACAAAATCACTCAAGGAGCAACTTTTTACTAGTCTCTTGATTTTTCTTGTACGGTTCATGTTCCAAGTTTTAGAAAGCTGTTTGAATAATTGTGCTTGTAAGGATCTGAGCGGGATCCATACAGGGTGAACCATGTGCCCATGTGGAGCTACATGGACTTCAGTGAGTTGTGAGTGCAGGAGTAAAGCTGTAAAATTTAGCATACACACTAGTGGTTGCAGGATTGGAACCTAATTGTGCAGAATTGTCATCTCTTAAAGGTGAACAGCAAAACTGAAATGGAAAATGAATTAATTCAAGATATCTTTGTTTCAATGCTTCTGTTAACCAGAACATAGCAATAAGATTTTACTGACCTTTTAAAAATATCCTTTCCATGAAATCCACTGGCATTCCTTGTTTCATCCAGGGCATTCTGCCTGTACTGGATTAACAACTGAATTATTTGTATAACGGTGAATCAAGAAGGATGAATTGATAGGGTAAAGAAATCATTGATATAACTTTTGTAATATATACTTACTGCATCTCATAACCTCTATTGCCTCAATTCTGCTGCATCCCTTTCCTGTAGATTTGTCACACTTTCTCTCCTAATATTTAATTAATAAAATAACTTCTACTGTCATCAACTCTATTTAGTTGTTATAAAAAAGTTAGTAACTAAAAGATTGCACCTCTAGAAGAGTCCCCGACCCCATAATGGAGCATTAGTTCAGTACTGCCCAGGGCAGAGTGTCACTTATTGAAACACCAGTATCACATCTGTGTTTTTCCCATAGGTGTACTCCAGCAGTGAACTAGGCCAGCAATTGTTAGCTTGCATAATACTAACTTTGGAACCTGATCCTGATCTCCTTTACACAGCCAAACTTTCACTGAAGTTAAGTGAGAGTTTTGGCAGCACAATAAATGCAGGATCAATACCTTTAAAGATATTTTCATTCGCTTGTTTTTTAAAGTCTTCCTTTCTATATAATCATTGTTAGGAACTTTGCATAAGCAAAACCTAAACATAAACTGTACAATTTTTTCAATATGCAGTACATATTATACAAAGTATCTTCCTTTAGGATGATGGTAGTTAGAAATGGAAAAGACACATTGTATTAGGTCATAATGTTGATTCAAATAGGCCCATTTAGGCCCAGATTGTCTGCTCGTGAAAATCAGACTAGTTCCACTGAAATCAATGAAACAATGCCAGTTTGAAAATGGGCACTGAACGTTTTAGTTTGCTACTTATATATACCCCTATGACATGAAATATGTACTACAGGGTAACAATTGAAGATTTAGTAGCGTAAAATTAAGGGGATTTTTTCCAATAATTTTATTGGCTTTTGAATCCTAAATGAAATTAATGAATCAAACAAATGGAATCTATACCAACCATAAAGAAAGCTGCCCATCACTGCAGCATGAGCTTTTCTTCTTCAGAGCAATTTTTTTTCTAGTTATCCCAAACCAGTACCTTCCACAAATCTCAAACTAGTCCCCAAGTACCTTGTTTTTCTGGTCTGCCACTTCTATTTTATCCCCTTCCTTTTCCATAGAAGTCACAATCACCATACTTTATATTACACAGAAACATAACCAGCTTCCACTGGCTTTGCAAACCTGTTACCATGCTGTATAAGACTAAGTTGTAAGGCTGTTGCTAGGCTCTGAAAAAACATAGGAATTTCACCGTTGCATAGATGCATCTTTTTAAAAAATCTGTGTTATTTTTCGCTCTCCCAATCTGTCATGTTGATCCAGTTGATGGAAAAAGTCTCAGAAAGGGGAAGGGCTTTGATTGCATCATCATTCACATCCCTGTCGTACTGTTGCCTTCTCCCTGGAAAATGAGTGTACTTTAAATTCCTAGTTTTCTAAAGGTTCACAGTCTCCCATAGTTTGCTGTCTATTAGCCAGTTGCCCCAACTGAACAAAAGGGAGAAGCAGAACAGCAGTTTGTGCCAGCTTGCGCTGCATGGGAGACCCCAGGGCAACTGCACGTTGAACTAAAGCTTAGCTCATCTGAAGACTTAGTGTATTCCACAAAACTTTTGGCATCTTCATGGTTTGACTTTATTGAGAGAGTAGTGGCAGCACTTGGCATTGTTGGGAATGATGACAAATCAGCAGCTCCTGAACAAACCGCTGAGTTTTGTTAGTTTTTTTATCCTATTACAGTGATCCAACCACCAGCAAAAATAAAATAAAAAAGTAAGAAAGGTCTCATGTATTCCTGCAATCTACTAAGAAAAATGACTATTCGCTGTCAGGGGGAAAAAATCCTGCAAATGCTATCGTAATGAGACACTACAGGAAATAATTTGTAGCAGCACTCATTGGTAAATATGTATCTCCTGGGCCATTACATCTGGATAATGGCTAAATGTACACCACCAAAAAACATGGTAAATTATCTTCCATTACTCTGAGGAAACAGCTTCAAAACACACACACATATACTTGCCTAGGTTTTTTGCCTATGTATTTACAGTTTCAACTATAGAATGTTTAATAAAGTCAAGAAATTAGTGCTCTTACAACTACAAAACTAAATTTTAAAAAATCCAATGAAGCAAATCCTAAACTATGATAGCACGAGGGGGGGAAAGTTGTATAGTTCCTGTGTGTGCATGCGCACACATGCTTTGGTTTTTAGAGGCTGTTGCAAACATATCTTCTAAATGTACTTGTAGTTTTGGAGGGAAAAATTGAAACCTAATTTCAGCTGCTGCATAGACTTGTGGCAGTCTGTCTTCTTAGAATGGAAATACTCAATGTAGTTTTGTAGAGTTATTTAAATAAGGTCAAAAGGAAATGGTAAATTGATATTTTTCATCTAACTTTTCCATTATAGGACAAATTTGTCTGTATGCTATATGACTTGAAATATTCGTATTGAACTGCTGGTCATTTCTATTTTGTGATTGGAAATGATGAAAAGGGAAGATTGCATTTTACAGGGGTAAGCAGGATATATGATAGATACTCTTAGTCATCATGAAGACAATGTATATACCCCATATAAAGCTCATGGGGCTGATTTAAAGGTAGAAGATCAAAGCTGGCATGCTGAAATGTGTACACATTTGGGAGCAACATTTTCATTTGTAGTGAGTGCAGTTTCAAACTTCTAGATGCCTATTTGCAAATGCCTGCTGTGCATGTATAAAAGCTTTATGTGCAAAAGCAACTCTAGACATGCAAATGTGCACGTACCTTCTTGCGTGCAAACCTCAGGCTTTTGTATTCACAAATATTGCCAATGAAGTATTAGACTGCATCATTAGTTGGGATAAGCTGGGATTTTACAACAATAAAAAAAAATTTTGAAGTATCATAACAAACATTAGACGCTTTAAATATGAGATTACTGATCTTTTAGGGGCTGCTGCTAAATCTGAAGTTAATAAAAACTATCTCAGCACCATATATCTAGTTAAAAATAGGTCTAGTTTTACTCATGGAAGTATGATGCTCTTGACATTATACGGTGAGCATATGCAGTCATTGGCTCTTGGAATGTCAGAATAGCGTGCCCTTGTTGCCAAGAAGGCTAACGGCATTTTGGGCTGTATAAGTTGGAGCATTGCCACAGATCGAGGAACGTGATCATTCCCCTCTATTCGGCACTGGTGAGGCCTCATTTGGAGTACTGTGTCCAGTTGTGGGGCCCACACTACAAGAAGGGTGTGGAAACATTAGAAAGAGTCCAGTGGAGGGCAACAAAAATGAATAGGGAGCTGGAGCACATGAATTATGAGGAAAGGATGAGGGAACTGGTATTATTTAGTCTGCAGAAGAGAAGAATGAGGGGGGATTTGATAGCTGCTTTCAACTACCTGAAAGGGGGTTCCAAAGAGGATGGATCTAGACTGTTCTCAGTGGTAGCAGATGACAGAAGAAGGAGTAATGGTCTCAAGTTGCAGTGGGGGAGGATTAGGTTGGATATTAGGAAAATCTTTTTCACTAGAGGGTGGTGAAGCACTGGAATGGGAGGTGGTAGAATCTCCTTCCTTAAAGGTTTTTAAGGTCAGGCTTTGACAAAGCCTTGGCTGGGATGATTTAGTTGGGGATTGGTCCTGCTTTGAGCAGGGGGTTGGACTAGATGACCTCCTGAGGTCCCTTCCAAACCTGATATTCTATGATTGTATGAAGTTATTTTTTTAAAATCTATTTAAGTATAATGTATCAGCAATAAAACTTGATTTAAATTATTCATATTTTTCATATTTAAAATAAAATTGTTTTAACTAGAATTTTAACTCTGCATTTCCTCACTTATCAGTTCCTATTTATTAATTACAAAAACAATGGTAAGAGGTTTCTTGATGGCCTTGCTGTTGGTGTGGAAACTGATTTTCCAAAATTACAGTGTACAATGTTGTTGCTTCATAAAAGATAGGGCTTACATTTCTCTCTCTGTTCCTCAGACTCCATGCCTTCTTTATATATATATATATATATATATTATATATATATATATATATATATTCCTTTCTACTTATCTGTAGTAACTTTGCTACTCAATCAGGGTCACCATCTCATGTTACCTTAATTAAAATGTGTTCATTAGCCCAGTGGAACTCTCCCAGTGGACCTTGCTGATGAATATTCAAGGTGTATGTGACATCCACAAAAGTGCTTAGCTGCAGGAAACAGCATATTTTTAGAGTATGATCAGCCAGGTAAAGTTGTTCTTTCGTCAAAATGTTCCTAACTGCATATTCTGGTTGGGGTGCAATGTTTGTAGTACCTAACAGAACTGGAATAATCTCTCGCTTGCTGGTGCAATTCCACTTTAAGCTCACCTGAATAAATGCCATGGTTCTTTTAAGAACAAGGATACAAGGTAGAAGAAGTATCTGAAATTAAACAAAGCGTGTACTGTAACTATAAAAGAGTGAGTGGTGGTACAGGCCTCTTAAAACCTAAGAGGGGGGCCTTGTCATGGTACACTCATGTACTAGCTTCTCTGCAGTATGGAAGCTGTGCTGTGGATGTCTCCTTTTGGGTCTGCACCGGCTATCACAGGGTGACAAACAAAAATAAATTTAAATGGTCCCTTAAAGTTTGCAGGGAAGAGTTAAGGGCAGAAAAAAGCAAAATGAGTTGGTGCAACAAAAATGGTTAAGAAGAATGATTGCTTTTACATCTATATCAGGGCAAAATGAAGAGCTAGAGAGAGAATCTGAAATTTAAGAAATAAAAATAGCAGACACACTCAATTCTTTTTAAAAATCTGTATTTCACTTAAAAAACAAACAACTAGGTCTCTTCTATGTGAGTGGGTGAAGCAAATGTACCAGGTGTGATGGGATCAGCTATATACAACTACTACTACACTTCCCTTTCCTCTCTTTCATTTTAACTTTGGCTTTTCAGAACTATTTGGAAAGCATTACACAAAGTCAAATGTCAGGAAAATTGTATTCAAAACCTTGAACGTAGTTGTTTAGTAATAACTTCCAGTCAGCTTCAGAAAGAGTATCACACAATTTCTTAGTAAGCAATCATTTATGGTTAATAGGCACTAAAACATTGCAAATGGCATTTACAATATTTTACTAAACCTTTAAAACTAAAGCTCTTAGGAAGCAAATTTACTCCTGTTTCTTCCTATATAGACTTCCACCCTTCTGTTGCTGTAATTGTTCACATTCATTAAATTAGTTTGGGTTGTAATATCTGCATTCTAATATAGCATAATGTTTACACTTTTATACTTGTGAATAAACAAACACATTTCCCCCCTCTGATCTTCTTTCAGATTTCTCAGTATGTAATGCAGCCTAAATTGTAGTGTGTCATCTGAATGTCTTCTCATGTTGAAAGACAACAGCAAAAAAAAATATATAAACACCAAATGTTTGTCTTGTTTGAAACCAAAAGTCTGGTGTAGAGCTTCTGTGTCTGGAAAAATTCGGGAAAATCATTTTTTCATTGGAATTTATAGAGTCACCAAAATCAAAACATTTTACAGAGATAGTTTGATATTGATGATGATGTGACAGAACCTAGGCTGCCTCTGAGCTGGGAGACCAGGGCTTCCAGGGTCTGTAGTTCTGTGGCAGTCTGCCTAGCAGGGCTTAATTTCCTTTCCGGGAAGAATTTTCAAATGTTGGGAATTTGTTCCAATTTAGAACAAAATCAGATTTTGAAATCTCAAAATCCCTCCCGAAACAGAATTACCTTCCTTGACCAGCTCTTGTTTGGTGGCTCTTGCTAGGTAACAGTGTTTAAGTCCATTGTTAAAAGGTTGGCTTGCCCTTTTCAGCTTGGTAGTCTGTAAAACTAAGAAATCTGTATCTTATAGCCACGCATCATATGTAATGATGGAGGGGAGAAGATTTGAGAGTCAAATATGCGTTTGTAAAGGGTGTTACTGTTTTTCAAATGTATGTGTCTGGAATATTGCACACCAGCAACAGCATATTTGTACTGGGTTTGGGGTTTTTGCTGCTCTCACTGAAGTTAATGGTTGCAAGATTAAGCCCATCATATTTATCAAATCATTTCTAGACATGGAGCAGAAGTTAAAATTTACTTTTTAAATTCTAATAGTAAATGGCCTTTGAAGTGAACAATGGGACCCATTATATATTTTGTTTTGTTTTCAGATGGGTGGTAAAGTGTGGAATCAAACTAGAAGTCCTACACTAAAAAGATCCATCCACCTTTTGAAATGTGAGATTTTCTGCTGTGGAATTGTTACTATAGAAAAATCAGGTAGAAAACTGGAGCCCCAGTAATTTTGGGAGCTGTATTCCACAGCCTATAAGATATAAAGAAAGCAATATTTCCTATGTTTGGGGCCTGAGGATAGGGAGAGTTCAGTTAAAAAAACTGATTTTGATTATTAGTAATCTTTTTCTTGAAAATTTGATTTAGCAGCCTCTGTTTGTGTGGTCTAAGAAGTAATTACAATTTATACTCCATGGATGATTGCTACATTTGGCAATGAGATTAACATTCATGAGCAAAGAAGTCAGTGGAACATTTCAACACGTGTGAAAGATCCATTTAGCTGACTCCTTAAATTGTTAGAATGCTAAGAAAACTTTCAAGCAATGTTACACAAGGAGTCCAACAGGCAGGTCTTCTCCACGTTTTAGAACTGACAGCTTTAGGGATGCTTAACTTTTAGGATTGATAAACTGTAGCATTTTCTAACCATAATCTTAAATTAATCTTCATATTTCTAATGAAAAAATGAAGATTGTTAATTTATTGTATTTTGCATAAAGCCAGTGCTTGCCTATAGACTGGGAAAACTTTTTTTAAAACAATATATTTGTAAAAAGAAAATAGTCAAATGAGCATGGAGAATAACCTTAACAAATGATGACCTCATTTGAAACTATGAAATCTGAGTAGCACACTATACTTCAGTCTCCCCCTATGACTTTAGAAAATTACTAACTCACTCTTCATAAGCACCATTGCAGTATACTTTCTCAGGTCACCTTACCTCATAAATATATATCTACAGCTGCACTCATAGTACACAACATATGTGTCCACTTGCCCCAGGCCCAAAAACCTCTGGCCATTTAACATCTAATCATACATAGGAAAATAGAAAAGGAGTACTTATGGCACCTTAGAGACTAACAAAGAGCTGTAGCTCACGAAAGCTTATGCTCAAATAAATTTGTTAGTCTCTAAGGTGCCACAAGTCCTCCTTTTCTTTTTTGCGGATACAGACTAACACGGCTGCTATTCTGAAACCTGTCATAGGAAAATAATTATTCTTATTAATCATTTATAGAGTAAAACATTAAATTGGTTATTTTAGAGAGGAGGAGAATAAATAAATATGTGTGTGTGTACACGCATTGTGCTTAGTAAAACATGATAGAATTTTTTATAAAGCAGAAGAGATCTCAGTATAAAATGAGAGTATTTTCCCCACCTCTCCAGGAAACTAAGAAGAGGTCTTTTAGAAATCCATAAAACAGAATTCAACTTAATTCAGTTACTGTGAAAATAAATGTCATGAAGAGTGTTTGAATTAATTTCTTCTTTGGTCCATACATGATTGGTGTGACACTGCAATAGACGTCACTAACTGTTGGGAAGAGGAAGGCCAAAGTATCTTCTCAAAAGAGCAGGGTTAATTTGTTCTTGGCAGAAAATTCGTTTAGAATTCAGCCTCCTCAGATTTATATCACTGTAATTTACATTTTTAAAAAAATCTGATTGCTGATTTAGGCTGCCCTGCAAAAATAATGATGATATTTCTGAGCATCTTTTAAGAAACTGATCTTCGTTTTTAAAGTATAGATGCTGTTTATATTTTTTTCTTCCGTTAGCTTATTCGTAGCTTGCTTATTTTTATTTGGGGTTATAAAACTCTAAAATATGAAAACCACAACTTTTCTGGTATGTTGCACACAAGTTTTGAGAGGACCATGACTCTTAATGGTTGGGTTCAAACTGACTCATTCAAATCAGAGCATGGGAATTTCTATAATGGGTCACACTCGAGGTCCAACTAGTCCAGTATCCTGTTTCTAACAGTGGCCAGCAGGAGATGCTATAGTGTAGAGGAAGGTGTAAGAACCTTGCAGGAGACCAATGTGGGTTGATCTGCCTCCCACTCGACCCCCCACCCAGAACTAGTCTCATCCTTATCTCTAATAGTTGAAGATTGGTTTAGACCGTGAAGCATGAGGTTTCATATCCCTTCCAAAAATTTTAATCATTAATTATAACTGATTATTCTTGTTATACATATAAATGTCCAACCCCTTTTTGGTTTTTGCTACATTCTTGGCCTGCATGACTTACTGTGGCCACAAACTCCACAGTTTTATCACTTTGTTGTGAAAAAAGTATTTCCTGTTACTAGTTTTGAATTTCCCACTTTTAAAATTTAATTAAATGCCCCACATTCATTGTATGTTCTTATGTTATCAGACAGGAAGAATTGAAGTTTTGGATCTCCCTTCTTTAGGCCATTCATTATTTTATATATTTTTATCATGTCCCCTCTTTTTCATCTTCTTTCTAAACTAAACAATCCCAACTTTTCAATCTCTTTTCATATCAGGGTGTTTCTATGCCCTTGATCATTCTTGTCACTTTTTTCCTCTGAACTCATTCTACTTATACAATAACCTTTTTTTGCGGCGGGGTGACCAATAGAGCAGGGCAAATTTTTTTGGCTCCAACTTTTCTTTGCCCCAAAATCCAGATTTGGGTTGGCCAAAACATTTTATAAATTCGGGTTGATTTTTGCAAATTGTTTGTCGGGTGTGGGGGAGGAATAATTTTTTGGGGAAATGTCAGAATGGTCATTTCAATATTTCCAAAACATGGCAGTTTTCAGGCTAGATTCACAAAATGGTGGTGGTACACTTTTGCCCAATAGCCATAAATCCCAATAGTTAGAGCGGGGGGTGGGGTGGGGGGAGCATATACCTATTTTGTGTAGTTTAAGCCCTCAACAAAAAGTTTATGATGATCAACAGATGGTAGCAGTGGTACTATAAGAAGCAATATGGGATGTTTGACCTCTGGGAGGTATTCATGGACAGAGGACAGTTGTCGTGGGATGGACTCCATCTGAGTAGGGAGGGAAATAGACTTCTGAGATGGAGGCTGGCACAACTCATTAAAAGAGCTTTAAACTAGAAACTCAGGGGAAACAGTTAGGAGATGCTCATGTAATTTCCATGACAGATTTTAACATTGAGAGGGAGGAAAATCAAGTAAGAATGGATACAGCAATGGAGAAGGGAAAAGCAGTGGGTAGGAGAATGGATACTAAGAAGAAGGATAGTGCTGATACCAGTCATATAGGCAATACTGGCAGTAGAATGACTGTACCGAGCAAGGAATGTGGGTGAATCCAAGCAGGAACAATTAAGATGTTTGTATACCAATGCAGGGAGCCTAAGTAACAAAATGGAGGAACTAGAACTACTGGTGCAGGAAGTGAAACCAGATATTATATGGGTGACAGAAACATGGTGGAATGGTAGGCATGACTGGAGTACAGATATTGAAGGGTATGTGCTCTTCACGAATGACAGAAATAAAGGCAAAGATGGTGGAGTAGCATTGTATATTAACTATGAGATAGACTGTAAAGAAATTAGAAGAAATCGAATGAATAAGATGGAGTCTGTTAGGGCCAATATCTTTGAAGAAGAAAGCTACTAAACATTCCCCTGATATAGAGCTTAGGGTTTGCTACAGACCACCAGGATCCAATTTGGATATGGATAGAGACCTCTTTCATGTTTTTAATGAAATATATACTACTGGGAATTGTGTGATTATGGGAGACTTTAACTTCCCAGATATAGATTGGTGGACAAGTGCTTCTAATAATAGTAGGGCCCAGATTTCCCTGGATGTGAGGGATAGACTGATTTCTTCACCAAATAGTTGCTGAACCAACAAGAGGTGATGCCATTTTAGGTTTCGTATTCACGAGTAGTGAGGACCTCATAGAAGAACTGGTTGTACAGGACAACCTTGATTTCAGTAATCACGAGCTAATTCAGTTTAAACTAAATGTAAGGATAAACAAAAATAGATCTGCAACATGGGTCATTGATTTTAAAAGAGCTAACTTTAAACAGTTAAGGGAATTAGTTAGGGAAGTGGACTGGACTGAAGAACTCCAGGATCTGAATATGGAGGAGGCTTGGAATTACTTTAAATCAAAGTTGCAGAAGCTACCTGAAGCTTGCATCCCAAGCAAGGGGGAAAAATTCATAGGGAAGGAATGCAGACCAAGCATCTCAACAGATGATTAAGAGAAAGCAGAAAGCCTTTAAGGAATGGAAGAAGGGAAGGATCAGCAAGGAAAGCTATCTCTTGGAGGTCAGAAAGTGAATGGATAAAGTAAGAACTGCAAAAGTCAAGCAGAGTTGAACCTTGCAAAGGGAATTAAAGCCAATAGTAAAAGATTCTATAGCCATATATATAAGAAGAAAACAAGGAAAGAAGGGAAACAAGGGACCGCAAAGCACTGAGGAAGGGATGGAGGTTAAAGATTATCTAGGCCTAGTCCAACACCTAAATAAATATTTTGCCTCAGTTTTTAATGAGGCTAATGAAGAGCTTAGGGGTAGTGGCTGGATGGCTAATAGCAACAAGGATATGGAGGTAAAAATTAGCATATCCAAGATGGATGTGAACTCAAAAGGCTTAATGGGACTAAATCAGAGGGAGGGTCGGGCTGGATAATATCCATCCAAGAAGATTAAAGGAACTGGCACATGAAATTGCAAGCCAATAGCAAGGATTTTTAATGAATCTGTAAACTCGGGGGTCACACCCTATGACTGGAGAATTGCTAATATCGTTCCTTTTTTTAAGAAAGGGAAAAAATGTGATTCAGGAACCAATAAGCCTGTTAGTTTGACCTCCAATTATATGCA
Organism: Dermochelys coriacea; assembly: GCF_009764565.3. Lineage (NCBI taxonomy): Eukaryota > Metazoa > Chordata > Testudines > Dermochelyidae > Dermochelys > Dermochelys coriacea. The sequence goes on along the minus strand of NC_050068.2, from coordinate 188,304,888 downwards.
AGGTCTTGGAACAAATTTTGAAAGAGAAAATAGTTAAGGACAGAGGTGAATGGTAATTGGGATAAAATACAACACGGTTTTACAAAAGGTAGATCATGCCAGACCAACCTGATCTTCTTATTTGAGAAGATAACTGATTTTTTTTAACAAAGGAAATGCAGTAGATTTCATCTACCAGGATTTCAGTAAGGCATTTGATAAGGTTCTACATGGGAAATTATTAGTTAAATTGGAGAAGATGGGGATTAATATGAGACTTAAAAGGTGGATAAGGAACTAGTTAAAGGGGAGACTGCAATGGGTCATATTGAAAGGAGAATTATCAGGCTGCAGGGAGGTGACAAGTGGAGTTCCTCAGGGTTCGGTCTTTGGATCAATCATATCTAACATTTTTATTACTCACCTTGGCACAAAAAGTGGGAGTGTACTAATAAAATTTGCAGATGACACAAAGTTGGGAGATATTGCCAATACTGAGGAGGACCGGAATATCATACAAGAAGAACTGGATGCACTTATACTAGAGTAATAGAAATGGGATGAGATTTAATAGTGCAAAGTGCAAGGTCATATGTTTAGGGGCTAAGAACAAGAATTTTTGCTATAAGCTGAGGACTTATCAGTTCGAAGTGGCAGAGGAAGTGAAAGACCTGGATGTACTGGTTGATCACAGGATGACACTGAGCTGCTAATGTTATGCCATCATGAAAAAAGCTAATGCAGTCTAGGATGCATCAGGCGAGGTATTTCCAACAGAGACAGGGAAGTGTTTGTACCATTATACAAGGCAATGGTGAGACCTCATCTGGAATGTGTGTGCGCAGTTCTGGTCTCCCATGTTTAAGACAGATGAATTCAAACTGGAACATGTGCAGAAAAGAGCTACTAGCATGATACGAGGAATAGAAAACCTACCTTACGAGAGGCGATTCAAAGAGTTTGGCTTGTTTAACCTAACCAAAAGAAGGCTGAGGGGAGATATGGTGGCTTTCTATAAATACATCAGAAGGATAAATACCAGGAGCTATTTAAGTTGAGCACCAGTGTGGATAAAAGAATAAATGGACATAAATTAGCCATTGACAAGTTTAGGCTTGAAATTAGACAAAGGTTTCTTACTTTCAGAGGACTGAAGTTCTGGAACAGCCTTCCCAGGGGAGCAGTGGGGGCAAAAAGCCTAACTGGCTTCAAGGCTTGATAAGATTATGGGGGGGTTGGTATAATGGGATTGCTTACTATGGCATGTGGCCCATCAGTGACTGCCAGCAGCAAAACATCTCCCAATGGCTGGAGATGGGACACTAGATGGGGGCAGAGGGTGGGGGGCTCTGAGTTACTACAGAGAATTCTTTCCCAGGTATCTGCCTTGTGGGTCTTGTCCACATGCTCAGGGTCTAACTGATCACCATATTTGAGATCTGGAAGGAATTTTCCCCTGGGTCAGACTGGCAGAGACCCTGGGTTTTTTTGTTTTTTTTTTTTGCTTTCCTCTGCAGCATGGGGCACAGGTCACTTGCAGTTTTAAACTAGTGTAAATGGTGGATTCTCTTTAACTCAAAGTCTTTAAACCATAATTTGTGGACTTCAGTAAGACAACCAGCGGTTAGGGGCCTACTATAGCAGTGGGTGGGTGAGGTGGGGCCTTGAATGTGAAGGTCAGACTAGATGATCGGATGGTCCTTTCTGAACTTAAAGTCTATGAGTCTATTAATTTTAGGCATCCAAATTTGAAATTTTTGGCTTAAATATTTCTAAAAATTGGGAATTTAAAAATACAGTCAATTAAAATTTCTACTTAGTCTTATACAGCAGTATTCTCTTTTCATTTAGAGATAATGATATGATATGGCTTTTAATAACTACAGTGTCAATGAAGTTTAGCAAACAAAAGTGAGTGCAGGGGTTGGCAGCCTCCGGCACGCGGCCCATGAAGGTAATCTGCTGGCAGGCCGCATGACATTTTGGTTACATTGACTGTCCACAGGCACGTCCCCCTGCAGCTCCCAGTGGCCGTGGTTCGCCATTCCTGGCCAATGAGAGCTGCAGGAAGGATAGTGTAAAATTAATGCCTCTGTGACAACAATGGAAGAATCTTCTGTAGGAGTTGGATCTGTTGATTTTTTTGGCTGGTTGGGCAGTTGCAGTGGTGCAGAACAGCCAGAACAAGGCTGCAGATCTGACCCAAACTTTAATGATGGATGTATATGTTTTTATTGTGTGTTTTGTGTATTACTTTATAGTTAGAGCTTCATCTATTGTAAATATTTTAGACTTTTTAATGTAAAATGTACAGTCTGTTTTCCCCTTAATATACATTGTGGAGAATAATAAATTTTTTGGTGTATTATTGGGTTTGTGCAACTGAAAATGTTATGTGCATAAAATGTTCTGGACATTTAGGTTTATTACTCTGGCAGTCATGGTTTATTGAATGAGATTTCAGATTCTTTAGAGAGACAAAGTGGGTGAGTTTGTAAAATAAACCAGAATTCCTTCATTTATATTTTTGCCCCTTTCTGATGAGTGAGTCTTGTTAGAATTTAATTTTTTTGAAACTGGCTGTTGTATTTGAATTCTTCTTCATTGCAAATGGAAGCAATCTGAACATATTTCCCAGTGAGATTTGCCCCTTCACAACACAGAGATGTTTTTATTTTTTTGCATAATGATTTTCTGATCTTGAATTATTTGCACTTTTTTCTTTTATCATTTCAGTAGATATTATTTGTTTTAATTCTCCATTGGAATAGATGCCAAGATGTGGAAATAAGTTTTTAACATTAACCTAGTAAACTGAATCTAGTAAACTGAAGACTGTATTTTATCAGAGTGGAAAACACATGGCATAGATTATCTAACCTGCAGTTAGATTTTTAAGTGTGCCCACTGTAAGTATTCCAGTTCCACTACTGTTTCTATCCCACTATTAATACAGTCAGATATTCATTGCACTATTAGCGATATAAATGAAATACATGCTCCTCTCTTTCAGATAATTCCCTGCTTATTCCACTTGGGTGCACCAGGTCCCAGCACTATTTCAGCACATTTCAGGCATATTCCCCACTGAGCTGGCATGTGCTCCTAGATTAGCATGCCACAAGCGCTTTTCCATCATTCAGTATTATGGTATTCTCTTTAATGCACTAATGTGTAATGCTAGAGATGATGCTTATGTGTTTAGGGGTTGTGAGTGTGGTAAGTAGGTCACTGTTGTTCTTTAAACACTCTTCGTCAACCCCAAAGCTTTTGGTGTAATAATTATAATTGTTCTTATTACACATACACAAACACTATATGAAAAGAATGGTATGAAAGGAGCAAAGTCAAGCACCCAAAAGCTGGAAAAATCCAGAGTTAAGGTTGCTTGTGCAGCCTTAGTTCAGCCTCCTTCTGCTCTGCATCATATTAGATCTGGTCAGAAATTTTCAGACAAAACTGTTGAAAAAGACTGTTTTTTGTTAAAACTGAAAAGTTTTGTGGAAATGGTTCAGTTACAACAAACTTTTGCTGAAACATACACAGAGTTCTGTTGGAATCCTGCCTGGTTTCCTGCCACTCACCTGGCGGACTGCTGGGAAGCTCGGACTTCTTGGATATGTGGCTCCTGCTACGTGGACTGTCCTGAGGTAGGAAACACCAATGCTTCCGGGGTCCTTGCTGTGGAGCTGGGAGCCTGCCAGTTCTCTTTGTCCCAATCTATTCTTTTTCCTCCCCCATCCAGTTTTTGTTCCTTCTGCATTTGAATCAGATAATTTCCTCCTCTACACTGCCTGGGTGCCAGCAGGGGGTGATCGAGAGGACAGGAGAGACAGGGTCCCAGCTGTCAGTTCAGATGCCCAGCTCCACCCCAGCTCAGAGAAGCTGTTGCATGGGAAGTTTGGTTTCACTCCCATGGCCCTGGGCAGAAGAATACTCATTTGCTCTGTAGGGATGGTGCATGTGCAGCATTAGGAACTGTTTCAGGGTTGAGTATGCTCAGAGTTCAGAAGCTTTGGAGATTTTTAGCTGCTAAAATTAAACAAGTCTCTGCTGAGCATGTGCAAACTGTGATTTTGTCAAAGGCTTAAAACTTGGCCAGATTTGGGCAGATTTTCAAAGGGCTGGTAAGAAACATGTCCCTGACACAAAGATCACCTCCTGCCAAATTTTAAGACCCTTCTCCAAAATATAGGGGTACTGGAGCTTTTTGAAAGAGGTCACGAGAATTTTTCTAGCCTTGTTCTTGGGAATAGCTGAACTAATTTGGCTGAAAATTCCCCCCAAAAAATTCAGCCTAAGACAGACACCCACTATGTAAAAAGTCAGCCCAAAGCGTTAAAGCTTGGCAATGTTATAAGCCTCTGAAAACAAGATCTTATAATAGGAAGTGTCAGGCAACCTTAACAACAGGCAGCACTACCAGTCCCACCTATAATTATATGAACTACATGTGCAGGAACTTTTTGCCAAGAAGCCAAATGTTCCTTGGGTTTTCCTAGTCATGCATCTACAATCACTCAGGAGAAGAATCCAAGAACTGCTTCCCCTGTCAGGCTGCATTCAGCTCAACCCATTTCTGCTTACTCATTTTGGAATGGCACTTGTCTTCTTCAGCTTACCAAGCAACTGTTGCCCTTCAAAGGAAGTTGTGCTACTTTGTCCATATCCTCACCTTCGTGAGGAATATTTGATGCTTTCTATCTCATCTCCCTCCTTTACACCTTGATTTTTTTAATAATCATGTAATTTACATCAGAAAGTCTTGTATTTATGATTCTAACTCCTTTTACTCCATTTCTTACCTTTATTATATTGGACATGCAGTTTGCACTCTAAAAACAAATGATCTTTTACATAATTACTATGAGCAACAAAATGCTTAAGTATCTTAAGGGGAAGATTTGATTTGGGTAATCATACCCTGAAGTTGGTGCTATGACACTGAAAAGAGATGGATAAATAGGAATTAAATTCATACTTACAGCAGCTCGTTCTTATCATTTTATACACCTCCATTATGAACTATGGAGATTAAAAATTTAAAATATGATTGCTAGTGTTCTAAAATAGTCTTTTATTATTGGCTCCTCTTCTTGGCTGGAGTAAAAGGATAAATAAAATACCTCAAACCAGCACTTCTGTCTCCCTTTCTCTGGGCAAAATTCATTATAAAATTTCATAATCAGAATTTGTGGCTCTTTGTTACATCTGCTGAGAGCAAGAACTGAGTCTTCAGCCCAGTTTTCCAGCTGTGCAATATAGCTGGGGGAATTCATACTCTGTATTCAATATCAAAGGACAGATAAGCTAAGCAGCTGAGCAACAAGGAGGAGGAGCAGGGATTTGAGCAGTCTGTGGGAGAGGACTCCTGCTAGTGCAAGTTATTAATTCCTACTGCATATGTTTCACAGGGTGACAAATAACAGCTGATGAAACACCACTTGCATACAATTCACTGGAGTACAACAGAAGTGAATAGTGTAAAATAAGCTATATTGGCAGCTGAATGCAAGTATACAAATCAAACTGTTTTTTCCCCCACCATTGTGGTATACAGGCTACAACTGGGGACTATGGGACACAACAATAATCTACCCAGTCCCTTTTACTACAGGTTGATGCCTGAAATAACTTTTCTGGTTCAGAGCCTCCATTCCTTAAACCACCATCAAAATGTGTAATATGAATATGTGTAGGGTCTAGTAGTTGGACATACCTCCTCTAAGCTTAGGATCTTCCCCTTTATCCTAGAGATAAGAGCATCTCTTTCTGAATGTGGATTTGCAGTTACTCTGCTTCTTGTTGGGAAACGTGATTTCAATGATGTGAACTTTAGCTCTGTCTCAAAGACCAGCACATCTCTGTGCTGATGTGAGGCCTTGGTCTCATACACCTACCATTCAGTAAACATTAATTTTAAAACAAGAATGCAAATGGCATCCTAATCAAATGTAGTCTGTACACAAATCAGCCCCATGTGAACTGTTCAAAATTTAGATCCTGACCACTGTACACATGTGAATTTTTAATAGTCACTTATCTGTTGGATCCACTGATTGTTCAGTCAGCCTCTCATAATCAGCCAATGTCTGCCAGTTCCCTACAAGGCTTTCACTTTGTGTCTCTTGGGATAGGAGTGAGAAAAAGTGAAGCATCATATGGGAGTTTTTCAGTGATATAAAGTAACCTTGCAAAAACTGACTGCAATGGCTGTAAAGCCAAAATTTCTTGTGAAAATGAAAGTACCTAGCATTACGTCAACTCTTTTTTTAAAAAAAAAAAAAAGTTGAAATTTAAGCATCAGATGCTCATGCTAGCAGGGACAAATGGCATATTATCAAAGATAACATCTGTATCAGGCTTTGAAGACAGTACCATAATAATGATGAAAGCTTTTATTGAATTGTAAAGTGTTCCATTGCAGGGATTGGCAAACTTTTTGGTCTGAGGGCCACATCGGAGTTCCAAAACTGTATGGAGGGCTGGGTAGGGAAGGCTGTGTCTCTGCAAACAGCCTGGCCCCCATCCCCTATCTGCCCCCTCCCACTTGCTGCCCCCTGACTGCCCCCCTCAGAACCGCCAACCCATCCAAATCCCTCTGCTCCTTGTCCCCTGACTGCCCCCTCCCAGGACCCCCCCCAACCTCCCCCAGGACCCCACCCCCTATTCAACCCCCCATTCTCCATCCCCTGATCGCCCCCACAGAACCTCCGCCCCATCCAACCGCCCCCTGCTCTCTGTCCCCTAACTGCCCCCCGTTATCCCCTACCCCTTATCCAACTCCCTCCCTCTCTCCCCCTTATCACGCCACTCAGAGCAACAGGACTGGCTGCCGTAAGTAGTACACTGTAAGTAGCACATTCCTATGGGGAGTAATTTAATAAAGTATACCTGGCGGCTCTCGCAGCCGCACTGCCCGGCAGGAGCTCTCAGCCCCGCTGCCCAGAGCACTGGCAGTACAGCGAGCTGAGGCTGCGGGAGAGGGGCCAGGGGCTAGCCTCCCCGGCTGGGAGTTCAAGGGCTGGGCAGGATGGTCCCGTGGGCCAGATGTGGCCCACGGGCCATAGTTTGCCTACCTCTGTCCTATTGGGTTTTTTGCACAAATTATGTAATTTTTTATTAATGATGATATGAGGATATGAAATTTCCTAGCTCATCTGAACAGCATTTACAAGCCATATATAATCCAAACTTATCCCCTCCTTAGGGTTTGGCTTTATTGATAGCTGAAACAACACTAACAGAACATAAAGCTCAGCTTACACTGCCCCCCTCAAGCTTTGCTCTTCCTGGATTTTCCCTGCCAAGACCTATCACGTTCACCTTTGTTATATCCTGGTAGGGTTAACAATCCACATCTGCCCCAGTGAGAAAGCACAATATTTACTTTCTGCATAATTCTGACATGTGCTAACAAGGTGAGAAATAGAGAAGTTCTAACTAGAGCTGGGGGACTTTTTTCAGATAGTTTAGCTGCTGAAAAATGAAGTTTGGGGTCAACCAAAACTATTTGTGAATTCAACTCCCTTCCCCTCCCCTCCAGCTTCACCCCCTCCCCCCCGAATGTTACTCCATGCATCCTTATGAGGCCATGCCCCAAAGATTGAAGACCTCTGCTATAGATTAATTCTCTCTCTGTCTCACCAAATGTGTATTTAAGTTGTTATACAAAGTGGAACAGTTTAAACAGGAGAGATTCCCACTCCAGTGCATAGCCCAGTGGTGAGGGCACTCCACTGCAATGTGGAAGATCCAAATTCAAGTCCCTGCTCCAAATCTGTTAGAGGTACTTCATCAGCCCTATCTTGACAAGCAAAAAAAGTGTGTTTTTTCAGTTGTCTCTGGCTATCTTAGGTACTATAATATTTGAGCACCTCACAATCTTTAATGTATTTATCCTCACAACACCCCTGTGAAATAGGGAAGTGCTATTATCTCTATTCTTATAGCTAGAGCAACTGAGGAACAGAGAGATTGACTCATCCAAGGTGTCACAGGAGGTTTGTGGTAGAGCAGAGAATTGAACGTAGGTTTCCTAAATGGCACACTAGTGTCTTACTACTAAACCAGCTTTCCTTTCTGGTGTTAAAAGCCTATGCTAAAATGTGACCAGCTAACAGGGTTTCAGATGTGCTAGCTTGTGTCTTGATAGGTCCTTACAATTGCATTAAGCTAACACAATGATAAAACACACCTTTTATACACACCAATACAGGGTCTGAGACAAACATGCTTTTTAAATAATCATGAAATAATCATAGTCATGATTTCATAAAAAGATGTGTAAAGGGGTTATAGCTGATCCAATATTTACTAATTTTCACAAAGATAAAGTGTTTTTCAGACATGATCCCAAAGGGTTTTTTTTAAACCAAAAATAGTGTCTGAGTTTCATTTCAATCATACAATTAATATACTAGATTTCTTTCTGAAGCCTCTTGCTAATAAAGTAGAGTGTACATTACATACTTTAGATGCACAAGGGGGCACTTAAGCTGCTAGGTGAGTTCTTGCTTACAACATAGATAGAACTACATTTTAGAGAGTCATTTAGACTTTTTGTTTCTTATGCATATAAGTCATCATGTATTCACTCAGACTATTTCCAGATGGGGCTAAACAATGCATTGTGCAGTGTTATAGTTAGCTGAAATTCCTAAGCCAATTGTTGTACAGTCTCATTTTACTAGAGCTGCTGCAGCATCCTTGGCTTCACTTGAACGTGTTCCTATTAGGTTTCAGAGTAGCAGCCATGTTAGTCTGTATCCACATAAAGAACAGGAGTACTTGTGGCACCTTAGAGACTAACACGTTTATTTGAGCATAAGCTTTTGAGGGCTACAGCCCATTTCATCATGTGCATAGAATGGAACATGTAGTAAGAATATATATATACACTGTGACAAAGCTCTGTTGTCTCCCAGTCTCAGTGATTAAACAGGGGGCAAAGGTGGGGGGGAGCCCGGGCCTACTCCAGCTACAATAGCTGACCTTTTAGAAACATGACACGTACAATTCCCTGGACTACTTCCCCCACAGCAGCCCTCACTTCCTCAAGCTCCACTTCACCCTTACCTCAGGGCCTCCTTCTTTGTGCCTGATATGGTGTGTACTACTCAGCCTCTCCAACAGCGCAACTTCCTCCCACAGCTCCTGACATGCACACCCACCTGAGTGGCTGGGAGGCTTTTAACTAGTTTCAGCCAGCCCCTGATTGGCTTCAGGTGTCCCAATCAACATAGCCTTCTCCCTGCCTTCTGGAAAGTTCTTAATTGCCCCCAGGTGTCTTAATTGACCTGGAGCAGCTTCCATTTCACTTAAATGAACCACTACTTTCACTGGTACCAGGGATTTGTTTAACCTGGAGCTAATATATCTCCCACTACTTTTCTATAGCCATCTGGCCTTGCCCCATCACAATACATACAGAGAACATGAAAAGGTGGAAGTAGCCATACCAATCATAAGAGGCTAATTAATTAAGATGAGCTATTATCAACAGGAGAAAAAAACTTTTGTAGTGATAATCAAGGTGGCCCATTTAGACAGTTAACAAGAAGGTGTAATTTCCTATTAGGGAAATTTGTAAGGCTGCTACTTGCAAGTGACTACACACGTTCACTAAGCATTATGCGTTGGATCTGGCTTTCTAGATCAAATGCCCCATTTGGCAGAGCAGTGTTACAATCATGATTTAATCAGGACTCTTTCCCACCTCGGTTTTTTTTTTTTCAGCACTGCTTGTCAAATTATCCGTAAGTAGGAATATGCAGAGCTACTTAAAGAAGAAATGAAGGTTGCTTATTTGTAACTGGAGTTCTCTGAGATGACTCAGATATTCACACTTCCCACCCACCTTCCCCTTTCTCAGAGTCCTATCACGGTCTTTTGGTTGGCAGTGGAAGGAACCAAGGTGGTAGAGGGCACACTGCCCCTTGTACAGCCTCAACCTGGCGCTATTCAGAGAATACTGAGGGGAGGAGAAAGGGCGCACGTGCACTTTAGCAGGCAGGATTTCTACTATGAAGTGCCACCAGGCAGCACAATACCCATAAGTGTAAATATGTAGAGTAATCTTGATGGATTCCAGTTACAAGTGATCTTCATTTCAATAACTATATCCCATGCTGTCACAGTAAGTGGAAAATATTGTGGAGGATGAGGGAGTTAGTTATAAATATCATGTGCCCTCAAGGTATCTGTTTGAATTCCAGGAGCTAAATCAAAAGAGGCTGTACAAGGAAAGATAAGGCTGCTGGAGGAAACAATGTGTGGGAAAGTGGAGTTACCAGTTGGGAAATACCCACTATCCAGCTCCATCCAAGCTAGAGTGGTTTACATTTCCCACCAGCCTAGGACTAAAAGGATCCTAAACTTCAGAGATGCTAGGGAAGAAAAGAGGGGTTGAGTGATCTGCCAGAGGCTACCCGAGGTACATCATTGAAAGCTGACAGACAGATTGAGCCTGCTGCAGCAGGACAGACTGCCTCTCCCTGCCAGAGATGGAGTTAGCTTATAAATTCTAGCAAGGAACGTTTAGCATGTAAGTAAGATCCATGTGTGTAGGCCTTTTATTAGTTTTATTCTTTGCTGTATCTAGTTTGTACCTTTGAAGAAAGAATAAACTATGCTTTGTTCTGAAGACACTGTTTCTGTGTTGCTGCAAACTTATACAGTCATAGTCTCCCAAAAGGAAACTATTGCAGCTACGAAAACCAAGTTGATCCTGTCATTAATGTGATTGGGAATCAGGGCTGCAACCCAGAGATCCAGTCTATGAGTGATTAGACCATGTGGTTCCACCCAGAGTGAGGTGCAGGGCCTAAGGGGTGCGCTTGAGAGGAACTAAAGCACAGTTTGCCCTCTAGCTATAACTTACATCCTGCATGAATCCTCTCCCCCTGCATAGTGTTTGGATTTTCATAATACCTTTAAGAGGAAGTAACTTGCTATGAGTTCTGTGAGTTCTGGGCTTTCATTCAAAGTGATGATTTTAGTGATCATTTGTGGCAGACAGTAACAGCAAATTACTTTTTAACCAGGTTATTTTTCCCTTTCTCATGATTACAAACATTTCAGTTATGGTAACCTACTGAAATGTGGAACAATTATGCTCTTTTAAAATATAGTTATTTGTAAGAGAAATGTGTATAAACATTAAACAATTCCTCTAGGGCTTCTTCGATGACCCCAGCTTAATGGGATATTAGAACCTTTCATCTTCAGCTCTAGTTCAAACATAGCTCAGGTTTACAGCAGCTGTTATTGAAAGTCATTATTCAATTATAGTTGTGTAGTTTTTAAATTTACTGTTATTGGGTCCTTCAAATGTGTTCCTTTGTTCTCATGAACAGAGTCTCAAAAATAACACACTGCAGTCATTTAGTGAAAAATAACTCACCTGTATGATTAAATGTAAACTTTTGTGGTGGCTCTTAAATTCTTCTATCCTGTGGACCATATAACTTTTCTGTGTAAAATGGAATAATTACTAGGGAATTGTTTAATATATGTTAGCTCTGCTTCAGATGAGAAATGTATGTTTGCCTGCTCTTGCAACTCCTAGTCAAAGCACAACTCCACTCAGCTCAGCCACAGCTGCCGGGGAGGAGAAAGTTATCAGTGACAATTTACTCCAGTTGCATAGACATGTTTAGCAAATGCTCAACACTGTTCATTTTTAAAACATATTGTAACAACAATGCTGTCTCAAATTGAAGGATGCAAGACTATGATATTTTAAAAATCTGACAATTTAATGTAACCAGATCTCTCTCACTACAATACTTGTCTTCTCTAGACCTGGCTGCAGACAACATTGCACCCATGAACATGTTCACTTTCCATTCTCCCAGCCTGTCTCATTCCACATCTCCCTGCAAATCAGCTAGTTACAATATTTAACTCCAAGACTTTCCCTCCAACCCACCAATAAAAAGAGAGGATTTCCCTTACAACTAATTAATGACCTGATGTGATTCAGTATTGTTTGTGCTGTTATTCCATAAGTACTACTTCTGCTGGAATTCTGTGCCACTGCACAATGCAGAATTTGTGCAGAATTAATGTTCCCTGCAGAATTTTATTTTTTCCCCCACAGAATTTCGGATTTCTCCTCAGCACTCCCACCTATGCATGGCACCAGGACCGGCTCTAGGCACCAGCAAAGCAAGTACGTGGTTTTGGGGTTTTTTTGTTTGTTTGTTTTTTTTGGCTTGGACAATTGCGCTCTCGGAACTTGGGGTAGCAAATTTTTTGCTTGGGGAAGCAAAAAACCTAGAGCCGGCCCTGCATGGTACTGGCGGCTGGGGTTCCCGCTGTCAGCTTTGAGCGGCTATCAGAGGGAGCTCCAGCCATCCAGGCTGACAGCAGGAGCATGATTATATTGTTAATTTGACATATAAAATATGCCAGATTTTGCAAAATTTAAAAATATTTTGTGCAGAATTTTTAATTTTTTTTGGCACAGAATTTCCCCAGGAGTAAAGGACTTACCACACAGCCTTAAATTTAGAAACAATTGTGTGAGTTGATCTGCTCTTCAGGCATCCTTTCATTAGTCAATATAGTGAGTGGGAAAATACTTTATTAATCATCCATTCAATAAACCTTTGAGAGGGGCCAAGTAGGTAAAAAATGTCACAAGAGATCAGTATGTTTTTATATTTGTAAAAATTTAGTTAATAGAAAATGTGCACTCAGGAATATGCATCATTTTAATGGGTTTGGTAAAACCAATAAAGTTTGTTGTTGTGCACTCCAAATGTTTTCCATTGTTTAGTTCTTTACATAAGGTCTTATCAGGGAGAGCGAGTGCTGTGGGAGAGCTGTGATCCGGGAGTAAGGACTTGCACTGAAATTTGATATCCTCAAACAAAGATATGAACTTTTCAAGGCAATAATAGCTGTGGTTTGGGTAGTAGATCTATTGTGGTTTTATGTTTGTTGATTGGTTTGTTTGGGGGAGAATATAATCTAGCTCTGGGTTATGTGAGGTGAAAATCGTTAGGTGTTGAGTGCTCTTTCAGATTCACTCATTATCTTGTGCTTGAAAACAGTGAATGGTATTGATGAAGGTAACATTGGGGATGGGAAATATGTTGTTTGTTGTCTTTGACCATTCTCATTTAGTGAGTTCTTGAGGAGTGCGATTTAGAAGTTATTGATTTGTGAAATTCCAAGGGAGAAAGGCATACAAAGAGCTTGAAGCTACGAATCAAGGCAAATAGTATATCATAATATATTTAGTTAATGTTTAAAAAAAACACAGACAAATATATGGAACGGTAACATACCCTAGCTTTGATTTTTGTGAATTTGATTGGTCTGTCCCTCTAGTTTAAATATATTCTCAAAATATATATTGTACTACTTTGTGATATTAAGCATTTTATGTTGTTTGATCTTGAGAACTCACAATGTAAATAATTTAGCAAAAAGATGACAATTATATTCACGTTATTCAAAGTGGAGTGAAAAATGTAGAGCAACAATAAATCCACTTAAGCTAATTGAAGAGTGTTAGTGGAGGTCACAGGTGACCATAAAGTCAAATGCAGTACAAAGTTTAAAACATGTATTACCTAAAGATAAAAGCATACTATCAAGCTTTAAGCATATTTTAATTTTGATTTTTCTGTGACTGTCAAGTGACACTGAATTAAGCCCTGTTCCACAAGACACAGGTGTTTATGCAGATTTAAGCTGATTATCCACTCATGCAGGGACTAAGAATAAAGGGGAGAAGGTTTATAAAAAAAAAATGTTTCCTCAACCTTAGGTACGGTTGAAGGGGCCAAACATATTTACAGAACGTGGTCTCTTTTTCAATTCAAGGACCACAGTAGCCATCTCCAAAAGGGTGGGATCTTGGCCTCCCTCATCCATGCCCATGGAGCTAACCAGCCACGAGAGGTAGAACATGTGTGCTTCCTTTCAATGAATGACCCTCCTTCTGGATCTGTTATAGGCAGGACTGATAGAATTGCCTGATATTAAATTTGCCTGACATGTCCCATTATAAGACCCTGTTTCAGTTGCTTATCACTTGGTCAAACTTCAACGTTTGGGGCTGAAATTTTACATTCTGGGTGTCTGCCTCGGTGTGAAGATTTCTGGAAATTTTCAGCCAAAACAGTTCACCTGGTTCTGAGAAGAGACTAGGGAATAGTATGTTGATTTGTCCATATTAAAAATTTCTTGAAACCTTTTCTTTGAAATGCTCTAGCACCCGCATGCTGTGGAACAGGAACTTGGAAATTTGCCAGAGAAGTATCCTTTGTGTCAGGGGATTTGCCTTTTGTCATCCCTGTGAAAATCTGCCCAAATTTGGCTAAATTGTAAGCCTTTAAAAAAATCCCAGTATACTCATGCTCAGTAGAGAATGCTATAGCTGAAAAGCTAAAATCTCCAAAGATTCCATTTTCATGGAGTATGCTCAAGTCACTCTCAGCTCCTAGTGCTCCCTGGAGTGCTCATGCACCATCCCCACAGAGCAACTGACCATGCTCCAGCCCTGACAGACTTTCCTTGTAAAGGCTGCTCCCAGCTGCCCTGGCCCGGACACTGGAATTGAGAGCTGGAAGCCTCTCATTTTCTGTGATTTTGATCACTCCCTGTTAGCACTTTTAGATTTTCCACTGAATGCATCCGATGAAGTGAGCTGTAGCTCACGAAAGCTTATGCTCAAATAAAATCGTTAGTCTCTAAGGTGCCACAAGTCCTCCTTTTCTTTTTGTTAGCACCCAGGCAGCATGGAATAGAAAGTAATCTGATATGAATGCAGAAGGGACAAAACAGGCAGGGACTGGCTGGACAAGGGGATGAGGAGTCAGTGTGGGAAGAAAGGCTGAGACTGGTACCTATTTGGTGAAGGGAACACTGAGATCTGATGAGGAGCTGGGGAGGCAGAGGCAAAGATGGGACTGGTTGGACAAAGAGACTGGGACTAGGAACCATTGTGGGGGAATAGGTGCAAGAGAGAGGAGAAAGAGAAAAACCTGATAAGAAGCTGTGATGCAGTGGGAAAACTGGTATTTGATGGGCAAAGAAACTGGGATAAGGACCCAGGGAGGCTTTTGGGTGAAGACTTGAGTTTGGATGAGGAGCCTGAGGTGGGAGACTGGAACTGGGAGGATGAGGAGCTGGGAGGGGGAAACTGGGACTGGGTGTGGAAAGGAGAAGAGACTGGGAGGGGTTAGACGGGACTTGGGCTGTGAGCTGGAAGGAGGAGATTAGAACTCAACTGGTCTTGCTGGAAAATAGTATATGATTATGTAATTACAGACTGCATCATAATGCATACACGCAAGGGGGGTGAATTAAGTTTGTACAGGAAAGCTTAATTCTGGCATTTCCATTTTGAGAATTTGATTTTGCATCCTTAATAATCCTTTTTTCACTGTTATATGTATATATTTATTTCACAAGTTGATGCCTATAGTGGAAAACTATACCCCCCTGGGGTTGAAAATATGAAAGATCAGAGCTCCTTTTTCATTTTCAGAGACTGAATTAGGAGTTATCATTACTTTTGTTCCTGGCATGTAGCAAGGAGTTGAATTTTGTTTTAACTTTTTAGTCTTATTAGGAGGCCTGCAAAGTGCAGTGGAAAGGAATGTACTTCATAGGCCTTTCTTAATACCTAATACACACACAGTGTCTTGTTCAAAATTCACAGTCAATTTTGGTCAATTTCACGGTCATAGGATTTTAAAAATTGTAAAATTCATGATTTCAAATACTTACATCTGAAATTTCATGGTGATGTAACTGTGGGGATCCTGACCCAAAAGGGCATCATGGTGGGAGTCACCAGGCTATTGTAGTGGGGGTCGCGATATTGCCATCCTTCCTTCTGTGCTGTTACTGGCAGCGGCGCTGTTTTCAGAGCTGCGCAGCTAAAGAGCTGTGGCTGCTGTCCCGGCACTCAGCTCTGAAGGCAGCACTGCTGCCCACAGCAGCACAGAAATGAGGGTTTCATGGTATGGGAGTGGCCTCACTTTGCCGGGGACAGGGCCAGCCTTACGGATGGTGACCGCCCAGGGTGCTATGGCTGGGGGTGGGGCAGGGGATTCTGTGGTCACCCCTCCCCCCCACACAGCCAGCCCGAGGTCCCTTTAACCCCTGAGTGCTGGGGTGCTGGGCTCGGAGTCGGGGAGGTGCAGGGCTCGGGGTACCTTGCCGAGGGTTCCTACCATACGCCAGGCTCCAGCTACTGGTCCTGGCCGGGCTGGTAAGGGATGGGACTTCCCCTTCCCCTGCAGGGGCCACTCCGGGGGCTAGGTCAGACTCACCTCCAGGAACCTACTCCGGCTGTTGGAAGCTCTGCAACTGCTGGCTGGGAGACCAGCTTTGAAGGCAGCGCTACTGCCAGCAGCAGTGCAGAAATAAGGGTGTCATGGAAGGGTAGTGCTGCCTTCAGAGCTGGGTGGCCAGCAAGCATCTGCCCCTCTCCAGCCACCAGCTCTAAAGGGACCACAGAAGTAAAGGTAGAAATACTGTGACCCTTCTACAATAACCTTGTGATCCCCCCACAACCTCCTTTTGGGTTGAGAAACATTGGCCATGAAAGCTATATAGTATAAGGTAAAAGAACACAAAAGACCAGATTTCACGGTCTATGACGTGTTTTCCATGGCTGTGAATTTGGTAGGGTCCTATATGTAACACAGTCCTCAAAAGGTTTACATTTGTTAATAATAACAATAATGATCATATTTGCGTAGTATCCAGAAACAAACACCTGGAAATAATATACTTGTAGATGTAACCATAAAGGCCTTTACACTTTTTCTAGATTTTGTATCTTGTAGATATTGTGTTTTTAGTATTTGCATTTCATGTTCTCGCTAGCTTATCAAAATGCTTAATGGTTTCAGAATTCGATAGTTCACTTAAAATGACAGATTAGAGCAGCGTTTCTCAAATGTGGCCACCGTGGCTGCATGCAGCCACCAGAGGCTTTTCTTGTGGCTACAGCCTCCTGGGCAGTGATTGGGAGGCAAAGCAGCCACTCCTTCCTCTCCCTGGATTGCTCCTGGATGTGCTACCTTGATGTCGCTGGGGCTGCCAGCAGGCGTTGGGCGCTGCCCCCCCTCTGGAGACACCTGGGACACAACACTGGAGCAGCAGGCAGCCTCTAAGTTCCTGGCAGTGGTGGGGCTCGGGCTTCTGCTCAGGATGGCAGGCTGGTAGGCTGTGGCCACAGGGCTTCAGCCTCCTTTCTGGGGCCCTATCGTAAGTATAAAGGGAAGGACAAACACCTTTAAAATCCCTCCTGGCCAGAGGAAAAACCCTTTCACCTGTACAGGGTTAAGAAGCTAAGACAACCTCGCTGGCACCTGACCACAATGACCAATGAGGAGACAAGATACTTTCAAAGCTGGAGGGGGGGAGAAACAAAGGGTCTGTGTCTGTCTGGGTGATGCTTTTGCCAGGGACAGAACAGGAATGGAGTCTTAGAACTTAGTAAGTAATCTAGCTAGATATGTGTTAGATTATGATTTCTTTAAATGGCTGAAAAAATAAGCTGTGATGAATAGAATGGATATTCCTGTCTTTGTGTCTTTTTGTAACTTAAGGTTTTGCCTAGAAGGATTCTCTATGTTTTGAATCTGATTACCCTGTAAGGTATTTACCATCCTGATTTTACAGAAGTGATTCTTTTTACCTTTTCTTCAGTTAAAATTCTTCTTTTAAGAAAACTGAATGATGCTTTTTCATTGTTCTTAAGATCCAAGGGTTTGGGTCTGTGGTCACCTACGCAAATTGGTGAGGTTTTTTACCAAACTTTCCCCAGGAAGGGGGATGCAAGGTTTTGGTGAGGATTTTTGGGGGGAAAGACATTTCCAAACGGCTCTTTCCTAATAAAAAAACATGGTTAGACGTTTGGTGGTGGCAGCGAAAGTCCAAGGGCAAAAGGTAAAATAGTTTGTACCTTGGGGAAGTTTTAACCTAAGCTGGTAAAAGGTTTTCATGCAGGTCCCCACATCTGTACCTTAGAGTTCAGAGTGGGGAAGGAACCTTGACAGGCCCCATCCCCTGGGCTTCAGGTTCTGGCTCCCTGCTACCTCCCCAACCCCGGTCCCTGCTGCCTGTCCATCCACCTCCCCATCCAGGGCTTAATTTGTCCCTGGGCTTGCCAGGGCTGAGTAAGTCTGTGAAAAGTGATGCTTTTATGTTTGTTAATATCACTTTTCACATAAGACTTAGTAGCTAGCTGGCCTGGGAGGCTGTGAACAATATTAACAAACATACAAATATCACTTTTCACAGCAGCAGACTTACTAGCTAGCAATAAATAATGACAATGATGTGTATATGTACATAATTTGGACATGTAGATGTGCATATTTGTTTGTTTCTCCTAAAGTTAATCAAGTATTTTAGGAAAAATTGTCAGAGCAGCCACCAGCAAGAGTTGGTGGCTGCACTCTGAGGCCACCAAAAAGATAGAGTTCTTGTATGTTTTACACTCTGCAAATCTCCTATACATTGCCAAGTACTGTATTTTGCACATGGATAAAAAGCAAATGTATGTGCTGCATCTGAAGCTATAGGAAGGCTTAACTTGTCTCTTGATTTAAAATAGATACATCTTAGTAGGTTTTTTATGCTGATTATTTGAGATTCTTTTAATTAGTTTATTTCAGGTTGAACTTAAGAAAAAATAGTACACGTTTCCTATTTGTTTAGTGTCTCTTATTTGAATATGCACACTCAAAACATGTAAACAGAAAATTGAATAGAATATGCCAGAAATACAACAGAAAATTAAGTAGTGGATCTGAAATTCTACTTTGTGATCCTCTTGAATTTACTCCCTGTGCATTTTTTGGAATGAAGTCTGATTCTCCTCTCTCACCTAATCTAACCCAGTGTAATTACACTAATTTAACTGATTTAATCCTGATTTATACCACTGTAAATCAGAAGAGAATCAGATTCTGGGACACTGTCTTGTTTCTGACATCACTCTATAAAATTATCCTTCATCTTGATAAAAGTAATATGAACTAATGAATATTGTATTATTACAGAAACTAACAGGCACCCGGGCTACAAATAAATTATTGTTTTACCCTTTTGACCATTATTAGTAATGTAATGTACAAATTTTATGCTGCTCTATGCTGTTTTCAAAACAGGTCCTCCGCTTGTTCAGGGAAAGCCCCTGGCACGCCAGACTTGTTTGTTTACCTGCCACATCCGCAGGTTTGGCCAATTGCGGCTCCCGCTGGCCGCGGTTCGCCGCTCCAGGCCAATCGGGGCTTGGGAAGCGGTGTGGGCCAAGGGACGTACTGGCCGCCCTTCCCGCAGCTCCCATTGGCCTGGAGCGGCGAAATGAAGCCAGCGGGAGCTGCGATCGGCCGAACCTGCAGATGCGGCAGGTAAACAAACCCGTCCGGTGCACCAGGGGCTTTCCCTGAACAAGCGGCGGACCGGCTTTGAGAACCACTGCTCTAGAGAATTGGAACTTTTCAAGTTTTATAACATTAATGGCCTAGCTTTTAGAAAATGTTATTTCATTCAAATTTGGGAGTAAAATTGTTACCAAAAAAACTAACAGTGTCCCAAGAAAATATACATTCTGATTAATTTGCTTAGACTACAATATAATAAATATACAGGGACAAATGCTTTTTTTCATTCTATATTGGAGAGAAGAACAAATTAAAGTTAAGAGTAGAGAAATGAGGGGAGCAGAACCTATACAGCAGCCCTTTCTCCCTTCCACTTCCCAAAAATAGTCCATCTCTGTGAACACCATCTACTGAAGCAGCAATGGAGAGGTGGGGGGGAGGCATTCTAAACTAACTAACATGTTCTCCTTTGAAACAGGTTAATCCTTCAGAAAATCCCTCAGAATGCTGAGAGTGTCATTAACTTCCAGCACATTGCTTCTACTCATCCTAAATTCCATACGGTTGGTAGTGATATATCTAGAGGATTCTGCTCAAATGCAAGGGAATGCATCTTTGCATGTCTACTACTCCCCACTACTCCTGATTGGAGCATGTGTTAGGAAATTCTATAGGTTAACATTTGCAAAGTTTTCAATTTTGTTTCTGCCCTTCCGTGCAGTTCTTTTGCACAGAAAGGTGTGACGGGGCGAAGACTTTTTGAAGTGTGAAATACTTACAATATTTCACAGTATAAGGGATCCAGTTAGGTTGAAAGGGACCTTTAATAGGGGTGGCAAGTATAGTAGCAGCTGTATTAAATCTGTCTAAAAACTGCTGAAGTACTATGATTCATTCTGGTAGATACCGTTTGTTAATTTAATTTCCAGATGGGATCTGAGAGGTGAGAGTGTTTTGGAGGGGAAAAGGAACTAGCAAAGAGAAGGACCTCGTGGGAAACTCTAGGGACAGCCAATCGCAGGGAGGAAGCTTAGACAGAAGTTATTTTGTCGTACTTTGAGTTACTAATAAATCCAAACTTGAGAAAGGGGTCTGAGTCTGGACACAAACTCAGGTTCTGTGTGCCTTTTGAGGATGAAGTAGCCTGTTAACAGTAGGCTGAATCTCTATCTAATCTCTTCCATGTTTTGAAAATCCTTAAAAGAAATAGGATTAATGAAAGTTTAAGAAAAACAACTGGGTGGATCCACAGAACAGCAATACAAAAAAGTACATACAGCTGTGAGCGCATATTTTTGAACTTTACTAACTGCCATGTAAACTACTGTTTCCTGTTTAGAAGCCACATAGTTCTGAAGCTTTAGTTCTGCATTGTAGGGGGTTTTTTCCTACTACTACTTGTGCCGTCACTGGTGATCAGACTTTCCTTAGGCACATAGGAAAAGCATCATGAGAAATAGTGCCTCCTGTCACCCACTGCCCCAGGAGACACTGCTTATGGATAGGTTCAATCATTAAAGCAAAGAAAGAGGGTAGTGACAGCCCAGAGTCAACAGATGTCTGTTAATCTGGAAAATAATGATCTGTTTCATGATGGGTGAATTTTTAGTGCTGGCCAAAGTCAGAGACAAATATCATTGCAGACAGTGAGACATAATATGGGTATGTGTCTCAGGAGCTTCCTCAGACAGCTGTGGCAGTGCACCTGAGTCCTGTTAGAATTCCAGCAATCCTTTCTAAACAGACACTGCAAGTCATGCCAAATCATTTCAAAATAATATAGACAGTTTCTCACGTAGGCCATTTTCCAATGCATGACCTGCAGTTGCCAAACTCACTAATGAACAAAATGCTCCAAGATCTATCAATTTCCATTTCTTTGAAGAAAATTTTTAATAGCATGCATGGGTAAATTGGATCATTCTTTCTTTCAGAAGAATCTCCTAATGAAATAACTGGAGGTTGGTGTGCATAGTGGAGCTATTTTAGGGAATAGCCATGTGGGTGGCACATGACATGGTTCCCTGTCTCAAAACATGTGAACCAATCAGCTGTGTTCAATGACTAGAAAATATATAAATACCTACATTTTCTGAATTTCCATCTTCTTATAAATCCAGCATCCATTTTTTCCTCTCAGATCATTTGATCATGAGTGCCAGCCTTTCTTTTTTCCTCATGAGAGAGATCATTATGAAAAAAACTTAATGAAAACTAAATTGAATGTTTACATAATATATGTAACTTCAGTACCAATATAAGATTACTTCTCTTCTTCATCTCCTGATTAAGGTAAACATTTATTTTCACCACTCCAGATATAGCAGTGATAGGAAATGTCAGTGTCTGTATTTTTACTGATATCCATTTCTTCTGCTCCTTCCCTTTTCCCCTTCATGTAGCTGAGGTAGAGTTTATTGTAAATGGTAAAAAGGGGCATGCTATTAAGGGCCCAATCTAACACCCCTTGAAGTCAGTGAAAAAAGGCCCTTAGTATGTGTTCATATTTTTGTTTCTAAAACTCCACTGCTCCCTAGCCATCATTTATGTCACTGTCATGCATTCCCAGCATCACATTTTATTATGCTGAATGTTTTTTTCTTTTTGTTCTGACTTGCGTTTTAAAGGTGAATTATGTTGAAACCAGTTAACAGATTTGAAAAGTATGCTAATTCCTTAGAAAGGGGAAAATAGAAGAGGAAGGGAGTTTTATTCTGTTTTTGTATAGTACCATGACTAGGACTCCTAGATGCAACTCTTATACTAATAATTAATAATATGTTTATTTTGGGAAGAGACATGATTTTTGCATAACGAAACTTTATTCCACCTCTCTCTTGGTTTTAGGTCTTAAAATAACTCATTTTGTTTGCATATAATGATTCTTTTCACTTGTGAAACTGCACAGTTTACATCTTGCTTTTCTAAATGTCCCCACTCTCCTTATTTGCTAAGGTCTCCAGTTTATGTGCCTGACTAGCAGTAGCCCTCTCTCAGAACGTTCTTGCATCTGGATTGGTTGGCTTGCACTGATTCATTTTGCCTCTGTGGTACTTATTTGCAATGCTCCTTTTTATAGGAGAAAAATAATTAATATTCCACAGAAGGTTTGAGCTTTAAGGAGGACAGTCATTTGACTGTGCCATCAGTCATTACACTATGTAAACACTGCATTTCTTGTTACTGAATTCTTATATCACCTGATACATAGTTACGTTTTAACAATGAAATACAATTTATGAAACAATATATTTGTATTAGAAAAAATGCATATGTAGAAAAACATCGGTAATCATAAAGGAGATGTAAATGTAAAATGTAAATTCTTCAGTTTGGAGATTTCCATCAAATACAAAATAGTACAAACTCTCATCCCTTATGGAAAAGTCCCATCTAATTTAATAGAAAATACTAACTTTCCTACTAGTTTTTTTAAAACCATTTTTGGAATTTGATAGAGAATTATATTTCCGCTGTAGAATTGCTTACTATGTCAAAAAACCTATAGAAAGGAGATCTAATGATCTGAATTCTTTAAAGCAATATCTGTGGTGCCCTATTAATTTTTGAATAACCTTATTGGTTTTGTCCAATTACATTCTATAGGACTTTTCCTTCATGAGTACTCTTTTAACTGCTTTCTCTTTCTTTTATAGTAATCAGTGCAGCTTCTATGCTGTCAGGGTTCCCTCCCCACTCTGAACTTCAGGGTACAGATGTGGGGACCCACATGGAAGACCCCCTAAGATTATTTTTACCAGCTTAGGTTAAAAACTTTCCCAAGGCACAAATTTTGCCTTGTTCTTGAACAGTATGCTGCCACCACCAAGTGATTTAGACAAAGAACAGGGAAAGGATCACTTGGAGTTCCTATTTCCCCAAAATATCCCCCCCAAGCCCTTACACCCCCTTTGAGAATAAACAAGATGAGCACAGACCGGCCTTGGATTTTTAAGACCCAAAAAACCCAATCAGATTCTTAAAAAACAGAACTTTATTAGAAAAACAAAAAAAGATACGAGAACAACTCTGTAAAATCAGAATGGAAGATAATCTTACATAGAGAATCCCTCTAGACAAAACTTTAAGTTACAAAAAGACACAAAAACAGGAATACACATTTCCTCCAGCATAGCAAATTTCACCAGCCAAAACAAAAAAGACCTAATGCATTTAATAATAAATAATATTATTTATTACATAAATAAAACATTATTTTAATGTTATCAAATAATGTAATAGAGCCAGCAGAATGAAAAATATGTTAATTTCTGGAGAGAAGGAAAGTTTTTTTGCTACTTTTATTGCAAGTTGTGTATTATTAATTTTAAGGATCTGAAGTTTTAATTCTCATTTTTCATTATATTTCAGGATTACTCTATAGACTTTCTCTTTCCTTATGCTTTTAATACATGTTTTATAGTTCTGGATAAAAAGTATATGTTTCTAGCCAAGACATGGGTTCAGACTCAGTGTCCATAGTACACTGCAATACTATCAGATATGACACTGTTCTTTAGATGGTAAGATTATGTTAAGTCCCTTTTTCACATTGATAGTGGTCAACCACTTAAAGATTCTATGACTTTTTAGAAAGATTGTAGTACAATACCAGTGTCCTGTCATGCCAACATCCTGTCCAAAAATGTGTGAGAGGTAATGTTAACTGCATAATGGCTGTTTAATTGCTCAATCACAATACAACTGTTTGATTTATCATATTGTGAAGGATTTGGGATGCCTTCAATATGAAAACCACTCTATTAAAAACCAGTTCTGTTTCATACCATACATTAGAGAGATTTATTTTATAGTTCACTGTTGTTCATTGCATGGGCAGCAAATTGTTAGTAGTAGTAGTTTGTATTGGAGTAACATTTCAGGGTCCCAATCATGGATCAGGTTCCCGTTCTTCTAGGTGCATAACCAAAAGGTAGTCCATGCCCTGAAGAGCTTGAAATATAAACAAATGCTAAATTATGTAACTGTTCTATACTTGACATGATTGTCGTGTTTATATCATTGTTGTTTTTGAGAATCAACACCTGTGAGTGGATTTCCACAAAGCTCAAAAGGACATTTTGTTAGATTGAATCAGGACTAATGAGAGAGAGTGATTTAAAAACATGTTTGTTTGGTTTTGAAAAAGCTTGTTTATTATATCATATACCCAATCCAAGGTAATTTACAGGTAACCGTTATATAAATGAAGTTAACAAAATATTAAATTGTCTTCAAGCATTTTTTAAAGGTTTCAAATCATTTCAGGTATTTTGTCACCTCTATAATCACTGCCGATGCCTTGGAATAAAATACCAAGGCATTAGTTTTTGTATATTGTATTTGATCAATGTAGATTAGTGTATTTATGTACACTTACATTATCCTAACAGTGGCCTCATCTCCTACAAATCAAGTAAATGCTGTAATATCAAGAGATGTACTTACTGTTGTACCATTTATCAATATCCTTAACTGGCTTTCTATGAATAATAGTCCCATCAATCTTTCTTCTCTGCTGTTCAGATGACCAGTTATACAGTGCAACTAAACACTTTTATAGTTTCAGAGAATGGAAGTTATTTACATTTTTATTGAGCAAGCAGCATACTATTCATAGCTTTGACCTTGGGTTACCTGTGCTTATCTGGAGCTTCATGGCCGGTGAAAATTTCTCTCATAAACATGTGGATTACTAGAGGACCTGCATTTACACTTTAGCCAGACTTCCAAGGTTTTGTCACTTTCCATTAGTTCACATGTCATGTACCTCCACAAAAGGTATTAAGGAGGCCTGGAATTTGACTTGCCTATGGTGCTCTTTTCCTAGGCTAATGTTTTCAGTAATGGAATAACTTATATAGAACAGGAAATGTGAAAAGTCCAAATTCTACACTTGTCTTAAAACCTATTGAGACTCTCATCTCAGAAGTGATGTATTAATCTTTTGCTGCTGTATCAAGTGTTTTTTCATTAAATACTGTTCTCAGGTGCTAGCATAATGCATGAATGTATCTTTTTTAATTGTTCACTTGCTTACCCAAGAGACTTCTGTCTGATTTCTGGCACCACCAACCGGGCATGGAATTGTAAGTAATAATAAGAGTGAAGTTTCTGGGCCTTAGCCAAATCCCAAAGTAGGAGTGCCGCAGGACATGAATAAAACAAGCAACTTTATTCAGCCAGAGACAGTCTAGGTTCAAATCATTCTTCTACATTTCAGCTCTCACACTTTCCAGACTGATATATGGAGGAAGGGCATGTCTATCCTTGAAAGGATACCTCCCTAAACTCTTTCTGCATATGCATATCTCTCTTATTCTATATGCCTTTAATAGAGCACTGTGCAAATTATTCACATCGGACTGGAAAAAACATTGGGTTTGAGGATCAGATCTTCTCCCATGCTCACAAAAGTTTGCTAAAAATGGGATGTGTTTGTGATAGGTGCCAGAAGGCCATTCCTGGAGACCAGAGTCCTTTTTTTAGCCACAGATCAGACAACATGAGAAACAGCAGTGCTAGTTTCCTCACACTCCCCACAAATATGTCTCACTCTTATCTTTATTACTCTTACCATCTCTTGGGTAAACACAGGAGGAGTCAGCAGATTTGAGTTCTAATCCTAACTCTGCCACAGATTGTATTATTGATATTGTAGAAGCACCTACGGGCCCCAGATCCATCGTGCTAGGCACTGTACACACACAACAAAAATGTGGTCCCTGCACTAAAATACTTACTATAAGTCTAATTATAAGATGAGACAACAGGTTTACACAACAAATAGATGGGGGAAGCACAACTGTAACTGAGATAAGCATATTGTGCTGTGACCACTGCATACCAACTGCCGAGCCATTGTTGAGTGGTTTGTACGGATCACAGCAGAGGTGGGTTCCCCTGTAATCTTCTCTAAGACACTTAACCCTCAGCACCTCAGTTACTCCATATGAAAAAGGAGGGTAGTACTTACATAATGGTACCTCACAGGAGTGTTGTGAGCCTTAATTAATCATAGAATCATAGAACTGGAAGGGATCTTGAGAGGTCACCTAGCCCAGTCCCCTGCACTCATGGCAGGACTAAGTATTATCAAGACCATCCCTGACACGTGTTTGTCTAACCCGCTCTTAAAAAATCTCCAATGATGGAGATTCCACAGCCTCTCTAGGCAATTTATTCCAGTGCTTAATCACCCTAACAGTTAGAAAGGTTTTCCTCATGTCCAACCTAAAACTCCCTTGCTGCAATTTAAGCCCATCGCTTCTTGTCCTATCCTTAGAGGTTAAGAAGAACAATTTTTCTCCCTCCTCGTTGTTTTCAAGTATGTAAAAGGCTGTTACAGTTATCAATTCCCCCGTCAGTCTTCTCATTTCCAGACTAAACAAACCCAATGTTTTCAATCTTCCCTTATTGGTCATCTTTCTAGACCTTTAATCATTTTTGTTGCTCTTCTCTGGACTCTCTCCAATTTGTCCACATCCTTCCTGAAATGTGCCTCCAAGAACTGGACACAATACTCCAGTTGAGGCCTAATCTGCACAGGGTAGAATGGAAGAATTACTGCTAGTGTCTTGCTTATAATACTCTTGCTAATATATACCAGAATGATGTTTGCTTTTTTTACAATGGTTTTACACTGTTGACTTATATTATTTTCTGGTCCACTATGACCCGCAGATCTCTTTCCGCAGTACTCCTTCCTAAGCAGTCATTTCCCATTTTGTATGTGTGCAACTGATTGTTCCTTTCTTAATGGAGTACTTTGCATTTGTCCTTCTTGAATTTCATCCTATTTACTTCAGACCGTTTCTCCAGTTTGTCCAGATCATTTTGCATCTTAATCCTATCCTGCAAAGCAATAGCAACACCTCCCAACTATCGTCTACAAATTTCGTATAGTCTACAAATTTTGTAAGTGTACTCTCTATACCATTATCTAAATCACTGATGGAGATATTGAACAGAACCGGACCCAGAACTGATCCCTGTGGAACCCCACTTGCTATGCTCTTCCAGCTTGAGTGTGAACCACTGATAACTACTCTCGGGGAATAGTTTTCCAATAAGTTACGCACCAACCTTATAGTAGCTCCATCTAGGTTGTATTTCCTTAATTAGTTTATGAGAAGGTCATGTGAGACAGTATCAAAAGCCTTACTGAAGTCAAGATATACCACATCTACCGCTTCACCCCATCCACAAGGTTTGTTACCCATCAAAGAAAGCTATTAGGTTGGTTTGACGTGATTTGTTGTTGACAAACAATGTCTCTTTGAAAAACTGCCAACTGTCTTCAATTGTTTTTCCCCATAGACTTGCTTCCCATGGGATCTTACCTACCAACTCCCTGAGTTTGGATGATTTTGTTAGTTGTTTAAAAAAAGCCTCATCAACCTCTTCTTCCTGGTTAGGTTGTCTATAGTAGACCCCTACCATGACATCACCCTTGTTTTTACCCCTTCTGTCCTTACCCAGAGACGTTCAACAAATCTGTCTCCTATTTCCATCTCAACTTCAGTCCAAGTGTATACATTTTTGATATACAGGGTAACACCTTCTCCCCTTTTTCCCTGCCTGTCCTTCCTGAGCAAGCTGTACTCTTCTATACCAATATTCCAGTCATGCGTATTATCCCATCAGATCTCTGTGATGCCAATTATATCATAGTTGTGTTTATTTACCAGCATTTCGAATTCTTCTTGTCTCACCTTTATCCCTGCTATCACAGCCCATGCCCCACCCCAAATTCCAAACCTTCTTCCAAGTCTCCATATCCTTGACTTATCTGCCGGCTTTGGTCACCTGCCCCTTCAAACCTAGCTTAAGGCCCTCCTCACTAGATTAGCCAATCTGTATCCAAATATGCTCTTCCCCTTCCTTGATAGGTGGACCCCATCTCTGCTTAGCAGTCCTTCCTGGAACAGCATCCCATGGTCATGCTGAGGGTCATACCTTGCAGTATCATTATGTTCAAGCTGTGTACACAGAGCATAGCAGAGAGAGCTGCATGTTGAGGGCTGCCATGGCATGGAGATTTGTAGGGGAATACTCAGCCCAGGGCCATCCTTACCCATATGCAAAATATGCAGCTGCATAGGGCACCAGGAAATTTGGGGCACCAGATTTGCTGGTGCCCCGCGCAGCACCATGCTGCTCCAGCCCCTGGCCTGCCTCTTCCCCATGGCCCCCACCACGCCCTACCCCCACCTCTTCCTGCCCCTGAGAGCTGAAGCAGGGCTGGGCCAGCACTCACCGACAGCAGGAAGTGCAGCGGCCCGGCCCCAGCCACACCTCCGGTGAGTGCTGCGGGGTGGTTCCCCCCATCCCCCAAGCCAGCCCCCCCCCATGGAGCGGGGCTGTGGAGGGCCCCAGAATAGCTAGGGACAGCCCTGACTCAGCCTTTAGTGAAAATTTTGGCTAATTGTCTGAGCAGAATAGAATCCAGCTGACTCTCCCATGGTTGAAATGGCTCTTGATCACTAACAGGAGTATAAAGTAATTAAAATTATTTTTGTTATTAATAGTCAGCAGATATGTCTCTTCATGGGACATGATGTGAGCAGATCTATTGTACTAGGTTGTGCCTATTATGTTGTGCCCCTTTTCTGATTGTAACCACACAGCCAACCACCTGACACAGTGAAATGGTGGGGATCATTACTCATCAGCACTGTGAATTTGCTCAGATTCTAAATCTTAATTTTTCATTGAATTAGCCAGTTGATGGCTAACAGGATTGATGTATTCAGTAGCGACTGACTGAGTGTCTACAGCAATGAATAGTGGCCAAATGTCATGCCAATGTTTAAATTGATTCATCCAGATGTAGGGAACTGACAATCCCCTAACTAGAACTCAGTGGGTTTTTTTTTGGTTGGCTAGCTCCCAGTACCAAAAGAAAGGGGAAAGGTCGATGGGAAATCAGGACTCTGAGACTGACTGTCCCCAGAAGCAATGGGGAGAGGCCAATGCTCCAGGTAAGTCTGATGGAGGGGGCAGGCAGGCTAATGAGGGAGTCAGGAGGCCAGGACGGGTCCTGTCTTCCATGTGAGCTGGAATTGCCTGGAACAGAGTGGGCTGAGCGAAAGAGAGAGCAGGGGCCCCAGCTGAGCTGGGGAGCAGGGCCACACCAGCCAGAGAGAACCAGAGAAGCATCTCAGGAAGCAGGTCAGTGCTGGGAGCAGAGCCACAGAAGCAGCCCAGAGAGCAGACCTGTGCTGGGAGGAGAACTGCAGCAACCAGAGCCAGAGGGCCAAATAGGGTAACCAGACAGCAAGCGTGAAATATTGGGATGGGGGTGGGGGGGGGGTAATAGGCTTCTATATAAGAAAAAGCTTCAAATGTCAGGACTGTTCCTATAAAATCGGGACATCTGGTCATCCTAGGGTCTAGAGAGCTGAGCTGGAGGCAGCCCCAGAGCACACACTGCATCAGCCCCTATGCTCAGATCCTTTCGTTAGCCCATTTCACTGGGGTAATTTATAAGCCAGAAAAGTTTCCTACAATAGCGGGACCAGTCCCCCACTTACATAGACAAGTTTAAGAGGAGTCACATGTGGTGAAAGAGAAACATTTTTGTTTAAAAACTTTACCTGAATTGTACATGTAAATGTTAAAAATTGTACATTGCTGTCCCTTTGCATCCTTTTTATATAAACACCCCAAGAACTGGAAATTGCTTGCCAAATATTCCATTTCACTTGCCTTGCTCAATTCTTATTTTTTGCAAAGAAAAAATTAAAGAGCTCTCTGTAAGTTCAAAAGCCTATCTTTCACACCAACAGAAGTTGATACAATAAAAAGTATTACCTCACCCACCTTGTCTCTCTAATATCATGGGACTGACGAGGGTATAACAACACTGAATATCTTTTTCAAAGCTGGCATTATTGTTTATAGGAAAAGAAAATGTACTTAACTTTTCTGTTATGTGCTGCTGCATACCTCCTGTAAAATTCTGGGCATTCAATAAGTCTGTTTTCTCAGCTTTTCAGGATATGATATGAATGATATAGATCACTTATCTTTTGCTTGCAATTCAACAGCAAAAAGTAACTAAGAACACAGTAGGTATTTTGCATTTCTTATCACATACAATTAGGTACTAATGTGCTATAAATAGTCATCATGGTAATTTGTTCTATCCCCTCAGGGCACACCTGCAATTCAGATAATACAGTTCCATTTTCTCAGCATTCAGATAAATGAAATCTCCTTTCTAGGGATTACTTAAGGAAATACAGGCACTGATATTTTACAGTCCATGTATAAATATCACAGGTGAAATTATGATTTCTGGAGGCATGTACCATTAGAGATTCCACTATTTGATGAGACCAACCTCTGAAGAGAGGGACAGTTTAATCTGCTGTTTGCCAAATTTAGAGATTAGAGGTGGAAAAGTGTATTCGTATTAGGTCACCTAGTCCATCCCTCTGTCAATGCAGGATTGTTCTCTGCATAATTTATATTGTATTAGTGGATGGTCTAATCTAGTTTCAAATGTCAGAAGCTATGGAGCTTCCCTGTCCTCTGGGAAAATATTTCACAACGGAATAGATCTGTCTGTCAGGGATATATTTTTCCTGTTATCCAGCCTAAATTTTCCCTTTAGCTTCAGACCATTACCCTTGTTGCAGACCCCTCATCCCACAACCTACCCTTAATGATTTTCTCTTCTTGGTGTTCAAACTTTTTTTAAACATTTCAATAATATTTGCTTGTCCCTCCAGTAATTGTTCCTTAGCCAAACTATACATATTCAGCTATTTCAATCTTTCCTTGTAAATCAATCTCTCTAGCCCAATAAATCATCTTTGTTGCTTTTCTCTGAACTCCCTCCAGATGGTTCACATCTTTCTGCAGTGAGGTTCCACGAAATTAATACATTATTCTAGACATGATTGCACCAGAATCATATATCAGTGCTTACTTGCTCCATTTTGCAATTCTATGTATCTGAACACAAATTTACATTGGTCATTTTGTCGCAGTCTTGAATTGCAAACTCATGTCTATTTTGCTGTGCTCTGTCACCCTCTGATTCAGCATTATTGCCTTGTCCCCTTCTTTTGAATATTTATTTCAAATTATTCTTCCTGGATGCATTAGGTTGCATTTTTCTGAATTGCTTTCCCTTTTCTAGGTAATTGCCTCTAACTGAAGTTTCTTTATATTTGAAAAGTCTCCTGGTATTAAGTATTGTAAAGTGCTCTCATGAACTGTTTGGTTTATATCAGGAAAAAAGGAGATAAGTGGTTTATGGTATCACCCAAACAGTGTATGAACACATTTTAGAACAACAGGATGATCAGGCAGGGGGGATGTAATTTTATACTTTTTAAAAATATATATTTCATGTATAAATAAAAAATATGTACTCAAAAAGTGACAATGGGCAGTCCATTAGGTGCCTTATTACAAAAGATGACAGATTTCTTCAGAAGAGACATGTTAGCTAATTGAAAAGTCTACCTGAAATTAAAGTAAAAGAACTGCATAAAGGGTTAGACGAGGGAGCATCATGAGTACTTCATTCATGCTGATTCATACACAAAGCTTTTCAAGAACCGATTTGGATTTAGCAAATTAGTATTTCTTTAAGTGAAAAATACAATGAAATGTGTAAAGGGACTTGCCAAGGGACTAGTAAAGAATTCTCCAGGGAGGTGTATTTTTAATGAAGGTGGCTGAGAAAATTACTTGAAAGCTGATAGGAATCTCATAAAAGCTTCAGTCATCCTTATTTTTATACAGATTGTGGTGATAAAATACTCAGATGAAAATTGGGCCTGGCCTCTGCAAAGGTGCACCCAGGTATAGCGGGCACAAAGTGTTTCCAGCCTTGCATCTCATGCACAGGGGGCATTATTACAGTCCTTCCTAGTGCCCCAGAGCTGACCGAGTGCACAGATGGGCACTCCTGAAGGGCACTGCAGTAGCCATGCCCCTCTTGCTTCCAGGGGACATCCAGGATGAGCACTGCCTCAGGAAGTTAAAATCCCTCAGAGAGCAGCTCTTCATGGAGCAGTGGTACTGTGTATCATCCTTATTACAGTTCAGTAGCCAAGAACCACAACTCAGCCATTAAAATACAAATGCTGGTGCTTTTTCTTTGATGAAATACTTAATACAGATTTTATATGTACAAATGGCTACTTTCAGCCAGAACATTGCCCTTTCTGCCAGTTACCCTAGACACATGAAATTAAAATATATTCATATATTAACTGCTGTCCAGTATAGAACTGTAATATAGCTTATTTCACTGTGAAATCTTAAAGCAGGGGGCAATAAATCCATGTTCTTTATCTGCCTCCCCAACATCTAATTGTGCTTTGTATAGGGGTAGGAACTGTAGTGTTCCCTTCAGCCCCTTGCTCAAACAGCCATTACGGACATACCTGAGTTCCCTTCACTCACCTCAGTTTACCACACTATTTCAATGGGATGGAGAGTGGCAGGTGATAAAATGTCTCCTGGAAAATAAATGGGCTCCTAATTTCTTTTTGTACTGAGCTGCTTTTCCTGGTGCACTAGTTCACTCCCAGGTGTTTTTAGGCCTGTCAGTCAGCTGGCTGCAGCTCCTTGTGTTCTCTCTCCAGGGCCAGATGTCTCCAGACTTGGCAGCAGCAAAGTGAAACAGCCGTCAGCTGTAATGCTGCATTGAAGCAGAACAAAATACAAAGTTTGCCATAAATAAAATCTAAAACATAAACCGCATTACCAAAGGGGCAAAGAGCCATCCATCACAAAATTGGTTCAAGTCCTTGCAGATTCTGGTCCCATATGGAAGAATAGCTTGTGAATGAGTCAGTGTGAACCATTGCTGGATGGTAAGGGAACACGAGGGTCATTCTCTAATATTTGCATCCACTTTCTCGTCTTTTTGACCAGAGTATAGGGCAATAACCACAATTTTGTGCCTCAAGCACTGCCTGTGACAAACTATGTGCCCATAAGTACTCCCAGTGATCCACAGGAAATCACATCACTGTTTGAATTAGTCTTCCTTTGTACAAAAAGCAAACCACCATATGGTCCTCCAGCTTGACAGTCTCCTCTAGCCAAGTGCCAATGACACGATAGCCCCAGTGGTGCAAATAATCTTCTTGCTACTTTGTCACAATGCCCTTCTCACTGTTTAGTTTGTGTGTCTGATTTGTTCTCTACACTCCACTGCACAGGAGCATGTGCAGGAATTTAAATTTGACCCCTTTTGTAGGGGCATATTCTATGCCTCCCCTGTGTAGGTGTTCGCTTCCCCACCCCCTGACCTTGGGAGAAGTTTGGTCCCTGCCACTGCCTCGGCCTCAGCATGAGCTCACTCTTTCCCACACCCTGGCAGGAGTTCACTTTACTGCCCCCCACCTGCCCAGGCTCCAGGAGAAGCTTGGTCTTCTTCCCACCCCAGCAGGAGCTCTCTCTTCCCTGCCTCTGTGGCCCTTGGGCCAGAGAAGTTCTGTGTCCCTGACAGTTATTGGGGGGGGTGCCTGCTTGCCCCCCCTTTTTGAACACTCCTGCCACTGCATAAGGGACAAACCATATTAAATGTACAAGTTGCCAGAAGCAATATTAACTGTAGACATAGTGCTGTATGCACCATGGAACTAATTTGCAAGCTATTTTCCCAGCAACCAGCTTTTTGAGAATCAATTGACTTCATTCTGCTTTAATTTCTAGGATACCTGAGAAGAGTCCTTCTCAGAACGTGCTGGCAGTGGGCCGGAGGCAGTGAGCATCTACTGGTGACCCTCTGGTGAAATGGGGAATGCAGGGTCTGTTGAACTCAGTCACAAGGAACACTTTAGTCTACAGCTGGCTGTGTGATCACCAAGCTGAGATAGGCTTCCCTGGAATAACCTGTAGTGCCTCAAAAAGATCAAAGTTCTGTTTAGAAAATCCAACATCCATATATTGCAGTGAAAACTGTAGCCAACCTGGTTCAGCAGGAAGAGGAGGAAATGGGGGAACAAGTGGCTGCCTATGCTAGGTATTGAAATTTGTATTGTGGTAAATTCAGATGAGCTGATTTTGTAGCAGGAGCAAAGTTTTCCGGGTTGTTAATAATACCACTGTTAGTGCTTGTGAAGGGGACGGAAGGATACAGCTTAACATAAAGATGGAAATTCATTCCCTGTATTGCCAATCCCTCTTCCCCTTCTACCTTAGTCTCCCCTCCTCCCTGCTTCTGAAGCACAAGTGGTAGCTACCAAGACCCTTTTTGGGTCCCCCAATTGTGTTTTCCTGAACTTCCCCATGTTCAACACCCCTAACTTCTGTATGGGGCATTATTGTCAGTTAAAGTGAAATGCCCTGGCTCAGTGTGCACAGCATTTGATTTGGCCATGTCGTGTGGACTGGACTCAAATGGCAGACAAGTGGAGAAAAGAAAAACAGATACCACAATATATCACCTCTAAAAATAGGTTTATTTTGTTGCAAGATATTAAATACTGAGCACTATGATGAAAGCATTGTATCTGTTGTTCCACATGCTAGAGCAGTGGTTCTCAAACTGTGGGTTGGGACCCCAAAGTGGGTCGCAACCCTGTTTTTAATGGGGTCACCAGGGCTGACAGAATTTCTGGGGCATGGGGCTGAAGCCAAAGCTTCAGCCCCGGTCAGCAGGGCTCAGGCTACAGGCCCCCTGTCCAAGGCTGAAGCCCTTGGGCTTTGGCCCCCGTGCCCAGGGTGGTGGGGCCCAGGCTACAGGCTCAGTGTCCGAGGCTGAAGCCCTTGGGCTTTGGCTTGCTCCCCCCTCCCCCCCAAGGTGGCCTGGCTCGAGTGAGCTCAGGCTTCAGTCCCTATATGGGGGCTCTATATGTAGTAATGTTTGTTGTCAGAAGGGGGTCACAGTGCAATGAAGTTTGAGAACCCCTGTGCTAGAGTGTGTCACTTAGCTAACACACTGCTCTTATCTACCAGCACTCACATTTCAATCTGCCTTTCAACTTAATACATAAAAAGCAGTTACTGGTATTGTAATAGGGTGTCCACCCTGCACCTGCCCTGAAGGGCTTAAGATGGCTCAGAAGGGGCCATTTAACCTTAAAGGTTGCACTGTGGGAGAATAAGCATTAACTGAAGATGAATGAAGCCAAGCTGGGCAAAAGAGTGCTGCAGGGAGGCAATTTGCAGTTGTTCTCTGGGCATAGAGATGAAGATAGGAGGAAACCCAGGGAAGGAGCAAAAGCCCTGGGATCCTGTTCCTGATGGAAGAGGTTTACCTAGAGGAGTTGCAGGGAAGAGCCTGTGGAGGTGAAGTAGGAAGAAGCCTAGGGAAAGAGCAGCAAGAGTTGAGACTTTGTAGAGTTCATGGGCTGGAATGCAGAGTAGTGGGCAGGCCTCCATTCCCCTACCAGCCACTGGGGAAGTGGCACAGACCAGGAATTAATGAAAGCTGTCTGAGACAGTACATGGCTAGATTGGCCAGTGGGACTTGGCTATCCTGGAAGTGGAAATTATACAGAGACCTGTCTGGAGGGCTGAGTAATGGAGAGAGCAGCCTGAGTCCAGGAGAGGGAGAGGAACTGTGGGGCCAGTGCACAATGGAAGAGGGCACTAGATCAGATGAGAGCTGATTTACCAGACCCAGCCACAAAAAGGCATACTAGTGGTGAGTGTACCTTGTGACAAGCACATTTAATACATTGAGAGTTCTATACTCTGTAAAATTTCTCCCCATCAGAGCAAACTGAGTGGGATTAATTAAGGTTCTATTTATAAGTTAGGGTTGGGTTTCTCCTTATATATTAAAAATTGACTGCCAATAATAACTAAAAAAATAACAGTTCACTGATATGTGTGACTGATCCCCATTCCCCACCATCAGTCTGGAAGTGTGTGTATGGAGCATTTATAATTTAGCAGCATGCCAACTGCAGGTTGTGCTGATGTGAGTAACAGCAGCAATTGTGATAGCTTGTTTATCTGTCTGTGCATAAATTGCACAAAGTCCAGCTGCTCCTCACTCCACTGTGTATAGTACACCTCACCTTTGCTCTTATATTTACATAAAATGCAAGAGGCAGATATCATCATCTGTTCACCCACAATGACATTTCAGGTTTCAGAGTAGCAGCCGTGTTAGTCTGTATTCACAAAAAGAAAAGGAGTACTTGTGGCACCTTAGAGACTAACAAATTTTATTTGTTAGTCTCTAAGGTGCCACAAGTACTCCTTTTCTTTTTGCAAATGACATTTCAGTGACTACTGTACCAGTATTTCCACCTTTTTATCTGTCAAAAGCACACTCCAGTACCTTCCCACTGCCTGCAGAGTGCACAGGAAAATTGGAATAGCTCCAGATCTGTGTAACATGGGGATGATTTCATGAGCCATGGGAAAAACAAGTATGTAGGGTCACCAAGAACCGTACTCAGGATCGGGATACTATTCATGTCAATGCTTTTTAGTAGGAAGCATTCCTACTCCACCTTCTCTTGTAAAGACATGAAATTTTGCAAATTCTGACATCATATATTTTACCTGACCTCCTGATATAAATGTCCAGAACCTGCCATGAGAATCCATGAAGGCCTGCATTGCCACTACTGTCCAGGGTATCCAGCTGTCACAGGACAATCACCACTGTTTTCCATGCTGAATGAATCTCTCATCCTCGTGTTGTGGCAGTGCAATGTTAGGGTGAGCTCTTAACAGGTATAGAAAAGTCTCCTCTCTCATTCTGAAGTTAAACAGTCACTATCAAGAAAAATTGGGATTCTACCAGTCTGTGTGGTATGAATCCACAAGCAGTCCTCCGCCTGGTGAGCATCATGCTCAAGTATTTTCCAGATCCAGCTGTTCCAGGGGTAGGAATGGCAAGGTAGTTGCAGAAGTAATTCAATGAACTGCTAGGCTTGGTCTCGGCTCTCCACAGACACTTCTGGAACAATCTCCACTGCCTCGCCACACCAACCCAATATACCCCATAGTTTTCAAAAGCTTCAGCAGAAGCCTTTTCTTGCCGAGTAGGGAGCAAGAGCTCAGAGCTCATCGTGGACTCCATTTTGAGAAAAGGAATTGGAAATTATTCTGGTTTCTGACCATTGATAAGAGTTTCTCAGGGAATTATTAATTTGATTTCTCTCACAATCTGCCTGGACACCCAGAAGGCATTTAAAAATGCCCCAGGAACCCTGCTTCAGAGAGCTATCTAAGAACTGTAGATTAGATGGCTTGAGGACAATGCAACTGCAGTGGTGCCATACAGTACAAGGATGGGAGTGGGGTAAAACTGCACCTGAAACAGCACAGCAAGTGTAAACATGCTGCATCATTGATGCTTATGCTTGTGTTTCCCACCAGTTCATCTATCTATTGTCCAGTCCCCTAGCATAAATGGAGGCTCTGAGAGCTGGAGGGAACTATTTGTCTAGTGTTGAATAGATTAGAGTAGATTTTTCTCTCACAATTAAGCGTGAGGTATTGATGCAAAGCACATTATTCTGCATACATTTTTAAGATGGTTGTGTATTGTAGTTTTGTATTAGAAATAGGTATATGTGGAAGCAGCTGTGTTATTGGGACTGAACTTGTAACCATTTTGTAGGTGCTATGAAGAAACTCAGCTGATTGTAGATTGATTATGAATCCTCACTGATTAGGTATTGCTGGACTGAGGTCGTTTCAAGTTTAATTTTTAAGGGGTCTTACACACTGTATGAATGATGGACATTTCTATTGTTTTTGTTCTGTTTTGATGCTCCTTGATCATTGTGCTAAGAAGCCTCTTTTCTGTCTTCCTTCACAGAGGGGTTGAGTCTATTGTTCTCTCCCAAATGTCACTAACAAAAGTGACTGGGAATTTAATTGCCTATGCTTCTGTGTGTAATGTTTGTACTGCTTAATTGTGCCATGTGAGAGGGACTGATTAGGATCCATTACACGAGCTGTATGATGTGAGCTGTTTATCAAGTATGTGTGTGGCAGGAGGCTTGTGGAGTATTACTGGAGATACTTCTGAAAATTACAGATTTATAGCACTAGTTGGTATCAACCAGAATAAAAGATGTCTGGGAAAGCACACACAGCACAACTGCCACTATTAAATTAGAATACCCCGGTTGTTCTGGTTTTGTACCTTTCTTAATCAGACTGCCAGTTGTGCCAATCTGTCAACTGTGTGATAAGCATATGGGATGAAGGCATATGTGCCCAGAACTAGGATGAGACTGCCCTATTCATTTCCATTTTTGCCCTAAGCTGTTTTCTTTGACCCAGAAAGCATTTCTCCTTTTGAGAATTATAAATCCAGATGGAGAGAAGTAACAGTTTAAACAATGTTTGAATTCCATGAACAAATGTTTGTATCATAGTATGTTATTCCAAATGTACTATGTGTAATCAAATTTATTTTGACATTTCAATAGTAATATGGGTTTCCAAATAGCCTTTGGGACTATATAAATTTTCATTAACAACACTGTAAGTTCCTCGGGGCAGATACTCACTTTGGTTTTACAGTGCCTATCACAATGGGAAGCTGATCCAAATCCTACTGTGATTACAAGTAATATTTTGTAGTTTTCCTTTGTGCTGCAAATGGTGCAATCAAATTCTGGTCTCTGATACTGGTTATAATCCTACTGTAGTTAATGTGATTAACTGAGCCTCTTTTTTTTTGCCACTGGTGAAAACCCAGCACCAGGGTTACTGAGGCAGAAAATCAGATGTTGATGCAGCAGTCTCTAGTTCTTCTCTGCCAGAGGCCCATAGAGTATCTTAAAAAACACCACTACCACCAGCCAAGGAGCATGCTGATTCAATGTATCCCCTCAGCAGCCTTCACCAACAGAGTTCCTGTGGACCTCTTTGTGTTTTCTCATAACAGAATACCTTTTTTTTATTCCCACAATATATAAACCAAGTTGAGTAATCACATTATGTATCGTCCTTATCACCTCTTCATGTCTCTGTTTTACCGTCACTTGTAATATCATGTCTATAACTTATTTAGTAAGCTCTTTCAGGAGAGGACGGAATACAAATTTCAAAAGCCTATAAGTCACTTAAGCACTTCTGAATTTTTTTACTTTGTGTCTTTATATTTTTTTTAAATACCTAGCCCTCCCTTTGGAATTACTGAATAACCGTGTGTGTTAACTCAAAATAATTAAAATAACCAAGATTTTTGTCTGAGTAAGGATTGCAGGATGGTCCTTAAATAAGGATAAGTATTTGGTGGAGGAGGGAGAATATTTTGTGATCAGATAAATGTTACAGTATTAAGGAAGATCTCAGTATGTGTTCCAAATGTTCCTATGTATTACACACTGACCTTAAAAATGTAGCAATCGTGAGGTAGAGTACCTGAAAATTTGACATGCATCCAAATTTTCATTTATAATTAAGAATCTCTGATGTTCTCTTTACTAGTGAAGTGAAAGTGTTTTTTTTTCTTTCAGTTTTTTTTAATTTGTTTAAAATTTTTATCATTTTTAGCCTGCAGCTGAGTTAGTTCAATATAAGTACTAGGAAAAATATCACTACTGTGAGCCAAATCCAGGTCTCCTTACTCGCATATTGACTTCATAGAGAATTTTACATGATTAAGGGAAGCAAAAATTGGTCCTACATCTCTGTTTGGCTTTGCAGTCCTACAAAAGATTGTTAAGCAAAAACAGGGAATTCAATTTCTAACATTTCTAATGTAAAAAGTAAGAATATATTTTATTTTAGAATAAAATATTGGAAGCGGCATGGGTTTCTTAGTAGTTCCCCTTTTAAAATAGCTTATATGAGTATTGACGCCTGATCATTACAATGTTTCCATTTTTAAAAAACTCTAAAATTCAGTAGTGCACATGCGGTCCTCTAGTATCTGGGGCTGAAAGGACTCACCCCAAACATGCTAAGCTTATTTGGGGACTTTTTCAGTAAAGAATCGTTCAAAATGTTTTGCCTGTGTAATGCAATAGTGAAAAATAGATCATCATTACTTCTCTTCTTGCCCCTGCTCCCAACTGCCGTGCATGAGTGTGTGTGCGTGTGGGGGGGGCGAACAGAATCCCTGAAGTTGCTCCATCCCCTTCTTCCCTTCTGGAAACCCTGGGGCTGAAGGAAGGTGTTGAGCAAGGGATATAGTACTGGCCCTCTTTAGACGGTGGTGAAAGGGGGTGAATGAAGAAATTTAAGTTGATTGGGGAAACTTTTTTCAGAGTAATTGCACCTCTGACCCCTCCATGATCTGTCCAAGGGATGCCCCTGTAAGTCTCAGGCCTCTGGCCATGACCTCTCTATAGGCAGAGTCCACAACACTCTCCTTTCAGACCAGGGATTCGGGTTGCAGTTCCCCTACAATTCATTGTGATTTATCCAAGCATGTCTGACTTTAGCTCAGATCCTGGAGTTTTCCTTCTCTCCCAGTATTAAGACAATGGTTTACCAGAGATCACTTTGCTTTCACAAAGCAGTCTATCTAAGGACAAAAGCCTTACACAGAAGTTTTATCATAAAGCAATAAACAATCTATACACTTGCTTAAGCTTACCAGGTATCCCCCATTTTCCACATGAAGACCCCGTCAGGTTCCAGTCCTTCAGACTCTTCAGCAGGCTTTGTCCTCTTGGTTAAAGTTTCCTGTCACTTTGTAAGACCAAAATGATGGCCCACTCATTCAGTTCAGGCTGATCCTTTATACCCTAGGCTCTTCTTTTGTCTCCTGAGTCTCTGAACCTGGTCTGAATCAGTATATGCTATTCACTTGAAGGGATAGTACTTCACTGGTGGTACTCTTTTTACCTGTCCCAGTGCCTGCAGTAATTACCCCCTCCCCTCCATTGACTTTAATTCCTGAAGGGAACTCCTTAACCCTTCCCTGCTAGGCAGAATACAGGCCCTGGCTTTCAGAGGCACAGATAACATTTGTAAAGTTGATACAGTAGCCTGTGTTTGTCAGATCTGTCACTCTAGGAATGGAGGATGTTTAAATGAAAGTGGGAGAGGATGAGGAAGGAAAGAACAGAACAGAAGGATAGAGGAAGAAAATTTATGAAAAGGCAGGATTGGATGAAATTGAAGAAGTAGAATGGGAAAAACAAATGGTCTTCAAATCAAAGGAGAGATTTTAAAAATGAACATTTAAAAAGTACTTAAATACAGATGCAGAGCTGGCACTAGGCATAAGCAGCAGACTAAGCAATTGTTTAGGGCTCCGAGCAGCTCAAGGGGGAGCCCTATTAATTATTAGTATTATTGGTGGGGTATTCTTGCTTAGGGCCCCCAATGGTCTAGCACCACCTCTGTACAGATGCAATAAATATGCTTTTTTGTAGTTTCAGTGGATACTGATTATCTAAAATTAGTATCTAGTGGATACTGAATATGACTTGGGGGTCTGGAAGTGAGTGGGAGAGCAGTGCTGGGGGCTGTAAGGAAGGGCAGAAGGCAGACTGCAGAAAGAAGGAGAAACAGTTCTGGAGTTGGGGTGGGGTGCAAGTTGCAATGAGAGGGAGTAGATAACAGTAAAGCAAGCTACAAATTGAAAGAGAACAAAACAAGGGAGTCATCATAAAGTTGATGTCTTTGTAAAATATATATGTAGTTCAATTCCAAGTTGTAGGCATGAATTATGGAGTAAACCTTTTTTCAACTGTTATGCAGTAAGTCAGACTAGAGATCCTAATAATGGTCCCTTTGGGTGCTCCAGTGTAAGAATCTGTAAGTTCATATTTAATTTTTAAAGATTTTAAATGTTATGCTAAAATACAAACAATTGTTTGCTTATATATCCATTTGTTTCTTCCTAAGAAAATACAATATGTAACCTGACATACACATTCATTGCTTTGCATATAAAATGTGAGTGTGTTATAGAAATGTACCAGTGATGCTGGCAGCCTCTTAATGGAGAAGCAGAGCTGAGCTTGTCTGTGGAGCCTGCTCTTTTTATCTCCTCAATTACTGAGCCAGAAATTACTCCACTAATTTGTACAAGCATCTCTTTTCTCAGAGTCTGAGGTCATCTATGCCAGTTTACAGCACCGGGGTAGAACCCTTTCATCTCACAAGTCATCAATACCATCTGTTTAAATGTATACAATTAATTGTACCTGTTCCTTATCAATTTGATGAACCTAGATCATTGCTTTACAGTTCAAAATACTGAAGAGCCAGTTGTAACCCATAACAGTAGCATCTCATTTACCTCCCTGATGTTCCAGAATCCCTGAAGCTGACTTTCCTGATCCACTTATTTGGTTTACAGCATAACAGAAATGTAAATGTAAATGT
This sequence comes from Dermochelys coriacea, assembly GCF_009764565.3. Lineage (NCBI taxonomy): Eukaryota > Metazoa > Chordata > Testudines > Dermochelyidae > Dermochelys > Dermochelys coriacea. The sequence goes on along the minus strand of NC_050068.2, from coordinate 188,262,298 downwards.
AGACTTCATGTAGCAAGTTCAGCTCCGTGACTGAAAGTTCAAGAAGTACTCTGAGAAACCTTCTGAGTTAAATAGCATCAATTTTTGAGAATTTAGTTCTTAGTCTACAGTAGCAGTACAAGTTGATGTAAAATGTAATCAATACAAAAAAGACAATGTAGTTTCTCCTAGATAAGAATATTTCCTCCACTAAATTATCCTTCAGATCTCCGTCAATTTGGGTAAAGGTATTTAAGACAATACATTGAAGTGGTTTAATCATCTTTGTTATTGAGAGAGCAGAAGAATGTGGCTTTCATGGAGTCTTTGACTGAGACATTGGTTTTCAGTCATTTTTTAAAAAAATTTAGAAACGTACTTATGCAGTGACAATGTCAGTGTTAGAAAATGTGAAATTGTACAATGAATGTAGGTTGTGAAAGGAAAATTGGAAACTTGAAAGTCTGGTGAATCCTAGAAAACAGGAATTTGTTAAAATTCTTGAAAATTACAAAGGATAAACAGACAAAATGAAGAACAGCAAGAATCAGAATAGGAGAGGGCCTACTATGGCTTGATGTTAAATTTCCATTCCATAATTGAGAGCCACTGGACCAGAAGAGTAAAAAAAAAACAAGATATCACATAATACAGAATACAGATTTCTGGATTTATGGTATAATGATCAGAAGCCACCCAGTTCTAAACAGATGCAAATCCTGAGTGTGCGTAATGTGCCATTGTTTGCTAAAACATTACATTTACAGACTTCAGAGCACAATCAAAAAGGCCATATTTGGTCTCTGTAATCCTCAAAATGAGTAAATGTAGCATTTTTGTAACACCTGCATTCCAGTGTTTTTAATTGCTAAAATAAATTTCCATTTTCCAAATACATGCTGCCTGCAGTGTATGAACACTTCACTTGTTTGTTTATTATAGTGAAGGGATTTTGTGTTCATTTCTTTTCACTTTCCGTTGTTTTGCGGTGGTTGTGTTTATAAGTAACTTATTTTAAACTAATGTTTATATTTCTCTGATTTTAGCGTCTGTTACAATATAATTTCAGACTTCATATATGTATAATATAATTTAAGGTAATTAGATATAGGTATAATAGAGATAATTACCTTAAATTTATGTAGCACTTCACAAATTTAGACCCTGATCCTGGATGCACTTAAGAATCTGATGTTTGCAATGTTGTTGTAGACCTGTTGGTCCCAGGATATTACACAGTGGGTGATGTAATATCTTTTATTGGACCAACTTCTGTTAGTGAAAGAGACAGACCTTCGAGCTATCTGTGTAGCTCAGAAGTTTGTCTCTTTCATCAACAGAAGTTGGTTCAATAAAAGATACTACATCACCCACTGTGTCTCTTTAAGAACCTAAGTAACTTTACTCATGAACAGACACACTGACTTCTCACTTGAGTAAAGTTATCCACATCTGAAAGCGTGTTTAGGATTAAGCCCTTACATATTTTCCCTGTCCAAAAAGCTTATAGCCAAAAAACACATGACACAAAACAAGAGTTTTGGTGAAGTTATGGTAAGAGAAAGATTATTGAAAGAAGTTGATAAGAAGGAGAGTGAGTGCATGGTGGGAGAGGAGAGAGAATTTCCTATGCATACGGGGTGATACCTGCTTTCTATGTTTAATAAAACTTTAGCAGCCTAATAGACATAATAGACATTTATGAATCCCTAGACCACTGAATTGCAGGATGTCTACTATTTAGATTAATTATGTTTAATATTCAACTACTGAACTGGTGTTAAATGTTATACTGAATCTGAGCCTTCTCTGATCTTGGAAATTCTGAACTTGAACAATATGTTTATCTGTCATTGCTAGAATCCACTGCACGTCAAGAGGCTTAAAAACGACAAGGTAAAATATGCTGAACTTTTCCAAAACTACTGTGGTTTTTACAAATTATCAAATGCAAAGGCTAAAATCTAGTATAAGAGTCTTGGCAGCCAAATGTGATTTTGTGAACTCCCAAGTTAAAAAGCCTCAATGTAATGGAGTCTTTGTTCATCTTCTTACAATTGCTATATACTCTTTTTGTTCAGAAACTGGGAAAAAAAGTGTAAACTATTGACACTTTCTCAATTACTAAAGAATTTTTTAAAATCAGTAATTTAGCTAAAAAAATACAAAAATGAAGTGTTAGTTAGCTGGAATAGATCTTTTGTCCATTAAACAGAAGATACATTTTAGGAATGTTAAAGATTGAAAATGATGTTGATAAGATACAACCCAGATGGAAAGATGGGGGAGCGATTTGAACAAAGAAATTAATCTGGATGAGTGGGTCCCTATATGGGAAAGGGGATATACATCTTCAATTTGTATCGCTCATAAAAGAAATGTGTATAAGTTACTGTATAAATGGCATTTGACTCCACTTAAGATCCATCATATTTTTGCTACCAGGGAGACACTCTGATAGAGGGGCTGGGAGAAAGGGGAATATACTTGCACCTGGGGGTTATGTCAAGAAAATAGATGGTTACTGGAGGAAATTAAGAGATTAATTTTATGATGAAAGACCAACTTCCTAGATATCCCCTGACCTGCTTACTTAATGTTACAGTAGAGGATCTACATTTTAAACAGAATAACAAATATTTTATTTTTTTATTGCTAGTAGTTAGCCTTAGTATTGCACATTATTAGGAAAATGTGCATTTTCCTTTGGAATTGTGGTACAGCAAAATATGGATGGTCCTAGTAATGGAAAAGCTTTCACACCAAGTACTGTGACAAAGCTCTGTCCTTGCCTCCATGGGTCTCGCATTTCCTGGCGGATTTCGCTAGCCTCAGAGGCTCACTGTGACCCTCCATGTAACCCTTCTTTCTCTAGAGACACGGGTCACAGTCTACTGAGCCATTTTCATCATAAGCCAGCGAGGGAGGTGAGGAGAAGTTATCCTTCCTTGCACAGTCTCTGTTGTCTCCCAGTCTCAGTGATGAAACAGGGGGCAAAGCGGGGGGGGGGAGAGAGCCCAGGCCCACCCTCTACTCCAGGCTCCAGCCCAGGGACCCTAATAGTATCAGCTATGGTACCCGACCTTTTAGAAACATGACATGTACAATTCCCTGGGCTACTTCCCCCACAGCAGCCCTCACTTCCTCAAGCTCCACTTCACCCTTACCTCAGGGCCTCATTCTTTGTGCCTGATATGATGTATGCTGCTCAGCCTCTCCAACAGCACAACTTCCTCCCACAGCTCCTGACATGCACACCCACCTGACTGACTGGGAGGCTTTTAACTAGTTTCAGCCAGCCTCTGATTGGCTTCAGGTGTCCCAATCAACCTAGCCTTCTCCCTGCCTTCTGGAAAGTTCTTAATTGGTGTCTTAATTGACCTGGAACAGCTTCCATTTCACTTAACCTGATACCAGGGATTTGTTTAGCCTGGAGCGAATCTCTCTCTCCCTCCCACTGCTCTCCCATACCCTTCTAGCTTGGAGGGAGGTCGGAAGCTGCTACTCCTGCTGCTGGGCCCTAAGCTTTCCCTGCTGCTTCAGCTGCTCCCCTGGCTGGGCCAGACACCCTGCCCCCCCGTTCTCTGCTACCTGGTTCTGGACCCCCAACTCTTGGGTGCTGCTACTGTTCCAACTACAGGCCCAGGGGGGGCTGCTCTCCCACTCCCCAGAGAGGAGGAGTGAGGGACCCCAGTCACTGCTGTTGTGGATACCACCACCACCACCACCACCTGAGAGGGATCCTTTCTGCCTGCCTGGACCACCACCTGGAGTTCCTGGAGCTGCTGCTGCTGTTGTGGAGTCTATTGCCTGGAGCTGCTGAAGCCCTCAGGAGGAGAAGAGGACCATCTACCAGTGGGCGTCGCCGAACCAATTGAGGCGAAGGCCAGTGCCACGCGGCCGGGACCTGAGCCACCAGGGGCAACCGTCATTGGTGAGGAGCATTCGACTTTTGCCCGGGAGAGGGCCCTACAGAAGAGAGTCCACCCCCTGATGCCGTGGCTGCCAAATCCATCATAGAGCCTGCACCCGGCATCACTGAGAGCCCTCTCCCCACTCAAAATCTCACCTCTAACCTTGCCCCTGCCCCGTCCCTGTCCCGTCCACATCCCGAGATGTTATTGCCGCCCCTGGGGCTGTCTCCTTCCCCTTGCCAACAGATGACCCCCAGGGAGCAGCCTTTGTGTTTACCCGTACAGACCTACCAGGGGCTGCTATCCTCTCTCCGCCGCCCCCTATCACCCCAGCATTCAGGTCAACCCATCAGGAGCCCCGTGGGGGGTCCGCACCCTGTCTGCCCGTCTCGGTGGGCCACGGGGCTGTACTAAGGGCCCCGTCGGGGAGTAACAAGACCATAACCCCAGCCCCCCATGCGCTGCGAGAGGAGTTGCGGAAGTTTCTAGAAGACGTCCGTGGCTCCCGCAACAAAGTACAGCTTTCCCTCCAGCGATGGGGGGACTTCAATCAAATCCTCCGGGCAGCAAGGGCCCTCAGGGGGGAGGGTAAAAGGACCAGGAGGCAGGGCACCGCGGCCTACCAGCGGGTCCGCCTCTTCCGTGACTCTTTACCTATGGAGTGGGTAACGGACTGCTGTGCGAGTGTCCCTGCCGGCGAGGATCCCCCCCAGCCCTCCTCATGGCTCCTCTTACCATCGCAACATTGAACACCCACGGCTGTAGGATGGGTCTCCGCAGGTCCCAGGTGCTCTCCTTCCTTCGAGAGGGGAGGTACTCTGTGGGTTTCCTGCAGGAGACCCATACGGATCCGACCGCCAAAGACAGCTGGCGGCTGGATTGGGGGGACAGAGTCTACTTTAGCCATCTCACAGTTCGTACGGCTGGAGTGGCGACCCTGTTCTCCCCCGACTCACGGCCCGAGGAGCGGGGGGTAGCCGAGGTTGTGCCGGGCCGCCTGCTGCACCTCCGGGTCCGCATGGCAGGGCTCATAGTCAACCTCATCAACATCTATGCCCCAGCAGCGAGCCCGGAGAGGCTGCAATTCTATCAGCAGGCATCCGCCTTCCTCGGCACCTTGGATCCTCATGAGTGCCTGGTCTTGGGAAGGGACTTTAACATCACCCTTGAGGAGCGGGACCGCTCGGGGACCGAGCAGAGCCTGGCCGCCGTCGCCGTCCTCCAGGAGATAGTCGAACACCACTCCTTGGTGGACGTCTGGCGTGACCACCACCCGGATGACGACTTCCACATTCACCTTTGTCCGGGTGGAGGCCCATCGGTCGCGCCACTCCCGGTTGGACCGCATTTATTTATCACGCTTTCATCTTTCACGAGCCCACTCCTCCATTATCCGGCCAGCCCCATTTTCTGAGCATCATATAGCCACCGTGACAGCCTCCCTCTGCGCGGAGAGGCCGGGGCCGGCCTATTGGCATTTTAACAACAGCTTGCTGGAGGATGCGGGCTTCGTGGCATCCTTCCCGGAGTTCTGGCTGGCCTGGCGAGGGCAGCAGCGTGCCTTTCCCTCGGCGCAGCGGTGGTGGGACCTAGGGAAGGTGCGCGCCCGGCTCTTCTGCCGTGACTACACCCGGGGCGCCAGCCGACGGAGGGATGTGGCGATAGAGCAGTTGGAACGGGAGGTCTTAGAGCTGGAGAGGCGTCTGGCCGCCAGCCCTGAGGATCCACCTCTCTGCGGAGCGTGCCGGGAAAAGCGGGAGGAGCTCCGGACCCTCGAGGACCATCGGGCCTGGGGTGCCTTTGTTCGATCCCGCATCCGTCTCCTTTGAGAGATGGATCGCGGCTTCCACTTCTTCTATGCCCTGGAGAAAAAGAGGGGGGCTCAGAAACATATCATCTGCCTACTGGCAGAAGATGGCACCCCCCTCACGGATCCGGTGGAGATGTGCGGGAGGGCAAGAGCCTTCTACACAAGCCTTTTCTCCCTGGATCCGACCGATCCTAACTCTTGCAGAGTGCTGTGGGAGGAGCTCCCGACGGTCAGCACGGGCGACCGAGACCGGCTAGAGCTGCCTCTCACTCTGGCCGAGTTCTCGGAAGCCCTCCGTCGCATGCCCACCAATAAATCTCCGGGCATAGACGGGCTGACCGTGGAGTTCTACCACGTGTTCTGGGACGTCCTGGGCCCAGACCTAGTCACCGTCTGGGCCGAGTCTTTGCAGAGCGGGGTCCTCCCTCTTTCGGGCAGGCGAGCCGTGCTGGCCTTATTGCCGAAGAAGGGGGACCTCCGCGATTTATGAAATTGGCGTCCCATCTCGCTCCTCAGCACGGACTACAAAGTCATGGCAAAAGCCATCTCGCTGCGGCTAGGGTCCTTGCTGGCAGACGTGGTCCACCCAGACCAGACCTACACCGTCCCGGGCCGCAGCATCTTCGACAACCTATATCTGGTCCGGGACCTTTTGGAACTTGGGTGTAGGGATGCGTGTCATTCGCCCTCCTGTCCTTAGATCAGGAGAAGGCGTTCAACAGGGTGGATCTGGGGTATCTCCTGAGCACTCTGCAAGCATTTGGCTTCGGGCCCAGGTTTGTGAGTTTTCTCCGGGTGCTGTACGCCTCCGCAGAGTGTTTGGTCAGGCTCAACTGGACCCTGACTGAACCGGTCAGCTTCGGGCGAGGAGTACGGCAGGGGTGCCCCCTCTCAGGCCAGCTGTACGCTCTGGCGATCAAGCCCTTCCTCTGTCTCCTCCGAAGGAGGTTGACAGGGTTGGTGCTGCGGGAGCCGGAGCTGCAGCTGGTCCTGTCGGCGTACGCTGATGACGTGCTCCTCGTGGTCCAGGACCCGGGCGCGGGTGGAGGCTTGCCAGGCCATCTATTCGGCAGCCTCTTCCATGCAGGTCAACTGGGTCAAGAGCTCTGGCTTGGTGGTAGGGGACTGGCGGCAGGCGAGCTCCCTCCCACCCGCGCTTCAGGCCATCCGGTGGAGCACGGGTCCACTGCTCTATCTGGGCGTTTACCTTTCTGTCACGCATCCCTCTCCACCGGAGAACTGGCAGAATTTAGAGGGCGGGGTGATAGAGCGGCTCCGAAAATGGACAGGACTACTCCGGTGCCTCTCCCTTCGAGGGAGAGCGCTAGTGCTTAATCAACTAGTCCTGTCCATGCTCTGGTACCAGCTCAACACCCTGGTCCCGGCCCCGGGTTTCCTGGCCAACCTCTGAACATCGATTCTGGAGTTCTTTTGGTCAGGACTGCACTGGGTCCCTGCAGAGGTTCTTTATCCACCTCTGGAGGAGGGAGGGCAGGGCCTAAAATGTCTGCTCACTCAGGTCCATGTCTTCCGCCTCCAGACCCTGCAGAGGCTCCTTTATGGTGCAGGTAGTCCGGCGTGGAGCATACTGGCGCACGCCTTCCTGTGCCGCTTCCGAGAGCTCCAATACGACCGGCAGCTCCTTTATCTCCATCCGAGAGGTCTTCCGCGAGACCTCTCCGGGCTGCCGGTCTTCTACCAGGATCTCCTCCGGACCTGGAAACTCTTTACAACGACCAGGTCCGTGGTGGCCACCGAGGGGGCAGATCTCCTCGCGGAGCCCCTGCTACACAACCCCCAGCTCTGTGTCCAGGTGGCGGAGTCCCGCTCAGTGCGCCAGAGGTTGATCCTGGCAGAGGTCACAAGAGTCGGAGACCTCCTGGACTATGACCGGGGAGACTGGCTGGATCCCCTGATGCTCGCTCAGCGCATGGGGCTTTCCAGACCTTGTACTCCCCGGCGCATACTTCAGGAGGTGAAGGCCACTTTGCCGCCCGCTGCTCGGGTTCATCTCAACCGGGTCCTGCACAAGGGCACGCCCCGCCCACCCGTTACCCCAGGCCCGCCGGACCTTTTAATTGGATCCCAGAGTGTGGAGGTTGGCCGATGGAGTCTCCTGTGACTGTGGGGCCTATTTCCGATCCTCGGTCCGTTCACGTATCCGGGCAGAGTTCCTCTGGGCGGCGTCCTCTGACTCCCTTGATGCCTTTGAGGAGCAGTGGGCGCTGTCCGGGATTCTCTGCTCAGTGTCCCCGTCCAGTTCCCTTCGTTTGACCCTTTGACCGCACTCCTGTCCCTGTTATTTTATTAGTTGTCCCCTGGAATATTTTGGGTATCTAGGTCCTGTGGATCCCCCTTTTAGGCTGGGGGGGATCCTTTAGCGGTGGACGGGCTTCGCCCACCCACTTCCCGGATCCCAATAAGACCGCTCTCCCATAGCCTTCTAGCTTGAAGGGCGGTGGGAAGCTGCTACTCCTGCTGCTGCTGGGCCCTAAGCTCTCCCTGCTGCTCCAGCTGCTCCCCTGGCTGGGCCAGACATCCCCCATTCTCTGCTACTTGTCTGCTGGACCCCCCACTCTTGGGTGCTACTACTACTGCTCCAACTGCAGCCCCCGGGGGGGGGCTGCTAGCCCACTCCCCAGAGAGGAGGAGTGAGGGACCCCAGCCACTACTGTTGTGGACACCACCACCACCACCTGAGAGGGGTCCTTTCTGCCTGCCTGGACCACCACCTGGAGTTCCTGGAGCTGCTGCTGCTGCTGCTGTGGAGACTGCTGGCTGGAGCTGCTGAAGCCCGATGCGGAGAAGGAGAGGACCATCTACCAGTGGGGGAGCACCTGGAGACTTTGCAGACCGACGTGGAGGGGGCCCTAAGACTGAGTAACTTTCAAACTGTGCTCTTGTGGTGGGGGTTTTGACTGTGTTTCCAGGGACACAGGGGGTGTGGCGTGGAGCTGCCCCCCAATCCATCTGTGTGTGTCCCCCAACCCCCACCACTACTACCTCCACCACCCCCACTGGCTGTATACCATCTGCCTCAGCTCCTGCCTCTGGACTCAGCTGCTTGCTTGGCTTGCTACGCCCTCTTTTCACCCTTTGGGCCAGAAGCAGCAGCCAGCCTAAACAGACATTGTGCAAGCGCCCGTGGGTGCACGTGCCCCCCCCAGACTGCCCACCCCCAGCTTTGCCCTTGCAACCTGCCCCATATGCCACTTTCAGCTTTGCCCCCCCTTTTGCCCCAGCTCCTGCTTACTACCTTCAGTTTGTTTGCCTGCCCCGCCCATTTCCTCCTGCAGCCTTTGTTTGTTTGCCCTGACCCAGCCTCTGAAGCTAGCCCCTTGGTTTCCCTGCCCTACCTGCAGCCTGCTTAGCCCCTTGCTCCGTGTGCCCATGCCCCCTCCCATGCACTTGTGCAACTCCCCATTTTAGTTTGAACCCTCTTAACTGCACCCCCAATGTTGTTGTATCCTCACCTCCCCTAGTGCACCAAGAGAAGCCGGAATTCCACCCTGTGTCGGCGACTGAACCCTAACCCCTGATTGCCCCCCGTCCAACCCACCCCTTTTGGCGCCCTCCTCCCCTGCCTGCAGCCTAGCGGGGAGGAGTGGTCGACCTGCTTCCCCTCTGCCTTTCTCCCTCTGGTGTCTCTCCTTCCCTCCCTGCTCACGATGGAGGGGGATGAGACGGGTGGGGCTCCTCCAGCAGCCCCAGCTACCCCTCCCCCACCTGCCCCTTTGTCACCCCCCCAAGCCTCTACCTCCGCCGCCGAACTATCTGCCACCTCCCCCGCTGGGGCACCAGCAGCGACGGGCACCGGGGTGACCTCCACTGCTGCCACGTCTCTTCCCCCCTCAGATTCGGGGGGAGCCCCCCCAGCTGGCAGGAAAGGCCAGGGGAAGAAGAAGGGGAAGGGCCCCGCTAAAAAGACCAGGCCCTCCATGGCAGGGGCTGCCACTAATGCCCCGGCCCCACCGCCGGCTGGGGCGTCCCTCCCCGCTGTTCCCTCCACCAGCTCTGCGGGTGTCCCTCCCCCGGCCCCCAGGGTGTACGCCCAGGTGGTGCAGGCCCCCCGCCTGCCGCTACATCATCTCTCCTGCCCACCGCCTCCACTACCATCTATAGCGGCCGGAGCCCCTTTCCCACCATGACCAGGAAGCACAGTGTCCGTTGCCTCCTGGTGCCTGCCTCGCCCCACGTGGAGACCTATGTGCGGGCGTTGGCGAGGGTGGTGGGGCCCACGGCCATTTTGGCGGCCTCCAAAATGTATGGCAAGGTTGTCTTCTTCTTAACATCGGAGGCCGCCACCGAGGAAGCGGTGGAGAAGGGCCTGGCGGTGCGGGGCGTGTTTGTCCCCTTAGAGCCGCTAGAGGACCTGGGTGTCCGCCTGGTCCTAACCTCCGTCCCTCCCTTTCTCCCCAATGCCGCCCTGTTACCTGCCCTCTCTACCTTGGGGAAGCCCATCTCTGTCATCAGCCCTCTCCCATTGGGCTGCAAAGACCCCACCCTCCGTCACGTCCTCTCTTTCCGACGGCAAGTGCCCTCCGCGGCCTCTAGCGGCTCTAAGGGGACAAACATTCAATGACCAGGTCCGTGGCGGCCACCGAGGGGGCAGATCTCCTCGCGGAGCCCCTGCTACACAACCCCCAGCTCCGTGTGCAGGTTGCGGAGTCCCGCTCGGTGCACCAGAGGTTGATCCTGGCAGAGGTCTGGACCTCCTGGACTATGACCGGGGAGACTGGCTGGATCCCCTGATGCTCGCTCAGCGCATGGGGCTTTCCAGACCTTGTACTCCCCGGTGCATACTTCAGGAGGTGAAGGCCACTTTGCCGCCCGCTGCTTGGGTTTATCTCGACCGGGTCCTGCATGAGGGCACGCCCCGCCCACCCGCTACCACAGGCCTGCCGGACCTTTTAATTGGACTCCTGCCCCATGGACCCAACCGACCCCTTCACCCCTTCACTAGAAGCCGGCTGCACGAGATGCAGCCAGTCTGCTTTCAAACCGTGCCAAGAAAATATCTATACAGGCTCGTGCTCCACACCCTTCACGCCCTCACCCTCGTGTCCCGCCCCGATACAAAATGGCGGGACCTCCTGCCACCTTTGGAGGGTGAAGAGCCCCGGTGGGCCAGCCTATATTCCACCTTAGTCCCAAGGTCCACCAGGGATGTCAGTTGGCAGCTCCTTCATGGAGCCGTGAACACGGGCGTGTACTTGGCGCGGTTCACCTCAATCCCAGACACCTGCCCCTTTTGCAGCATGAGGGATACCCTGGCACATATATACTTGGAGTGTGCCAGGCTGCAGCCCCTATTCCGGCTCCTCACCAATATTTTATTCTGTTTTTGGTTGCACTTCTCCCCTCACCTTCTCATTTATGCACTCCCTATCCGTGGCCCCACAAAGTCACGGAATCTCCTGGTCAACCTCCTCCTGGCCCTAGCAAAAATGGCCATCTATAAAACCAGAGTGAGGAGGTTGGCCGATGGAGTCTCCTGTGACTGTGGGGCCTATTTCCGATCCTCGGTCGCTTCACGTATCCAGGCAGAGTTCCTTTGGGCAGCGTCCTCTGACTCCCTTGACACCTTTGAGAAACAGTGGGCACTGTCCGGGGTTCTCTGCTCAGTGTCCCCATCTGGTTCCCTTCATTTGACCCTTTGACTGCACTCCTGTCCCTGTTATTTCATTAGTTGTCCCCCCCAAATTTTTTGGGTATCTAGGTCCTGTGGATCCCACTTTTAGGCTGGGGGGGATCCTTTAGCAGTGGACGGGCTTCGCCCGCCCACTTCCCAGATCCCAATAAGACTACTTTTCTATAGCCATCTGCCCTTGCCCCATCACAGTACATACACAAGAGAAGTACCAAAAAGACAATAGGTATTTAGAATTTGATCACCCTTATTAGTATGCTCAGAAGAAGAGGGCTCCCCAGCCAGCAAGCCAGAATCCTTAGCCAGGTTACTTGAATATTAACCTGATCCTGTATAGGTAATATACGATGTAGTGTGTGAACGTTTTCTTGTATCTTTGCCTTAATAAAAAGTTTCCAAAAAATATTGAAAAATTAACTTAACCGTAACACTCCATTAATAGACACCAAATTTGTGATTTGCCTGGGAATGGGGATGCATCCTAAATGGTTGCTACCATTGTGTATTTATGTAGCTGTAAGGTTTAATTTTTTTTTAATGATCATTCTAATCTGTCTATCTGTGTGTGACAATCTTTCTTTTTAAAAAATAAACATACAAGCTGATATATTTTTCTAAAATATAAAAAATTTCAATGAGAAGCAGTTATTTTTAAATATAATGCCCACAAGTTTTGTTTCATTAATAAGACTAACTCCCACAAATGAGACATTATTGTTCGAAGGGATACAATGCAAGTATTGCAGAAAGTAATTTAAAGATAAACTCTAAAGGAAATCAGTTTTTCTTAAAATCAAGTTTATACTTCTTAGTTGTTTGTACTTCATTTTGGGTGGTTAGAGCTAAAAGAACAGACAGTAAGCATCTCTAGCAAACCTGGGAAAGGCAAACAGATTTTATGAAGGCTGCTGTGGGGAACAAGGGAGTTGTATAATATTTTTTTATCAATAACTTGAGAGGAATATGATATCTGTTTGATATTAACCTGCCTGACTGCCAGGAGTTAAATTAAAGAAGGCTATTAAGGGAGAAGCCCAAAGGAAATGAAACAATGAGATTGATAAGAGATTTGGAAGAACAATAGAAAAGCTGTTTATTGGGGAATACCCTGTATCTGTCTCCAGGCACGGTAGAATGGCTTACTCTTCCCAAGACCAATTTTAAGATCAAAGGGAACCCTATATCTAAAAAAATATTGGTCTCCTTGGGAAGCAGAAGAGGGGAGTGGATTGTCAGCTGATGGAGTCTGACACCCAGATTGACCAAGATGGAGGGAGCATGCTGCAAGTGGGGCAGTTTGGTTCTCCCACCTCAGAGATGGGAATAAGCTGGACCTCCCTTGAGCTATGGATAGAGTAGTTAAACTTATGTAAGAAGCTGTGTGTCTTTTGTAAGGAGCTTTTCATTATGTTAACCCATTTTCCTAAATGATTTGCACCTTTGAGAAATGAATACATAATGCTTTGTTCTGAAGACGCTTTCTCTGTCACTGCAAAGGTGTGCTGTCCCAGGCTCCCTGTGAAGCAAACCCACAGCCAGGCCTGGGCTGCTTACTTAGCTGCCATGATTCAACCCTCCAACAGAGCCTGCAGTGACTCATCACTCAAGCATGTGCTAGCAGCTTCTCCCTGAGCAGTGCCTCTGTCAGGTAGCCCCCCAAGCACAAGTATTTCACTGACCCCACCCACCAGAGCTGCAAGTTAGTCTGCACAACAGCACTACTTGGCCAGGAGCCCTCCTGCTGCCTCAGTGTCATGGACTTCCTAGCCGTCCAGGCTGTCCTTGAACCAGGCTGGATCTGGTTCCTGTTCCTACCTGAGCCTTTTCCCAGCCTGCTTCAGCCTTGTCTGTGCCCTGCCCTGACCTTGCTCCAGCCTTGCAGCTGCCTCCTGACTCTCAGATCCTTGGACGGACAACAACTTGGCTTTGACCTTCAGCCTGCTCTCTATGTTCTAATTTGGCTTGCACAAGACTTTGGCCCCACTGCTGACCCTGGACCCTGGTTTGAGCATTGCCCTCAGCCTGATCCCAACCCTACATATGGCTTCCCACACTAGGCCTGATTGCCTAGAACCCAGAGCCTGACACTCTTAAAGGGAAACACAGATGCCAAAACCACAGTTGGGAGCCAGGGGGCTTCAGCCCAGAGGTGCAGTCAACTGGTTGGACCATGTGGTTCCACTCAGAGTGAGGTGCATGATGCCAGATCTAAGAGGTTCGCTCAACTCGAGAGTGACTAAAAGGAGTCTAAGGTGCAGTTCACCATGTAGTCTTGGCAGAACCAAATTTTTTTTATGATAGTTAAATTTGTTCGTATGCTCACAGCTCTTTCCCTGTTTTCCAATTCTAAGTGAATAGGGGTTCTTGTAGGCCTATTGTGAGCAAAGACGTGAAACAATTAACAAAGCATGAATTCACAGCAACCTTGTAAATATATAGTAGATAAGAGAAAAGTAGGGCAGTGAATAATATGTAAGGGATAGGAGAGAAGTATATGATGTCTAATGAATGGCAGCTGTGTGGCATGTGAGACTGGTTCTCAGAAATGAATGAACCAATCATAGAGCATGTGATATGATCTAGAATGGAATGCACATCCGGTAGTTTCTTTTTGGGAATATATATATATATATGTTATATAATATATATATAATATAATGTATATAAGTTGATAAATTATTTAGGGCTATCAAGCAATTAAAAAATTAATCACAATTAAAAATTAATCATGCTGTTAATAATAAATACCATGTATTTAAATATTTTCTGATATTTTCTACATTTTCAAATATATTGATTTCAGTTACAACACAGAATACAAAGTGTACAGTGCTCACTTTATATTTATTTTTTATTACAAATATTTCCACTGGAAAAAAGAAATAGTATTTTTCAGTTCACCTAATACAAGTACTGTAGTGCAATCTCTTTATCATGAAAGATGAACTTACAATTGTAGAATTAGGTACAAAAATATAATTGCATTCAAAAACAAAACAATGTAAAACTTTAGAGCTACAAGTCCACTCAGTCCTACTTCTTGTTCAGCCAAAAAGCTAATGTACTCAATGCTTTTTTTGCCTCTGTTTTCACTAACAAGGTCAGCTCCCAGACTGCTGTGCTGGGCATCACAAAATGGGGAAGAGATGGCCAGCCCTCTGTAGAGATAGAGGTGGTTAGGGACTATTTAGAAAAGCTGGACGTGCACAAGTCCATGGGGCCGGACGAATTGCATCCGAGAGTGCTGAGGGAATTGGCGGCTGTGATTGCAGAGCCCTTGGCCATTATCTTTGAAAACTCGTGGCGAACGGGGGAAGTCCCGGATGACTGGAAAAAGGCTAATGTAGTGCCCATCTTTAAAAAAGGGAAGAAGGAGGATCCTGGGAACTACAGGCCGGTCAGCCTCACCTCAGTCCCTGGAAAAATCATGGAGCAGGTCCTCAAAGAATCAATCCTGAAGCACTTAGAGGAGAGGAAAGTGATCAGGAACAGTCAGCATGGATTCACCAAGGGAAGGTCATGCCTGACTAATCTAATCGCCTTTTATGATGAGATTACTGGTTCTGTGGATGAAGGGAAAGCAGTGGATGTATTGTTTCTTGACTTTAGCAAAGCTTTTGACACGGTCTCCCACAGCATTCTTGTCAGCAAGTTAAGGAAGTATGGGCTGGATGAATGCACTATAAGGTGGGTAGAAAGCTGGCTAGATTGTCGGGCTCAACGGGTAGTGATCAATGGCTCCATGTCTAGTTGGCAGCCGGTGTCAAGTGGAGTGCCCCAGGGGTCGGTCCTGGGGCCCGTTTTGTTCAATATCTTCATAAATGATCTGGAGGATGGTGTGGATTGCACTCTCAGCAAATTTGCGGATGATACTAAACTGGGAGGAGTGGTAGATACGCTGGAGGGGAGGGATAGGATACAGAAGGACCTAGACAAATTGGAAGATTGGGCCAAAAGAAATCTAATGAGGTTCAATAAGGATAAGTGCAGGGTCCTGCACTTAGGATGGAAGAATCCAATGCACCGCTACAGACTAGGGACCGAATGGCTCGGCAGCAGTTCTGCGGAAAAGGACCTAGGGGTGACAGTGGACGAGAAGCTGGATATGAGTCAGCAGTGTGCCCTTGTTGCCAAGAAGGCCAATGGCATTTTGGGATGTATAAGTAGGGGCATAGCAAGCAGATCGAGGGACGTGATCGTTCCCCTCTATTCGACACTGGTGAGGCCTCATCTGGAGTACTGTGTCCAGTTTTGGGCCCCACACTACAAGAAGGATGTGGATAAATTGGAAAGAGTACAGCGAAGGGCAACAAAAATGATTAGGGGTCTAGAGCACATGACTTACGAGGAGAGGCTGAGGGAGCTGGGATTGTTTAGTCTGCAGAAGAGAAGAATGAGGGGGGATTTGATAGCTGCTTTCAACTACCTGAAAGGGGGTTTCAAAGAGGATGGCTCTAGACTGTTCTCAATGGTAGCAGATGACAGAACGAGGAGTAATGGTCTCAAGTTGCAATGGGGGAGGTTTAGATTGGATATTAGGAAAAACTTTTTCACTAAGAGGGTGGTGAAACACTGGAATGCGTTACCTAGGGAGGTGGTAGAATCTCCTTCCTTAGAGGTTTTCAAGGTCAGGCTTGACAAAGCCCTGGCTAGGATGATTTAACTGGGACTTGGTCCTGCTTTGAGCAGGGGGTTGGACTAGATGACCTTCTGGGGTCCCTTCCAACCCTGATATTCTATGATTCTATGATTCTATGACCTGTAGACATACTTAACATTAATACTGGCCATAATTTATATACAAAACTCTAAAGACAAAGATTGTAGATTGATTGATTCAAGGTAGCGATTTTGGAGAGGGGTGAATTAGAAATCTAAATGCAGTTCTGTATATGTGTGTTTTATTGATGTAAAAGGTGTAGCCAATTGTTTGACTACACTTATGGTTCATTCTTAAAAATGTTATAGACCAAATAATTGAACTTAGTCAACACTATTGTCTCAAAACAAAGCAGTACAATATGAAAAGGAGACCTATGTATCCCCACTTCTGGGAAGCTATTCTTATCTCACCGCATGCTCACCTCATACAGAAGGTGTGTTTCAGAATTACGCATTTACACTAACTGTATTAATAGTCTGGTTTTACAAGTTACAAATTACTATACAATTGCTATTACAAGTTACTATACATCACTAAAATCCAACCCCCAGTTCATAACAGTTCTTTATCTTGTTGTTTTGTTCTGTAATTTTATTCTCTCTCTTTTGGATATTGCATTCTAAACCAGCTGCCCATGAAGATACCTGCACTGGGACAAAGAACAAAAATATTTTGACAAGTTCTGTTAGCTAGTGGCAAAGCTGACTTCAGCTCTGCAGTGTGTTTTGGGATACTTACCATGAGTGAACAGAATTGTGGGAAGAGCATAATACATTAACATAACTTCCCAACACACACAGACAAAGTATATTAATACTGTGAACATAATACCTTTTAATGTGATATGTAGTAAGTCATATATATATATATATATATATATATATATATATATATATATAAATAAAACGCTTTGGGTTTTTTTGTAGTGGGTTTGGGCTTGCAGCATGAATGTATTCAGCTGATGCCAATTTATAAACTGAAGGAGAAACTTTGCTTCAGCACCTAGAAATACCTTTTTCTTGCTAATCTGAGGCATAGCTACTGCAGATAGATTCAAATTAGAGTGGTTTGGTAGGATTTGTAATTTTTGATTATAAAGATAAATTACAGGATGTTTGATGTCAGGACTTTGGGCAGTTATGCAAGTAATGCCTTAGACAAGTCACCTGACCTCTGTGTCCCTCACTTTTCAAAACTGTAAACCAGAAATAAAGAAAACCTATATTCACCGTTTGTAAAGTTTTTTTTTCAAATCTTTTGATGAAAGGATTATAGAAGTGAAAATTAATTTTTTGTAATTTTTGATTTTAAAGATAAATTACAGGATGTTTGATGTCAGGACTTTGGGCAGTTATGCAAGTAATGCCTTAGACAAGTCACCTGACCTCTGTGTCCCTCACTTTTCAAAACTGTAAACCAGAAATAAAGAAAACCTATATTCACCGTTTGTAAAGTTTTTTTTTCAAATCTTTTGATGAAAGGATTATAGAAGTGAAAATTAATACTTTCATTATTATACTATATTACTATTAATTATTTTATTTAAGCAGTCTATGTACATAAGCTATTACAGAAATATTTTTTAATAATTTGGTTAATGTCATTAGTTAAGAGATGTTAAGTAAAATTGTCAAAAGTGCCTAAATGATTTAGGAACTGAAGTAAAATTGAAACTCAAAATGACCCAAGCACTTCAGAAACTATTAGTAGGGATTGGATGTCTAAGATAGTGAGTGCCAGTGAAAATGAGGTAGGATCATAGGCTAAAATGGGGAAAGAACAAGTTAAAATTACTTAGACAAGTTAGAGTCTTCAAGTCACCAGGGCGTGATGAAATACATCCTAGAATACTGAAGGAGCTGACTGGGGAGATATCTGAGCCATTAGCAATTATCTTTGAAAAGTTGTGGAAGATGGGAGAGATTCCAGAGGACTGGAAAAAGGCAAATATAGTGCCCATCTGTAAAAAAGGAGAATAAGGACAACCCAGGAAATTAGGCCAGTCAGCTTTTAAGTTCAGTACCCAGAAATATAAACGAGCAAATAATTAAGCATCAGTTTGCAAACACCTAGAAGATAATAAAGTGATAAGTAACAGCATGGATTTGTCAACAACAAATGGTGTCAAACCAACCTAACAGCTTTCTTTGCCAGGGTAACAAATCTTGTAGATAGGGCTGAAGTGGTAGATATGGTATATCTTGACTTTAGTAAGGCTTTTGATACTGTCTCACATGACCTTCTCATAAACTAACTAAGGAAATACAACCTAGATGGAGCTACTATAAGGTTGGTGCGTAACTTATTGGAAAACTATTCCCAGAGAGTAGTTATCAGTGGTTCACACTCAAGCTGGAAGAGCATAGCAAGTGGGGTTCCGCGGGGATCAGTTCTGGGTCCGGTTCTGTTCAATATCTCCATCCGTGATTTAGATAATGGTATAGAGAGTACACTTATAAAGTTTGCATATGATACCTAGCTGGGAGATGTTGCTATCGCTTTGCACGATAGGATTAAAATTCAAAATGATCTGGACAAACTGGAGAAATGGTCTGAAGTAAACAGGATGAAATTCAAGAAGGACAAATGCAAAGTACTCCTTTTAGGAAGGAGCAATCAGTTGCACACATACAAAATGGGAAATGACTGCTTAGGAAGGAGTACTGCGGAAAGAGATCTGCGGGTCATAGTGGACCAGAAGCTAAATATAAGTCAACAGTGTAACACCATTGTAAAAAAAGCAAACATCATTCTGGGATATATTAGCAGGAGTTTTGTAAGCAAGACATGAGAAGTAATTCTTCTGCTCTACTCTGTGCTAATTAGGCCTCAACTGGAGTACTGTATCCAGTTCTGGGTGCCACATTTCAGGAAAGATGTGGACCTATTGGAGAAAGTCCAGAGAAGAGCAACAAAAATGATTAAGCAGCAAAGAGTCCTGTGGCACCTTACAGACCAGGGGTCGGCAACCTACGGCACACGTGCCAAAGACGGCACACCAGCCAATTTTTAATGGCACACTGCTGCCTGCCGGGTCCCAGACACTGGCCCCGCTCAGCACCCACTGCTGAACCCAGGCCAGGACCCCGGCAGGCAGCAGTGTGCCATTAAAAATCCTGTCCGCCTCGTCCCGCTCTTCTCCCCCTTCCCCACGGCTTGCCGGCTGCTGCTGCAGGGAGGACAAGCTCCCCCCACTGTGCTGCATGCCTGCTCCTCCTCCTCTCCCTCCCTGCCACCGATCAGCTGATGACCCTTGTGAAGGAGGAGGAGAAGCAGAACCAGAGTGCTCTCGCTGCTCCGGGGAGGAGGCGGAGAAGAGGTGGGGACGGGGCCTTGGGGAAAGGTGGTGGAATCAGGGCATATCCCCTCCAGCCCTCTGCCATGAGCCACTCTGAGCAGGGGGCTGGGAGCACCCCCATGACCCCAGCCCATACCCCCAGCCCTCTGCCCTGACCCCTGCACCCTCCTCACACACGCCCTGATCTCTGCACTCCTCACACACTCCAGCCTCCTGCCTGACTCCTGCATCCCCCACAACCCCAGCCTTGACTCCAGCACCCCCACACATACACAGCCCCCCATGCCCTGACTTCTGCACCCTCCTCACACACCCCCAGTCCCCTGCCCTGACTCCTGCACCCCCCACATTCTCACCCCCACCAGCAGCACCAAACAGGAGCTCCTGCACCACCACCCCCACATTCCTACCTGCACCCCTCACACCAAATGGGAGCTGCCCAGGTAAGTACTCCACATCCAAACCTCCTGCCCCAACCCTGAGCCCTCTCCCTCATTCTAGCTCCTGGCCAGACCCTACACCCCAACCCCCAGCCTGCTCCTTCACCCCCAGCCCTGTGTTCAGTGCACTCCCACCCTCAGCTCAGTGCAGACAGAGAGGAAGAGAATGGGCTAGAACCAGGGAGAAGGTAGGTACCCACTCTTTGTAGGCAGGGCCGGGATCCCAGACCAGCAGTGGGCTGAATGGGGCCAGCAGCCGGGACCCTGCCTGGCAGGAGCCGGCGGACGGAACCCCAGACCGGCAGTGGGTTGAGTGACAGCGGGCTGAGCCGCTCAGCCCAGTGCTGGTCGGGGGTCCTGGCCGCCGGCCCCTCTCAGCCCGCTGCTGGTCTGGGGTTCTGGCTGCTGGCCCCTTGCCAGCCAAGGTCCCAGCTGCAGGCCCCACTGAACGTGCTGCCGGCCTAGGTGAACGGAACCCCAGGCCGGCAACGGGCTGAGTGGGCTGGCAGTGTAAGATCAGCATTTTAATTTAATTTTAAATGAAGCTTCTTAAACATTTTGAAAACCTTGTTTACTTTACATATGACAATAGTTTTGTTATGTAATATATAGACTTATAGAGAGAGACCTTCTAAAAAACGTTAAAATGTATTACTGGCACACGAAACCTTAAATTAAAGTGAATAAATGAAGACTTGGCACACCACTTCTGAAAGTTTGCTATCCCTGTTATAGACTAATGCTCCAATACGTCTGTTAGTCTATAAGGTGCCACAGGACTCTTAGCCACTTTTACAGATCCAAACTAACACGGCTACCCCTCTGAAATATTATTAAATGTCTAGAAAACACGACCTATGAGGGAAGATAAAAAAAATTGGGTTTGTTTAATCTGGAGAAGAGAAAATTGAGAATGGCCATGATAACAGTTTTCAAGCACCTAAAAATTGTTACAAGGAGGAGGGAGCAAAATTGTTGTTCTTAACTTCTAAGGATAGGATAAGAAGCAATGGACTTAAATTTCACCAAGTGTGGTTTAGGCTGGACATTAGGAAAAACTTCCTGTCTGGGTGGTTAAACACTGAAATAAATTGCCTGGAGGGGTTGTGGAATCTCCCTCATTGGAGATTTTTAAGAGCCGGTTAAACAAAACACCTGTCAGGGATGGTCTAGATCAGTGGTCTCCAACCTTTTTACACCCAAGATCACTTTTTGAATCTAAGGGCAACCCAGGATCTACCCCCCCCCCCCCGCAAAGCCCTGTCCAGCTCACTCCATCTCCCCATCTCTCTGTTGGTTGCTCTCTCCCACTCTCACTCATTTTCACCGGGCTGGGGTGGGGGTTAGTGTTCGGGAGGGGCTGTGGACTCTGTGCTGGGGCTGAGCGGTTCGCAGTATGTGGGGGGGGGATCTGGGCTGAACCTGGGGCAGGGGTGAGGAGTGCAAGCTCTAGGAGGAGTTTGGGTGCAGGAGGGGGATCCGGGCTGGGGCAGAGTGTTGGGGTACAGGAGGGGGGACAGGGTGCTGGCTCTGGGAGGGGGGTCAGGGCTGGGGCTTGGGTCTGAAGTACAGAAGGGGGTATGGGTGCTAGCTCCAGGAGATGGCTGGGGGTTGGGGTGCAGGAGAGGGCTTGGGGTGGGGTTTGGGGTGCTGGCTCTGGGAGGGGGCTCAAGGATGAGGGCTGGGTTGCGGCCTCTCGCCATACAGCACTTACCTCTCCCAAAAGGGGCAATGGCACACCTGTGCCCCGGGGGGGGCACGTGGTTCCGCGTGCTGCCCCTCTTTGCTAGCACCATCTCTGCAGCTCTCCTGGCCAATGGGAGCTATGGGGGCGGTGCTTGCAGGCAGGAGCAGCATGCGGAGGGAGACTCCTGTCCCCCCACCCACAGGGCTGTGCTGGCCACTTCCGGGAGTGGTGTGGGGCCGGGATAGGCAGGGAGTCTGCCTTAGCTGCAGCCACACTGCCTTAGCTGCAGCCAGAGATTGCGATCAACTGGGAGATCCTCTAGGATCGAGCAGTTGATCGCAATCAACCAGTTGGTGACCACTGGTCTAGATAATACTTAGTCCTGCCTTGAGTGCAGGGGGCTGAACTAGTCCTGCCTTGAGTGCAGGGGGCTTGAGGTCCCTTCCAGTCTTACATTTCTATGATTCTCTGAAACATAGGACTTAGGTACCTAAGTCACTTGGACATTTTTGATAATTGTATCCATTGATGCTAATATTAAGGAAAAATATAGTGTTCCCATATTAAATACCAAACATTTGACGGTAACAAGTGTTATGTTCTTTATCAAATCACCACAACGAAAAGATGATTTTAACTCCCCTCCAAAATGATCTTTTGATAACCTTTGCTTGCTGGCTTGTTTATATATATATATTTATATATATATATATTGGATATATTGTATTAGGATACAGAATTGTCTCTTATAAAGCGAAGGGATCACTTTTTTTTAACAGTGACCTTTTTTGAAATATGTACATTGTTTTCTAGTACTTTTTTCATGTTGTAGAGAAAATCAATATAGGGTATACTTAGTTGCCCTTTTATAACTTTCAGTGTAATAACTTAGGGCTAAATCCTGCAAACTGATCTACTCAGATGCACCTCTGCCTCCAGGTATTGATCCATTAGGGCTCTGCATAGACACTGGGGAGTATCTGCATGCTTCCCTTTTATTCCCCCCAGAATTTAGCCTTTACTTTTTTTCAGCGTGGCAAAATTTACTAGATCTAGGTTACTAAATTGAGTAATTGTTTTTTAGGTGAGCAAAGGGCGAATGTAGTTACCTTTAGCACAAGCTTTAACTGTAATGAGCAAAAAGCTTTCCAAAAGAATGATAAATGCATTTAGTAACCTGAAAATTAAGATCCCATGCCTATCTGCATTGAAGTCAATGGGAATTTTGCCAATGAAGATAAGGAGAGAAGGATCAGGCACAGGCATCTCCTTCTACAAGGTGAACATAAACTGGAGATTTGTGTATATGGAGACATTTTTAATATAATGTATGGACAGTAAGTTGGTAAACATCAGTAAACCATTTTAGATGATATATTAATAGCCAGATTGGTAATCAGTATTTGATTAAATTTTGTAAATTGCTGACGTATGATGCAACCTTATTCAGAAGAATCACATAATATTACATAATGTCTTACAAAGTGATAGGATAATAAAATGGATTACTGCATAGTACATTAACACAGCAGCTACAAGAATTTGTTTACAATAATTTCTTAATAATCAAAGGAGATTGCTTGCCTGTAAACTCTGAACCATGGCAAGATAGAAGAGAAGATATTTTGGTACAGATAAATACAAACCTAGGGGCCCGTTTTTCAGAGGCGTTCAGTATCCAAAACTGCAGTTGAAATCAATAGGAATTGCTGGCGTCTTCAGCATCTCTGAAGATCAAGTCCATAGATATTCTATTCAGGCATAAAAAGGAAAAGAATGACAATGTTTTAGAAAGTAAAAGCCAGATTTTTTAAAAAAAAAAGTAGAGACCATTTGTGCAAGCATTTTTGCACAAGAATTTGCACGTTTACATTTTATTTATTCTTAGGCATCCATAACTATAGTATCTTGCTCGTGTTTATGTGCAAATATCTGAATTCTCCATGCAAATATAGATAGGTGCTTAAGCCTTCTGCAGGAGCAAATGCCCAGTTTGAAAGCACTGGTGTGAAAACTCTGATTGCTAATGTACGCACATAAATGTATTTGTCTTTTTAATCCTCTCCCTTTAAAAAGTGGACTATATAACTTTTATCCTTGCAGTGGATTAGGTTGCACTATCATTTCCATAAGCAATCTCCAACTCTATTAGAGACCATTACACATGGAAGAGGAAAAACAAGGTATAACTAGTTATCACCAGTCTATTGTAATGCCAGGTGGCCACATGAAACTTGAGGCCAAAAAGTGAACATTGCAACTCAAAACATTTAAAACTGCAGCCTTATCATAAGGCTATAACAACGAGGCTTGATTTTGCAACTATGAATACCAGGCTTGCCAAGATCCATTCTTTTGAATTCCTGGCCATGAAATTAAATCTACTTGGCTACTAGCACCACACTGACCACTGCATCCACATAGCTACAGTATTCAGAGTAGCAGCCGTGTTAGTCTGTATTCGCAAAAAGAAAAGGAGTACTTGTGGCACCTGAGAGACTAACAAATTTATATAGCTACAGTAGTGGGGAAAATCATCCAAGAAGACATAAGGACATGTCCCTGAACCAGGAAAACCAGAACCAGCAATGCCAATAAAGAGTCAACGTGTTTACACAGGCTCTATCTTTTTCCAGGCATTGTGGCCACAGGAGGAAAAGTGTGGATGAGGAAGGCATATATCAAATGGTTTGACTGTTTGCTCAGCCACTGTGATAGGTGTAGGACTAGGATCACAAAACTAGTACACCAAATGGCTTATTGCAAGCACTGTGATCTTGAGGAGGTACATGGATTACTCTGTTCTTGAGGGGATGCTGTTCTCAAAATCAGGATTTAGAGATGCGTTATTGGGGAAAAGCAGAAATTACAAAAGGGATATACTTTCTCAAGACTGGAGCATAATTGTCACCTTCTGAATCTCCTTTCCAAAACTCTTTTTTTTTTGTTCTAACACGCAGATTTGGTG
This sequence comes from Dermochelys coriacea, assembly GCF_009764565.3. Taxonomy (NCBI): domain Eukaryota; kingdom Metazoa; phylum Chordata; order Testudines; family Dermochelyidae; genus Dermochelys; species Dermochelys coriacea. The sequence continues at coordinate 188,237,889 of NC_050068.2, read as the reverse complement.
ACACTGGAGTGTTTCACAAATTTGTGTTGGTTTTGCCAAATTGTTCATGTCAAAAAACAAAAACGTTTAGAAATTCAAAATATTTCATTTTGACACATTCTAAATCAAATGTTTTGATTCAAAACAACTTTTTAATCTTTTTAATCTTTTTTAATCTTATTTAAAAAATAAAATTTAAGGCTCAAAATTGAAACATTTTGTTCAACCCAAAGTTTGTTTTTTCAATTTGTTGAAAATTTCAAAAAAATTCATTTTCGGGTTGACCCAAAATAGTGTTTTTAACATTTTTTTTCCAGATTTTCCAATGAACTAGAAAATGATTTACACAGCTCTATTCCCAGGTCTCTGACCATAATAGGTAATGCTTTTATTTTTTGAATGATGAGGTCCCACCATTGAGATTTGGTATATGCCTGTGACATCATCAAACCAGCCATTAGGAATGAGACTTTCCACCATCAGCATTCCTGGCCAGACTCTAGTATTGAGCAGGCAAAAGCCATACAAGATATTGAGGACTAGCTTCTGCCTTTAGCTGGACAAAAGTAGCATCTGCTGGCTTCGTTCGGAGTATCATGTGCATATGAGTTTCCGTTGTTTAAATTCTGTGTCTTTGTATTTTTTTCTCCAATGTGAAAATGGACCTAAAATGAAAGGGAAATAAAACAGAACTTGAGATAGTGCATTTCAGAATGCATAGGGAATGTGCCAGTGTGATCTATAGACTTTTAGCAACTTCTCTGAAAGTGGCCTATGGAAGGCACACTGTGCATTGTAAAATAGGACATAGTCCTCTGTATGCTTTCTCCAACATTGGGTAGCCAGATTCACTGGAACTTCCAAAATATTGTTATTATAGACTGTGAGTATAACTTTTGCATGGGCTAGAGTTCACTTAGTTGCTGTTCTCTGGTGCCTTAAAAAAACCCAACTCCCATAGAAAGTAACTGGAGACCCAGAGTTCAGTCTCTAAGGATTTTCAGCAAGGATTGCACAGGGTCAACCTCCCCACATTCAAGTCCCAAAAGGAACTAAAGAAATGAATTTAATAGAATAACTTTATAAAATCTTATGATAAAGAAAGAAATAATAATCTATTTTTACAGCATGACATGGCTATTTTATAATTCACAGACATTACCTTCACACTTATACATAAACATAAATAAAGAAAACAAATTAAAATCTGAACAGTTCAGCCCCCACAGAAACACAGTGAGAAGAAACTGAGAGTTCCCAAAAGCTTAGGTTTTGTTCACCTAAGTCTCAGTTCGTCTTTGATCACCAAATCTATACAGTCTGCTGAGACTAAAACATCTTCCCTCCACTTGCTTGTAGAAATCTTCAGTTGGAATCTGTGCACCCTCTTCCTCTGCTGAAATCACAGCTAGTCAGTCAGCTAATCATAATCAGCTAATAAGCTAACTGATTAACCAACCACTCAGTAAAGTCACAAGTGTATAGATTTAAAGAAAACCCTGTTACAAGAAAATATAAAAAGAAATGACTCTTTCCCCATTACTACATTTAAAGAAAAGTTGGTGAATCAGATTAGTTGAACTTGGGACAGTTTAACTAGAACAGTTTAACTAAAATCAAAGAACATTCAAAGCACACAATTAAAATAAAAGAAATTATTTTCCCACCCACTTTTCCCTTGCTATAATTAGCATTACCCATGTGTCATAAATATAAAGGGAAGGGTAATCACCTTTCTGTGTACAGAACTATAAAATCCCTCCTAGCCAGACCCAAAACCCTTTCACCTGTAAAGGGTTAAGAAGCTAAAATAACTTCGCTGGCACCTGACCAAAATGACCAATGAGGAGACAAGTTACTTTCAAAGCTGGGGGGCAACGGCTCAGTCTGTCTGTGTGATGTTTTTGCTGGGAACAGACCAGGAATGCGGCTCAGAACTCCTGTAAAAAGTTAGTAAGTAATCTAGCTAGAAATGCATTAGATTTATTTTGTTTAATGGCTGGTAAAATAGCTGTGCTGAATGGAATTATATTCCTGTTTTTGTGTCTTTTTGTAACTTAAGGTTTTGCCTAGAGGGATTCTCTATGTTTTGAATCTGATTGCTCTGTAAGGTATTTAACATTCTGATTTTATAGAGGTGATTCTTTTACTTTGTCTTTAATTCAAATTCTTCTTTTAAGAACCTGATTGTTTTTTCATTGTTCTTAAGATCCAAGGGTTTGGGTCTGTGTTCACCTATGCAAATTGATGAGGATTTTTATCAAGCCTTCCCCAGGAAAGGGGATGTAGAGCTTGGGGGGATATTTGGGGGGGAAGATGTCTTCCCTTTGTTTAACACGCTTGGTGGTGGCAGCATAGGGTTCAAGGACAAGGCAAAATTTGTACCTTGAGGAAGTTTTTAACGTAAGCAGGTAAGAATAAGCTTAGGGGGTCTTTCATGTAGGTCCCCACATCTGTACCCTAGAGTTCAGAGTAAGGAAGGAACCTTGACACCATGCTTCCCTGTGATAACAATATCACTAACTTGCTGCAAAATGCTTCAACAGCCTGCTTCCTGCTCCTGGGCTCAGCTTCTCCCAACTCACACAGGGCACATGGCTGCATACCCAAAACTACCACACCCAGTTCCTGAAGCTTCTGGATGTGGAGTGCTTAATCTACCTAGCAACAGTGACCCACACACTCCTACCTCCCCGCAGTGGGTCTCTTAAAGGGATATCTCCCTATTAGGCACATGGGTTACATGAGCATATACTTATTGATCAAAATAACCTGCCAAAAGTAAAAAGCATTGAGAGCTGTTATATCTTCAGACATAACTAATGTAAAACATTACAACTGATACTCTGCATAGGATTTATGACTCTGCACAGATCGGTGGGATTTAGAGATAATTAGTGTCAGCTCGGGTACCTAAAGTCAGAACCTAAATTCATATTTAGGAGATTAGTCAGTGAACTGGTTCCATGAGTGCTAAATACTCAGAGCTCTCATTTTCTTCAGTTAGAGGAATTTGAGTACAGTTCAGCTGAAAATCAGACCGCAAGTGCTTGTGTCTGAAAACTTTAAGCAAAAGTTTACAAAGGTCATACATTCTTTGACACATCACTGGAGAATCAGGCAACAATTCTATATAGTAATGTTTTACAGATCACCACAGTCCATATACAGATCAAAACTGCAATCTTCCTATGCCAATCTCCTCATTTATTCATGTAGCTTCTTTGTTGACTTCAATGCCCAGAACAGATATGCTTCTCTCAAATCACTGACACAGCTTCACTGGGTAGAGGATAATTGCTAGTGGTGTTCTAAGCATAGCTGAGAAGGACAATGGAATTTTTTTTCTTTTTTTTTTTTTAACTTGAATAACTGAATTTATTTTTGTCAGCTGCAACTTATGCGGGCTTGACTGACAGGATCCAAAGCAAAATGAAATTGTTCAGACAACTCATTGGACTCTTTAATGAATACATATTAAAGATATACACATGCATCCACACAAAATAAATTTCAGGCCTTATTTACTTTATTCTTATTTACTTTGTGTAAGCTGTTTACAGAGTGCTTGAAATTCCTGGAACCTGAACCCCCAGATGGAGTCCTCATCCCCCCCCTCCCCGAACCTCAACCTCCTGCTCCAGCCCAGAGCCGCCTACCACACCTTGAATCCCACATCCCTGGTCTCAGCCCAGAGCTCTCACCCCCTCCCACACCACAGCCCCTTCCCACACCCCAAATCCTTCAGCCCCAGCCTGGAGTCCCTCCTGCATCCCCAGCCCCACTCCAGAGCCTGCACCCCCAGCCCTCCTGCACGCCAACTCCCTGCCCCAGCCTAGTGAAAGTGAGTGTGTGCGGGTGGGAGAGAGCGAGCCACTGAGGGAGGGAGAATGTAGTGGGCAGGAGCGAGGCCTCGGTGGAAGGGGTGGGGCTAGGGTGTTCAGTTTTGTGCGACTAGAATGTTGGCAACTCTGTTTGATGAACAAGACACACTACTTGCAGACTTCTCTGTAAGGAAGCTTAGTATATATTATTAAGACAATTTAATTTATGATTATTAACATTTGCTATTAGAAGACCCTGTTTTCAGTTGCTTGTAACTTTGCCAAACTTTACTCATTCAGACTGAGATTTTTTCATACTTTCTTCCTGCCTCAGGTTAATTTTTGTTGTTGTTGTTTTGGCAAAAACAGTTCAGCCATTTCTGAAAATGAAGTCAGGAGAAAATAGAGTTCTGCCAACATTAAAAGCATTTTCCAACCATTTCTTTGAAGAGCCCTATTGCCTCCAAAGTAGTCATTTTGCTAAAATCTCTGAGCGCTTCAGCTCTACGTAGATCTCTAATATGGCAATCACTCTGAACATGTTCATGTGCAGACAGGGAGACAATGCAACAGCAGTAGCAGTGGCTCCTTTGGTCCATGGAAAGTGTGCTGGGTGATGAGACCATGAATTAGTCTCGGCTCATCTATTGACTGCTGTGAATAACTCTGTGTGCTTTTCCGCTCTTATTATTAAGCAAGATCTCATGTCCCTACATCAGGAGGCAGGCAAATATAATTTCCCCCATTTTACAGATGTAGTAATTGAAAGATTGTACCGAGGCCCCTTCTGGTAAAGCTGGGGCTAGAACTCAGGAGGTAGAGTACTGTGCTGTGTCCTTCAAAAGGCACAGTACAGACACAGGCCTGGTCTACGCTGGGGGCGGTGGGGGTGCAGGAGCTAAGTCGGTCTGCAACTTCAGCTACGAAGCGGGGTTATTGTCTGCACAGCCTTATGCAATTTTAGTTGTGCCATTTCCTAACTTTGGGGTGCTTGATTTCACAACTTTAATGTTCTTTTATCATAGCTGTTGCATATAATTTAGATTTACAGCACTTTAAATTGTAGTAGGTGCCTCACAGTAACATATAAAGATCTTACAATCAAAATTCAGACATGATGTGACAAGGTGGAGCAATAAGGGGGGAAAAGTGAAATGGAGAGAGAAGGTTAACAGTAATAATATACCCAGAGTACAGAGTGGCGCAGTGTGAAAAATAAATCTTGACTCTGTTCTCTTCCGCAAGGACATCCTGGTGCCTGTGAGTGGGATGGTGTCCTGCACAGCAGCCTTTGTTTCAGTTAGTGCTCTCCCCTTATGTCTCCAAATCCTAGGAAACCAATCCTGGGAGATGGACTTTTGTGGGTATGGTGAGAACCTTTGAAAATATTCCCATACAAAAACAGTTAAGAGTGAGTTACAGTTGCAAGTACAGATTGGTAGTATATTATAGGGATATTGTAACAAAGTAAGCATTTTAAACCCAGAAAATTCAGAGTTAAGTTTAAACTTTAAAAAATCCAAACATGTTAAGGTATGAAAATGTACAGTTAAAGCATCCAGACAACCTTAACTCTGCCCTTTAGTGACACCATGCAAGATGACACCATGATTGTTTGATGTTTTAGTGTTTGTGGCCTCAGATTAGATTAATCTGAAAAAAGATACATTATTTTTTCCTCCTCATGGGGAAAACTTACTTTAAAAAAAAATTCTGGGCAGTGGTCTGTAACTGGGAATAGGACTGGTAGTTCCTCTATATGCATTTCTGCTGAAGAGACTAATTAAAAGGTGATGTTCCAATGGTACTCATCCTTTCTTGAATCAAAATACTTTTAAAATGTTGCCTGAGAGAACTACGTTTTTCAACATGAAGTGGAATGTCCAACAGTGACAATATCCTGGGCATTTGCCTTGGATTCAGGAATCACTGCTTTAAGAAACCTAACTTCCCTTGGACCTTCTAGTAGTAATTGTAGGCCTCCCTGTAACAAAACTATCAGCTGAAAAAGCTCTACACTTTTCTCATTTCTTAGGGGTAGTGACATGCTCCACAGCTGTGTACTGGAAACAGAAAGACTGCAAAGAGACAGTTGCTTTCTTGGAAGTGATTTTATTTAACTATGGAGAAGAGAAGCCAAATTATATAGCAATCACTGAGGTCAGGATTTTTGAAAAAACAAGTTGAGCACCCAAAAAAATCACTAAAGACACTTTGAATGGGCCTGACTTGCTGAAAGCGATGAGCATACCCATTCTGAAAATAAAGCCCCTTTAAGGTATCTCCAGTGGGGCACCCAAAATCACTAGTTTCTCTTTTGAAAATCTTGACCCTAATGATTTCTATCCAGTTTTGCTTCTCTTCTTTATACTTCAATAAAATAATCTCTCAAAGTCAGGGTAAATTTAATTACTTATGAAATACCTGACACATACGTAGACTTTTTTCATTTGTCTGGTTCTTCTCTCTCTTCCCCCATAAGTGTATGTATATTTGTTGAATTTTACAGCTGCACTGTACATTCTCCCATGTTGTCTTGGTATGGTAAAATTCTTTTAGTTTGTGAAAATAATTAAGTAAACTTAAAAAATTACACAGTAAAATGCATGAAAACTTAAGTGCATATTCCTCCATTTGCAGAATCTCAATCACTTTTTTCCCCACATATAGCTGTTACTGTCACATTAGCTTCATTTCGTATTCTGCTAGCTGCAAAAACAGTCATGTATGGATATTTTTGAAAAGAGGGACAAAATATTTGTATTATACTGTGAAGGTATTAATGTTAATTGTTTTCATAAATGTGAGTTTAATCAAGTAAAAATGGTACCTTATTGGTGTCCTGTGGAAACAAATATGCTCTAGTTCAAAAGTAAACCAATTATATTTCAGAGATTATTTATAACAAGGTTGTCTGGACATTTAATTGATGATCAGCCAAGGCCAAGAATAGTAAAATGGGGAGAGAGCTTTCTCCTGGGCTGCTCCAAGACTATGGAATAAACTCTCACAGGAACTAAGGATAATCACAAACCTCACCCCACTTGAAGAGCAGGGCAAATTTCTTTGACCTTGTCTCTCTGACATATAGCAGTGTATGTGTTTGGATTTTTTTAAAAATAAAATATACAACAAAACACTCCATGGCACACACTTCACCCCCGGCAGAAAGCATGAGAGAACAAACATATGACTACTACTAAGTCAAGTTGGGGCTTGGAAGGCATTTAGATCCTACAATAATGGGTATATAAGAACCTACATATAATAGAACAAAGCTGAAAAAACAGATTTTGTCAAGTGCTACAGGATTTGACCTGATATTGATAATGACCAATTAAATTAATAAAGGCATTAGCACAAAAATATTATACACTAGAATGTGAAAGATATATTTAAGAAAACTTGGAGGAACATTTTTCCAAATCTAATTAACTCTATGAAAGGTAATGTGAGATGGATTACCCAAAAGCAAATTGAATGTCCTGAATTAACTCAGTGGGAAAACACACACAGTTAAAATGATAAAGGTGGTGGAGAAAGCAACTAGCAAAAGGGTCCAAAACATTTCATATGAAACCAAATTATCCAAAGGATAATACAGCAGACACTTTCTCTGCTTTTGGAAAATCTATAAAGATTAAAAACCACCAATGGGTGAATTATTTTAAAATTGTTTAACGAGATGTGAATCCAAGTCCCCAGCTGAAGGGAGGCTTAACAGTGGCTAGAATGCGGAGTGCCAGTCGTCCTTTCAGACTTTTCAGAAGCTATCTATAACTGGGAAATGACAAACGTTAGGTGTTGATTGGACTCTAAGAGAAATGCTGAAATCAGCTCTGGTCACTGCATGATTGTGGTACTGTATGTCAAAAGCAAAGCCTAGAAATGTAGTTGGAGTGTGTGCTAACACACAGAAAGAGGTTGTTTTGAGTCACTTCAGGAACAAGCCAATTGTTGCTCTTTGTTGCTAGCAAGATTTCTTAGTTGCAATCTTAAAAATGTTTGAGGAGTACCTGACAAAGCCCGTAAGAAGTGCAGAATAATATTCATCCATGCTATATAATGCAGATCTTCAGTGTCTATTGAACTATTGAATTGTGTCTCGCATGATAGGTACTGATAATATTAATATAATTGACTGCTCTTCTCATCTGTGTTCAATAGTCTGTGTGAGGTTAGATAAACCACCAAAATTTTTAAAAAAATGTGACTGCATTCACTGCTCAAGTTATTATATGGGGAAAAAACAGCACTGAGTTGAACTGAAAACAATATTGGTATCTACCCATGATCTATTTTGTTGTTTCTCATTATAATTTTTTAATAAATGGCATCAGTAGGAAATTGAAATGTGTGAATGTCTGGAAACCAGCGACTGAAGAAGAGTAATGAAAAGGTGGAAGAACAACTAATTTCATTTCCTTGTGTATATGACATTCTTACATGTTTGGGCTACCCAAACAAAATACAAGGAATGACTAACCCTATCCAGGGTAGCTAAATGCTGGACACAGACCAACAAAAGATGGTGAAATTTGGAAATGGAAACAAAAGCCAGTGAACGTGTGCAAGATAAGAAAATGGGAAATAGCTGTATGCCTACTGAATAAAGCATAGTTCCAGCTCCCTCATGGGAAGTAAGGAGGAAAATTAGACAAATGTCCTACCTTTTTGGTCATTCTTTTAGTGCCTCCTTTATTGGCTCTCATTGTCCCTTTTCCCATTCTTCATAGGGACCCCATGGGGCTCTAATATTTTCTCTTTCTACCATCTCTGTGTGTGATTTACATGGCTTCAACTAGCATCTATTTTTCAGCTCCTGACCTGACCCAATCCCTCCATCACAGCCCATTTCTCTAACAACTCCAATTGCATCTCTCACTGCCCTGAATGAGGCAAGGATCATGTGGAGAAAACAGTATATGATGAAGTAATTAGTTTGTGTGATAATGCATACAACACAAGAGGGTAGAATTAATGTAGCACAGTCTGCCTTAATCCTGGCATTTCCTAACTTTGAACAGCTTGATTTTGCAATGTTATCATTCTTTTAACATATTGTCAAGTATCAGAGGGGTAGCCATGTTAGTCTGGATCTGTAAAAGAGACAGAGTCCTATGGCAACTTATAGACTAACTGACGAATTGAAGCATAAGCTTTCGTGGGTGAATACCCACTGCATGCATTCAACGAAGTGGGTATTCACCCTCGAAAGCTTATGCTCCAATACATCTGTTAGTCTAGAAGGTGCCACAGGACTCTTTGCCACTTTTAACATATTGTTTCATATGACATATAAAATATATGTTGTGATAGACCCAGGCCAGTTGGATACAGCAGAGTAGCAGAAGGGAGATATACTGGCCACTGGATTAATAGTTTTCTCTTCCCTGACTGACCAGAGCAGGGCTGCTCCAGGCTAATGAGAGTGCCTGACTCCAATTAACCTGCAAGGAGTCAGGTGAGGCCATTAAGCTAATGTGACCAACTGACGCTAATTAAGATCCCTCTGATAACATAAAAGGGCTCACTCCAATCAGGCAGAGAGGTGCCAGGGAGCCAGAGAAGAAGTGTGGCTGAAAAGCTGGTTAATGAAGACACCCTCAAGTCGGTGGTAAGGAAGCCCTAAGGTAAGGGTGAAGAAAGGAGAAGCAGGAGAGCTGTGGGGAAGTGGTCCAGGGAAATGTAGCAACTCTGGCAGTAAAAGGTTGGCTGCCAACAGCTGCTACCATTAGGGTCCCTAGGCCAGAACCCGGAGTTCCCACCACTACTGAAACACCTCCTGGGAGGGGAAAACAGGCCCCTGTCAGGACAGGTGGCTAAACTGTTTTGGCATGAGGCCATAGGAGGAACAGAGACTGTGGGAATTCTCTCACCAACCTCCATTGCTGGCTTATGATGAAAAGGGCTCAGTAGACTGTATCCCTGGCCCTAGAGAGAGAAGGGCTACGTGGAGGGTTGCAATGAGCCTCTGAAGCTAGCATAAACCGCCTGGAAGCCAGGACCCACGGGGACAAGGTCGGAACTTTGCCACAACATATATGGATTGTATTCGTCTCCCCAATTCTTTTGTATGTAGCTCTTAACTAGATTGTAAACTGTTTGTGGTTGGGGTTATCTTCTTGTATAGCTAGACTGTGATTAGCACATTGTGGGCATTACTGGAAAACAAATAAGGTGTACCTTTTGTAAGGTACTCAGATATTGCAGTGATGAGTGTAGTATAAAAACCCGGAGAGAGAGGAAGAGAGAGATATTATGGAACAAAACAAATATGAAAATTGTACTTACCCGTCAGCCTCATCATAATGAATAGTGAATGGGATGTGATAAGAATTAAGCACCAAAATGGACAAAGGGGCTATGTGTTTTAGTGGCTGTGGCAAATCTTGTGCTACAAAAAAAATAATTCAGCAATTAAACAGAACTCAAGAACATGACTGTTTTACTAGGATTACTGTTTAGGCAATGCTGTAAGATTTGGAAACTAAAATGTCTCCAAAAACAAAGTGTAAAGGCTTTTTGAAAGATGAGATTATCACATCATAGTGTTTTTGCCATGCAAGTGATCCATGTGAAAACAAACTTGTAATTACTACAAAAGAGCAAATAATATCCACTTTGAGGCTACTTGACACCCTTCTAGATAAGAGATTAACCCTCAGTTGTGCTGTATGAGAAAGAGAGAAATTGTGTATTGGGATGCGAAAGTGATGATCAGTAAATGGATAACTGTCTTCAGAAAGTTTCAGAGTAGCAGCCGTGTTAGTCTGTATTCGCAAAAAGAAAAGGAGTACTTGTGGCACCTTAGAGACTAACAAATTTATTAGAGCATAAGCTTTCGTGAGCTACAGCTCACTTCATCGGATGCATTTGGTGGAAAAAACAGAGGAGAGATTTATATACACACACACAGAGAACATGAAACAATGGGTTTATCATACACACTGTAAGGCTAGTGATGGCTTATCTTAAGTGATCACTCTCCTTACAGTGTGTATGATAAACCCATTGTTTCATGTTCTCTGTGTGTGTGTATATAAATCTCTCCTCTGTTTTTTCCACCAAATGCATCCGATGAAGTGAGCTGTAGCTCATGAAAGCTTATGCTCTAATAAATTTGTTAGTCTCTAAGGTGCCACAAGTACTCCTTTTCTTTTTGTCTTCAGAAAATTCATTAGAGCTTTGTGAAAGAGGTAATTTTCCTTCATGTTGTGGTTCAGTGTGTAATGCAAGCTAAATTTCATGCCTTAAATAAGGAAAGTAATATTAATTATATAATTTCTGCAATTTAAATATATTTTAGTCAAGCCCTGACAAAACTGCAATAAAGTACGTATGCAGAAGGGTAATTATTTAGCAACCAACAGAATTAAAAATAGTAGTGCTTCCCTGGTACTTCATTGGAGAGAGAAACCTACTTTGGAGGCTTTGAATTGTACAGACAAATATGCTGCTAATTATTTAACCATTAAGTCAACATATTATCATCCCCCTGGGTTTCACAAAAGTCAGATCTCATGTAGCTAGTATAATTACTAGCATACAGAGTCATGTCAGTTAGATAAAGTTAGGGGAAATAAAACATCTCCTGGCAATTTGGTGGTTAGAAAATATCCTGTGTGTTAGCAGAGATTATTTTTGGAATAATTCTGAAATTGGAATGCTTTTTTCATTCTGCAGTTTTTCATAGTTTAAGATGACTAAATTGCACAGACACACACAAAAAGTAATTTCTAAAAATGACTGACTCAATGGGTATTAGTTAAAGAACATATTAAAGGTATGCAAACATATCACAGGGGGCTTATTGGATGACCAAGATCCCTTCCAGCCCTACATTTCTACGATTCTATAATAGTAATTGTGACACATTCTCAGGATGTCCAGGACTGTGAGTCACCTTGTTACCCCACTGCCTCCAGTGAGAGGAAGATCTCCTTGTACTTAACTATGTGTCAATCCCTGACACCACCAGTCTGTTAGCCACCCAAACAATCTCCTCAAGGCTCTGCCAGTCCTTACTTTGCCTTGCAGGTTAACAATAGGTTCACCCAATCCCTGAGCCCTTTGGAGCATTCCCCTGCAGCATCCAGCTCTTAGCATCGGGACACTCACAGAAATTAGCAGATAAACTGTCCCCAGAGCAACAGTGCACACAACAGCTTGTTTGGTCCAACTGAGGATCAGCACCAATATAACATCATAACACTGAGATATATTTATAGTGAAAACAATCACAAGTTTATTATCAAATGTGAAAATTTAAGAGACACTGAATAAGGATAGTTATGGAAACAGAAATGGTTACTTATAAAACACTTCCTAAAGTCTAAACTTTAACAGGCTAAATCCTTGTTTAAAGGATCTCATCTATACATAAGAATCACCATACTGGGTCAGACCAAAGGTCCATCTAGCCCAGTATCCTGCCTTCCAGCAGTGGCTAATGCCAGGTGCTTCAGAGGGAATGAACAGAACAGGAAATCATCAAGTGATGCATCCGCTGTCACCCATTCCAAGCTTCTGGCAAACAGGCTAGGGACACCATCACTGCCTATCTTGGCTGATAGCCACTGATGGACCTATCCTCCATGAATGTATCTATTTCTTTTTTTGAATCCTGTTATAGTCTTGGCCTTCACAACATCCTCTGGCAAGGAGTTTGACAGGTTGACTGTGCGTTATGTGAAGAAATACTTCCTTTTGTTTGTTTTAAACCTGCTGCTTATTAATTTCATTTGGTTATGCTAAGTTTTTGTTATGAGATGGAGTGAGTAACACTTCCTTATTTACTTTCTCCACACCAGTCACACCACTTTGTCATAAAGTACCAGTCTTATTAATCTGTCCTCATAAAACAATCTCCCAGCATGTTCAGCCAACATGGCTGGGTTCCCCTTCTCATGACTGCAAAAAGTGCTGTCTTTTTTGCTTCTTCAGTGAAGGATAAAAAGGTGTCCTTATGCCTTCTTTCTATGTGCCCAAAGTTCATTGTTTTGCCCCCAGAGTCCGGATGACCCCAATGGTTGATTCCCTAATGTGCTGCCCAATGTTTGCCTTCACATCTTCATGTTGATCTTGTATGCAAACGGTTTTCCAAACAGTTCCAATGGTTTACAGTATTTATTTTTACATGTGAACCAAGGCAGACTGGTGAATATGCATCCTTTGGTCAAAACTTGCTTGTCAATCCTGCTTTGACTCAGACTTTAAAACATATTTTCCACATTTGAGGCCAACTTATTTAAAACTGATGTAATGTATTTTGCATATTGGATTCTGTATAGGAAAAAATTGTGTGCTTAACTTTACCTTCTAAATATATGCAACCAGTTTCCTGATAAAAGATTCTGGGAAGTTTAGTCCCGCCGTCATTTTGTGTACTAAGTAATACTTCTGTATAACTAGAACTACCACTAGAGAGTATTCTATGTGATGTTGAGCACTATTTAGGGCCTTGATGCAGCAAAGAATTTAAGTACATAGCTAACTTTAATCCATGTGAGTAGCCAATTTGATTCAGTCCCTGGCTGAATCAGGTCCTAACATTTTTCTGCATCTTGATTTTTTTGGGCTGCATAAACTCCCGTTTTTGTGATGACAACCTGAACTCCAACTAATATTTAATTTGTTTATGCATGCGCACAGTTTGCGCACTCAAGTTAGAGTTTTTACATGCCCCAACACTCTCAAAAAAATTGTGTATTTTGAAGGTGCAGTTGAACACCTTATAAAAATTGGGTCCTCGATACAATTTTCCTTGGTTTGTATATTTTGTTTGTAATTTTTACAACGGTAGTTGACACTGGTCCCCTGCAGCCTTAAAATCTATAAAGATATTTTAGGCAACCAGGCAGTGTCAAGTGCAGCATCACCAAGGATAGACATAATTTGGCTACAGACAAGAAAATGGATGGCTTCTATGCCAATTTAGCAGTAGTCACTTGCACACTATGAAGCACTAGAAAGGGAGCACTGAGGGAAAATCTAGATACTTTTTTTTTTCCAAAGTGCAGAGGATTTGCTGGCAAGGATGCTCATGCCCTTTTTTCCACTCTTCCCACCCCTAGTGCTTCTGGAGGCTTACATAGATATTGTCTCTCAGACAATGAAACATAATTTAGTCCTTAGACAACAGAGTATGTATTGCACCAAATTCTAGATAATTTTAAACTAGATCAAATCATAGCTCTGAAAAAAATAACTTTCAGTTTGTCATCGCCAATAAAATCTAAAGTATGACACTGGAATGTTAGGATGTCCTTCCTTCTGTTTTTTGTCACCTAACAAATGCATGTGGGTTCTCCCTCCGCCCCATACTAACTTTGCATTCTTATCTATTGATCAATTTCCTAGTAAACCTTTACAAGCACATTGATCCTTTTATTAGTCACTATCTCTGTCTGAAATAAACTTGACCAAAATGTTCTGCTTTGTTTGCTGTATTGTGCTAATGAACACCATTGTAAAATCAAAGATTGCAACATAGTAAAGAAAACCATATGTATCACTGAAATCATTTTGTGTTTTTTTTCCCTGCTGATGAGTTTAAATGACCTTTTTAAAATCCTTGGTTGTAATTCTAATCTTTGTAAATGCTTTGTGGAAATAGCAAATATTTAATCTGAAGGTGAAATTCTGCCACTAAAATCTGATATTTGCAAACGAAATCTAAACCTGGACAGGTGTAGCAGTTGAAATGCTTTATTTCAGATTCAGATTGCATATGCATTGATTTATATAAAGAACCATCTTATTTCTTTTCATTTTGAATTTGGCAATCAGCATTCTCCAGAGTTTAATTACTCTGAGTTTGTGATCACTTGGAGGTTTTCAGCATATGTTATCATATTTATATAAAGCACTGATTTTTTTTATTTTAAAGTATCCAATAACGATGACTGACTTGTTTTATATTTGGCCTTGAGGTTTGTCCAATAGTTTTGTAAAATTAACCAAAAAATCCGTCTCTGCTATCTTCTTCTGCCGTAGGGTATGTGGCAGGTATCTGGATTTTCAAACACATTTGCTTGGTTTGTCAGTATGAACTGAAATGATTCTTTTTCACTTGACTATATCAATCTGCCATTTCCTTTCCTACCTTTGTGTGAGTAAGTGGTAAATATGTTTTCTTTTGTCTGTATATATCATATCAAAACAAAACCATAGTTGTGTTTAATAAATAAAAAATACACAAAGCAAACCAAGAGCAAATGAAGACCCAAGCGACTCATTGTGCTTGTAACTGCAGTCTTTGTACTCTTTTCCCATACCTTTTCCCTTTGTTTTTGTCATCTTTCATCTCACTCTAGGTCCCAAGCCTGCCACTGATTCTGTGCAACCACACCCTTGCACCCACACAGACCCTTTTGGAGGTCAAGGTGCTCTGTGCAGACACATGCAGTCAGTTGCTGGATCAGGGCGTTAGAATGTGAGCTCTTCAGTGCTATACAAATAAACACCATCATCACAAACTTGTTTAAATAGTAATATCAGCACTCATGTCTCCGTTACTGTAAATCCTTCTCTCTAGCCTTGACAATGCAATCTTGCCCCACTCAGGTCCATTCAAATTGCTGCTACAAAGATCCTTTTCCTAGCCCCTTGGTTTGACCATGTCACCCTTTTCTTCAGATCTTTCTTCGGATCTCCCCCTTCTCTAGCACATCTAACCTAAGCTAATCGTCTTTATTTTTAAGGCCCTTCACAGTCAGTCCCCTCACTGATCATCTCTCATTTGCTAATGAGCTCTTGACCATTGCTTCCATCACCCTCTTGATATATTTTCCAAAAAGCACCTCCATGCTGCCCGTGAAGTTTAAGAGGAGCTCCTCATGAAAAGCTACAAATACACCTCATTATCCACTTTCAGATTCCTCCTTAAAACTCTCCTCCTTTCCATGATGCCTACAAAAACTTGAAAAATGTTAGATTGCTGGTGTGCTGAAACCCCTACCTTTATCATGCTGTCTCCTTATATTCCCCCATCTCTCTATCCATGGCCATCTGTTGTTTGTTGTCTTTATACTTGTAAACTCCAGGCGGCAGGGACTGTATTTGTACAGCACCCAGCACAGTGGACAAGGCTCCTAGGCACTACAGTAATATAAGTAAATAGTATTAATTTAATAAAGACATCATCTATAGTCCACTTTTGTCATCTGCACTGACTAAAAGGAAAAGAGGCTATAAATGATCTGACATCACTTTTAACAATCAAGAGTAATGGAGAGAATATTGTCTCTTTTTATGTTAAATTTATCGGTGATAAGCCCCTCTCTGCTGATGCAAGGTAAACTGTATGACCCCATTTCCATTCGTAACTGAGCATGTTACAATCTTTAATGTATTCTCTTAGCACCCCTGTGAGGTAGGGAAGTGCTGTCATCGTGCATTGTACAGATGGTCGACTAAGAAAAGCCCAAGATCACAGAGGAAATCTGTGGCAGAGGAAGTATTTGAGCCCTGAGTCCTACAAAGGCACCCTAACTACTGGAATATATTTCCTCAGACAAACATTGTGCCTCTTCCTCATATGATCTCTGCAAGTACAGAACTTCTCATTCAACTCTTCTAAGCATTAAAATACTTTCTAGTCACATTATTCTTGTGGCTAATCCTGTGTGCATATTACAGGTGCATATACATAGTTGATTGGACTGGAACCCGGAGTAGAGGGCAGGTCCGGGTTCCCCCTAAACCTCCCAACTCCTGATCAGACACAGGAAGAGTTGACCTGGACTGTGGGTTCACGAAAACGGCCAAACTGAGGGCTGCTGTGAATTTCTGAGGCGAGCAAATCTGCCAATAAGTGCAAGACCCACCAAGGTAGAGGAAGAACTTTATCACACAGAATAAAAGCCTGATGGATTTAATATAAGGTTGTGTTGGTTTCTTTTAAAGAATTGCATGAGTGCCACAGGATCACATTAAGTTAGTTACCGCAGTACTTAGACCCAGATCCTCAGTGCTCCAGAGTGTGGTTTGGGTGGGAGGGGAAGGTGACTTTAAATCATCTTTGTACTCCTCCCTGTCCTTGGGGCTAGCTTGTCTTCTGACAGAGCAGCCTCAAAGGTGCTCTAATTTGTGTTGGCTTATAATGCTATAATTATAATAGCATCCCAAGGGCTATAACATCCATCAGAGGGTGGCTCCTTATGCCTTATATTCTGGGGAGGCAGGCCGGAAGAGGTGGCCTAAAGCTAACTCCCACCATTCTACACAACTTGAGCATTCCCTGATAATAAGAGCATCATCAGTCATAATAAGGCAGTTTTCCAGCTTCCAGACTGAGAAATGGTGTACAGGGGCTGGATCAGAGACTGAGGATATCTCTCATTGACTTAAATTTGAATCTTGTGTAATACTCGTACTGTGTTTCTGTTGAATGACTGAGTGGATCATAGTTGTTTGCAGTGTTTGGTCCCAGGATATGAGAGAGATAAGAGAGGTGCCATAATATCTTTTATTGGACCTGTTTCTGTTGGTGGAAGTTACAAGCTATCAAGTTCCACAGAGCTCTTCTTCAGGTTTGGGTGAGGAAGCGGAATATCAGAGCTAAATACACACTGGGACAAATTGCTAAGCAGAAGGGGCAACATATGATGGAGGCAGTCACTTGAAATGAAGCGGTCAGTATGGGGTTAAATCGTTATAGACAATAGACAATGAAGTGGGCAACCAAAGATCCTGAAATTTAGGTGATAAATGTGTTACATTAATTGACAGAGCCAGAAGAGTACCCAGAAGTCACCTACTACAGGACAGGCCCAACAAAGAAAAGAACAGAACGCCACTAGCCATCACCTTCAGCCCCCAACTAAAACCTCTCCAACGCATCATCAAGGATCTACAACCTATCCTGAAGGACGACCCATCACTCTCACAGAGACAGACCAGTCCTTGCTTACAGACAGCCCCCCAATCTGAAGCAAATACTCACCAGCAACCACACACCACACAACAGAACCACTAACCCAGGAACCTATCCTGGCAACAAAGCCCGTTGCCAACTCTGTCCACATATCTATTCAGGGGACACCATCATAGGGCCTAATCACATCAGCCACACTATCAGAGGCTCGTTCACCTGCGCATCTACCAATGTGGTATATGCCATCATGTGCCAGCAATGCCCCTCTGCCATGTACATTGGCCAAACTGGACAGTCTCTACGTAAAAGAATGAATGGACACAAATCAGACGTCAAGAATTATAACATTCAAAAACCAGTTGGAGAACACTTCAATCTCTCTGGTCACTCGATCACAGACCTAAGAGTGGCTATCCTTCAACAAAAAAGCTTCAAAAACAGACTCCAATGAGAGACTGCGGAATTGGAATTAATTTGCAAACTGGATACAATTAAATTAGGCTTGAATAGAGATTGGAAATGGATGAGTCATTACACAAAGTAAAACTATTTCCCCATGTTTTCTCCCCCCCACCCCACCCCCCACTGTTCCTCAGATATTCTTGTTAACTGCTGGAAATAGCCTACCTTGCTTGTCACCATGAAGGTTTTCCTCCTTTCCCCCCCTGCTGCTGGTGATGGCTTATCTTAAGTGATCACTCTCCTTACAGTGTGTATGATAAACCCATTGTTTCATGTTCTCTGTGTGTGTATATAAATCTCCCCTCTGTATTTTCCACCAAATGCATCCGATGAAGTGAGCTGTAGCTCACGAAAGCTTATGCTCAAATAAATTTGTTAGTCTCTAAGGTGCCACAAGTACTCCTTTTCTTTTTGCGAATACAGACTAACACGGCTGCTACTCTGAAACCTGTCATTAATTTTTGGGAGAATGGTCCTTGGGAAGGAGACTTCTTAAATAGCTATTACTGTGCTATTGTATTGGTACATTCACAAGCATGGGTACTGATATTTCTCATAAGGAGAAACTAGTTGGACTAAATAGTAATAATGTATAAGCACCTACAACTTTTGCCAGGCAACTTTTAGTGATCAAAAGGAATGGTGGTAGAAGATCTCCACCCCAGTCTGCCTATCATCAGTGCCCCAGAAAAGCCACTCTCAAGACCCGTTGATGGCCACAAGCAGTACAGGGTGAAACCCTAGAGTGAAAGATCATGATCCACTTTTACACAACAAAAATCACTGTTGGAGCTACCAGCTGCAGAGGCAGCTGGGAGCCCCAGGGTTTGGGGGCTGTTTAAGGGCCCAGGGCTCCAGCAGCCACTACCTCCCCAGGCCCTTTAAATTTCCGGCAGTGGGGCTCTGGCAGCAATTTAAAGGGTCTGGGGTGGTAGTGGCAGATGGAGCCTCGGGCCCTTTAAATCTCCGCCCGAGCCCCACTGCCAGAGCCGGCAGAGATTTAAAGGGCCCGGGGAAGTAGCAGCGGCTGGAGCCACGGGCCTTTTAAATTGCTGCCAGAGCCCCACTGCTGCTACCCCACGGCTCCAGCAGCGGGGCTCGGGAGGCGATTTAAAGGGCCTGGGGCTCCAGCTGCTGCTACTGCCCCAGGCCCTGTAAATTGCCACTAGAGCCCCACTGCTGGAGGCGGTAGAGATTTAAAGGGCCTGCAGTGGTAGCAGCAGCCGGAGCCCTGAGCCCTTTAAATCGCCATCTGAGCCCTGCTGCCGGAGCCCTGGGGAAGTGGCAGAGGGGCTCTGGCGGCAATTTAAAGGGAAGTTGGTCTGGTACAGCATACCGGCTTACTTTCACCTCTGCTTACAATATTCTTTTCCCTATACCGGTGAGAATTGAATTCAATGAAAGCAGCAATACCAATACCTCAACAATACCAGTCTAATAACATACATGTATTCCCTTATTTCTTATTAATTGGGTTTCTCTTGTACCTTTTGGTGGCTTATTTAAGATTTCTCAGTAGCATTATTTGCTTTGGGCCTAAGATAATGTTCCATGTAAATAGCCAAAACTGGAAAACAAAGCCTGTTGAAATCAGACATACGTTATTGTTGCCTTGTCTGAAGTGGTTCACAACTGTGAGCACCTACCTCAGGACAGATAGTCAAAAGCAGAGCAGACACACCAAACTGGTGGTATATTCTACAATTAGATTTAACCAACCCAGTAACAAATGTGAACTCTTGGATCACTGTAACAATCTTACCATGGAGTCACAGACAAGCCTCATTGGCTTGCTTTTCTATCTTAGCACCCAGGCAAGCTGGACTTAGTGATAAATGGTCACATACACCAAAAATCACAAAATATTCAGGTTGCTCCCAATCCCAAGAGACCAGCTACTTACCCCAGATCAGTTTTTATCTTAGATTTCATACCAAAAAGCAATGCAGGTAGCTAATATCAAAGTAAACTAATGATTTGTTAACTAGGAAAAAGAAATGAGTTATTTACAGGTTAAAGCAGGCAACACATATACACAAACGAATTCATTCTCTGGTTCCAAAAGGTGACAGAGATGTAGTAGTTTGTCAGCAATGAAAGTCTTTTTAAGACTAACTCAGGTTGACCCTGGGGATCTCTGCCTATTTGTTTCTTAGCTCCAACCTTTGTAAAAGTCCAAACAGCAGAGATGAAAAATCTTTGTCAGCTATTTTTATTTCCCTCTTCTAGCATTCAGACCAATGGGACCAGGCTTTTTACATGTCCTTCTCAATGGGTGGATGAGCTAATCAACAAAGCTTTTGTCCTACAATGGCTCACTTAATTTTATAGCCCTCCTAGATAGGGAGGGGCAGCCACTCTTGCCATCTGAGTTCACAAGTTTAGAGCAGGCATTTTTACCATTATAAAACAAACACACATTTTATCTTGTAGCATGGAATACAAACATTTCAAGTGAGATTACTGCATGCAGCAATTTACAAGCATTTCAGAGAGTCTAAACGCTAAACACATCCTTACAAGCCTAACACCTATTTTGAACAATACTAACGGACAGGTGAGCTGATCTTGTTTCCAGCTACAAATTTGTCAGTGTTCAGCTGGTGCTTACAGACTTGGCAAAAGCTGGCACCTAGTTTGCCAGCATCACAGTTACCACGAGAGGAATTTCATTAAGGTGCTAGCCTGGGATTTAGGAGACTGGATTCAGTTCCCTGCTCCACCACAAACTTCCTGTGTGAACTTTGGCCAGTTATTTAGCATCTCTGTGCTTCAGTTGCCCATCTATAATGGAGATAACACATCCCTAACTCACAAGGGTGTTATGAGAATAAATATGTTGATGACTTCAAGGTGTTCAGTTATTTCAGTAATGGGGACCATAAAAATATCTTACATGGATAATGATCTACCTCTCTCTTTACTGATAGATGGGACTAGCATACATCATACAACTTGCTTCTACACTGAATGATATTACCGGAGACTTCTGTACAATAGTTACCTAACAGCAGTGCTGACTAAAATCCAGCTGTAAATTGCTGAGAGCTGTTTGCCTCTTTTCATTGTTGTCCTGCCTGGAATTCTTAGACTAGTGATTTTTTTCATTCAGTCCATATATCTGAACATTAAGCCAAGTACAGGATTAATACTCTGATTATAATGTACTCTGTATCTAGATTACAGAGAAAAGGAAGGTGCATTGGAAATGCATTGAACATACTGTATGTATGAAAAAAGCCTACTGATAATAATGAATAATTGTTTTCCTGTTTTTACAGCTTGCAGGCCAGGATTCTATAAAGCATTTGCTGGAAATATAAAGTGTTCCAAGTGCCCTCCACACAGTTTAACCTATGTAGAAGCAACTTCTGTCTGTCAGTGTGAAAAAGGTTACTTCAGAGCTGAGAAAGATCCACCAACTATGGCATGTACCAGTAAGTCTGATCTAAAACAGTGTTTGAAATTCCCCTCATTTTCATCTTATTTATTTTTACATAATAGAGAAGGCACCTCTGCATGCCAATATTGTGACCTATCCCTCTAAAAGAAAACAAAGGAAAATGTTTTCCTTAATTACAAATCAAACAGCAGGTTTCTCTTTAATCTTAATGCTCATAAAAATTATTGAAAAAAGTTTACCAGCTTAAGAAACATTTTTGGTTGGTTGGTTAGTTTGTTGTGGGTTTTTTTTAAAGAAAAATTAGCGAATATGTAATTTCTTCCCACAGATAACAAGGTTGACGTTTGAGAAGCAATATATATTTCATCTATTACAAAAATAACTTTGTACAAAAACCCTCAATACACTGAGGACACATATAAAATTGAAGATAAAACTGATAGTACTTATTCCTTTCTTCCGGCTTAAATAAAAAATAAATATGAAACAATCATCCTGACAGATTGGCATAAAAGCTTAACTATCCAAAAAATCCTAAAATGAAGAGGGGGAGGGAAGATGCATTCAGTCATACACAGGTACAATTAAACCCTGTAGCATTTCCACTTCTTTCAAAAGACAATTAGATCTTTTTATATAGCTGTGATAATGAAAATTATTTAGTCTTTTCAAAATGTAAATGAAATCCTGTAATGTTTGACAGGAAACAAAACTAATGCATGAAAACCTAGAGGCAGAAATTCTGACTACAGAAAGACGTTTTTCTTCTCATTGGATCAATTTGCTTATGTCTGGAGACAATGTAAAAATATAAATTTTCTTGTCAGTTAATAAAATAGTTCCCCTGGATTTTCATCGTTGGTTCATTATTCACTGATATTAATTTGTTGGTCCCAAAGTAACAACAATATCTGTTCCATCTGAGAGCATAGAACCAGCGACAGGAGCACACTATTTAGGTATAAAATATTATTACTTCATTTAATGAAGACAAGTCTAGCTTGACTTGGCAAAATTTTCTAAGTTCAAGTTTTCTGTGAAGAAATACCTTGTCTCTGTTTAATACCCAATAATGATCTGGTTCTTTCAAATTGTGTTTGTGCTACAATTGTCTTATCATTAAGATAATTCTGTGAATTTTCAGCACATTCAACATTAGATGTGCAAGAAACCTACATTATTATTATTTTTTAAAAAACCCACAAAGCTAGAGCCCTTTTGCAAATTTTAAACAAGTTAACATTCAATTATTGTGAAATAGAATCATTTAAATTATATATAAACTTTAATGTATTGAGGAGAGAGAAATGGCTGAGTTTTGAATGTTGTGGCATTCTTATCAATTTAAGACATTTTTGGATATATTGAGTTGAAATCGGTTATGTCAGAGCCAGAAATTAATGAAGAGAAACATTTTGATATTATCTTCATATAAGAGAGGGTCAAAGTTAAAGAGTACAAGGGATGTTAAGAGTAACAAGAAGGGTTTCTTCAGGTATATTAGCAACAAGAAGAAAGTCAAGGAAAGTGTGGGCCCCTTACTGAATGAGGGAGGCAACCTAGTGACAGAGGATGTGGAAAAAGCTAAGCGTACTCGATGCTTTTTTTGCCTCTGTCTTCACGAACAAAGTCAGCTCCTAGACTACTAAACTGGGCAGCACAGTATGGGGAGGAGGTAACCGCTTTCTGTGGAGAAAAGTGGTTCAGGATTATTTAGAAGAGCTGGACAAGCACAAGTCCCTGGGGCCAGATGCACTGCATCCAAGGATGCTAAAGAAGTTGGCAGATGTGATTTTAGAGCCATTGGCCATTATCTTTGAAAACTCATGGTGATCGGGGAAGGTCCCGGACAACTGGAAAAAGGCTAATGTAGCGCCCATCTTTAAAAAAGGGAAGGAGGAAGATCCAGGGAACTGCAGGCCAGTCAGCCTCATCTCAGTCCCTGGAAAAATCATGGAGCAGGTCCTCAAGGAATCGATTCTGCAAGCTTGTTGAGGGTGCAATCCATGCCATCACTTGGAGGAGAGGAAAGTCGACATGAATTCACCATGGGCAAGTCATGCCTGACTAATCTAATTGCCTTCTCTGACAAGATAACTAGCTCTGTGAATGACGGGAAAGCAGTGGTCATGTTATTCCTTGACTTCAGCAAAGCTTTTGATACGGTCTCCCACAGTATTCTTTCTGGCAAGTTAAAGTATGGGCTGGATGAATGGACTATAAGGTGAATAGAAAGCTGGCTAGATCATCAGGCTCAATGGGTTGTGATCAATGGCTCCATGTCTAGTTGGCCACCGGTATCAAGCGGAGTACCCCAACGGTTGGTCCTGGGATCGGTTTTGTTCAATATCTTCCTTAATGATCTGGAGGATGGCATGGATTGCATTCTCAGCAAGTTTGCAGATGACACTAAACTGGGAGGAGTGGTAGATACGTTGGAGGGTAGGGATAGGATACAGAGGTACCTAGGCAAATTAGAAGATTGGGCCAAAAGAAATCTGAGGTTCATCAAGGACAAGTGCAGAGTCCTGCACTTAGGACAGAAGAATCCCGTGCACTGTTACAGAGTAGGGACTGAGTGTATAAGCAGCAGTTCTGCAGAAAAGGACCTAGGGGTTATAGTGGATGAGAAGCTGGATATGAGTCAACAGTGTGCCCTTGTTGCCAATAAGGCTAACAACATTTTGGGCTATATACATAAAAGCATTACCAGCAGTTCAAGGGACATGATCATTCCCCTCTGTACAGCATTGGTGAGGCCTCCTCTGGAGTACTGTATCCAGTTTTGGGCCCCACACTACAAAAAGGATGTGTAAAAATTGGAATGAGTCCAGCGGAGGGCAAAACAAAAACGATTAGGGGATGGAGCACATGACTTTTGAGGAGAGGCTGAAGGAACTGGATTATTTAGTTTGCAGAAGAGAAGAATGAGGGGGGGGATTTGATAGCTGCTTTCAACTACCTGAAAGGGGGTTCCAAAGAGGATGGATCTAGACTGTTCTCAGGGGTAGCAGATGACAGAAGGAGGAGTAATGGTCTCAAGTTGCAGTGGGGGAGGTTTAGGTTGGATATTAAGAAAATCTTTTTCACTAGGAGGGTGGTGAAGCACTGGAATGGGTTACCTAGGGAGGTGGTGGAATCTCCTTTCTTAGAGGTTTTTAAGGTCAGGCTTGACAAAGCCTTGGCTGAGATGATTTAGTTGGGGATTGGTCCTGCTTTGAGCAGGGGGTTGGACTAGATGACCTCCTGAGGTCCCTTCCTACCCTGATATTCTATGAGGTCAGAACTGAACAGAAGGTGTCTAATGGTTGAGGAATGTCTATTACCAGTCAGAAGAGTATGATTAGTTAGATAATGGAGAATGTAATAAAGCAATATGCTTGATATTTCAGCATGCTGTCATATGATCAATATCGTAAAAATATCATGTTGGACCATATTAAGTGGTCACTATGTACATAAAGCCTAACATCACTAGAGTGTGATTAGAAAAAAAAATCTTTTTCAAGATCAAAGGCATTTATGCTTAAATTAAGTATGAGTCTGAACACATTTCTTATTATGCTATGCTTACATAATTTCAAATACAGCAAAAAAACAAAAAACAAACCAAACAATATTCTTTATATTAAAACTTGTTAATAGTTATGTAGGAAACCACCATTGTCTTGAAACTGCAAAATGAAAATAAAACAAATCCTTGGGTTTTGTTTTTTATTTATGGTACCTATACTCTTAATTGTATATGTATTTGTTTACTATTTATCTTTCCTCTCTGACTCATTCTATATAATAATACTTTGTACAGACAATAGTGCTTTTCGTTCATGGACCTCCAAAACACTTCAAGAACTTGAATTAATGAAGACGCACAATATCCCTATCATATGGTAAATGGGACAAAATACAACATGGTTTTACAAAAGGTAGATCGTGCCAAACCAACCTAATCTCCTTTTTTGAAAAAGTAACAGATTTTTTAGATAAAGGAAATGCAGTGGATCTAATTTACCTCGATTTCAGTAAGGCATTTGATACCATGCCACATGGGGAATTATTAGTTAAATTGGAGAAGATGGGGATCAATATGAACATCAAAAGGTGGATAAGGAATTGGTTAAAGGGGAGACTGCAACGGGTCCTACTGAAAGGCGAACTGTCAGGTTGGAGGGAGGTTACCAGTGGAGTTCCTCAGGGATCGGTTTTGGGACCAATCTTATTTAATCTTTTTGTTACTGACCTTGGCACAAAAAGTGGGAGTGTGCTAATAAAGTTTGCAGATGATACAAAGTTGGGAGGTATTGCCAATTCGGAGAAGGATCGGGATATTATACAGGAGGATCTGGATGACCTTGTAAACTGGAGTAATAGTAATAGGATGAAATTTAATAGTGAGAAGCGTAAGGTTATGCATTTAGGGATTAATAGCAAGAATTTTAGTTATAAGTTGGGGACGCATCAATTAGAAGTAACGGAAGAGGAGAAGGACCTTGGAGTATTGGTTGATCATAGGATGACTATGAGCTGCCAATGTGATATGGCTGTGAAAAAAGCTAATGCGGTTTTGGGATGCATCAGGAGAGGCATTGCCAGTAGGGATAAGGAGGTTTTAGTACCATTATACAAGGCACTGGTGAGACCTCACCTGGAATACTGTGTGCAGTTCTGGTCTCCCATGTTTAAAAAGGATAAATTCAAACTGGAACAAGTACAGAGAAGGGCTACTAGGATGATCCGAGGAATGGAAAACTTGTCTTATGAAAGGAGACTTAAGGAGCTTGGCTTGTTTAGCCTAACTAAAAGAAGGTTGAGGGGAGATATGATTGCTCTCTATAAATATATCAGAGGGATAAATATAGGAGAGGGAGAGGAATTATTTAAGCTCAGCACCAATGTGGACACAAGAACAAATGGGTATAAACTGGCCACAAGGAAGTTTAGACTTGAAATCAGACGAAGGTTTTTAACCATCAGAGGAGTGAAGTTTTGGAATAACCTTCCAAGGGAAGCAGTGGAGGCAAAAGATCTATCTGGTTTTAAGGTTCTACTCGATAAGTTTATGGAGCAGATGGTATGATGGGATAATGGGATTTTGGTAAGTAATTGATCTTTAAATATTCAGGGTAAATAGGCCAAATCCCCTGAGATGGGATATTAGATGGATGGGATCTGACTTACTATAGAAAATTCTTTCCTGGGTATCTGGCTGGTGAATCTTGCCCATGTGCTCAGGGTTTAGCTGATTGCCATATTTGGGGTCGGGAAGGAATTTTCCTCCAGGGCAGATTGGAGAGGCCCTGGAGGTTTTTTTGCCTTCCTCTGTAGCATGGGGCATGGTTGACTGGAGGGAGGCTTCTCTGCTCCTTGAAGTTTTGAACCATGATTTAAGGACTTCAATAGCTCAGACATGGGTGAGGTTTTTCATAGGAGTGGGTGGGTGACATTCTGTGGCCTGCGCTGTGCAGGAGGTCGGACTAGATGATCAGAATGGTCCCTTCTGACCTTAGTATCTATGCATCTATATGGGTATCATTCCCATTTTACAGATAGATAAACAGAGACATAGAGGTTAGAAGAAGAATAAGTGGCAAGGAGAGGAATAGAATCCAGAATTCTTAGCACACAGACCTTGCTCTAATCATTAGGAAAAACTTCCTTTCTGGTTTGTAAATTTAATTTGCCACTCAGTATCAAGTTGCACTATTTAAATATAGGTATTAGTTAGTATAGTGATGGGCTCAAGGCACAAAATTCAGGTCCCAATTCTTAGCATTCCAAAAATCTCAGGATAAAATCCTGTTCACCAATGAGAGTTTTGCTGGTGACTTCACTGGGCTTCACAGGACTTCACCCTGAATGTATTCAGTTTGGATATGGTGTTCAGTTTAGGGCCAAGAATCATCTTTAGTTGTGGACAAACAGGCTGATCTTCTGAATTGGTTGATACTGGGGAGGGGAAACACTAACTTTTTGAATACTATTTGGTCCTATGGGCCTATTTTCCATGTCTCTTCCAGCAAACTGTTTTACATCCAGCTGGACCCCTTCCTCTTTCTCTTCCCCTCCCCCTTCTTCCCAGCTGTGTTCCCCGTAAGCTGTGCACTCGTGCAGCTGCCCAGGAGTGAATCAAGGGCCGTGCACAGCGGCGTGTATTCAGGTGCCCCTACCCCTGCTGTTCTGCAGCTGCATTGCTCCTGCCCTCTGCCTATGGTTGCCAGGTGTCCGATTTTGAACCAGAATGCCCAGTTGGCATCACTGACCAGACCGTTAAAAGTCCAGTCAGGAGCACAGCAAGGGCCTGGGGCTAAGGCAGGCTCCCTGCCTGCCCTAGGTCTGCGTGGCTCCTGGAAGCATCTGCCAGGTCCCTGCATTCTCTAGGCCAGTGGTGGGCATGCAGTCCATCAGCATAATCCGCTGGCGGGCCATGAGACAGTTTGTTTACATTGACCGTCCACAGGCACGGCTGCCCGCAACTCCCAGTGGCCACAGTTTGCCATTCCCGGCCAATGGGAGCTGCGAGAAGCAGTGGCCAGCGTGTCCCTGCAGCCCGCGATGCTTCCTGCAGCTCCCATTGGCTGGGAAGGGTGAACCATGGCCACTGGCAGCTGCAGGCAGCTGTGCCTGCGGACGGTCAATGTAAACACTGTCTCATAGCCCCCCAGTGGATTACCCTGACTGGCCACGTGCAGTCCGTGGGCCTCAGGTTGCCCAGTCCATGGGCCTCGGGTTTCCCACTACTGCCCTAGAGGCTGGGGCGGCCAAGGACTGGGAGCTCCTTGCACTGCCCCTGCCCCCAATGCCATTTCCACAGCTCCCATTGACCAGGAACTGGGACCAATAGGAGCTGGGGGGGGGGGAGACAGCACCTGTGGGTGTGAAGGCAGCTTGTACCATGCAGAACTGCCTGGCCGCCCATGTGCCTAGAGGCTGCTGGGACCTGGCAGACACTTCCTTAGAGTTGCAGTAAGTGGCGCCGTGACCCCACACCTCCTTATGCACCCCAACCCCCTACCCGGAGTCCCCTCCCGTTCCCCAAATCTCTCATCCCCAACCCCACCCCTGAGCCCAGAACCAGAGTCGTAGCCCTCACCCCGTCCCACACCCTAACCCCCTGCCCCAGCCTGGAGTCCCCTCCTGCACTCCAAACCCCTTATCCCCATCCCCACCCCCAGCCAGACCTCACCCCGCCCCCCACAAACCCCAACCCCCTCCCATAGTCTGAACCCCTTGGCCCCAGCCCAGAGCCTCCTCTTGCACCCCAAACCCCTAGTCTCTGGCCCCACCCCAGAGCCTGCATCCCCAGTCCAGAGTCCATACCCTGTCCCGCACCCCAACCCCCTGCCCCAGCCCAGTGAAAGTGAGTGGGGGGGGGAAGAGCAAGCAAAGGAGGGAGGGGGAGGAGCAAGCAGGGGACATGGTCTTGGAGAAGGGGCAGGAGCCTCGGAGAAGGGGAGGGGGCAAGGGGCAAGGCAGCATGTTAGAAAGTTGGCGACCCTACCTCTGCCTTGGAGCCTCTGGCCAGCTGCTCCTGGAACCCTCCTGCTTGCTGTGCGGAGAGGGGGAAAAAGGGGGCGCTGATGTCAGTCTGTCTCCTCCCTGCCCATGTACCTCATCTCTGCAGAACAGGGGAGGGGGACATGGCTCAGGAGTAGAAGGGAGCTGCTGGCAGCTCCTTCGGTCTGAGCTTTCTAGTGTGAGTTCCTTAAAGAGACAGCGCATGATTTCTCATAGACTTCCCCAGCAGTCAGAACACACATACATGCTCTCTCTTCATCTCACTCACACATACACTCTGACTCTGTCTCTTTCACACTCACCTCTCAACACATACTTGTGGTGGTTGTAGTGGTGTTACTACTTGGTACTGCCTGCAATGCACATATAGTCTCTGTAATTGTATTCTTATGCTTAAATTTAATTCTCTGAGTAGTGAGTTCTAAAATGCCTAACCTCTCCTGGCTGAAGTAATTATCCCTATGGTAACTTTTAAAGAAATATATATTATCTAGTTTTTTGTTTCTGCTGGTGGCACACATCTGCACCTTACCTCGATATTGGTGCACATAACAAAATTCATTCTGCACATGGATAGAAAAAACATTAGAGGGAACATTGCTTCCCACTAGGCCCTGCATTTCCCCCAGGGAATTGTAATGTGATCAGTGCCGAAGTCAGAATCTTCTGGGGAGGTGAATACCTTGGCTACTCTTCCCTGCCCCGGCCCCAGTACTGCAGCATCAGGTCAGGAAAACTCTCCTTACCCCACTGCTACTGCTTCCTGGAGACAGAAATGCCAAAAGTTGCCCCATGGTTGTGCATGGAATATTCCATTACTATTAATTCTGCAGCTGAACTTGAATGGCCAAATATTAAACACATCATTCTGTCTGACTATTTATAATTGGTGCTTACTGTTTAAAAAGTCTATTTTCTAGCCAGTTATCAGTGGTATTTGAGATATATTTTCCACTTAGATTTCTGCTGCATTTGATTTGCTCCTCCCTAGCAGTTATGCACAAAGGCATGCAATTCACTTCATCCTCTTAGAGCCTGAGTATTAGAGATCTCTGCAGAGCTATTATAAGATGAAATCCACTCCACTTTACAACCCAGAATCATGGTGTGGGGTACTATCCAGGCCCACTCCATCCCTCGTGTGGCTGGTGATCCAGACTGCATACTGGAATAGCTTCTGCAAGCAACCCTCCACACGAGTAGCACAGGGTACTGTGACCACAATCAGTCATTGTAAATTCAGATCAATGGCTCCTACCTATAGCCTTCTGTGCCAGTCTATGCGTGACTAGTGCAGAGACCCATGCTGCCCTTTGTGATGTTTAAAGATTCCGCAGCTTTTGTTCACTTTCGTGATGTTTCTCCCAAACAGTAGTAGACAGTATTTTTTTATGTAGAAAGTATCTGATATCAAGTATTAACAATAATTAACTTTATTGTACATAATCAGAACAGACATGATGTTTGCTGAAAGGAGAGGGTGAAATAAACCCTTCATTTTCACCAATTCATTTGCTTCTCTTAAAACCGCCCCCACGGTATTAGGAATCCCTAAGAGCTTTGCACACAGATGTCTGCATAAGGGTTATTGCTGCCAAGTTTTTTTTTTTTCAAGATGTCAAAAAATCTTTGTATAATTTATAAATGATAACAAAGCAATCAGACCACATTCATAAAAGCCCAATGACACATAATTTAGCTGAATCTGAGGATTAGAATTAATTGTCTTTTTATTCCAATTTCTAAATCTTAGTAAATGATTCACTGCATGTCATTACAGCTTAATATTTGCATGAAATCACAGTTTAGCTGGCATAATTTAACAGCAATTAAAAAGCTATTTAATCAGCATGCAAATTGGCATGAGGGCTCTTGAGTATGAAGGGTGTCTGTTTTTTCTTCAGTATCTGCAGGCGGACAGTTATATACTTTTAGACACCCACAACATAAATGATAACATTCTTCCTATTCATGGAAATATGAATACTCAATAATTCATGTTTTCAATTATAACTAAGGAAAAGCCCCAAACCCTGAATATATCACTTCCTAGTACAAAATTACAACAAAACAACAAATGTCAAATAGTTTTATCTACAATATTCATTCCTGTACTGATATTATCTATAGAGAATGACAGAAATCTGGCAGAAATTTAACAAAGATAAAGCCAAAGAAATATGAGAGCCGTGCTCTTGATACTTGGATCTACTTTAATTACTTTAATGCATCCAATGAAGTGAGCTGCAGCCACAAAAGCTTATGCTCAAATAAATTTGTTAGTCTCTAAGGTGCCACAAGTCCTCCTTTTCTTTTTGCGGATACAGATTAACACCGCTGCTCTCTTAAACCTTTAATTATTTTGTCTTGAACTGCCAAATCCAATCAAGTATTGCATTGAAACTGAACTACAATGATAATCATCATCATATTTATCTCTTACATAGCGCTACATTCAACCCACTTTACAAACATTGGCTTCAGTCCTTCAACCAATTACACACATACTTGGCTATAAATGCATGAGTATTTCTATTGACTTTAATGGGTGTAAAGTTAAACACATTGTGAAAGCATGATCAGGACTACTAAGACTGATCCTGTGTTCCTTGCATGCCTAAAACTCTCCATTGACCTAAACAATGGGACTTTCTTAGGTCCATTAATTATTTAATCCTCACAACATGTCTCCTGGATAAAAAGACATAAATTATTCTAGTTTTTCAGACATACAGCGGATTTAAGGACTTCAAAAATCTTTAGAAGTGTTTGTGAATTTTGGGTGCCTCCATTTTTAAATGTCCCAAATTTAGACACCTAGACCCTGATTTTGAAAGATTTTTTGAACACATACAGGTCCCTCAGTCACTGCATTTGAAATTGTGGGATCGGCACATCTGTCTCAAGTTGAGGGTCCTAAAACTGAGGCACACAAAATTTGTGGCCACTTTTAGAAAGTTTGGTTGAAGTTAACATTCCCAAGGTTACAGATGGAGTCCATCTATCACTAAGTAGTCTGAGGGATGAAAACAATGGCAAACTGTTAATATGATTGCATGTGGTGATAAATTGTATTTATAAATATTTTTAATTAAATTTCAGTTTTGCAGTATTAGACATATTTCAGTGTCACATATATGAACCAGAAACAATTATTTAAAGTTAATTTAAAAAGAATAAAGAAGGCAAAATACAAAAATAACTGCTGAAACTGGGCAGAAGTATTTTATCTGTTCATTTTCACTATGAATGAGCCATAACATTTCTGACAGCCTAATGGTAGAACCAGGCTTCTAAATTGACCCCTGGTACCTGTAATAGTAACTGATTCCTGCTGATAAAAGGTGACTGACTGCTGAACTCAACATTCTGTATAGGCAGAGAGTACCCATGATCACCCATTCAAAAAATATTTAATTTTCATGTGTTCCAAATATAGCAACTAATTTATCACCACCATGAATACAAAACTCATCTTAGTAAAACCACATTTTTAAATATTTAACCATTACAAATACATACCTGTAATAAAATAACCACTCAGTTACTTAACTACATTTCCGAGAAAGCCACGAGATTTATGGTCAGAATTCACATAATCTCCCACATCACCAAATATAAGAACATTTTTAGCTGTGCCTCTCTTAGAGAGAGCTCCAAATTGCAAGTCCATGCAGGAAAAGCTATATTTTTCCAACTTTTACTGCCCAAGTTGTTGACAAACACATAAAGCCACTTACAAACTATCCCACAACAAGAGAAAATACTTGTAAAGAATGCATAAATCAATACATTGTATATCAACCCTCTCTGATTAAATATTATTCCAGTAACTATATAATCAGCCCCGTTTATTTATTCTCCCCTAGAGAAACCAGCTATCTCTGCTGAACACAAATTTTCTTTTGTTATTCAGGTCAGGATCTTTTAAACAGTCCTTTAACCTCAGATTGAGACATGTACATGTCAAGATTATTCCTGGACGTGCCAAAAAACAGAAGAAAATATACTGGTCAGGGGAGCAAAACATTAACCAAATATACCCTATAACATGCTGTCAGTGATAGGCATAGCCCACCATATCCCCAATCCAAGCAGTCATTATGCACATTAGATACCATAGTTAAAGCAAACATTTAGATCACAAACAAATCGTCGTTAGAATTGAATTTATTAATATGGTACTACTGGGGTGAATAATTTAGTACCTTACAGACAAGTTAAGAAGACACAGAATCTGTTTCAAAGCACTTTCAGTCTATGGCCACAGGAGTGCTATGAGCTTTGTGTGGGTGAATCCCGACGTCTGTGTATCCCTATTGGAGTTATTTGGGTCCTGTGTGGATGTGGGGCCCAACTACTCAGAGCTCATTGCAGGATCAGAGCATAAAGCCCCTTATCCTGCAAACAAATACACATGTTAATATCATTGCACATGTGAGTAGTCCAATTGGAATCAGTGGAACTATTTGCATCCGTGAAGTAATCTTTTTAACAGATGTTGCAGAATCAGAATTAGAAGGAAACATAAGAAAAGCAGACAGGGCAAAGTGGGTCTGGGGAGCAGGAAGGAGAAAAGGAAACAGTGGTTCCATATACAGTGTAATTCTGACTGCTTTGGGACTCTGGTTATCAAAAGAAAAGTAGAAAGAGATTAATTGTTGGTAGAACATTAGTTACAAATAACGTTGTAAAAACTAAGATTAGTATTGTAATGCCTGGAAAAAAAAAAAAGCTTGAAGTATGAGGATATGGGGAGGTTAAAGGTAAGAAAAGTACCTTAGTTAATATGCAACCTTTTAAAATCAAACTATTAATCTTTTTTCCTATTTTCTTAATTTTATGTATGTGCATATATATGGATGTATATGTGTATATTCATGATAAGGACATTATTTGCTGTTACTTTGTGTATGTGTAGCTAGTTGCTTTGATATACTGAAATAGTGCCATACTTCAGTTTGAATCAACGGAAAACTGTTTTATTACTAGCAAACTAAATTCCCATCATTTTGACAAACCAGCCTATAACAGCATTATGATGTTGATAAGTACCATATCTGTGACGTTACTGCTTGCTACAGTGTACATGCTTTATTTAGTACTTAATATATAATTATTTTGTGCACTTTTTGGCTTTGGAGTGGAATAGCAGTTACTGTTATGTTGTTCAGGCAGTGTGGGTAATCTCTTTATTCTACTAGGTATACTCAAATAAAGAACTAAAAATCAGAGGAAAACAGATTTGCGTGTTTCGACATAGTTGGAAGAAAACAACTATAATGTATGAGAACTTATTTGATGTGAATGTGAAGACAGTGAAACATGTATGTCATAGTATGGGTAAATGCAGAGACCACAACTTTTAACAAATGGGGAACC
The DNA here is from genome assembly GCF_009764565.3 of Dermochelys coriacea. NCBI lineage: Eukaryota > Metazoa > Chordata > Testudines > Dermochelyidae > Dermochelys > Dermochelys coriacea. Next base: position 188,203,445 of record NC_050068.2, on the reverse strand, counting down.
ACTAACCAGCAAGACTGTTCCAATGCAGATTTTAAGTTGGAACCAAGGGCCCCAGGTTCTGTAAACGTGAAGGTGGATATGAGGGCAATGCCCCCTCTACATCCTCAGGCCTGCCCAAAATCCCTGGCTAGAAGCCAAAGCTGAAACCATTCTTGTCTTCCACACAGGATATTGGAGAGATGAGAGGAGGGGAGCCCAAAACTGCATAGGAAGTGGGGACATACCCCATTACTGTTCAGTTCAGGTCTCAGGGCCTTTGCCAAGCAGCCCATTGGGTAACAGAGACTTTACATTAAATTCTTTTAAAGTCCCAAAACTGGACCTCCAAGATGATGGATGGAAGGTGAAAAAATCCACATGGCAGCTTGACAATATTGCCATGCAGGAAAAATCACTTCCAGATCCCAAACAAAGTTTGCCAATCAGCCAAACCCCTGTCGTCATAAGAGATCCAGCTCAGTAGATAAGGTTTGGGTTGGGTTGGGTTGCAACAGAGTCCAAAATGGCTGCAGAGTCCAGTAGCAAAATCAGGCAGTAGCCACCCCCATCCTCCGATCCTGGCTGATGAGAGCTAATCGGCTGGCCACTCATGGGTCCACTGTCCAATGGCAGCAGAACGGTCATCATTACCTGGATGCCATGTGAAATAGCATTTCCCATCACATGTGGGAGTGGGACAAGGGGAGGGAAGGGGCAGAGGGAGTGAAAAAGTAGCAGCATCCTTCTCTTCTTCATATGTAAAAGCTGCAAGAAGAGGGAAGGAAAACCAGGGGAAATGTGTTTTAGCAATCTCCTAGCTGCCCCCACTTGGGATCTCCCCCGCCCCTTTACAGCCAAAGAGAAGGCAGAAGAGACACTGCAGCTAGCAAGGTGAGCTTTTATCCTTTAAAACACTATCTAATAACACCAGCTGTTCCTTTAAATATAAGGTACAGCAATCTCCATGAGAAAGTGAACATCTCCAAAAAGTTACCATACCCCTCAATATCCGAGAGATACTGTCATTATTTCCTATTGTTAATATAGAGAAATACTGCTTTCTTACAGTCAATAATGTGCTAGCTGTTGATAAATTCTGATTATTTTTTTTAGCTGTGACACTGTAGTCATGTTTCTCTATTAAAATGAACATTAATTATCATTGCTCTGTCTGAGTCTGTATATGTGGGTTCATAGATCATTTTATGCATTTTTATAAGTAAAATATCAGTTTTCTGATGATGTTTTATGTAAATATTCAGAGGCATCTTTAAAAAACAGCAGAATTTTAATAAAGCAGATTTATCTCAGTCTTCAGACAAACATCTTATCAGAAATGCTGGAGGAGTTGATTTTATAAACCATTACTTTTGCATTCTGTCAAACAGCTTCAGTTCTAAAAATTAAATTGGGGCATCGGGCCTACAACAGATTTACATATCTTACAAAAACATTTACATCTATGGTGTTGAATCATCAGTAAATAATATTTATGTACAACTTTTTATTTCATCCCTAAGGAGCCTGATTTATAAATGAAGATTTTGAAGCTCTAAAGTAATAGTGTTTTATATACCATATTCTTGTTTCTTAGGTCAAAAATCCCCTTTAGTTTCTTTCCTTGGCACAGGAGCCTGCTGCCCATGTTGTAAATTGCAGGACTCAGGGCTTTTAAAAAAAAAAAATGCCTGGTTCTTCGATTTTTTTTTTTTAATTGACTAAAAATTGTTCTAAAGGAGAATATAATATTTTAATTCTTGGGCCTCTGGCCATGTACTCTGTGACAGTCAATGTGTTGCATGCAATATATTTTATTTTAGATTTTTATGGAATGGTTTGTAAGGATCTTTACATCTGCTTCATGATTTCTAAAGCCATAAAATGCTTTGTCTCTACTCAAAGTTTAAAAGATATCTCATCAAAACTTTGTAGTCACGATTCACTGGCAGGTTGTATAAATCATGAAAAGCTATAGAAATGTAACTTTGGGGAATGTGGAATGATAAATCATGTCATCTTTAAACTTCTCAAAGCCTTGTGAACCATTCACTACTCAACCAAGTGCACACTAATTTTATTTTGAGAACTGTAAATATGATGCTTAGTCAACTCCCAGGGGGAAAAAAGGATTGTCAGTTGGAGATTATACATTCCTCTGGCATATTTTAGGCGCTAGGCCTTGAGGCTTTGCATTTTGACAGGTCTCCATTTCTTATTCTGAATTCTTTTGTGAGCATATTTTGTGTTGTATGAAAAATTAGCTTTGGATAGCTCATGCCACTCAGTGATTCATTGAAATACAATAAGATTAAAGAGACTGGGTTTTAATTATTATGATTCTTGTAACGGTATAATTTCTGCCTTCTTCCATCCCCTATGCTGTCCTTGGCTCCAAATATTTAGGCGATGGGCTTCTGCCATGGTTTTATATCAGTCTCTAAGGCTATGTCTACACTATGAGCTAGTGGGGGGGTCAGTCCCCTGTTTGTGTACACATATTCACACTAGTGCTTATCAAGCTAATGTGAGTATAAATAGCAGTGTAGCCACAGTCACATAGGTAGTGGCAGCAGAGGCCCAGCTGAGCCATGCTGAGTACATACCTGCCAGTGCTGCTCAGCTGGGCCTCTGTTGCCACTCCCCATGCTACTGGGGCAGTACTGCTATTTATACTTGGGATAGCTCAATGACAGCTAGCGCGAGTATATGCACACAATCCAGGAAATCACAACTCTACCACATAGTTTAGACCAGGGGTTCTCAAATTTCATTGCACCACTGAAAAATTACTTCACAACCCCAGAAGGGGGGACTGAAGCCTGAGCCTGCCTGAACCTCACTGCCCCAGGTCAGGGGGCCCAAGCCTGAGCCCCACAGCTCAGGGCAGGGGGCAAAAGCTGAAGCTCAAGGGCTTGAGCCCCAGGCAGGGGGCCTGCAACATGAGTCCTGCCACCCAGGGATGAAGCTCTAGGGCTTTGGCTTTGACCCTGGACAGTGGGGCTCAGGCTTCAGCTCCAGGCCCCAGCAAGTCTAAGCCAGCCCTGGAAACCCCATTCAAAGAGGGTTGCAAACCACCCTGGGGTCCCGACCCACAGTTTGAGAACCACTGGTGTAGACATTGTCTCAAGGTTGGTATCTAAGGAGTTTGAGTGATTTGCCTAAGATCACAGTAGCAGGGTTCAGTTCATGTTAGTCATGTGGAGAATAATGCATTGTCCATTTGCAGTAGATCGTTTTGCAAGTTCAACCTACAAGGTCACATGGAGTTTTGGGTTCTACACAACTCAGAATCTCCATTAAAAGAACTTTCACCTTTTCTCCAACTAGGGTATATCTTTCCTTCCTTTTCCATTTGTCCACCAAATCTGACTTTGTTTGTCATCATGGGGAAGTAGGTGCTGATGACATGACTCCTGGTCTATCTTGTGCAACTCGCTCTATGATCTTCCCCAAAGTGGTTAAGAAGCATTTTTTTTCTGCTTCTGTACCTCCACCTTTTTGTTCTTCCCCATTCAATTCAAGGTCTTATGAGGTTTTAAGTGGGAAGAGGAAAAAAAACATGTCCCTGTTGCGAGGCAAGTGCTCCATGTCCCTTCCTGGGAGGGGGTGAGAGTAACGATGGCCCCACAGCTTAGTCTACACAACCATCACTTGTCTTGGGATAGCTTGGCCTAGGGCGGGGGTCTCCAAACTTTGAGACGAGGGCCATATTAGATTTTTGAAGGGGCTTCGCGGGCTGAAGCAACTGTGAAAGAAATTAAATATATGTAAATCATTTAAAAAACCACACTACTCTACTGTGTCAGTATTGCATTAAATTCTAAATCAGGCTCCCCTTTTTGGGTCTGCTCTGCCCCATGCCTGCTCCCTTCTCCCTGTGCCTGCTAGGCATGCCTGCTCTGCTGAAGAAAATGACAAAGGATTGAAAGTTTGGCTGTACTTTGGTAAGAGACGCTCCAGGTTCCCATTGTTGGTTGGGACTGTTTGGTTCTATTAGTGCTGGAGTTAAAATGTAACCATTATGAAATTGTTAATTTCCATCTTCTTTACTCCATTTATTGGAGATGTAATTAAGCATCTGGCTTGTATTTTTATTCTAAGGCTTGGCTGCTGCAGCAACTGTCCCCTAAGTTGGCTCCCGGGAGCACTCACCCCTCCGCATAGCTCAGCTGAGCTACCCGCCCTCCCCCACACGAGCTGCTGCTGGCAGCCTCTCCCCCTGCCTGCTCGGCGCATACTCAGCTGCAGCCTGCCTGTTTGCTTCTCCCTGTACCTGCTCGGCTGCAGCAACGACTCCCCCCTAAGTTGGCTCCCAGAGGCACTCAGCCCTCTGCACAGCTCAGCTGTGCTACCGCCCTGTGTGAGCTGCTGCCAGTGGCCCCTCCCCTGCCTGCTCGGCGTGCCTACTCAGCTGTTCGCTTCTCCCCTGTTGGTTGGAGGGCCAGACAAATGGAAGCCCTGGGTTGGATCCGGCCCACGGGCCGTAATTTGGAGACCCCTGGCCTAGGGTAAAGGTCAGTATGGTGTCCCTCTCTCAGGGATGTATGGCCTAGCAATCAGAGTCAATAGGGCTGCTCTGTTCGGCAGAGCTGTGTGACGTAGCAGCCAGAGTCCATAGGGCTGCCTGGTTTGGCAGGGCTGTGTGGCCTAGTGACCAGAGTCAATAAGAGAGGCTATACAGCCTAGTGGCCAGGGTCAGTAGGACTGCCTTGTTCAGCAGGGCTGCGTGGCCCAATGACCAGAGTCAGTATAATGGCCCTCTTCAGTAGGGCTATTTGGCCTGGCCATCAGTCAGAGGAGTGGGACACCACCTGAGTGGGGGTGGTGGCCAGGTAAGGGGACCAGGGCCTTCCCTGCTCCACAAGGTCCCAGCTCAGGGCCCTGTCAGTGGCAAGTGGCAAGCCCACCCAAAACATGCTGACCCTACGTAGCACAATAACTAGTCCCCCTGAACTACTTTCTACCCTGTTCCTGATGCAGTGGCTCCAGGGTCTCTGGGCTCCTTGGGCGTCCTCCAGAGTATCAGTGTCCCTGGCTTCCACCATCTGGGGCTTTCATGGTTCCCAGGATGGAGCTTGCGTCATGCATCCTCCCTCCTTCACAGTCAGCCCTGAATGAGCTGAGCTGCTCCCTTTTATATCTAGTCTCCAGCCAGAGCATACCCACCAAGGCTGTGGGGGCATGGCCTCATCAGCCCAGAGAGTAGAGTTAACCCCTACAGTACCAGTGGGGGGCAAGTGTGCCCCGTCACAGTCCCCTACCACTAACGCTCCCATTCCCAACTAACTATTACTGAATCAGCTGCAGAGAAATCCTGTAATGTTTAGCAGGATAGTTAAAAACCTCCCTTGGGGTTTCCGAGCAGCCATGCCCTAGAGTTTGTGGCATCATAGCTATCGTGTTTGCTTGGAAAACCCAGGTCTTCCTGAGTTACCACTCTAAGGATTCAAGTGCTTCTCTGCAGCCAGTTCAGTAGATAAATGGATGCCTTTCTTGGCTGTATCAAGGATCAGAGGAGATCAGAAATGAAACCAGTGAGGCATCCGCCTTTTCTAGGTGCTGGTGGCATTCCTAAAGACCATGGTTGGGGGAGAGGCTTTTTAGAACCCCCTGAAGATCCTGGGAAGAGGCCAGGAGAATTCCACCTAGACTTAGGCACTATAGTTTCCTCCTGCTCCAGCCTATGCCATTCTAAGACATCTAAGGCAAGGTTAGGTGGTTTCCTGGGCCAAGAAGGGGAGAGAGACAGCTGTTTGGCATGGGAGGAGGTGTGGTTCTGTGGGAGGCAAGGGAGCCATGAAAATACCTTGAGGCCAAATTCCTAGAGCTTTCTTGAATCTGCTGAACTTAGTGGTTTGCAAAGGAACACAACCCTACCATGATTTTTGACCTCTAGTCACTACAGGCCAATATTGTCATGACAAAATTAGGAACCCAAATAAGTGACCTGGCCTTAAGAGTTGCTGCTGAACACTTGGAACTCCCACAGAGGTGAAAGGGAGCTCAAAGTGCTCAGCACCTCTGAAAATCAGACCATTTTTATTTATGTGCCTTTTATGGTGTTAGGCACCTAACTTTAGACACCCTCATTTGCAAATGTTGATCTACCTTTAAAATTACAGTCCAAGATTCTCTTGGCTTCCATTTCTATATTAATCACCAGACAATTCTGACGGTTGCTCTATGTCTTACTGGACAGCAGAATGATGATCAGGAAACTGAATAATAATGAACTTTTATAACAATAGTAATGGACCTTCACTTGCAGTAACACCAATTTATAACAGAATCCTGTCAGGCCTCACAAATTAAATGGGTTCTGGACAGGTTCATAATTTGGATGGAGATCATCATCATCATAATAGTGGTGTTGAAGGGTCAGCAAATGACACAATTTTCTCTGAATCATTACAGAATAGTATCCCAGAGTGATACTAGTGAGCCCTTTGAGCCTCAGTGGAGCTGCCATCTTTTGGATGAGTTGTAGAATGATAGCATTTCAGGGACTGGAAAAAACTCAGTTTAGTTTCTCTCTCTTCTCTGTCTGAGCAGAATTATTCCCTATTATACATTTACTATTTTTAAAATGTATTCATTTAAAATCTTCTGGAATAGCATAACAGATTAAAAAGACATCCTAAAAAGCCTACCATAATAGAAATAAAATAAACAAAATGTATTTTGGGGGCAAAAAATCTATGCTTACTTCCCACTTGCCCAGTGGGTATTTAGCATGCAATTTTTGTTTTGTCAGGCCTAGTTTTTGAATGTCCCAAATAGTGGATATTTTTAATATTTATCTTAAATTATCTCTTAATTTCACCCCATTCATTTTTGTATCATTTTATACAATCTCAGATAATTATTTTCCCTCCTTAATATTTAACTTTCAAATATTTTAAATGTTTAGATATTTTAGACTGCTCCCTTTTACTTGTCACTAACACAAATTGTATAGTTTGTATATGTTTATATAATATGTCTACATTGAACTCTTTTTGTTTGTCATTATAAATCAATAGCTCAAGCTCTCTGTTTTTCCAAAATACACAATAAGGATAGTTTAACTGTTTTCTTTTTCTCTAGGGCCACCTTCTGCTCCACGGAATGTGATTTTCAATATTAATGAAACAGCTCTTGTGTTGGAATGGAGCCCACCTAGTGACACAGGGGGGAGAAAAGATCTAACCTACAGTGTCATCTGTAAGAAATGTGGATCAGACACCAGCCAATGTGAGATATGCGGTGGAGGTATCCGTTTCATCCCAAGACATACAGGCCTGATTAACTCATCTGTGACTGTGCTTGATTTTGTGTCTCATGTGAACTACACCTTTGAAATAGAAGCCATGAATGGAGTCTCTGAGCTGAGTTTCTCCCCCAAGCCATTCACAGCTATCACAGTTACCACAGATCAAGATGGTAAGTTTTGTTGTTATGCGTCAATTACTGCCTGTACAGTTTGTGTATATTAGTTGTAGCACCTGTTTTAATGATATGTGATTAGATGAGGACTAAGTTTTTTGCAAATTATTAGAAGTTGCTAAGTGCCTTTTGTGGGGTTTTTGAGCACTCAGTTCCTATTCACTGATAGCACTCAGCACCTGTCATGACTAGTTCTTAAGGCACCAATATATAAAAGCACATAAGCACATGGTTCAGTGCTGTAAATTTAAGTATATGCTTAAAATTAAGTATGTTTGAAAACAGTGGGATTGGCTAACTGAGAAATGGCTGTATTTAGGAAAAGGGATAAGAATTATGTTGAAAGGCTAACTTTTCTTTGATTACCAGAAGTAGCATGAGGATGTGGAAAACCTATATGAATCCATTTTATGGAGAGCCTAGGAATAGGGAATTGTCGGAGTCTTTAAACTATTGAAGTATACGGATTAATCAATTATTTTATTGGCATGCTGTAGTCCCAGCGGTATGGGTATAGTCAAATGAAATACGCATTTTAAAATATTAGAACTTAACACTACTTATATACTGATTTCATGTATTTCACATTTCAGAAGGGTGAAAAGAAAGTAAACTAAAATTTACTTTAATGATCTGGCCAAGTTTCCCAATACTTGATTCGGTATGCTATAGTTTAGAAGATTTCTACATAGCTTTTTCAGCTACCCTCTCATTACGTGAGACATCTTAATGTGCGTGTGTGTGAAAGAGAGAGAGAGCTTTAAACTGCTGGGTTTGGGGATTTTTTTTGTTTTGGATGTGGGTTCTGTTTTGGTAGCAAAATTTCTGTTGTGGATGGATTTTTATGGGAACATGATAAACTAGAAGAATTCCTGTATCTCTTATTTCTGTTTGTGTTTTCTCTCTCTACTGGAGCCTATAGAAATGCCTACTATGACAGCAACTAGCACCATGTGTTACCAACAATATAATCTATATTGGTGTTCTCTCCTGGCTTGAGGTGTTGTAGATCAAAAGGTTGCTTCAAAATTATTCCATGCTGACATTTGTTCCAGAAATGTATTTTCACCTGCTGTGCTGTGACATTGCAACTGTAGCTGAAGTTCTGAATGTAAAGCTTCAGGTAGTGGAGTAGTTAATAATCAGTTTGTCAACCTTTTCTTAGTAAAAGCCCTAATGTTTGTGAGGACCTAATCGTGGCTTCTAGTTGTATTCAGACACTTAATTCCTGCATATGTCAGCCTTTCAATTCTGGGGAAGTAGCTTTGTTGATGAGTGAGTAATGACTTGTTTTTGTTTCTACTTGGGCAGACAAAAGTGGACAAATCACTGTGTTAGAAAATGGTCATGAAAATTGACCACAAAAAACACAAAATCTACTTGCCCCCATTAACCTGATTATGGTAATTAAAAAAAAGCTAATGATATAACATGCTAATGGTATATTTTTTGCTTTGAGAACTGTCTGGAGCCCTCATAAGCTTTCAGAGTAGCAGCCGTGTTAGTCTGTATTCGCAAAAAGAAAAGGGGTACTTGTGGCACCTTAGAGACTAACAAATTTATTAGAGCATAAGCTTTCGTGAAGTGAGCTGTAGCTCACGAAAGCTTATGCTCTAATAAATTTGTTAGTCTCTAAGGTGCCACAAGTACTCCTTTTCTTTTTACTCATAAGCTTTGTATCACTTTCTTGATCTGCATCCCTTTTGAAAACTCTTACCCATTCTCTTTAAAGCAAAAAGCTGTGTCAGAAGCAGCTACTGTATGTACCGGTACTTATTTTTAGAGGTACTGTTATATGATGCTAAATGCATGTTACTAAGTGTTCACAGGCATAGGTCACCAGAGATATTTTGTTTTTAAGCTGGCAAACAGCTATCTGAACACAGCTTGTGAACTGTAGCTAAGCCAAAGATTTTTTAAAAATAATGTATCTTTTGCTGTTGTGTGTTCCCAGTATAATAGTATAGATTTTCACTTCAGTTTAGCCAAACAAGGAAAAGACCTATGGTTTGGTAATCCATGACAGCTTGACAGTAAATTCTAGCGGGTACTCTGCTTGCTTTCCTCACAATAATTCTTACATTTCTAAAGATGTTACTGTTAAAGCTTCAGAGAATTTAAGGATAGATTTTCAGAATCTCAGTCAGTTTATTTGGATATACAGGAAGAGGCAGTGTAACAAATGAAATGACAAGCCTCTATAAAACATTTTTATAAAGATAAAAGCACTTTTGTAGTCTTAGAAATTCTGTAGTTGTATAAAATAGTGATAACAGTAGGTTCTATATAAAAAAAAATATAGAGAAAATAATGTCAGTAGGAAATATGCCGGGGAAGAAAATTAATAGAGATTTGCTTGATGGAAACTATGTAGAGAAAACAATTTTTTTTTGCAATCTTCTGGTTAGGCCTGAATAAAAATTGGTAACTATGAAAGAACAGAAGGGAAATTGTTCTAGAAATCTGAGCTGAGAAAGAGAACAGTGAGAGGAGCAGTTGTCTAATTAATCTGAATAAATTAGAACTAATGTTTCTGAATATTGCGGAGACATAATTGTTTGTAAAGCACTTTGAAATTCTTGGATGTAAGGTTTTATATGAATGCAAATCATTGTTTATTATTGTACTACTTAGTGAATACTGAAAAAATAATATAAAATAAGTGTTAATGCTTAAGGGTAAGGCTATAATCATTCATGGACAAAGTTAATATACATGGAGGGCGGGGATAGATAGTTTAGATAGATAGATAGTTTCCAGTATCTGTGAAATGTTTTAGAGACCAACTGCTCCTTTTTCAAAATAAGCCTACTAATAGGGTGTATTGCACAAAATTCTTCCCCAGCTATGGAAACCCAAAAGGTACATTTCAATCTCCTGGGGAAATATATGCATAAAGTATTTAGAACTTTTAAAATATGCATAGGGTATTACTTCCTAGCCCTAGGTATATTTGTATTGTAGGTCTTGGTGACAACTCTAGTAGTTATGACTGAGATGTATTTTGCATTTTACTGTCTCTTGGCCCAGATTAGAGGAAATTTATTCTTAAAATGAGATTTTTTTCAAAGTGTGTTTGAATGTTATAACTCTGTGTGGGTGAGAGAGGGTTATTTTACACATGAGTAAGTGTGTTTAACACTGAATAATTTTATTCCCCAAATTACTAAAAATATAGTGTAGAGAAACAATTGCTTCTCTTACTACTAATTCAGGAATGAGACACCCCTTAATGTATTAGTCATATAAGGTGCCATAGGGTACACCATAACTAAAATTACCCTGCTGACCCTCAGAATTACTCACAGTTTTTATTAATGAATAATGCATGTAATATAGGAAGGAAAACAAAAAGAGAATGTAAATAAATAAATAAATAAATAAAATGAAGACAAGAAAATAATGGGTTACTTAAATCACAGCCTCTTCTGTTGTTCCTTTCTTGTGGAGAGCTTCCAGTAGAGCTCGCATAGAGGTCCAATAGAGCTATGCAACTCAGTCAGTGGCTCCTCTGCAGATCCTCTACATGCTGGATGGTAGAGCAACATTTCAGGGTGGGGCTGTTGGGCTAGGTGGGCATTGCCCACACATCATCTGCTTATCACCTCTATATGCTTGGATTATCTGTGCTCGTGACATAAATATTCAGTTCAAGCATCTGTTGGAGGCTCACAGCCAACCGAGTTATAGATGAAAATTAACATTGTTTTTGTAACCTTAAATTGATCCTTTATTCTGAAAATGAATGCAGAGAGCCAAAATTTGTACTAATTCTTTGTGGATTAAGAGTTACATTTACAAAATTTCACAACAAAATCTGTTTTTGATATTGTGTTCAGGACTATAAACATTTGTTTTAAGGATCTCAGGAAATGTGTAAATACCAAAACTGCTTCAATTACTTAAAATGAACTAACCAATTATTGTCCCCATATTTTGTAAGAATGGGGGGAAAGGTAGGATTGCCTGGCTATACCGAAAGAAAGACAGGAGATACTTGATATGGTTTTAATCAGGCTGCAACTTTATTATTAGATGTCTAGGACTAACCGAGAAATAAAATGTATAGTGCAAGTTACCCCATGTTCATTCAATAAGTGCCCGAAGGAGGGCTTCAAACAGCCCCCCTCTTTTTCCATCCAGGTCCCCCAGCCAACCTAATGCTGGGACCTTACCATCCCCATCTCTTAGGACGGTTTAGGTGGGCTATAAGAAAGGGGGATTGGCTCCCTGCTGTACCATAGATAGCAGTCCTAAACCTCCCCCTTTCATTCCTTTAACTAACATCACCATTTTAAGTCCTTTAACAAGCCATTTGTCTGGTCACTGTATACTTTCCTTATGGAGTACCTGCACTGGACATCTGCGCCACATTTACATAATTAGTTGTGACATGTAGCCTAACTCCCTTCATGCCTTATATCAACAAAGCCCTCCTTGAACCTGTTGTGGAAAAGCGAAAAAATCCCCACTCCACCTAGGCCAATCTGGTGGTGAGGGAAAAATTCCTTCCCAGCCCGCCCCTAAAAAGGGCCAGCTAGCACTATGCCCACAGCAGGTCCAGACCAAATCTGATATTTTGCCGTCTAAAGAGGAGGGAGGGAGGTGCTGCCTTGCCTGCTCTGTGGAATAGGGCTTCTCCTTCCTGTGCTTGCCCTTTTTCAACTATTCCACCCTTCTGGTCTGAGGGGATGAGTCAGTACCACCATGCTGACCCATTCCCCAGCCCCCCTTTGCAGCAGCTTCTGACTTCTCTCCCCACCCATAGAGCACTGTTCCCTTTCCCTCTGCCAGCCAGACAACATTCCCCCCCCCCCCAAAAAAAATCTCACACACACTTTAAGATGTGGTGTGGTCATTTACTTAATAGGAATGCAGCAAATCCTCTAATGGAGACAGTGTACTGTGGTTGCTCTGCTTGATGATTGCTGACAAATGTCAACCTAAAAAAATATCCATTTATATCCTTAAAATTTTGAATATCATTTATTTTCCCTGAACAAGTGTGTATTTTTTTTACCTTCCAGATATAGATGTTTTTTTTCTCTCTCTCCCTCTTTAGTGCAGCACAAGCCAATTGATTCTATTAACTTTAATGTCTTGTGATCCAACATTATCAATTAGGTCAACAAGAATCTACTCAGCTTTGAGGAATAAGTCTTTAATTGATGCATCATGGGAAGCAGAGGGGAACAAAATGTGATATATTTGGGTATCTATCTCTAATGTACCGATTGATATGGTCTCTCTGGCTTTTCAAACAATGTCTTGAGTAGTAGTGTATTTGTAATAACTGATATGTAGGATCTGATGTACATTTTCCCACCAAATTACCATGTTAAGAGCCAGGAACTAAAATTCTGGGTGCAAACTATTTACCTGATGATACATTTGACAATAACATCACAATTGCTCTAGTTTAATTTGCAATAGGGATGTTTGTGAAGAACCGAGTAAAGTGAACATTGTATAAAAATTGATAGATTTTATAGCATTGGAGGAAGAAGTTTGTCTTTTTTTTTTAATTGTCCCCATTGCAATCAGTGGAAGTTAAGAGCATTAACAGGATCAAACCCTAAGAGGTTAAGATGTTTGTTCATCATCTTGCATGATTTAAAACAAAAAATGCTCAATAAGCCCATTTGTACTCTGTGCACCCTTCTCAGCTAAGAACTGTATTAAAGTAATCAAGCACATTTCATTGAGTTGGAACCTTTCACAGTGAGTGATATGTAGTTAGAAGAATCATTATTGAATATTCTAGTCAGGGTTGGGTGCAAGGGATTCCAGATATAAGCCTGTGACTTCAGTAATTAGAAACCTTAATTGACTGACCTGCTGAAATTCTTCAGTTGTATTATCACAGTGTGTTTTCACAGTTTACCTAAACATTTCTGAAAGGTATTTCATTTAAAAAAAACTCCAGTGTTCCCACCACTTCACAAGCAAAATGAAGACTTCTGTTGCTTTCTTGGCAAGAGGAATTATTTTGGTCAAAGGCAGTAAAGGAAGACATTAATCATGGCTAGTCAATCTGAAACAAATTGTGTTTGTAAATGTCATGACTTTCACATAAACCTTTAGGGAGCATGTTCAAAGTGAAGGACATGGTAAATTACAAACTAATTCTGCTGATGTTTGCTATGGGGTCTTTAAAGCAATTATGTCAGTAGCAGGTTGCTCCGATTCATTTGCTTCTTAAAAAGTAGTTTCCTCATTACATTCAACAACCCTTCTCCTTCCACTTCTGTCTCTCTTCCATATGGATCTGCCTTAGGCTCACAGTTTTGGAGACAGTGTTCATTTATATACTCTGAGAGTATTAAGTTATATACATTGGAAGAAGGTCGAAATCAAATTCAAAACTACCTAAAGTTTCTGAAGTTTCAGAAAACTATTTGTTTTACACTGAGTTACTTTCCAAATAATATTTCTAATAATAAACACTCACCTACTCCTGACCAGGTTCTATAATCAGAGACATCTCTCTGCTAGTTCCGTCTCCTGATTACAGACCTGAACATGCTTTCACCCCAAAGTAAAATTCAGACAGGCCTCCCATAGAAACAATAACAAAAGATTGCTTCTGTGAAAAGATTAACATTATCTAGGAAATGCACAATGACTATTTCATTTTGAAATATGTGCTCTTTCCTTAACTCCTGGCTTAAGTGACGCTTGATTTTTTTTTTCCTGTATGAACTCTATTTCTGACTGAGGACTGGGGGATGACTGCCAGTATCAAGGGTTTGAAAGCTTTACTGGGGGGAGGGGGTGGAGCAACACCACCACTTCAATAAAAGGCTGTCTTAATACCATTAAATCTCATTGTAATCACGTTTCCTCTATTATACACATAATCTGTGGCTTCAAAGGGAAGTACTTTAATGCATATGAAATGTATATGTGCATTGTACCTTGGAAAAGGACATGTCGCACAGAAGTGCACTCATTGTCACAATCTGACTGCCAGGGCCAAAAGGACCAAGAGACTCACTGAGACTTCTCATCATAGAGCGATCCTTCCAACCAGCCTCACACCCTGGTGCAGACGCTTCCCCCACATGGCTCTCCCACTCTGCTGGTCGCCCACTGACCCTCATTTGCTGCCTCCTTCCAAGAGGAAATCCTCTCTTTCCCATGCTGATGGGAAGAAATGGGCTACCACATCACCCTCTGTGGAACTGCCCAACAGAACACCATCTCCTATAAGGTCAGTAGCTTCAACATCTTCATGGGTGAGACATAGCTCCCATGACTGTCCGAGTACCTCCAGTACTGGAGCTAAAGAGAGGTCTAAAGACCCTAAACAGGCAGACCTACAGGTGACCGCACTCTCTCGAATGTGGCATGAGACCTTCAAAAATGGTGCTGAGCGCCCTGACCAAATCATCTTTGGGCACCACAGCACTAAAGAAACTGCTGACACCTTTCAGAGTAGCAGCCGTGTTAGTCTGTATTCGCAAAAAGAAAAGGAGTACTTGTGGCACCTTAGAGACTAACAAATTTATTAGAGCATAAGCTTTTGTGAGCTACAGCTCACTTCATCGGATGCATTTGGTGGAAAAAACAGAGGAGAGATTTATATACACACACACACAGAGAACATGAAACAATGGGTTTATCATACACACTGTAAGGAGAGTGATCACTTAAGATAAGCCATCACCCACAGCAGGGGGGGGAAAGGAGGAAAACCTTCCATGGTGACAAGCAGGTAGGCTAATTCCAGCAGTTAACAAGAATATCAGAGGAACAGTGGGGGGGGGGGGGTGGGGGGGAGAAATACCATGGGGAAATAGTTTTACTTTGTGTAATGACTCATCCATTCCCAGTCTCTATTCAAGCCTAAGTTAATTGTATCCAGTTTGCAAATTAATTCCAATTCAGCAGTCTCTCGTTGGAGTCTGTTTTTGAAGCTTTTTTGTTGAAGTATAACCACTCTTAGGTCTGTGATCGAGTGACCAGAGAGATTGAAGAACACTTCAATCTCTCTGGTCACTCGATCACAGACCTAAGAGTGGCTATACTTCAACAAAAAAGCTTCAAAAACAGACTCCAACGAGAGACTGCTGAATTGGAATTAATTTGCAAACTGGATACAATTAACTTAGGCTTGAATAGAGACTGGGAATGGATGAGTCATTACACAAAGTAAAACTATTTCCCCATGGTATTTCTCCCCCCCCCCCCCCACTGTTCCTCTGATATTCTTGTTAACTGCTGGAATTAGCCTACCTGCTTGTCACCATGGAAGGTTTTCCTCCTTTCCCCCCCCTGCTGTGGGTGATGGCTTATCTTAAGTGATCACTCTCCTTACAGTGTGTATGATAAACCCATTGTTTCATGTTCTCTGTGTGTGTGTATATAAATCTCTCCTCTGTTTTTTCCACCAAATGCATCCGATGAAGTGAGCTGTAGCTCACGAAAGCTTATGCTCTAATAAATTTGTTAGTCTCTAAGGTGCCACAAGTACTCCTTTTCTTTTTGCTGACACCTGCATCTCTTATCAGCATTGGCATCTCTATTGGCACTGATATGCCCTATGGCACTAACGAGACTGTTGGCACAGTAAGCCCTTGATTCCATCAGCTGGCTGTTCCAGAGAATTCGCCTCTCCCTCGGCACCAGTGCAACTGCCGATGATGCTCCTCCCTTCTCCCCAGGAGTTGAGGTACCCCAAGGATCTGATGATATCTGACATGCCTGAGTCACCACTACTCAGACACAAGCTCCCTCCACTTCTGTCCTCTTCTCCAAAATCACAGCATTGCTCCCTTTCTTCTCTGAGGATGCCACCACCCTTCCCGAACAAGGAAGAGGAGGAGGAATACTCGGTCTCACACTCAGATTTGGGACAGGCACAAAAGGCGACATCTACACAGCCTCAATATCCACAACCTGCAACTGAACCAAGACCCTGGTACAGACTGTCATGCATGCAACCCCAAGTGAAACTCCCTCCACATTGGTAGTACAGGGACTCTAAGGCCATGTACAGAGCAGTTTCCAAAGCCTCCTATAGAACAAAGCCAGGGACATCCACACTCATCATCCTCATCCATCTCTCAACCCCCAGAGGCCAATCCGCTCCTATTAGAGGATCAGGAAGAAAAATCAGAGGAGGAGATTACATCACCACTTCATATCTCCTCCTCTTCCCCTGATACGGCGATCATGCCTCCACTCCCTATGTCAGCAGACAACTTTAAACACTTCCAGGAGCTGTTTTGCAAGATTGCAGACTTCCTCCAGATGCCTCTGCAGGAAGTGAAACAGCAACAGCACAAGCTGCTCGATATCCTGCATGCCTCTGCATTGGCGAAGATAGCCCTCCCTATCAATTAGGCCTTCTCTACCCATCTAAGGTACTCTGACAGACCCCAATGTCCATCTCGCCAACCTGTAAATGGGCGGACAAGAAATATTATGTCCCCACTAAAGATATGGAATTTCTTCTTTCTTACCCCACTCTGAACTCCCTGGTTGTCAATGCCATGCATGAGAAGGGGCGACAATATCACCCCCTTATGACAGATTGTGGAAGCAACTGGACCTATTCGTCTGCCAGGCTTATTCATCTGCCATGCTCCAGTTCCATACCTCCAATTATGAGGCTCTCAAGGTCAAATACAACTATATCAACTACTCTAAGATGTAGGAATTTTGGCAAGACCTTCCTGATGAGAAGAGGGAGCAACCAGGTGCTCATATCTGAAGGGCATCTCTTGGACAGTATGGCTTTTCAAGCATCCTTGGACTTCACTGATATAGCTGCCCATTCCGTTGCAACAGCCATAGTGATGAGACGAGCATCATGGCTACACCTCTCCAGACTCCCTAAGGAAGTACAAACCACTGTTGAGGACCTAGCCTTTGAGTGCCCCAAATTATTTTCAGAACACATGGATAAGTCCCTACACTCCCTAAAGGACTCTCGAGTGACTCTCTCTCCATTTTCTCAGCATTTATACACCAGTGCCAAAGAGACAACTGGGGAAATACCAACCTGCCCCGAGATCCTGACCTCCACCTTTCACCCCTTATCAACAGTACAACACACAATGCTGGTGACAGAAACCCCCTATGAAGCGCAGACATTCGACTCCTCAAGGACCTACTTCTCACACATCTTTAGCCAGATGACAATTTTGAAGGTTTGGTTGAGGCCCCAAGACTCCTCCCCCCATGTTCCGGTCACTACAACCATCTTCAACATCTCACCAGTTTGGTGACCATTTAGCCCCTTTCTATCGATCTGACTATTCACATGTCACTTTTTAGAGATCATCAATGAAGAATATTCCATCCTGTTCCTTTCTGTCCCCCCTACCCATCCTCCTTCTCCATCCATCCCTCTTCAGAGACCCTTCTCACAAAGACATTCTACAAGAAGAATAAACCACCTCCTGCAATCGAGAGTCATAAAACCAGTCCCATCTCAACACAGAGGGAAGGATGTTTATTCCCATTATTTTCTGATCCAAAAGAGATCCGGCAAGTGGAGACTGATCCTAGACCTATGAAACCTCAACATGTTCATCAAACTGCAATGCTTCAAGTTGGTTACCCTATCAACCATTATCCCAGTACTGGAACAAAGGGACTGGTTCTTGGCCCTCAACCTCCAAGATACATATTTTCATACATCACCATATACCCTGCTCACAGACAGTTCCTCAGATTCATCATAGGGACCAATCACTACCAATACAGGGTATTACCCTTTGGAGACTCTACAGCCCCCTGGGTATTCTCCAAAGATCTCACAGTAGTGTCCGACGACTTACACAAACAAGGCATTGTCCTATTTCCATAGTGAGGCAACTGTCTCCTCAAGGCCCCATCCAAATCCAACACCCTTCATGCCATACTGCTGACGATGGACCTCCTTTTCAAGCCTCAGCCTTTCTACAAACCTACAAAAATCAACACTGTTACCAGTACAACACCTGGAGTTTATTGGGGCACACTTGGATGCCATACAAGCCAGAATCTTCCTCCCTGCTCACAGATTTTCAGCAATAGTCTATATAGTAACCCCAGTGAGAACCTGTCCCCAGATATCAGCCAGGTTGTGTCGCCAGCTGCTTGGCCACATGGCAGCAGCCTCATTCATGGTAAAGTATGCAAGGTTGCACATGTGCTGTCTCCAGGCATGGCTACATACAGACTGTGTATCTCACAGACACAGCCAGGGGACAGGGAGAAGGGGTGGTTGGATGGGGCAGGAGTCCCGGGGGGCAAGTCAGGAAGGAGAGAAGGGGTTGGATGGGGTGGCAGGGGGCAGTCAGGGGTTGGGGGTCTGGGGATGGTCAGGAGTCAGGGGACGGGGGGTTGAATGGAGCAGGAGTCCTTGGGGAGCTGTCAGGGGGTGAGAAGCGAGAGGGGGCGGGAGGCAGATAGGAGGTGTGGGCCGGGCCACTCCTGGCTGTTTGGGGAGGCACAGCCTCCCCTAATGGCCCTCCATACAATTTTGGAAACCTGCTGTGGCCCTCAGGCCAAAAAGTTTGCCCACCCCTGTTCTAGAGTTATGCCTACCGGCATATTCTACTATTGATCGGGTATTGCACTATAAAAGTTATGATGGACAATATCTCCTGCATATTCTACATCAACAGGCAAGGCGGAGTGAGATCACAGTCGCTGTGCTCAGAAGCACTGCAATTATGGAACTGGTGTATGCAGCGCGACATCACTATTTCGTCCATGTACCTCCCTGGACACAAGGACGCCCCAGCAGACTCATTGAACAGGAGATTCTCCCAAGACCACAAGTGGGAGCTGGATACACAAACTCTACATCACATATTCAGCCACTGGGGATTCCCAACCATAGAGCTCTTCACCACACCAGGGAACACCAAATGTTCAATTCTCAATTCTGCTCAAGAGTGGGCTTAGGCCGTGGACCCTGGGAGATGCATTCCTTGTCACATGTGGTACCCTGATACTGTACGCCTTTCCAACCATTCCTCTCTTGTTCAGAGTAATCCACAAGATTCAAGGGGACCAAGCCCCAGTCATCCTTATAGCTCCAACATGGCCACAACAGATTTGATATACTTACCTCATTCGCATGTCCTCCAATCAATCTGCGATCAATTCCTCAACTCCTCTCTCAGGATACGGGTTGAATCCTCCATCCCAATCCACAGCTACTCTATCTGAATGGCATGGCTCCTCCATGATTTTGGGATTTGGAGGTGACCTGTTGAGAGCCAGTAAAAGAGGCACTCTTGAATATCAGGAGTGATGCAGCTCAATGCACTTACCTCCAAAAATGGACAACATTCCAATCCTGGTGCACCACCAATCGTATCACGCCAATGAATGCTCCATTACCGCTCAACCTAGTTGATATATTACATTTTATATTTTAAAAGATCAGGGTTATCCACCACCTCCATTTGTGTACACTTAGCTGCCATCACAACCTTTCACCCCAATATAGACTGCCACTCCATTTTCACCCATTCAAGGAGTTCCTGAAAGGCCTCCAAAATCTTTACACTCACATACAGAATCCCATCCCAACTTGGGTCCCAGCCTTGTCCAACACTGTGTTACCAAACCATCATTCAAGCCAATGGCAACATGCTCTTATTTTCATCTCTCCCTAAAAACAGCATTTCTTGTCGTCATCACCTCTGCCCAGCAGGTGGGAGAAATTGGCACACTCATGGCATACACCCCATATGC
This sequence comes from Dermochelys coriacea, assembly GCF_009764565.3. NCBI lineage: Eukaryota > Metazoa > Chordata > Testudines > Dermochelyidae > Dermochelys > Dermochelys coriacea. The sequence goes on along the minus strand of NC_050068.2, from coordinate 188,183,339 downwards.
AATTTTTCATAAAGAAAAGGTTATGTTACATCCACATCCAAAGTTCTTACCGAAGATACCATCCTCCTTCCATCTAAATTAACCTATCCACCTTCCCTGCTCCTTTCCAAAACCACACAGCAACCAGCAGGAGATTGGACGTCACGTTGGACGTCAGGCAAGCATTGGCCTTTTACGTGGACAGAAGTAAATCTTTCAAACGATTGCCACATTTATTCCTGTCAATGACCAAAAGATTGAAAGGCACTACCATTTCTAAACAACACCTTTCCAAGAGGATCTCGCAGTGTCCTACCGACTACAATAGACAGTCTCCTCCTGGAACTTGAGCACATTCCACCCGCCCTCTATCCACATCAATTGCCTTTCTCAACAATGTTCCAATTGCTGACATTTGCAAAGTGGCTACCTGGGCATCCGCGGACACTTTTAGCTATCACTACACAATTACTCATGATGCAACTTCAGATGCCCTACTTGGACACACTGCCCTATCATCCATATTAAATGATGCTCCAAAGCCCCACCCCTCCAACTAGGGACACTGCTTTATTGAGGACTCATAGTGACATCACTCAAAGAAGAGAGGGTTACCCACCCTATGCAGTAACTGAGATTCTCCGAGTTGTGTGTCCTTATGGGTGCTCCACTACCTGCCCTCCTTCCCTCTGCTTCGGAGCTGACAAATAAGCCTTGCAGTACAGAAGGAACTGGGGGCGGTTGGACCGTGTAGCGCTATATATAGATGCCTCTCATTGTGCAGTATGGGGAGGAACGCATGTGCGGTCCAATGACCACTGCTACAGAAGATCTCCAATCCCAGGAGCAGGGGGTGGTGCCACACTTACAGTGGAGCACCCATAGGGATACACATCTCAAAGAAGTTCTGTTAATGCACAGGTTGGTAACCCTCTCACTTATTCCAGTTTTACTCAAATCCTTGTTACCTTTACATTCCCCTATTTTTATTGGAATTTTCTTTGAGTAGGGTTTATTTATATGAAAATGAAGATATTGAAAGTCTGGTGTAGCCAATTAGTTCATTTTATCATGCATTTATTATTGTGTTAAATAGTGTTATGGACAACTCATATGCTATTTCATATATAACCAATGTATGCTAAGCACATTTAATTTGTAGGATTAAAGACATATAAATTTGACAAGTATTTAGGAGAGATGATCGTGTATTATGTATATAAGTAAAGTATGGCTATAATACAAGGCTTGCAGGCTGAGACCAGTAAGATTTTAGCTTAGCCATACTAGGCCATAGACTTAAGAACACTTGACACGAGTGGGTGACAAGTAAAGTCACAAGATTATTGGAAAACCTGGGTCAACAGGTGATGTTACGGGAAATATGTTGTAATTTACCCATCTAGACAACAAGACACCTGATTGGACATCATTGGATGCCCTGTTTGACCACAGGTTACCCTGGACATGTTATACATAGATGCTAATGAGAATAAGGGAAACTAAGACAACAATATGTTAAAAAAAAAAAAAAAAAAACAGGGCATGCCAATATTCATCACGAAGTGTGGAAGTACAGATAAGAAAAAGAGGGTTGAAACCCTTATGCATATGCATAAGGCATTGGGTGCAGTCAGAACAATGTAAAAGAGGTTCCCAAGGTGGGAAAACTGCAAGGGAGGAAGAGCCAGGGACAACCTCATTGGGAAGACCCCAGCAGGAGCCACCTCTCTCTTGATGACTACCTGTTAAGAGAACCACCCAACTCAATGAAATCTTTGGATACGTGAGTATGGATATAGCACAGGCCAGTGCATGGATTCTCCCAGGTTGTGTAAATGGCTATGTGAGTGTACCTTATAATTCAAACAAGATTTTTTATGTGTAACTGTGTTTGTGGTTACATTCTTCGTCTGTTCCTAGACACTCCCAATCTCCACTCTATTTATCTTTAAACTGCAGCAACAGAAAATGGATGGACTGTAATTTCCCACAGAACTATCAATTCATTCAATTTAAAATAAAGGCTACACTGGCTTTTTGTGTATTAGTCTTAAATAGTACCTGCAACAGCTTCTAAATCATTAGCTTGATTTATAATTATATAAGAGTTAGAGATTAATGCACATTATCTAAATGATTCATAAATTAGAACTTGTTATGCAGTGCAAGCAGCTGATGTATGATCCTCCAAGTTGCTGACAAAGTAGTTCAGTCAGTTTCCAATTCTGTATGTTACATTTTGGAAATAAATGACCATTTTATTTTAGATTTCAGAGTAGCAGCCGTGTTAGTCTGTATTCGCAAAAAGAAAAGGAGTACTTGTGGCACCTTAGAGACTAACAAATTTATCTGATGAAGTGAGCTGTAGCTCACAAAAGCTTATGCTCAAATAAATTTGTTCGTCTCTAAGGTGCCACAAGTACTCATTTTATTAACTTAAATCTGTCTCGAAAAAAAATTGACTGATTCAGATGACTGGCTTATATATACTTAAAATTAAATACTGGGCCTTCATTTTTCAAAATTAGATTGTTCTAGTTAAATTATCTCACACCAATTTTTATTCTGTAATTAAGATCAATAAGGACTGGAAAATATTGTTCTGGATTTAAGTTAGTGGAGTTCAGGAAATTTGATCTAAAATTCAAAGGTGATGGACCATATTATCTTTCCTTAACAGAGAATATCAAAATTTTTTTTTATTTTTTATTTTTTTGCTCTTTATATTTTGTATCAGAATAGCTATGTCATTCACTATGTAGAATTGATGTGAATTTTTCTTGTGTTTTTTCTGTTTTTACTGAGTTTGTGGTTTTCTTGTGGTGATGCAAGTCTTAACTGATATCAGTGTGATTGATATATTTTGATCTGTCATTGCCACATTTGTAGTATGACTGACTAAATATTCTAGTAAAAGGAAGAGTAATATAACATATTAATGATATTTGAGATCCCCTATATCAGTTAACCTAAAATCTTGATCTTATTTACAAATAAATTAATCCTGGCAAGTAAGTAAAACCTTCTGAAGAAAAGAGGTAGTTAAAGAAGAATCACAATATTCTTTTTACCTGATGATTAATGAAATTTGCCTTTAAAAAAATTAGGGTATATGTTGGTTTTGTTTTTAAGAGAATTTACTGACGGTGAAAGAAGAAGAAGAACAGCATGAAGATTAAATCTATTCCTAGAACAGGTGTGACATAGGAGCTTTAATATGCTAGACCACCAATATATTTTAATGTCGACCCTGAGAGACCACCTCTAGGGGTAAGAAGATTTTTTTGTTTCCATACCCATTTAATCCTTGGTCTCTTGCTTAAACTGCCAATACAGGTACCAGTTCCAGTGTTGGCTTCTATGATATGACAATATGCTATTAGACTGAGGCCACAGACTCGTCTGACATAGATGATGGAATATCTGACAGATCTTCATGGCCAAATGTGATTTGGGCGGGAGCCCAGGCTCTAGCACCCTGCAAGGCGGGAGGGTCCCAGAGCCTGGGCTCCAGCCGGAGTGCATAAGACTACACAGCAATGAAACAACCCTGCAGCCCAAGCCCTGCAAGCCTGAGTTGGCTGGCACTGGCCAGCCACTGTATCTAGTTGCTGTGTAGACATACCCTTAGTGGCCACTAGATATGGGCACAGCAGCAAAATGAAGACAGACACATGTGTGGAATTAAGCAGCAGGCTGCAACTTTTATGAAGCTTTAACACACAGGAGGGGCGCTAACCACCTATCACCCATACTCTCCTATACCGGGTGTTTCATTTGTTCCAGTGCAGGGGTTTCAGGGCTCCTTACCATTTAACCCACAACATAGGGTAGGCTCTGCTCAGCTCTCTGAGTCCTAGCACCCTCCTCCCTGCTAGGGGGATAGCAGGTGTGGCAGAATGGGGACCTCAGTCTGTGAGGGCCACAAGATCTGACCTTGGCCTGTGAAGGCCACAAGATCTCACACTATCCCATGAGCCAAGGCTCATCACCAAACTCACAGGTCTTATATCTCTGGGAATCATTCATTTTATTCTCTTAACCTCCCTGGAAACCAGCTGCAAGTTGTAACAGAAACCACCCCACCCCAGTACTTCAGTTAGGTACAAACCATGTTGCTACTTAACCCCCTGTAGCTAGAAGGTGCTGCAAGGAAGGCAAAAACCTCCCTGGTCCTCTGCCAATTGGCTCATGGGAGGAAAAACTCCTTCCTGACCACCTCCCTTCAAACAGCTTATTGGCTAGACCTGCAGCATCTGTCCGGGCCGGTTCCCATTCCTAGTTCGGATGGGTAGGGTGAGCTGCTGGAACAGAACCAAAAGAGGCTCCATGTGGCCCCTGCATTAGGTTAAATTCTGGGAGCTGGGAAAAGCTGGCCAATTAGCACCCCTCTCCCCCAATGGCCAAAGGGTGCCAGAGACTCCCAGCGGGAGGAGCTACCTATTGTCCCTTGGTGAGTGTCTCCCTCCCTTGCTACTGGGACTGCCTCCCTTTTACCACTGGCCCCAACAAGTTCCTCCCTCCGTTGATGCGGATGGGTAGCATTTTTTAACATTTTGATACGACTTCCCCAATGTCACATAATTCTATGGCAGAGTCAGAATAGAACCCAGTTTTTCTGGGTTTCACCACTTCCTCTCATCTCTGCTTCTACTGCTAATGTGATTACCAAAGCTGAATGCAGTTATCTACATGTAGAGCTGCATAGAGAGTCTGTTCCATAATGGATGTATTAAAATCACACTGCTTTTTTTGTTATAAATGGCTCATATCTAATTTTCTGACCAGTACTGCCCTGGTGACTAAGCGTGCAAACAGGCACATGTGCACACACACAAAAAAACCTCTCTGAAGTAGGGAGAGCTCAAACACCCTTCAGTTTTCTTTTAAAAAAAATAGCTGCTTTATTATTTTTTCCTATGAGGAACACACATTTTCAGTCAAAACTGACAGGCTTTTTGAGCTCCCTGTGTACTTGGGGTTTTCATGAAGGGCACTTTCCATTTGGGAAAGTAGCTTACCCAAGGATATAAGCTACTTTTGGCCAGTTCCTGACTTGGAAAAATTGGAAAGAAACAAGGAGGGAAATATTTAATTTATCAAATGAATACATTGTATGTAAAGAGAGAGAACTGCCCTCAGATCACCTTCGACATAGTCATGGCCAAATATACAACAGAGTATGTCTGCACTGCAGCTGCGAGTGAGTCTCCCAGCCCAGGTAGACAGACTTGTGCTAGTGCAGCTTGTGCTAGTGCACTAAAAAGAGCTGTGTGGATGTTGCATCAGTGGAGGCTCAGGCCAGCCATTTTTACTCAAGCCCAACCTACCTCCTGAGCCTGAGCGCAGGTGCCCGGCCCGAGCCTCTGCTGGTGCAGAAATGTCCGCACAACTATTTTTCGTGCACTAGCAAGAGCCATGCTAGCCTGATTCTCTCTAACTGGGCTAGGAGGCTTCCTGGCTGCTGCATTGTAGACATACCCAAAAAAGGCTTCAGGGCCTAGATGGCACCAAAATTTAAAAAAAACCCATAATTCTCCCAACTATAATTTATTTGTAAGAGATTGCAGGGGGCTAGAGATACAATTGGGGAAGAGAGAGATGAGTAAAGAGCTGAAAGAGCAAATAACACTTTAGAGGTGCCACTTCCTACTAAAGTTCCCAGCTGCTGTGGGGGGAGGGGTCACTTCATCCATTTTAAAGTTGCTTTCTAGTGTGCAAGCTAAATTGGAAGCTGTTCACCATTCCAAACTGATTTTTTTATAAAAGAGTTTAAATTGGCTACTGATTCTGGGGATAATGGGCCCAAATTGTCAAAGAACCCTTCCTTTGCCTCTGTTCCCCCCCACACACGCCCCCAAAAAAGAGAGAGAAGGGTAGGAAAAATGAACAAACAAATACATTCAGAACAGTAGCCAAAAGGAATTTATAATCTTTTTCTACTAATTACTCTTATACTTTGCATAGTGGAAGAATACATAGCATCAGTTTCTAAATATCTTTCGTAAAAGATTTTTTTAAATGGAATGTAAAAAATAATCTTGCATTAGTAGGGTATTAGTGCACTGCTCTTTTGATTGAACACACTCTGCCTTTGGTCTCTTGCCTCTTAGTATGACCATAATATATACCAATGCCAGCATACTGATGCACACTTCTGGGTGGCTTGTTGAATATGAAAACATATTCTGAGAGTGTTTAAGAGGGGAGAAAGAACTGGTTGGAACACTAAACACTTTCTGTCAGGCCACTGAGATTTAACTGCAGGACACTCAGTTACAAAACAGTTTTTCATTGATCTGAACTGCTGAATTCTTAACTGTAGTTTATTTTCACTTTGATTTTGAAATCCATAAGTGCCAGTCACAGCTTTTAAGAATGCAAATCATTGGTATGCGAGTTTAAATTAAAAGTGATAAATTGAGAGTGCTAGTGGCCAGTGCCTCAGCCAAACACAAATGCCATAAATATAGCTCTAAACATCACTGCATGCTTGATTTCAAATTAAGTGTGACAAATTAGGCAGGAAGTTAATTGCTAGCTTGGAATAAATACTATGATGCTGATTGGAAAGGGCATCAAAAAGCTACTTTTTACCTTTGCAGCAACCCCATCTGACATATCAGAAAACAGAAAAGCACTAAAAAAATTAGTCTGATTGAAGTAATGGGCATTTTCTGTCTGTGTGGATGTGAAGGTGACTTTCCTTTGAAAATGTATCTGCCAGTCTAAAATGAGGAAGCAAATTGAACGATGCATTAGAGTTCTTGTAACTAGGTTGCAGATTATTGAGGGAAGATAGGTGTGTGTGTGTGTGTGTGTGTGTGTGTGTGTATGTGTGTATATATATATGTGTATATGACTAGATATTAGAGTTGCTGTTAACTGTTCTTGTGGCAGCAAGTGCCAGGATGAACAATTGCTCTTTAAGCGAATGTGACCTTAAAGACCAAGAGAAGTTGTAAATCACATTTTCCTTAACTAGTCTCTCATTTATTTTACTTTATGTCCACTATGTGCAGAGATACAAATGGGCACTATTATGTTCAGAAATATATTGGACAACAGTTTCCTCTTTCTGATGTTTTGCTCCCTGATTTAATGCATGCATCAGGGCTTGTAGCACTATGTCAGAACTAATCTGCCCTTTGCTCCTTTTAGTAACATCTTAGTTACGGTTTTGTAGTATGACCACTCCTTTTGTGATTTATAAAAATGGTAACATTTATGTTTGCAACAGGAAAGCAAAACATCTTTTAAAAGAACCCTCAAAACTGAAGTTGAAGTAAATTAGAGAGTATTACTTTAACCTGCAAAATCAGAACCATTAGGGTTAGCCATTGTGATCTTTACCTTAAATCTCCACAGTGTGAGCCTTAATGTTGCAGGACGTGCAAAATAATTTTAAGATCAGTCGCTCTTTGGAGACTTCTGTGCTAGAGCAAATGAGACAGTCCGGAATGTTGGATTTAGTCTTTATTCTTCTTGTTTCTCTGAATCTGAGTCATACCCCTGGGGCCTGCTTCTACTTCCACTGAATTCAATTGCTATGGACATAAAAGGTGCAGTATCCAGTTCTTAATGTTGCCTTAGTATAAGATACTTATACTTAGTATAAGATAAGTATAAGATGCCTGGTGTGGTGTTATGGAAACATCATGTTTGGTGATCAAGGGAAGGGGAGTTCCAAAAATATTTTTGAAAAGGAGAAAGTCGTCTCTAAAGCTTTGCAGATCCTTTGGACACAATATATTTACATCTTTTATTAATAGCCCCTTTCAGAGTTTGTAGTTTTCTCCATATTTAACGTGTTTTTGTAGCTACCGCTTTAACAGCTCCATTTGCTGTCATCCTTTGTGACTGTGTTACACATTGCATAGAACAAAAGTTTTCCTTGTGGTTTGTATATACTGTTTCATTAAAGTCTCTATAATGTGAAAGCATGTTAATGATAGAACTCATGTAGCAGTCAGACACTCAGCCCAATAGAATCAGCTACTGGTATTCCTGAAAGAATCAAGAATCATGATTTTAAATTCTCTTTTGCCTTCTAACTTACATGGAATTGCCTCAGGCTCACCCTGCCAGTAGGTGGGGATATCTTGCCCCCACATCCCATCTACCCATTGAGGCTTCCTTGCCTTACTCTCCACACATCTGTTTAGCAATCCTGCTTGCTCCCCTGCCTGCCTCATATCTTCTCCCACCTTCCTCGTGGCCCATTCTGACCATTACTTTCTTCTTCCCCCATCTCTTTCTTGCCCCTCTTCTTACCATTGCATTCCAAGGAACCCCTATTCCATCTTCTCACTGCCTCCAACCTCATGCTTTCCTCTTGCCCTATTTTTTTCATACCCCAAGCCTGTCCACCTTGCCCGCAATTCCACTCTGCCCCCACAACTCCCAGGTATCCTACTGCCACCCCATTCCTCTTAATGCTCAATCCAGACCTCGTATATCCTTACACACCTCCTCTGACTGACTCATGCTTCTTTCCAAGCACAACTCTGCTTTGTTTCCTTTTTTTTCACTCTTACTCTAACATACACTTCTGCCCCCTTGTTCACCACCTCCACCAATTCTGTGCCCCTGTCACTCCTATTCATGATGTCTTCTAGTCCCGTGCTCAAAAACACGTACTGCCCTATCCTTCCTCCCCTCCCCCATGGCTAAGACTTCCCACTGGTTCATGTGAGTTGTTCTGTTACTGTGCATGAAGTGGATGTAAAAGTTGGTGCCCAAATTGTGGATTTAAGTAGCTTGTGACTTCTGTTTTCTACAGTGTATGGGGTTTTTAGTGATGTGTGCAATGGCATATCGTCTTTGGAATTGCTGTTAGCAACTTTAACTGTTAGCTAACAAAACTTTCTTCTGTGATAATGTACATATAGGGATTGTTTCACCCATCATGGAAATGCAGCCATGCATTATTTATCCCTAAAGGTTAATGTGAAGGCTGCTTTTTTCCCCTTAGAGACATGTATGCAAATCCTTTGCACCATTTTAGCATTGTCTATATCTTTCAATCACTTACCAAATTGCCAAGCGTGAAGACAGGTGGTTGCTGTATATCTGTCACTTTACAAGCCCTGTTTGTTCTGGAGAGATCAGCACAGCTATAATCATGATGTATCACTAATGGATTACTCTCGTTAGAGTTGGTATGGCAACCCCCATTTTTTCATGTTGTGTGTGTGTGTATATATCTATATCTATATCGATATAGATATAGATATATCTTCCTACTGTATTTTCCACTGCATGCATCTAATGAAGTGGGCTTTAGCCCATGAAAGCTTTTGCTCAAATAAATTTGTTAGTCTCTAAGGTGTCACAAGTACTCCTCGTTCTTTTTGCTGATGCAGACTAACACAGCTACCACTCTGAAATATGTTATAGATGTATTCACTTGTGCTTATGTAGTTAAGAATCTTTCAATATTCTCATACATACATCTTTCCATAACTGTTCAACATTTGTTCAAACTACAGATTATTAAATACAGTCTCAGAACAGGAGCTATTATTTTTTGTACAAATTTTAATATAATTTTATTTTTCTCGTTTTATGACTAAGAAAAGTGTATTATCAGTTTGAAAGCTTTTCTTTTTGCATGCCTAAAAGTTGGCTTTTTAATAAATCATATGTTGGAGCTTCTTAGTCTGTGAATATATATATCAAAGTTGTGAACTCTACTGACTTTCATATAGATAACTTTATGCTCATTCCATATTGTGGAATTCATTCATGCGTATATGGAATCCATCTAGCATACTACCTGAATATAAATTTTACTAGTCATAATAGAACAGGAAATCTTGATCTTGAAAGACTGGAAGTCAAAAGGTTTTGAGAAGGTCGCTCAAGTCCACATAGTTGAGCAGGAGTTTATGGAAAGAGCATACTAACTTAAGGGGAAAATGTTGGCTGTCTGGTTCCCTTGGCATCTATTTCAGCTTTTTTTGGATTCATCAGGGACTTGATACATTTTACAATGCATCCATTAGAAAGACACTTGTGCTGGGAACATTTCTGTTATCTAATCCACCATTCTCAGCATTTCAAACTGCCATTTGGAAATGTAGTTTGTTGCCTTTTGAAGAATTGTTGATGCTGTATGACTCCTTTTTTCATGTATAGAAATTATAAATTCTGTTAAAAGAACCTTCTGATTATTCTGCCATTTTTATTCTAATTAGAGTCAAGTTGTGCTTGATAAACAATTGCTAGAGGCAGTGCAGAGCCCACTTATTTCTATGGTGGTAGCATTTAATAACCATGGGCTCGAACCTGTACCATTAAGTCTATTGGACTTTTTCCATTGACTTGAATGGAAGTTGGATCAAATACTATGAGAACTTTTAAAAATAAATTTTGCATTTGGCAAAATTGTTGCAACACAGAAATGGTAACTTTTTCAGCAAAACAGCATGTTCTGTGCATTACAAAATGTGTGGAGGAAAAAAAATCTGGGCCCTGCTACAGTTTACTAGACGAGTCCAAAATAAAGACTATGGGATTCAGCACAAAGAAAATGTATATGCCTTTGTATCAAGTAGATGGATGTCTTTTCTACTATTCCCGTAGTATATGGTGGTTAAGAGGACATGGGCACAGAAGAGTAGCCACTGATGTAATATCATTTTGATACATGCAAGCAGCTTGGAAAAATACTTTCTTTTTGCACTGGAAACTGGGATTGAAAGATGTGGAACAAAAAGTGCATAATCAATATGCCTGACAGTTTTAGAGATGGAGGTGAGAGTCTTTAACTCTGTATGCTTGTGCTTTCAATACATTGTTTCTGTATTCTATTCATCCATAATATTGCTATTCTTCACATTAGCACATTTAGCTTGACACAAGCAGCTGTCTTCAGGAAGAAAAAATTTATTGTATCCTATGTTACTCTTACTATGCTGTGAAGTTATTGTGGGACTTGCATGTGAATTTTCAATGAAGTCCTGACTGTGACTATTTAAAGACACACTTTTTTTGAACAAAGAGATATAACTACCATTCTTGTCTATAAGCAAGGCAGGTTCTGGGTGATGTCATGTCCATTAATAAAGTTAAATGAAAAACTGCTGATTCAATTTTTTTTTTTGCTTTGATAATATTCACTGGTGGCTGAACTCTGATCTAAATAATGAAAAGCATGATGCTGCTTAACAAAATTGTCTCAGCTTAATTTATCTTCTTGAAATTTTAATTATCTTTGTATCCTCCCCTCATAAGTACATGCATTTAATTTAAACTCAGTTAATTTAATAAGTTCTACCATTTTTGTGGAAATAATAAGACAATGTATTCAACCTTTATATCCAGTGATGTTACTGATGGCAAATTCATACAAATTCATACAAAAGGAAAATAATAAAAAGCCCACACTGAACATTTATCCAAAGTCAAGGTTACCTGATTTAAACTTTTCTCTTGTATTTAATAGATGTGATTAATAATCATGCTTTCCTTGTGATTACAATACTGTGTTGATATCAGTGAGCTTTGTTCTGCACATTTATGGGTCTCCTCTTGCCAAAATATTAGTACAGTGCACTAGTATCACAAGGCAATTCCACACATATTTGGTGCCCCACATGAGCACTCGGCACAAATATGAGGGTGCTGTTCTAGTTTCAGGAATAGGAATTTTAAAAAATAGAATAGTTTTTTTCAAATTGGGGAATGAGCTCTCCTGGTCTTTAACTTGACCTTAGTATGGCTTTTGATGCTGTCTCACCTGACCTTCTCATAAACAACCTAGGGAAATACAACCTAGATGGAGCTACTATAAGGTTGTTGCATAACTGACTGGAAAACCGTTCCCAGAGAGTAATTATCAGTGGTTCAGAGTCAAGCTGGAAGGACATATTTAGTAGAGTCTTGCAGAGATCGATTCTGAGTCTGGTTAGAGTAGACAAACACCTGTCAGTGATGGTACAGATAATACTTAGTCCTGCCTTGAGTGCACTAGAAGACCTCTTGAGGTCTCTTTCAGTCCTACACTTCTATGATTCTATAACTGTAAGGGGGAGTAAACCCCCCAACTCCCAAAAAAACCAACCCTCCCCCTTGCAACTGGAGCATGGAGATGAGAGCAGGGGTTGCAGTCCCTGGAAGTTCCTCCTACAAGGAGGTAGGTGGGCAGGGCATGTGCTGAGTCTTGGCTGGGTCAGACCCATCCATGCGTTGATCAGTGGAGCTGAGCCAACAAGAGGCAGGAGATAACCTGTACCCAATAAAGACTTGCAGTTCAGTTACTCTACTCTCCCACCCCAGAAGCAAGGAAGGACATAGAGTCTTATGTTTCTTCCCAGGGTTCTTCCTGGAGCGGAGCCACTTGGACAGCTCCTTAAGCAAAGGCTTTGTCTAATTTATAGTGAATATATAAGAATCATACAAGCATTTACAAATCAAGTTTACTTTTCAATCACTGTTAAATCAGTATGGCTGGTGGACCTGCTAGTGTCGCACATGACACTCATGCATTTGGCAGGTCGGTCACGCCTCCTCACATCTTAGGGAAAATGGAAAGTGAGACTCTCCCCGCATAGAATACACTGTAGTGAAAGAGACTGTGCACTGATCTGTAAACCAGGTTTTCTGCACACTCCATCACTTTTATCCATCACAAGGCATCATACTCCAATTTTAGGGGAAGCATGTGTTATTGACCCATTGCCCATCTAAGCTAACAAGATTATTTCTGGCAGAGCTGAGAATAGAACCTGTGTCTTTAATTCAACTACCCAAGTCTCATCTATTTTGCCTTTTTGGAGCAATGGACCAAGTTATGTGTCTTGTTGTCCTGTCTCTATCCACTGGACCACACAATGCTTCTGGAACCAAAAATAAACCTCAGGAATCATACTACCTAACATTCCTAGGCTGCTTCACAAATAGATGTATAATATGTTGACTAAATGTATGTCATTTCTCCATTTAGATGCTGGTCTCCATAATGAATGCCTGACTCCACCACCAATGGTGCATGGTTTAAACCAGACTTATTTTGGTTTAGATTAAGTCAGTTAGGAATCAATTTAGCTACACTGAAATAAGCCACTCTTAAACTGCAATCAGCATCTACACAGGCTTTTGCACCATTTGAATGAATTTTTTTTAGAAACTGATTTAAGTTAAATCAGCGCAACTTTCCCTTGTAGATAGTCTCAGTTCTTGCTTCCACACTGCAACTCATCATCAGATTCACTAATTAGCAAATTCAACAGATGCCAAGAACAGCATGGGCCTTGGAGACTGTAAAGAAGTTACCCACAGATCAAAGATGAAACATATTGGCAGGGCATTGTATACGTGGGAAGCTTGTTTTTCTGCTACGCTATAGATGGTAAAAGAAAATGACAGTATAGCTGTGCTTTGGAGCTCCCCACAAAGTCACAGGGCTCCTATCCTATAATGCTGAAAATCTTAAATTTGATATGCTGTGGAAGTTGGATTCCCAATCTATTATAATCCACACCATTTTCTGTAATATTAATGATCATTAACATTTATTTTTAATCTAAGGATTTATGTTTTTATTACTTATATGAACTTATCTTCAATGGGTTTATGAAAGGGAGCTTCTTCCTTCCATATAGATGTCAGTAGTTGTACATCCATAGCATGCTCAGTGGAGTCCACTTGGTATCATCAGAGACCATTATCCAGATAAGTTTAGTAATGGGCAAAAAATCAGATGGGTTTGGTTTAGTTCCAATAAGAACTGAATATTTAAATTATTTATACCCAGTATCTAAATTTTTGGCTGAGCTGGGAGAGAGAAAGTAGAATGTTAGGAGACAACCAGAAAAAAAGTATAACAATAAAGGGAGAGTTAGAGTTTTGCTTGGATCTTGGCTGAAATTACCAAAGCATACAGAGAATTGAAAGCCAGGCTCTGTGTTCCTTAATAGCTATCTCTAATTAATATTGAGCTCATTAAATTCAATGGACCTAAAGCACAGAGAACTGTGAGAAAGTAAAGTAAAGAAAATTCTAAAAACCACACTTCTCTGGAGGATTGAACTACCATCTTGTCTAAAGCAAACCGCCATTTGAAAGAATACAAGGATACAGGATATTCCAATAAACCAGAGTGATTTGGGGAAAATGGATAAAGAGGCCAAAATTAGTCAGGATATTACTTCAGGATGAGATCCTTCCACACTTACGCTGAGTGACTACCACTACATCAGTAGCCCATTTGATTTCAATGGACAACCCATTAAGTAAAGTACTCCTCAAGGTGAGTAAATATGGCAGCATCTTGCCCTAAGTGAGTGCACCTACCAAACTGAGGGCCTATGTCTCAGGTAGGTTTACTGCTGAGTGGAAGAGGGGGGTTGGAGGAAAAACAAGTGGACCGCAGAAAAATTTAGAACTACTGCATTTTTTACTCTTTGTTTACCATTTATTTTGTTTTCACAATATGCTCAGTGCTTTCCCAACATAAAAGGAGGTGTGGTCCTTGCTCCAAAGGACTCAAAGTCTAGTCTTATGGAATCAGGCTTTTCAGTGGTTTTATTAGCCATGCCAGTTGCTTTAGCTGGGATTTATTTTTACTATGCAATGCCATGCATGTTTCATATAAAGGCCACTTCAATCCAGTTTCATCTCAGTGGTTCTGTTCTAAAGTCATGGCCATAATTTATATATAGTATAGTAACTGTATTACCTGGATATCACTAGACTGAAGATGTTTTGTTGTTGTTTTGTTTGGTTGGTTGGTTTTTTTTGAGGGCAGGATATATATTACAGCTTAAATTATGACTCAGAGCAAATGGAGCATTGTGGGAAGGGATCAGATTCTATAGCACATGGGTAGGGTGAGGAGTGGCTACAGTTCCCTCCCATTTCCCACTCCTTCTCCCCACCCTCTCAGAAGCTATTGGGAGAGCTTCCTCAGCAGTGACACTTACTACATCTTTTTTTTTTGGAAAGTGGAACATTTACTCCAAAAAAGTGAACAGAATGTTGGGAATCATTAGAGAAGGGATAAATAATAAGACAGAAAATATCATATTGCCCTTATATAAATCCATGGTATGCCCACATCTTGAATACTGTGTGCAGATGTGGTTGCCCCACCTCAAAAAACATATATTGGAATTGAAAAAGGTTCAGAAAAGAGCAACAAAAGTGATTAGGGGTATGAAACAGCTTCCATATGATGAGAGATTAATAAGACTGGGACTTTTCAGCAAAACAGAAGTGACAAAAAGCATACTGTGGAAAGAGGGAAGCACATTAATTATTAAACCCTGAAAACAGCACAGTAATACAGAACATAAATAATACATAATATGATTATGGAAATCTACTCTTTTCATGTTTTAAGCCAAGTAAAATATTCTTGTAATACAGAGAAAGTACCCAAATTCATGTTATATTTCATAATCTCAGGGTAATCACAGTTCTGTCTGTATAAATCCCAGTGTTTTCACAGGTTATCATCATATCCTGTGCATTCTTCATTTCAATCTCCTGAGTGCTTCATCTGAGTCCTCCTCACATTTATGACTTTTCTGCTATTGTACTGTTTTTCCAATTATAGAATCATAGAAGATTAGGGTTGGAAGAGACCTCAGGAGGTCACCTATTCCAACCCCCTGCTCAAAGCTGGACCAAACCCAACTAAATCATCCCAGCCAGGGCTTTGTCAAGCTGGGCCTTAAAAACCTCTAAGAATGGAGATTGCACCACCTCTCTAGGTAACCCATTCCAGTGCTTTACGACCCTCCTAGTGAAAAAGTTTTTCCTAATATCCAACCTAAACCTCCCACATTGCAACTTGAGACCACTGCTCCTTGTTCTGTCATCTGCTTTACCACTGAGAACAGCCTAGCTCCATTCTCTTTGGAACCCGCCTTCAGGTAGTTGAAGGCTCCTATCCAATCCCCCCTCACTCTTTTCTTCTGTAGACTAAATAAGACCAGTTCCCTCAGCCTCTCCTCGTAAGTCATGTGTCTCAGCTCCCTAATCATTTTTGTTGCACTCCACTGGACTCTCCAATTTGTCCACATCCTTTCTGTAGTGGGGGGCCCAAAACTGGATGCAATACTCCAGATGTGGCCTCACCAGTGCTGAATAGAGGGGAATAATCACTTCTCTCAATCTGCTGGCAATGCTCCTACTAATGCAGCCCAATATGCTGTTAGCCTTCTTGGCTACAAGGACACACTGTTGACAGCTTCTCGTCCACTGTAATCCCCAGGTCCTTTTCTGCAGAACTGCTGCTTACCTGGTTGGTCCCCAGTCTGTAGCAGTGCATGGGATTCTTCCGTCCTAAGTGCAGGACTCTGCACTTGTCCTTGTTGAACCTCATCAGATTACTTTTGGCCCAATCATCCAATTTGTCTTGGTCACTCTGGACCCTATCCCTATCTTCCAGCGTATCTCCCTTTCCCCCAGTTTCGTGTCATCCACAAATTTGATGAGGGTGCAATCAATCCCATCATCCAGATGATTAATGAAGATGTTGAACAAAACCAGCCCCAGGACCGACCCCTGGGGCACCCCGCTTGATACCAGCTGCCAACTAGACATAGAGCATTGATCACTACTTGCTGAGCCTGACAATCTAGCCAGCTTTCTATCCACCTTATAGTTCATTCATCCGATCCATACATTTTTTAACTTGCTGGCAAGAATACTGTGGGAGACCGTATCAAAAGCTTTGCTAAAGATATATCACATCCACCATTTTCCCCATATCCACAGAGCCAGTTATCCTAGAAGGCAATCAGGTTGGTAAGGCATGACTTGCCCTGGGTGAATCCATATTGACTGTTCCTGATCACCTTCCTCTCCTCCAGGTGCTTCAAAATGGATTCCTTGAGGACCTGCTCCATGATTTTTCCAGAGACTGAGGTGAGACTGACTGGTCTGTAGTTCCCTGGATTCTCCTTCTTCCCTTTTTTAAAGATGGGCACAATTTTTAAAGATTGCCCCTGGTGCCTTGAACAATGTCATTACTGTGCACCAATGCAAGCAAACGTCCCTTTCCTCCTCCAAATTTCTTCTTGAAACTTACTTCTTTGGAAAAAGAAAAGGAGTACTTGTGGCACCTTAGAGACTAACAAATTTATTAGAGCATAAGCTTTCGTGAGCTACAGCTCACTTCATCGGATGCTTATGCTCTAATAAATGTGTTAGTCTCTAAGGTGCCACAAGTACTCCTTTTCTTTTTGCGAATACAGACTAACACGGCTGCTACTCTGAAACCTGTTACTTCTTTGGCTTAGCTTTTCCAGTGTTCACTCTGATAATATCTGTTCCCACTTTCCTGACCATTAAGAGCTAACAAATATGTTTTGTTTGATACAACAAAGTTTGGGTACTTGTATGTAAGCATCCAAACTTTATTCATTTTTCTCTGAACACAACCAAGGAAAGTTTACCCACCACTAGTAACTATCATTTTGAAAACATAAATGTTGCACCTAAAAGGCAATACTATTTAGAGGAGATATTTAGGTATTAGACTTGGCTGATGATCCATTCAAAATTACAGTCTTGTAATGATGGCTATGAGAAACGCTATCTTACAGCAAGTGATTTCAGTCAACAAGTCCTAATGAAAAAAACTCAGAATACTGAAAATCACTGTATGTCAATGAAATTGCTCAACAATCTTGCCATTAAGAAAATTATGTGACACTAGCAATATTTACACCTGCTTATAGATATACTGTATGTTGACAAAGATCTTACATCATGTCCTAATTAAGAGTTTGCATTTTCAGCAATTATGAAGCAGTTTAATGTCAGTCATTAACTGAGCAAAGGATGGCACTTGATTGATCTTTTACAAAAGCATGAAATTGACTAAGGAAATGCTGAAGTATCACTTCTGCTTTTTTGAAAACAGTATAGACTGACTCTAGAAGGCTATCAGTGATTTTTTTAAAGACTGACAGAGAAGACAACATACATAGAGACAAAGGGTGAAATCCTGATTCCCATTGAAGTCAATTGGACTTTTGTCATTGATTTCAGTGGAGTCTGGATTTTACCCAAAAGCTCATTTTAATACAGAATCATAGCAGTGCTATAGTTAAGGTCGTGCCACCATTTTCATTTTGAAACTTTGTCTAGTATAGAATCTTACTGCATTTAATCTAAAACATCAGAAGATGACCCCTTTCCTTCTGAAAAATTTTGTTAATAAATTGAGTCTCTATACAGGTTACAAAAGCAGATGGGTCTTAAGTGGAAATATTCAGGATAGAGATACTTTAGTTTTAAATATGTTACTCTTTTGAGAATTCAGATTTTCCTGATTTGGGGGGCCTTCAGACAGGTCCTTAATGTTTATATTAACAGTTTTTGTTACTGATTATTGTATTTCATAGTACATAGTCAACATAGGAATTTCCAGACTGGATTAGATTTGTGGTCCTTCTAGTTTGATATCCTGTCTCTGACAGTAACCAGTGCCAGATGCTCTCTATTAGGTAATTATGAGATAACCTTCTCAAAGGAAAGTTTCCTCTGAACCTTCACTAGTCAGAGGTTGGTTTATGCCTGAAGGATTATATCCCTTTCCCTCTTATGTATTTGCTATTATAATTCTGGATAGTCTTGTTATCCGGATAAGTGTCTAATCCTAGTTTGAAACCTGCTGATCTCTTGGTCTCAGTGATATCTTGTGACAATATTGTACTGATCTACTGTTAATAACAGCAATACTGGTAGAAGTAATTACTGGAGGTAATACTGCTAGAAGTAACTATTTCTGATGTTGTTCCCGCATCCTGATGATGTATTCTAGGGATTCTTAAATTCTTGAGGAGGTAACTTCAGACAAGTGAGGGGCTGACAGCTTGGAAGCTAGAATACTGTGAGGGAGCAATATCAACTCCTATGTAATTTTTCCATTTAATAATTTATCTCTGTCTTCCAGATGATAACAGTGCTGTATATTATATAAAAATCTATCCATTGCCTCGGCACATGAATATCGCACCAAATTATAAACAAATATTTGCTTTTAATAGACTTTTAAAAAAATCACAAACTGTTGCCACATGCCATCAAGGCAATTCCATTCACCGTTGCAAAAATTCCCAATAAAATAAATGTGTCTTTAAAGTGCAAACTTAGGCCCTTAGGGACTGAAAATGTGAATGAGTTCCAGACCTGGGAACACTACACTAAGTATGTCCTGCGGACAACCTGCTAAAGGTACATCCACACTGCAATAAAAGACCCGCAGTCTGGCTTTGGCTGGCCCAGGTCAGCTGATTAGGCTTCACGGGTTTGGGCTGTGGGGCTAAAAATTGCAGTGTAGACACTAGGGCTTGAGCTGGGGCTTGACCACTAAAACACTGCAAGGGGGGTGGGCCTCAAAGCCTGGCCTCCAGCCCAAGCTGGAACATCTACACTGCAATTTAAGCCCCGCAGCCCAGGCCCCATGAGTCCAAGTCAACTGACCTACACTCTGAGATTTGGTGCCTCAGGTTTTTTATTGCATCTTAAGAGTTCAAACCTACAGACTGACAACATAAGCTTCCCAGCCAATTGCAACTGCTGTGACAGGTCACTGGGAAAGAGATAATATTGGTCCATAAAGTTTCAGGGACCCATACCATTTGTTTTACATTTGGGCCTGGGCAACAACACATGAGTTTTTCATTTCTCCCTTTTATTAATTAACAAATTTTAACTCTCTCTTTTGCATCCTCTTCAGCATCTCCCTTTCTATCATGTTCTTCTTTCTATCTCTTCTCTTCCTGTTTTGTTTTGTTTTACACATTTTAATTATATGCTGTGGTTTCCATTGGACCATTTCTACCAGCTCTGCTGAATTGGCTTTTTTGAAACAGCTTCTCTATGTATCTGACTGCTGATTTCACACAATAAAGGGAACACTGCTTTCTGAAGTGCCAATTCATCACAGCAGGGTAGAGGTGGTCCACAGTGGTAGAGAGCTCTGCACAGTGACAAGAAAAATAGTGGAAAATCTCAATCTGCTATTTTATTTTACAAGTGATTTATCAGTGCTCTGGGTTGAGTTATGAGACAAGTATTCCATCACTATTTGGTTTTGTTCAAGTGGTTTCAGGAAATTAGAGAATTTCTTCACTTGCAGAAAAATAATGGAAACTTTATTACATCATCGTAATTGTTACTTTAACTAAGAGAGCATAACATTCTTAAACACATTCTACATCATTTTACACATTGTAGTGCATTTATGCTGAAAATGTTTGCCGTTAAGCACTTTCTATTGACACTATATTGTAAAAGACAGAATTTGAATGTTTGTATGATGATAAATCAATATCTGCTAGCCTTACCACGGGTATTTTACATTATCACGTCTTTCTTCTGTAAGAGTACCTAGAAACCCTAAATAATTACTAAGCCCCTTTGTACTAGGTCCCGTGATAAACAGTCCCTGAAGGTCAATGAGAGAAGCCTAAGGCTTATAGATCAAAAACATTTCAAAATAATGTCAATTAAAATTGCAATATGGACATCTTTTTATTAGGCTCATGATTGCTGCTGCCTGATTAGGTGTTTCCTCCCAATAAATAAATACCAAAAAAGACAACAGGGAAGGCAATGAACCTAAACTTATTATAGAAATAAACCATGACTGGGAATAGCAATACAAACTATACAACAGGGTATGTGAAATGAAGAAGGGGAAGTAAAAGCAGACTCACTT
Source organism: Dermochelys coriacea (assembly GCF_009764565.3). Taxonomy (NCBI): domain Eukaryota; kingdom Metazoa; phylum Chordata; order Testudines; family Dermochelyidae; genus Dermochelys; species Dermochelys coriacea. The sequence goes on along the minus strand of NC_050068.2, from coordinate 188,162,674 downwards.
CAGTCTTCTGTAAATTGTTAATGAGGATTATGATGGGACCACGTCTACATCTGTAAAGCTCCTTGTACAATAGGGTCCTGAGCCAGATCAGGCATTAACATAACATAAATATTAATAAGATAATGATAATATGTGTCACAGATTAAAGAGAAAACAAGACCAGTTGTTAAGCAATAAAATAAAAGGTAAGAGAAAAGAGCTAGAATGTTTGATATCCATTAAATAAAGAGCAATAAGCAAATATAAATCCACAGGTAACTAATAAGATTCAGAAGGAAAAGGACTGAACAGTAGAAAGCAAGTTTTATTTACTGTAGAGCATTAGTGGAAAAGCTGCTGACAACTTTATTCTTCTTTGAAGGTTCTGTTCTGTGATTGTTCTAAATAAATGACAGCTTCTCTGCATATGTATATCCCTTGCTATTTATGTTTAGCGAAACATTAAACTTTTGGATAGGGATTAGAATTTAGGTCGTCTTCTTCCTAGATTAGTACCCTGCAAGTGAGTTCATATTTTGTATAGAGAGTTTTCTTTTGAGCCGTCAGAAGTTCCCTGATGTTTGACCTGTTTTATTTAAAGCTTCCATATGTATAAACCAATTAGATTTTTCCTGTTTTTAGTTTTAATGTCAAGACATCACATTTTAAAGCTATTGCTTTTATTTATAAAACTGGCTAAGGAACATGGGTAGGAGAGTTATGGGAGTAGAAGGCTGATAAAAGAATTCAAAACAGAAAAGACTGATCTGTGGAAAATATTGTTTTCTACTCCAACAGAAATCAAAGGCTCATGAACTATAAAGTATTTCTAGAATACATGTGCTGTCTTATAAACAATAGTCTGAGATATGGTGTGTGCTTCAAAATTCTTGTATTTTCCTTTAATGGAATTATTTGGGCAAATAGCTTCACTGACGTTTTTTATTACTTTTCCTCTTTTATCTAAGCATGACTGTATTTCATTCATGCTCCTTCGACACTTGACAGATTTAGGTATCTCTATAGTGTCAGTTCCAGCAGGAGCACTGTAGAAAAAAATTGACTTGGGTGATATTCTGAGCATTTTATCAAAATACTTCCCTTCCAGTCATACCGTCTTCTTGATTCTTGACTGAATCTCCTATTCTTCTTAAAGTGATGTCCCTGGGGATGCTCCACTTTGGGTGTTTATGTGCTCCTGTGCTTGTAATTGGAGATTTACGGTAGCAGTGTCTAGTTGGGTTGCACATGCGTGGTCCCCATCTCACACCACTTTAGGCAGTTATCTAGCACTGTGCGACCAACCCCACCTCAGTTCCTTCTCTATCACCTTTAGCTCAGATCGGATACATTTAGCAATGCCTCTGTATTTACCTTATCTGGCTTAGTTTTTACCTACAGGTTTCAGAGTAGCAGCCGTGTTAGTCTGTATTCGCAAAAAGAAAAGGAGTACTTGTGGCACCTTAGAGACTAACAAATTTATTAGAGCATAAGCTTTCGTGAGCTACAGCTCACTTCATCGGATGCATCATTGGGAACTAAATTTTTTTACTCATTAGGAACTAAATTTCAGTTGAACCTCTAGAATAGTTTTAGTCTCCCCTTCAGAGAGAAAATCCTTCCTGGATGGGAATGCCTAGTTCCCCAGGCTTTAAACGCTGCCTCACCTGCAGGCTTTCTGTACTGATCTCTGAATGTGTTCACTGTGTATGCAATACACATGTACCTCAGAAGTGCTCGCGCTGCCATAAGCTAACAGCCTGCACCAGAAAGACGAGACCTACAACTAAAACTCCTCAGGGAGAGGTCTCTGAGACCAGCATCTGAGCCTAGACAAAGCTTGCCGACCAAGCCTTCTGATAGGGATTCCTTCTCTACAGCTCAGGCTTCTGACCATCCCACTAAAAAGGTGCACAAGAAGCGGGTTACCACATTCCCAATGCAGGAATCATCCAAGAAACGCCATTCTGCAAACAGGCAAACACCATCAGTACCAACCACACCGGCCTTCCCAATGGCTGAAAGAGCAGGACTTGCTGGCATTGCTGGTACTGCTAGAGCAAAGGTCTCTAAAAGAGACAGCTCTGAGACAGGCAACAAAGGGAAACTGAAACCCCACACCTCAGCACCAACGGAACCAATTCTGCACCAACACAGAGCGGCTCAGCACTGCCGCAGACTGCAACTCACTCCTCGGCCAGTATCACATGCTCGGCACGCATGCCAGCACAGACATTGGCATCAACAAATATGCCACAATACTCAGCACTGGCACGATGCTTTCTGCAGTGCAGACACCACAGGCACCACAGCAGTTTTTGCAAGACAAAGATCTTATGGCGAGGTTGTTACCAGAGTCTCTGATTCTCGGCACAGACACCACCCCGGTGCGTTCGCCACCGAGTCACCTCATGACTCCACCACATTCTGCTCCACCTCTCTCCAGCGAGGAAGAAGATGATAAGGAAGGCCAAATATATTATCTTCCACAATCTCCTTCCCACCAAGAACTACTCAAAACAGGACCCCCTCATGGGCCATACTACTCCAATGCCAGACACTCACAGTGGTACAGACAACCCTGGGTACCACACATGCCTTTTCTACTTCAGTGGGCATACTGGAATTCTACTATATCCAGGGTGAGCATGCATCAATCACCTGCACCTTCGGTACTGGGGCCCTCAGAACTGGTCAGAAAAGGGGATAAAGAGGAACCATCAGACCAGGAAGGGGCACCAGCAGCCCACCTTTCGTCATCCTCTCCAGACGATACCGTAATGCCCGCACCTCCCAATATGGGACATGACTTTAAACAATTCCAAGACTTGTACAAAAGGGTGATGAGTTCACTAGACATCTCCAGGAAGCATAGCACAAGCTCCTGAATATCTACATATGTCATCCTCTTCCAAAATCGCTCTTCCCATGAATGATGTGATAATAGAACTGGTCAAGTCCATTTGGCAGACCCCAGCAACTATACCACGTACATGCAAAAGGTCAGATAAAAAATATGTATCAGCAAAGGGAACAGAGTTCCTCTCTTACCCCCCACACCCAATTTGCTGGTGGTTGATGCAGTTCATGAACGGGGCAGACAACAACCCCACAAAAATACGCCTCACTATAAGAATTGGAAGAGGCTTGACCGCTTCAGCTGCAAGGCATACTCCTTGGCTATGCTCCACATGCGGATAGCCAACTATGAAGTCTTGCTGGCTTAGTATGATCATAATAACTACACAAAACTCTCAGAATTTGTAGACTTTATTCCAGATGACAAAAAAAGAACAATTCACAGCACTTGTATCAGAGGGACAACTTATATCTAAAACAGCATTGCAGGCTGTACTAGGTTCTGCAGACACAGCAGCAAGAACTGGAGCAACCGCAGTAGTAATGAGAAGGGCATCATGGCTCCATCTCTCCAGTTTCCCCAGGGAAGTACAGTCAACAGTTGAAGATCTACCATTCGAGGGGCCCAAACTCTTCACTGCTAAAATTCCCTGCATAAACTCAAGGACTTGAGGGCAGCGCAGAGATCCCTAGGTATCTATACACCTAGAACCAAGAAGCAACAGAGGAGTTGTTATGCCCCACAATGATATCGCCATACTCCGTACTCACAACAACCTAGGAAGTATGAAAAACAGGGCCAAAAACAGAGGCCTGTGAGGAGACGACAACCTACTACTCCAGCTATGGCGTCCCAACCATTGATATCCAGACAGCAAATTTGAAACTTTGGTTGAGGGCATGAGACCCCCATATCTTTCTGTGCTGGAAGCACCAACTCTCTCCTGATCATTTGGAGATCGCCTAATCCATTCTAACCAATCTGGCAAATTTATTACAATGGACAGATTTTTAGAAATTATACAAACCGTGTATTCCATCCCCTTTCTTTCCAACCCTGCTACCCACCTTCCCTCCCCATCCCTCTTCAGGGACCCCTCTCACAAACATCTACTGCAACTAGAGGTAACCCACCTCATACATCTAGGAGCAGTAGAACCAGTACCAACAAAATACAGAGGGAAGGGCTTGTACTCATTCTTTCTCATATAGGAAAAAAAAAGAGGGTGGAGACCCATCCTCAATCTACAGTGACTCAACAAGTTTGTGAAAATACAGTGCTTCAGGATGGTCAAACTAGCCATCAGAATTCCAGCACTAGAAAGAGGGGACTGGTTCTCAGCCCTCTATCTTCAGAATTTGTATTTTCATATAATGATCCATCCTTCACATTGGAGGTTTCTTCGATTTGCAATAGGACAAGAACAAGGTCCTACCCTTCAGCCTATCCACTGTCCCTTGAGTATTTTCAAAGTTCCTTGCCATTGTAGCTCCCTACTTCTGCAGAAAAGGAATCATTTTTTCATACTTGGACAACTGCCTGCTGAAAGCACCAACACAACAAGCAGTGTCCACTGAACTCTCTTTATGAGGTTAAGTCTCTTTACAAAGTAGCTCTCTTTATGAGGTTAAGTGTCCAAATACATGCACAAAAATCAACTCTAACACCCATGCAAGAGCTAGAGTTCATTAGAGCCTACCTCAGTTCTCCCAAGCCAAGGGCCTCTCTACCATGATAATGATTTCAAACTTTAATCAACCTGATCTCCACGATACAAAACAGTCCACAAGTATCTGCCAAAACTTGCCTGCAACCTTTAAGCCACATGGCTGCCATCACCTTCATTGTCAGACACATGAGATTACACATGCTGTGTCTACAAGCTTGACTCCGAACAACCTATGTTCCACACAGGCACAATATAAACAAACAGCTCACAATGCCAGAAAAATAAAAACTCCCTACTCTTGTGGATGCAACCAGACAATGTCTGCAGGGAGGTGCGGTTTGTACAGAATTCCCCAACGCTGACCATCACCACATACGCATCACTCCTAAGTTGGGGGCGCATCTGAACTCGCATTCCATTCAGGGCCATTGGTCCCCAGTGGAATCCCTTCTTCACATAAATCTTTTGGAACTACAAGCTCTTTGCAGTGCTTACTCCCACTTCTTGCCGGTCATCAAAGGCAAGACCACACAGGTCCTTACAGACAACGTGGCTTGTATGTTTTACATAAACAGACAAGGGGGAGCATAATCACACTCCCTATCCGTGGAAGCCATGTGACTCTGGCAATGGTGTATCATACACAATATCCATATTACAGTATCATACCTACCAGTATGCCAGAACACCATGGCAAATACCCTAAGCAGAAACTTCTTTCAGGACCACGAGTGGGAGCTGGATACTCATGTGCTTCAAAACATATTCCAGTATTGGGATGCAACCGTGCAAAACACTGAATGCCTGCAACCGTGCAAAACACTGAATTCCTGCACTGAATGCCTGCAGTTTTGCTCCAAGGAGGGACTCTATCCACACTCTCTAGGCAATGCCTTCCTCATTAACTGAAATGCTCCCCTCCTATATGCTTTCCCTCCCACCCCCATCCTAGCTCAAGTGATTCACAAGATCAGACAGGACAGATCCACAGTAATCCTAATAGCCTCCACATGTCCTCGAGAAACCTGGTATCCTTACCTTCTCAATATGGTGGTGCGTCCTCCATGCACACTTCCGTTTCTGCCTCATCTTCTGTCTCAGGATGCAGGCCACATCCTTCACGTGGATCCCCAAAGACTGCATCTCAAAGTGTGGTTATTCCATGGCTATCAGGATATGAAATGACATGCTCGACAGAGGTACAAAACATTTTGTTAAACAGCTGCAGAACAACTACCCGCCTCACCTGCACAAATGGAGGCGATTCGATACATGATGTCAAGATAAACAGATTGCATCAATTTCAGCCCCCTTACCTCTTATACTAAACTACTTGTTATAACTAAAAAATCTGGCCTTTGCACGAGCTCATTAATAGTGCACCTATCCGCCATCACAGCATTCCACCACAAAGTTGATGAATTGTCAATTTTTCCCCACCCACTTACTGAACGCTTCCTCAAAGGCCTCACCCACATCTACGCAGAAGTTCCAAATCCTAACCCACCATGGGATCTCAACCTAGTACTTTGTGTCATCACCAACTCTCCATTTGAGCCCATGATGACATGCTCCCTACTACAGCTTTCCATGAAGATTGCACTCCTAGTGGCCATTACAACCACCAGATGGGTGGGAGAGCTAGGACATCTCATGGCTGACCCACCATACATGGTTTTCTTCAAAGATAAAGTTTGCCTCAGGCCACGCCCCAAGTTTCTGCCTAAATTCCACCCACTGACATTCTACGCCAAACCCCACGAGGATATATGGCAGTCCAGACTACATACCTTGGATGTATTCAGGGCAATAGCTTTTTACATAGACCAAACAAAATCCTTCCATAAGTCTCCGAAAGTGTTCATCTCAATGACTGAACGATCCAAAGGGAACACCATATCCAAAGAGAGGTTACCGAAATAGATCTCAGATTGCATAAAACTGTGTTACCTCCAACATGATCTACAACCCCCTGTGGGAATTCACACACATTCTGCCAAGGCCTTATTGGTCTCCATAGCATTCCTTAACAATGCTCCCATTACGAAAATCTGTAGGGCTACAACCTGGGTCTCACCCCATACATTTACTCAACATTATGAATTAGAACATGCAACCTCCGATGCCCTGTTCAGTTTCACTGTACCCTCATCTGCTATGACTTCAACTTCGTAGCCCACTCCTTCCACCAGAGGGCACTGCTCTGAAGTCACCTAAAGTGGAACACCCACAGGGACATCACTGAAAGAAGAAGAGAGAGTAACTCACCTTGTGCAGTAATTTAGGTTCTTTGACATGTGTGTCCCTGTGCGTGCTCCACTACCCTCCATCCTCTCCTCTATTTCAGAGTTTAACGCTAAGTCTCTGCAGCAGAGAAGGAATGGGTGGGAGGGATGTTGGTCACACAGTGCCAAATAACTGAAGTGGCCGAGACGGGGACCACGCATGTGCAACGCAACCGGGCAATACTACCATAAATCTCCCATTACGACCACAGGGGCGCACGAACACCTAAAGTGGAGCATCCTTGGAGACACAGAACTTGAAGAACCTATGTTACTGCACAAGGTGAGCAACTCTCTCTTATAGTCTTTTCAGAAAGAAAACAAATAATTAGAAATTAATTTTACAAGTGTGTCTATATTTATGTACAATAAATCTAAGGGCAAATAGTGACAGCAAGGACAACCATATCAACTATCACTTGAGGAAGAATGGTGATTGGGTAATTTGAGCTACTATGTAATAGTTACCCTAATATATGCTATTGATAGTAGGGTGACTATAGCATATTACTTTATTGAATACTTTAAAATACAAGCCCATCTATTCCAGACACGTTTTAAAAGCAAAATAATCATCCATTAAAGCACTACGGTGAACAAACTCTTCAGTAACTAGGGTTCCTGAGATCTATTTTATATCAAGTACACAGACTGCAAAAGAACCTCCATTCTGAAGAGTTATTCTTAAAAAGTAAAGGGCCTGATTTTTCAGAAGCGCTGAAAATGAGACCCATGCTATAATTCTGCTGAATACACAGAAATTAATGCCTTTATTCTTAGTTAGTTCTGATGTTTTTCCCCTTATGCCAAGAACTTACTCAGCCAATATGAAATCTTATAAACAATTTGTCTCTTTAAAATACAATACACCAAATTTTAGAACACAGTGTATGTTAGCCATTAAACTCTTGGCAATTAAATGATATAATCATGCTTGAAAGTGTTATCAATAGCTCATTGAACAAATGTATTCAAAGCAAGACAAATGGAATAATTAGACTAACTTTCAAATATGCATTTTGAAACATAAACAAGTTACCATTTTTCTATATTGGAACATACGTTTTATTTTTTTTCTTTAATCATATTCTTTCTCAGAATCGTTACTGGACAAAACATTTTTCACTATAGGGTTTTTCTCTATATGCACCTGGCATTTCATAAATGCCTACATATTTTTAATTCAAAATGTCACATGTCTAGTGGAAAAATATAGCACAATTTAAAAAAAAAAAAAGTCTAAAACCAAAGATGTACAGAATTCAATTACTGCCACTCATACATGGAAACAGCCATAATTTCTGTTGATGAAAGAGCAGAATTAGGCAACAAAATAATTGAATACTAGCTCTACAAATAATAAAAATGTGAACAAAACTCAATAAAGCTCTAATGATAGCCTTCTGTTCATTTAGTTCGTTTTGCATTGATTGCATATATTGTGCATAAGAGACATACTTCAGGAATAATTAACAAAAACAAACAACCACTACAGGATGTAGGATCCCTAAGGCCTGTTAGACATATTAAAAATACTATTTTAAAAAATATAGACTAGTAGTTCCCCCAAAACCAGAAATGGAATAAATTGAGATATCGTATCAACAATACCATAATGATATCCGACTGTGCCTCAAATACAAGCCGTTATTACATCTTCCCTTCACAAAAGCCTATTTTTAGTAAGTAAAATTAGCTTCTTGTTGCTCACTAAATTAAGCAAATTGTCTTAGTGCCAGTTACAGCAGGCCCAGTGCTTCTGTCTTATGAATTCCATACAGTGGCTTCACATCCCAGTCTTGAGTTCTTGAGTATGAAAGGGGAAAGCAGGAGCCCTTTATCCTAAGATCCTGAAGAACTCCGTGAATACACTGCAGGATGGCAGCATTTTGTAAATGACATCTCTCTCAAAGACCATAGATGTAAGTATTATCTCACACAGTATACCGTCAACACACTGAACCCCCTACCCAAGAGGCAAATCAGAGACACACACTTGTGAGGATTGCATGGAACTGAGAGCTGACTTGATCTGCTGAGGATTACCATCAACAAAAGCAAATTCTGCCAACCCTGACTTCTGACAGAACGATCCAGAGAAAACCCAATGTGGGACAACTTGTTGGGTTTCCGTCAGAAAGGGACAATATGGCCCACGATGTTATGCATTTAGAACATATGCAATATTCTGTGAAACATTAGTTATCTTTTCCCATGCAAAATTGTAAGAGAGCTTCATGCTTTAGATAGCTATGCAAATGTTATGGGAATTGTGTCCACTTCTGGTAGAGTCGTTTTATTTAGTAGTTTTGGTTGGAAAAAAAAGTACAGTATTGGGTAACTTTTAGCTTTTTATTTTAATTTTTAATCTTTTAATAACAAAAGATCATCTTGCTAGTTACTATACTATAGATTACAGTGCCCTGAGTAAAACATTGTTTGTTTGACTTTTGTTTAACACTGTTCTGTTTAAAATGGGAAGTATAATTTGCATTTTCTCTCCATTTACAAGGAAGTCCCTTGGTAACAAATGAAACTTTCAGTAAAATAAAATTTACATAAAACAAGCTGCCATTCGAGAGTTATGTGGTTGGAATTAAGCCAGTCAATAATGGATAGCACACCTTAATTTATTAGGTACCTGTTCCAGAATTCCATTACAACAAAACATTAAGATGCTATCAGGTTAGGGAAGCAGTTTTAGCTCTTTGGGGGACTTTATAGTGTCTTTCATGTAAATTAAAACTATCAGAGAGCTGAAGTTGGAGAGTACCGCGTACGCACACACATAGTTGCATCTTTAAAGGAGCTGGAGGATACTGCCAGGATTGCAAATTTTGCTGACTGTCAAGCAGTCTCTCTAATTCAGGAGTGGGCAAACTATGGTCCACGGGTCAGATCCAGCCTGTCAGGACTTTGGATCCAGCCCACGGGATTGCCAGCCCCATCGCACTGCATTGCTAAGGCAGGCTCCCTGCCAGTCCTGTCCAAGCGCCGCTCCCAGAAGCAGCCAGCACCACATCCCTGCGGCCCTTGTGGGGGGGAGAGGGGTCCACGCACTGCCCTGGCCTGCAGGCACCACACCCGGCAGCTCCCATTGGCTAGGAACAGGGAACCACAGGCAAGGGCAGTGTGTGGAGCCTTCTGTCCCCTCTCCCCCAGGGGCCACAGGGACGTGGTACCAGCCGCTTCTGGGAGCAGTGCGGGGCCAGGGCAAGCAGGGAGCCTGCCTTAGCCCTGCTGTGCGCTGCTGCCACCCTGGAGCCGCTCAAGGTAAGTGGCACCGGGCCAGAGCCCACACCCTGAACCCCACCTGCACTCCAACCCCCTTCCCTGAGCCCTCGCCTGCACCCCAACCCCCTGCCCTGAGCCTCCTTGTACACCCTGCATCCCTCCTGCACCCCAGTCCCCTGCCCTGAGCCTCCTCCCACACTCGGCACCCTCTCCTGCACCCCAACCGCCGTCCCTGAGTCCCTTCCTGCACACCACATCCCCTTCCACACTCCGCACTCCCTTCCGCACTGCAACCCCCTCCTCCAGCCCTACATTCATGGCCCTGCATGCAATTTCCCTACGCAGATGTGGCCCTCGGGCCAAAAAGTTTTCCCACCCCTGCCCTAATTAATCTTGCTTTCCTCCTCTTTCTGAAGTAATAGATTTTTTTCTCTCATTTGATTAAAGGGAAGCTAGTAAAGAATAACCAATAATACACAAAAACCTCTTCATGTAATTGTTTGTTATATAATGCCTTTCACAAGGAGGTGAAGGTGTTATGTTGTTTGTGTATGTACTCAATTCAATACTTAATTTTGTATTGTCTACTTCATGTACAATGTATTCCAGCATTATTTATACGGTTAAATAGTAGAGTTACAAATATAAACTAAAAGGGCAGAGAAACTGAGACACATTCCCTATATAGTCAGAGAGAAAACACATTTTTAGATGAGATTTGGACACAGAAGAGTCAATGATATTGTGTTAATTGTAGCTGCATCCTGGTGTCCTGTCTTTGTGCAAATGAGACAGTGAGCTACAGGAAGGACTGTTCCAGGTGTAGAAGCTGCAGAGGAGAATGCTGTCACATCAGTGGTGCGATTGTGTAAAGAGTTTACAAAGGAAGCTAAAGATAGTGAAACAGAAGGATTGGCCTGGGGAGCAGAGGAAAATAAGATGAATAAGAGCACAATCATGTTGTTGTTGTTGTTGTTTGTTTAAAAAAACAACAACAATACAGTACATAGTAGAATAAAGTGAGGAAGAAAATGCCTTGTCCAATTACTTAACTGAAGAATTTAATTAGGTAGAATGTTGGTGCCAAAGAAGAAATTTGACCATGACACCATAGCCAACAAAAATACTGATGTGATCTTTAATGACTATGAGTGTTCAGGTTTCAGAGTAGCAGCCGTGTTAGTCTGTATTTGCAAAAAGAAAAGGAGTACTTGTGGCACCTTAGAGACTAACAAATTTATTAGAGCATAAGCTTTCGTGAGCTACAGCTCACTTCATCGGATGCATTTGGTGGAGTGTTCAGAAGCTTAGGTTTCATATCTCAGTTGAAAGAGGTAACCAGCACTTTGTGCCCCACGCAGTGATGGACATTGGCTCGTTTCTGAGGAAGGAATAAGCAACTACTAATTAGTCAATAGCACTCCCAACAGCATCTGAGTTCATCCTCAAAGCCTCCCATTCAAATCCTTATCCAGCCTATTACTGTTTAGGATATAAGATCTGACAAGATTATACATAGCTCCAGGTGCTATTGCTGTAGGCATGAAGAAGAAAAAATTAAAAAGGAAAGACGCAGAAGTGAGAATTCGCGTTCAGCATTTCATTGAAAAGATTGTTAGGCTCACAAAGAAAAATAAAATACCTGTGATTAATACAGTATACTTGAAATCACCAGAACTGATTTTATTAATTTTGGATGAGTTGGCAAAATAGTTTTCTTGATTTTACAACCTTCTGAGTGGTAAAGACCAAATGGGATAAGACCATTTTTAAATGTAGGTTTTTTAAAAATAAAATAAAAATATAATTTAAGTGAGGAAAATATAGCTCCAAACCACCCGAAACCCACCATTTATTCCTGAATGTTTCATAGGATCATAATGATAGAAAAGGCATTTTAGATAATAAAGTCTGTCTCCAGGATTATTGCAGGGTATATTCACTTGATGGAGAATGAATCTGGTACTGAAACTGAAGCTACTCTTGATCTTAGCCAGAAGGCAAAGTAGTGATAGGACCTACAGAAATGCAGAGTCTGATTCAGTACAAAGTACAAAGTAAATAGTTTTTAGTTCGTGTGATGGGGGTGATATCCAATGGACTTTAACATGAATTTTAGTTAAGAGTTTTCTTCTTGGATAACCCAAGAAGATTATATATACTACTCTCTCTCATATGAATGCCCTGGGGTGGAATATCTTTGACACCTTACTTGGTACATTTAAATCTTAAACGAGCCAAACACTGGTAATATTTATCTGTCAAATATAAAAACTTTTGGCCTGATTCTATCCCTCAGTACTGTCCCATGTGCCCTGGCATAAAGGGGACAGAGCAGCTCCTTTGGGAATTCTCCTTTTATTAAGAGACTCCCCACCTAGTGTGGTAACTGACAGAGCTGTCATATGTCAACTTCCTACACAGCCCACAGTGGATGTGAAGGGCCACACTATATTCCAGCTACTCTGGGCTGCAGAAGAACCTACAGGAACTACATAAGATTGTTCTAATTTAGAGTAACTGTGACAGTAGTTCTAAGTCATGCAAGGAACCACGCAGGCTTCTGGCCAGAGCCAGAAAGTCAAACTGACATTAAGCTGACTTTAGGTGCAACGCAGAATCTAGCCCATTGTCTGTTGCTTTTGTTTGTGGTATTCACAAAGACCAAATTATTTTAAAAATCATTGAAGACTTGTTCCATAATTTCCCCACATACTCTGTGACTTTGGTCATTTTATTAATTTTAATCCACTAACAAGATGCTGTCCATCTTGAAAATTGACTATTGATTTTAAAATAGATTTATTACTAAGGATTATGAAGGAATAAAGCCTTCAAAGATCTGCACTGAGATTTCTTTGTGAAAACATCTCACCACAGCCACTGGATTTCAAAAATGAAACTAAAGGAATATTAAAATGGTGGTTTGCTATAATGTTCCCTCCACTGCAGGATAACCAAGATCAGTAATGGAAAAACAATTAAACAAATTTTAATGTCTGAAACACTATACCTGTCAGATCAGAACTCTTTTTTTCTTTTAGTTTCTGAATAGAACTGAGCTTTACTGTCCTTATTCAACATAAAATATACAGTTCTGTTCATCCATGTAGGTATGTATCTATCTCTAGTATTTAACAGTGATGTTCACCATAATATCTATTTAGTATTTTATTGGTCTTGTGGATCAGCTCTTGAATGTAAGGGATTGTCTATGTCATGTGGTTATATGTACTATCTAAAATTTAAATTAGCACAGGACCCCTTGAAGCAGTGGGGTGAGCCTTTGTATTTGAGAACATCAACCTTTGGGCTCACTGATATGCTATTCTCAGTGAGCTATAAAGGACATTTATGCAGGAGCTACAGGGTTTGAAGCTGGCAATAGAGAAGGTTTATTTTCAAGTCTGGAAAAGTCCAATTGCCTAATCACACAGCAGAAGTAGGAAGGGTTCTCAGGCAAGTGCCATCAGCATCTGTAGAATTTAAGCTCTCATTAAAGCAAAAAGAGTTTCTTAGCTTATATGTAGTGAAGATAACCTTCTAAATGTGAACAGACTACAAACTAATGCATTGTTGTCTTCCCAAAAGACAGCTCCACCACCTCTACTGCCCATAGCTTTCCTTTGAGAGTTTTCACTGCCATTTAGAAACCTGTGGGCTACAGTGAAGCTGACAAAAATGTAGTAGCAGAGGCAAACCCTGTCTGTAGCATCCCGGATGCTGAGGAAGAGGTAAAACAGCAAAGAAACCCCTGATGCACCTGTCAAGAGGCTGGTTAGTGTCAGGATGACAAACACCCCCATTTGTATGATCTAGGAAGGCTATTGCGTCCGTGTTCCTTCTCCTTTCCTACAGCCTAAGGGTTTGTTGACAGCTTCAAATGTATCAGACTAGCCAATCATTGATTAGAAAGATAGAAACTCGGTGCATAGCTGCAAAGCTGTTTGTAATTCTATGTGTAGCATTTTATGCAGAGTATTTAATAAGCTACTTGTGGATATTTGCAACTATTTTCCAGGTAACTAAACTCTGGATATTTTTTTTTAAAAAAAAAAAGGAGGAGTTAGTGCTCATGTAGCTATAGTGCAGGAAGCCTCTGTTTCATCTATAGGGCAGCCGTGCAAGCTTCCTGCACGCGCTGCCCTACCAAAATGCTGGAGCTGAGGGGAATGACCTCCAGAGACTATAAGGGTAGCTGAGTCTCTGTGCCCATGAAGCTCTGAGCCTCTCTGCTGGATTGCAAAGTGTGATGGTAAATTTGGGATGCAGGAGCTAGAAATTAGACCTTCCAGACTCCCTCATAGTGGGGCCAACAAATATCTATTATATCAGGGATCGGCAACCTTTGGCACACGGGAAAACCACTGATGGGCCGGGACGGTTTGTTTACCTGCAGCGTCCGCAGGTTCGGCCAATCGCAGCTCCCACTGGCGGCGGTTCGCCGCTCCAGGCCAATGGGGGCTGCGGGAAGAACCTGTGGATGTTGCAGGTAAACAAACTGTCCTGGCCCGCCAGCAGATTTCCCTGACGGGCTGAGTGCCAAAGGTTGCTGATCCCTGCACTAGAAACTTGGGAGCAGAATAAGGTCTATTGTTTAGATAGCAAGCTTATCCAAATGCAGCGATGCCCCTGTTTGGACGATATGCAGTGCTTGAGACAGGGATCTCTGTCTTTAAAAACATGGGCATCTCCCACTGTAGCTAAAGTACTACATACCTGAATGTGGAGGCAGTATCAGACTCAGTCCTCTATATGTGGATGAGCCATTAGAGAAGGACATAGATCAACAAGCATATAATTTGGGGAATTTCTTCTGAACGGCAGCATAGCAAAGTGGAATGAGGCTTGAGTCTGTCACGATAGAGAGCTGAGTCCTGTTCCCAGGTCTGATCTTGTCCAATCTGCATTATCTGCGCTGGCCAGTGGCTGAATGATAGTTGCCTCCCCTAAAGTAGGGGTACGAACCCTTGATTAATAAGGGTTGTGAAGTGCTTATAAATAGTAAGAACAGACAGTAAAAGTGCTGGAATTAGAACTCAAGAACTTCTGGTTTGTAGCCCAGTGCACCTAAGAATACAGGATGTTGAGTGGGTGAGTGTCTCTCTGTGTGAGATTTTACAAATTGTGTGAGATTGAGCCAAAGTTGGCGGGTCTGCTTGTGCAGTGTCCCTAGTCAGAAATACTCTGGTAGGAATCCTAGCAGCATAAGAATGAGTTGGCATTGCTCCTGGACATTCAGTGTTGGATGGCAGGGGAAATTCATGCTTCCTGGCAAAAATGTGGCCTGCCCAAGATATGTAAAGAAGAGCCAATTAAAATTTCAGGAGAGAGACTTGTCACAGCCACCATAGGCATTCTATCCTTATTTAGAGAATTAAGTAGAGGGAGTTGACAGATGGTAGTGATTGAGGAAGGAAAAGAACAGCAAGGGGGCAACCAGAACTTCTGATTAAGGAGTGGGAGAGGGAAGACAAATGTCTGGAAGGTTCAGATCAGTGTCAGATAAACATCCAAACTAATCTTCTCCATTTCTTGAGTTGCACCCTGCACCAAACTGTTCCAATACCTTTTGTTGAAAATTAGTAGCCAATTTAGCAGGCGACTTCTGCATATTGGGTAGAAGCATACCAAGTTCACATTTACATTCTCCAAGGCATTCTTCATTCAGGTTTGCCCTGACCCACTGTGGAAGTAGTAGATTGTTCACTCTCCAAAAAAGCAGCTCCCAGAAGATCTACGAATGCTTGTCACTCCAGCACAGTTACTCCATCACTTGGTAGCATGGTTCAGCAGTTAGTTGATTTTAACTAAGACCTGTTCTGAGAGGCATGGTGGAATGAGAGAAGAATGAGATGATTTCAACATCATAACTGGAAAGCAGATAAGGGCTTTTCTATAGGGTAATTGATTGGAATAGCTATTCCAGAATAAATATTCTGCATTAGCTATTCCAGAATTATTCCCCAGGTGGACACACTATTCTGGAATAATTGTTAAGTTTCTGAGCAGAGTAATTATTCTGACATAAAATGCTTTTTATTCTGGAATATTATGTCCATACTGGAAACTATTCTGGACAATTTCTCCATATTGACAAGCTCTGATTTAGTACTGAAAGTGAAAGCAAATTTTCACCATGTTAAGTTTCAGTTGCTAGAATCAATATTAGGTGAATTTTGTGACGAGTCACAGCTTGAATTTTTAATGCCGTAGCAAGTGATGGAACAGAACATGATTTTCTAACTATGCTGGCAGGTAAACTCTGAATAAAAAATAAATTTGAGACAATCATGAACTGTTCATAGTTACTCAATGAACTCAGTTGAAATTAAATAAATTAGTTATGAATAATTCACTCAGCTCTATCTCATGAGGAAGGACTGAGGAGAGGTATCTTGAAGGGAAAATGCTCATTGGGCCAATTTTGCTCTCAGTTAGACAGGTGCAACCTCATTGAAGTAATTGGGTTGCACAGATGTAACAGAGAATAGAATTTGGCTCACTGTGTTTACTTTCCAGCTATTCTGTAGATCTCATTTGCTAGTAATTTAACAGTTAATCCATTTCTCTGCTTCCTTCTGTATTCCCCCATTAATTGGACAGATTTCTTGCAAGCAAAATTCTTTAAAGTTCATAGTCCTGTTCTTTGGATGTATTTCTGTTTCTCTAGGTGAGTTAAATGTAAGGCCATAAAATATACATTTGGGAAATGAGTAGAGCCAATTGAGTCATCAAGCTCATTCCTACTCACATTGAGTACTCTGTTCTCCTCAGGAGCAGTATAATGATTTCTTAAATTACTATACCCATGGTTTTTTGGCCTCAAAAACTATGCCTGCAAGGCTGTTCCAGGTATCATCTCTATGCAAAAAGTTCTGCTCGATGTCAGTCCTGAATTGCTTTTCTCTAATGCTTACTTACACTATCCTATTTTTTCTGGTTTTCAGAGTAGCAGCCGTGTTAGTCGTATTCGCAAAAAGAAAAGGAATACTTGTGGCACCTTAGATACTAACAAATTAATTTACCTTCAGTCCTTTCGGTATAATGTCCATCTTTTAGTTAGTCTCTAAGGTGCCACAGGACTCCTTTTCTTTTTGCCTATTTTTCTGTTATCAATGACAAGTTGAAAATATTGGGCCAAATTCTATTCTCATTTACACCATTGTAAAACTGGAGTTATTCCAGATTTCCCAAGTCAGATTGAGAGCAGATTGGCCCATTAACTCCAGCTAGTCTATGCCATTTGCAATTGATGGAGTTTCAAATAAATCGTCCCTTTACAATCTTATTTGTATTTCTTCTAGTTTCACAAATGCACATTGTGACAATTTTTATTCAAGATTAAAGTACCTGGTTGTTGGCCCCTCTGTGTTAACAATCCATATATACCATTCATTTTATTTGCCATAGTACTTGCCTCAAAATTTTACTTATTTTTTTCCAGTAGATAAGTTTCATCTCATGAGACTGATGGGGTGAACTAGGCATTCACTTCCTGCTCCCTCTCCCAGGAAATAGTGCAGCGAATTTTGGACCTCTGGAGTTGCCTAGAAAGACCTCCTATGATCAGCTGCTGGTGGAACCAATAAGACTTGCTCCTCCAGCATCAAGAAGGGTTGGGAGCAGATGTCAGCCAATCATTGTCCAGTGGGCCAAATTAAAGGGTCTTGTTGTGTCTATCAAATGGCAGCTCCTGGGTGAAGCCATGGATGGACAGATGGAGAGATCTGTCTATCTTCCCCCTACCTAACCAAAGAAGCCAGGCTGGATCAGGACCCATTGCTAAATTTGCGTTTAAGTCACTGAGAGACTTTAATTTGCTTTGTGTGAGTGTAAGGCCCAGGAAGGCTACCTGATTGTAGACATCTGTCAGACTTGAAAACTAGGTGAGCTGACTTTGTGAGATACTCAGTGGCTCAGGTGAGCTGGTGACAGGGACCTAGTCACAACTTTGCTGCTGTAATTCTGTCCCTGAGTAATACTCCCATCGGTGACACAAGAGCATCAGTACCAATCTCAGGGTAGACTGTTAATATACAGGGCACAAACCACAAATTGGTTGTGAGTTCTATACTTAGATTTCACCAACCAACTGCACCATGTGCAAACTCCTCAGGCCTTTAACAACATTAACATGTAATCACAGACAATCCTCTTGTGTCTCGGTCTGGTCTTGCCACCCAGGTGAGCATATCTCGGTGATAGAACATAAGAATGGCCCTACTGGGTCAGACCAAAGGTCCATCTAGCCCAGTTACCTGTCTTCTGTCAGTGGCCCATGCCAGGTTCCCAGAGGAATACCTCTTTTGTTCAATCATCAAGTGATCCATCCCCCATCGCACATTCCAGCTTTTGGGCAACAGAAGTTAAGGACACTATCCCTGTCCATCCTGGCTAATACCAGTGATGGACCTATCCTCCATGATTTATCTAGTTCTTTTTGACCCAGTTATGGTCCTGACCTTCACAGACATCCTCTGGCAAGGAGTTCCACAGGTTGACTGTGCATTGTGTGAAGAAATAGTTCCTTTTATTTATTTGTTATTAAACCTGCTGCCTATTAATTCATTTGGTGACCCCTAGTTCTTGTGTTATGAGAAGTAGTGGAACAACACGTCCTTATCTACTTGCACTATACCAGTCTGATTTTATAGATCTCAATCATAGCTCCCCTTAGCCATCTCTTTTCCAAGCTGAAAAGTCCCAGTCTTCTTAATCTCTCCTCATACGGAAGCCATTCCATACCCCTAATCATTTTTGTTGCCCTTCTCTGAACCTTTTCCAATTCCAATATATCTTTTTGAGATGGAGCGACCACATCTGCACACAGTATTCAAGATGAGGGCGTACTATGGATTTATATAGAGGGAACATGTTATTTTCTATCCTATTTTCTATCCCCTTCTTAATTATTCCCAGCATTCTGTTTGCTTTTTTGACTGCCACTCCACATTGAGTGGAAGTTTTCAGAGAACTATCCAGAATGACTCCAAGATCTCTTTATTGAGCGGTAACAGCTAATTTAGACCCCATCATTTTTATGGATAGTTGGGATTATGCTTTCCAATGTGCATTACTTTGCATTTATCAACATTAAATTTCACCTGCCATTTTGTTGCCCAGTCACCTTTTGAGAGATCCTTTTGTAGCTCTTCGCAGTCTGCCTGGATCTTAACTATCTTTAGTAATTTTGTATCATCTGCAAATAGATGAGCCTTACACCAAGATCTAAGCAATATTCAGGTTTCTCCTGATCCCAAAGGACCATTCACTTACCCAAGGTCAGTTGTAGTTTAGGGTCTCACACCAAAGACATGTTTGTAGCCAATCCTGTTGTAAACGATACAGAATTTATTAAATAGGAAAAGAAATTAGAGAGTTATTTTCAAGGTTAAACCAAGTGAATATAGACACCATGAATGAGTTACAGGCTTAGGTTTCAAAAGGTAATATAGGTTTCTGTAATCAGCAAAGCTCTGTTTGATGTTCAGGGCTAACCCAGGCTAAGCAGCTGAGGATCTCTTGCTTAGCCTAGAAACACCTTGCCCCTCTTCCATCCCCTTCCCCCTCATCTCCCACCCCCACCGATCCAGTAGCATAGAGATATCTAGTTCCTTTTGTTTGGGGCTTTTAATCCCCCTACTGCCATATCCTCTGAGCTGCAACTCAGCTGATGGGACAAGTGCACTTGCAGAACTCATCTTCATTTGAAGGAAAGCAGAACCTTTAGTCCGTTTGTTCACAGTTTCCCAGTTCAGATTTAGGAGTTTCCAGATGTAAGAGCTAACCAGAGCCCTCTGGTATCGATGGGTCTCCTCTTTCGGGAGAGGCATAACCATTTCTGTAGAAGAGCAGGTCCTGCACACTAATTAATGACCTCTCCTGGCTGATGATTTATTCAACCAGAGGCTCACAGTACAACCACTCAAATATTACATTACATTATAGAATACAAATATTGCAAGTAAGATTAATGCATACAGCACCTCAGAAGCATTCAGTAGAGTCCAAACATCACACCATTTATCATTCTAATACCTGTTCTATCAATATTAACCCACAACTGAACCAGACCAATTCCAGCTATGTATCTATTAGTGTCCAGCTGAGACATGGGATCTTGGCATATACTGGCACTTGGGGGCCTGGCAAGCATCAACCCAGATCATCCAACGCAGAGTCACACTTGGAAAGCAGGAGTGACTACTGGCTCTTCCCAGGTGATTCCCTGTACTGTTGCTTTGTGCAGCGAACTCAACCAAAAATAATTGTGAGGGGTGGAGGTAAGAAGCAGAAGCAGTGGCTTCTCACTGCTCTTCCTTCTTTCTGTGCTGAATCCACCTACATATAACGGTCCTCTAGGTCTCCTCTTTTGCTCCTACTGATGATGCTGAGGGAAACCTAGCCACACAGGGAACAGAAGTGTGTATGAGAGGGGAGGTGTGAGGAGGGGATTTTTCATCACAGGTCTGGGATTCACAGGGTTGGGATGGGGCATAACCTTCAAAATGTGTAGCCTTTCCCTCTCCTTGCACACAGAGAAGATGGAGCCAGGAAGTGTAGAACGGGAACTCAAAGAGTTTTCTTATCTACTCAACCTGTTATTTTCTGGTGGAAGAGGCAATGTAGGCCTCTTTTTAGCTGGCAAGGAATGGCCTTAGTAGTCAAAATGTTAGAGGTGAAATAGTTTTCCTAGAAAAACACATTCAATCCAAAAGTGATGGCTCAATCTTATAACCTTCTGAGGCAGATAAAATAAGTTCCATACAGGTTACTATTTAGGGTCATTTGGATGATTCCAGAAAAACAGAGGATTGTTTGTTGTCCTGAGCAAAAAGAGATCCTATAACCTGGCAACATCCAGAAAACAAAAACAGTAGATCATATTTGGTAAATTACAGAGAAAGACAGCAGAGGGGGCAGCAGAGATTCCTATATAGTGTTGTCCTTCTCGCCCTCACAGTGTTTCATCATTATTTCTCCCCTCGCTTCCTCCCATGGAATTTTGTTGCTTCGCATCCTTTCTCCAACTCGAAACCTTTAGAGGGCACAGCATGTCAGGGGTCCTTTCACACCCTCTCAGAATTGGTAAGGGGGAGGGCAGCACAAAATGCTGCTAAAAATTGCTGCTCGATGTGTGGAGTGGGATTTGACTATCAGATTGTGCAGTCTGTTTTGTACTTGTGTTGATGCATTAGCACTGTAGCTGCATGAGTTCAGACTTGCCCAAGGAGCAATCTGGCACCCTGGGTGTAGCAATGCTAGGTCAAAGGCAAACTTCTTTCAATCAACCTAGGTACTTCTTCTGGGGGAGGTTGGATTAATAAAGCAAAGGAAACCTCCCCCCCCCCCATCCTGTCACTGTATGAGCATCTAGACAGAAACACTACAGTGGCACAGCTGCAGCATTTCTAGTGAGTATAAACCTGAGTAGAGCACATGTCTCAGAGAGCGGAGGGACTATTTAAAAAAAAGGATTCCACTTTGTGCAGGGAGTGACCATCACTACAATAGGATGGCCTGCAGGAGAAGAAGATGGCAGGATAGATTCTGCCCAGCTTGGACTGCTGATGAACCTGAGACTCGCTGAAGGGCAGGATCAGGCGTGGGCAGGGGGCATCTCGGGAGGTTTGGTTGTTTTTAAAGACCTGTAATTCTCAAATGCTTTAACAGAAAAGCAGTGTGGATAAAAGGTGCCTCTCTCTGAGCTTGTGTTGTCTTGCTTTCCTGCCACGTTGTCTCTGAAAAAGTTAAACCAGGAGACCCAAGAGTGCCCACAGCCTATGTAGAATTCCAAGGAGCATATGTAAGCGCCTGGGCGGAGACGCTGGGCTTTTGAGTCTAGGAGAGCTGGATTGGCAGTGGTTCCAAAGAAGGGCCTCATAGGTCTAGAATCTGGAAAGGTGCCCTATACCCTAGAGCTAGAAAACAGTGACTAGACTATGCCCAGACCCCAGCTGGCTTGGAAGCACATGTAACTCAGTGACTGGTGCACTCACAGCAGATGATGACTGTACAATGGATTACTGGCATATTTATCACACTCCCCACCCACTCTTAGCCCTGCTTGGTCCCAGCAATGAGCTGATAGGCAGAGGGGCAAAAATTCCCCCTGCTTCCTGTGCTGAGAGTCTAGGCTGTCTATCACACACGGAGAAGCTCTGATTGGCGCTCTTAAATAGAGACAGAGGTATGGAGGAAAAAGCAGCTTATCAAAGGGATTTCCAGTAAGATAGAAGTTTTCCCTACAAAAGGGCTGTGAAAATCCGTTGCCTACAGGGAAAAACCCATAAAGTTGGCAGGTCTAAGATCCCTTGTCAGTTTTCATAAGAATATGGATTTGT
The DNA here is from genome assembly GCF_009764565.3 of Dermochelys coriacea. Lineage (NCBI taxonomy): Eukaryota > Metazoa > Chordata > Testudines > Dermochelyidae > Dermochelys > Dermochelys coriacea. The sequence continues at coordinate 188,140,300 of NC_050068.2, read as the reverse complement.
CCCTGTCCAAAATTTCTCCTTCCCTCCACTGCTGGACAGCATGCAAGTTGGTAAGTTTCTACTCTCCATATGACGGTGCTGTATTTCACTACTGTTTTATGCATAAAAACCACTGCAATCTAATGCAGACAAGAGGGCCCTTATGCCTGACTGAAGTCTTACTGAAGTCATTAGGGTCTTGGCAGCATTTCATCCACATGAGTCAGAAAGCATAAAAGGTTTGGTAGCTCGTTCAGGATAAAATATGCTGTCTAAATGTAAAATGTCAGGGATTTTGTTTAGTTATTAAAAGCAGCAATTTTATTTTTACCTATAGAGAACAAAATTAACAGTGTAAATATTGAAAACTTTTACTTAAATTAACAGAAAGGAAGATATTTTCATATAACATGCTCCTATATCGGTTATGTTCTATCCAACTATACATCCTAGCCTTCTATTGCTTGGAGGAGAGAACCATGCAACTGTACAGGATTTAGAACGTCCTAAGACTCTTCTTTTCTGATTCGACCTTAGATCCTTAAATTTATTTCTTCATACCTAATGAGTATTGTGTCCTGCCAACCTGAACATGGAGGAATTTGACTTGAATGGAGGTTAGCATTTAGTTAAAAAATAAAACAAAACTTGCTCTTGCTCATCCATAGTCAGTTACTCAGTTGACGGAAAATCATCTTTTAGGAAACGATAATAAACGTTTTAAACAATATCAACAGTAGAGATGAAATTCTTCCTTCCGATTTCTACCCAGTAGTAACTGACTGATTCTATTGGTGCTTCTATTCAGATTAAAATGGGTTTTAACTACTGATGTCAACAGAAAACAAAATGATTTACACCATACTTCCACCTGTTTTAATGTGCACAACTTCCAAAAGAAGAAACCAATAATAATTAAAAGTATGGACATAATAAGATTGAAAAGATCACAACAACTGCAGTCTACCACCAAAATAAACTGAGTAACATACCTAAGCAGTATATATTATTTAGATGATATTTCAGTTTTAGTCTTTGGGGTCATATATTTATAACTAACCACAATAAAACCACAAAGACGTATGATAAACAAAGATCACTAACTTGGCACTTTGAACACACAAACAAATAATTGTATTAGAAAGAGACATTGACAAACGACATTAGGCATGTTCTTTTAAAGTTATTTTAAGCAAATTTGTTTGTTTTGTTTTAATATAGTGCTGTGGATTATGGAGCAATCCATTTAATGAAGGAAATTGATCAACTGCCATAAAAAAATGGAAGTTGACTGGTTGCAACCTTGCTGACTTAGTCCACCCACAAACATTAGGAGAGCTGTGAGTAGCTCAGACACAGCAGAGTGGTTTTTACCAGTGCCAGCCAAACAGCTGTCTTTTTATTACACAATGATAGAAAAGGTCTTACTGAGGACCTCTAGATTTGCTGACCTGGAAATATACTTTTGTTTTTATTGGCAGGAGGGGGGATCAGGGTTAACAATGACTCCTGTAGTTTAAGGTTTCTTGACAGTTTCTGTTATACCACTTAGACCAGGATTTCCAAAAATGCATACCTAAATTTAGATACCTTATTTAGCATTTAAAAAGGTGGCCTGGTTTTCAAAACCACTGAGCACCCAGCGATTCCCCTCCCACTTCCTACTCAAGGAAGTAATGTAATTGGAAGGGGAATTGTTGGCTGCTCAGCACTTTGGTAAATCAGGTCACTTATTTAGATGCCTTAAATCTGCTTTTAGGAATCGAAATTTAGGCATCCATTTTTGGAAACCTGGGCCTCAATTCTTTAGCTCCTTTAATTACTCCAGTGCAGGCCAGGACAGATTTCCAAAATTGTTTGAGGAAAAGTGAGGCCTGAAAAAAGGGGTCCTCCTCCTCCTCCCTCGTCTCACAGACACCCAAGGGGAATGTACAGAAGGCTAAAAGCCAGACAGCTGATTTCTGTTTCGATCTCTTGCATTGACTGGTCTTACCAGTCCTCTTCGCTTCTTGCTCCTTATGGAAGTATATTATTCATACTATTTTACAGATAGGGAAACTGAGGTACAACAATATTTAAGCAACCTTCCCAACCCAACATCATACAATAAGTTTGTGGCAAATCTAAAAGTATAACCCCTGTCTCTGTGGTACAAGATGTTACCTTCACTAGATCAGTGGGTCTCAAACTGTAGGTCGGGACCCCAAAGTGGCTGACCCTGTTTTAATGGGGTCACCAGGGCTGGCTTAGACTTTCTGGGGCCCAGGGCCAAAGCCCAAGCCCCAACACTCGGGCCAAAGCCTGAGCCCCGCCACCGGGGCTGAAGCTGAAGCCTGAGGGCTGCAGCCCTGGGTGGCCAGGCTCAGGTTACAGGCCTCCTGCCAGGGCTGGAGCCCTTGGGCTCTGGCTTTGGCGCTCCTGACCGGAGTGGTGGAGCTTGGGCTTTGATTATCCCACCACTCCCACCCGTAGCAGCAGGGCTCAGGCTTCGGCCTCTCCTCCTGGGGTCATGAAGTAATTTTTGTTGTCAGAAGGGGGCTGCAATGCAATGAATTTTGAGAACCCCTGCACTAGACTACAGTACCTCTCTGGAAAATTGTTTCAAATCTATGATTAGTTTCCCACCAGTACATGAATTCTGCTGTCTCCCTCCCTATTAGTGGAAGTCTGGATTTAAAGTATTGGAAACATTTAAAATGTAACATTAAGCATGGCAAAGTAATTTTTCTTCATATATATTTCCAATTAAATTAAATGCTAAAAACTATAGTTAGATAGCATTAACAATACACCATTTAAAATTTTAAAGAATCAGAAGGCAAAAATTAAGGTTCCGTTATTAACACATCTATGATACACCTTGCATAGTTTACAATACATTTTAGAACTTAAGAAATAAATGGAGTCACGTATTTAACCAGAAAGCAGGGAAAAAAAATGCTGCATACAATATGTACAACATGACCAAGTTTATCTTGTTGATCCTTAACTTTTGCTTTTTTTTTTAAATGTGAACTGTGTGGCCTTAATGTTGCATAATTATACATATTTCCTTTTAATATGATAAAATGGTTGAAGAACCATATTGCATGAAAGGATTTCAGTAAATTAGTCCATTAAAAAAGTTGTCCTCCAAGAAATGAAACTGAAAACTTGTACTGATGTTACCTGTGACCAAACAAACTATGCCCAAAATATTCCCTTTTTGAGACTGATGGACAATTATTAATTTATGCCAAACCCCGACAGTGATGTCAGTGGGAAATCTGACAAGAGAACAGCCTTGAACTTTTATACAATCATATGGCAAGAGAAACATTCTTTATATTATGGTTGATTTAATTATTCTGTGTCTTATACAATGTAAATAATGAAACTGGGGTTGGATTTAACTCACAATGAATTAGTTTTCCTGTGATAAACACTTCAACTTTGTTTTGATATTTAATCAGCCACAAAAGCTGCTTATTGTCTTGTATACTCTTCTGCTATGAACCTTATCTCCAAAATAATTTTTTCAAATGCTTGTGATTAAGTAAAAGTCATTGTACTCTTGGCCAACTTCCCAGAGGAATGATACTCAGTGAAAATGCAGCACAAAAAGAATAAGGAAAATACTAGGAGCTTAGTTGCCTATGAAAGAAATAGGAGAAATGTTAGCATCCCATCAAATACAAATTTTAACAGGATTTTTATATGCTTTAGCACAGTGGTTCTCAAACTAAGGCCGCTGCTTGTTCAGGGAAAGCCCCTGGCAGGCCGGACTGGTTTGTTTACCTGCTGCTTCCGCAGGTTCAGCTGATCGCAGCTCCCACTGGCCGCAGTTCGCCGTTCCAGGCCAATGGGGGCTGCGAGAAGCGTTGTGAGACGAGGGATGTGCTGGCCACCCTTTCCGCAGCCCCCATTGGCCTGGAGCAGCGAACTGCAGCCAGTGGGAACCGCGATCGGCCGAACCTGTGGACGCAGCAGGTAAACAAACTGGCCAGCCTGCCAGAGGCTTTCCCTGAACAAGCAGCAGCCCTAGTTTGAGAAACACTGCTTTAGCAGATGGATATATATTTGTACTCAAAATATCCAGTGTTGTTGGTTCAGGAAGATTGTCTTGGAAGTTCAAAGCATAATCTCAGTTTTCAGATGTTTATTTTGATACGATGTTAGTCAATACTGCAGTCGTGACATTTTATATTGGAAGCTGGCATGTCAATGAGCCCCTCAAATTTTATTCTCTAAAATAAGTATATAAGCATTCTCTAACTTTTGGTTTTACTTTTCATCGTGCAGGTGATGTCTGAATGTTACTAACTACTGAAAAATATTATAAATGACAAGAATGAATGTAAATTCCCACCTGATATATTAATTCTATAATGAAAACCTTTCCAGTTAGGATATCTCAAGGTACCTGCTGCTATTGTATGGGAGTAATAATGTGCAGTTAGAGAGTGTGGACAGGCAGAATATACACATTAAACTCCACTCACAGGTTATAGGTATTAAGGGTTATATCCTCAGATGGTACAAGTCATCTGAAGTAGTGGACCTGTGCCCAGTTGAGAATCTGGTCTCAAGTTTGGAATTAGGGGAGCCCCATTGATTGCTTAATACTTTATCCCCCCCGTTCAGCAAAAGCACATGCTTAAATGTTTTGCTGAACCTGCGTCCTTAATTCTGAAGTGTCATCAACATGATACATGGAAAATAGCTTAAATCTCCAAAGATTAACACTTACACTGTAATCCTCTCTCAGTGCAGAGCTTGTCCTCTTCAAATGGGCTCTGCAGGCTCTTCCCTCCAACCAGCTGCTGCAGACAGCTGCTGGGCCTTCTCCCCCAGCTGGCTCTATTTCTGTTGGGGGTCCTCTTCCCTTTTTGGATCCTTTTCTGTTTACTGACTCTCCTGCTTGTCTGCCTGCATGCTTCCTATTGGTATCTCTCTTTGCTCCAGCCTCGTCCACTTCAGTCACCATGTTCCACCTCCTCTCTCCTCAGACCTCACAAACCTCCACCTAATCCTTGATTTTTTTAAATGATGGGCTAATAGAAGAAAATTGAGATATATACATTCTGATGTTGGATCCCTGTTGCCTTACATGTTTTTATTGCAGTCTCTTATGGTGAATATTGGTACCATTAGAGTGTCATATTCCATTGTAACTCCTGGTACCAGATTCATCCACCTGCCTCCATTGATTTCAGTGAAGTTACATGGTGAATGGGTTAGGTCCCTGTTTTTTAACTGTTGACTATTTTTGCAAAGTCAGAAGAACGTGTTATCTGTAATATTGGATTAGTGCTGCAGCATGCAGAATACCATACTTGTTTTTGCTACGGTTATATATGGAAGGAAACAATATTTTCTTATTACACTGAGAGTTCACACTGTCAAGGCCAAGTTATACTTGCAGTTCTTCTCCACCTGGAAGTGTTGCTCATTGAAGTAAATGTCGCCTCTCATAAGAAAGAAGGAGAATTTCTCATGATAGAAATCATTGAGGCATGTACAATTTTTTCAGTTCAAATTGGTAGAGAGGAAAGATCTTCCTGGGACAATAGATTAGATGGGCACAGCAGCTTGGTTCTGACACAGCTGATTTTTAAAGCTCCCATTTACGCTCCTAAATGAAGAGGTCAGTTTTCAGAAGTGCTCAACACTCAGTGGCAATCTTAGAGGACAATGGAAGCTGCAGAGTGCTGAGCATTTTTGAAAATTCTGCCACTACGTTTAGCTATCTAATTGGCAATTGCTGGCTGCTGAGCTTTTTTGAAAATCTGGCTTGCTAAATATGCACTCGTTTAGAAAGTAAATAAATCTAGCTATTAAGGTTAATCTGCAATAGAAATCATCGTTGGCAGATTGGAGTTTCAATGCCGTCTTAACAGAGAAAATTGGGTTTTGAGACATACAAGTTAGGCTGAAATAGTAGCTGCACCTGTAGTTAAGGTTGTCCAACACTTTCCATAATAAGACCCTGGTTTTGGTTATCTGTAGTTTTACCAAATCTAAATTGTTGTTTCCATGATGGGTGTTTGCCTGAGGCTGATTTTTTTTATTTTTTTAAGTTTCCATTAAAATGGTTCACTCATTTCTGGGAATTGGTTTAGGGAATTTTTTTTTGTACAAAATCAGTCCTTAAAAACATCATATTGAGAAATTCTAGCATCCCATGCTTTTGGAGCAGGGAATTCAGACTTGGTGGGGGATCACCCTAGTGTTAGGGATGTATGTGTCTTTCGCTGTTTGCATGAAAATCCCCACAAATCTGGCCAAGTTATAAACTTTGAAAATCTCAGTTTGCACAGTAAAGGAGTTCTGAGTCTCACCATTCCTCTGCTGTCATCAAATAGTTGTGGAATCCACTGACAAAATGAGTCTCTAGTATAGCACATATGTAGGATAACAGCCTACCATTGCTGCCAATTATTCTGTTAATTAAAGTGGTAGAGGGTGTTAGAGGTCTGTGCTGTAGATTCAAATGTCCTAACCCTGATCGTGACTTATGTGGGGATCAATATGATTTCACATAATGGAATTTGTTTTTTCACTTTGTTTTAGTTTTTAATTTAGGAAACTACATAAATATTCCCATGTTACAACATTAAGTTGCCAGATCAAGAACTCAAAAGTTAGTTTAGCATATGCTAGTTCATATTTGTGTGTGTGCATTATAATACAGTCTTTAATTACATGATCACAGGCTCTGGTGTAGTAGAAAAGGCCTCGTTTATTGCAGGAGTTGGAAAATGTATAATGAGTGGGAAGGAGGAAGGATGGTCTTGTGATTAAGGCATTTAAATGCGGCCCTAGAGAACTGAATTCTATCCCTGCCTCTGCCACAGAGTTCCTATGTGATCCTGGGCAAGTCACTGAAACTGAAATTTTCACATGTGGTCACTGATTGAATATTCCTCACTTTCCAGATGCCTTGAGTATATTGGTTACTCACAGGATGACTATGAGCTGCCAGTGTGATGCAGCTGTGAAAAAGGCTAATGCAGTCCCAGCATGTATCAGGCAAGGGGCTTCCATTAGAGATAGGGAAGTGTTAGTACCATTATGCAAGGCACTGGTGAGACATCATCTAGAATATTGTGTGCAATTCTGGTCTCCCATGTTTAAGAAAGATGAATTAAAACTGGAACAGGTGCAGTGAAAAGCTACTATGATGACCCGAGGAATGGAAAACCTACCTTATGAGAGGAGACTCAAGGAGCTTGTCTTGTTTAACCTACACTAAAAGAAGGCTGAGGGGAGACATGATTGTTTCTATAAATACATCAGAGGTATCAATATCAGGGAGGGGAGGAGTTGTTTAAGTTAAGAGTCTTTGTGGACATAAGAACAAATGGATATAAACTGGCCATCAACAAGTTTAGGCTTCAAATTAGAGGAAGGTTTCAAACCATCAGAGGAGTAATGTCCTAGAACAAACTTCCAAGGGGAGTAGTGGGAGCAAAAAACCTAACTGGCTTCAAGACTGGGCTTGATAAGTTTATGGAGAGGATGGTAGACAGGACTGCCTACAATGGCATGTAGCTGATCTGTGACAGCTAGCAGCAAATATCTCCAATGGCTAGTGATGGGACACTAGCTGGGGAGGTCTCTGAGTTATTACAGAGAATTCATTCCCAAGTTTCTGGCTGGTGGGTCTTGCCACATGCTCAGGGTCTAACTGATCACCATATTTAGGACAGGAAGGAATTTTCCCCTAGTCAGATTGGCAGGAACCCTGGGGAGAGGGAGGTTATCTTCTTCTGCAGCATGGGGTAAGGGTCACTTGCAAGTTTAAACTAATGTAAATGGTGTATTCTCTGTAACTTGAAGTCTTTAAATCAGGATTTGAGGACTTCGGTAACTCAGCCAGAGGGTCTCTTACAGGAGTGGCTGGGTGAGGTTCTGTGGCCTGCGATGTGCAGGAGGAGGTCAAACTAGGTGATCATGATGGTCGCTTCTGACCTTACACTCTGAGTCTAACTTGAGACAACTGGTCCAGATCTGTAGAACTGCTAAACATTCACAAATGTAACTGAAGTCAATGGAATCTGTACTTAGAGCATGTGACATGCTATGAAAGTGGTAAATGCTCTGAAAATCAGGCCCTAGGTCTCAGATTGGACATACAAAAACAATGGACACCTTAGACAATTTTGGCCTTAATCTCTGTGTTTCTGTTCCCTCTCTGTAAAGCAGAGATAGCAAATACCATCTCCCAGGGGTTGTTCTGAAGATAAATTCACTAGTGTTTGTGAAGCATTTGATGCTACAGTGACAGTACTATAGAAAAGCCCATAAGCGAATTAATAATTCAAGCACAAGGTTTGGATGATGTGCAATAAATAAAGCCTTGGGCCACATCCTGAATTATAAAGATAAGAAAAAATATTGAACAGTTACTCATGCAGAGAGCATAAGCCATCCTGTGCACTGAACGAGGCAAAGGTCCTATAGAAAAAATAGTGTGGGATCATGTAATTAAAGACTGTATCATAATCCATACATACAAGAGGTCTGAATTAAGATCTCATGGGGCAATCATAATTCTGGCATTTCCTAAATTTTGAGTGCTTAACTTTGCAACCTTATCACTCTTTTAACATTTATAAAGTAGATAATTGAGACAATCAAATAGATATAGTATTGCCAACTATCATGATTTTAATGTGAGTCTTATGCAATTTGGGTTTTTCTTAAAATCCCTGCTCTTGATGTCATGAGATTCTCAGTTTCCATTTGGAAATAAATGTTTATACCCGTTCCAGAGAAAAGCTTGAAAACATGAACTATATGTCCCCTAAAACTTCAAAAACCTGAAAGTAAATAAAAAGAACCCAAAACGTATTTCTGTGAGCTGTCAGAGGGCAACATTTTTTCAATGATTTCATGATTCTCTGATTTTCTGTGTTTGTGTAAATGCAGATGCTGAATCACGCCTTACCTGCAACATTACATACCCTATGCAGTTTTCTTTTACACTGCCTTTATACCCCAGAGCCCAATTCCTGAATTAAAATTGTTTTGAGGAAGTCCATTCACATCCACATCGCTAGTTGCTAATGGTGTTTTTTAAATTCATGTTTGTGAATCAATTGCCATAACCAAGATATTTTGAAAGAAAGTATTGATCTACCAGCTCTTCAAAGATAATAAATGTTATCTCATTTTACATTTATTGACCACATTCAGTTGAATAAGATTCCCACCAGATTTGGGAAAGCAACAGTCTATCAGTCATACTTTGAAGTGCTCTAGTCTGCTCCACCATTATGGAATGAATTGACGCAGGCTGGTGTTCAACACCACGGTTGCACCGGTGCTGGTTTGGGAGTGGGTGATGGAGTGAAAAAAATCTCATTTCAAAAGCTGGATGATTTTTTCTAGCCGTAAATAAAGTCCTAAAATGAAAACAACTTCTGATATGATGCATTGATATTCTTCATAGTGTGTTATTTCTATTTTCTCTACAAACAGCAATAGAAGATATAAATAATAAATACAGTGTCTAACCTTAAAGGGAAAACCTCACACAGCAGCTTTCTTGTACGAGTACTATTGCATTTTTCAGTATAGCTACACCTTCATTTTGGACACCCTCTTAAGACTGCGAAGCAGCAATCTATATACTGACAGTATGAAATACATTTTATTATACAGAAGGACTAGATAGGTTTAGGAATAGGATAGTGAGTTAATGCCATTTTTATTTAGAGTGAATGAGCCCTGATATTGGCTCAAACATCCACTTTTTCAAAGAAACAACCTTCTCCACTTACCAAATACAAAGAGAATGTTTTTCTCTGCCCTATCATCCGTTGTGATCACTAACAACTTTGCAGAAATTCTGCAGTTCCAGTGAACTTGTGCTTTTCTCTCAAATGAAAATATTACTTGATAAAAAAAAAGATTAATCACTGAATGCTACTGCTTCCTACCCACAATATGTTTTAATTTGAGTTCTTGCTAAAATAAATAAAAAATAGTAATAAGATAGTTGACATGGAAAACATTATACTATGTACCTCTCCATAACACCACTTTTTCCCTTATGTCAATAGTCTCCAATAGAATAGTGAGCTACTTGTAGGTACAGTTATTCATTCAATAACTCTTCACCCTGGTCCTAGAGAAGGTCTGTTAGCTCAACTTCTGAGCCTTTTTTCTTACATTTCCACTAATTGTGAGGCCATTGAATTTGACATAAGGATAAAGGTCTGCTAGCACAAAACAAGTTTGCAGGATTAGGTCCTAACTTTTCAGTTCATTTTCATCCCCGCCCGCCGCCACACCCACCCCCCTGCTATAATTTGCATTCTTAAGAAGAAGCCACCACAATGTATCATTTAGAGTTTGCAGAAGGTCAAATTACCGGGATGAGATTGGTGAATAAATTATTAGGATGCCTGAAACATGTTGGTTTACCATGCCGTTGTTGCACTCCAAAATTAATTAATAATTCTCTTATGAAAACATGATTCAGTCTTCAAGATGAATCTCCAGTGCCTTTCAAGTATTTCACATTTTTAAAATATTGCCATTAAAAAGACATGGGTGGTCTGTCACTGCAGCACAAAATGATTGACCTCACACTGCTGCATCAGTACAGCTATTGATTTTTTCTCTCTTCATTTTGACATTTCACATGATTTAATCCAAGATTCATCACTTTGGAAATGTCAATTTTAAGGTGGTTGGGGTTTATTTATTTATTTGTTTATTTTATTGTTTTGGTAGAGTAATTTTTGAAATGGTTTACTGCTTATCTTTTTGAGGCAGTGGGTTAAATGCATCAGTGTTGAATCAACTCGGAATTGACTTGATTTTTTTACTTCCTTAGAGTTTTGCAATGTGCCCTTTTACTGAGAAGTTTATTGTATCAGACTTAGAGATATCAGTAACATCCCAATTAGATTTTCAGCATCTTAGCATATTCCATCAACAAACCAGCTGAAAAAATTCTTTATACTTCACATCACGTCAGATGTAGAAAGAAGGCATGTAACACATATTAGAAGCGTAGTTAATTACAATTCTTGATCTTTTCCCAGTACGCAATAGCTAGACTTTGTATTCAGCAAATAGAGAAAAGGAATAATGGGAAGAAGGAATATGAGAGGAGCTTGGTATCTCAGAGCAGGGGCTGTAAAGAACTGATCAGCTGGTTTGAAGAGGAAAGCATAAGTAGGAGAGACTTTGAACCAGATGTGATTGCTGCTGCATTGTGAAGCTTCATCAGTATTTATGCCCCAGATTTACCAACCTTCTGAAAGTTGGAGGATTTCCAGAGTGTAGCACACCCTGGACTATAATATGGGGAAAGCACAATTTCCAGTGGATCACCTGCAAAGCTAAAATGGCCATGACAATGTCAGCCATTTCATGTATTTATTCACTATATTCATAACACTGAAACTTCACAAGATGGAAAGAGGCTCTTCAAGTTCCCGCAGGATAAAGAGGAATAAATCTTTTGCCTCATTTCTCCCAGATTCCAGCATGCATGGAATGATGTTGCCTATCTTCCAACATGCACAAGGGATATCACTCCCATCCCAAAACCACTCCCATCTTCTCCCCAGTCATATCAGGATATATGTCAGAATTCCTATCCTTATTTTTGAAAAACTCTATGGACTTTAGTCTATCTTAGTGATCTTATCTCTGCTTTCCTTCATACTGCCACCACTTAATAGGACTTTCCTTCTACATCCTTTCACACAAAACAGAGATTCTTCTTTGCATCTGCTACTAGCCGGAGCTGCCATCATGTATCTCTCTGCCTCAGATTCTTTCTCTCTTAACAACCTAGTCTTAAAAGATCTTTTATGCCTTATGTATTTTAATTTCTCTTCCTCTGTTGCTGGCTTTTTGTATCTGAAAGCTTGAATTAATTCACCTTACATGCTTTTTAAATTACTATTTTCTGTAATATATACCACAGACTTGTCTTGTCCTGCCACAGATTGCTTTAATCAGGCTGAGCCCAAGTACTGTCACCTTCAGAACTTGTTGCAAACCCTGTGGTATGCAGTTTCAGAATATGCAGGGTCACCCTGACGCTAGTTGGAACATGGTCCCTGAAGAGTTCCCAAGAAAAGGGGATAGGGAACTGTGTTAATATGGGGGGCAGTCCTGTTCATGAAAAATATCTGTAAAGAATGCCCAGGTAATACAGTGAGAGGGGTATTTTAAAACGTCTTTTAAAACAGCTTGGTAAACAGGGTTTAACCCTACTGTAGATGGGGCCAAAATAGAGCTGGTAATTTTAGACTCTTGTTGTTAAGTCACCAGAGACTGCATATATATACAAACCCTCTAAAGTTTTTTTAAGGGGTTTATTGGGTGGGTGGAATAAGGGACAGTTACCTGCTGCTGACATGGCTGCTCTGGTTCCAGCCTTTTATGTTGTCACATTACCCAACTGTTGAACAGCTGTGTCCCCCCAGTTCTCCAACCTGGGGTGCCTTTTACACAGCTTTGCTGTGAGAGCAACCACTTCTGGCCTGCTCACACACAGCCTTCAGCATGTAAAGTACCCCCAGCTATACTGAAAGAGTGCTTCAGACAGTTGGCCTGCCACCCTTGAATTACACTGCAGAGCGACACCAGAAAATTCCCAGTTCCAGACTTTCCCCCAGAAATGTACATCTTGTACTGCCCAACACCCTCCTGGACAATACAAGCTCATATTAATGCTGTCATTTCATTTACAGAAAACCATATGCACAAACTGTGTTATCTCAAATGGAGCTACCCAAACACTTCAGTCCAAACACACTGGCTTAGATAAAAACAATAAAACAAATGTATTAACTACAGAAAGATTTTAAGGGATTACAAATAATGAGTGATAAAAGTCAGAATTTGGTTACAAGAAAATAAAGGTAAAATGGAAACACCTAACCTAACAATCTAAAGTGAAGTCAGAGGAAAGGATTTCTCTCACCACATGTTCTAGCAGTCTTACTGACTGAATCTTTCAGCACAGATCGCTCCCTAGTCTAATGATGCTGCCTTTGTCTTTTAAGTGTCCTTGATGCCATGAGCAGAGATGAAGGGAGAGATGATTTGTGTCCTCTCTTCTCACTTTTGGGGAATTTCCAGCTGTTCCATTGCCAAGATGTAAATTTCTCACTAAGATCCTTCTTCCTGCCAAAAAATGGCCGCTTAACCAGGTAATATCCATTATTTGTTAACACCTGGCTGAAGTGCTAGCTAGCCTTTTTTCTCTGGGAACTGGCTTGTGTCTTGCTTTTCTAAACTTGGAGCATGTCTCACTAAAGTCATATGGTAGAATCTTATAACTTTACATACATTGTTGCTTAACATATTTTACCAGGACAGTAATGATCAGCAAACTATGAATTTTCAAATGATATCTCACAAGGCATACTTTGTACAAAATTTATCATAGTCTTCTAAAAAGAGTGAACATCTCTAAGGTGCCACAAGTACTCCTTTCCTTTTTGTGAATACAGACTAACACGGCTGCTACTCTGAAACCTGTCATAAGAATACAGACACTCACATACATGTCTCTAGAATTACATTGGCACGGTTTCAGCAGTCCAATGCTTCATCCAAATCATTTAGTCCTAATCATAATATTCCATACATTTGCATTGTCACTACTTCATTCACTCTTGGTATCACAAAGTCTTCTCCATTAACTTTCACTAACATTTTTGTGACATTATTGAGATGGCCCTAAGCAAAAAGGCATTTAACATTTTATCAAAAGAAGCTAACCTAAGTTTGAAGTACTGCTTGTTCCAGTACCCCTAATATTCAGCCTTTTGGCAAGGTTTATCCATCTCTGTCCTGTAAAGTCACATTGATATAAAGCATCCTGGGTATTTTTACTTCCTAAACTTGGGCAATACTGATTGCATTCTAAGCCACATCAAGTTTTCCCTGGATGTTATAGTGATGGATGCTGTATTAATGCTTATTCGGTGATTGTCCATTTAAAGTTGTGAGTTATCTAGGTAACTGTGGCAACATTAGCAGTAGCACCACATTCTGAGTGAATAGCACCTTTTTAAGCAACCAAAATTTCAACTATTGTAAGAACTTGCACATAAAATTTCAAATAGAAGAAATGGGTCTATTAATCAAAGAATAATTTGATATTAATAATGTCATTGCAATAATAAAGTGAATTCTGTGAAAGTCCTTGACCACCACCAATGTTTTAAGATACCCAGTGGACTGACTGTTAATACATTATTTATTTTACTTGAGTTATTGATGTCTTATACTCAGAATTGGCAGAGCAAAGGAAAATTCAAAGGTAATATGAAGGGTGATCAATAATGGTGGAAATAATGCATCCATTACCCACCTCATTTGATAAATTGTTTATGTAAGAATGTTTATATTTGTAAAATTTGTTTTTGTGAATATAGTGCTTTTGAAAGGTTGCAGGTTGCCAGTATTTAAGGCTGCAGCCACTATTAATCCAGAGAACAAAAAAAGCACAGATAACAGCAATCTGAGCTTTTCTGACCTTGCCTGATCAATGTGTCTTGACTCTGAGTGGAGGGACTACTTCAAGGGAGGGACAGGATAATTCACTTTGTGCCGCTCAATCCTTAGCGCATCCATTGAGACTGCCAACAAGGGTGCTAATTATACTTGTGGTACATGATGGGGAAACCTAACTACCAGGAATTGGAATGAAATCACTGGCCTATTTCATTGTTTTAGGTATGATTTGACTGGTTTGTTTTCATTTAGGAAATAGTTTAGTACTTAGTATTTTTCTGTAATGCGGTAAAGAGCACAAACATAAAGTTCATGAATTCCTTAAAAATACTGTATTTTCAATGTTTTAAAAGTTCATTTCTAAAGAAACCCTCGAGGATGATAAGCCTCCAAACCAACCTAGTTCAACAGATTTCCTCCTACAGTACCTTCAGACAGCCACTGATCTGAGAAAACTCTTCTTGGTCTGGATATATCAACAAAGCCTTAATCCTGCAATGAGCTGCGCATAATTGGACCGCCTGTCAAACAGTATGTCTGTTGAAGGGGTGCTAATTACAGGAGCAAGCCCCAATACTATGCATTATTACTAGCCTAATCTAACTCATATTTAAGTCAATAGGACATTTTCCACTGATTTTAACAGGAATTGGTTAGGCCTTATAGTCAGGTCTAAATATGATGGATTTAGTTTGGCATTTTAAAAGTAATGATGTGTGGAAAAATTATCAAATCAAAATGTATATTTTGTTCACTAAACAAGCTAAATATTGCAAGACTGAGAAAAGCAGTGGTAAAAATGAAGGAGAAAGAAGAAAACGAAAATAAGAGAAGATATCTACTACACATTAACGCAAGATCGCTTACGACAGTATTCATGGGATACTTGTACTTCTTGTGCCTTTTTTAAAAAGCAATAAAACTTGCAGTGTGTCTGCTGATTGATGTAATTGAAGGCTCCAGGATACTTTATATGTAGCATAAGCAGGCCAGTGCAGAGATGTATATAGTGTATGAATAAAAAAAAGTTTGTTAAACAAGGATGTTATCTCAACATTTTGAGTGTGTAGATAACATTTTTATCTTGACATTTATATATGACCACTTTTATATATATTATTAACGCACGATTATGAAACAAGATGACAAGAAAATGGTAAGAGAAATTTATTTCACTCTTTATTAATTACTGGGTGCAATGTTACATGTGGGATAAGTGGTATCAGTCATATTATTTAATATACCTAGTAAACATTTTTTATTTTTTTTACATTTCCTCTTTGTATTTTAAAGACAAAACCAGTTTGTTTTTTCATGTTTTTCTGTACAATTAATGAGGATGCTTTGAAAGCTACTAGACTATACTTCAAAATAGAGATGGTTAAATAGTTCCCGGGGGGGGGGAAGCGGAGCGGCAGCGTGCTCAGGGGAGCAGGCGGAGCGTGAGGTGAGCGGGGATTTGGGGGGGGAGCCACAGGAAGCAATGGGGGGAAACACGGCACGCCCAGGGAGAAGGCGGGGCCAGGGATTTTGGGAAATGGTTGGGGGACACGAAAAAAAAGCGAGGGCGGCCAAATTTTTTTTTGCTTGGGGCAGTGAAAATCTTAGAGCTAGGCTTGTACAGAGCACAGTGATGCCCTAATCCCTGATCAGGACTTCTATGCCATATTGAAGCACAAACAATAGGGGGTTAGCGTCCAAAGCTTACCTGCTTCTTGGGGTTTCCTCTTGTTAAATTAAATAATGAAACATAAACAACCTCAGCCTAAATTTTCTCCTGAGCTTTACTTATGCCTTGAATTTCTCTTTGCAAGTCCCTTCTGTTTTTGGCCCTGCTGTCCTCTTCTCCCTCAGAGCCATACACAAGCCTCTATACACTTGATTGGAACCGCTTCTGGTCTGGCTCTTAAGTGTGAAATAGCAGACTACCTCTTATTGCCATGGCCTAAACCATGCCATTTTGTTATAATGGCTGAATAACAGTTGGCAAATAGTTTGGTGGCTTTGGCCCCCTGTAAGTCTTTGATCAAGTTATTAGCAACATATTTTTTCATTATTTGACCAGCTCTTTGTCAGACTATCATTCAATGAAGAGTTAAGAATATACATGTCCTGATAAATGAATATAAAGCACTGATTTGTGTTGAAACTAGACTGGGTATTGAGTCTTCGCTGCTTTATATCAAATGGTGGGAAATGCTGGTCTATGACCATACAAATATATTTTATAGTTCTTCTGGCAGCCAGCCTTCTGCTTAATATGATCTCCAGGAGTGTTAGTATACTTCGCCTTTCTAAATTCTATTTAAAATGACAATGGAGTTCTTGTAATTTTAAGTAACAGGTTCTAATTGGGCAGTGCTAACAGTAAAAAGACAAAGATGGCCTTTGGGATGAAACTGAAAGATAAGGTGTCAGTGAAAGAGTTCCAGACTGGCATACACCAGAGTTTCTCCTCACAGGTAGTAATTTGAAGTAATGAGTAGTCCTTGTTGAATGACCTTGTACATCTGTTGCATTGCCTGTTCAATCAGTAACTCACTTTCCATCAGTTGCACTTTTAGGATAATTAAATGTGCCATCATAAGGTCCTAAAAATGAACAACACACTCTCTGCATATGTTCATAGCTATTTAGCTGGTGATTGGGAGGGTGGCAGAAGCCCATCCTGAACCTTCTGTTCATGCCAAAGTGCAATTTGTTGATTGAAAGATGCTAGTTGATAGAGTTGGAGTAGGATGGTAGGGCTTGTTCGCATGCCACAGTAGCACAGAGAGAATGATTTGAGATCGGAAAGTGTGCTTTGAGCCAACTTGCTGCTAAGAGGACACCTGGCCTGTGATATGAAATACAAAAACCCCCTTCATCTTAGGCAATCTACAATCCCTTAACAATATATCATGAATAAAAACATGCTGCTGTGTTGAAAACAAAGAGGGATGGCTATTTTGTCAGAATACTGATATCAAAACAAAGATTTTTCTTTTTTGGGATGATTTTGTTTTCACAGTAGCTCTGATGGAGTCCTGTTTTTTATTTATGAATATTTAGGTGCTTTATCATTCAACACCTGTTATTCAGCACTTTTATCTTCTCTAAACAAAAAAATAAATATACCAACAATAACCCCCATCCTTCAAAGGGATCTGAATGGATGTACCCTAATGCCCACGCAGAGCCCCATTCAAGAAAGATTTGCCTGTGTGGTTTCCATTGCTGAATCAGGGAAAGAGTCAGGCTATGACTGCAAAGAAAAGAGATGCAATGTTAAGTAGTACAAATGTCCAGCAAATCTTATAAACTCTAACATTAAAAAGAGGCATTCATTTAAAAAGCATGAAAATGAATTGGGGGAACTGAGCAGAAAACCATTTTTGGGGGTTGATCCAGCACTCGCTGAAGAGAATGGGCATTTCATACCATTGACTGCAGTGGAAGCAAAATCATTCCCATCATGTTCACAGATCTGCAGGACTTTGTAGTGAGACAGTAGTCTTTTCTTTTGGGACTCTATTAGGACATGTAGTATAGCCAGTACTTTAAACATTGATGCTAGCTTGATGCTAACTTTTTTCTTAGTTTTTTTTAAATGCCAAATTTAGTGAGAGACACAAGGTGGGTGAGGTAATATCTTTTATTAGACTGTTATGTGGTGAGAGAGACAAGCTTTTGTGCCACACAGAGAGCTCTTCTTCAGGTCTGTGTGGCTCAAAAGATTGTCTCTCTCACCAACAGAAGTTGGTCCAGTAAAAATACCTCACCCACCTTGTGTCTCTACTATCCTGGGACCAACACAGCTACAACTACATTGCATACAAATTTAGTAAGAATCAGTTGGCAAGAAAACCCTTGTGGAACTAGTAAAAGCACATGGCTATTCCCTTCTCCTCCAAGTTTAGAGTAAAATTCATCTATCAGTTACACCCATGCAACCCTATTTGAGTCAGTTGATCAAATTCTGTTATCATAATGCTTAAATCTCATGTAAACAGATTTTGATTGTATTGGGCAAAACTCTTTGTTACTGTGGTGTAAATTCAAGTAATTCTTCTGTACTCAGATTTAGGCTATGGCTACACTACAGCCTATGCTGGCATAATTTATGCTGCTCGAGTGTGAATAAACCACCACCCCTGAACAACATAAATTATGCCCGCATAAACGCTCAAGTGCACAGAACTATGTCAGCAAGAGAGCTGCTCCAGACAACATAGCGTCTGCCACTCGTGGAGGTGGGTTTTTTATGCCAACGGGAGAGCTCTCTTCCGTCGGGATAGAGCGTCTTCACCACATGCGCTGCAGCGGCCCAGATGGCTCAGTATTGCTGTGTCACTGCAGCACATATAGACATGGCCTTACTCTGGTTTTATACAGAGATCGAGCAGATTTTTGCCTAGTGGTGTTACACAGGGGTAACTGGGGACAGAATATGATCCCTGATTACAAGATGCATTCAGAATTGCAGCAGTGTTTCTGAGCAGCAAAGCAGGGGCTGGCATATCTAGGAATTCCAAGTTTCAGTTTCTATTTATATACTTTATTTTAATATTTGCTGCAAAATTGTGAAAAGAAATCGCTTATTAGAAAAGGAATAAACAAAAAAATGGGGAAAACATAGAAACATTCTTAACTGTCTCATTTATTGTTTCCATTCCTGTGCGCCATGCCAAACAGCCCCCCACCTCCCCAAAAAGCTACTCTATTACAGTACCGCATGCATGAACAAAGAATAATCCCTAAAGAATATTATCAAGAAGTAATATACATTGTAATTCACAGTGAATCCCATACTATTTCCTTTAAAGAAAAATTGCCGTTTGTTTATTTGCTTGTTTGTTTGAACCTCTCCCAAACCCCACTGTTGGTGTTATTTTCTTATTTGTTTTTTATTTAAACATAAAGTTGGACTTCCTCAAGATAATTATGGACTTTTGCCTAGCACTAGAGGAACACAAATTAGAAATGTTGCAGATACTGAAGAATGCTCTTTATTTCAAATTGAATTTCAGAGGGCAGCAGGAAGGATAAGTTTTCCATTTTTAATAACATCAGACTTCAAGAATCTGAATAGAATTTAGTGATCTTCCCCTTCTAGTTTAATTTTTAATTTAAATACCATGTGCCCTCCCTTCTGCATTTAGCTGTGAACTATCAGATGGTGTAATTGTATACTGTTACTACCAAAAAGAAAAGGAGTACTTGTGGCACCTTAGAGACTAACAAATTTATTAGAGCATAAGCTTTCGTGAGCTACAGCTCACTTCATCGGATGCATTTGGTGGAAAAAACAGAGTAGAGATTTATATACACACACACAGAGAACATGAAACAATGGGTTTATCATACACACTGTAAGGAGAGTGATCACTTAAGATAAGCCATCACCAACAGCAGGGGGGGGAAGGAGGAAAACCTTTCATGGTGACAAGCAGGTAGGCTAATTCCAGCAGTTAACAAGATATCAGAGGAACAGTGGGGTGTGGGGTGGGAGGGAGAAATACCATGGGGAAATAGTTTTACTTTGTGTAATGACTCATCCATTCCCAGTCTCTATTCAAGCCTAAGTTAATTGTATCCAGTTTGCAAATTAATTCCAATTCAGCAGTCTCTCGTTGGAGTCTGTTTTTGAAGCTTTTTTGTTGAAGTATAGCCACTCTTAGGTCTGTGATCGAGTGACCAGAGATTGAAGTGTTCTCCAACTGGTTTTTGAATGTTATAATTCTTGAATCTGATTTGTGTCCATTCATTCTTTTACGTAGAGACTGTCCAGTTTGGCCAATGTACATGGCAGAGGGGCATTGCTGGCACATGATGGCATATATCACATTGGTAGATGCGCAGGTGAAGGAGCCTCTGATAGTGTGGCTGATGTGATTAGGCCCTATGATGGTATCCCCTGAATAGATATGTGGACAGAGTTGGCAACGGGCTTTGTTGCAAGGATAGGTTCCTGGGTTAGTGGTTCTGTTGTGTGGTGTGTGGTTGCTGGTGAGTATTTGCTTCAGATTGGGGGGCTGTCTGTAAGCAAGGACTGGTCTGTCTCCCAAGATCTGAGAGAGCGATGGCTCGTCCTTCAGGATAGGTTGTAGATCCTTGATGATGCGTTGGAGGGGTTTTAGTTGGGGGCTGAAGGTGATGGCTAGTGGCGTTCTGTTGTTTTCTTTTTGGGCCTGTCCTGTAGTAGGTGACTTCTGGGTACTCTTCTGGCTCTGTCAATCTGTTTCTTCACTTCAGCAGGTGGGTACTGTAGTTGTAGGAATGCATGATAGAGATCTTGTAGGTGTTTGTCTCTGTCTGAGGGGTTGGAGCAAATGCGGTTATATCGTAGCGCTTGGCTGTAGACAATGGATCGAGTATGATCTGGATGAAAGCTAGAGGCATGTAGGTAGGAATAGCGGTCAGTAGGTTTCCGATATAGGGTGGTGTTTATGTGACCATCGCTTATTAGCACCGTAGTGTCCAGGAAGTGGATCTCTTGTGTGGACTGGTCCAGCTGAGGTTGATGGTGGGATGGAAATTGTTGAAATCATGGTGGAATTCCTCAAGAGCTTCTTTTCCATGGGTCCAGATGATGAAGATGTCATCAATGTAGCGCAAGTAGAGTAGGGGCATTAGGGAACGAGAGCTGAGGAAGCGTTGTTCTAAGTCAGCCATAAAAATGTTGGCATACTGTGGGGCCATGCGGGTACCCATCGCAGTGCCGCTGATTTGAAGGTATACATTGTCACCAAATGTGAAATAGTTATGGGTCAGGACAAAGTCACAAAGTTCTGCCACCAGGTTAGCCGTGACAGTATCGGGGATACTGTTCCTGACGGCTCGTAGTCCATCTTTGTGTGGAATGTTGGTGTAGAGGGCTTCTACATCCATAGTGGCTAGGATGGTGTTTTTAGGAAGATCACCAATGGACTGTAGTTTCCTCAGGAAATCGGTGGTGTCTCGAAGATAGCTGGGAGTGCTGGTAACGAAGGGCCTGAGGAGGGAGTCTACATAGCCAGACAATCCTGCTGTCAGGGTGCCAATGCCTGAGATGATGGGGCGTCCAGGATTTCCAGGTTTATGGATCTTGGGTAGCAGATAGAATACCCCAGGTCCTGGCTCCAGGGGTGTGTCTGTGCGGATTTGTTCTTGTGCTTTTTCAGGGAGTTTCTTGAGCAAATGCTGTAGTTTCTTTTGGTAACTCTCAGTGGGATCAGAGGGTAATGGCTTGTAGAAAGTGGTGTTGGAGAGCTGCCTAGTAGCCTCTTGTTCATACTCTGACCTATTCATGATGACGACAGCACCTCCTTTGTCAGCCTTTTTGATTATGATGTCAGAGTTGTTTCTGAGGCTGTGGATGGCACTGTGTTCTGCATGGCTGAGGTTATGGGGTAAGCGATGCTGCTTTTCCACAATTTCAGCTCGTGCACGTCGGCGGAAGCAGTCTATGTAGAAATCCAGGCTGTTGTTTCACATAAACACCACCCTATATCGGAAACCTACTGACCGCTATTCCTACCTACATGCCTCTAGCTTTCATCCAGATCATACCACTCGATCCATTGTCTACAGCCAAGCGCTACGATATAACCGCATTTGCTCCAACCCCTCAGACAGAGACAAACACCTACAAGATCTCTATCATGCATTCCTACAACTACAGTACCCACCTGCTGAAGTGAAGAAACAGATTGACAGAGCCAGAAGAGTACCCAGAAGTCACCTACTACAGGACAGGCCCAACAAAGAAAACAACAGAACGCCACTAGCCATCACCTTCAGCCCCCAACTAAAACCCCTCCAACGCATCATCAAGGATCTACAACCTATCCTGAAGGACGAGCCATCGCTCTCTCAGATCTTGGGAGACAGACCAGTCCTTGCTTACAGACAGCCCCCCAATCTGAAGCAAATACACCAGCAACCACACACCACACAACAGAACCACTAACCCAGGAACCTATCCTTGCAACAAAGCCCGTTGCCAACTCTGTCCACACATATCAGGGGATACCATCATAGGGCCTAATCACATCAGCCACACTATCAGAGGCTCCTTCACCTGCGCATCTACCAATGTGATATATGCCATCATGTGCCAGCAATGCCCCTCTGCCATGTACATTGGCCAAACTGGACAGTCTCTACGTAAAAGAATGAATGGACACAAATCAGACGTCAAGAATTATAACATTCAAAAACCAGTTGGAGAACACTTCAATCTCTCTGGTCACTCGATCACAGACTAAGAGTGGCTATACTTCAACAAAAAAGCTTCAAAAACAGACTCCAACGAGAGACTGCTGAATTGGAATTAATTTGCAAACTGGATACTAACTTAGGCTTGAATAGAGAGTGGGGGATGAGTCATTACACAAAGTAAAACTATTTCCCCATGGTATTTCTCCCGCCCCCCCCCCCCACTGTTCCTCTGATATTCTTGTTAACTGCTGGAATTAGCCTACCTGCTTGTCACCATGAAAGGTTTTCCTCCTTCCCCCCCTGCTGTTGGTGATGGCTTATCTTAAGTGATCACTCTCCTTACAGTGTGTATGATAAACCCATTGTTTCATGTTCTCTGTGTGTGTATATAAATCTCTACTCTGTTTTTTCCACCAAATGCATCCGATGAAGTGAGCTGTAGCTCACGAAAGCTTATGCTCTAATAAATTTGTTAGTCTCTAAGGTGCCACAAGTACTCCTTTTCTTTTTGAGAATACAGACTAACACGGCTGCTACTCTGAAACCTGTTACTACCAAAGTAACTAGATAAGAACGAGAGAATTAAAAGAGCAACTGCCT
This sequence comes from Dermochelys coriacea, assembly GCF_009764565.3. Taxonomy (NCBI): domain Eukaryota; kingdom Metazoa; phylum Chordata; order Testudines; family Dermochelyidae; genus Dermochelys; species Dermochelys coriacea. The sequence goes on along the minus strand of NC_050068.2, from coordinate 188,117,062 downwards.
TATATTTTATTAAATAGATAAATGCTTACAAAGATTAAAATGAGTTTGGCTGTTTAAAATAGTTCTGCAGGAATCGAGATATAGAACTAATTTGGACTTTGGAACAGAGTTTCCTTTTTTTCCCCTCCATAGTTTATTTCCTCTGAAGATTTTCTACTCATTTTGAGTTTTGTAGGGTTGTTCTTTAAGAACTTTTCTCCCCTATGGCTGAAATACTACTTGTCTAGAGACAAGGTCCCACATAGACCAGCTGCAGAGAATGGGAGGATCACAAGTGGGAGAAATTTAAAAGAAAAAAAAGGCTAGAATATGCTCAGGTGATCTGGCAAAAAGAGCAGTGGTATTCACAAGTATGAATGGTGCAACTTTCAAGATACATTTCCACTCAAAGACAAGGCCCAGTTCTGCTCTCACTTACACTAATATAAATCAGGAATAGCTCTAATAAGTCAACAATATTACTCTGGTGTAAATGGCAGCAGAATTAGGTGCAGACTTAAATACTTGCGGTAGATTTTCATAAAAATAATTGAAACTTATCCCAAGATAGACAGTTACCTAAATTAGGCTTCTGACAGTTTGTTTTGTTTCCTGATTTTTAACTTATTATATCAACATCTTTAGCTTATTAATATCTGTTTCCTCTTCATTTAGCTAAGTCAATAAGGTGACCACATGGCATTGGTTATTAAATACTAAATATGTTTTGGTTTTACTGTAAAAACAGAAAATAGACGTCGGCATTTTATCTTTCATTTATGAATAAATATAACTATTTTCAAGCATAGATGGTGGATAAATGCAATTATTATGATCACATTATATGATATAAATTAAAATTTTATTCAGCCTGACGATACCTGAAAACTATCGTAAATTATAGCATTGTGGTGTCATTGATTGAGTCAGAAATTGTTGCTCTTCGGGTAGATAAAAAACTTACTTCACAAAACTCAATAAATAGAGTACAATAAATCAATAATTCACTATAAAATAATTAAGACAGCTCTCAAATGTACCATTGTACTTAAGAGACGGAGGGTGTGTAGCCCCAATTTAGCAAGCTCTTCATAGATGAGCAGGGCCAGATTAAGACAATCTAGAGCTCTAGGCACATCACAACATGGGGTCCTCCAGAGCTTCAGTCCTCATGGCCCTGCTCCCTACTTGGAGTGACATTAGAAGAGGAGGGTTCCCTCTCCCAGAGATGGTGGGTCAGTAGCATAAGGCCTTCTTTCCACCAGAAGTGGCATCGGGGCCTCATTCAAAGGCAGCAGTGTCCATTCTCCCTCCCAGGGAAGCCAGAGGGTGATATCAGGGGGCCTCCTAGTATTTACTCCAGCTGCAGGGATTTATCTGCTTGGATGGGTGGGTCAGGCATCTGTACTCTTCTCCTTCTACCACACACAGGGTCCTCTGCTTGGGTGGTGTTGGTGGGGTACAACAGAGCTGAGGGTCTTGGACTTAACACCACACTGAGGATAGCAAGAAAAAAACCCATAACAGGTCCCAGAGCCTGAGTCAACTGAGTAAAAATAGCAGTGTAGACATTCCTGCTTGGGCTGGAGCCTGGGTTCTGAAACCCAGTGAGGGGAAGGGTCTCAGAGCCTGGACTCTATCCTGAGCAGGAGCATCTACAGTGCTATTTTGAACCCTATAGTGTGAGTCCCGTGAGCCTGACTCAGTTTACCTGGGCTCTGAGTCAGCTGCATGGGTTTGAGGTTTTATTTTAGCAGGTTAGATGTATTCTAATATAAATGAGGCAGTTCATACCTGCAAAGTGTTAATATTTCAGGCTGTCTGCAAATTCAGACAAATGTCACTATGTTAGTTACTAAGTTCATTTTTTGATATTTTTGCAAATCTGTAGGCTAAAAACATATGTTGTTCTTCAAGTGCTTGCTCATGTCAATTCCATTCTAGGTGTGTGCGCACTCACATGCATGGTCATCAGAGACTTTTGCCTTAGTGGTATCCATAGGGTCGGCTGCGGCTCCCTCTTGAGTGCCGCACTCATGAGTTGGTATGTGAAGTGCTGCCAGCCCTATGCCCTCTCAGTTCCTTCTTACTGCCCATGACGGTTGGTCAGAGTGCCTTGTCTTGCATTGGAAGAGTGTTAGTGGTTCTTACAATCCATTGTTCTGTCTCCTTTGTATTTAGTTGATAGGTACTTAGTTAGACCATATAGTTAAGTGTTAGAGTAGTAATTTAGTAGTTAGAGTCCTGGCTGGGACTTCACCTCAGAGCAGGGCATGCCCCGTTCTCCAGGCTTTAAGCTATGCTCATCATGCAGCCAGCCAATGTCCATTAGCGACCCCCATGATAGCTATTTTAAGTGTTTGGGGAGTCCCACAGAAAGGACAAGGGCAGGATCTGCAAAAATTTTCGCCCTCAAACTCAGAAGAAGCAAGATATCTGCTTGAGGGCCCTCCTCAAGGAGGCTGTGCATCGTCCTGCCTTGGAGCCCTCTCGATAGGACTCCATACCCAGCACTTCGGCACCGGTGCTCAGTGAACCACCAGTACCGGAATCCACCCGGCACTGTTCCCCCTCGCTGGAATCCTAAGAAGCGGCTGAAGCCAAAGGGCCCACCGGCATCGCGGGAAAAGGGGGCTTTGGGCAAAGGACCTGTGTTAGGCCACATGCCCACTCTGGAGCTACTCAGGGGTACCACTGTGGTCAGACTCCCTAAGTTTCGGTAGAGCAGTATTGCAAGCTGCAAGACTGTGAACTCCAAGCCCACCTCTGAGGGCACTGCTTGTGAGTCACCTAGAATGGAATCGACATGAACAAGCACTCGAAGAAAAAAAAACAGTTACCTACCTTGTCATATCTGTTGTTTTTCCAGATGTGTTGCTCATGTCCAGTCCATTGCCTGCCCTGCTGCTCCTCTGTTGGAGTTGCCAGCAAGAAGGAACTGAGAGGGCGTAGGGTCAGTGGTGCCTTACATACTGATGCATGAGTACAACACTCAAGGGGACACTGCAGCCAACCCTACGGATACTGCTAAGGCAAAAATCTCCGACAACTCACACACCTAAAATGGAATGGACATGAGCAACACATCTCAAAGAACAGCAGTTACAAAAGGTAGGTAACCAGATTTTTGTTTTGTTTTAAGTAAAAGCTGAGAGTGTGATGTAGTCACATGACTCCAAGAGCTGGAGCGTAGGCATGGGCCAATAGTGCCTATGCTTTAATCTGGTCTGTGACATAAGAAATCCCTTTCACTTCAATAGGACTATCTACATGCTTAATGTTGGTCACGAAATCTGGACCCATGTACTAAACAATGCTATACTCCTGGTTAAACTTTAGATAACTTTGAAACATAGTAGTCATGTTTTCAGAGGTAAGTTGCTTTAATGGATCAGTCAATGAAGATTTGGCAACACCAAAACATTTTGCAAATTTATGTCTGTTTTGCCATATTATTTTGGCTGAGAAGCTCCCTAAAAAAATACCATTCAGTAAAACAATTGAAAACATTTTAAAATGTTCAAAATCAAACGAAACATATCATTTTGGGTTGAACAAAACATTTTGTTCAACCTGAAATAAAAAATAATGGCTTTTTTGATTTGACACAAATAAATACATGAATTAAATAAATAAATTGGTCTGACACAAAACATTTTTTTGAATTGCCAGAGAACAGAAAAATCCATGATTCCCACAGCTCCAATTACTATTACAATCAAAGGTGGTGTAATGTCTTGAAAAGACATCCTCCTACCGCACACCCCAATATCAATAAAAAGTAACAACCATAACAGCAATTAGTTCTAGTTAGATGCTTTAGCCTGATTTTCAGAGGTTCTGAGAATCCATAAATCCAGTTTACTTTAAGGGAAGCTATAGGTTCCTCTGAAAACCAAGTCATAACTAGATAACTTAAAAGTATTACATGAAACTGGTAGCACTGTATATTTAATACAAAGTGTAAGAGCCAGATTCTTCTCTAAATTATATTGGTGAAAGTTCATTGTTAATTTCTGGACGGCAATGAAGTTATTCTAGATTTACACCATTATAATCAAAAGAAAGATTCAGCTCTAAGTGTGTTGATTACAGCATCCTATTGATTTGGATAAGAGCAATGGTTTTGACTTTTTTTTTTTAGTTCAAAAATAATTCCAGCCATCGCCACTATTACTAGTCCATTATTTAAGATACAAATCGTGTTAGGCCACCTGCCTTCAAGTTAACTTAGTAAAATTGGTAAAAAAAATTAAAAGGTAGGCAAGAGAGCTTACGCGGAGTGAGAAGGAAATATAGCTAATGTAGGACCAGCTTCAGACCACCATTCAATAGGACTTAACACATGTTTAAGTGCCCTTCCTGGATATGGATGCTTTCCTGAATCAGGGCCAAAGAGCATACCAAGCATATTTGCTATCTGGTGCAACCCCTTCTGTCTATCCTCTCTTGACATCTTCAGCTATTAGATTCAAATCTCTTTGAACAAGGACCTTGTCTTCATACATGCACTTTTTTTGTACTAAATAAATAATTCATGATGATAAAGTATCTTGAAGTACCTTATTGGCTCCCAGTGCCAGTATTTGTCTTGTCTGCACTTTGCTTCAGTAGCTCTGTTTCCAAATGCTGGTAAATCTAAGTCTGGAAACATTACTTTGCTTATGTCCTCAAGCATGGAGACTGTACCTTGTATCCTATTGATCTCAGCCTTGTCTTTACCACTTCATCAACTAGGAACTCTGGTGTTGATCTCAATCGATCCTTTTGTCATTTACCTTTGCCACCTTGAAAACTGTGCAAGACTAGATTTGTTCTGTCTCAGGAATAAGATGATTAATTTTTGATGTCTGGTTTTGAAAGCTTCCTTCAGCCACCTTCATTTCTTATTTGTAACTGTTGTAATGCACAGGAGTTTTGAGTTATTCTGAATTCAGCAGAATGGTTGCAATCAGGCTAGCCTGTACAAGTGTACACATTTTAGAGCTGTTTTAGTTTCTGTTGAAAGATCATATTGATTGTGGGTTTTTCTAACTTTTTAGAAACTCTGTTTGTCTGCCTCTATCTCATATGTTCATTCGATACATTGGTATATGTGCCTGTAGGTATGCTGATATCTAAGCTTTTAGTCATTGCTATGTTTGCAGACAAGCTCCAATCATAAGGTGGGGCCACTTGTGGTGTTTAGATGCTGCTTGTAATTATTAGAACTGGGAGCACTAGCTGTTGGGAGTCTGAAAGGACAGGAAACAGGAAGAAGGGGGGAAAAGTTGAGGAGGCTGAGTGAGAGCTACCGAGGGTGCAGCAGCAGCTTTATAAAGAGGTTTCCACTTTAAAAATAAAGTCCTGTTGAAGTTTGTTAGTACCTTGTCTGGTTGCTACAACACCACTGCAGGAGAAAATGAGACAGTAGGTGACTAGGATAGATTCTGGATGTTTAGAGCACTGCTCCAAGACCTGATCACTCTAAGAGCACTATACCTTGATGCAGCTTATCCCCCAAAAAAGACGGACAAAGGAAACCAAATAGTAAGAGAAAAACCTAGTTGTGTGTTCCAGTGTGTATAGTGCATGCACACTAGCTAGAATAAGTAATGAATGCTATTTGTATTCTCTTGGTGAGAAAGCAAAATCTGTTATAGTTGTTAGGTGGGTACTAGACTTTGATTTGTACCCATGTTTAGAAATGAAGAGGAAGGAGCAATGAAAATATGCATTCAGTAACCAAAAATGTTTGAAGGGATAACTAATTTGATTTTCCACCAGTGTTAGCAATATGGATAGACATGCTTATAATGCTGAACCAAACAGCTGCAGAAAAATCTGTTATCAACGTGAGAGCAAAAGATACAAATAACCATGTTAGATGTTGCAAAGAAAAGTCCAAATACATTTTAAAAACTTAAGAACTACTACAAAATATTATGGCCCTAAAAATGCTGTATAATATTAAATATTTGTTGTCAAAGGTCTGACTGTTTCCCCCCTAGCTTATTTCTTTTGTAACTATGGCTTTGCACTTGTTAAATAATTCATACACACTTTCACAAGTACAGATTTGTCTTCCAGCCTCATATTTTACATGGTCTGTGTCTAACAACAGTTCAATAATTGGTAAAACTGACTGAACCCATCTGGTACCTCTCAGCATTCACACTGCTAATTCTTACCAGAGGATAAGAACAACTAATTTAGACTTCACAAATAATCTGCATATACTCTGTTCTGCTTTCATTGCAACATAATTAGTCATAGAAGGAAAATAATCTCTTAGTTTTTGAAAATGATAAAAATATTTTGCAATCTAAAAGCATCTTAAAATATTCTCAGATCCAAGCATGCAAATGTGACATAGTATAAATCATCTAGGAACATATTTTTGTACATTTTGAAGTTATATGACAATTTACAAAAAAATCACATTAGTGTCTCTATTCCAAAAGAATTTAAAATTCTACATATTTTAGTTTTGATTGATAGTAGAAATATTATTTTCTGTCCTCTGAACAGTAACTGGATATGCCTTATTTTATGTACTGCTTGATATAACTGATGAATGTTCAAGGTTTTATGATTTACTTCTAGCCTAAATGCACTATGCAAAATTTATTAAGTAATAAGTCTCTTCATATGAGTACATTCACTCAAGTCCATTTTTATTCATTGACATGCTTGCTGTTTTGGTGGCAATGATACTTCAGATGGCCCTGAGTTCATTAACAAAATAAGTCATGATAAGGAGTATAGATCATATTATTTAAAAAAAGGCTTGCCTGAGCTACTCTGTGAACTTTATGAAAAAAGGCCTAGAAGTGTATTAATCTTAGCACATGCTTTGGATTGTCATGTGACTAAAAGTCCCAAGGCAATGTAGTGTATGCAAGGGGATGGGTGAAATGAGTCAACAGAAGAGAGCAGGAATGTGAGTGGGCCTAGAAGACAGAGGGCTGTGTATGAGGAAGGGGGCTGTGTTAGGGAGACTGGTGCTATGCAAAAAGAGACTTTTAGTGGAACCCAATCCCTGGATGTCAATATTTTTGAGCTATAAAGTCACTCTCTGTACTTTTACCTCAGCCTGCAGTGAAGATAAAGTAGCAATACCATGCTGAGCTGTTCAGACACTGCTGCCTGGGTATGGAAGGACTGGTAAATCATGATAAGGAGTATATCTCCATTCTCCTACCGAGCCCTCATCTTCACATCACAGGACCCTCCCCGTACATAACCCATTTCCCCCCATGCCAAGCCCAGTCCCACCTGCATCCTTGGCCTCCCCCTGTCGTACTCTTAACAGTGCCACTGAAGCCCCATCTCCACCATCCCATTCACCCACCCCGATCTCCTCACTGTACCCTCTCTTCCTTCCCTATTACCACCAATCAGTCCCCTACATGTTCCTTGTACAGCCCCTCTCATTCATGCACTCTGCGGCCCAATCCATCTCCACACTTTCAGAGAGAGCCACAATTTTGAAAAGTGAATGTGTATTTCCTCCCTACCATGACAGTCAAATGCCAGCAAAGCACCGCTTCATATCTTAGAAGTTTACTTGGTATGTGTGCATTTATAATTTAAAAAATTTTAATTAAGAAGTAGAAAAAAATTAAACCATTCTTATATAAGTAAGCCAATTGGGAACTACGAGCCAATTTTACCTGCGCTTCAGGTGCTTTGATGATGCAAATGTAATGACTCTCCTGGTTGGATCATCCGTGGGGATTGAACCAAGGACCTCTAGAGCTAAAAACATGAACCCCTACGGCTTTAGCTAAAGAACCATCTCTAGTAGCCTTAATACGCCATCTATGGCCTATCCATTAAGCCTTTCCCCCCAAAAGGGCAAAGAACTATAGTGGGGGTTACACATTCTTGCTGGCCACGGTAGCTCATACTAAATTAGGAGCTTCCATTGCTTAAAGGACCAGGTCTTAGTGTGGAGGTGATAGCAGACTCAAATCTTTATACATGGTCTAGTAACTAGAGGGGAACAAAGAACTACATTATATTAGCATGGGTTACACAAAACAGCAAAAACCCAACTGAACTGAGCAGTATGAGCTAGCTGCTTTGCAATGCTGTAGAGCAGCACAAAGAAGCAAAAATGTACCAGTGAATATGGATCTAAAAAAAAAGATTTAAAAGTTATCTTCAAATAATTAGATCCATCACCTGGCAGCATTCTCTTTGCATTTCTTATTTATTAATAATTTAAAAACACAAACATTCGCAAACAAAAAACTATGTTAAGAGGAAAATTAGATCTAAATGTTAAACTTAAAGAAATCCAAACATGTAAAAGGTGAGGAAGTGCACAGTTATGGCATCCAAACAGCCTTAACTCTACCGTGTAGTGACAATATGAAGAAAAAAATGTAATGTGTTTTTAAAAATCAGTTTTATTTATCTGGGACCAAAAGCACTAAAATTAATTAATCATAATTGTAAGGTTATTGCTTGGTGTCACTCCATGGCTGTGTTGTTTTTTTGGAATAAACATTGTGTAATATGTTTCACCATTCCATTACCAATATCTAAAGGTGTTTTGTCCGAGATATAAAAGACGTGCAGCTGGATTCTCAGTAGCTATCCTCTTATCATAATACTAGGACTAGAAATGTTCACTGATTAGCCTAGCTACAGTCAGACTAGAACTAATGTGAAAACAGCTATGCTTATATAGTCCTCAGCATTTTGTGAATACATGCACATTGATTTACATAGACTGTCCCATTAAGATAATGCTGGGGAATATAAAATAGTAGCTGTTTTCACATCAGAACTAACTTTACTGTAATATTTGGTTATGCATGTGCAACTGTTTTCACAGCCGCTCTTATCAACATAATATTGGAACTATATACATGCAGATGGTTCCATATAAGTTCTTCTATTACCATCATGCCTCAACTGTACGTGCACACCAGATTTTAGAACTATCATTATGAGACCATGCACACACACTGGATTACTAGAGTTCAAATAAAGTATCTTATGCCCCTGTCCAGGCTCTGTTGCCTTCCTGTCATCCTCTCACATTAAAGTTTTGTGTAATAAGTCCTCATGCTTTACTGTACACATTGCTTTTCTTTTATTCATAATATTTCAATCAGTAAACTGACAATTAAGTTTGAATAAGATCTCAAAATGTGCATTCATCGTCATATTAGTGTTTCATTTAACTTTTATAAAACCCTCTTGAAAAATGGACAAAATTCAAATCAAAAGCTGCAGTAACATGGAGTTAAGGTTGCCAAACTCCATCTATAAAAACAAACAATAAAAATACAATATTCACAGACTGTAGAAATAGCTTCAACTTTTCTACTCTATGAAGTAGTTTAAAAACACACTGATATTAATTTTTAAAAGTCAAAAACAAAAAATATAGCAATTTTAACTCTGACCATGTTTGAAAAGTTTGTATGTCACATTGCTTATTTTGTAGTTATTATGAAAACATAATCATGTTCACATATGAACTTTTAAAGTACAGAACAGGTTTAAGTAACTTGATAACAATACATGCATAAAAGAACTCTATGCTTGAGAATTGATTATCTGGAACATAAATAGACAGGTAGTCACGTGTTGCAGACACTGATAATAGAATATAGGCTCTAACTTCATATGTTACATTTTAAACAAAGCAAAGAACAGTTAAAGAAAATATCTGATGTATTCTAATAGTAGTTATGCAGCAAATGATTATGCTGAATTTAAAATTATCAACAAAAGCTATGGTGTGGCTTACATTATTTTATCAAGCTGTTTAAATATCAAAATATATCATATATTGTCTTTGAGTCTTGGACAACCTCTAGCCCCAATTACTGCAGTACACCAACAAATATTGCCTTGTAGCCATTCTCGATCAGTTTTTGCATTCAGGAATGTGTGCTTGTAAAAAATGACATGAAGTAGTCGACACTATTATTCTGGAATTTGTAGTTCACGGTATGTGTTCCCTTCTATATACCATCAGTTACATTACTATTATTACACCAAACAGTAGCACCTCTGAAATCTAGATGCAAATGTTGTAATATTGCTATACCCACATATATGGTGGAAAATAACTCATATGGAAGAGTGTGTTATCACCTTGATCACATTGATCGATCCGTCCTTCAGCCCTTGTATAGATTGCACCAGTCACAACATGTCTTCCATTCTTCTCATATCCTGGCCTTCCTCTTTGGAGGTCGGCCGAGTGATGGTTTCAGTTCCCAAGGGTACCACTCAGCGACAGCTGCAGTCCATTGATTGTCAGTGAGCCTTGCTATATGCCCGGCCCATCACATTTTTACTATGCCTGCTCTCAACAATGACGTCCTGCATTCCACTCTGCTGTCACTTCACTGGGGAGTCGGTTGCAGATTGAAATTCCCAGAATTCTTCTTTCCATCGCCCTCTCCATGACAGACAGTTGCTTCTCCTCTGTCTTTGTCAGCGCCAATGTTTCGTTGCCATACAACATTTCTGGCAGTACTGTTGAGTTGAAGAGGCTGGTGTGTGTTGCCTTGTGGATTTTTCCTTGGAGGACGTCCTTGGTAGAATTGAATGCGCACCCCAATCTGTTTTCTCTCTTCACGAGAGTTCACATTTCTGAGTATATTATGAAATAGTTAATGCATTTTTTAAAAAATAGTATATTGAGATGTCATAATTATTATTTAATATGTTTATGACATTGTGTGAGTCTATGGAATACAATAAGGTCATGGTTAAAATTACCTTTTTAGTGGGTTGTTGTTGGTGTTTTAAGAAATGAATGCATTTTTATCTGCATTTTAAAGAATAAATGTTTTTCTAGTTTAAGGAAGACCCTTAAGTCAGAATTTCCTATATTTTTAATGTTTGAGTTCTTTATCAATCAATTAAATTAACAATTTTAATTCCATGTTAATGCAGTGCTTTGTGTGTGAGAGAGATCTTGTGTATAAATTAAATGATACAGAGCTTGTATGTGATATAGATTATCTTTGAAATATACCTTCACCCAACAGCATGTTCTGCCCTCTTGTCAATTGTGCAATCCCATTGAAGCCATTGAGATGGAATGGTGTAACTGAGAGCAGAATTTGGTCAACGCACCTCACAATGTATTTGCAGACCTAGGGTTCTGTCCACTCTGAAAAAAAAAAAGTGAGTTCGTAAATCGGGTTAGCTTAATCTGCATTAGCTAACTCAGGTTACAATAGCGGTGAAGACACAAAAACTTGACTTTTAAGTTTTCACTGCTATTGTAACCTCAGTTAGCTAATTAATGCAGATTAGCGAACCCGAGTTAAGAGCACACCTGTTCTTTTTGCAGTATAGACATCTCCAAAGAGCTACGTTACTGGAGCTGCAGAGGGTCATGGAGAGAGCATAGGCAAATAGCAGGGGCTCAGTTTTGAAAATGGCCACTTGACTGGTGGCATCTTACTTACCCATCCTACCACTCACCTATTATAAAAAGAACCCAGAGATTTTTCTTTGCTTGCCCTCTGGCTCCAGTTTACCATCCCAAGAGGAAGAGGCAGGGCATGGACCAAACAGAGGTCAGGGCACTTGTAAATAACTCCGATTATTTCCTGGTGTCTTTCAGAGTTTCCTCTAGAGTTTCTTGCATTCTTCTAGGTGCTTGTTTTTAGTGGCTCAAAAGTTGGTGCTTTCAGCATTTTTCTGATACAGTAGTAGAAGGTAATCTGATGGGCAAGCAACAACTAAGAAATGAAGAAGCTACTGCTCTTTGGACTTACATACTCACCCATCCCTGAATTTCCTGATTATACCTGGAGTCTGTCTAATCAATAGGGGTGAGTCCTATAGAGGTGAAGACATGGTACACATTGGGAAACAAAAGGTGGTTGCTCCCAAGGAAGTTCGTGCTCAGAGCAGCTGTTTCCCCATGTCTTCTCTCTGTAATCTAGAGCTAAATGTGTTAATTATTATCAATAATGGCTTTAGCCTTTGCGGCAAACTGGGATTCTGGGAAAACATATGCAAGGAAGGATCAACCAGAGCTATTTTAGCAGCGTCACATCCTCAGTCACATCATTTCTGAGCATCTGCTGTTTGAGAAAACTAAATCAACCCCACAAATATTTGTGATCATGATCATTAATGAAGCATGGAAAATTCTGATTTATTATAGAGCTAGCATGATAGCTCAGAAATTAATGCTAAGAATCTGGATTCCTCAAGTGATAATAAGTACATTTTTTGTGTGATGGAAATATGGCCAATTGTTATCATTAACCTTGTGGAAAGTTATATGTACAGAATTATTTTAATGTAAACACCATGAATATTTTTATACAGTCAATATCAGTGGCTACTTTAAATTACTATTTTGTTTGCATTTTTAATTTTCCTATTGGAACCACATTTTTCTAGTGCTCATTTTCTGTACAGTATATATAAAAACATGGCTTAGCTAGTGTAACTCTCTCTCTCTCATATATATGAGTCATGGGACCCATTATCTAACTATGGTAGGGTAATAGTCTATATTTGGAACTTAAGAAATTGCTATACATGCGGGGTAAATTCTTTTCTGTATCCCAGATCTGCTCCACAGTTACAGCTCACTGATTCAGTGGGTTGGTCTACACAAGCCAGGCTGGAGCACAAAGGAGACAGATCATACCTGAGAATGTAGCCTATTGCATAAAATGACATCCTGGCCAGAATGGTAGAGATGCATGGCATTGAAGCCCTGGTCATTTTAATTGTAGGTAGGGTGTATGAATATGAATAGATAAAATTTTGATGGGCAATGGGATTTCTTTTTTGGTGTGATCTGATTGAATTCTGAAACCTGCAAGTCTTATCACAGATAGGGCAGCATACTGGGCAAGAGGGACATCTGAAATACATAGTATTATCCTTTAAGAGGAATTTTGAATATTGAAAAGTCTTATTTCAGGGGGGAAATAAAGGGATGATGAGCAATGTATTGTTCAAAGGAATCTTATTTTGTTGGTTGTTAAAAGGTGATTGTATGTTATTCAACAGTATGCCTGTAAGAAATGGACCTTTATAACTTACCCCGAGTCACCTCTTTGCACTCCTGATAATGGAGCTGCAGCCAGAGCTAGAACTTTTTATAACAGTGAATGTAGTGGCGAATTAGAGTGTGTGGATTTAAGAATTATATTGAAACATGGTGATGGGTCATCTGGGTAGCTGCAGCATAAAGTTACTTCTTTTTTTGGAGTCGTCTTCTTCTTTCGTATGGCTGGTGTAGAGCAGCAACTACAATTTTACCTGAAGTTGATCGAGCCATACGGCTACAGCAGGAGTAGTAATTTCCTTGTCATCAGAGCAGCAACTCAACAAATCTTAAAGTTTTTTGGAGTGAAGGTAGAAAAGCTTTTAAATGCTAAAGGGCTGATTTGCACAGCCAGTGGTTCTCTCACAGTAAAGCTTAGGCACTGTCAGTGGTAACATGAAAGTAGGTAAAGGCCTTCTCCAGTTGAGAGCTTTAGGCTGCAAACTTTCCCACTGGTTTGGTATGAAGCTCAGAAGAAAAGTCCTTAAATTAAGTAGGGTACTTTTTGTATATTTCTACCTTAATGATGATGATCTGTGGAGGGGATTGGGCTGGGGGGCGTTAAATACAGTCTCACGGTCAGGATTTTTTTTCTGATATTTTGCCTAAATTTTCCCTTTCATCTGATTCCATTCATTTTGTTTATTCTCCAGAGAGATACACGAGGGCTTGTCTACATGGTGCTTCAGTCCACACCAGCGTGTTATGCATTAACTGGCCTCTTTGGATCCTGCTGGTATACACTAAATATTAAGAACACCAGAATGGCCATACTGGGTGAGACCAAAAGTCTATCTAGCCCAGTATCCTGTCTTTTGACAGTGGCCAATGCCAGGTGCCCCAGAGGGAATGAACAGAACAGGTACTCATCAAGTGATCCATCCTGTCGCCCATTCCCAGCTTGCCTGGTGCATGTTGTTAACATAGTCCCATTTTAAACAGGACTACGTCAATGCGCACTAGGGAATTTCTAGCATGTGCCAGCATCATCCACACAGGCCATTTTGTGCACAACGCACTGGTGCGGATTAAAAGCGCCAAGTAGACAAGCCCTGATTAATTCCACTCCTTCTGTAGAGTTTACATCTTTCGGGTATTTGTAGATTTCTTTTAATTTTTACACTGTTACCATGCCTGTCTTTCTCCTTTCTGTGAAGTATACATATTTAGCTCTTAACCTTTCCTCTTGAGTTAATCCTTTAAGTCCCATACTGCTTGCTTTTTTTTTCCTTTTTCCAATTTGTCAATATCCTTCTAGTAATGTCCATTATCATCTCTGGATCTATTTCAGATTACTACTTACCAGGTTTTTCTCCCTTCCATTTATTTTGGATTATTTACTTCAGATATTTTAGCTTGCATTTTTCCAAGTTGATGTCCATTTGTTATTGTTAACATATGGATCTGATCTTTCTCGGTCACCTTGTATTCTCGTTCTTCCTCACCAACCTTCTCAACTCTCTCCAGGTTAGTGTCTTACATGAATTTCACTATTTGAAGTTTTCCCTTCTTTAAGATCATTAATTAAATGTTAAATAATACCAATCTCTTTGGGGCCCCACTGGACATTTCACTCCAGCCTGATAAATTGCCATTTATTAACCCTTTTTATGGTTGTTTAGCTTGTTTTCAATCCACAAAATAGTAGTTTTATCCAAGACAATTATAATTAATTTTTCAATTAAGATTTCATGACATGATACCAAATGTTTTACTAAATCCAGGTATATTACAGCTGCAACATTCTCCTCATCCGCTAATTTTTAATTCTATTAAAAAGTAATCTAGTATGTGTGAAAAGATTTATTCCTTTTAAACTGATGCTGCCTAAAAACCCTGCTGTTTGCAAGTGTCAGCTCATTCATGCTTCATAAACTGTATCCAATTGCCAATTTGTGCATGAAAATAATAATTTCAAAGTATTTGTGTTAGTCATTTAAAATCTGTAGGAAGTAAGCAAACATTTTTTAGTAAGAGAAGATATGTAGAAAATGCTTACAATGTTCAAACCAATTTTGTATGTTTAAAAAACATAATCTTTGTAAGATTCCAATGTAGTGTCACAGTTACACTGCACTTGTGGAATGAAATTCTAGCCCCATTGAAGTCAATGGGCATTTTCACACGTAGCCAGGATTCCACTTGTGAAGTCTCTGTGCATTGATGATTTCATTTTCCTCCACTTCAGTGCAGTGTCCATAGCTAAGAGCTATTGTAAGCCATAATGATGAGGTATGTGTGAAATGCTTAGTCCTGACATCTTTTCCCATGTATCATCAGTCCCTAGAATTGGCTAGAACAGTCTTTGAGAGTTACAAGTTTGTGTATAACAGCATATTGGCAGAGCAGTGCTACACATAGTAATATATTGGGCTTCTATGGCCCGTCATAATCTATCCCTGCCTTTTCTATCATCTCATAAACAATCGAGAAATTGATGCCCACCTCCACTATGCCAATGATGCCAGTCCTCGTCACCCATTTGTTAAATTGAGGACCTGGTGTTAAACTTTGTTTACTCAGGAGGAAACTGGGAGCCAGGGTATCAAAAGAACACGTTGCCTAGGGTGCTGGTACATCTAAAACTTACCTCTGCCTTGTTCCATTCTGTCTTAGGCTTCTGTGCTAATACTGTGCACAGGGGTACTGAGTATTGCCAAATCTGATATAGATACTGGTTGGCTAGAAACTGAATTTGGGCAGCTTCTTCATTTCACAAAGGCCACCTAACTAGCATTAGATGGTAACAACTCTGACTCATTTTACTCATTGACAATGAGAAACACTTCCACATGTACAGTAACCCATTGATTTGAACAAGTTCTATGTGAGTCTTGTGAGCTATCCAATCCTGTAGGCAATAGTTTCAGAAATGCTTATGCTTTTTGTGCATAGGTATGCACATTAAACTTAAAAAACACCATAAGAAGTCATTATTAGGCTGCATTTGGAAATATCACCAAATAGAGAAGAACACAAGATAATCAGTTTTACAATAATGAAAACCACACCAGAGAACAGTCTTACAACTGCCTTGGCATGAGTATGCTTTATTTATTTTTGATGTAAATAAATTACTTCATAAAGTCAAATGTATATATATATTGTTGATTTTTAAAATACTATGTAAAAAGAAATATTTCGGGGAAATTGTTAGGATGACATATTTAAATCAATGGCCAGTGTGCCTACATGCACTTACGCATATTAACTGAAGATTTTAAATTACAATAACTCACTCTGACATTCTCAGCAAATGCCAACAAACACAGCTTTTACAGCAGGTTAAGAGAAGATATTCAGATAAAATATTCATGATTTCCTTGCTAAAGTAAAAGCTTCTTTTGGACCTATGTAGTATTGTTTGACAGAAGATGACCTACAATTCAATAGACTTGCATGTTTTGATATATACAAGAATAGGGTGGAGGTTGCTTAAATGAATGTACATTATATTTTGGTTTTTGTACATACCAGTATAAGCAGCAAATAATGAAGGGGAAAGTTTAAAGATTTGCTAATGCTTATTTTTTTGTTTATTTCATTTCAAACTTTGAAGACCAATTTAACAGTAGGAAATTCTGCACAGCAATTTGGTTCTCATTTGACCATGAAGTGGCTGTGCTGAATGAGGTTTACTTATTAAACTGCTTCCATAATGGCACCTTGCTATAATAAATTATGCCTTTGTAATCTCAAATTCTATTTTCAGTAAACTTATACAAATTACAAGGTAACATTAGGAGGTTGATTGAGGACAAAGCTTCTTCAGGGAACCTGCAACCACAGGCTGTCCCCAGTTAATAGGGCTCCCACCAGTGCTAGTGTTACATTTACTGCTTATGCTTCAATGCCATATTGGATGGAACATGTCCCATTGCCTGCTGATTAACAGCTCTGCTGTGATAACTGGAGCCTGCTGATGAATCTGGATATTGTCTCTCCCCGCCCCACCCTCTTATCACAGGCCACACAGAGAAACATCATCAGTCATCCCTTCCTTTATTTTTAATGGGAATCCTCCATCCACCAGTGTAAGAACTTCCTCCATGAACACCCAGTTTCAGACTCCCTCACCTTTCCACCTCGCCAACACTCAGCTGATGTGCCATAGAGTTTGAGACAGGTGGGAGGGTGAAGAATGTTGTGCATAGGACCTTGGTCCTTATCACTGGGGGCCCTGAGTCCAAATGGCTTTGTAAGGTCAAATCTCTTTATATCCATCCTGGTTAAGGACACAGCTTTCTTTTCCGTCTGCTTCAGGCAGGGCAAGCTTGATAAGCATCAGAAAAGGTGATAGGAAAGGAAGTGGTATGGCAAGGGAGTTGGCAACAGTTCACCTACTGATTGAGAGCATTTTTGCCTGTACTTTCAAAAAGACAGCAGCCTCTCACTGTCTCACAGTGGAATGCTTGCAAGGACCAGCAAATGCTATGTCTTTGAGAGTAGTGTTCCCCAATAAAAAGGCAATCATTGAAGTGTATGTGTAACTAGAATCCCAAGAAGTGTATCTGAGCTACAATCCCAAACTATAATACGATATGCTGCTGATCAGTAACAGGGTGAGTGCTCCTGAGCCTATCAAAGGTATGAGCTGTCAGTGCATGGGGAATCCCTAACTAGCTGTGTAAGCCTGCTTTCTGTCCCCTTTGCACTGCAAAAAGAACACAGGGCTAAGGATCTGGCTATTTTGATGCAAATCTCTTTGGAACATCAGAGTACATTGATTTGATATGGTTTCCGAGTAAGTTTTACTGTACAGTATAAAAATATTTTAAACAAAACTCAGACAATATCAATGAAATTATTTGTATTAGATTTTTATAAAACAAGTGTCAGATGTCTGAGACATTGGCAATTCAGTCTTGCAATTTATGTACCAATAGTCCTATTGGAACTCAGTGCGACTAATTCACATGAGTAAGAACTACTTCCATAGTTAAGGGTTGAAGGATCAAGCCCCAGTTTGTTAGCTCTGCTGCTTAAAGTACAAACTAGTTTGGGAAATAATCCTACAAAGCCTGACTGGATCCACTGGCACCTTGTGGAACCCTGTGGAAACATTATTGTGTTAATCCCAAGGGTCAAAAGAGTGAAAGATGTTATAAACTCTTTCATTGTGCAACATTAAAACAATGATACAGTGGTTTGGGATGGTTTCTACAGAGATCCTGGTTTACTCCGTTTCTTGGCAAACACCCAAAAGCATTCATTCCAAAGTCGAAAGTTATTGATCAAGCAATAAATCAAAATAGTCATTGACACTGAAACTGAAATTGAATAATTATACAAAAACAAACAATTAAAACCTATTGAAGTCTCTCTCCTTCTAGAGACAATATATCAAAGTCTCTTGTTTTCCCCAACAACCTTTCTTTGATGAAAAGGAAAGAGTTAATTTTACTCTCATTCATCATATGCATTCACTTCTCCTATTTTTAACACAAACACAAAGTGGTGGAGAGACATGATAGAACAGGTGGGGGAAATGTGGCTTTTGTTGGTGTCTTTGGAACACTGGGTATCTTGTCGGTGACGAATAAGAAATGGATGCTTTAGGCTGGCAGATTGGCCATGGCACCTGTTGCATGGACGCAGGCTCACATTCTGGTCAGGGATGTCATTTTGTTGGGTCCTTTCTCCTCAGACCAGGCAGGGTTGAATGGGCAATTTCATCTAGTTATGGTAATCTGTGCAGTGCAGTTGATTTCATTATCTGTTCAAAAGCTGAGAGAGTGAGAGATAGGATATGAGGGAAAAAATAGTGGGAGAGAAAGTAACACCAAAAGGAAGGGAGACAGAACAGGATCTTACATGCCTCTGCAATGCTGACCATTAGGTATCCTCATTGATGGAGTGAGAACTGGATGTCATGATATGCTGACTTTTAGGACTCTCAGGTGAAAACAAGTTTCAGAGTAGCAGCCGTGTTAGTCTGTATTCACAAAAAGAAAAGGAGTACTTGTGGCACCTTAGAGACTAACAAATTTATTAGAGCATAAGCTTTCGTGAGCTACAGCTCACTTCATCGGATGCATCCGATGAAGTGAGCTGTAGCTCACGAAAGCTTATGCTCTAATAAATTTGTTAGTCTCTAAGGTGAAAACAAAGTTCCTTAAACAACAGCAGGCCTTCTTGGGAAGAAAATCCTTTGGTCTGGTTCGTTCCTTCTGTCTGAGGGTTTGAAGAATATGAGATGAGCTGGGAAGCCATGATGTTTTCTCAAAGTCTCCTTTTAAGTCCTCCAAAGGGGGGGAAATGATGGGCATACTTCATCTCCTCATTATTTCGTTCACCAATTAAATCCATTTCCACAAGCCCTAATTTGGCATAGATAACTTCCCACATTTTCTTATTTATTAAATTCATTCTCAACAGCGTCTTTCAGCCATATCAATAGGCCCTTTTTGTTTGCACTAATTCAGTTTCTCTATCTGGTCTTCTTGCACCTGTTTATAACATTCTTTATTGAAAATACCTTGACCTACTTTCCCTAGTAAACTCCTAAGTAGGCCAAAGTTATAGACCAGTTGTTACAACAGGGTTTAGGGTTAAGAGCAAAAGAAGGAGCCTCACGTGATGCAGTTTCCACAGCCATGCACTCTCAGCTGGCATCAGCCAGCTGTGCCACTAATGGAAGCAGTGGGTTGTGTTGGGGGACCCTTTTGCACTAAATTTGTAAATCAGTTTGTGCTCAGATACCAGTTTTGAAAGCAATGCTTTTTGAAATTTACTACTAGGACATATTTTTGTGTGGCCCGTTTTTAGTTTGTCATGGGTCTTTTATGTATTGCTCCTGGAGGATATCGTGGAGTGACTGGTCCCTTTCAGGGGAAATGGGGCCAGACACACCTGTGCCACATTTAATTAGTTTCAGAGTAGCAGCCGTGTTAGTCTGTATTCGCAAAAAGAAAAGGAGTACCGGTGGCACCTTAGAGACTAACAAATTTATTAGAGCATAAGCTTTCGTGAGCTACAGCTCACTTCATCGGATGCATTTGGTGGATGACATTCAAAAACCAGTTGGAGAACACTTCAATCTCTCTGGTCACTCGATCACAGACCTAAGAGTGGCTATACTTCAACAAAAAAGCTTCAAAAACAGACTCCAACGAGAGACTGCTGAATTGGAATTAATTTGCAAACTGGACACAATTAACTTAGGCTTGAATAGAGACTGGGAATGGATGAGTCATTACACAAAGTAAAACTATTTCCCCATGGTATTTCTCCCCCCCACCCTACCCCCCACTGTTCCTCTGATATTCTTGTTAACTGCTGGAATTAGCCTACCTTGCTTGTCACCATGAAAGGTTTTCCTCCTTCCCCCCCCCTGCTGCTGGTGATGGCTTATCTTAAGTGATCACTCTCCTTACAGTGTGTATGATAAACCCATTGTTTCATGTTCTCTGTGTGTGTGTATATAAATCTCTCCTCTGTTTTTTCCACCAAATGCATCCGATGAAGTGAGCTGAAGCTCACGAAAGCTTATGCTCTAATAAATTTGTTAGTCTCTAAGGTGCCACCGGTACTCCTTTTCTTTTTATTTAATTAGTTGTTTCCCAGCCTGCAGTGGGTGGGATTAAGGAACGTCAGGTGATAGATTAATGGATGCCTGGGCCCTATAAAAGGACTGAGAGTGAGATCAGTCTGGAGTGGAATGACAGGGAGCAGGTAAGCTTCTGTGGAAGGCCCTGAGCTAGGGTCTGAAGGGGAAAGGGTAGTTCAGGAGAACCAGCTTCAGTCCCAGTGCTCTATACCAGAGCAGGGAAGGATGCAAGCAATGGAGCCCAGAAGGGGCTGGGAATGGTACTCCAGCAAACCAGGCAGGGGGCTAAGCACTCTATCCCAGATCCATAAAGACTCTCAAATATAGCCCAGAAAGGGGCTGGGAATAGGACCTAGAGGGTGGACTGAAGAGAAGCCCCCAAAAGGCAGAGGAAACTTTTTGTTTGTTGGGACTTTCAGTTTGCTACCCAGGAAGGGTTAGGCTTGATTTGGCTGGAGGGCTAAACCACATCTCCAGAACAGACGGGTGTCTGGTAAGCCCAGGAGATCTACCCTGTGGAGAGAAACTGAGGCAGGGAGTGCTGACAGTGCCACACGTGGCCAACAGGGGGCGATACAGGGCAGCCACAATGCCATGACAGAGGGTTACAACTCCTCTAAGCTTGTTTGAATTGAACTTGTTATGAGTATCTCAAACATGCAGAGAATATACAGTAACATTTAAAACATATGTTTATGGAAAATATTGATGTGATTTTTTTTCCAGTTACTGTTGTTTAGGCATTTTCATAAATAAAATACATAAAATTGGCTTGTTTTGTTCTGTTTTAATGTCTGCAAATTAGTACACAAAGTAATTTAATTTACTTGGGGAGATACAGAGAGGAGAAATCTGCAGCGCAGACATTTACCACTTGAGATAAAGGATTATATTAGCAGGCAGTAGGAGAAGGCTGTTATTCTCTGTGAACCAGACATTAGAGGATGCAGCATAATAGGGTGTGTTACTTATCCATGCCAAATTCACTCAATATCCCCATTGTTCTGAGAGTTTAGGCAAGGACAGAGATACGACAGGTTGTTCCTGAGAGATAGTGTGACTAAATATGTGAGATTTGGGCTGCCCCTAACTGAGCTTTATTCCCAACTTGCGTGATTTCCCAGTGAAGTGTAGGTTGTTGTTTAATAATAAGAGTTGTGACGCATATATAATTATCAACATCTGTCAGAAGTGAATCAAGAAATCAAGTTTTCTTGATTCTTATTTATTTCTTATTCGTATTTGTGTTTGCTCTTGGCTTGCCCCTGAGAAGTGGGGGGGTTTCCTACCTCATGCGTTGCACCCACAGTGGATCAGGACTCCACTGGAGCCATGTGCTGGGTCTTCAGCATGGTCAGTGAGGGGCATGACACAGCTCTCTTTACTCTCCCCCTTACTCTTACAGTTGCTCCATCAGCAGCTAGGCTTTCTATTCCCTGTGATTCCCTATGCAATGTATGCTGCTCCTGCAGCTGGGACATCAGGAGTCCAGCTTGAGAATGTTCAGGAATTTTGGAATGATGCTACAATTATGCTCAGCAGTGCAAGCCAAAGATGGGAAATGGTGATTTTCAGAACCTTATAATTTAGCCAGACCTCAATAGAGTGTCATGGGATGAGCAAAAGGCACATCTCTGGCCCCAGGGTTTTTTCCCTGTGAATTTGAAAGGCCTGCTGCAATACAATACAATAGAAATGTTAGTTTTTGAAAAGGTGGTAAGAATCTTTTATAATGGAAAGTGTTAGGCAACTTAAATATAAGGGTCACTGCCAGCTCCCCCTCTACTTGATCATACATTTTATATATATATGAAAATATATAAATATATACAAATATAAATAGAGAGATGATATAGTGCAGGGGTCGGCAAACCTGTGGCATGCGTGCCAAAGGTGGCAAGCGAGCCAATTTTTCGTGGCACGCTGCTGCCAGCCAGGGTCCCAGCCGCCATCCCCGCTCAGCCCACTGCCAGCCTGGGTGAACTGAACCCGGCGGTGGCCAGGACCCCGGCTGGCAGGAACTGGTGGACGGAACCCCAGACCGGCAGCAGGCTGAGCAGCTCAGCCCACCGCTGGTCTGGGGTTCTGTCCACTGGTGTAGTGTATTAAATTTCTTCTTGTAGGAATGTGCTACTTGTGGAGCACCAGGACTGGCAGCCGTAAGTAGTACACCATAAGAAGCACATTCCTAAAGGGAGAAATTTAATACACTACACCAGGGTAGGGAAGGCTGTGCCTCCCCAAACAGCCGACCCACTTCCCACCCCCTGACTGCCCCCCTCATAACTCCTGACCCATCCAATCCCCACCGCACTCCTTGTCCCCTGACCATCCCCTCCCGGGACCCCCTTCCCCCTGACTGCACCCCTCAGAACCCTTCACCCATCCAAACTCCCCTGCTTCTTGTCTCCTGACCACCCCCTCCCAGGACCCCCCCCACTGCTAACTACCCCCCTGGGACTGCACCCCCCCATCCAAGCCCCCCTGTTCCCTGTCCCCTGATTGCCCGGACCCCTAGCTACACCCCCAACCCCTGACAGGCCCCCTGGGACTCCCACGCCTATCCAACTACGCCGTTCCCCGTCCCCTTACCATGCCACTCAGAGCATCAGGACTGACAGCTGTAAGTAGTACACCATAAGTAGCACATTCCTATGGGGAGCAATTTAATATACTACACCCAGCCCCGCTCAGCCCGCTGACAGTCTGGAGTTCTCAAAATATGTTCTCTCATCTCTTATAAAAAATTACACTACAATTAGCTTAAAAACTTGAAAACTTAAAAACTTTGTATATTACAGTAATTGTTAAAAATGTATAATGTTTATAAATACATAGGTTTGATGAAACAAAGTAGTTGTACTTATGTGCCTGTGCTTAATTTGTGTTTTCAGTGATTTACCTTCTAAAAAAATCTCACATTTCTCGCACACCCGAAAGGGCATCTCACACCCCCAGGGGGTGCGTGCACCCCAGGTGAAGAATCACTACACTAAACTGATAAGATGTGCATTTTAATTTAATTTTAAATGAAGCTTCTTAAACATTTTTAAAACCTTGTTTACTTTACATACAACAATAGTTTAGTTACATAATGTAGACTTATAGAGAGAGACCTTCTAAAACTGTTAAAATGTATTACTGGCATGCAAAACCTTAAATTAGAGTGAATAAATGAAGACTCAGCACACCACTTCTGAAAGGTTGCTGACCCCTGATATAGTGTATGCAGATGAACTTAGAAATTGTTTGTACTTATGCAAGTTCCCCATTGAATTTTGTAATATGTAACAGGTTTCAGAGTAGCAGCCGTGTTAGTCTGTATTCGCAAAAAGAAAAGGAGTACTTGTGGCACCTTAGAGACTAACAAATTTATTAGAGCATAAGCTTTCGTGAGCTACAGCTCACTTCATCGGATGCATTTGGTGGAAAAAACAGAGGAGAGATTTATATACACACACACAGAGAACATGAAACAGGACAGTCTATACGTAAAAGAATGAATGGACACAAATCAGACGTCAAGAATTATAACATTCAAAAACCAGTTGGAGAACACTTCAATCTCTCTGGTCACTCGATCACAGACCTAAGAGTGGCTATACTTCAACAAAAAAGCTTCAAAAACAGACTCCAAGGAGAGACTGCTGAATTGGAATTAATTTGCAAACTGGATACAATTAACTTAGGCTTGAATAGAGACTGGGAATGGATGAGTCATTACACAAAGTAAAACTATTTCCCCATGGTATTTCTCCCTCCCACCCCACCCCCCACTGTTCCTCTGATATTCTTGTTAACTGCTGGAATTAGCCTACCTGCTTGTCACCATGAAAGGTTTTCCTCCTTCCCCCCCCTGCTGTTGGTGATGGCTTATCTTAAGTGATCACTCTCCTTACAGTGTGTATGATAAACCCATTGTTTCATGTTCTCTGTGTGTGTGTATATAAATCTCTCCTCTGTTTTTTCCACCAAATGCATCCGATGAAGTGAGCTGTAGCTCACGAAAGCTTATGCTCTAATAAATTTGTTAGTCTCTAAGGTGCCACAAGTACTCCTTTTCTTTTTGTAATATGTAAGAGTTCTGAAGGGTTACTAGAAGAAACTACTTTGCAAAGATTATTATAACAAACTTTTAAAGTACTATATTTAAAAAAGTCAAAGAGAATTTTCTAGATATTGTGCATGTTTATACTGATTCAAAAGAGCTCTTTACATACTCTTAAACATTGTGGAACAGAAAACTGGAAAATAAAAAAAATGGACTGAAGGGAAAAATAAAGCTTCAGAGATCGGAGGTATCTATACCCAAGAGAGAGGGTCATAGGTAACTGAAACAAACCATAAGGAAATGAGTCAATGGAGAAGTGGCAAGCCCCAATATCTTACAAACAAATCCTTTAAAGGAATATTCTCCATCTTCCATGTACTCCATGAGAAAATGAATAAAAAACCTTAAAAATAATGCATTTTACAACAAAATAAACTTGCTCTGAAATAAAGAACAAATACTCATTAACACAGTGCAAAAGAGAAATTATGAAGAAATGAATACAGAAAGAATGAAAAATCTAACATAGAAGATGACTCACTGCAATTCAAGAAATCCATTACAGAAACAGGGAAATACTGAGACCAGATGCACAAAGAAGCTTCCATACAAAGTAAAGAACAGCAATGAGTCCAAGATCTGGAAAGCATCCTTCAGCCCAGCACCAAAGGCAAGAAGATGCAGCCATTAAACGGTGGGTTAAAAAACATGTTAAGATGTTAAGCAAATTCATTTGCATGGCTTCATCAGGTAACTGAATTAAAAACTCTCCCACAGTACTGAATTTCAAAAGACTAGCCAGAATAATTTACCTTTGACTCATTAAAGATAAACAAAACAGGTTATAAATGACATACAGGATTCACCTGGCTTTAAATTTCCAAGTTGTGAAGAATTATCTATTACTTTGGGATTTAATTAACTTCTGTTTTAACTTTTCTAGAGAGGAGCAGCCCCTACAAGATTACTCTCTTGTAGAAAGTGTTATTTTTTGCTGAGAGCTAAAGAAATCATAATTGAACTGAGCACATTGTTTTATCACTTGTTTTGCTTTGTTCCTTTTTTTTTTGTAGAATGAATTTATAACTGAGTTTTCTTTCTTGTCTAAGTCATTGTGTCCCCTGAAATATGGAAAGAACCTTTATATGACAAATATCAGGGTCATCTCTCTCTGAACTTATCAGAAACAGTTAATGATGAGCCTACTTGTTTGTTTCACTAAATGTAGTGATTTGGGGGATAAACAATTTGGGGGGCTC
Source organism: Dermochelys coriacea (assembly GCF_009764565.3). Classification (NCBI taxonomy): domain Eukaryota; kingdom Metazoa; phylum Chordata; order Testudines; family Dermochelyidae; genus Dermochelys; species Dermochelys coriacea. Next base: position 188,091,185 of record NC_050068.2, on the reverse strand, counting down.
AACACCCTAACTCAGGAATAAAATACCACAGCAGTATATGCATCTTAAATACATTTTGATTTACAAGGCACAATGCTAGCAGTGATCCAGATCAATAATGTACAAGCTTCTTTGTCCAAGGTATAGAATTTTCAACATTGCAAGTCAGGACAAGCATTGGCTTGGGAGGAAGCTGAAGGCACTTTGTTTTGTTATTTTGCTGCTGAGCTGTTTCAAAGAGAGAAGTGATAGACTACTTCACACACAGAACATTTGAGATGATAATCTCTTCAACCAAGACTGTGATTTGACACTCATTGGGTGAAGCATAATAGTTACTTCAGTGAACTCGCGTTGAAAAGCAACACAAATTGCTGCATGAGTTTGAAAAGTAGACACCAAATAATAATCAACCATATGTTGTATGTTAAAAGAGTTTTTGCTCACAGTTTGAGGGGCACATAGAGAAAAGTATAATAGCAAAAGACGAGGATGGCTATCATCACAATAGTATTTGCTGGCATGTTATCCTCTAGATAGTCCCTGTTCATCTCAGGCTGCTGCTTCTTTGTTGCATATAACAGCTGGATGAGTTGATCTTACCTTAAAAATAATTGTATTGGGATCAAATTCTACCCTTAAATACATGTACACAATTGTCATTTTCATCAAGGGATTTACATGTCTATCTCTAGGGAAAAATTAGGTTTATATTGTGTTAATGTTTTATACTGTGTATTTTTAAAGCACATGTTTAATGAATTTTCCTATACGCCTTCTATTATCAGCATAATAGCTTGATAGGTTTTGTTTGCTTGCTTCTTGCTTGCATTGCCCTGTGCAAGGTAAAAGTATCATGGAGTCATGGCTGAGGCCTGGTCTACACTAGGGTGGGAGATCAATCTAAGTTACGCAACTTCAGCTATGTGAAAACATAGCAGAAGGCAACATACTGCGCCTCTCGCTCCGGTGGAGTACTGGAGTCGACAGGAGAGCGCTTGGCGGTCGATTTATCGCGTCTTCACTAGACGCGATAAATCGACCCCTGCTGGATCAATCGCTCTGGAGGTAAGTGTAGACATGCCCTGAGATTTCATAGATAAAGGTTTAAGATAGTTTCCTTTCTAAACCCACTTTTGATCACCCTGCTTCACACAATTTTAAAAAGTCTAGTTGCAGCATGACATTTTGCATGCTTTTCATATATCAGAGGAGACTACATTTTTGAAGTGTGGAGAATAATTCTTTACAGGCAGAGAAATGGACTCTGGATGTGACCTAACAGGTCTTTTCACAGTATTTATATAGATATAGATATTTAGATATAGATAGATAAATATAGAGAGAGAGAGAGCTTCCTTTCTCCGGGGAGGGGGAGGGAGGAAGGGGAACAACTCCACTGGGTTTTGCTTTGTTTTTATTCTGGGGTTTGTTGATTATTTTTACTCTTTTAATGTCACTAAAGTATTTACATGAAAAGTAAACATACTTGAAAGTTTGTTACTAGAAACAGATTCTTATTTCAGTCTGATAATGAGAAACTTTCTTTCCAAAGTTAAAAAGGGAAAGTGATAAAAAAAATGTTATTTCTACTAGGCCAATTAATGGAGGAAAACAAACTTACAGATCTGTCACGAAGCCTAGGAGGGAGATATGATGGGTAGAATCATGAATGACTGAGGGGAATATGGATGGAATTAACTGCCATTGGATATTGGAGAGATGGGTGGGTAACGTTATGAATTATTAAGAGGCTTATTTAGTAGAATCTTACATTCGATGGAAAGTGAGTAGAAAATCTGAAAATGCAGTTTTTTGTAGAGCTGGCCTGCTCATCTTAGTTTTAGTTTTCAGGGTGTTCAATTCATAATGTGGTTGTTTCTGATTTTCACAATAGTATATGTGAAAGCTGCTGATCAATACCACAAACAGTTTATTATTGGTTAACATACCTAAATTGATTAGACTGAAATAATGAAAACAGATCATTTTTCTGGGGTAAATTGAATAGGAGTTGTTAAATAGCAAGATAAATAATTCAGTCATATTTCAAAAACTGCAGAAAATCAGTTTCTTGATGATTAATTAAAGTTGAAGAGTAGAACATTTCAAAAGACTCTGTCCTTCTGTTCAGCCAGCTCACGATCGGTAGAGTCTGATTTTAGCACATAAGGATTTGGTTCAGTCAAAACTTCGCAATAATCTAGGGCCTACATTTTCAATAGTGACTAGTGATTTTGTGTTCCTAAATTTTTGGTTATTCAATCTGGGACAATTTAAAGGGCCCTGATTTTCAGAGAGAGGATACTCAGTGCTTTCTGAAAAACAGGCATTTTTAAGGTATTTGGTGATGTTGGATGCCCAATTTGGGTCATATTTGAAAATACCTACTCACTAAAAGAAAGAAGTTGACAAAAGTGCTGTTGGTATATAGGGGAGTAGTAGGCCCAACTAGTTAGCAAAGTGAGTTCTCAATTGCGTTTGTGTGTTACTTACAGAACTGCAAGCTTTTCATGTGGATGATATTTATGCCATTATGGCTGAGGAGTAAATATGCTTATGAAATAAAACACATAGTATGTGTTATGTTTTATATAATAACTTCTTTGTTGTGTTTCCCCTGCTCTCATTTTTTACAGTTGTTTTCCCTTCATCCCTCTCCCTAGAAAAAAGAATGTTTTATATTTTGGGATGAAGAAAATATCACAATCCTGATTCCTGCTTTCCCAATACAGTCCAGAAAAAAAAAATCTTGTCTATTCTATACACCAAACACGTAATGGGTTGACACTGTACTGTACTCCATTCACCCAATGGTCAGAGAACCCACCTTGTATATACAGGGCAAGTCAAATTTTGCTGCATTCATCATATATAATGGGCTGCAAAACTCCAGTGACCATATACTTCCTCTCTATACTGGCCTGAACTCTCCTTGTACCAGGGAAAGGGCAGCTATAAGTTAAAGACCTTAATGCTATAATTAGTATCCACAATATGAGAGGATTGGTGTGTTTAAAGGATAGAGTTCACATTGCATATGGAACATTAATTGTGAGTTTTCTCACTTTCAAAAGTGCTTTAGACAACTCTAATCTAATAACATTTTTCTAAATGAATGTTTAATTTATTTACAAATACATTTTATCTTGCGAATTTTACTGCATTTGAGTTTTGTGCAACATATTTCTTACACTATCTTTTTTTCTGCAAGTCAGTAAATGGGTAAAATCTTAAAAAACTATACACAGTTTATTCTAGAACCAAAAATATAATCCCCAATATTTGACTATGATCTAGAAATGTAGATTCACTTGTGTTCTAGTCAGAGGGAGAAAAAATGCATAAAATGAGTGTATTACAATATCCTTGGTCATTCTACAGATGACATAATCTCAGTTACCTACTAAAATGTATTAGGTTGGTTTTGGGGCGGGGGTAAAATTTTGCTAACAAAAATAGGAATTGGTTGAATTTTTAAATTAACTTATTTTGACCCAAAGATAAATTTGACCCAATTTATAAATTAAACATAAAATTTACTTATTTATTATGAAGAAATCTGGTGAATTCAATTCAGATTACTCTTAATTTATAGTTTATCTCTTACATTTTGTTCTGCATCTGAAACGATGCCCTTAGTGATATCAGTGCAACCCTACTGCCTTCAGATTATGTGCTTGTGACAGCGTCAATACATTTATACAGGTACAATTGATTTGAATGTAACAATTCTATTTATGTAGCTGAAGAAGGGACAGAATCTAGCACTTCTGTTAATTTTGTTGGTTGTGTAGTACTAACAAGAATTAAAAAAATAAAATCTATTTTTTGTCAATAAAGTCAGCAGGTATAACTGGGAGCAGATCTTTCAAATAAGGTGTTCCCATTTTTCAGTCACTTCTCAAAAGTACACCCACACTTTAACAATGAAATTACTGATATGTACTTTCAACATTAACTCCAGGTTATTGAGTTGGGCTGAGAATTTCCATCTGTCATGCTCGTCTGCCTAGAGGTCACTGCTTGTCAGTATCCTAAGAAAGTAAAGTCAAAAAGTGATAAACAGTGTGCTTTCTCTTTAACCCTTAGTTACCTTTTTCCCTTTCAGCGCCCTCCTTGATAGGTATGGTAAGGAAGGACTGGGCTTCCCAAAACAGCATTGCCCTCTCATGGCAAGAGCCTGACTTTCCCAATGGAGCCATTCTGGACTACGAGATCAAGTACTATGAGAAAGTAGGTCTTGCTTAGATCATCAACTAAATAACACTCTACAGAGCAGCCTGTTACATATTGAAATATGTGTACATTTTTTAACTTGTAAACTTGTTCTCACTTTACCCCACATACAATCATTAGGTTTAAGTGTTAATTTTTTTTTGTACTGATCTATTTATGTTTTAATTTGTCTTGTTTTATGTCAGATTTGAGTACAGTAGACGAAAACAGATATACACATCTCATGGTGTCACATTAGTGAGGTTTATAAACAATGTTAAATATGTTGCCCCTTTGATGTGTTTTGATGTCTGCCATGATATTGTTGATATAATACAATTCTGATAAATGTCATTGTGATTACATTTTTTGTGGTCTGATTTAGCAACAACCTGAGGCCAAATTACACAGTACACATTTCTAGCTACGGGATTAGCAAAGAACAGAGAATATTAAACTAAATAAAATGGCATTGTTTTTAAGATTAGAAAGAGAAATAAGAACCACATAGGAAACAAATATTCATATTACAAGTCTGGACCCAAAATCTTCAAGCCCATTTGGGCAAAGGTGCACACACACTTCCCTCACTCCAGATGTAGATGTGCACACATGTAAACACAAACTGGGGTCGCTTTTGCTCTCATCCATTCTGTGCACATTTGCACACCCCAGTTTGAAGAGTAAGTCTTGCTACAGAATAAACATTTGTGGTAATTGGTACCTTCATGCTTTGAGACATATCCAGGAGTTTTCAGGTATCTGCATCTCAACCTGCCAAACTAAGGAGATAATAGTATTTCCTTTTCCCTTTCTAAGAAGCACAAAGCAATGAATGGAAAGAAGAAAAGAGCCCTGAGGAGGAAGACATAAAGCAGAGACAGGAAAAGGGAGTTATGTTTTTACTTTGTAAATATGTGGGCTTATTGTTTTTCAGCCTGAGAAGTTCTGAGTCTGCAGTTCTGTGCACAGTTATGCTGTTTTATTAAAGCTAGAATTGAGAAAAGCCCAACAATTGAAATTACTCAAATTGAAAAACAAGTTACACTGTTTATCTTATTTGGTAAACAAACAAATGAGGCCTGGAAAATCCACAGATTCCAGGGATCCTCAAGGATCTATTCCATAACTTTTCCCATGTTGCTTCCCTGTTATGACTTGATCTGGCACTTGTTTTATTTATCAACAATAAAAAAATCTGACTGTAAATACTGTACTCTATTAAGAGATTAATTCAACTGCAGGAAACATTTTGGCTCATTCCAGAGATCTGCCCATCAAAGTTTTAGAAAGGATATTAAGTTTTAAGCATTATAGTTGCACAAACTCATTGGTAGATTATACTCTGAAGACAATACAGTGTCACTGAGCAACTTGGCATAGGATTTCTCTTTAATAGTGTCAACAGGGCACTAAAATCTAGCACAGCCTAAGGAAGTTGACCTTTGCACAGTAGAGTCACATGCATCATAGTCTTCATAGAATCATAGACTTTAAGGTCAGAAGGGACCATTATGATCATTTAGTCTGATCTCCTGCACAACTCAGGCCACAGAATCTCACCCACCCACTCCTTAACGAACCCCTAACCTATGTCTGAGCTATTGAAGTCCTCAAATCATGGTTTAAAGATTTCAAGGTATATATACCTCAAACAAATCCTGTCCAACTCCATATAGAAAGCACCATTTTCTCTTCTAGTCCTTTATAATGCATCAGAGTTATTTTTCTACTGTAAGCAATTCTTTCTCTTACACATGGCGGGGGGAGGAGGATTCATTGTTGGCATAAGCACGTGCTTCTCCCAGTGGTTATTTTGCCCTTAGTGCCTTGTGATAGTCACTCACTATACTGAATCAATAATTTTTTAACAAAGCACCTTTTGTCAATAGCCTATAGGAGAACACTCTTTTGGCAGTACTAATTAGAAGGCAAAGTGGGAGACAAGCATGGGCAGCAACAACTGTAGGAAGATTATTTAGGGAGAAAAAAGATATATGTTACAACTTCCTCTGAAACGTCAGGCATGTACCCCTCTTGCAGGCCAGATTCTGGAAAGATAGACCAGAATCATGTGCTATACTGTGATACTGATATAGGAAATTTGATTTTATGCCATTTTAATGTGTTTGATGTAGCCATATTAATGTTTTTATATAACACCGTTGAAATGTTATTTATATAGCACCTTTGGAGTACATTAGGCTTTGCAGACATGATAACGAATGGGTATAATGGCCAAATACAAAGCAAAATTGTACGCTGAAATGAAGAGGAAAGCTCCTATGCCAAAACCAGCAAATACAAGTGTGGCCTTTACAAAAATGTATTTGTCTTCACCCTGAAACTCCACAGAGTACAGTTACTAAAACCCCAGAAGAGTGATATTACAGTAAAAGCTGTGTTATCCAGCACTTTATCAACTGGAAAGCTCTATTAACTGACATTTCTGATAACTCCTAATACAAATCTTCAATCTAGTAACCGGGACTAGTATTCTGCCCAGGAGGTTTTGCAATTGTACATTCTGCACTCTACTTTTATGCAAAAGAGGAAGAAGTCAAGTAAGCAAGTTGATATCAGGGATTTATTCAAAAAATAAAGCAGCTTCCAGGGTTTGTCATAGGGTCATTACAGATTCAGCCCACCCTCCTACACCTTCTTCATCTACAATAATAATTGATGTTGACAATGATGACTCTGAAGTACTACAAGATCCTGAAGTGCCTTCTGAATCACCAAAAAAAGATTAAATTATGTTCAGTATAGTTTTAGTGTTAAGTGTATTTGTAGCAATCTGGGTGTACACCATACGCTGCTCATAATGATATGTCGTGTCATAAGATAACCTACTGTATAGAAAACTTTAATTGTATACACCTAAGTGTTTCAAGAAACCAACCACTCTGCAGTGCACTACTACTACTGGATTAGTGCATACCTGTATACTGTACGACTGTATTTTATACTTTATTCATTTTATTGTATTCTAATTCTTTGAAAATTAGTATTCCATTTGTAAAGTATAACTCTCAGTTAACCGGAATATTTGATTAACCCACACCCATTCCCCACACACTCCCCCAACATGCTGGATAACAAAGTTTTTTACTGTAGAAGGAATGTCTAGAATCACAGAAGCTTCTCAGAAACATTTGGTGGTGGAAATATCAGCAGTCAAGTTCTCTGTGGCCACTACAAGCCTGAAATGGGACTGTTGTCATAAACGTGCAGAGACTATGAAGATCTGACATAGCAATGTGAATGATGTTACCGCACAGACATCCTTGTATTGTGAACTTTGAAAATTGTGGCCAGCATTCTAATTTATGCCTAATTGGAGTTCCAAAAAGAGTTTGGTTATGGTATCTTACTGCCCAGTTTACTGTGAGTCTCTCTTAAGAGGAAAGACACAGTTCTAAGGCCTCAAAATAAGCCTGTCCATCAAACCTAAACTCAAGACAGCTGAGAAGTTCTGTACAATAAATGTGAAGTTTTCACTATGCAAGGAAAAGAAAAGTCTTCAGAGGCAATAAAAATGCATATAGTGATCCATAATTCCCAACCAATCTTCATTTGCCCGAGATATTGCTATAAAGACTACCGCAATAAGAATGGAACAGATATTGCAGAGTATTCTTAGATTTTTTTCCTGTATGGTATCCCATTTGCCTCCCATTCATATTAGAGGGAAGACTGGGTTTTTCCCCCACAGACATTGCAGAACTGAGTGCCTCCATCGAACACTCCATTATTTGAAAGCAGCCTATCTAGAATCTGAGTTCATCTGAATAATACAATGTGTGACAATAGTTTAACTCTGTGAAACTCTGAGGATTTCAGCAGAATTATTGGATTATATTTAATCCTTTTAAAAGTAATAGTTTGTGTTCCCTGGAGCTTTCTTTGGTGATTTGTGGGAACGGGCCAGAGAGACATTCTAGACCTCTATAGGGCGTTCTGCATTCATTTAACTGTAGCCACCAGGACTTCCTCATCCCATGAACAAAACTTCTTGTCCCTCACATGTTTCTAATATTGCTCAGAAGATATGGGAAGCTTTAGTACTGGGATCACAATGAAATTTTTGGCCTGTTGAGGCCAAACTAGCATGTGGTCCAGGGTTTTCACCTCCTCACAGCCTCCGGGAGGCACAACTGGGGTGAAAACAGAAAAATATAGAAGTTCACATAATGCTATTAAGATCACTGACGTGTTGCAACTAGCTGCCATTGCCCAGTGCTGGTAGAGACTAAAAGAGCCAGTTCCTAGAGGTAAATGACATCTGGGACTCTGCTGTTGGACCTTTTTGAGAATTCAGCTTTATAGAGGGAGCAGGAACAAACCATCCCGATGTGCAGAAAGAATAGCAAATATGGCAGGCGACCAGCTTGGCTTAACAGTGAAATCTTCAGTGAGCTTAAACACAAAAAGGAAACTTACAAGAAGGGAAACTTGGACAGATGACTAGGGAGGAATATAAAAATATTGCTTGAGCATGCAGGGGTGTAATCAGAATGCCAAAGTACAATTGGAGTTGCAGCTAGCAAGGGATGTGAAGGATAACAGAAGGGTTTCTACAGGTATGTTAGCAGCAAGAAAAAGATCAGGGAAAGTGTGGGACCCTTATTGAATAAGGGAGGCAACCTAATGACCGATGATATGGAAAAAGCTTTAGTACTCAATGCTTTTTTTGCCTTGGCCTTCACAGGAAATGTCAGCTCCCAGACTGCTGCACTGGTCAGCACAGTATGGGAAGGAGGTGAGCAGCCCTCAGTGGTGAAAGAACAGGTTAAGGACTATTTAGAAAAGCTGGACATGCACAAGTCCATGGGTCCAGATCTAATGCATCCAAGGGTGCTGAGGGAGTTGGCTGATGTGATTGCAGAGCCATTGACCATTATCTTAAAACTTGTAGTGATCGGGAGAAGTCTTGGACAATTGGAAAAAGGCAAATATAGTGCCCATCTTTAAAAAAGGGAAGAAGGAGAATCCAGGAAACTACAGACCAGTCAGCCTCACCTTTGTGCCTGGAAAAATCATGGAGCACGTCCTCAAGAAATCCATTTTGAAGCATTTGTAGGAGAGGAAGGTGATCAGGAACAGTCAACATGGATTCACCAAGGGCAAGTCATGCCTGACTAATCTAATTCCCTTCTATGTTGAGATAACTGGCTCTGTGGATATGGGGAAAGCGGTGGACATGATATACCTTGACTTTAGCAAAGTTTTTGATACAGTCTCCCACAGTATTCTTTCCAGCAAGTTAAAGAAGTATGGATTGGATGAATGGACTATAAGGTGGATAGAGAGCTGGCTAGATCATTGGGCTCAATGGGTAGTGATCAACAGCTTGATGTCTAGTTGGCAGCCGGTATCAAGTGGAGTGCCCCAGGGGTCAGTCTTGGGGCTGGTTTTGTTCAACATCTTCATTGATGATCTGGAGGATGGGATGGATTGCACCCTCAGAAAGTTTGCAGATGACACTAAGTTGGGGGGAGAGGTAGATACACTGGAGGTTAGGGATAGGGTCCAGAGTAACCTAGACAAATTGGAGGATTGAGCCAAAAGAAATCTGATGAGGTTCAACAAGGACAAGTGCAGAGTCCTGCACTTAGAATGGAAGAATCCCATGCACTGCTACAGGCTGGGGACCGACTGGCTAAGTGGCAGTTCTGCAGAAAAGGACCTGGAGATTACAGTGGATGAGAAGCTGGATATGAGTCAACAGTGTGCCCTTGTTGCCAAGAAGGTAACGGCATACTGGGCTGCATTAGTAGGAACATTGCCAGCAGATCGAGGGAAGTGATTATTCCCCTTAATTCGATACTGGTGAGGCCACATCTGGAGTACTGCATCCAGTTTTGGGCCGCCCACTACAGAAAAGATGTGGGCAAATTGGAGAGAGTCCAGCAGAGGGCAACGAAAATGATTAGGGGGCTGGGGCACATAATTTACGAGGAGAAGATGAGGGAACTGGTCTTATTTAGTCTGCAGAAGAGAAGAGTGAGGGGGGATTTGATAGCAGCCTTCAACTACCTAAAATGGGGTTCCAAAGAGGATGGAGCTCGGCTGTTCTCAGTGGTGGCAGATGAGTAATTGTTTCAAGTTGCTCAAGTGGGGGAAGTCTAGGTTGGATATTTGGAAAAACTATTTCACTAGGAAGATGGTGAAGCACTGGAATGGGTTACCTAGGGAGGTGGTAGAATCTCCATCCTTAGAGGTTTTTAAGGCTCAGATTGACACAGCCCTGGCTGGGATGATTTAGTTGGTCCTGCTTTGAGCAGGTGGTTGGACAAGATGACCGCCTGAGGTCTCTTCCAACCCTAAGCTTCTATGATTCTATGACCTCATGCTCAGGGCAGAGACCTGGCATATTGGCAAACTCTGGGTCTCCACACAGGCTTGTGCCCTCTTATCACTCAACCCCCTCTCCCCCCTTATATGTTGGGAGTTCTGGGGAGAGAAGTTTTCACAACTGAGCTAAGTCTCTGGGGTAGACAGGGCAGTTATTGTTTGGTTCTAAAGCTCTGTAACCCTTGCTGGAACCTGGCATGTGAGAGCAGGGGGTGAGCATTATAGTGCCCCTCCCCAATGTATAACTGATAAAGTGCCAATTAAACCCATCCCATGTGTCTGTCCTTCATTTGGCTGCTTGTCCTGGTCAAAGGATTATAATGTTTGGGTCAGTCTGGCAGAGGGAAAAAAATCTGAAAATCTCATTCCAAGCTTCCATTACTATGTGATAGAAAATTTTCCTTTGCTTGAATACTTCTGTGCTATTATCAGCTACAGAATATCATGCACTTGAAATAACATTGTATCTTGAAACCTGGCAAATTCACATATCTTATTTCTAGTAGATGATGAATCATTCCAAAAACTGTCCATTTAGCAACATTTGTCACCTTAGATGATAAGTGAATCTGCACAAGCAGTCCATTAAATGTTTGATGCTAGAAATCCAAGAGGTATTCTGCAAAGAAGTTCTTGATATCCCCTGCTTCACTGTCCTCAGAGGTACTAGACATTTGCAAATTAAATCTTTTAGTATGATATGCCTGATATCTGTCCATATGATTCCATAATGATTTAACATTGGGTATTGCCCACATATTCAGGGTCTTCCTGATCACCATATTTGGGGTCGGGAAGGAATTTTTCCCCCAGGTCAGATTGGCAGAGACCCGGTGGATGTTTTGCCTTCCTCAGCAGCATGAGGCAATTAAAGAGAACTAAAGTAAATGGTGGATTCTCTGTAACTTGATGTCTACACTCTACCATTCTTTCGAATTGAATATTGTGGGGTTATAGAATTTAATAAATAAAAGAGAGGGAGTCATTGAGTAGTATGAACCGGGGAAAATTAGTTTTCATGTGAGATTTTGAGGACAGATGAAGAGCTGTTACTTTATAACTACTTTTTATTAAGCTGATGAAGTGGAGAGATATAGCAAAGCATCAGGTTTAAGGAATTTTGAGGGCAATATGACCTTGCTAATTTTCCCATCAGCCTAAAGTTGTATTGACTTTACTCACATAAGAAATGATGCTCAACTTCAAAATCAAATATTTAAACAAACTTTTCCATTTCTTTGAATCATGTGATTTCAAATGAATAAACCTGAATGGGGACAATAACATTCCTAAGATCAGCTCAAGGTAAATCATTTTTGTAGGAGCAATGTGAAGTTTTAAAAACTTAAAATGGGTATTTTTTTAAATATCAGTCGGCAATCAATATTAAATATCAGGATTAGTTACAAATGAACAAGTGGAAAATTGTTAATGCGTCAGGAGGTTTCTTCCAAAGTGCCTGCATACAAGTGTGTTATGCAGAATATAAACCACTTTGAAAAGTGTGTTTACATATTATTGTCCATAAATACTTCTATTACAGGAATTTTCTGTTAAATTCCGAGGATATGAACACTCAGAATGTGTGCTCAACATTCTTTAAAAGTCATAGTGTGTGTGCACAATAGATTATGTATTCTAAATCCTAAGTCTAGGAAAGCTGCATGCTACATGAATATACATGGGCTTCTAAATTGCTATTTTATGACTTGCCACTTTTCCAAATCCATAGTAAAGAATAGATTGTACAGTTTTAGGCACAGCTCTGCACTGGAAATGTTGTAGAGCTGCACCATGGAGACATTCTGCCTCAGAGAGCAAGAATGCCTCCCAGAGCTCCACAGTACTTTTGGGAATACAGCTTACTCTCCCCCATATGGCCTGACAGTTTTCCTCCCCTCCATTTTTGGGGCACCATGTGCTCTCTTGGGGAAGTAAGAAGGGATAGGTCTCTGCAAATCACTTGAGTGCAGAGAGTACAGTTCTGCCCACCCATTAGGTGTGTGACGTTCCAAGTCCTTCCTGCTCTCACACACACACTCTACACCTACGTGAGGCACAGCCAGAATTTTACCTAAATACTTTTCAAAACACTTTATAAATGTAGTCAGTAGATAAAGAAGCTCTCTTTGTGCTGGGAGAGCAGCTGAGCCCTGATTAGGGGGTGGGGCTTCTAACTAGAGGTCCTATAAAGGTAGCCAGCCAGCCAGTCAGGCAGCGGCACAGACAGCTGCAGCGGCACAGGAGCTAGCAAACAGAGCTGTAAACAGGGGAGTTTGAGTGGGAGTTTATAAGGGCAGTTTGTATTGTGGTGCTTGTTTGGGGTTTGCTTTTGCTGGGGGGGTGTGGTCTTTTTGGTGTGGCTTGTGTTTCCCAGACTAACAGGACTTAGGTGGGAAGGCGATGACAGATACGGAGGCAGCTGTGGGAGTGACTCCTGTAGTGAAAGACACATTGAAGATGACTGGATGTGGAAGCTGTGGTATGTACATGATCCTGGAGGGGGGACCCGGTAAGAGATTTTTTTCTGCATGAAATGCTGTCTGATAGAGCCAATGGAAGAAAAGATCCGAGGTTTGGAGATGCAGGTGGAAAAAGTCTTGTTGAGTTTAGGAAGGGGTTTGAGCAGATGATGGAGGAAAGACATGAGGTATCTGAAGGGAAAAGCTCAGACTCACAGATGGAAGCAGGGCTGGGGAATTCTGAGGGGAGACTGGGTGAGGAAAGTGGTCAGTGGAAGCATGTGACTAAAAGAACCAGGCAGAGGAAAAGACGGGCTAGTGAAGGAGAAATAGAGCTTAGGAACAGGTTTGCAGAGTTGGAAAATGAAGAAGGGGCTCAGCAGGTACTTGTTGAAGGTGGAAAGGTAAGGAAGAAGAGAAGAGAGGCTAGTCCTATAGGAAAAGCGGAAGAGTCAAGGGAGACTACACCAAATATGAGCCCCAGGAGAATACAGGATGGGTTGAAGAGGATTATAAGGGAAAATAGGAATGGAAAGAACTTGCAGCCAGAGGAAACAGGAGAGAGACTGGAGAATAGCACTGTCACCAGTAAAAGGCAGGTCTATGTGATCGGGGACACTTTATTGAGAAGAATAGACAGGCCTGTAACTAGAGCTGATCCAGAGAATAGAAGGGTGTGCTGTCTTCCGGGTGCTAAGATACGGGATGTAGACCTGAGGTTGAAAAGGATCCTAAAGGGAGTGGGAAAGAATCCCCTAATTATCCTTCATGTGGGAACAAATGATACGGCTAGATTCTCGCTGGAAAGTATTAAGGGAGACTATGCTAGGCTGGGGTGAACGCTTAAGGAAATTGAGGCTCAAGTGATCTTTAGTGGGATCCTTCCTGTTCCTAGAGAAGGGCAACAAAGGTGTGACAAGATTATGACTGTCAACAGATGGCTTAGGCAGTGGTGCTATAAGGAGGGCTTTGGGATGTATGGCCACTGGGAGGCATTCACAGACAGAGGACAGTTCTCTCGGGATGGACTTCATCTGAGTAGGGAAGGAAATAGACTTCTAGGATCGAGGCTGGCACAACTGATAAAGAGAGCTTTAAACTAGGAATTAGGGGGAGATGGTTGGGAGATGTCCAGGTAATCTCCACGCCAGATTTTAGCATTGAGAGGGAAGAAGACGAAGTAAGAAAGGATCCAGCCGTGGGTAGGAGAATATATAAGGAGCGAGGGCGGTGTGGATACTAGTCTAGTAGGTTATACTGGCTGTAGAATGACTGTGCCTAATAGGGTACAAAATGTGAGCGAGGCCAAACAGCAAAAATTAAGATGTTTGTACACCAATGCGAGGAGCCTAGGTAACAAAATGGAGGAACTAGAGCTACTGGTGCAGGAAGTGAAACCAGATATTATAGGGATAACAGACACATGGTGGAATAGTAGTCATGCCTGGACTACAGGTATTGAAAGGTATGTGCTCTTTAGGAAAGACAGAAACAAAGGTAAAGGTGGTGGAGTAGCATTGTATATCAATGATGAGGTAGAATGTAAAGAAATAAGAAGCGATGCAATGGATAAGACAGAGTCTGTCTGGGCAAAAATTACATTGGGGAAGATAACTAGTAAGGCCTCTCCTACGATAATTCTTGGGGTGTGCTATAACCTCCGGGATCTAATTTGGATATGGATAGAGCCCTTTTTAATGTTTTTAATAAAGTAAATACTAATGGAAACTGCGTGATCATGGGAGACTTTAACTTCCCAGATATAGACTGGAGGACCAGTGCTAGTAATAATAATAGGGCTCAGATTTTCCTAGATGCGATAGCTGATGGATTCCTTCATCAAGTAGTTGCTGAACCGAGCCATTTTAGATTTAATTTTGGTGAGTAGCGAGGACCTCACAGAAGAAATGGTTGTAGGGGACAATCTTGGCTCAAGTGATCATGAGCTAATTCAGTTCAAACTAAATGGAAGGATTAACAAAAATAAATCTGCAACTAGAGTTTTTGATTTCAAAAGGGCTGACTTTCAAAAATTAAGGAAATTAGTTAGGGAAGTGGATTGGACTGAAGAACTTATGGATCTAAAGGTAGAGGAGGCCTGGGATTACTTTAAATCAAAGCTGCAGAAGCTATCGGAAGCCTGTATCCCAAGAAAGGGGAAAAAATTCATAGGAAGCAGTTGTAGACCAAGCTGGATGAGCAAGCATCTTAGAGAGGTGATTAAGAAGAAGCAGAAAGCATACAGGGAGTGGAAGATGGGAGAGATCAGCAAGGAAAGCTACCTAATTGAGGTCAGAACATGTAGGGATAAAGTGAGACAGGCTAAAAGTCGAGTAGAGTTGGACCTTGCAAAGGGAATGAAAACCAATAGTAAAAGGTTCTATAGCCATATAAATAAGAAGAAAACTAAGAAAGAAGTGGGGCCGCTAAACACTGAGGATGGAGTGGAGGTTAAAGATAATCTAGGAATAGCCCAATATCAAAACAAATACTTTGCCTCAGTCTTTAATAAGGCTAAAGAGGATCTTAGGGATAATGGTAGCATGACAAATGGGAATGAGGATATGGAGGTAGATATTACCATATCAGAGGTAGAAGCGAAACTCAAACAGCTTAATGGGACTAAATCGGGGGGCCCAGATAATCTTCATCCAAGAATATTAAAGGAATTGGCACCTGAAATTGCAAGCCCATTTGCAAGAATTTTTATTGAATCTGTAAACTCAGGAGTAGTACCGAATGATTGGAGAATTGCTAATACAGTTTCTATTTTTAAGAAAAGGAAAAAAGTGATCCGGGTAACTACAGGCCAGTTAGTTTGACATCTGTAGTATGCAAGGTCCTGGAAAAAATTTTGAAGGAGAAATTAGTTAAGGACATGGAAGTCAATGGTAAATGGGACAAAATACAACATGGTTTTACAAAAGGTAGATCATGCCAAACCAACCTAATCTCCTTTTTTGAAAAAGTAACAGATTTTTTAGATAAAGGAAATGCAGTGGATCTAATTTACCTCGATTTCAGTAAGGCATTTGATACCGTGCCACATGGGGAATTATTAGTTAAATTGGAGAAGATGGGGATCAATATGATCATCAAAAAGTGGATAAGGAATTGGTTAAAGGGGAGACTGCAACGGGTCCTACTGAAAGGAGAACTGTCAGGTTGGAGGGAGGTTACCAGTGGAGTTCCTCAGGGATCGGTTTTGGGACCAATCTTATTTAATCTTTTTATTACTGACCTTGGCACAAAACGTGGGAGTGTGCTAATAAAGTTTGCAGATGATACAAAGCTGGGAGGTATTGCCAATTCAGAGAAGGATCGGGATATTATACAGGAGGATCTGGATGACCTTGTAAACTGGAGTAATAGTAATAGGATGAAATTTAATAGTGAGAAGTGTAAGGTTATGCATTTAGGGATTAATAACAAGAATTTTAGTTATAAGTTAGGGATGCATCAATTAGAAGTAACGGAAGAGGAGACGGACCTTGGAGTATTGGTTGATCATAGGATGACTATGAGCTGCCAATGTGATATGGCTGTGAAAAAAGCTAATGCGGTTTTGGGATGCATCAGGAGAGGCATTTCCAGTAGGGATAAGGAGGTTTTAGTACCATTATACAAGGCACTGGTGAGACCTCACCTAGAATACTGTGTGCAGTTCTGGTCTCCCATGTTTAAAAAGGATGAATTCAAACTGGAGCAGGTACAGAGAAGGGCTACTAGGATGATCTGAGGAATGGAAAACTTGTCTTATGAAAGGAGACTTAAGGAGCTTGGCTTGTTTAGCCGAAGTAAAAGAAGGTTGAGGGGAGATATGATTGCTCTCTATAAATATATCAGAGGGATAAATACAGGAGAGGGAGAGGAATTATTTCAGCTCACCACCAAAGTGGACACAAGAACAAATGGGTATAAACTGGCCACCAGGAAGTTTAGACTTGAAATTAGACGAAGGTTTCTAACCATCAGAGGAGTGAAGTTTTGGAATAGCCTTCCAAGGGAAGCAGGGGGGGCAAAAGATCTATCCGGTTTTAAGATTCTACTCGATAAGTTTATGGAGGAGATGGCATGATGGGATAATGGGATTTTGGTAAGTAAATGATCTTTAAATATTCAGGGTAAATAGGACTAATCCCCTGAGATGGGATATTAGATGGATGGGATCTGAGTTATTACAGAAAATTCTTTCCTGGGTATCTGGCTGGCGAATCTTGCCCATATGCTCAGGGTTTAGCTGATTCCCATATTTGGGGTCGGGAAGGAATTTTCCTCCAGGGCAGATTGGAGAGGCCCTGGAGGTTTTTCGCCTTCCTCTGTAGCATGGGGCATGAGGGAGGCTTCTCTGCTCCTTGAAGTCGTTAAACCATGATTTAAGGACTTCAATAGCTCAGACATAGGTGAGGTTTTTCGTAGGAGTGGCTGGGTGAGATTCTGTGGCCTGCGCTGTGCAGGAGGTTGGACTAGATGATCAGAATGGTCCCTTCTGACCTTAGTATCTATGAATCTAAATTTCTGGTTTAAGGAGGTTGATGTTAGTAAGCTACAGTAATGTTATTCCCTTTTGTCCCATAGCCTCCTGCGATATCTACACCACATAATGTAGCTCACTTGTTTCTTTTCAAGTCTCTCATAGTAGTGAATAGTTTAACAATTAAAGTTTTTCAATCATTCTTTTACATAATTTGTGATTGAGTCAAAATGTTAGGCTTGTGCAGAGGCCACCATTTTGCAACTAATGCCATATTTCCCTTATCTACTAAGGTTGCCACCTCTGAGGTAGAAAAAACAGGACATCTGGGATGACCATGAACCTATAAAATTGGACAGCTGGTAGTGTGTACTGTGCACCCTGACAGATATTCCTCTTTTGAGGGACTATCCTTGAAAACAATAGATAGGTGGCAGGCAACTCTGTTACCTACCAGCAATTGCTTTCTGAATTCAGGTTATGACTTTATCTTAGATTTTAAAATGAGGAAGAATATACTTTTAAGCTTCCATTTAAAAATATATTTTATATCATAGCCACATGTGCTAGGCATTTCATAATAGACATAGGAAGACATGCACCCTACTCCAGTGAGCTTACTGTCTACAGGGAAATGGTGACAGTAATACAGATGTGCAATAGTTTGATTTACGTATGTGGCCATTATAATGGTTCAGTAAATGGTTTTTATGTATAATAAGTATGAAAGATATAGGCTAGTGAATATTATTTTTATTAAGAATGGGTAGCCAGTTCAGCAAAAAGGGTCAGGCCCGCACAAAGTTTTAGAGAGTAAACAATTTTCACATTATTTTTAAATTGTCTAAACTCTGCACTTCTGGAGTCTCAGTGCAACCAGAAGTGCCGACGTAGAGCATGTCTACATAGTGCAGCAATGCTCACTAGTGAGTTGTAAATTCTAATGCCCACTAATGTGTTGCAATCTATATAGACCCTGCTGGCATGTACCAAAAGTTCTCCAGTGCTTGTTCACTCTAATATGTCTACGTGGGCCAGTGAGTGTGCCACATGTTTTTGTGTTTTAGAATTCACATCTTACTGGTACACATTGTTGCATGCTGTGTAAGAGAACAATATTTCTGTTGAGGCCAGAAGCAGGAAATGTAATCTCATGAGATAACCCCGTTCTCGTGAGAGTTCGAGTGTTTTTGCAGAGCCAATAATTCTGAATAATTTGGATAAGTACATGAACTTTTGAACACTGATGTAAAATCAACCTCTAGACTTCCTGCAGTGGATGATAGTTCAAGGAATGGATCAGCATTCTCACCACAAGCTTCATGAATGTTCCTTGCTTTTTCAGCATAAGGAAGCACTTCAAAACCACTGGCAAATAAACCACACCTTGAGAATTTTAAAAATAATTACTGCAAATGTGCTTTGGGACATAAACCATTAAAACAAAATTGCCTAGCTGATTCTAGTATAGTGAGTGGTGTTTAGTAGACTTTTCAATTTCCCTAGTCTGCTGTTATTAATGTAGATCCCCAAGGGAAAAACTACAAGAGCTTAGATTCTCAAATGAGAAAAATCTAGGTCTCAGCACTGTTGCAAATGAGAGTGAATAATTGAGGCATCTCTGACCAGATATCATTTTTTGCCTTTGGGAAAAACCCAAAGACCTTACAGCAGCCATTATTAATGACACGGATATAATTACTATTAGGAGAAAAGGAAATCTAGCCTCTAAATATCAATTACATATAGGCCAGGGTTCTATCAGAGAGATTCTGCACTAGGCCTTCTCCATTAGTTGCCTTGGTTTGTCTGTCCTCCTAATGGGTTTCTTCATTTATTTAGAGCTAGCTTCTAAAACTTTGTATTTAATAATAAAGTGGTCCAGAGAGCTATTACTATTATCATTCCTGCTAAACCAAAGATCTCACCGAGAAATATTATGCTGTTTAAGCAATTCTAGTGGACATTATTTAAAGAAAACATCACTCAGTGCTTGCTTTTCTAGTGTTCCCTTCTGTAGTCAATACCTTTTTTTCTTTTTTTAACATGACATAAGCATTGCACAACAGTAAGACATAAATGTAAAAAAAAGTGCATTTAGTACTTTTGAGTGGGTAATCCAAAAAGTAATGAGGAGTAATCAGCTTTTTACATTTGATTGTTATTCCTGTGTGTTTACCTTCTATTGGCAGATTTAAAAATAACTATGACTCTTTGATCATAACTTTTCGTAAGTAAATAAAGATAATGAGCTGTTTTACATTTCATTTCTGGAACTTTACATTAAACCCAAGAGACTAGATATTCAAATGTTGTACATCTAAAAACCAGTTGTTAGCCACAAGCGTTTTTCACTTGTGATTTAGGCTTGAAAAGTATATGCAAAGACAGGTTACAAATCCATAAATACAGCATTACACAGCTAGTTCGGTACCTCAAAAATAGCAGATGATAGAAGTGGATTTCTAAGAAAAGTTGTGCTCAACTTCCATTCTATCCAAGCAATGTTAGAAGCCCATACTTAAGAAACAATAGTTTTCAAATAACTTAGTAACACAGCAAGAATAATATAGTTAACTACACTCATCAGCTGTTAGTGTGAAGAGTTAAGATAAATAGGCTAAAAAAATTAAAATATACAGCAGCCTAGTGTCTTTCAGATCACACTAAGGAACAAAATATAGATGAACATAAGATGAAAAAGACATTTGGATCTCTGTTAAAGATTTGACACAACAAATGCATAGAGGAGACTAACATAATCTTTTAAGCAACAGACTAATTGAACATACCAATTTAGACACTGTTGTATTGAGAACTAGTTTCTATTTGTTTTCCTTTTGACATACAGGTGCATTGGCTAGTCGTGGCAGGAACTCACCATCTTGAAAAATCAGGCCACTTATTTAAGTTCCTGAATATGGATTTAAGAGACTCATTCTGGATAGCCAAAAAATGGTAGTGTGTCAGTTCCAGGAAGTATAGAGTTAATTACATAATGGCACAGCTAATAAATAATGATTATATAGACAAGTATAATTTCTTTCCTTACAAATTAAATGCAGTGTTTGGAGACACCCATTATGTTGAAGTCTGCTAAGTAATTAACGTAGGAACTGAATAAGCTTACATAAAGTAAGAATTATCCTGAACCTTGACCAAAATCTTTATCCTTGAACATAAACCATTTTGAAGACCAAAGGTGGTTCACTGTTTTCATAAAACGCAAGCAGTTTGTTGCCCCCCAAATCCTCCTTCTCCTGAAACTATCATCATGCATTCATAGATAGAGGCCAGAAGGGGAAATTATGATCACCAAGTCTGATTTCCTGTATAACAGACAGTAGCATTTCACCCAGTAATTCCTATGAGCCCCATAACTTGTACTTATTTCCAGTTTTAATATTATGTCTTTGTCTAAACTAAAGCACATTCTAGTATGTTACCTTCTTCCTGTGTAGTTTCCTATAGATTTCATTCAAGTTGCCTCTTAACCTTCTGTCCCCACCCCAACTCCATCTTTCTTTTCAGTTCCACTGACCTAATCCAGCTCTCTTCACACAGGTAGCTCAATTTGTTTTGGTTTTTAAGTCCTCCCTTGTACCCTAAACCCAGTGACATCATTTTCCATTTCACTGTGCTTCTTTTTTTGGTTCATCTTCAAACCTCTCCAGTTTCATAGACCTAAATTCTGGATTTCTCCTAGGAGACCCCTTCTTTTTCTGATATCCAAGTAGGGCCATTTTAGTATCTTGGTATTGTAGAATCAGTTGCTACCATAAAAATCTCATAATTTCAAATTCTCGCCCACCATCATGTGTTCACAATGTGTTCTGATGTGCCAGTGACCTGAGGAAGTTTGGAGTTTTGGAATATGCTGACATTATGATGTAAAAGAACTGTAGGAACAAAGACCTGAAAATAAGACTCACTGGATCCAGTTGGTTAGAGCCAGCCCGAGGGCTAATTTATTCAGAGAACGAAAAGTGGGGATCAAATTTTGGGACGTGAAAAACACATGGTTTATTTGGAGTGAGGGAGGCACAAGATTGGGAAGCTGAGCAAGGTAAGACAAGATCTCAGAAGATAAACTGATAAACATCTTGACTTGTCCATACCAAATCAAGACTCTTAATTGTCTGTGGTGTGCCTGTTATTCTAATACTTACTGTCAAGAAACTAGAACCATTGCCATCCCAGGTATTTCCTCCCAGTTTTCCCCAGTTCTTCACTTCAGTGATTTTACTACTTCAGTAGATTGGACGTACTGTGAGAACAGTGGCAAGAGACCCCTGTTCTCCTGAATCTAGTTTTGCAGCCAGAAACTCTCCCTCGTATAGGACAAATTGTTATCATTTCACCCTATAATATTTATATCCCCAATAACAGACTAGGTAACTACATGAACCCAGGCCACATCTTAAATTAAGCAGTGATGCCAAAAGCAAATGTATTAAGCCAGAAGCCTGCTCTTTCATATCCAAAACAATCATACAGCAGACTGGGGATATAGGACTCAGAAAAGAAAGATGAGATCTTCCAGAGTGAGTCATTCCCTTTTCGATGTAACAAAATGAAACATTTTATAGCACAGTATATGTTTAAATAAAAGAATAGACCTGTTAAATTATTTTTGTTAGTGCAAGATTATGCATTAAATAAGGTTTCACCTTTAAAGGCTTGGTTTGGTTAACCAACTCAAGCAGTTAGGAAAGCTGCTGACTCAGTATAATTAAAGAACTTTCATGTAATTCTGTTATGATTATCTTTTTTTAAATAAAAAAGATAATGCTGTTGATTTAAAGAGACAGTGTATAGAAAACTCTCTCTTGTAAAGCTTTTATTTTATTTATTTATTTATTTATTTACTTATTTTAAAATGCATTGGTATTAATAGTTTCAAAGTGCCCTTTCTCAATGCTCTTGTCAGGGAGACTGAGTTAACAACCTATTATTATGTACTCCTCCCTGAGTTGTTACTAGCTTTATGGTCTTTTGCGGGAATACACCTGCTTCTCATAAAAACATTTATGTTGCTGCAGAAATTGATGCCTTCTGTATTTGCAGTGACCTTGTACAAACTACATTGATTTTAAACCTTGAGAGAAAAGGATTTCTCAATAAAATGATCATGTCTCCCTTTATACACTGCCACAAATACTAGTGTGGTATAGCATTGTAGTAGCCATGCTGCTGAACTAACAGTTAAGGAGGCACTTCCATTTTAAAAATCTGGTTTCATGTATGTATAAGTTTTCTAAAAACAATCACTTTTGAGTTTTATAAACACACAAAACCTTGGATTCCCTGCTTTAAAAGAAAAAAAAAACAGGGTTTGGTTTGGCTTTTTAGGGAGGAAGTTGCGGGGGATTGTTTTTTTAAATACATACTTAGCTAACTTTAAAATGGCTTATTTTTCAAGCTTCACACTTGCTTAATGGACTTACTCCTGTAAGGAGAAAAAATTCCTTTGAGATGTCTGAAGAAACATAATTTATCAATAATGAGCCAAATTTATCAGTGATGTAACTCTAGAGTCTACAGAGGAGTTATACCAGGGATGAATTTGGCCCTGTGAAGCTAACTGAATTAGACAATCATGCATTAGATATCTACTGTGTGTGATAATTTACTGGTTTGTAAACAATGTATTGAGATTTGTGTAGCTGGAGGTGTCTGCATAATGAAATGCATAAAATTGAATCTCTCAGGGTCCTCCCTGCATATTGGTCAGAATCTATCTCCCTGACTATATTTATTGGAATGATTGCATATTAAATTCAAACTTCAGTCATTCTAGGAATTTGTGCTATATACCCTACAAAGCATATAAACTTTGAAACCACCAGCAAGAACTCTGGAAGAAACTCTCTTAGTGCCCTCAAATCACTTTAAGATGACATCAGGAGAAACCGCCTTTGCCCATACATTTCAGATTTTCTGTACATTACATGTAGGGCCATACAGCTAAGATCTCTGTGATAACGGAAAAAATAGCAGTTAAACACAGAAAAGGACTGCTAGACTAGATAACCTACCTGTCAATGCAGGAAATCCTCATAATGTATAAAAACAACGAGGAGTCTGGTGGCACCTTAAAGACTAACAGATTTATTTGGGCATAGCTTTTGTGGATAAAAAAACCCACTTCTTCAGATGCATGGAGTGAAAATTACAGAAACAGGCATAAATATATATTGGCACACGAAGAGAAGGGAGTTACCTTACAAGTTGTTTTGTCCAGTCTAGTTTTAGATGTCACAAAAGACTGGGGTTCCATCTTTTCTTTTTCAAGACAATTCCAGAGCCAAACAGGAAGTTTCTGCTGATATTTAGCCTAAATTGTACTTCTCATTACTTTTCACTGTCCTATATAATTCTTCTCCCTGTTATCTTCACCACTCTTAGCAAGACAGGAGATAATATAATATAGGACCTCAGTTTATATTGGTAGTTGGCAAAATCTATGCAACCTGGTAGATTAAGTTTTTGCTTTATATTTCAGAGGTAGTGACTCACAATTATACTCACAAGTTGTATTGCTATTGAAATGTATATTAAATTTTTTCAACATGATTCTAGATTAACAGTTACTACTTTTCTATGGAAAGGAAGATGTCTGAGCTAAATCATTTCATATTCAAAAAAAGCAAAGTTAAAAATGAAATGTTAATCATACAAAAAACCATGGGGACAGATTTTTCTCTATTACAGCATGTAAATCTGGAATAATTCCATTTGCATCAGTGGAGTTACTTCACATTTACATCAGCATGACTCAAAAGAATTGGGCCTATGATATCAATAAAAGTACTTTAAATTGGCTACTTAAACAGCCAGAACAAAAGAGAGACATTTAGAGTTCACTTGGTATGCTCTACTCAGTTCAGAGTTCTCTTCTGAGTGTTTATCAACCATCAGAAAGTAGCCAACTTAGCGTTAATTATGTCTTGTTGCTGGATAATATTGAAGCACTAGGGAGCTTCTCCATAGCTAAGCAGGTAGGAATAGTCTCTCTGGCAAAGGAAAACAAGAAGGTATTCATAAATCTGCAGTGCTGAGAAAGTAAAAAGGTTATATTGGTGTGGATATTTAAAGATAGACAACTAATGATCTCAAAAGCAGCCCCATCATTCTCACATGTCCTCCCAACTTGAAAGACTAGAATATATTAAAAGGGAGTTAAATGAGGTCTATATCACAAAATGTCTTTGAAGCAGTATAACATTTTTCAAAAAGGCAGGCATAGAAATGCACACAGTATATAGAGCAGCTAAAATTCTTTATCACAGCTGTAGAGTAATGGGATCCTGAAAACTGGTACAGTAGTAGAGGTGGGTTCAAAATCCTCAATCCAACCACCCATGAACATTGTGTGGATATAGAAATCAGACAAGCATCTACAGATGCACAAAGGAAACAAGTTACACTTGTCATAGGCACCAATAGAATATCCTGACTTTTTGCATCTCTCACTTACTTTTGTAGTATTTTGTAACTTGTTTGCATTGATACCCATTTGAATATTAACAGTATACATGGAATTGTGCCTTCACATTAAAACTATGATGCTTTTGTAAATCAGACTACAGTACCTCCTATCACAACTTCCATTTTGGATTCCTTCCTCTGAAGAGTGAATCTTCATTGTTATATTTAAAGTTTGGTTTTAGCTTTAAATGCTTCCTTAAGTTTAAAATGTCTCCTGATTGAGGTTGAAATAAAGAAACTGAAAATTTATTAGGCCCTGCCATGTGGGAATGCATCAGTTTATATGCACAGTATTATTATAATTACATGAATTGATATTGCTAGTAGGCTAATGTAAGTTAGAAGGCTCCCATCCATTTGTCACAGCAACTTAGAGAACTGTCGGCTATTTGGCTTGGAGCATTTTTAAAAGTTACTTGAGCTATCCCTTTTTGTTATCTTCCTTCTAGGGTTTTTCATTTGCAATTTGAAAACTTTATTAACCAGTGACCTACTTTTCATCTTTACCTAAAAGTACTCTGTTTACAAAGCACAATATTATGTCGGTTTTGTCTCAGGTGTGCTGCTGAAAAAGTTGCTGAAAAGATAAGCCAAAAACAGTTAGGAAAGTAGACAGGAAAATATTTGAGTCATAACATTAAGATTTTTTTTTTCTGAATTGTATCAGACTTCCCAAAAAACTCTACATTGGGATGAAATGTGGCATAAAGATATTACAAGGGGACTGGTTTCTCTTTGAGGAAGTTGGGGTAAAATAAACTGGGTTCATTATGGGAAGTTAGCTTCAACTGCAGCTATGGAACAACCACAATGCTGTAATAAAGTATCTTAAGTATTACTGTCTGTCATGCTAAAAACTAATTCTACCCCTCCAGTGCTTTGATGAACTTTAGTTAAAGTACTCATGGTTCTGAACTCAGAATTTACTCCAAAATTATGAGTTTCACATTCAATACTAGGTTCAAAATCTCCACACACATCATCTTTTTGGTGGTTTTCCCGAAATTTAAGAATACACAGTGCTTTATAAGGAACTCCTCTGTCAGCTTTCCTTCTCTCTGGTACTAAGCTATCCTTCTGTCTCATGTTTGCATGCAAGCATGTGCATATGTATAAAAATGTAGTGCTCACTCCTGAAAACTCTTATTCAATTGAGTTGTTCACCAGAGTAAGTGTTGATAGGATTGCACCCAAAGAGCAGTGAGGGGCTGGAGTGGTGAAAGGAGTACAGATCTGTGCAACAGTTAATTTAATAAAGCACATTATTTGCATTAAAATCTCTTTATTGAATTATATGTTGTATTCCAAGATAAAGATGAGACAGGAGAACCCAGCTACAGAGTACATGCTGCAGTCCGCACTTATTCATTCCTTACTTTAGAAAGTAGATATGGAGGCATTCTTACCTTAGAACAATGTTTTATAGTAAAGTTTTCCTAGGAACAAAAAGACATCATAGTGTTTCCTACTGCCTATTGGACTCCATGTTGGGCCGTGTGAAAGGGACTTGTCAGTGCTTCTATTTCATAGAATGATAGGACTGGAAGGGACCTCGACGGGTCATCTAATCCAGTCCCCTGCACTCATGGTAGGACTAAGTATTATCTAGATCATCCCTGGGAGGTGTTTGTCTAACCTGCTCTTAAAAATCTCCAAGATGGAAGTTCCACAGCCTCCGTAGGCAATTTATTCCAGTGCTCAACGACCCTGACCGTTAGAAAGTTTTTCCTAATGTCCAACCTAAACTTCCCTTGCTGCAATTTAAGCCCATTGCTTCTTGTCCTATTCTCAAAGGTTAAGAAGAACAATTTTCCTCCCTCCTCCATGTAACAATCTTGTATGTACTTGAAAACTGTTGAAAACTGTCATGTCCCCTCTCTGTCTTCTCTTTTCCAGACTGTACAAACCCAGTTTTTTCAGTGTTCCCTCATAGGTCATGTTTTCTAGACCTTTAATCATTTTTGTTGTTGTTCTCCAGACTTTCTCCAATTTGTTCACATCCTTCCTGAAATGTGGTGCCCAGAACTGGACACAATACTCCTGTTGAGGCCTAATCAGCATGGTGTAGAGCAGAAGAATTACCTTTCATGTCTTGCTTACAACACTTCTGCTAATACATGCCAGAATGATGGTCGTTTTTTTTTGCAACAGCGTTACACTGTTGACTCATGTTTAACATGTGGTCCACTATGACCCCCAGATCCCTTTCCGCAGTACTCCTACCTAGGTAGTCATTTCCCATTTTGTATGTGTGCAACTGACTGTTCCTTCCTAAATAGAGTACTTTGCATTTGTCCTTCTTGAATTTCATCCTATTTACTTCAGACCATTTCTCCAGCTTTTCCAGATCATTTTGAATTTTAATCCTATCCTCCAAAGCACTTGCAACCCCTCCCAGTTTGGTATCATCCGCAAACTTTATTAGAGTACTCTCTATACCATTATCTAAATCAAGACTCGGCAACCTTTGGCACGTGCCCTGCCAGGATAAGCCCCCTGGCGGGCCAGGCCGGTTTGTTTACCTTCTGTGTCTGCAGGTTCGGCCAATCACAGTGCCCACTGGCTGCGGTTCACCGCTTCAGGCCAGCAGAGGCTGCGGGAAGCGACACCAGCACATCCCTCAGCCTGCGCCACTTCCCGCAGCCCCCATTGGCCTGGAGCAGCGAACCACAGCCAGTGGGAGCTGCGATCAGCTGAACCTCCGGACGGGGCAGGTAAACAAACTGTCCCGGCCCACGAGGGGCTTACCCAGGCAGGCCATATGCCAAAGGCTGCCAATCCCTGATCTAAATCATTGATGAAGATATTGAACAGAACCGGAGCCAGGACTGATTCCTGTAGGATCCCACTCGTTATGTCATTTCAACATCACTGCGAACTACTGATAACTACTCTCTGGGAACGGTTTTCCAACCAGTTATGCACCCACCTTATTGTCTCTTCATCTAGGTTGCATTTCCCTTATTTATTTATGAGAAGGTCATGCGAGACAGTATCAGAAGCCTTATTAAAGTCAAGAGATAGCACATCTATAGTTTCCCCCCATCCACAAGGCTTGTTACCCAGTCAAAGAAAGCAATCGGGTTGGTTTGGCACAATTTGTTCTTGACAAACTCATGCTGACTGTTACTTATCGCCTTATTATTTTCTAGATGTTAGCAAATGGATTGCTTAATTATTTGCTCCATTATCTTTCCGGTCACAGAAGTTAAACTGACTGGTCTGTAATTCCCCGGGTTGTCCTTTTTTCCCTTTTTATAGATGGGCACTATATTTTCCCTTTTCCAGTCTTCTGGAAACTCTCCTGTCTTCCATGATTTTTCAAAGATAATCACGAATGGCTCAGATATCTCCTCCAATCAGCTCCTTGTGTAGTCTAAGATGCATTTCATCAGGCCCTGGTGACTTGAAGACATCTAACTAATTTTTAACTTGTTCTTTCCCTATTTGAGCCTCTGATCCTGCCTCATTTTCATTGGCATTCACTGTGTTAGACGTCCAATCACCACCAACCTTCTTGGTGAAAACCGAAACAAAGAAGTCATTAAGCACCTCTGCTATTTCCATATTTTCTGTTATTGTTCCCCCCCCCCATTGAGTAACTGGCCTACCTTGTCCTTGGTCTTTCTTTTGCTTCTAATGTATTTGTATTTATATATTTATGCAGTACTACCTCATGTTAGGAATTCAGTGTTGCAAGGAAAGCAGCACTGCAGTTCTCCTATGAAGAATGGAAAATTATTAACTAATTCATTTGGTTGCTAGAAAGGGTTTATGGTGGTGGTCCCTTACTTGTAGCCAGAAGAAAAATGTGTGTGTGTGTGTGTGTGTATGTGTGTGTGTGTGCAAGCGCGCATTTTAAAAAGGCGAATTGGAGGGAGTCAAGGGACTGTGAAGCAGGTCTCCAGCAGAAGTGGCTCACTACATTTTAGGAGTTATGTTTGGCACATTAATGGCTTAGGAGTTCAATATGTGTTAGGAGTTTGCTCTAATGCTTGTTAGATTTCAGTTGAAGGATTTCAGCTACGTGTCTTTTTTGCCATAGGTTTGGATTTTTTGAAGGGGGGCTAATTTCATGTGATTGATGTTATTGAAACTCTATAAGTTTTCTCAAAAAGAAAAGGAGTACTTGTGGCACCTTAGAGACTAACAAATTTATTAGAGCATAAGCTTTCGTGAGCTACAGCTCACTTCATCGGATGAAAGCTTATGCTCTAATAAATTTGTTAGTCTCTAAGGTGCCACAAGTACTCCTTTTCTTTTTGCGAATACAGACTAACACGGCTGCTACTCTGAAACCTATAAGTTTTCTATGATCTTAAATTAAAGGTTCCCAATTTTGATATTTATAATGGACTCCTGACTTCTTCTGTTTTTTCTCTCTTCCCTGTATCTATGAGTCTATAATTCACAACTTCTGTGCTTCAGCTTTACTGTACCACTGTTCTTAAATAAAATAAATGAAGAGGAAAGAAAGAGAACTCACAATTGCCTATCTATTTGCTTTTTTATTACATATAGGAAATGGTCAGTGTAGTGTAGTACATTAATCCCCCTCTTAAACTGATCACTACATCCACCTCCTGTATCTGGTAATTAATTTTTTCTTATTGAATTTTCACAAATAGAACAATGAAATGCAGACAACTATAATACATAAAGGAATAAAATGCCAGAAAAGTAAGTCAGGCAACATTGCAAAAGTGAGGAACTTTAACAAATTAAAATGGAAAATTTACCCCAAGATCTCACAGTAAGGAGTAAATAGAATAAAATATTGATTTTTGCACACAATGATGTGAATCATCTTAATTTCTGAAAAAAGAAAAGGAGTACTTGTGGCACCTTAGAGACTAACAAATTTATTAGAGCATAAGCTTTCGTGAGCTACAGCTCACTTCATCGGATGCATCCGATGAAGTGAGCTGTAGCTCACGAAAGCTTATGCTCTAATAAATTTGTTAGTCTCTAAGGTGCCACAAGTACTCCTTTTCTTTTTGCAAATACAGACTAACACGGCTGCTACTCTGAAACCTGTGATTAATTTCTGAGATGATAAAACCTTTTAGGTGAGAATGTTGACAAAGTGTGCTGTAGGACATATAGACATTATCCCCAGGACATTAAGTATGTGAAGTTAACTATCCTTATGTTCAGAATTCATTGAAATGAACAGGAACTCTGGTCAGCCCTCTGCTGTTAAATGATCATATTTGATATTCTGCTAGTAAAACAACCAAGGTGATAGGTTGTTTTGCACAGAATTCTTCTTTCTACTGTTCGGCTATATATGTGAACTTTTCATAGGATAATATTCAAATTAATAATGCAAAATGTAACATAGGTGACTCTTCCACCAAGGATAGTACAGTTCTGCACTAGAAGCCTGGTGACATGTCTCTGAGGGCTCACAAATTCTGTAGTCCCGGATTCTTTACTGATAAATTTTAGAACCCATGTCCAATGTGATTTGTAGGTAAAAAAGCACAGTGTGAGTAAAGGTTGATTTGTGGTCCTTGTAACTGAGGCAATGCTAATTTGAAGCCAGGAATGACACCTAAAGTCATACTGGGGTTCTGCTGTTGTAGCAGTCTGTCGTTTAGGCTTTGTGGTGTCACTTATGGTTAGTTTGGCTGAATCAGTGTTGCCAACTCTCATGATTGTTATCATGAATCTCATGATAATTGGTGTTATGCTTAAAACCACAACTCCTGCAATCTTGTGAATGTGATAATATGAGCTTTCATTTAAAGAAAAATGTTTTTAGCCCTGATAGGTGCAGAGAAAAGCATGAAAACATGACCTCCAGGCTTTAAAAACTGGAAGGCAAACAGAAGAACCTCCAATTATTTTTGTTTTATTTTGTTTTTTAATCTCAGATTTTTATAAGCCATTCTCATGATTTGGGGTGCTAGATTCATGTGTTGAGATTGGCAATACTGCTAATGTCTCTGACTTTTTGGCCTGCCAAACTGAAGAGCAGTCTTTAAAATGTTGATTCAAAAGTTTTCTTTAGTAAATACAGGTATTTTAAATTAGAAAAGATGCATGACTAGAATATCTTACGGCTGTTGGAGAGTATATGTTTGTCAATATACAGGCTAGTCTAGCATTTTCAAAACACATGACTCACCCCCTTTACTCTATTCTGATCGCAGGTTTTCCATAACTGATTTAAGGCATAGATTTAACTTCATTCCTCCCAATGTGATCACCTTGTCAATATGATTTATAATATCTTATCTAATGTCCTTATACCCTGTTTTCTTCTTGCCCTCCACATTATTTAACCTTTAATAACACACCCTCTCTCACTTTGTCCACATTATTCATTGTGCTGGTGAGATTTCAAGCACCTTTTGGAGTCACCCTGTCCCCTTCTCTCTCCATTTTATGTTCTCCTGTTCATGGCTCACCTCACTTCACCTAAGCCTTTCCTGGTATATAATCCAATTAAAGTGATGTTTTGCTGGGTTCTGACCTCTCTATATTTTCTTTAGATTGGTTAGCCATTCTACCCCTTTCCTGTTGACAGCTTTGCTTACCTATGGAAAGAGTGATGAACTGACTGACAGACAATCAAAGTATAAAAGTACTGAATGGCCAAAGTGCTAAAGCACACTTCAATATTTCAGGCACCTAAACGGTTATAGATCAGATTAGTGACACATTAGAACAAAACCAAACAAAAATAAAAAATACACATGTGATGGCTTATACCACCAAACTTTTCTGGACTCTTCTCCTGATGAGACACCACACACAATTTCAGCTTCTGCTGACTCCCTGCCTTCTACGGGTAGACTTTCTAACTAGCTCAAGACTCTTCAATCTTTCAAAGACCTTTGCTTCCTGTGATCATGGTTATAATTCTGGTGATGTTAACTACACCTCTTCCCCATCCAGGTCTCCTCCAGGGAATCCCTTTAGGTTTCTGGCCTCTAGCCATTACCTCTCTGTGAGCAAGGACCCAAATCCCTATCCCTCCAGACCAAAAATTTGGTCTTGCAGTTCCCCTGCAATTCACTATAATTATCCCAGCAAGTCTGACATTAGTCTAGCACCTGCAGTTTGCACTCTCTCTAGAGACAGTGACCGTGGTACCCAGTGACCAGCAGCTTTCACAAAACTTTATACATTTATTTTAGGACAAATGCATTACAGAGAAAACCTGTCATAAACCAGTAAACAGTTTCCCTGCATGCTAAGCTTACCACGTGTCAGCCATCTTCCAAATGGAGACCCAGGAAGGGTCCAGTTCTTCACAGCCATCCAGCAGGGTGGTGACCTTTTGGTTACATTCTCAGGTCAGCTTTTGGATCAAAATGAGGATCCCCTCCAACAGTTCAGGCTAGCCCTTGATTTCACAAGATCTTTGTCTCCTGGCCCTCTTGAACTGGGCTGAACCAGCATATGCAATTCATCCCAGGGAGAGTTTCTTCTCTGGAGTTGTTTCCCTCTCGAGATCTGCGGTAACTACTCCTCACTTGTTTTAGTTCCTTGTGGAAGCTTGGTAACTTTCTAGTATACAGCCGCTAGTGCCCAAAGTTACATAGAATATTCATAGATATACAAGTTTGTTACTAATCGCAGTGCCTATGACGTCTGGCACATCCCAGTATAGTAGCCTTTTGAAATTTCCATGCTCCCAAGATGTCACATCTGTCACAAGTATGTGCTGTATTTTATGGCTATGAAAATGTTAACTAATTACATTCACATCACCCTTTCAAGCATTATCTCCAATTTAAAGATGAGGAAGCTGAAGAAGAGATGTGAGGTTCCCCCACCCAATGCTCACAGAGATTTGATTAATAGGCGTTTCTTGCTCCCAAGGTTTAGGTCATTCCTTTAGATGCTGCTGCTTCTTTCAACAGCCACATCTACATGTATCCATCAGACTGATACACCCAGGAAAGTAGAAAATATTAGATTGTTCTTTTACACTTTTCTGTGTTCATCATTCATTGATTTTAAATAAACATTGATAAACTATAAGTGGCAGAAACCTGTAATATTGTTCTTTACTATAATATAGTATTTATTCAGCTCTGACATTGTGACCTGTACTCGGGTGAAAATGATGGCCCCCATGGTCTATAGTGCCTCTATTAGTGTGTGTGTGTGTGTGTGTGTGTGTGTGTGTGTGTGCATATATATATATATATATATGCACAATAGTGTATAGTGCCTTGAAAGTACTGAGTAGGGAGAATATAATTTAAGGGCAGATTTCCATTTGTGGACACAGTGGATCCAACCCACATTAGCAAACAGAACAGCTGACTACATATGTAAATGGCCAGTTATTGTATAAGTGAATTCTTTTTGCACACACAAATTTGAAAGTTTTGAATCACAATGAGTATGTTTGCAGAGGCAGGCTTCCAAAACCCATGTGCCACTTTGTCAAGGCTGAATCCCCACTTGGCACTTCAAGTACAGAAGGTGGGGGCTCGCAAGGATTTTAAAAATGAATACCTATCACTCCAGACTTGTATTAAATTCCCAAGGTTACAGCTTTTCTCTGACCTTGGCTTGGTAAACGCTGCCACCACTCAAATGCAAAAAAAAACCCCTTTGAACTCAGCAAGGCGCACTTTGGAATTCCTCCCTGTGGGGTACCCTCAAGCCCTTTCATCCCCCCTCCAGGGAAGAGCTGAGAAGAAAACAAAGAAATTAGTTGTTGCCACCAGCTAATCAAACAGCATAGGCACAAACCTTTTAGGACCCAACGATCCAAATCCGGTCCTTAAAAAAGGTAAATTTTATTAAAAGAAAAAAGAAAAAAAATACATCTGGTTTTAGGCTTTTGCTAGATTTTAAAAAAGCAATTCCAAAAATTAAGCACTCAAAACAGTTTTCTTGGGGGTTCAGCTTAAAGGTTACAAGCAAACAAAAGCATCTGAGGCTAGCACAGAGGAGTCCACAAGCCTTAAAAAATAAACAGAAATAAACCTAATCACGTCTTTCTAAACATTCCTAATTTACTTACATATTTGGGTTGTTAAACGTAGTTCTAGATATGATCTGATTATTTTCATATCTGGTTCAAACTTTAAACAGCATTCCTGTTGCCCCGTCTCTTCAGCCCAGAGAGGGCAACCACAGACAGAAAGGGAAAGCTTCCTTCCCAATTTTAAAAAGTTATAGCCTTCCCTTGGCTCTTTTGGTCAGGTGTCCTTTTCTTTACCTGCGGGACTTTAACCCTTTACAGGTAAAGCAAGCAGAGAACAGTTACCAAGAGGGATTTTACAGCTAATTGGCTGGCTGAGTAATTTGGAGGAGAGGCGTAATTCTTGGACTACTGTTATATAATTTAAAATAATAGCAAATAGTACTTGGTTACCTTTTCCATTTGTAAATTAAAGTGTTGATTGTAGTTTAGTTAGCGATGCATTTCTCTCTGTCATTCATCTATGAAGGATGACAAAACCCACATGTCTGAAAGTGGCTGAAGCTTATCAGTTCTTTACTGGCAAAGTTAATCTAAAAGCTAGCTGGGCATTATTGCATGTAAGTTATTATTGGCAGTATAATGTGGTATTCCATAGTTTATCCAAGCACTGAGATATTCCTAATTTGGTATACTTTTGTGTCATCCGTAAAATGAGCATTTTACTCATTGTGATCACTATCTAAAGCTAAAAAGAGAAGATGTTAGCACATCCTACTTTATCTCTATTAATAATTCACCTATATAACCATAGAAATTTTTCATTTTTGTGCTATTTCTCTCACTCTGGTCAGATGGGGAAAAATATAAAAAGCAGTATATTGACGTGGTTGGTATCTGGAAGATTTTGTATTCAAGAGCATATTTTAAATCTCAGCAGAGAGAATCCCATTTCTTTTGGCCATATAAGGAAATCATAATGTGAATCGTCAACTTAATCTCCTCTTCATGGCAGCACATAGTGAATAACAACCAGGTTTCAGAGTAGCAGCCGTGTTAGTCTGTATTCGCAAAAAGAAAAGGAGTACTTGTGGCACCTTAGAGACTAACAAATTTATTAGAGCATAAGCTTTCGTGAGCTACAGCTCACTTCATCGGATGCATCGGATATCTCTAAGGTGCCACAAGTACTCCTTTTCTTTTTGTGAATAACGACCAGTTGCTCTGACAATGCCATACAAGAGAGTTACTTCATTATAGATTGTTTATGTTGATGGGAGAGATGTAGCTATTGTGATGAACTGTAAAAACAACAAGCTTTCCATTATTATCACAGTCTGATCCTGTACTTCTTACATTAATGCCAGAACAGAAAGCTGCAGCGGCACAGGAGCTAGCAAACAGAGCTGTAAACAGGGGAGTTTGAGTGGGAGTTTATAAGGGCAGTTTGTATTGTGGTGCTTGTTTGGGGTTTGCTTTTGCTGGGGGAGGTGGTCTTTTTGGTGTGGCTTGTGTTTCCCAGATTAACAGGACTTGGGTGGGAAGGCAATGACAGATACGGAGGCAGCTGTGGGAGTGACTCCTGTAGTGAAAGACACATTGAAGATGACTGGATGTGGAAGCTGTGGTATGTACATGATCCTGGAGGGGGGACCCGGTAAGAGATTTTTCTGCATGAAATGCCGTCTGATAGAGCTGTGGAGGAAAAGATCCGAGGTTTGGAGATGCAGGTGGAAAAAGTCTTGTTGAGTTTAGGAAGGGGTTTGAGCAGATGATGGAGCAAAGATATGAGGTATCTGAAGGGAAAAGCTCAGACTCAAAGATGGAAGCAGGGCTGGGGAATTCTGAGGGGAGACTGGGTGAGGAAAGTGGTCAGTGGAAGCATGTGACTAAAAGAACCAGGCAGAGGAAAAGACGGGCTAGTGAAGGAGAAATAGAACTTAGGAACAGGTTTGCAGAGTTGGAAAATGAAGAAGAGGCTCAGCAGGTACTTGTTGAAGGTGGAAAGGTAAGGAAGAAGAGAAGAGAGGCTAGTCCTATAGGAAAAGCGGAAGAGTCAAGGGAGACTACACCAAATATGAGCCCCAGGAGGATACAGGATGGGTTGAAGAGGATTATAAGGGAAAATAGGAATGGAAAGAACTTGCAGCCAGAGGGAACAGGGGAGAGACTGGAGAATAGCACTGTCACCAGTAAAAGGCAGGTCTATGTGATCGGGGACTCTTTATTGAGAAGAATAGACAGGCCTGTAACTAGAGCTGATCCAGAGAATAGAAGGGTGTGCTGTCTTCCGGGTGCTAAGATACGGGATGTAGACCTGAGGTTGAAAAGGATCCTAAAGGGAGCGGGAAAGAATCCCCTAATTATCCTTCATGTGGGAACAAATGATACGGCTAGATTCTCGTTGGAAAATATTAAGGGAGACTATGCTAGGCTGGGGTGAACGCTTAAGGAAATTGAGGCTCAGGTGATCTTTAGTGGGATCCTTCCTGTTCCTAGAGAAGGGCAACAAAGGTGTGACAAGATTATGACTGTCAACAGATGGCTTAGGCAGTGGTGCTATAAGGAGGGCTTTGGGATGTATGGCCACTGGGAGGCATTCACAGACAGAGGACAGTTCTCTCGGGATGGACTTCATCTGAGTAGGGAAGGAAATAGACTTCTAGGATCAAGGCTGGCACAACTGATAAAGAGAGCTTTAAACTAGGAATTAGGGGGGGATGGTTAGGAGATGTCCAGGTAATCTCCACGCCAGATTTTAGCATTGAGAGGGAAGAAGACGAAGTAAGAAAGGATCCAGCCGTGGGTAGGAGAATGTATATAAAGAGCGAGGGCGGTGTGGATACTAGTCTAATAGGTTATACTGGCTGTAGAATGACTGTGCCTAATAGGGTACAAAATGTGAGCGAGGCCAAACAGCAAAAATTAAGATGTTTGTACACCAATGCGAGGAGCCTAGGTAACAAAATGGAGGAACTAGAGCTACTGGTGCAGGAAGTGAAACCAGATATTATAGGGATAACAGACACATGGTGGAATAGTAGTCATGACTGGACTACAGGTATTGAAGGGTATGTACTCTTTAGGAAAGACAGAAACAAAGGTAAAGGTGGTGGAGTAGCATTGTATATCAATGATGAGGTAGAATGTAAAGAAATAAGAAGCGATGCAATGGATAAGACAGAGTCCATCTGGGCAAAAATTACATTGGGGAAGATAACTAGTAAAGCCTCTCCTACGATAGTGCTTGGGTTGTGCTATAGACCTTTGGGATCTAATTTGGATGTGGATAGAGCCCTTTTTAATGTTTTTAATAAAGTAAATACTAATGGAAACTGCGTGATCATGGGAGACTTTAACTTCCCAGATATAGACTGGAGGACCAGTGCTAGTAATAATAATAGGGCTCAGATTTTCCTAGATGCGATAGCTAATGGATTCCTTCATCAAGTAGTTGCTGAACCGAGTCATTTTAGATTTAATTTCGGTGAGTAGCGAGGACTCATAGAAGAAATGGTTGTAGGGGACAATCTTGGCTCAAGTGATCATGAGCTAATTCAGTTCAAACTAAATGGAAGGATTAACAAAAATAAGTCTGCAACTAGAGTTTTTGATTTCAAAAGGGCTGACTTTCAAAAATTAAGGAAATTAGTTAGGGAAGTGGATTGGACTGAAGAACTTATGGATCTAAAGGTAGAGGAGGCCTGGGATTACTTTAAATCAAAGCTGCAGAAGCTATCGGAAGCCTGTATCCCAAGAAAGGGGAAAAAATTCATAGGAAGCAGTTGTAGACCAAGCTGGATGAGCAAGCATCTTAGAGAGGTGATTAAGAAGAAGCAGAAAGCATACAAGGAGTGGAAGATGGGAGAGATCAGCAAGGAAAGCTACCTAATTGAGGTCAGAACATGTAGGGATAAAGTGAGACAGGCTAAAAGTCGAGTAGAGTTGGACCTTGCAAAGGGAATGAAAACCAATAGTAAAAGGTTCTATAGCCATATAAATAAGAAGAAAACTAAGAAAGAAGTGGGGCCGCTAAACACTGGGGATGGAGTGGAGGTTAAAGATAATCTAGGCATGGCCCAATATCTAAACAAATACTTTGCCTCAGTCTTTAATAAGGCTAAAGAGGATCTTAGGGATAATGGTAGCATGACAAATGGGAATGAGGATATGGAGGTAGATATTACCATATCAGAGGTGGAAGCGAAACTCAAACAGCTTAATGGGACTAAATCGGGGGGCCCAGATAATCTTCATCCAAGAATATTAAAGGAATTGGCACCTGAAATTGCAAGCCCATTAGCAAGAATTTTTAATGACTCTGTAAACTCAGGAGTAGTACCGAATAATTGGAGAATTGCTAATATAGTTCCTATTTTTAAGAAAGGAAAAAAAAGTGAGCCAGGTAACTACAGCCAGTTAGTTTGACATCTGTAGTATGCAAGATCCTGGAAAAAATTTTGAAGGAGAAATTAGTTAAGGACATGGAAGTCAATGGTAAATGGGACAAAATACAACATGGTTTTACAAAAGGTAGATCGTGCCAAACCAACCTAATCTCCTTTTTTGAAAAAGTAACAGATTTTTTAGATAAAGGAAATGCAGTGGATCTAATTTACCTCGATTTCAGTAAGGCATTTGATACCGTGCCACATGGGGAATTATTAGTTAAATTGGAGAAGAAGGGGATCAATATGAACATCAAAAGGTGGATAAAGAATTGGTTAAAGGGGAGACTGCAACGGGTCCTACTGAAAGGCGAACTGTCAGGTTGGAGGGAGGTTACCAGTGGAGTTCCTCAGGGATCGGTTTTGGGACCAATCTTATTTAATCTTTTTTATTACTGACCTTGGCACAAAAAGTGGGAGTGTGCTAATAAAGTTTGCAGATGATACAAAGTTGGGAGGTATTGCCAATTCGGAGAAGGATCGGGATATTATACAGGAGGATCTGGATGACCTTGTAAACTGGAGTAATAGTAATAGGATGAAATTTAATAGTGAGAAGTGTAAGGTTATGCATTTAGGGATTAATAACAAGAATTTTAGTTATAAGTTGGGGACGCATCAATTAGAAGTAACGGAAGAGGAGAAGGACCTTGGAGTATTGGTTGATCATAGGATGACTATGAGCTGCCAATGTGATATGGCTGTGAAAAAAGCTAATGCGGTTTTGGGATGCATGAGGAGAGGCATTTCCAGTAGGGATAAGGAGGTTTTAGTACCATTATACAAGGCACTGGTGAGACCTCATCTAGAATACTGTGTGCAGTTCTGGTCTCCCATGTTCAAAAAGGATGAATTCAAACTGGAGCAGGTACAGAGAAGGGCTACTAGGATGATCCGAGGAATGGAAAACTTGTCTTATGAAAGGAGACTTAAGAAGCTTGGCTTGTTTAGGCTAACTAAAAGAAGGTTGAGGGGAGATATGATTGCTCTCTATAAATATATCAGAGGGATAAATACAGGAGAGGGAGAGGAATTATTTCAGCTCAGCACCAATGTGGACACAAGAAAAAATGGGTATAAACTGGCCACCAGGAAGTTTAGACTTGAAATTAGACGAAGGTTTCTAACCATCAGAGGTGTGAAGTTTTGCAATAGCCTTCCAAGGGAAGCAGGGGGGGCAAAAGATCTATCTGGTTTTAAGATTCTACTCGATAAGTTTATGGAGGAGATGGTATGATGGGATAATGGGATTTTGGTAAGTAATTGATCTTTAAATATTCAGGGTAAATAGGACTAATCCCCTGAGATGGGATATTAGATGGATGGGATCTGAGTTACCCAGGAAAGAACTTTCTGTAGTATCTGGCTGGTGAATCTTGCCCATATGCTCAGGGTTTAGCTGATCGCCATATTTGGGGTCAGGAAGGAATTTTCCTCCAAGGCAGATTGGAGAGGCCCTGGAGGTTTTTCGCCTTCCTCTGTAGCATGGGGCATGGTTGACTTGAGGGAGGCTTCTCTGCTCCTTGAAGTCTTTAAACCATGACTTAAGGACTTCAATAGCTCAGACATAGGTGAGGTTTTTTGTAGGAGTGGGTGGGTGAGACACTGTGGCCTGCGCTGTGCAGGAGGTCGGACTAGATGATCAGAATGGTCTTAGTATCTTAGTATCTATGAAACTCCACCTCAGTGTGTCTCGTATTGGGCCATTCGTGCCACTGCACACTTTTGTACAATCATACCAGTTGCCCTCCCAAGAAAACCGTTGATCTAGAAAGTCACAAAACAAGAGCAATTTTCCTTTGGATATGGAATTTAGAAAAGTGTCCTTTGCCTTGTGTAAAGTCTGGAATCTGGATATTCTGTACTAATTCAGGTTCTTGTACCATGATGATGGTAAACCAGCGGTTGATTCTGTAAGGTGCTATAGTCACAGCCCTTATTGACTTCCATGGAAGTTGTGTATGCTCTGCTTTTCTGAAAATCGGCTCCAGAGTGAGCAATTTCCTTTCAATTGACAATTACTACTACTACTAAATTACTAAGGGTATAAAATAAGACAGAAAATACCATAATGCCAAGGTGTGCCCACACCTTGAATACTCTGTCCTCTTCTGGTCACTCCAACTCAGAAAGGATATAGTGGAACTGGAGAAGGTTCAGAGAAGGGCAATGAAGATGATCAAGGTTATGGAATGGCTTCCATGTAAGGAGAGACTAAAAAGATTTAGGGCTGTTTAGCTTAGAAAAGAGACAACTAAAGGGGAATATGATAGAGGTCTGTAAAATCATGAATGGTGTGGAAAAATGAATAGAGAATTGTTTACATAATACAAAGAGCAGGGGTCACTTGATAGAATTTATAAGCAGCAGGTTTAAGACAAATAAGAGGAAGCACTTTTCCCCACAATGCACAACTGACCTGTGGAACTCATTGCCATGGAATGTTGTGATGGCCAAGAGTAAAATTGGGTTTTTTAATAAAACTGGATAAGTTCAGGGAGGGTAGGTTCATTAATGGCTATTAGCCAAGATGGTCAGAGACGCAACCCCATGCTTGGGACAACATCAGACTTCTGACTACCAGAAGCCAGGAGCAGAAGACAGGGTGGAACACTCCGTAAATGCCTTCTTCTGTGCACTCCCCCTGAAGCTCTGGAACAGACCACTTTCAGAAACAGGATACTAGGAAAAATGGATCATAGTCTGACTCAGTATGGTAGCTCTTATGTTCATATGCTCTTACCTGGAGAGAAAATTTCCTTAGAAATAAA
Organism: Dermochelys coriacea; assembly: GCF_009764565.3. NCBI lineage: Eukaryota > Metazoa > Chordata > Testudines > Dermochelyidae > Dermochelys > Dermochelys coriacea. The sequence goes on along the minus strand of NC_050068.2, from coordinate 188,050,089 downwards.
GAGAGAGTAAAAGGTACCACATGTACGGTTGATAGCATATTTTCTATCTAAGTTTTTGGACAGTCTTAAACTATTTATCCTGGTGCAGTAGTACTATTATAATGCCATTAATGGGATTTGGGGTTAGTTTATTTTTGCCTTGTATATTTTGGCCAAGTTAAATTTGTTATGGAGAGGAGCACTTAGGGACTCAGATCTTTATATTTTTGGTTGTGAGCATTAGGTACTTTTCTGGTTTACACTGTATTTACTTCTTTAACTCAGGCTTCACACCTTCAGCCTGTGTGTTCTTCCTAATTACATTTCTGATAAGTATCCAAATTGACTGAAAACTACAGTGAAGTATTATTATTAACATTAAGGAACACTATACTTGTTTCATATTGACCCAGATCCATATACAGAGGGGAGACCATTTGCATGCCTTTTATCTCTCACTGCAAAAGGGTTTGACATTTCTGCAGCACTATTTTCCCCCTATTACGGACTCTTCCAAAAACCCCTCTGTGACCCTGTGCTCCTCCATGTAAGCATATACTTTGTGGATAGGGAAGATCAGGGCACAAAATTTGTTCTATTGCCCCACACCCATATGTACCTCAAGCCCTGCAGAAATTCTTGGAAAAGATAATACAAACTGTTACTATGTTATATTGTGCACTGAGCTCCTCAGTGTCCTTGGGGACAGCTAAAGCTGAGAGAGTCCCTGGTAGCCAACGCTTCGTGTGCTATCATCACAGGCCTTAAGAACCAGAGACCAAAGCTGGTACAAAGGAACATGGCCTTTACAGGGATGGCCCAGGCCATGACATTGGCCCCATAGTTTACCACCCCAAAGGCACAGTGTGTATGGTGGAGGTCCCAGCAAGGGGATCCTTGAAGACTTCTTCTCTCTGCACTCTCTCCCATGGTTTTACTGTGGTAGGGCATCATGTCGATGGTGAAATTTAACCTTACATGGAATACAAGTCATTTATGAATAGAAGCAATGATGTCTACTTGCTTCCTAACAATTGTTTAAATTGCTACAGAAAAGACTTCATAAACTCCTTCATGGTAGTAGTCACATTATGATGGGTGTAATAGTTCAAATTTAAATGAACCTCTTCTTAGACCAAAGGATACACCATGATCAGCAATAAAAAGGCAATGCTTGCCAAGAGATTCACACAAATCACAATTATTTCCTATTGCAAGTGTAAGGAAATACAGTAGTATCTTTTGGCAAATGCTGACTTCTTAATGGCAACCACAGTTTCTTTTAATTTATAAAAGGTAGCAAATACCAAGTTTTCTGGACACAGGTACAATTTTAAAAACACTATCAAAATTCTTATTTTACAATAGTCAGTGATCAAATTCCCATTGACTTCAATAAAGCCAGCATCAGGTCTATAAACAAAAATCTCATGCCACTAACCAATTACATACTAGATTTGATAATTACAAAATGTTTTCTATTATGACTGTAACAAAAACTTGTCCAGTTTTTTAATGCTACTGATACCTACCTCATCTCTAGCCTACTATTTTTATGTATAAGCTATAGTGTTGCTCTATAGCAACATTTACAGTGAAACAGGATACTGTTCAATATGTGCAGGGGTGGGGGCAGGTAAAGGTCTTCATTTTTTTGCAATCCTGAAAGCTGTCCCGTTTCACCAAAGCAAAATCAGATTTTTTTCTCAACTACTCTTTTTCCAATTCTCAAACAAATTCTCAAACAAAAAGTGACTCTATTCAGCAGCTTTGAAAATCAAAATTAGAATTTTTGCCTCTCTTGACGGGAAAATAACCAATTTTGTCAAACTTTACAGAAAATGGAAGTTTAAGGGTCACAAAATTGACCTAAGCATAATGGCTAAAATTTGTGTGAGATTTAGCAGAATCCTTTTGCCTTTTGATACCATAGCGTACCATTCTATCAGTTTTTAAAATTCTATTTGTTTGTATAATCTGTATTCTCTCTCCATCTGTACATATATATTTTACATGTTACATATTTTGTTTTATGTTATGTAGCACTGGTCGTTATTTCAAAATTTAATAATAGTCTGCTTTAAATAAGTAGCAATTTGAGGATTTTCTCTTAATACAAAGAAAAGGAGTACTTGTGGCACCTTAGAGACTAACAAATTTATTAGAGCATAAGCTTTCGTGAGCTACAGCTCACTTCATCGGATGCATTTGGTGGAAAAAAACAGAGGAGAGATTTATATACACACACACACACACACATACAGAACATGAAACAATGGATTTATCATACACACGGTAAGTAGAGTGATCACTTACGATAAGCCATCACCAGCAGTAGGGGGGGGAAAGGAGGAAAACCTTTCATGGTGACAAGCAAGGTAGGCTAATTCCAGCAGTTAACAAGAATATCAGAGGAACAGTGGGGGGTGGAGTGGGAGGGAGAAATACCATGGGGAAATAGTTTTACTTTGTGTAATGACTCATCCATTCCCAGTCTCTATTCAAGCCTAAGCTAATTGTATCCAGTTCGCAAATTAATTCCAATTCAGCAGTCTCTCGTTGGAGTCTGTTTTTGAAGCTTTTTTGTTGAAGGATAGCCACTCTTAGGTCTGTGATCGAGTGACCAGAGAGATTGAAGTGTTCTCCAACTGGTTTTTGAATGTTATAATTCTTGACGTCTGATTTGTGTCCATTCATTCTTTTACGTAGAGACTGTCCAGTTTGGCCAATGTACATGGCAGAGGGGCATTGCTGGCACATGATGGCATATATCACATTGGTAGATGCGCAGGTGAAGGAACCTCTGATAGTGTGGCTGATGTGATTAGGCCCTATGATGGTATCCCCTGAATAGATATGTGGACAGAGTTGGCAACGGGCTTTGTTGCAAGGATAGGTTCCTGGGTTAGTGGTTCTGTTGTGTGGTGTGTGGTTGCTGGTGAGTATTTGCTTTAGATTGGGGGGCTGTATGTAAGCAAGGACTGGTCTGTCTCCCAAGATCTGTGAGAGTGATGGGTCGTCCTTCAGGATAGGTTGTAGATCCTTGAGGATGCGTTGGAGAGGTTTTAGTTGGGGGCTGAAGGTGATGGCTAGTGGTGTTCTGTTATTTTCTTTGTTGGGCCTGTCCTGTAGTAGGTGACTTCTGGGTACTCTTCTGGCTCTGTCAATCTGTTTCTTCACTTCAGCAGGTGGGTATTGTAGTTGTAGGAATGCATGAGAGAGATCTTGTAGGTGTTTGTCTCTGTCTGTAGCAAGATCTCTCTCATGCATTCCTACAGTATGACAGTCTCTACGTAAAAGAATGAATGGACACAAATCAGACGTCAAGAATTATAACATTCAAAAACCAGTCGGAGAACACTTCAATCTCTCTGGTCACTCGATCACAGACCTAAGAGTGGCTATACTTCAATAAAAAAGCTTCAGAAACAGACTCCAATGAGAGACTGCTGAATTGGAATTAATTTGCAAACTGGATACAATTAACTTAGGCTTGAATAGAGACTGGGAATGGATGAGTCATTACACAAAGTAAAACTATTTCCCCATGGTATTTCTCCCTCCCACCCCACCCCCCCACTGTTCCTCTGATATTCTTGTTAACTGCTGGAATTAGCCTACCTTGCTTGTCACCATGAAAGGTTTTCCTCCTTTCCCCCACCTGCTGCTGGTGATGGCTTATCTTAAGTGATCACTCTCCTTACAGTGTGTATGATAAACCCATTGTTTCATGTTCTCTGTGTGTGTATATAAATCTCTCCTCTGTTTTTTCCACCAAATGCATCCGATGAAGAGAGCTGTAGCTCACGAAAGCTTATGCTCAAATAAATTTGTTAGTCTCTAAGGTGCCACAAGTACTCCTTTTCTTTTTGCGAATACAGACTAACACGGCTGCTACTCTGAAACCTCTCTTAATACAGTTTCTCAAATTATCTCCCGAATTTGAACAGTGGGCATTGGTTGTAATAATCTTAAATTTTGGTTAATGTTTCCCCAACCCCAAATACCAACACTTATTTGTATGAAATCCTGATGTGGTTTAGTTAGTTGATTTTGCTGTATCCCGGCCAGTGGAAGCATTGACGCTAAATTCCTCTGTGGGGTAACTACGTTGAACTCAGTGAGGTTCCATCAGGGATGAATCTGGCTTAATATGTTTGCCATGCCCTGCTTCATGTAAAAGCATATGTATATTGTTCAAAAGTAGTAAATTTCTGCAATGTAACTGCAAGCTGCTCTTTTCCCTGCAGTATCTTATCCACATTAACGAGCTAGAAACAACTTTTGAATAACTTAATATGTCACATAGCATAATATCCGTACATGTATACATTTGTGGTGCTCTGTGAGCACAGCTATTGTATTATTGAGAGTATCATGAACAGTTCTCTTTCATCTCTGTTATGACACCCTCACTGTGTCCTAAAAATATGGAACTATCATTAGCATGCTCTATGTGCAAAACTACATATTACTGAGTTTGTCAGCAATCTGACAGAGTGAACCTTTCTACTAAAGACCTGATCTTGAGAGGTGCTGAGCATGTAACTCCTGTGACTTCAGTAGGAGTTGGGGGTTCTCAACAACTCCCAGAATCGGCTGGAAAATACTTAACATGGGAATTCTGCAAAGAATGTTTTTCTTTATAGTGTGCAAGGGAATTTATATACAATCACATTACAGCTAACTGGAGAGAAAAATTAAGTTCAGCAAGAACAAAGAAGTTGAACCATGCTAGAAGTTTTCGAACTAAAAAAAAGTTAATCTATATTTTCTTTTACCTACAGGCCTACCCACGGATAGCGCCGGCATTTTGGCACTACCTGCGGGTAGAAGTGAGTAGCGGGTATTTGAATACTCCCACATCTTTACACTTTACTAGTACTTACTGAACTTCTAATTTGTCCATTGTTCAAAATATGTAGCTGCCATTTCAGCTGCCATTTTCTGTGAATGTAGTCATGGACTAATACCATATTATTTTGACTACAGAATAATTCTAACCCAAATCACAAAGGTACAATGTGCACTGTATGAAAGAATAAGCAAAATTTCTTAAAATATTTCTGATCCAAAGTCATGTCATACATTGTGATGATAGCACAATATCAGAGTACCAGAATTCATACCTGCACCTCCTTTTATGAACAAATTTTACATTCGTTAGAAAAAAGCAGAGCTTTCTATTTGGACTATTGTTATTACAAAGTTTGCACAACTCAACTTGATATCATTTCTCCCCTCTTTTGTCCCTCAGGAGCATGAGCAGCTCAGCTATTCCTCCACAAGGTCCAAGGCTCCAAGTGTTATCATCACAGGTCTCAAGCCAGCCACCAAATATATATTTCATATCAGAGTCAGGACTGCAGCAGGATACAGCGGCTATAGCCAGAAGTTTGAATTTGAAACTGGAGATGAAAGTAAGTCTTATGGAAGGGAGAAAACTGACTCCAGTGGAAGTAGTGTCTAATTCTAAGTCAGTCAGACTTTGTGAATGAGCTTTCACCACATACACAACACAGAATGCCCACTGGGTTAATGTAAACCAATTCTCACACATCCCCTTTTGAGGGGTTCCCTGTATATTGAACTCAGGAACAACAAAAATAAAAATCAGCCCAAGATGAACATTGAAGGATTTTTTTTCCTTGCAAGATTTCCTCACCCCCCAACCCCTTTCCCTAAAGACTTTCCATCTTTTATCCTCCTGAAATGGAGCTTATAAGACACACAAGGTATGGATGCCAGCAGAGTAGAACCTGACATTCTCTCACAGAGAGCCTTTCATCTGTTGGCTTTCAGTACTCCCATTATCTAAGAATAATGTAATGGAAACATTTATGTGTATTTCCAATCAAACAGTAAGTCTGCTAAATACCCAAGTAAGAAGCAAGCATATAAAAAGCCACAAAAAGATCTGTGAACAACTTCTGTAATGAAACCCAAACCCCCATTAAAATCCCAGTTAGGATGTAAATATTGGATAGAAAATTAGTATACATACCACATTAAAAACATTCATTAGTGAAATTATATTAATTAACCACTTACCCATACCACGTCTCATTAATGTGTTGAACTTCATGCTGCTTAAGCTGAAGTACAGACTGAAGTCTTCTTATAAATGTATAAATTTTCAAAATAGACTTCATAGATAAATAAGAAATTACAGAAATCTTATCAAGAGAGTCATATAATGTTGCTGACAAAATGTAAATGAAAGTATTTAACATAGAGGTTTCAAATTTATCCAGGAATGATCAGCTGAATCACAAGTTGAAATCCGATGACAAAGTGGCAAATGTATTCTAATTCTATACTATTCTGGGAAAGTGACTTTTGTACCAATATGGAACTAAGGATCCTTAATATGGCATCCAGACAAACTGTTTACCATTCAAAGGTTATGGGACTGTTGGTGACCATTCAACCAAAAGCAATTCAGAAGCTAAGAATGTAAAGAATTATTTACTAAAATGTCAATTCAATTTAAATTTGCCTCTCCAGACAATAGTTCATAACTAATCCCTTTCATACATAATATTGCAGATAAACATTGAGACTGCTCCTGACTTTAACCCTAATGGACTTAGGGTAAAAATACCTAAAGTGGGCCTAAGCCTTAAACTCTTAAATACCATTTTCAAAAATAACGTAAGGCCAGATTTTTAAAGGTATCTAAGTACCTTAAGATACAGATTGGCGCCAAGTGGGATTTTCAAAAAATCTGCATACTTCTAAATGTTTTGGTTTGACATTTTTTAAATGAAATACTTCAACTTTTGAATTTTACTTCACTTTTATTTTTCAAAAAGGTAAAAAAATCAAAATTTTGAAAATGAAACATTTTGTTTGACCCAAAATATATATTTTACTTTTTTATTTTGACCACTGAAAAATAGAAATAAAGCTATATGAATAACCAAAGTGCCTAAGTTATTTTTGAAAAATGTGACTCAGGCTCCTAAGTCATTTATATGCTTTTGAAAAGTTTATCCTTGGTCCTTTAGCTGAAACAGTATAGGTTCATGCATTCAGATCCAGATGACAGTGGTGTCATTACAAGTGTGGTTGTGGTATATACATTCACTCTGGCCAGACAACCTCATCCCAAATGCCTGAGGTCTACAGCAGTTCAAACCGCCATAAGGGCCACCACCTGTGATGATGCTCCTAGTCAGGCTGTCTGTGGGGATTGAATCTGCACCTCTGTATCTAAAACCATGAGCCCGTGCTGCTCAAGATAAAGGACCAAGTGTAAAGCAGATCACAAAAAGGAAGGAAGTTCCTTTGTCACGTATGCACCAAGAGGTTGTGATTAGTAGTTTTCTCATTCTGAAAATGTATATTATGTGCAGTATAGAAAACACCTTTGTTATTTCGGGTGTTTTGCTTGCTGCAGCAAAGGAATGATTGGCATGCATACATTATTTTAAGTATTGTGACTAATAATATTATTCAATATCCATATTGTATAGCTCTCTCACATTTTACTGCAGACCAAAAATTCAGGCGCACCTTGCTAACATTTTGGTCAATCTGGGATGAGTTTTGAGTCAATCTGGGCTCATTAATGGTTTCAAGTGGAAATCGTTGGGAACTCAGTTGTTTTGACCTGTAATTAGCATGTGACTGTTTCAGCTGAATTAGATTAGGAATTATTTGGTTTGTTCAGATGCTTAACTCAAAGCAAAATGTAATGGTGTGTGAATCTACATGAACTAAAATGAAAAGGTTTTCCTGAATCCAGAGCAAACTAAATCACTGTTTCTCCGAAGTCTCCCTGAAAGACCTCAAGAATAGATCAGTGAATTAGAGTTCCAGTAGTGTATTCCATAGACCGAATACTAATGATCTGATCCTCCATGAGAACTGCTTTTTGAATACTGGATGTGTCTAGGCGTGGACAAACCTTAAATAGGTGTTCAACATATTGCCAGACTGTCACAAGTTAGCTTAAAATGATTAGTGCCTCATACATGAAAACATAGTTTGGGGATTGTGATATAGGAGGGCCAGGGAGCAGTGGGAGAGTGCTAGAGGGGAAATATATAAACTCAAGGCTAATTAAGGTGTGGTTCCCTGTAGACTAGGGAAGGTATCTGCAGGTTAATTGGAGCACCTGCAGTCAATTAAGGCCCTGTTAGGAACCTAATAAACCCCCCTGCTTCAGGCAGACAGAGGAGGAGGAAGGAGAGAGGACTGGAGCTTGGAGGTGTGCTGTGAGACTTTGAAAATCAGAGAACTGAGGTAAGTGGGACCCTTCCCCAGCATCTAAGGACTGCAGGTACTCTATCCAAGAGGGAAGAGGGTAAGAACCCACAGGGATTGAGAGGGGCTGGGGCTCAGAGTGAGGAGCAAATCCAGACTCCTTGCCCGCTTCCCTCCTTTACCACCTTCCTGGGCCACTAGCAGGGCCACTGATGCCTCAAGAATAGGGGCAAAGGGTGGCATCTTCACTCCCCACCAAGAAAAGTGCAGGACCCACCAGACTAACATTGGCGATCTTGTCGCAGGATTCATTACATTACAGAAGGAATACAGAGAGATGCAATTTTATGGCCAAAGTTATTTGCAACCACATTTTAATTTAGTTAGCAGATTAAGTATCTCATGATGATCTAAGTCATGTCTGCAAATAATTGTGGGTGTAAAAAAAGAAGGATGGATAAAGACTGGACTCAGTCTCACCCAGTATGTGTAAAGTGTAATCACATGTGATTGTGATAAATGAGGAAGACACTGATAGCAGCAGACACTAGCCCTTTCATTAGAGTGAGTTCAAAACCAGGGAAGAAAAAGTAAAATGACAAATCAATATCTCGACACTAATAAGGGGCTGATGCACTGCAGTCAGCTAAAGCTTGAGTTGTGTTCTCTACATCTTCAATTGTTCCTGCAGTCTGAGGGATTTGCGGTATCAGAGAATTAAGTGCAGATGGTATTTCCTAAACTGTAAGACAAGTACATTTAGTTCCTTCTAGTAGCAATTGTTGCCTGATTTGTCTCTATTGTGATGCGTACAAAACTCAGCATGCTAATCATAGATAGAGAGTTGACAATCTGTGACTATTCCTCTGCCCCTTCTTCCTTTTCCAATTCCCTTCCTTTAACCTCAGTTTAAAACAAACCAAAAAAATAAACAAAAAAGCTTAAAATACACGTACCTAAAAAATTCTGCCCATTTTCCACCTTGTTCATTTGCCTGTTTTTTGAATCCACATCTGCTTTAGATGGTAATTCCTTCAGGGCAAGGATTGTTTCTTTTGTGTGTTTGTACAGGATCAAGCACTTGGGTCCTGAGGCATTTCAGTACTATCAGAATATGAATATTTACTGCTAATAATAATAAAATAATACATACATATTCCCTCAGTGGCAGTGAAGAAAAATTGTACGAGGACAAGCCATGTAGAATACTAATAAAGTAATTTATTGCAAGAGAAAATTGCTTGAAAACTCATAAACATTTTAGGAGAAATATATTTAAGTAATAAAGCAAGCATAAAAATATTTCCTTAATATAGAATAGATTGTGGTGGTTTTGGTTTTGTAATAGTTATAAATACAATTGAAGTATGTACTTGGATGTGGAGTTTTGCTCTCGGGGTGGGAATGAAAGCTATAGCTTTTTATTTAAATGTTTCAAATGTTCCATGGTTTACACAAATCAATTTCACAGGGATTTTAGAAAAGAGAGATAATAAATAATAATTTTTTAAAACCTGGACTAACAGAAACGATGGATACATATAGCAAACCTCTTTTACTCCATTAGCTGTTAAAGGGATACGAGCTTTGTCAAACATGCTGGTTTAGGTTTTTGGGGTGTTTGCTAATGCTAAGGTAATAATAATATAATATAATATAATTAACCACTATCTGGGGGGAAAGAGAGGCTAAAATATCAAAGGAAAATATCTCATAGAATCATAGAATATCAGAGTTGGAAGGGACCTCAGGAGATCATCTAGTCCAACCCCCTGCTCAAAGCAGGACCAATCCCCAATTTTTTTTTGCCCCAGATCCCTAAATGGCCCCCTCAAGGATTGAACTTGCAACCCTGGGTTTAGCAGGCCAATGCTCAAACCACTGAGCTATCATGATTAAAATGAAACCGGATGACTTATTCTATAGAGTAAGAGTATACAGTAAGGTTTAAAATGACCTTGTAAAGTTATTATTCTTTGAGTTGGCTCTGCATATTCCCACTAATGGGTAAGGCACCAACTGATATAGTCTAACATGAGCCCCTTCTCCCAGCAGTGCCTGTTAGAGCACATGTGCTCCTCCTTTCTATACCTCCCCTCAACGTTCATGAACAGTCTGAGGGCAAGGCTACATAAAGGGGCACTGAGGCTATATAAGGAGGCACCAGCTCAGTTCCTTCCAACCATTTGTGCCAGATGGAAGTGAACCACTCTGGTCTTTTGAATCTGGCTTTTTTCCTCCTATTTTAGTCTGGAATAGTCTATTGTCATAAATTTTTAGTGTTAGTATAAATAGTGTGTTAGTAGTTATAGTCAGCTAAGTTAATTTTCACATTTGTTTCTATGGGATGACAGATCAGAAGAAGATGAAGGAGAAGCCAGGCTTTAAGAGATGTACTTTCTGCCTATCTGTCTTCCCGGTATTGGATGCCCATCTGAGGTGCCTTAAGTGATTCAGCAAGGTCACTCCCCTTCTGAGTGTTCTATCTATCACACTTTCACACCTAGAGCACATAAGGAGAGGCGTAATAGGCTGCATGTGGTCCAAGGAAGATCTCCCTGTTAACTATTCGGGTTCCAGGAGATCTTTGGATCTGGAGACTAAGAGGCCCATATTGTCTCTGATTGCATCAACGAGTAAGGCTAAGATGTCTGAGAAGTCCCAGGGATCCGTGCCTTCACTGGTTCTGGCATACATTCCCATTTCATCATATCTCCAGACTGAATAGATGGTGCCTCTGACACTCTGGCAGCTTTAACAGGAGGATAAGGATCCTATGCCTATGTTCCAATTGTGTCCATTCCAAAGAGGAACACAAAGGAGAAGACAGCCACAGTCAGCAGTGCCAGATCCCATGGATCACATTTATCAATTCCATCCGATTTGGATCCATCTTCTGTGATACCAAGTCTGAGACCCAAGTCAGTTCCACATTCTGCTTTATGACTCAGAATTACTGAGTTGAGTCTCTCTCTGGATCTGGTGATACCTAAATCTGTAAGACTGTCTCCATTGTCTTTACAAACCCCTGTACCGACATCAGATCCAAAGAGGACTATTACAGTAGTAGAAGATGTTGACTGTTTGGCCCCTGATCATTCTTCAAATCCAAGTGAGAGTTTCTTGGGGGACAGGAAGAGGAAGACCTCATCAGTGCCAAGGTCTAAATCCCCGACTTCTGAAAAGAGGCATAGGATAGTACTACCTCTGCTTTGTCCTCCTCTTAACCCTTCTATAGGGTCATCAGGCAAATCTTTCTCACCTGTCATATCAGTCATCCTCCATGCAGTTATGTGCAGTGAGACCCATTGCTGATCCAACGTTGCATCCACAGGTAGAAGAGGATCATGAAAGAGTCAAAAGACCTCAGCTCTCCAGATTTATGCCATCCAGGCTGGGTTTCCTTAGTCTTTTGGTCAGTTTGTGCCACCACATCTTATGCAGATGTTCCTGGACACTAACTATGGGAGAGACTGGTAATCTTGGACTCCATGGTTTTATTGGGCTGCACCACATGAGTTCTTGGGTCATCCACTTTGTGAATGGAGTAATGATGTTCCAGCCGATAAGGATCCAGCTGCTGAGAATTTTTCTGATCAGATTCCATCAGGTATGTCTGCACCCCAGACAACAGTGCCTGACACATTGTCTGAGAAAGAAAAAGAAGAGTTGAGTATAGTGGATCAGTTGGCATCTACTTTGAACTTACCCTCAGTTGCTGTGGAAGAGGCATTGCATCCAGTATCTGACATTTTTGGTGCTCCCTCAAGGAATAGAATGTCTTTATCTATTTTGAATGGTCTCTTGCAACCTGCTAAGGCCATTTGGGTTACTCTTGCTTCCTGTCAGCCATTTCTTAAAAAGCAGACAAACTGTATCAAATCCCACAGGAGGGTGTTGTATTTTTATACTCACCCTGCACCAAATTCTTTAGTAATTTCAGCAGCGAGTAATAGATTTCGGTTTGGTCAAGACCAGTCAACTCCAGCAAATAGAAAAGGGAAGAAATTGGATGCCCCTGGAAGGAAGGCTTTTCCTCCTTAATCTTTAGATATTAGCATAGCTAATTACAAGGTGGTAATGTCCCACTGTCAATTCCATCTGTGGGAGAAAATGGTTATATTTATGCAAGAGTTACCAGACAATCAGAGGAAATTAGCCAATTCTATCTTGGCAGAGGGACAAAATGTGGCAAAACATGCTCTCAGGGCTTCTTTTGATGCTTCTGATTCTTCATCCAGAGCCTTAGCATCTGTGGTTACTTTGAGAAGACATGCATAGTTCAGATCTTCATCATTGACTGTGGACAGTAGCTTTAAGGTGGAGGATCTCCCTTCTGAGGGTGGTGTTTTTTTTTTCAGTAACAAGATGGATGAGCTTTTGGAAAAGTCAGAGACAAGATCTACTGCTCATTCTCCGGGGTTAGTTCTCCACTGCTAGGAGACCTCCTACTCATTTTCATTACCAGAGTGCATTTTATGCTCAACCTTCTTCATATTTTTATCTCAGAAACTTCAGCAACAACATCAGCAAACAACTTCTTTCTGGCAGTCTCAACAGAAGAAGTAGTCATTCAAGTCCAGACCAAAGTCAAAGCAGATCTGCTTCATCCTCCTCTTCATTTAATACATAGCCATAGATCTGGCACAAGGGTCAAAAGTTTTGGACCAACTGACAAAGTTCCTTCCTACCCCTTGTTTGGAAACAGGCTAGACCACTTTATCAGCTATGAGAGGCTTATTACATCATGCAAACAGGTCATAGAAATAATACAAAAAGTCTATGCCGTACGGTTAAAAATACTACTACTTTTTAACTCCCCTTATCCTTCCATTTTCGGGGAACATCTCAGAAAAGTTGTTCTTCTATTGGAAGTTCAGAAATTGCTTTTAATGGGATCACAAAGGAAGTTCACAAAGGGGTGGGGCAAGGCTTTTATTCAAGATGGGTCCTAGTGCCAAAAAAATGAGTATTTCCGTCCAATTTTAGAGTTCTTTGAGATGATTCTGCATATTCACACTTCCCATCCACCCTCCCCTATTTCTCGGAGTCCTATCTTGGTTTCTCTGGGTAAGCAGTGGAAGGAATTGAGGCAGTACAGAGCGCAGCACTTCTTTATATAGCTTCACCCTCAGAATGTTCAGACACACCAAAGAGGGCTAGGAGGAGGCATGTGTGCACTTTAATGGACACTTTGGAGAAGTCTCCACCATTAGGCTGCCCAGGGTAGCACATTATGCCTGAGCATGAATATGTAGAGTCATCTCAAAGAACTCCAATTACAAGTAACCTTTGTTTCCTTAATATTTCACTAAGCCTCCCTTCAGTGGGAGACTACTGTCATGCTTGCTCCAGTTTACTGGTTGAAATGCAATTTGTGCCACTTCAGTTATTTAGGATAAAATTAGATACATCATTACAAGGAACAGCTAGAAATTTTAGAATGATTATTAATGGTGATGCATGAAGCAGAAAGAGGACTGTCTGACCCTTTAGGCATAATAAAAAATTAATTAATCAAAGAGGCTGTAGAATTCATATTGTGTGATTACTCAGAAATGTGGTAGAGCATAGAACTTCCATTTGGAATGAGCAATAATCAATAGCTGGCTCGGAGTGTTGGCCAGAAAGGGGGCGCAACAAAAATATTGCTGGGAAAATCTGTACCAAATCCCAACTGTCAGATTTGCTGATTGAACACAGTACAGTTTATAATGTATCCTTTCATTCCTTTCTTGTTTGCCTACGCTGAGACTCCCAATGTCATCCCCTTCCTTACTTACTTCACACCCTTTTTCTCTCCTCCCTTCCCTGCTCAACCCTTTTCTAAAAAAATATCTGTCCACGCTTCTCTATGCCATTTCTCTCCTCCCTCTCGTTAGCTAGTCCTCTATTTTGAGGATACCTAAATTTGTTCTTTTGCTTTATACCACCCCTACTGCTTTCAAAGTGTTTCAGAAATCCTTGCAATGAATCTGATCCAAGGTGTCATGATGGCTAGCCTGTTAGCAGGGCAACAATCACTGCATGAGTAAGAACAAGGCAGTGGGTTAACCTGCAGATATGGAAAGCTACATGTATTACAGAGATGTACTGGTATCAGCTTTAGAGGAAATCTTGCTTAATCTGACACCGCATTTAGTGGACATAAAGATCCTGAATAGGAGATAACAATAAAATGTATGGGAACAAAAGAGAGAAAGTCGGGTTGTAGGAATTGGGGGGAGAGGCAGAAAAATGAGTGAAGTTAGACTTGATATATTCTGTGTAGAGAGTAAAGAAAGGAGTCTAATACACCTCTACCCCGATATAATGCTGTCCTCAGGACCAAAAAATCTTACCGCGTTATAGGTGAAACTGTGTTATATCGAACTTGCTTTGATCCACTGGCGTGTGCAGCCTGCCCCAGAGCACTGCTTTACCACATTATATCTGAACTCGTGTTATATCGGGTAAGAGGTGTATTATCTGGAGCAAAGAGCTCAATAACAAGGGGAAAGGACATAAATGAAGTATAGGACTGTTTCAATCCTAACTACACCAATGGTAATTGGTGCTTTGTCCAATCAGGCCTTGGCTGTTCGCTGCAAGAGAATTTACTGAAACTATTAGTAAATAATTATGGAGAATTTGAAAATCTTAACTTGATGCTTACAATCATCATTGAACCATTATCTGATGCTACATATACATGCTGCAGTAACAACAATAAAAATAATGGAAGCCTTGCATTTAGCACCCATGCTAACAACTATTAACATCTGGTGCACTTGTTTCTGGGAAGACATTTACATTCTGTTAGCTGGTTATAAATACTTACTGGTAGATTGTCTGTCTGTTACTGTATGGGCCAGATGAGCTCAGGGTACCCCTCCCCCACTGCACAGATCTACAAATGAAGCAGCCAGAAGGCTGATGCTTGTACTCCCTGTGTGAACGTGGGTGGGGTTAGCTAATAAGGTCTGGAGAACCCCAGGCCTTAAAAGGGCATGCATGAGTGGAGTGGGAACATGATCAGGGCCCAGTCCCATCCATTATAGCTAAGAGGCTAGTACTGATTGGCTTGTGTGCAGTATCTTTATGGAGAGGATAGTAGATGCTGCTTTTGAGTATGTTTCCCCTAATGCCCGCGAGGCATTCTGCCTGCATTGACAGCCTACAGGCAGAGTGTTTTCAGCAACTGCTTGGGTGGGTACCACACACCCTGCTGTTGTGGCTGCATAAGTCATAATCTAGCCCTTATTTGTTTTTTGCTTGTATGGCTCTGGAACACCATGTACCTGAGTTGCTTTCCCCCACACAAACCACTAAGCCTGTCCGTGGTATATTAAAATGTACTTTTCTGATTCAAACCCCACAACTCAATCTATTTGGTCTAATGTATGCATATTTTAATGTCTTTTTATTACTTTTGAACTTGAGCTTTACAAGAGACTTTTTTAAAAAAAAAATGTAATGAGTTACAGTATGCCTGTTTCTGGAAGAATGTCCTTTACTATTTACCTCAGAGGCCCTTTGTGCCCAGAGGAAACATGTAAACTATTGAAAAATTTACAGCTGTTCCACCATGCAGTATTTTTCTGTTGTAACCTCCTTGTACAGAAGCTGTTTTTAAAATGAAAAATGTTTTATAATGTCAGCCTTATTACCAGTGGAAAGAGGTGTATTTTTTCTCTCCTTGATGTGACAGGTTTGTTTTAGCCTGGCAACAGGCCACTTTTGATGCTTTAAAACTGCTCCTGGTCTGGTGAGAAATCTTTTTGTATATAACATTTGATGATTCAGTGACAGCCTTAAAATAGACAGATCTCGTCTATTGACTAATATTCTGAAGAAATGTTTTTATTTCAGATTTTAGATGTCAGAAATTATTCAAGGATCTGGGGGAACCTTACGGTATTACTAAGTGGGGCGCCATCCAGAGGTGCCATTGTGTGACAAAGCAAAACCAACCCCAGCTTTCGCACATCTGTTTGAAATAGAATTAGACATCTATCCACCTCCCTACATCCAAACTTCAGGTTTAAAAAATATGGAACCCAGATCTGAAGCACCCCTCATTGTGGTTTTACAAAATTAATAGCTGACTCGGGTTTTGCCAAACTAATACAACCTCTGCTTTTGCCAAATTCTGCCTTACAAGGAAATGACATCTCCCAAGGGGGAAGCGTTTGGACTAGTTTTAGTGAATTGTACGCCATGAAACCAAATTTCCCCTTTAAAAAGGCACTATAAAACAATTAATGTTTAATTTAATAATACACTATCAAGAATATAGTAATTTAGTAATACATTATCCAAAATATATCTGAGGGGAAATAGAAGAAGGGAGGAGATAGCAAGATTCAAAGCTGATGGAAAGAAAAAGGGTGATGGAAGAAAAAGCAGGGAGGTGGCAAGGGCGGAAAAATACACAACAGACATGATAAAACTTAAAGATTTTATTACTTAAAACTTAAAGGTCAACTTTAAAAAATAGTTTGAAAAAATGAAAGAATGCAATGAAATAGAGCAGATAGAAGGAGGTGCATATGCTAAAATTTGCCTAGGACAGCAAAAGGCCTGATCTAATCTCTGCTTTCAAGAATTTTGTAAGAAAACTGAAAATTGCATTTGCTTTACTGTATTCCTATTCCACAGCCAGTGTTTCCAGGTGGGCTTTTTTGTGAGTGTTGCTCATTGCACTGTGCTTTTATTGATTTCTACAAGGATTTCTTCAAGCAAAAATAAGCATTTCCATCACTTTCCAGGCCTTACCTACTTCTGTCAGTTTTTACCAAACCCACCTTTTCCAATTATACTTGTCTGTCATTTGACATTTTTATCTGACAAGTAAATTAAGGTCATCAGGAAGAGTCAGGCTTGAAGAGACCCTTTGTAGTGATGTGGCTAGTTGAAGAAAATCCTAATATATTGGATTCTGGCATATCTGCCATCATAGTAGAAGAGAACAAGAGGAGCAAAATAATCACTTTCTAAGAGTATACAATCCCAGCTAAGAATCGTACTGGTTAAAGACAGAAAAGATAAATTTAGTCATTGAGTCCATTCCCCTGCATGTGCAAGATATAGTTCTGGTTAGAGGACTAATGTTGTTAAACTGATATATTACACTTCATTTTAGCAAAAAGCCAATAAACAACAGTTCTACTAAACAGAAATGATCTAGGAAGCCTGACTTCTGCTCTTCTGAGTATTCTGCATGATGCTTATTTGGGCTACCGAACCAATTTTTATTATCATCAACTCTATCCTTCTCCAATATCCAGAACTTAAATTATCAGGAAAGAAAGCTTCAGATTGTCCATTTAGCAACAAGTGTGTATGAAGGATGTCTGGGCACAGGTAGTTAGTCTATCTGAACCCGCATCATACTCCTTCTGCACTTGCTAAATTCATTGCTCCTGCATACCTTTTTTTTCTGTTAAACTCATCTTGAAAGGGCTGCAGTTTGTCCTCTAGTCCCCACTTCAGATGGTGGCAATATGCACTCATTTAACATTTCCTTCTCTTTTTATGGCTTTAAAATGTCTCTAGCCTTAACAACCTCTACAGCCGTTTAGAAGGGGCCCCAACAGTTGAGAGATGGTATTCAACATTTGAGCTGAAGGCCTGGGATGATAATGCACCTAATGAAGTGAGCTGTAGCTCACGAAAGCTTATGCTCAAATAAATTTGTTAGTCTCTAAGGTGCCACAAGTCCTCCTTTTCTTTTTGTAGATACAGACTAACACGGCTGCTACTCTGAAACCTGTCATTATTTGCACTGTTACTTGTGTCATATCATTTTTGTTAAGTTGATTTTTTTCCAGGTAAGTATGACTCTATTGAATAGAACACGATGCAAAGTCTAAACTAATTCCCACAATATCACTAGTTACTGTTTGGGAGCTTAACTTTTTAGTGAGTAGTTGGTAAAAGCTTTCAGGGTACCCTTCATTCGAAGAGGTATGTATCTAACTTGTCCGTGAACAGTTTATGACCACAGATACTAAATGCAGTATTGTAATTTATTGTCTGTCCATATTTCCATTAAATTATAGAGACAGAAACCTAATGCCAGAGATTTAATACATAGTTTTTATTGCAAATTGGACCTAAATTACTATTATTTTTATTTGCTTTGACTCCGGTTGCAAAGATGGCTCATGCTATTTATTAGTTGCTAAATAACTCAGAAATATTGTTTAAAGTCCAAATGTTCCCTCTTGGATACAACATTTTTATGAGGCTTGTGTCAGTTTGTGTACAGTATTCTGGGTGTCACAAAGTACTAAATAAGAGGCTACATTGTATTGAGGCTTCTCCTCAGAGGATCCCAGATGATGTACCAACATTTGAATCAATGGAGGCCCCAGGAGAGGGGCATGTTGTGCTTTCTGAGCAGTGCACAATTGCATGAAACCAGATTTTATTTTCTTGATGAAGCTGAGGTTGATCTCTTTCCTGCATTTATTGAAATCAGCTAAAACACCCAGTATTATATTTCTACCAGTGTCAGAGGGCCGCTAGTAGGGCCCTGTTCTTAATTCTCAAAATACTGCATATCTCATAGAAACTAACAAATAGTGAACAGATGGAAATGTACTGGAAGGTGATAACTGTCACATAGAATTAGGTGCAGATAAAGACCTTCAGGATTACAGAGCAAGAGAGACAGAGACAACAGAGCCAAATCCTTCTCTCATTCATAGAGCATCTAATAGACTGAGGCCTTAGACTGACCTCTAGGCACTACTGCAATATAAATGTTTAATATTACTAATAATAATAGGATCAGACTCGCAGAGGCAATATTTTCAGGTGATTTGCTTAGACCCAATGTTTGTTGGAGAAAGCGATAAGAACAGACAAATCTCGAGAACAACATTTTTTGTTGCTTGGATAGAGGGAAGGAGTTAACAGATGAGCCTGCACTCAGATCAGTCTGACACCCATTAGTTCCCCTGAAGAAAACTGATTGGGATTATTATATGTAATTAGTGAATCAGACTGATGGTTTGGATGAGCTAATGAGCCAATTAGCCCATCAGTTCAAGACTGATAAAAAGGCAGTGGAAGGAAATGCCAGGTGAAGAGACAGGGCTAGCTGAGTCCAATCTCACAGAGGCCTCAGGGAAGGGAGACTGCTTCTCTGTGGTCCTGAAGGGAGGACTGAAGCACAGGGGATATTGTAAACAGTACTGTTGTATAAAGATGTTGGTGATGGGAACTCAAATGGTACAGTGCATACACAGCCATTAGAGTCAGAGCTGGTTTCTGGGGTGCAAAAAGGCAGGATCAGGATCATGTTCCGCTACAGGTGCCTTTCACCAAAGCACCTTATAGTTAAAACTGTACACATATTTTAGCAGTCTTAAGACTCTGTGCTGCAAAGGAACACCCACACGCTAAATAAGAGTCTTGTCTCTGGCTTCTTTGGGGCTCAGTTAAATAGTCCTTATTATCCATACAACACTGGCAGATTTGCCCACAGAATGAATGCAGAATTGGGCTTAGTGTTAAGCTGACTATATAAATGTGCGGTCAATGTGTCCTGAAGTTTGCTAAACTTGGACCCTGGCAAATTACAAGAGCCTGAATTCCATAGGCTTCATCTGATCATCCTGTAAAGCTTATACTCAAGAAACCACAGCTGATCTTAGCAACTGCAACAGAATATAAAAAGTGGCAGTTTATTCATATAGCATTTGGCCACAAATCATTTAGGATTTTAAATATATTTTTAAAATATTTGAATGTAATTGCTTTGCCAAAACCTTTATAAACCAATTCCACTACATGAGTTTTATTTTCTTGTGTTTGGAAAGAACACAAAGCATTATTTTTTACTATTATCTTATTACTATTATTATTACAATTATCTAGTATAGTACCACATTGGGCTCTTTTAAATATGGGGCCTGATTGTCACACTATAGTTGTGTGTGCAACTGTGCACTTTGCATGCACACTGCTTCATGTACATATTGCTAGATGGAGAGTCTGTCTAGACATCTGCATGTGGTAGTGTACGTGTAAGCTATATGGATAATTACAGGACAATGCAGTGTAGGTTTGAAAATCAGGTTCAATTTTAAATTTCATAATTATTGGCTATTTTTATGAGCTGATAGCTCCAGGGGCTGGCTATCCCAGCTGTTTTGACTGTAATTTGTAAGCTTTGGCAGGCAGGAGCAGAAGTTTCAGGACCAAATAACAGAGGAGAAAATGTTTGCACAGTTCCCATGTATCTCTTTAATCTCTCTCTGTCAAAACCGCCTCCCCACCTTCAGGAGCAGTGCACGGAACTAACTACCTGCCCGTTGACCTCCGCTCCTTCTCTCCACAGGCAAATTCTACCCACTGCCCTCATTAACCACCAGAGAAATCATTGCAACTTTCAGCTTTCCTAGAGTAATCGGGCATTTGACCGTTGGAATATTATGATCCTTTGTGAATGTATCCCACTCATTGAAACTTTAACCCCTCTTCTCTGTGTTTCTGTTTCAGCTTCTGATATAGCTGCGGAGCAGGGGCAGATTCTTGTAATTGCCACTGCTGCGGTTGGTGGATTCACTCTCCTGGTTATCCTCACTCTGTTCTTCCTAATCACTGGGAGGTAATTCATATTACACTGTACTAGTCCACATATGGTGAAATTCATCCCAGTGAGGGGGCTCATATTAGTTAAATCATTACTCCACAGCTTATGTGGCAAATAGGGCCTTGTGCAGTCCAGTTGTCATGGCGTAAATGTCACCTTGAGTGTTGCCAGCTCTTCCAATTTTAGTGAGAATCTTCTAATACTTGGTGTTTTGTTTAAAGCCCCACTCCTAGAGACATGTGATTAGGTGAGAATCGCCACTTTCATTTTTTCTAGCCCTCCTTGCCGAGAAAAGCTTGAAAACATGATCCAACTACACCCTAAGGGTTCAGAAACCAGAAGGCAAATAAAAAGAATCCCAAATGTATTTATTTTTTAAATCTCATGATTTTAAGCCAATCTCATGATTGCGGGGGGACTTAACTCATTATTTGGTATGCTTGCAGTTAGTAATATGTGTACTCTATTAACCTATTTTAGTAGCCTATTTTAGTGAACGCTTTCTGTATTACACTTTTAAAATACATATCCAACAATAGATGTAGCAACTGAAATACACAAAGAGAAAATATGCTTATTGAAATCTATTGCCTGATCAATGTTTGATTTTTTTATATATATATCTTGTTTATGAAAACAGTCCAGTCTAGTGACAGAATCATGGTTTTACTAATCTTAAGTACAGATCAGGAAAGTGGTACCAGAAGCAGAGAAAGGACAACTAAGAGAAACGTGATCAACTTAAGTAAAGGAAAAGTTAATCGAAAATCATTAGAATTAACATACTAAGAGTAATACTAATTAGATTGTAGAATAGTCTCCCCAAAGGAAGTGGTGAGAGTCCTATTTGCTTGGGATTTTTAAAATTTGACTGAACAAAGCCCTATTAAATCTACTTCAGCAAATATTGATGCATTAGCAGGAGATGCACTAGATGATCTATTAGGACTTATCCAATGACTCTCTTATTCCATTTCCATTTCCTTCATTGTAATACAATACTGACTGTTCAGCTTGCTTCACTTGATATGATGATCACGATCTAACACTGACACTGTGTTAATTGGATGAGGAGTTGCTTTTATTCTATTGGCCAGATTCTGCTCTTCCTTACACAAATGTAAATCTGGAGTAAATCCATATAACCTCAGTGGAGTTACTACCATTTTGCACAGATGTAACTGAGATCAGAACCTGGCTCCCTGCCAGCGTGGGGAATCATGTGTCTCAGATCTTCCACACAGAATAGCCATGCAGCAGTCTCCCCTTCCCATGTGGAAGAATGCACTCGACCAGTTCCCCAGCTCCACCTCCCCTGGGTGTGGCCTCTCTCTCACTCCAAGGTTTCACAAGAAATGAGTATGACACCCAAGAAAGGAGAGGGCCAGATGGACAGACATCACCTCCCCCCTGTACCTGATTCAGTTTCCAAGGAAAAGACAGTGTGTTTCCACTCTCTTTTGTGCCTGGGATCCCTATAGCCAGTGGGAGTCACTGGTCTTGGAGTTTCTCTAGGAAACAGGAAAAGTCTCAGGGAGACAGAGCTTCTCTAGAGGCATGAGGCCTCTGTACAGATTCAACTGTCCTATTGTAGATCCAGGAGACTCCACAGAGAGGTTCTTTTGTTTTCTTTGGGAGGTAGGGGTCCCACAGCCTGTTTCATGGGGAGGGATTGTGTATGCACAAACCCTGGACTCCTTTCCCCCACACAACATAATGAAGTGAAAGTATCTCCAAAGAGGAATTGTTGTTGAGTTTCTCCCTCTGTATCCCACCTAGTGTTTGGGAGGAAGGGGGAAATCTATGAATTGTGTGGAACTGAACCCCATATTTGCACTCTTCGTTAGAATCTAAGCTTTCATTTGGTTGACAGATGAAGTTCCAGCCCTCCTGAATGTGAATATATCCATCATTATGTGAATTAGTAGTCTGCTCTCTTGTGAAGCCTGTAACATGAGACTAAAAAACAATAGAACCAGTAGGTATTAACATTCCATTAAGATAAATGGGAGAAGTTAACTTCAAAGACTAAATGTGACAAATTCAATATTAAGAGTATAAGCAGAGATCTGCTTTAAATACTGGAAACTATATTGTTTCAATGGAAATAAAGATGGATTCAGCCAACAAAGACAGGAAAACTTTGGAAGAAATTATTATGTAGCATCAAGTGAAATTGCTTGAAAAATAATGCGAATGCCTCACTTAAAAGGAACTCAGTAATGGAATAAAATTAGTATTGGTGTGGATATTCTTGAATTCTTCCTACTTTCATTCTTTTTCTTTGCTAATGTTAAGAACATCAGAGGTTCTTTTAGCTTTCTAACACCTTACTGAATGGAACTTTTCAATTACATAAGATATGGATTCATTTTGAAGTATCTCTTAAACACAGTGATAAGAGAGTATTCATTAGAAATTATTCTCTGAAGACAGAGTGAGAAAATTTTGGATAAATACTCAATTTACTATAGGATTTGAGGCAAATTTCAGTGTGAAAGATTGGATTGGTACCCTACAGATGTGTTCTGCTTCACTATTTAGAATTAGCAATTTGATGGACTGTCGAATCACCAGGCTGCTGATGAGTCTATTTATATTGAAGAGGCATGGTGAGATAAGCACCTGCTTGTGTACTTCAGTGAATGATTATCCACCAAGAGCAAATAGGAAGCATTTCCATCAGTTTCAGATATTAAAATGAAAGATGCAATGACTTAGAGCCACAAAAATTATGGGGGATGGTTAGCTAAATTCCAGGGAACGCAGCATTAATGCCTGGTATGATTTATTTTGATCATTAGAGAAATTATTCCTCAGTGTTTTGTCCTAAACTACCAATAATGAAAACATGTCAAAACTGCGAGAGAGACTCGCTGGTACAACCCAGATGAGCTCTCTCTGCTGGACATGCACTAGGCTGCTGCAATGGACAGTGGCGCTCACCACCATTTGCATGTTACCCATGGTGCATCCCATTGTCAGGGGCAGCACCACACATGGAGAGAAAAAGGGCTACCCAGGGAAGGAAAAAGAGAGCCCCCAAATGGAGTGGGATTGCTACTGACTTCATGAGATCACAGTGCCACTTACTGCAATTTGCCCGACAGATCCTCTGTCACTATGGAGAGACCACCAAACCAAACTTGAATGATGCTGCGACCCTAAAGTGAAAGTGGTTCAGCTGAGTGTGCACTTGATACTAGATGCAAATCTTTGGTCCCAAGTGCTCTTGACTTGCTGGGGCTCAACAGAATTGAGGCACTGTCTCTCAGGCTCCAGGTGTCTAGGCATAAACTCTAGGTGCAGATGCCATGTTTGAGCCCACTCTTGGCAGTGAGAACACTGTGGTCCAATTACCTAGGCCCTGAAACTAGTGCCAGCTCTCTCAAGCTTCCTCAGTAGCTGTTGCATGCTCTCAAAGTTCCACCTAAACTGTGGACCCACTAATTTATAGTTTCCCTCTTTGGAGCTATGTGACAGTGTAAGGAAGAGACTCTGCAGAGGGATTTCTAAATACCCACACCTTTTGTCACAGGGAAAGTATACAAGACATACAGATCCATGCAAAAATAATAAATCTTTTCACAAATACCTTCCCTCCAGTGTCCTCACTGCTCCAAGGTGGCCTTTGGGATTTACTGTCCCTGCTCTTCCTGTCCAGTCTTCCCTTCTTGTTCTGGTTGGTGAGAGAGAGCTATCAAGAAAAGAACTTATCCTTTTGTACTTTCCAGTCCCCTCTAACAGATAATCTTCCAGGCCAGCCTCAAAGCTTCCCTTAGGTTAATAAGGTCCCGAACAGGGAATCCTTTGCTTGGTTACAATCCACCTGAGGTCCAGACTAGATGAAAACTCTTTTCTCTGCAACATAATGGGTATGCTGCACTGGACAAAGGCTGTCATGTTTAACAATCCTTACTCACTCTTCTGTCTGCTCACTCGCCTGTCTTCTGTCAACACCCTTGAAATTCCAGTCCAAGACTGAGGCAAAGAGACAACAGGCAGTGTACAGCCACACAACCAAATGGGGCTCACAAAACAAAATGGAGTTTATAGTTTGATATAAATACAGTCAGACATATAGTTAATTGTTACACTCACACAGCTGGTTGTATGTTGTTAATTCACTAACATCTTCACAGAGGTGACAAAATAATGAATTCAGAGATTGGAGCAGAGGCTAATTAGAGAAAATGTGTGTTTCTGACATGGAAAAATAGTTTTATCCTTCATGAAGCCCATTAGTGTCATAGAATCTATTACCTCTATATAGAAAAAGTGAGCTGCTTTAACCCACAGGACATTAAAGATAATACGATCAGGTTTAAAATGTACAAATCAACATATAAAAACACAAAGGCATAGCATGAGAGAGGCTAAATTCAATAATTTATCACCAAATTGCAAGGGTTTTCTGTTGCTGTTTGTAGACCAAACTAAAGATAAATACTAACCTGGAAATTCACTACCTGGGTTGAGCTAACCTTGAAAAGTGTGGATTTTATTGTGTCTGATTTGAATTTCAGTATAGTTCATTTCATTTTTAATCACCCCGACTACATTATATTTTTATATGTTGCTTTTTTGTTGTTGCTCATAAGATATAATCTTTCAAAAATTTGTTATCTATAAATCTGTAAATTCAGAATAGGTAGATCTTGTAATCAAAGTAGCTTATGATGTCATGAACCTCTATAGAAAATTTAATGTGCATTTATTCTGTGTATGACAACCATTTTAACTAAAACTGTTTGCTCTTTAAAAAGGTGCCAGTGGTACATAAAGGCCAAAATGAAGTCTGAAGAAAAAAGAAGGGCTCATTTGCAAAATGGACATTGTAAGTAATACAACATTGTGTTATTTAATGCCTATGTTGCATTTTCAATGAAAGTTATATATTGTTTTCTCTATACATTTTTACCCTGACCCTGTAATTTAATCCATGTGGAAAAACCCCTTAGTTTGTGCAGATCCACACTGATTGTAGGATCAAGGCCTCTCTTGTTATCTGTGTAGCCTCTTTGCAAAAGTTAATTGAAAAACTTGCATTTATTCTACTGAGCAAGTTTGCAAGGGAAAAGGTTCATCACCTTTTGGATTTCAATGTTTACACTTTTTGTCAGTTTTCCAGGCTTGCCTGTGAATTCACAGCTGCTCTGTATTATATTATTCTTTATGAAGTGATTATCAATAGATTCTGCTCCTGTGGTGCATGCAGCTTACATGCATGAGATCGGACACTTTTGATTAGCAGTGCAGTCCTGCGGTCATTGTTCAAGGAGGACTCCTCATACCCACCTCCATGCAAATAGACTACTGCTTGTTAGTCAGTCCGAGTGAAATCTGTGTGGACAATCACTGAGAAAAGAACAGTTATTCTACCCTATAGTAGCTGTGGTTGTTTGAGGTGTGTTATCAACACAGATTTCACAACCTGCCCTCCTTCCCCATTACTGCTCAGTCCTTCTCTTCTGGGATTCTATATTGATGAAGGAACTATGGGACAGTTGGGCCTACTCTACCGTTTATGCCCTGAGGTGCAGGGGCACAAGGGCACTGAGGTGCAGGTACTGCCCCAATGGATACTGCTAGCCCAAAAGAATCTGATCTTGTACACCTGGGGCACATGTGCAACAAAGGTGGAATCTCTATGGACAATAGATCTCGAAAAACCATAGTTCCTATAGGGCAAGTAACCATTCTCTTTGTGGTGGTTTCCCACTTCTGCTGGGAAACATGACAAATTGGATGTGCCAAAAATAAACATTAACAGTATTCTATCTGTATATTTGCCATTTCCAGTGTTTCCATATTGGTAGTGTCTTCCTTAATGGTAATACACTGCCTTCCAAGTGTGTTAACAGTATCAAAATCATTGATACGGATGTATAGTAGTATTACATGAAATACTAAAATGGAGATTCAATATTTTTCTGCTGAAGAGCTACTTTTTCCCAATGCAAGAAATTATCTTTAAATTAGTTAAATCATCTCCAAATCTGAAGAATAGGGGCTGAGTATTCAATTGAAGGATTCATATATGCACATTTAATTATAACCTTGCTTAATTTTATCATCTTATTTACTAAAGTGCCCAATTCCTCCACTTACCTTACTCATAGTCCCATTGAATATTTACTATACTGCTTGCCTGGTAATGTAGTACTTTACATAAGGGTAGCAGAATCAGGCTCCAAATTATAAACCACCCTTTGGAAAGCAGGATGGGAGTTCGGGGGTGGAGGTCTTTATCTTTGAATGAGTGAATGAATGAATGAATGAATGAATATTCATGATGGTGCAAGGTATTGGATTAGCAGAACTGGAGACTGAAGTCCTCTATTAATCCAAATATAAACTTCCACGCATGCTGCCCTACTTCTCCAGTGTCGCTCAAGCCCACGTAGAAAGACCACTCTATGCGGGGAGGGTATTGTTACTTCCATATTCATTCAATCCCTGTCAGCTCTAAAGCTGCCAACAAGCATGCCAACTGTTGTAGATGTTTGGCCACCCATTCATTTTACATAGGCTACAATGTAATTAGCAATCGGTTGTTAATAATTTTCAGTCACTATTGACCTAGTCCAGATTGTGTCTGTCATCTTAATATGAAAGGCTTAATATCCCATCACTAATGCACTGAACCATCTGTTCACTGCATTTTTTAAAGTTAATATTGGTTATAGCATGGGAATGTTTGTTGAAGGATTTTTGACTAAAACATAAGTAAAATCTTCCTTTCTTTCCAGTGCGCTTCCCAGGAATAAAAACGTATATTGATCCAGACACATATGAAGACCCATCTCTTGCTGTCCATGAGTTTGCAAAGGAGATAGATCCTTCAAGAATTCGTATTGAGAGAGTTATAGGGGCAGGTAAAAGCATGCAGGCTTACAAAAATATTAATAATTGTCTCCTCTAGACATAGGGAAACTGCCTTACTCAACTTGAAGTCATATGGTGGTAATCAAATACTGTAACAAATGTGGGCAGAGTTTCCCAACAGGCAAGGACACTCTGGGACAGCTCTCACCCACAGTGCTAAAGACAACAGAAGTGGCAATAGAAGTCTTTCCTGTCCTGCTGCTATAGAAAAATGGATGGGCTACCCATTCTTTTGAAGAGTCCAGAAGAATAAATGGGAACTAATTGCTCCCTCAAGATCAGGAAAGTGTGGATGATAAAGGTCATTGCTCTGCCTCAAGAAGAAGAGTCCAGATTGATGGCAGTGATAATCTGCATCTCTTAGCTTCTCCACTGAATGTTGGAGGCCAGTCCTGGAATTCTTCTTTGCTGTCCTCCCTCCACTGTATAGGAAACACTGCAAGTAGAAGTTCAGTCCTCCCTCCATAAGTTGGCTAGGGTTATCTAGGGATGTTGAGTCTTCAGAGAGCAGTACACTCTGACTTTAGGGATGGGTGGCTGAATATTTATAAGAAAAGATTGTGACAGATGTATAGTCTTTGCAAATATTTTGCTGTATTCTAAAGTTTAATTAAAAGACAAAGAAAAAAAGGGTTCCTAGCTGGTCTGGTGGGGAAGATTGACAGATAAATCTAGTGATGCCTGTCTTTGGCTGTCTGGGTGTGGAAATAGACTCCAAGAAAATGCAAACAGAGGCATGAAGATAACCTATTCCTATTAAAAGGGACATGGTAGGACAAGTAGGTATGGAAAAAAAATTGTATTCACCAAGTAACAGGAAAAAAACAAAATCAATGCTGTTTGGCAAACTATGTGTCACTGAGGCCACATTTTGCTCTATCATCTGACATAGATTAGATATATCCCAAATGATATTCAGTTTGCCAAGTACTGCCAGTATGCAAATACAATTTGCAGTATGTTTGTTATTTTTGCAAAGGTTAATTTTCCTCACACCTCTTTCAGAGGTTCCCTCTGTTAAGTCTGTCTTTCAGAAGATTCATGAACACAAGGCTTTTGACTGACAGAGTTAAATCGATCTTTCCTTCCAAAATGATAAAACCTTTTTCTTTCTTTGAGAGTGTGCAGAATATAGCAAAATCTCTATGAAGACTATAAAAACAGAGCCCGGGGTTTTGGAATGTTTCCACTTATTGTTCACACAAACATGCTCATTGATTTTAAATTCTACATTTTTTTTCAATGGTCTAATTCTTAGTTGGTCTTGGAAAGATAGTCCCAAAACTTGTCAAGATGCGCAGAATGCGGTAGTTTTATTGCACATGAAGTTTTGTTGAATTTTCTTTTCTGATTTCATTTCATGTTGATTTTCATGCCTTTAGTTTCCCTTCAAAATGCAAACTGAAATTCAGCCAAGATTACAGTTTCATCTGATTTAGGGCTGACATTATGCGCTGAGGTTCATATGGGATGGGATTTTCCAAAGTGCCTAAAGATATGAAGAGCACAACTCAATTGAAACTCAATGGGATTCATGCTCCTAACTCTCTTACATGCTTTTTGAAAATCCCACCCTTTGTTTCCAAATTAAATCATCATCTCACCATGCTTTGTTCACAACTCAGTCCAGGTTCACTGAAAAGTTTGCAAAATCTGACCCAAATCCAGGTGGTTGATATTCTTCCAGTTTAGTGGTTTTGTTGTGAAAGCGTTGCACAGCTTCTTTTCACATATATGGTATGTACTGCCATGAAACTGGTTTTTTTTCCACCAAATGCATCCGATGAAGTGAGTTGTAGCTCACGAAAGCTTATGCTCTAATAAATTTGTTAGTCTCTAAGGTGCCACAAGTACTCCTTTTCTTTTTGCCATGAAACTGTATCAAATTTCTGATGGGGGATGAGATGTACAACAGATATTAATGGAACTAGGTGAGAAACAGTCCTCCACTGGTACATCCAAGACAGAAGGCTAACCTGAGCCACAGAAGGCTAACCTTAGCACCTTAGCACTTAGCAGAATGTTTTTTCTCCTGTAGAAATGAATTCATTTTACTAAGGTGGATAAGTATTATTATCCTCATTTTACAGATGGAAAAACTAGGCAGTAAGGGTATGTCTACATTGGGAGTTTTCAGTCCTTTCCCCACAACTGGACTAAAACTGCAGTTTTACCTAAGCAAGTTTAATTGATTCTGGACCATTGTGGTATAGACAGGCCATAGAACTTCCCTAAAATAATTCCTAGAGCAGACTTTTAAAAACCTGTCCAATCTTGATCTAAATTTGTCAGTTATGCAGAATCCACCATGATCCTTGGTAAATTGTTCCAATAGTTAATTACTCTCACCATTAAAAACTTACATTTTATTTCCAGTCTGAATTGTCTAGCTTCAAATTGCAGCCATTGGATTGTGTTATAACTTTCTCTGCTAGATTGAAGAGCCCCTTATTAAATGTGTTCCCCTATTAGGTACTTATAGATGGTTATCAAGCCACCCTTTAGCCTTCTCTTTGTTAAGATAAATAGATTGAACTCCTTGAGTCTAGCATTATAAGGTTTGTTTCTAATCCTTTAATCATTCTTGTGGCTCTTCTCTGAACCATCTTCAACTTATCAACATCCTTTTTGAATTGTGGGCACCAATGGTGCTCCTGTGCCAAATATAACGGTAAAATAACCTCTTTACTCTTACTTAAGATTCTTGTTTATGCATCCCAACATTGCATTAGCCCTTTTGCTCACAGCATCACACTGGGAGCTATGTTTAGCTGATTATCCACCATGATCCCTGCCAAAAAATTTTCATAGTCACTGCTTCCCAGAATAGAATCCCCCATCCTGTAAATATAGCCTACATTCTTTGTTCCCAGATGTATACATTTAACCATATTAAAACACAGATTGTTTGCTTGTGCCCAATTTACCAAGCAATCAAGATTGCTCTGCTTCAGTGACCTGGCCTCTTCATTATTTACCACTCCCACAATTTTTAAAGTCATCTGCAAACTTTAGCAGTGGTTATTAATGACTCTGGAAGAAAAAACAAAATCAAGATGTTAAATAGCACAGGGCCAAGAATCAATCACTGCAGGACCCCACTGGAAGCAGACCCACTCAATGATTATTCCCTGTTTACTGTTACATTTTGAGACCTATCAGTTAACCAGTTTTTAATCCATTTAATGTGTCTGTTAATTTTAAATTATTCTACTTTTTTAGTCAAAATGTTGTGCCCAGTCAAACATCTTACAGAAGTCTGAGTATATTACATCAACATTACCTTTATCAATCAAACTTGTAATCTCGTCAAAAAAAGATATCAAGTTAGTTTGACAGGATCTATTTTCCATAAACCCATGTTTATTTGCATTAATTTTGTTAGCCTCCTTTAGTTCTTTATTAATCAAGTCCTATATTAGCCACTCCATTATCTGGCCTGGGATCGATGTCAGGCCAACAGCCCTTAAATTACTCAGGAGAGCGAGGAATGGAACACAGATCTCCCAACTCTTAGTACTGTGTCCTGTGCAGTGGGTCACTCTGCCTTCTGCAAAGGTACTCATAAACAATTAGGCTACTGCAGATTAGCATTCAGGCACAGTAGCTGACACTGAGATACCCAATTCTGTACAACTTTTATTTGAGATTAGAATCTGTCTGCAAAGTCTCTGCTAGTTAAAAAGGTAGGAAGTGTAAGGTCATTTTAGTATAAATCGCCTGCACAGGAACATAGATTGATGACACTGCAGTGGACTAAAGTCTTTTAAAACAGCATTATTCTTTTATGTATTTGGGAAAGTGTCTCGATTAGGGTTGCAGAAATGATACCCAAGAGTCAATGTATGTAAAATGAACACAGTGAAAAATGTTTAAAAAACTGCTCAATATATGTGATACAGTTTTCCCAGTTACAGAGCCCTTCCAGACTGTAGATTAGCCTCCACTTGTAGCTTTTACTGGCATGCCAGCCTGAGCGGGAATATCTACACTGCTATTTTTAGCCCCATAGTACAACCCCCGCTAGCCTGAATCAGTTGCCCTCGGCTCTCAGACTCACTCTTGTGGGTATTTTTTGCAATGTAGGCATACCCTCAGAGATGGGAACTCTTGAGTTCTAATCCAAACTCTGAGTCACTTTTCCTTTCTGTGCTTTAGTTTATCTCATCTGTAAAATGATGATGACTTATAATTGTTTGCCTCTCCATTACAAAAGTGTTAGGTTAAGTTAGGTATTTCCTTGGATAAGTCAGCCTTCTACTGTGTCAGCATGCAAGTCTTACGTTATCTAGAAGATGCTTTTTTGTTGGACACAAGTCCTTAAATGCATAGGCTTTGGGTGAAATCATATACTTTATTGGGTAGTGTAACAAAGAATTTTAAATTCATGTGCCCAGCCCTATTCCAAGTGAAGTTACAAATTTCCCATTGACTTCAACAGGAACAAGATTAGGCCATGAGTGAAATATATACAAAACAGACAAACATACAATTAGAACATCTGTCTTTATGTGTATATATTTTGTTTCCAACTAAATTGCATGTACGATGTCTTGTGAATATCATCTTAGTACCTGCTAAATCCTTATGGCACTTCTTGCAAGAGACATTCAATTAATTTTTCTTACAGAATATATTTTTAATGAATAAAAGGGGGAAGGTCATAGAGTTGAGCTAGCTGACAATGACAGTATGTTTGCAGAGCTTCATCTTCTCTGAACATCTTAAAATATTGTGGATGATTCATGTTACACTGAAAAAAAAACAGGCTGTTAATCTGGAAAGTTTCCACCAGAGAAAGATGAGTCAGAGCAGGGCATAATTATGTTCAAACTCTCAGATTCTAAGAAGTATAGAGGTCAGGCACTTGAAAGGAATTGGAAAATTCTTTTATTGGGGGAAATGCATACTGTTAAATTTCCCGATCTGAGCTCAATCACTCAACCAGACAGAGTGATTGAGAGCTCCTAGAAACACTTTTCTACATAGGAAAATTATTGAGACTTTGGTGCTGTGCCCATAATGCTCCTGTATACCATTAAACTGAAAATCTCTGTGGAGGGAAGCTCAACTGAAAAAATACAGAGGATGAAATTGGGTTCAGTTCCTAGCAGTTAACCTGAGATCTGCGCTGTCAGACACAAAAATATGAGCATTTCCCAAAGGGAACTATGTATGAGTCTGGCTTGAAGAACTGTGGTTTATAATATTTATTTCTGCAAAGTTCCATTTATTGTATTATTGATATACTACAATGGTAGATGCCATGACGATTCAGAAATGTTAATAGGTTTGTCTTTCCTTAAGAATCTCTTCTCTTTATACAGTAGAACAAGATTCAGTGATTTATTCATATCCTATTTGAGTATTGCCCTTACACTCCAAAGATGAAAATGTACAAGTATTTTACATAGATTTGGCCATTTTTCTCTCCAGTACACTTAGATGTGACACTCTTCTGTTGAACACACAGAAATGAATCTATGCTTTACCTCTTTGCCCTCCCCGTGATTTAAGTGTTGTATTTCATTATCCAGGAAAATGCTACCTTTCTGCACTTCTTTTGTTATTGAAAAGCCTGTGTGAAGATAAGGGTCCTTTCACCAGGCCCTAAATCGATAGGGTGACCAGATGTCCCGATTTTATAGGGACAGTCCTGATTTTTGTGTCTTTTTCTTAAATAGGCTCCTATTACCTCCCCCCCCCCCCCCAACCCCTGTCCCAATGTTTCACACTTGCTCTCTGGTCACCCTATGAATGGGGTACAACTTGGATAAAGTAAGAGAGCTCATGATAGTGAGAGGTCCTCAGGTCCGTGGTAGCATGGAAAAAATCTGGATAGTTTAGGTAGTTTTCTCTCCAGAACAATTCCATTAGTTGAGATTGAGTGGGTTCTTTATTATGGGAAGGTATTTTTCCTCCTCTGAGTACAGATGGACTGAAACCATACATCAAAACTAAATAAATTTAATGGATAGAATCTTGTAAGACTGTTTTCTTTTTAACTCAAGTTTTGATGACTATACGACACAGGTTTTAAGTGTGAGTGATTTTTTTCACTATTCACCATGCACGGAGAGTGTTTACATCCTCTGCTTATCAAATTGTTGGCTTTTCTACTAAGACAGTTTAGTGTATCAGTGCTGGTGGTTTTGGCAGACACAGGACTAGGAGCCACAAAATCCAGAATTCTAATTCCAGTTCTGACACTGATTCTTTGTATGGTCTTGCGCAAATCATTTAAACTTGTTGTCTTCCCCATTTTGTAAAATATGGATAATAATACCTCCCTACTTCATTAAGATGTTGTGGAGATTGATTAATGTTTGTAAAGCACCACACAATTGGTAATATTACTACAGGCTACTAGAAAGATGTCAGATGGTTTTAAAAAAAAAAAATTTTTTTTTGGCTTCTGCTTACCTGAAGCAGCTGTCAACCCCAGGGCCATTGGAGTAGTGGCTGGCAGTCCGCACTAGGGCTGCCTGAATAGCTGACTGTAGGTCAGCCCCGGGCTCACCGCAGCAGCAGTCCCTGGGCCCACCGGAGCTGCAGACCCTAGGCCCACTGGAGCAGCGGCAGAGGTTGGGTCAGCCCCCCTGGGGCAGGAGCTGCAGCGGTCAGCCCCTGCCGCAGAAGCAGTGGCAGGACTGGAGGAGCTGCAAGCCCCTGGCAGCACTCAATTTGTTCCCCCCCCCCCCCCGGGTATTTTTAGAAAAGTCAGGGACAAATCACGGGCTTTGGTGAATTTTTGTTTATTGCCCAAGACCTGTTCCTGACTTTTTTACTAAAAATACCCGTAACAGAATCTTAAGTTTACTAGAAAGGCTGCACAAATATCTTTAACTCAGCTTCACTGCACATATACATTACAATAAAGTCCTTAATTACAGGATCACATACGATTTCTAAAATAACATGTAGCAGTTTGCAATAGGTTTCCATTCTTTTTGTCTTACACTAATTTCATTCTCATAGGAGTTCTGAATACATTTATTGATTTAGGCATTTTACTTTGATAACTTCTTTTAATTCTATGCTATTTTCTTTAATAATTTTGTCAACAACTATACACGGTATAATTTCTTTTCAGTCACCAGCACAGTGTTCCTTACATGCAAATTATCACTTTCTCCTTGTTATATCTAATCTACAATATGTTGTTTTACATACTGTTTACTGTAGATATGGATTTGTTTAGATATCATTCATGAACTCCCTAGCACAGAATTACATGACAGAGAACAACACAATATTATAAAATGCTATGTGTTTATGGTTCTAGAAATAAATTGTATGATAACATATTGTCTTTGAGAAGCAATATGGGATTGTGTAATTGTACCATATATTGTAAAGCACATGTCCAATGAGGCAGAATTAAAGTTTCATGTACAACCCTAGCTACAGTATGTACAGGTTTTTTGTTTAGTTTTATAGAAAAAAATCATAACACAGAAATATTTGGTTAGACACAACCTGAATCAGGTAAGAGATCTTACCTTCTGTGCACATGTACTAATTAACCAAGTTAGCTAATTGGGTAGGTAAAGTGTAGCCTTCCTTTGCTCTCCGTGTATCCCATGCACCTCATAAGGAGACCAGTTCAGCCAAGCACTTAAGAAAATGGTTGTCTATCCAGCCCCTATTCAGCAAAGCACCTAAGCACCTATTGATTTAAATGGGATTTAAGTACATAAAGTTAAGCACACACTTAATGTTTTGAAGTATGAGAGCTACGATGCACAATGGGAAGTACCTTGTTGCCCACTTTACCTGCTGTTCACTGAATCAGGTGGAAAATACCTTATTCTCTGTGCACATTTACTAATTAACTAAGGGTATGTCTACACTGCAAAAAAGGTGGCATCTTAATTTGAGTTAGTTAATTTGGATTAAAATAACAATGAAGACACAGCAACTCGGCTTTTACCTCAAGTTAGCAGCTCAAATTCAAACCCAAGCCTCTTCATAGGCTTTAACTTGAGCTGCTGAGTTGCTGTGTCTTCACTGATATATTAACACAAATTGTCGTGCCGAAGTTAAGAACACATCTTTTTTTGCAGTGCAGACCAGTGTTCTCAATCTATTTACCATCATGGGCTACATATGTAGCTCTCTATGTTATGTGGGCTGTATCCACACAGTATATATACTATTTGTATAGGCCTGAGGATGTCAAATGGGCTGCAGCTATGTGCTGATTGGGCCACAAGCAGCCTGCAGGATGAGAACCACTAAGTGTAGACATACTTAAAAGTAGCTAAGTGTGTAGGTAAGTCACATCCATCCTTTGCTCTGAGGGTTACTAAAAATTGCTTTTAAGCCCATACCAAATACACTGTTGATACTTGGAGGGCAGGTTTCAAGGAGTCATAAGTAAATCAAAATCAATATTCACAAAACCATCTTTTCCTCAGCAAGGGCTGCACTTCCATGTCAAATTTAAATTTTCTACCCCAGCCATTTTGGTATCTCAGCCATTTTGGTACTGTTTAAAAAAAACTTCATACAGACTGATGTCATTTTAACCAGAAGTATTTTTTTCATTCTCCAGTCAATATTACCTGAATTATTTATGCTCATATTTTCAATAAAATAAAATATTGAGAAAATATTCTGGTAGACACAAAACATGGAAAATTTGAGCCTGAAAGAAGAAAGTTTTGGAAAATTATGATTGATATTAAGGGGTTAGGATGGAAATAGTCACTGTCATGCCCACTCCCAAGAAAGGCAATATAAACCCGTGGAATCCAGGAAGAGTGGGAGGGATTAAAAATAACTTTACAACTTGTCTTCCCCTCAACATACAGCAACAGCAGCAAACACAAAGCAGTACATTTAAATGTGAACATAATCCTTTAATATTTATTATTAGATATTTTAACAACTAGCCAATGAAGATCAAGTTCAGTAGATTTTGCCACAACGAAAACAGCCAATTTGTTTTATTTTTGCATAATTTTTGAAAACCAAAGATGAGACTGCACCCTGTGTGTACAAGACAGCCATCACTGGATAAGAATTCTGTTCCCTAATACTCTATAAAAGGCGAAGTGAGTTTGCTATGAGTTTGATTGTTTTCGTTTCTGAGTGAGGCTCTGCCTAAAGCTCAACTCACCAGACTATTGCCATAAGAAAGGTAGTTGCAGATTTAAACTTCCAGAATCTTTTTTCCCCGGCCTCTTTGTTTTGAAGGAGGGATGGAGGAGCTGTGAAGCATCCAGAAGTGCTAAATTGCACTAGGACTTATCTTCAGAGCACTTTCTGATGGCTCTTCAAAGTGAAACAGCCTGAAGTTAAAGTGAATCCTCTAAGTCCTCCTTCTGAAAGCAGCTGGTGCTGGGAATGATGATAGAACTTTAGGATGAAGGTTCTGCCTTCATATGTCAAGTTGGCAGGGTTGCACAATGTCATCTTTGGGCACAATTTGAGTCAAAGCATTAGACAACGTAGTTTATATTATCAATTGTCTTGACAATACTGGATTGCTCCCTACAGTACAGTACTTAAAAAGCCTGGCAGTGTTTGCCCATTAGCGTGTGTTAATTTCACTAGGAAAGATGTAAGTGGGTTCTGCTGACTTAATGAAGCAAGCAACTTAGAAAGATGAAAAGAGTGGCTCTTTTGAGAGTGAAAATCTAGGGTGTGGTTTGAATAGTCCTTATGTACCAACCTGAGGAGCTGCCAAGCTTGGGGAGAAGGCTTCAGCTGAATTTCATTTTCTTATTGCTAATAAAGCCAAACTCCAGGAAGGGAATGGATTAGACTTTACACAGTATGTGGACTTTGTTGTGGAGCACATTGATAATGGCACCTGCTCATATATAGCATCATGAGTTATGAGTAATTTTTTAAACCCCTCTGCAAAAGAGATACAAAAGGAGGGAGAAAAGGAACACCAGGAACAGCAGCAACAGCCTTCAGCTGCAGCCTCAGAAGAGCCTCACTAGGCTATGTTGTAATTTATGAAGGAGAATAGGGACAGCGGTCAGAATTTCTGAAGCAGATGTTTCAGGTTTGTTCCCTGAGGGATACCACCCAGGTTTTTAGGACACACCAGCCCATATCTGTCTAATACAGGACTGGATGAAGACTCTGAAGCATCTGCTCACATGTATATTATCTATTGTTTTCCTCAGGCTGTGTCCCTGGGCTTTTTGGTGTAGATAGAGGTACAGAGTCTGCACTGTTCATTAAGATATCACAGAATGCTCCCCTCCCTTCCTGGTGCATTGTCTCTGTTCCTGGGCCAGTGAGGAAGGGTGGGGGATGGTATCACCTCCTCTTCTTTCTGAGTGACATGTTCCCCAAAGGGAGTGAAGGCTCAATAGAGAGAGACTATTACTGTGATTTGCTCTCACTGAATCAAGAAATGGGCAGGGTCATTTCCTTGCATATGGCACCCTGCTCACTCAACTGGGCAACCACAATCTAGCCCTAGGTACCAGAGAAATAATACTTATTGGCTCTTGCTAGGCTGACTCCATGCACCATATTAAGACTAGGCAGGATTTTATTTGCATGAAAGTTGATATTATCAAGATATTTTCACACCCAGTTTACCTTAGACTTTAGTCCATCCTGTGCTTTGCTGCACATTGGGCTACCCAGATTTGCCATCCTTTGCCTGTCAACTGCCCTTCTCTCCAAATCTTCCCATTTCATGTTAAGGTGCTTGATGTCATTCAGAACTGTTCATTTCCATGTTATTTGCTGTCTTCCTCTCTTTCTTCTTGTGTTTTTTGGCTTCCATTCAAGAGCAGTATTTGGTAAGCATTCTCAGAACATGTCCCCGCCACTAATGTCTTCTTTTGTAGATTATTTGTGAGAGGGTACCTTGTTCAGTAATTTTTCTGACTTCTTCATTAGTCTTCCTAGCTCTTTATTCCCAATATTTTTCTCAGACATTTGTGATGAAATGTAACCAGCTTTTGCATATATTTCTTGGTAAGTTGCCATATCTCACTGCTATATGTTGTGATAGCGATAACAGTTGCTTTGTATACATTCAGCTTTGTCTTGAGGGAGATGTTTTCGAGTTGCCAGATGTTTTTGAGTCTTCCAAATGCAGCGTTTGACTTCCCAGTTCTTCTTCTTATTTCCTCAGAACTAGTACCATCTTGGCTGAAGGTACTTCCAAGATACGTAAAATTGTCCAACGTCTCCAGTTTCTCCTCTTCAATTTTGATTTCTGTCCCTATAGTCCCCATTAACATGACTTTACATTTCTTTGCATTGTATCACAAACCTATCTTCTCCATTACTTCTTTTACTTGGTTTGTGCATTTTTGTAGTTCATTGGCATCCTCACTGATAACAGCAATGTCATCAGCAAAGTCTAGATCAAATAGCCTTGAATTGTTCCATTTAGGCCATATGTTGCTTTGTTTTACTCCATAGTCAATGACTAGCATAAACAAAAAAGGAGACAAGACGCACCCCTGCCTTATACCTGTCTTGATGCTGAATGGCTTACTCAATCCATTTTCCATTTCAATGCTGCATTTTCAGTTGGCATAGAATGCCTTTATAATAATTCATTTTGTTGGAATTCCATATTGTTCCACAATTTTCCACATTGTTTCTCTGTTTACACTATTGAATGCCTTTTGAAACAAGGCAAGACTCCTTGGAATTCAATTGTGTTCTCAATAATCCGTCTCAGGGTGAAAATAGTGTCTGTGCATGATCTCCTTTCGTCTAAATCCAGATTGTTGTTCACATAGGATGGTATCCATCTTTCTTTTCATCCTGTTCAGGAGGACTGTTGCTAATACTTTTCCTGTGACAGATAGAAGTGTTACTCCCCTCCAGTTTGAACCATTGTTTAGATCACCTTTCTTTGGTAACTTCATTATGATACTGAAGATCCATTCTTCCATCACTTCCTCCTCATCCATATTTTGTTGCACAGCGAAAAGATGACTGATTCCACGTCTTCACCTCCATATTTCAACATCTCAAGATGAATGCCATCCAAACCAGATGCCTTGTTGTTTTTCAGCTTCTGCAATGCTTTTTTTATTACTTCCATTTTTATCTCAGCTACATCTATATCTAGGTCTAATGGTTTATCATTGTTAAATTCCAGTTTTGTAATTAATTCTGGTTGGTTTAACACTTCTTTGAAGTGTTCCACCATCTATTTTCTTGTTCCTCCTGTGTTTTCAAAATTTCTCCTTGTTTCCCTTTCACTGGGACACTTCTGAATTTTATCCATATCATGTTAACTGTTTCAGGATTGTGTAGACTGTTCTTGTATTGTTTCTTTCCCCTGCTTCTTCAGCTTCACTAGCATTTCTATCCAATTTTGCTTATCTTCTTTGCAGTGTTTCTTTACTGTTTGTCAAGGTTCCTGTAGGTTTGTTTTGTTTCTTCAGTCACATGTTGTAATACTACAGCCTTTTGTTTTCTTCTTTTGTCTATAATTTTCCATGTTGCTTCTGAGATCCACTGTTCTTTATTGCTTCCTCTCTTTCTACCAATTATCTTTTCAGCTGCTTCTAGCATAGCTGTTTTGAAAAGATCCCAGTATTCTTCCACTTTGTTTTCTTCAAGATCTTTAAGGGCCTTAAACCTATTCTTGACCTCTATCTGGTACTCTTTTTGTATTCTACAATCTTGTAGTTCCTGTGTATTGAACAATCCGAGTCTGTGTTCTTTCTTTTTACATGCTTTGAACTTCAATTTGATGTTTGCTTTCAGCAAATGGTGATTGCTCTTGCTAGGCTGACTCCATGCACCATATTAAGACCAGGCAAGATTTTATTTGCATGAAAGTTGATATTATCAAGATATTTTCCCACCCAGTTAAGTTACAATAAATATGGTTGACTTTGCTAAAATGCTTACTAAGTCATTCCACTCATCCTTTAGCAGGCAGCAACAGCTCCTGTTCAGATGATAAATCTGAATCCTTTTCTTCAAAACTGGGCAACTAGGGGAGATATGTAGATAACACAATTTCAGCCAGATCAGATATACTGCAGAAAGCTATACAGCCAATACACCAAAATTTCCATTTGCTTTGATTGTCATTTGTCTGTAGTTACTTCTATAGGTGAAAACTAAAACATTCAAGATACTAAAATTCATTCATGCCTTATGGACAACAACTCTTGATATTTAAGTATTTTTAAATGAATTATGTACTTATGAAAGATGTCTGATGACACACTATCCACAGAACTTATAAAGCATGGGAAACAACACTACACGCTACTCTCCTCTGACCAATGTTTTTACATCATTCTGGATGCATCACCTCTACAGGTGAGGAGATTTCAGTTTCCAGGGCCATTCAATCCTTGGCCTCTTTGACAAGAGAGCCAATACGGATTCTAATCGTGATTGTTTTTATGATGTTAAGACTTGTCCTGGATAGAGATCAATTTTTTAAACTTTTATTTAGGTAAGAGAGAATATTAAATGACTATAAAAACCAAAGGAAAAAATATTCTCCAACAGGAATAGAATCATGCTTTTCCTAGATCTAAGTCTGATTGCTCAAGTTTGAAGACTTTAGCTAAACAAGAGAAACGTTGACCCTGCAACAGTAACTTGTGTATGTGTGTAATAAATAGAAGCTAAGAGCCAGAAGTCAGTGAAGTTGACATCTTTTCTTGCTCAGGGGAAAGCTGCTGCTAACTAGAAAAAACTGTAGAGTTCACTAACTGATCAGCTTTAATTATGTGCAAATGATCCTTGTTTTAGTAACACAAAACTGACTTTCCCTATTGTACAGTTGGCAGAAAGAAGTTAATTGAGCAATCCAGAAACTTGTTCTGTAGATACCATGCAGTCCTCTCTTTCAGCTTGTCAAAATATGATATTATGTTTTGTTTAAAGTCAAATAGGCTTAGCTAAATGCTTACCACTCTGGCAGCCAGTACAAGGTTACCATATGGGGTCAGTGCATAGGAACAAATACAGCTGCTACTGCTGGAACTCTGAAATGTTACCACCAAATGCAGCAAAACCCATTGACATGGTGCTAATTATAAGGCATTTAAATAGAGATGTGGGAGACCAGATGGCAAATTAGAATATAATAGGAATACTTGAGCAGGGTATGAGTAGATGCCTTTCCCTAACGTAGTACTCTCTATGAGAAGTTCAAAATTCAGCACATTTCCTAACAACAAAAACAATAGGATAATGATCAGTTCACTGGGAGACACTGAGCCTAAGAGAAGCAGAATGTCTTCTGGAGCGCTCCTGAATGCAGGGGGAGGGTGTCCATTCCATCATTACTTAGGCTGGTGCCGAGTGCTCCACATTCTCTGTGTCCAGCATCTGCTGGCTGAGTGCAGAAGGAGCAGTGTCATGGCTGAACGTCCTTTCCATCTTCCATAGTGTGACTAGCATTGCTAATGGGGCTGGGAGGAAGTAGTCCTTTCACACAGAGGGGCGTAGGGGCTGTTTTCTGACTGGAACCAGCCTGGGCATGTAAGAAAAAGAGGAATGCACTGTGCACACTCCCCAGCATTTTCACCCTGTCTTATCTGGCCTGCAGCCTCTTGAGCCACCACTACATGTGCCTCTAGGTCTGAATCTCAATTACTCTAAGACCTCTTTACATTCCTCCAGCAGTGTACACACTCTTTAAGGTACCTTACACTGACAGCATGTTGTGAAGGAGCCTGAAGATGCTTGAGAATTCAGGACTTAAACTGTGTGGGGAGAGAATATGGATGATATTGCAAGCAGTGTCACTAGGACGGAAGATAGACAGGGACTTTATAACACCTAGGACAGTGCAGAGAATTCAACATGAAAAAGAGTCACAATCAAGTCACCTGAAGAGATTACATAGCAGTGAAAAGATGGATCAAATTGGTGAGAGGTGGTAAAGAAATATACAAACACATCTGTGATCAGTGTGATGCTTGACTGAAAACAACAAGTAGGAGACACCATTGACTATTTAATTCAGTGAGACCTTTTAAAAGGTTTGAAGCCAAGAGTGTGTAACATCAAATTAAACAGAAATAAAACTTTATCAGAGGCTGTGGAAAAAATAAATCTGTGCTAGTAGCAAAGTAGAATAATTAATTTCACTCTCAAAATCATATCTATTGCTGGAATGTAACCATCCATTTACAATCATTTAGTTGATGGTGATGCTGTAGAGAATAAATGTGAAATTTCCCAAGGTGACTTATTTTATCTTTTTTTTTTTACTGGGAATTTTCCTTGCTTTAAATACCTCAACTCTCCATTCACCAGTCTTCACCATCCAAGGGAGTGAGACTTCTAAATTTTCAGTAGTATGTTTAGACAGTACTGCTCTGATTACTACATTCATTCCTGTCATAAACAAAATCTCTTGAGCTGAACTCATTGTCTTAAATAGCAGCTGCTTTATCTTCACTGTTATAATCTGCAAACAGTTATGAACATATCTCTGTGTCCAACTAAATACCCCATTTTGTTTTGTGAACACTGTTTTGACTGTAAACTGCACTGTACCTTCAATTTTGTCTTTTAACTTCTATATGGGATTCCAGAAGGTCTTAGTAGAGGATTAACATTGGAGAACACTCAAGAGGTGTTAACTTGGAGGGTCTTCCACTAAAATGGAAGCATACTAAGTCAATGAGCTGGGGGAGTCATCTGAGAGAGGGGACTGAAGGGTTGGGTGGGAGAGTAGAACCAGAACATGAGGCTATGCAGGAGGAGAATGCAGAGAGCAAGAATCCTGGAATCCCTGGAAGGTCATTAAGACTCAAAGAACTCTTAGAAGAGGTGAAGAAACTGAGGCAGGGATTTGTGCAGGTTTTTCCCCCCATAGATCTGTATATCTCTTATGTTTGTCCTTGAGTAGAGTGCAATTGGTTTAGAAAGTCCTCTTGCAAAGTCTTTGTTAGTTGCTTTAACAGTCATTAAGCCACAGTGGGGGAAATAGTAATCTAGAGGGCTGACAGATTCAGTAGAACTCTGGGCATACATAAGAGCAATTGTGGGGGAGGCCTTGTGTTTCAAGGATTAAGCAGTTGGATTGTGGAACCTCATGTCTCAGACAGCAAGTCTAGACAGAGAATCTCCACCCCGAGAGCATGCCTGGATTCTCATAGACAGTGTTGACACTGTGCCCAGACTCAGCAAGCCCAAGAGCATGTGGGATCCAAGGGTTGGTTCCAAACACTGCAGACTGGTGAGCATCCAGCAGGGGGAGCTCAGCCAGGATTATAACAGGTACTGCTTTAACCACTGCGTTCATTCCTGTGGAAAACAAAATCTCAAGCTAAAATCTCTTTCTTCAATAGTAGTTGCTTTGCCTTTGCTATTATAATTTGCTAAAAGTTATGAATTTACTGCAGGAATGTTTATCATGGAAGTTTTTAATGAAATCTAAGACTAAATGAATACAGAGCATGGGATACCAGCCTAATTTATCCATAGAGTCTTTTTTC
This sequence comes from Dermochelys coriacea, assembly GCF_009764565.3. NCBI lineage: Eukaryota > Metazoa > Chordata > Testudines > Dermochelyidae > Dermochelys > Dermochelys coriacea. The sequence continues at coordinate 188,006,004 of NC_050068.2, read as the reverse complement.
TTCAGGAGTGATCCATTTGAATCCAGCAGAGTGATCATTAGGGCCATCTGAGGCTTTTATAATGTTGCTTATTCACTAAACCATAGTTGCCACCACTGGTTCTTCCATCATTCTCTACCTGTTCTAATTGATTACTTGGCTTCATTTCCTATGTATTAGAACTGGCTAGAAAATGGAAATCCTTTCCCTTGAAAAATTTCACGTTTTAAAAAAAAAATGTTGTCCAAACCAGGACAAAAAGTCAAAACTGCAATATCTTTTGTGGGAAGGGATTTCAGGAAAAATTCCACTTCAGTTCTCCTGAAATTGAATGTTTTGGCTTCCTCGAGCAGAAAGTGAAATAGACAAGAGCTTTTCAGCCTGGCTTCTGGAGAACTGGGGTGCTCAGCCTCATATCTCCCCCGCAGCTCTAGGAGCAGGAGACACAGATATCAGGGGTGCTCAACCTCTCCCCCTGAGCTGGCGCAGAGGCACATAGGGTGACCAGATGTCCCTATTTTATAGGGACAGTCCCAATATTTGGGGCATTTTCTTCTATAGTTGCCTATTACCTCCGACCCCCATCCCGATTTTTCACACTTGCTGTCTGGTCACCCTAAAGGCAGAGATCCTGAATGCCCCAGTGCTCTTCCTCTCTAGGTGCTGGAGTTGAGGGGAGCTGCACATCTGGGCTTTCTGACTTTTCATCCCCAGAAGTGGGGAACAGACAGGGAGGGTGAAAGCCAGGGAGGCAAGGAGTAAGGGTGCTCAGCCTCAGCAGCCCTCCTGGAAAGCTTTAGTCTGTTTCACTTTCTGCTTGAAATTGACCAGTGCCTTCCAGGCAGGCTGCCGTGGAGCCATCATTTCAATTGTCCTAGAAAACTTTTCAGCAAAACTGAAACTTTCACATGGAAAATTTCAGTTTTGTGAAAGGGGCATTTTTCATTGGAAAACTTTCTGATGAAAAATTCCTAACCCTAAGCTCACGCTAATACCTACAGTATGCTTTCAGTAAAATCACCATATGGAATAGGGAGACTGGAAGCACCAATACTCAAAATTCAGTTGTTTGTTAGATATCACATGAGGCATGACCATTGGCTTGCATGTACTTGACACAGAATCACTGGACCAAGTCATGTTTATAGCAAGGACTGGCCAAACACATAATGGTTGGTACCAGAGACCAAAACATTTTGTGCCTCCAAATACATTGGTGCAAATCTCACAGAGCAGATAGAAAATGGGCCTGCATATATCTGCATAGGGGTCTTTGAGTTTTGTACTTCTGAAGGGAAATTTCTAAAAATTTCAGAGGAAATCATTTTTAAAAATCCCAGTTGTGCAGATCTCTCGTGTGTGTGCATGAGTGTGTGTGTGTGTGTGTGTGTGTGTGTGTGTGTGTGTGTGTTTGGGGGTGGTGTCACGTTAACTGTTGGTTTACAATGGGTATTGCCAGAAATGAGGCAAACATTCACATTACTGCTCCTGAGCAAACATTCATATCCTTAAATGAATGCAACAGATGACTTTGTGGCTAATGTGGTAATGCAGATGTCACACCTAACACTTGAAAGTGACTCAAGATTTTAATTGTCAAGTTCTCTGAGAAATGGCATGGGTATAGAGGTGAGCAAACTGAGAAGCTGAGAGGAACATCTGCCTTAATCCTTGAGGCCATCTGAATTGCTCTCAGTGAAGCTGGTCTGGAATTTTTGATGAGATGTCTTCCCCTTGAAAAAAAGTTGATTTGTGAAAACCAAAAACTGTTCATAGAAAAAAAAAGTAGTTTTGATAAATTTCTTGACTTGAGAGAATGTTGGAGGAAAAAGGTGTCAAAATTGTTTAAACATCCCGTTCTGACATTTTCTAAATGAGAAATTTTGGTTTCTCAGTTTGACAAGACTTTTTGTTTAGGAATTAATTTACTAATTATAGTGAAAAAAAAAATAACTAGAAAAAGGTTGGAAGTGAAATTAAGTGTTTAGAAATTATTGAAATATTTTGACTGACCCCAGCTGAAAAATTTTTTGGTTTGTTGACTTGTAAAAATTTTCAAGATTTCAACTTTTCATCCTTATTCTGGATGAGAAGTATTTTCCAAATTGTGAATATTTTCCCATGCTAGGAAAAGAGTTTCCTGCCTTGCTCTAATGCTCAGTGCAGGACCAGAGCGAGAGAAGAGAAGGTGGACACTTTTGTCTCCCCAGATCTGTGGGATTTCTGGAGGTCAGTTCAGCCCTTTGACACAATAGAGCAGACTCAAGACCCCTCTAAGTTACCCTCGTTTATAACAACCCCTAGGGGCCATTAAACTGGCCAAGTACTGCTGGAGCACTGCAACCTCTGACCATGCCCTCTCTCCCCCTGCCACAATCTCCACCATGCCCCACATGCTGCATAAACGTAAGTGGGATTAAGGTTCTCTGCAAATAATTTACAAAGTTCCATTAGCTAAATATTATAGAAAGTGAAAGACAATTTAATTTAACTGTATAAGATTAAAAATTTAATTAAAAAAGTCAAAATAATGATAAATTTACATCAATATGTAAGGTTGGGGCTGAACAGGGAAAGGTGTTTTTTTTTGTTTGTTAGTTTGTTTTCCTTTTAAGGTACTGTGCTCTGGTGAATAAACACAGTTTCCATTTGAACCAGTCGATAAGCTCAATACTCTGGTGTAATTAAACTCTTTTGAAGTCAACGGAGTTACATGAGGGATGAATTTAGTTTAATGTGCTTACGCTACAAGACATAATATTATAGTATGTCTAAAACACAAAAACAACAAAAAACCTGACTACAATATTTTTTGTAGGAAAACAACCCTCCTGGGGCTCTCTCAAGTTAATAATTGCAGTGATGCACAGTGGCAACTATTTTTGATATAGTCTAAGCAATCAGTTTAACTCTTTAAAGTACACAAGCTATGTGGAATGCACAGTGAAACAATTCTCTCTTTGCTTTTCAAGTGAAAACTTTATCTTCTCTTTTTGTTAATGGAAAAGATTTTGGTTTTGATTTAGTATTTGCATGACATTGTTTAGGGCAGCAGGCACTTGTTATGACACTGGAGCGATTTAGTTTGCTATGTCTTTAGTAAACTAATGTATCATCAAATGAGAGCTCCAACTGAAAAATACTTTTTTTTAAAAAAGCAAGGAACACACATAAAACACAAACAGAAAAACAGATATGGAGATCCCAGTATATTGTATGCATTGATTACATCAACCCTGAGACCGCTTACTGAACTGAGTTATCTAGTGGAATCACAAGGAACAGAAAAGCAGCCATTTCTTTGTTTGACACTGGGTCCCTTCTAAAAAAAAGGACAGGAGTACTTGTGGCACCTTAGAGACTAACAAATTTATTTGAGCATAAGCTCTCGTGGGCTACAGCCCACTTCATAGGATGCATAGAATGGAACATAGTGTAAGAAGATAGATAGATACACATACAGAGAACATGAAAAGGTGAAAAGAAAAGGAGTACTTGTGGCACCTTAGAGACTAACAAATTTATTAGAGCATAAGCTTTCGTGAGCTACAGCTCACTTCATCGGATGCATTTGGTGGAAAAAACAGAGGAGAGATTTATATACACACACACAGAGAACATGAAACAATGGGTTTATCATACACACTGTAAGGAGAGTGATCACTTAAGATAAGCCATCACCAACAGCAGGCATTGGCCATCATCTCAGGCATTGGCACCCTGACAGCAGGATTGTCTGGCTATGTAGACTCCCTCCTCAGGCCCTTCGTTACCAGCACTCCCAGCTATCTTCGAGACACCACCGATTTCCTGAGGAAACTACAGTCCATTGGTGATCTTCCTAAAAACACCATCCTAGCCACTATGGATGTAGAAGCCCTCTACACCAACATTCCACACAAAGATGGACTACAAGCCGTCAGGAACAGTATCCCCGATACTGTCACGGCTAACCTGGTGGCAGAACTTTGTGACTTTGTCCTGACCCATAACTATTTCACATTTGGTGACAATGTATACCTTCAAATCAGCGGCACTGCGATGGGTACCCGCATGGCCCCACAGTATGCCAACATTTTTATGGCTGACTTAGAACAACGCTTCCTCAGCTCTCGTTCCCTAATGCCCCTACTCTACTTGCGCTACATTGATGACATCTTCATCATCTGGACCGATGGAAAAGAAGCTCTTGAGGAATTCCACCATGATTTCAACAATTTCCATCCCACCATCAACCTCAGCCTGGACCAGTCCACACAAGAGATCCACTTCCTGGACACTACGGTGCTAATAAGCGATGGTCACATAAACACCACCCTATATCGGAAACCTACTGACCGCTATTCCTACCTACATGCCTCTAGCTTTCATCCAGATCATACCACTCGATCCATTGTCTACAGCCAAGCGCTACGATATAACCGCATTTGCTCCAACCCCTCAGACAGAGACAAACACCTACAAGATCTCTATCATGCATTCCTACAACTACAGTACCCACCTGCTGAAGTGAAGAAACAGATTGACAGAGCCAGAAGAGTACCCAGAAGTCACCTACTACAGGACAGGCCCAACAAAGAAAACAACAGAACGCCACTAGCCATCACCTTCAGCCCCCAACTAAAACCCCTCCAACGCATCATCAAGGATCTACAACCTATCCTGAAGGATGAGCCATCGCTCTCTCAGATCTTGGGAGACAGACCAGTCCTTGCTTACAGACAGCCCCCCAATCTGAAGCAAATACTCACCAGCAACCACACACCACACAACAGAACCACTAACCCAGGAACCTATCCTTGCAACAAAGCCCGTTGCCAACTCTGTCCACATATCTATTCAGGGGATACCATCATAGGGCCTAATCACATCAGCCACACTATCAGAGGCTCGTTCACCTGCGCATCTACCAATGTGATATATGCCATCATGTGCCAGCAATGCCCCTCTGCCATGTACATTGGCCAAACTGGACAGTCTCTACGTAAAAGAATGAATGGACACAAATCAGACGTCAAGAATTATAACATTCAAAAACCAGTTGGAGAACACTTCAATCTCTCTGGTCACTCGATCACAGACCTAAGAGTGGCTATACTTCAACAAAAAAGCTTCAAAAACAGACTCCAACGAGAGACTGCTGAATTGGAATTAATTTGCAAACTGGATACAATTAACTTAGGCTTGAATAGAGACTGGGAATGGATGAGTCATTACACAAAGTAAAACTATTTCCCCATGGTATTTCTCCCTCCCACCCCACCCCCCACTGTTCCTCTGATATTCTTGTTAACTGCTGGAATTAGCCTACCTGCTTGTCACCATGAAAGGTTTTCCTCCTTCCCCCCCCTGCTGTTGGTGATGGCTTATCTTAAGTGATCACTCTCCTTACAGTGTGTATGATAAACCCATTGTTTCATGTTCTCTGTGTGTGTGTATATAAATCTCTCCTCTGTTTTTTCCACCAAATGCATCCGATGAAGTGAGCTGTAGCTCACGAAAGCTTATGCTCTAATAAATTTGTTAGTCTCTAAGGTGCCACCGGTACTCCTTTTCTTTTTGCGAATACAGACTAACACGGCTGCTACTCTGAAACCTATATAAAGGTGGAAGTAGCTATACCAACTGTAAGAGGCTAACTAATTAAGATGAGCTATTATAACCAGGAGAAACAAAAATTTGTATTGATAATCAAGATGGCCCATTTAGACAGTTGACAAGAAGGTGTGAGGAGACTTAACATGGGGAAATAGATTCAATATCTGTAATAACCCAGCCACTCCCAGTCTCTATTCAAACCCAAGTTAATGGTATCTAATTTGCATATTAATTCAAGCTCAGCAGTTTCTCATTGGAGTCAACAGCTTTTCTGTTGCAAAATTGTCCCCTTTAAATCTGTTACTAAGTGGCCAGAGAGGTTGAAGTGTTCTCCTACCGGGTTTTGAATGTTATGTTTCCTGTTGTCAGATTTGTGTCCATTTAGTCTTTTGCATAGAGACTGTCTGGTTTGGCCAGTGTACATGGCATAGAGGCATTGCTGGCACATGATGGCATATATCACATTGGTAGATGCGCAGGTGAACGAGCCTCTGATAGTGTGGCTGATGTGATTAGGCCCTATGATGGTGTCACTTGAATAAATATGTGGACAGAGTTGGCATCGGGCTTTGTTGCAAGGATAGGTTCCTGGGTTAGTGCTTTTGTTGTGTGGAGTGTGGTTGCTAGAGAGCATTTGCTTCAGGTTGTGGGGGCGTCTGTAAGCGAGGACTGGTCTGTCTCCCAAGATCTGTGAGAGGCTGAGGTTAATGGTGGGATGGAAATTGTTGAAATCATGGTGGAATTCCTCAAGGGCTTCTTTTCCGTGGGTCCAGACTATGAAGTATGTCAAGTAGAGTAGGGGCATTAGGGGACGAGAGATAAGGAAGCATTGTTCTAAGTCAGCCATAAAAATGTTGGCATACTGTGGGGCCATGTGGGTACCCATAGCATGTCCCCAAATGTGAAATAGTTGTGGGTGAGGACAAAGTCACAAAGGTCAGCCACCAGATTTGCCATGACATTATCGGGGATACTGTTCCTGATGGCTTGTAGTCCATCTTTGTGTGGAATGTTGGTGTAGAGGGCTTCTACATCCATAGTGGCCAGGATGTTGTTTTCTGGAAGATCAATGATGGATTGTAGTTTCCTCAGGAAGTCAGTGGTGTCTCGAAGATAGCTGGGAGTGCTGGTAGCGTAGGGCCTGAAGAGAGAGCCCATATAGCCAGACAGTTCTGCTGTCAGGGTGCCAATGTCTGAGATGATGGGGTGTCCAGGAGTTCCAGGTTTATGGATCTTGGGTGGGAATAGAATACCCCTGGTCGGGATTCTAGGCATGTGTCTGCACAGATCTGTTCCTGTGCTTTTTCAGGGAGTTTCTTGAGCAGATGGTGTAGTTTCTTTTGGTAATCCTCAGTGGGATCAGAGGATAATGGCCTGTAGAATGTGGAGTTAGGGTCCCCACCCCACTCTGAACTCTAGGGTACAGATGTGGTGATCCATATGAAAGACCCCCTAAGCTTATTTCTACCAGTTTAGGTTAAAACTTCCCCAAGGCTCAAATTCTTTGCCCTTGGATGGTAGGTTTCCACCACCAAGTGATTTAACAAAGGATCAGGGAAAGGACCACTTGGAGTTCCTTTTCCCCCAAAATATTCCCCCAAGCCCTTAAACCTACTTTCCTGGGGAGGCTTGAGAATAATATCCTAACCAATTGGTTATAAAGTGATCACAGACCCAAACCCCTGGCTCTTAGGACAATAGAGAAATCAGTCAGGTTCTTAAAAGAAGGATTTTATTAAAAAAAAAAAAGTAAAAATCACCTCTGTAAAATCAGGATGGAAAATAACTTTACAGGGTAACAAAAGATTCAAAAACACAGCAGAACTTCCTCTTGGCTTAGTCCCTTCTGTAATACATAGAAATATAATTTCTGCCATAAATGTTACTATATACGGTTTTCTGTTTATATCTGATGGCAGAATGTTTGGAATCCAAACAGGATACAACTGTAGCTTTGGTATCCTGGAATTTACCAAAAGTCAGGGAGGTCCCAGATAGTCACAGAATCCATGACCTCCATGACAGAATCATATCCTTACTGATTAGTGAATGATTAATCATGCAACCCTGACATTGTCACAGCATAGTGTCTAATGATGTGTAATATCTGTTTATTTTATTATATTGTGTCCAGCACTCAAAGGCTTTGACACAGGATGTCCCTTAAAATATATATTTTATCATTTTAATTCAAATCTATCCTTTAATAGTGTTAGTTCCTTATCTCATGCCCCGAAGCATAACAATCATCCTTGTATGGAGGCCCAGATAATCCAGTGGAGATCAATCACATTATGGAAGTCACACGCTTTGTCTATAAGAGCAAAAGTGCAAGTCTTCTATTACTTGTAGATCAGTATTGATAGAAATTTAACATGACTATGTTTGCTTTGAAGAAGTGCTGGATGTACCATATTTCCTGGACTCTGGTGAAAGTCATGAATTTCATTAGTATCACCCCCAACCATCCAATCCATTGTTTTTCAATAGCTGTATAATAGTTCAATTCTAAAGAATAGATGTGTTTCTGAAATAACTGCTCTTATTCCAATTGGTCAGAGTAAACTCTTATGAACTAGCTTAACACAAAAACATATATATTTTTTCAAAATAGCTTTTTTAACTTAAAAGCAAAAAGCTTTAAGGGTGCCTAAACTATACAGGCATTCTATCTCTCTCTAAACTATACAGAGATAAAATAATAGAAATGGAGAGCTGGAAGGGCTCCCAAGAGGTAATCTAGTCCAGCCCCCTACACTGAGGCAGGACCAAGTACATCTAGACTATCCGTGACAGGTGTTTGTCAAACCTGCTCTTAAAAACAACTTAATTACCCTCATAGTTAGACATTTTTTTCCTAATATAACCTAAATCTCCCTGCAGATTAAGCCCATTACTTCTTGTCCTACCTCCAGTGGACAAAGAGAACAAATGATCCCCTTCCTCTTTATAACAGCTCTCAACATATCTGAAGACTGTTATCAGGTCCGCCCTCTGTCTTCTTTTCTCAAAACTAAACATGCCCAGTTTTTATAACCTTTTCTCATAGTTTTCTAAATCTTTTATCATTTTTGTTGCTCTCCTCTGGACTTTCTCCAGTTTCTCCACGTCTTTCCTAAAGTGTGGTGCCCAGAATTGGACACAGTACTCCAGCTGAGGCCTCAGCAGTGCCAAGTAGAGTGAGACTATTACCTCTCATCTCTAACATATGACGCTCCTGTTAATACACCCCAGAACTACATCCGCCTTTTTTGCATCACATTGTTGACTCATATTTAATTTGTGATCCACTATAACCCCCAGATCCTTTTCAGCAATACTACCACCTAGTCAGTTATTCCCTATTTTGTAGTTTGCATTTGATTTTTCTTTCCTAAGTGTAGTACTTTGCACTTGTCTTTACTGAATTTCATTTTGTTGATTTCAGACCAATTCTCTAATTTTTCAAAGTCATTTTGAATTTTAATCCTGTCCTTGAAAGTGCTAGCAACCCCTCCCAACTAAGTAAAATATCCAAATTTTATAAGCATACACCCTACTCTATCATCCAAGTTATTAAGGAAAATATTGATTGTACTGGATCCAAGACAGACCTCATTAGATACACATTCCCAATTTGGCAACAAACTGTTAATAACTACCCTTTGAGTATTATCTTTCAATCAGTTGTGAACCTACCCTATAGTAATTTCATCTAGACCACATTTCTCTAGTGTGCTTATGAATTGAGAATGTCATGTGGGGCAGTATCAAAAGTCTTACTATAATCAAGATACATCACTTCTACTGGTTCTCTCCTACCCACTTGGCCTGTAACCCTATCAAAGTAGGAAATTTGGTTGGTTTGGCATGATTTGCTTTTGACAAATCCATGTTGGCTATTATTCTCTAGCTGCTTACAAATTCATTGTTTAATAATTTGTTCCAGTATCTTTCCAGGTATCAAAATTAGGCTGACCAGTCTATAATTCCTTGGTTCCTCTTTTGTTCTCCTTTTTAAAGAAAGGTATTATGTTTGCCTTTCTCCAGTCCTCTGGGACCTCACCCATCCTCCATGAGTTCTCAAAGATAGTTGCTAATGGGTCCAAGATTGCTTCAGCTAATTCCTTAAGTACCCCAGGACAGTGGTTCTCAGCCCTGGTCTACACTAGGCGTTGAGGTTGAATTTAGCAGCATTAAATTGATGTAACCCTGCACCCGTCCACATGACGAAGCCCTTTTTTTCAACTTAAAGGGCTCTTAAAATCGATTTCCTTACTCCATCCCTGACAAGGGGATTAGCGCTGAAATCAGTTTTGCTGGGTCGAATTTGGGGTACTGTGGATGCAATTAGATGGTATTGGCCACCGGGAGCTATCCCAGAGTGCTCCATTGTGACCGCTCTGGACATCACTCTCAACTCAGATGCACTGACCAGGTAGACAGGAAAAGGCCCGCGAACTTTTGAATTTCAATTTCCTGTTTGGCCAGTGTGGCAAGCTGCAGGTGACCATGCAGAGCTCATCAGCAGAGGTGACCATGCAGAGCTCATCAGCACAGGTGACCATGATGGAGTCCCAAAATCGCAGAACAGCTCCAGCATGGACCGAACGGGGGGTACGGGAACTGATCGCTGGATGGGGAGAGGAATCCGTGCTATCAGAACTACGTTCCAGTTTTCGAAATGCCAAAACATTTGTGAAAATCTCCTAGGGGATGAAGGACAGAGGCCATAACAGGGACCCAAAGCAGTGCCGCGTAAAACTTAAGGAGCTGAGGCAAGCCTACCAGAAAACCAGAGAGGTGAATGGCCGCTCCGGGTCAGAGCCCCAAACATGCCGCTTCTATGATGAGCTGCATGCCATTTTAGGGGGTTCAGCCACCACTACCCCAGCCATGTTGTTTGACTCCTTTAATGGAGATGGAGGCAACACGGATGAGGAGGCTGTAGATAGCTCACAGCAAACAAGCGGAGAAACCGGTTTTCCCGACAGCCAGGAACTGTTTCTCACCCTGGACCTGGAGCCAGTACCCCCCGAACCCACCCAAGGCTGCCTCCCGGACCCACCAGGCGGAGAAGGGACCTCTGGTGAGTGTACCTTTTAAAATACTATACAAGGTTTAAAAGCCAACATGTTTAATGATTAATTTTCCCTGGCATTCGTGGCTCTCCTGGATATACTCCCAAAGCCTTTGCAAAAGGTTTCTGGGGAGGGCAGCCTTATTCCATCCACCACAGTAGGACACTTTACCACTCCAGGCCAGTAGCACGTACTCAGGAATCATTGTAGAACAAAGAATTGCAGTGTATGTTTGCTGGCATTCAAACAACATCCGTTCTTTATCTCTCTGTGTTATCCTCAGGAGAATGATATCATTCATGGTCACCTGGTTGAAATAGGGTGCTTTTCTTAAGGGGATATTCAGAGGTGCCCATTCCTGCTGGGCTGTTTGCCTATGGCTGAACAGAAATGTTCCCCGCTGTTAGCCACGTGGTGGGGGGAGGCAAAATGCAACCTTGTAACGAAAGTACATGTGCTATGTATGTAATGTTAACAGCAAGGTTTACCGTGAAAGAGTGTACCCATTGTTCTATAAAATGTGTCTTTTCAAATACCACTGTCCCTTTTTTTTTTCTCCACCAGCTGCATGTGTTTCAAGGATCTTCTCCTTCCCAGAGGCTAGCGAAGATTAGAAAGCGAAAAAAACGCACTTGCAATGAAATGTTCTCTGATCTCATGCTGTCCTCCCACACTGACAGAGCACAGACGAATGCATGGAGGCAGACAATGTCAGAGTGCAGAAAAGCACAAAATGACCGGGAGGAGAGGTGGCGGGCTGAAGAGAGTAAGTGGCAGGCTGAAGAGAGAGTTGAAGCTGAAAGGTGGCGGCAGCGTGATGAGAGGAGGCAGGATTCAATGCTGAGGCTGCTGGAGGATCAAACTAATATGCTCCAGCATATGGTTGAGCTGCAGGAAAGGCAGGAGGAGCACAGACCGCCGCTACAGCCCGTGTAACCAACCGCCCTCCTCCCCAAGTTCCATAGCCTCCTCACCCAGACGCCCAAGAATGCGGTGGGGGGGCCTCCGGCCACCCAGCCACTCCACCCCAGAGGATTGCCCAAGTAACAGAAGGCTGGCATTCAATAAGTTTTAAAGTGCTGTGTGGCCTTGTCCTTCCCTCCTCCACCACCCCTCCTGGGCTACCTTCTTAATTATCCCCCTATTTGTGTGATGAATTAATAAAGAATGCATGAATGTGAAGCAACAATGACTTTATTGCCTCTGCAAGCGGTGATCAAAGGGAGGTGGGGAGGGTGGTTAGCTTACAGGGAAGTAGAGTGAACCAAGGGGCGGGGGATTTCATCAAGGAGAAACAAACAGAACTTTCACACCGTAGCCTGGCCAGTCATGAAACTGGTTTTCAAAGCTTCTCTGATGCACACCGCACTCTCCTGTGCTCTTCTAACTGCCCTGGTGTCTGGCTGTGCATAACCAGCAGCCAGGCGATTTGCCTCAACCTCCCACCCCACCATAAACGTCTCCCCCTTACTCTCACAGATATTGTGGAGCGCACACCAAGCAGTAATAACAGTGGGAATATTGGTTTTGCTGAGGTCTAACCGAGTCAGTAAACTGCGCCAGCGTGCTATTAAACATCCACATGCACATTCTATCACCATTCTGCACTTGCTCAGCCTGTAGTTGAACAGCTCCTGACTACTCTCCAGGCTGCCTATGTATGGCTTCATGAGCCATGGCATTAAGGGGTAGGCTGGGTCCCCAAGGATAACTATAGGCATTTCAACATCCCCAACAGTTATTTTCTGGTCTGGGAAGAAAGTCCCTTCCTGCAGCTTTTGAAACACACCAGAGTTCCTGAAGATGCGAGCGTCATGTACCTTTCCCGGCCATCCCACGTTGATGTTGGTGAATCGTCCCTTGTGATCCACCAGTGCTTGCAGCACTATTGAAAAGTACCCCTTGCGGTTTATGTACTCGCCAGCTTGGTGCTCCGGTGCCAAGATAGGGATATGGGTTCTGTCTATGGCCCCACCACAGTTAGGGAATCCCATTGCAGCAAAGCCATCTACTATGACCTGCACATTTCCCAGGGTCACTACCCTTGATATCAGCAGGTCTTTGATTGTGTTGGCTACTTGCATCACAGCATCCCCCACAGTAGATTTGCCCACTCCAAATTGATTCCCGACTGACCGGTAGCTGTCCGGCATTGCAAGCTTCCACAGGGCTATTGCCACTCTCTTCTCAACTGTGAGGGCTGCTCTCATCTTGGTATTCTTGCACCTCAGGGCAGGGGAAAGCAAATCACAAAGTTCCATGAAAGTTCCCTTACGCATGCGAAAGTTTCGCAGCCACTGGGAATCGTCCCAGACCTGCAACACTATGCGGTCCCACCAGTCTGTGCTTGTTTCCCGAGCCCAGAATCAGCGTTCCACCGCATGAACCTGCCCCATTAGCACCATGATGCCCACATTGGCAGGGCCCGTGCTTTAAGAGAAGTCTGTGTCCATGTCCTCATCACTCTCGTCACCATGCTGATGTCGCCTACTCGCCCGGTTTCGCTTTGCCAGGTTCTGGTGCTGCATATACTGCTGGATAATGCGTGTGGTGTTTAATGTGCTCCTAATTGCCAGAGTGATCTGAGCGGGCTCCATGCTTGCTGTGGTATAGCGTCTGCACAGAAAAAAGGCGCGGAACGATTGTCTGCTGTTGCCCTGCTGGAGGGAGGGGCGACTGACAACATGGCTTACAGGATTGGCTTACAGGGAATTAAAATCAACAAAGGGGGTGGCTTTGCGAGAAACTGAATGGCCGCCTCAAGGATAGAACTCAAAACCTCAAGGATAGAACTCAAAACTAGGTTTAGCAGGCTGTCAATTTCACAGCGGGAGGGAGGAGAAAATGAATACAAAACAAATCTGGTCTATTTCTTGTTTTGAGCCTCTTCATCTATCTTTATACATCATGCTGGCAGTACGACCACTAGCCATCGTCACCTCCTGGATGCTCGGCAGAAGACAGTGCAGTATGACTACTGGCCATCGTCTTCTGCTGGCTGCAAATTAAAAGACTCAATCGCCATGAGACGAAACAAGGGAAATGACCTGACTGAGTCACTCCCATGTTTGCCCAGGCGCCCGGTTAAAAGAGCACCCAGGACTACGTCGACGACGGCTACCAGTCATACTGCACTGTCTGCTGCCAAAAGGCAATAAACTGCTGCTGTGTAGCAATGCAGTACCATGTCCGCCAGCACCCAGGAGACATATGGTGATGGTTAGCTGAGCGGGCTCCATGCTTGCCGTGGTATGGCGTCTGCACAGGTAACTCAAGAAAAAAGGTGCAAAACGATTGTCTGCCCTTGCTTTTACGGAGGGAAGGGGGGGCCTGACGATATGTACCCCGAACCACCTGTGACAATGTTTTAGCCCCATCAGACACTTGGATTTCTACCAGAATTCAAATGTGTGGTGGAGACTGCGGGAACTGTGGGATAGCTACCCCCAGTGCAAAGCTCCGGAAGTCGACTATTGCCTCGGTACTGTGGACACAGTCCGCCGACTACATGCACTTAGAGCATTTGTGTGGGGACACACACACACTTGACTGTATAAAAATGCTTTCTACAAAACCGACTTCTATAAATTTGACCTAATTTCATAGTGTAGACATACCCTCAAACTAGGGCCACTGCTCGTTCAGGGAAAGCCCTTGGCGGGCCGGGATGGTTTGTTTACCTGCCACATCTGCAGGTTCGGCCAATCACTGCTCCCACTGACCGCGGTTCACCACTCCAGGCCAATGCCAGAACCACTGCCCTAGGCTGAGTTTCATCAGGCCTTGCCAACTTGAATACATCTAACTTATCTAAATATTCTTGAACCTGTTCTTTTCCTATTTTGGCTTGCGTTCCTTCCTTTGTGTTGTTAATATTAATTGTGTTGAGTATCCTAGTCAGGTCACCGTTAACCTTTTTAGTAAAGACTGAAGCAAAATAGGCATTAAACACCTCAACCTTCTAGATGTCATCAGATATTAACTCTCCTTCCCCACTAAGTAGAAGATCTATGTTTCCTTTTTCTTTCTCTTGTTCTTCATGTATCTATAGAATCTATTCTTATTGCCTTTTATGTCCCTTGCTAGGTGTAACTCATTTTGTGCCTTAACCTTTCTGACTTTGTCACTACATTCATAGAGTCCTAAATTCTAAGGCCAGACAGAACTATTATGATTATCGAATGTGACCTCTAGAAAATGTGAATCATCTGTTAACAAAATTATTTGCTCTTGTTTGTTTAAGGTGAATTTGGAGAGGTATGCAGTGGACGTCTCAAGACACCAGGAAAAAGGGAGATTCCTGTTGCCATTAAAACTTTGAAAGGTGGCTATGTGGACAGGCAGAGAAGAGATTTCCTGAGAGAGGCTAGTATCATGGGACAATTTGATCACCCAAATATTATTCGCCTCGAAGGAGTTGTTACAAAAAGTAAGTTATTAATCTATTTTATTTCTTCCTTGTTGGTAAGAAAATTAAGGGCACCTTTCATGTTAAAAATAAATGGGATTGCCTTCTACAATAATGACCCAAACCACAGGTGTATGGAAGTTACAATAAACCTTGGGGGCAGTATTTTAGAATAGTGTAGGATATGTGTTTTTAATAAGGGATGCCACATCTCTGTAAAAATCCTCCTCATTCAAATAATACCTTCAGAGGTTAATATGAAATAGGATTGCAGTGTTATCTACTGGAAAATTGAATGCAAGAGAGGAATCTAGAATCCCAAGTATTGTGAACATGAAGGCAAATTACCTTGCAGAGATAGGAAAGTGGTAGCTATATTCTTCTTTTCCCACAGCCACCCACTTTCTATCATTCTATAATGTTACACTGACATTAATATCTGAATGAACTCATTTCCTATCTACAAGAAAGTAAAAGTTTAAACCCTGTTAAAAAATTGTTGTACACTTGCAAAGCCTTCAGGAAAACATTATGAAGAAAAACAAATACACTTCATTCCTTATTTTTAATTTAGAATAATCTATGGAACTTCTTCATCTTTATTCCTAGTCTAGCTCACAAGAACGAAAAAAAAACCCAAAAAACAAAACAAAAAACCTAACTGCTCCAGCAAAACCCTGATCATCTTAATCCATATTTTTAGTTAGGTTAAGAAACTTTCTAAAGAACTAAAATGCATAGTGACTATTTAAGTCTGAGATGAAAGTCCTATTAACATGCATGAAATTTATTTATAGCAAACTTTTTGTAACAACAAATTCCAAGCCTCAGGAGGCATGATATTCTCATAATGAAATCCTTGCTATAACCAACTCATGATGTTTGCTGATTTGCAATGCTTCCTTCTGTTTATTTCTCTCTTAAAGTGGATTTAGACTTTATGAAAGGTAAAGACTGACAGTATAAAGGAATGAAGTTCTTTTGTCTGCACATCAGATTCAACATAGGCAGCATAAATTTATCACCCCTTCCAACGCTAGACTTGGGAGACACTTTGTATTAGAAGTAAGATAGCAGGCTGGTTTTCTGTGGTTAAGACACTGAACTGGAACTGCCACAGACTCACTGTGTGACCTTGGGCAAGTCAGTCTCTCCGTGCCTTGGCTCCAAATCTGTACAATGTAGATAATAATGCTTTAATGTTTATGAGGTGCTCAGATACTACAGTAATGAAGACCATATGCTGTAAACTTCCAGATCACTATAGTTTGATCTTCATTATTGTTCAATCATTGATCACTCTGCTGAAAATAGCAAGGTTGCCAATTCATGCCAGGTAAGATACCACTGAGGGGGGAAAGCATGGTTGTATGAGATATGGAAATCTGTAGGATCTTAATTGAAAGCAGCTGCTTGTTTCATGTACACTGGTGGACAGCCGTCCCATAACAATAATCACTTTCAATCTTTACCAACCTGGGCTGTTTATGAACTAGTGTCATAGAAATGACTTGACTCCATATCCCATTACTCATTAGCTGATTCAACAATGTAATTTAATATGTCTTATTTCTGAAAGAAGCTAGGGATTGTGATTCACAGTAGTTGTTTCCATTCAGTTACATGTTGCATACCTAATAGAATAGAATATACTTAATGTTTAATCTTTGCCACACTTCTAAATTATCTTATTTATAATGTGTTGTCATCCATTCTAATGAGAAGTGGGGCATGAGTTAAAAACAATGAAATCAGTGCAAGTGTTTGTTCCTAGCACGGGATAGGCAAATCTGGGTCTTAAATCACCTTAAATCAATAAGATAATTAATAGTCCTTGTGCTTTCCACGAAGGACTGCAGATACTTTACTATTGCTTTTAAAATATTTGCCTAAAGGTGATATAGGAGTGTGTGTTCCTGTGGGTTATAGTTACATAAAAATGTATTGCTGTCAGATAATAATAAAAATCTAGCATTTTGATCTTTAAAAAAACCAAATATGTAGAATGCAACAGGATTAATTCTAGCACTGTTTTATTGGTGGGGTTGGGACTATAGTGTCAACAAATTTCACTTTAAATGCTAGACTGTGCAATTTGTACACAGCATGAAGTAAGGAGCTGTGCAGAGTTGACCTACTCTGAAAGAAGTGCCAGGAGGGGTTCCAAGTTCCCTGGTCAACAGAGGGAGCATGCATCCTGCTGTAGTCCTTCTGCTTCCCAGTATGTTGTGGTGGGGTAGCCATAGCTCCATCTTCTCCCCTCACTGCCTCCTTTGCGACACCATATGCCCCCAGGTGGGTAGTGTGCATGTAGTCCATGCCCTTTCTTGTGAGTGCAGAGTCGGCAATTCTGCCAACACAAGCCAAGAAGGAAGGGAGGTTTCTTACTCCCACTGTGAACCCCTGGAAAGGTCAGGCAGAATTTGTCCCTAGATGACTTGTTTGTTGATAAAATGATTACAAGGTGCTTTGTCTTAAGAGGTAGACTGATAACAGCAGAAACTGTTTATCTGATATGCATCTCCATTGCACTAAGCTGTAGAGATACATCTGATAGAATAAGTTTGATTAATAGAGTTGTACCACTATGCTTAGCACAGGGGTAGGCCATCTATGACACGCGTGCCAAAGGCAGCACACGAGCTGAATTTCAATGGCACTCACACTGCCCAGGTCCTGGCCACTGGTCTAGGGAGCTTTGCATTTTAATTTTATTTTAAATGAAGCTTCTTAAACATTTTAAAAACCATATTTACTTTACATACAACAATAGTTATTTTAAATATTATGGACTTATAGAAAGAGACCTTCTAAAAATGTTAAAATGTATTACTGACATGCAAAACCTTCAATTAGAGTGAATAAATGGAGACTCGGCACACCACTTCTAAAAGGTTGCCGACCCCTGGCTTAGCACATACTTTTCTCTCTAGTAGTCCTCAGCTGTGTAGCCGTAGCCATTGCTGGTATATATTGCATCAGTTTGCAAAGCAGTACTCTCCTTAACTAAGTCATTGGCTATTGAACTACAAAACAGAAAGTAATTGATTGCAATAAACAGAAGAGTGCTACCAAACAAGTAATTATTGACCGGGGAACAACAAATGCTTCCATGCATTACACAAATGATAGATCTTATCTTGCATTATCAAGTAAGCAGAAGTTAGCATTTTAACTAATAGTATTCCCCAAAGTTGCCCTGTGTGTGGTCTGTCAAAGAAAAGAATGCTATAACAGCCCTTTCGCAAATGAATAATTCTGCTTTTGAAGGATTTTTTCAGCAGATTTGTAATTCCCTTTTCTCACTGTTGTCTTTCTTACATGTGCCAGTCATGCCCCCATCCCAACGGCAGGGAGATCTGGGTATAACTGCTGCACCAGTTCTATGTCACCAGAGGATCCAGTTACAGTGTGATGGTTCTCCCATGGCCCATTTTGTTGGCTGTAGGAACACTTTCTGTCAGCATTGCAGACCAAAGCAGACATGCTACAGCACAGAATCTGGGCCCAGCAGTTCATTTACATCGCTACTCAAAGGGACAAACACAAAAAGGAGCATTTGCTTACACTGAATTTGTTTTAGAAACACTATTGATTTATATGGGTTGCAATAAAGAGGCCATTTGTTGTCTAGCAGATCCACTCAGATATGCTTGTCTAGAGCAATGGAGAATATCCATGTTTTCTTTTCAGGTCAATCTGCTCTAGTGATGGTGTTAGTCTGCCTTTGGGAGCCCTGTTCATGAGCCAGTTTTTGTTTTTCACTCTGAGCATACTCAGCTGAGTTTGTGTTTCTTTAGCCACACTGACAGCCTTTCATAAATGGGTGTTGGAAGCGAGGAAGCTGCTTGCTTCATAGTATTCAGATGTTGCTGTGACTGAGGTTCCAGGGGGGCCACATTGAGGTTGCTTAATTAGGGCAAACTGCAAAGAATGGGGCAGACAATCCCCAAACTGGTGGTTCTTCCAATAATTATTTCCACCAAGTTAGTAAAGTATTATAGAAGCTGTTTTTGGCTGGTTATACAGAAGCCAGAACACAGTTCCCTTAAAAGCAACCCAGCCTTTGGGCTCCTCCCAGACAGCCAAGTCTAATATGAAAGTTCTACCAATTCCAAAGGATCAGACACATTACCTCACACATTAATGAATATTTCACATCTTTACCCAAATACATGCTACAGACAATTCTTATTAACTAAACTAAAATTTATTAAAAAAGAAAAGAGAGAGTATTGGATAAAAGATCATTATACATACAGACATGAGTACAGTTCTGAGATCAGTTTCCTAATAGAGATGATGAGCATTGGAGATGCAAAGAGCTCTGAAAATAGGTTCCGTCCAATGTTTCGTACCCAGGGTGATCCAGATGGGACTGGAGAGCTCAGTCTTAGGACTCAAACTTCACCTGAATAAGCCTCAAGCAGATCTGAGATAAAAAGGATCAGGATAGTTTCAGGCCTTCTCTTGACAGCAGGGAGTCCTCAAGTGAACAATAGGTTTTTGAAGTAACCTTCTGTTTCCGAAACATCATCAGTAATTAACTACATGGATTAACATAAGGTAATTATCCAATAAGCAATTTATCACAAACTTTAAGGAGACATATAGACAGTGACATAACTTCACCCAAATTTCATCTAAATGTTAATATTTCTTTTTGATCCCTGAATTAACAGAATACAGCCCTAGACAGGAACCATTTGGTTACATTGTTAACCTCTAACAAGATATAGGTAAACATAGACTACTACAATCACTATCTTCTCCAATTCTTTAACACTACAAGTTTACATTTCAAAGTTCTAGTCTATCTAACATTTCTTTGCTAGCTACTTGTAAGGAATATCCTAATTACAATTTACATACTTTCCTAATATGTCTTTAAAAGTAGAATTTGGGTCATTTACCCTACTAGTTGCTTAATCCTTTGTCATAGTTGCCAAAGCCAGTTGTTGAAGTTGAGGGCAACAGTACCTGTATTTCCCTCAGTGGTCCACTAAGGGCACCCACTCTAAGCCTCCCAGTGTTGCCTTTTTTGGGTGAAGATTTGTGTCTCTCTCTCTTCTGACCAGGGGTTCCCAGGCTGTGCAGTTTCCTACCTTCACTGTGTTATTCCGAGTAGATACGTTGCCCAAGCACACCCAGTTGCTTTCTGTTCAGAGACAGTTAACAGTGTGACTGACCATGATTATTGATACCACACAGCTCTTTTTTATGCAATCCTATTTCATTATTAGGGTAAAAGCACTACAGTAAAAACATATTAAAACAATAGAAGAACCCACATGTATACTAATAAGCTTACCAGAGAAGCCCCCAATCCTACCATTGGCTATGGCAGAAGCAGTCCTACAACACTGCGTGCACAGGGCTTTCTTTGCAGTCACAAGTTTATCACAGCTTCAGCTCAAAACAGGCACTCAGTCTTATGGAGCCTCAGCAGGTCCAGTCCTTCTAACCCTAGCCTAAAGATTGGGGGCCTCCTTGCACAGGCTTCCTGTCTCTTTGCTGGATCAGGAAGAAGGCCCTGAGCCAGTTTAAAATCAGGCTATTTATCCAACAATCCTTTCATTGCCTGTTGGTCCTTGGAGAATCCAGTTTGAACTACAATATGTATATCTCTCCAGGGGAGTGGTTTCAAAGGGCTGATAACAGAGGAAGTACCTTAGCACCCCAGTCCTACTAGATGTACAGACAGTGCCCCAATAACACATCCTTAATTATATTTTTACTACAGTGGACCCATTTGTCCAGGATATTACAGGATATTGTCAGTCTCTCATGCCAAGGTTTAAGTTCCATGGGAACAGGACCCATTTGACATCTAAATCGTATTGTATTATATATTACATAAACCCAGGAAAATCCCCCTCCCATGCAAGCTCTATGACCTAAACTATGAAGGTTAGTCACACCCGCCCTGGTGCTCTAACTATTCAAATTCATTTTATAGCTGTTGCCTCCTATTTGAAAACACAGCTTTTGCATATTTCAGAATTTGCAAATGTCATTCTGACGAGCTAAATCTTTTTGAAGACCTGATGCCCTTTATATAACATGATATGTAGAGTCACTTTCCAGAAAGGTTCATGCAACAAGGGAGGATGGAAAAAGGTGATAGCCATATTCTTGGTTTTGTGTCAGCTCATGTTCCAGTAATGATAGGTGTAAGTTTGGTATGACATTGGAAGCTTGTTTATCATTTTCTGAGTGTTGTGCTCAAGTGACTTTCAAATCTTGAATGTGATTGTGAAATCCATAAGTCAGCAATCTTGCAAATCAAATTCAAACCTTTAATCACAGACCTCCCTGTCAAGCTACTATATATTGCAGAGATGGGCAAACTTACTGACCCTCCGAGTCACATACGACAATCTTCAGAAGTTTGAGAGCCAGGGCACACCTCCATCTCCATAGGAGGCATCTGACGGGGATTGGGGCTTCAGCCGCACTCCTGCTGAAGCCCCAAAACCTGGCAGCAGTGACTTGTGGGGCAGAAGCCCCAAGAACCCCCTCCTCGCTGAGCAGAAGAAGCCCCTATTCTACCATCCTGCTGCAAGGTAGAGATCCAGACACCCCCACCCACCACCAACTAGTAAGTGAGAATGGAGGGGAGGCATGGGGGTGGGGGCTCTGCAAGCCCTACTTCAATGGTAAAAGAGCTACATGTGCCTCGTGAGTCACAGTTTGGCTATCCCTTGTCTCTAAGAAGAGAGTCTGGAGGACAGCAGCACCTTGCATTGTTCATGATGAGGGCATGATCCTAATTCATTGTAGCAGCATGATCTTAATTCATTGCAATTTGCAGTGTGTAACTTTTCATTGCAGATCTCTTCTTCACTCGTTACAAATATCAGCAAGAGATATCAATGAATCTTCCTCTTCCCCCCCCACACCTTCCTTGCCCCCTCAGGGAGGATGTTATGTTTTAAGTCTTTGAGCCCTCTGGATAATGAATCAAACATTGCTCTTTTCTCCATCCTATTAACAGGTGGAGACTATTAAAGTGAGTTCAGAATTCACTTTGGAAGGTTACATATTTTACAGGACAATATATTTATTATATACTGTGTTGTATGCTTGTCTATTATGCAAAAGGATGAGGTAACTTTGAGTTTGTGACACTTTAATGTCAACCACATGTCATGAGATTTTACTTTCAGACAATCTAATTTCACTGTATACAAAAAATGTTGAAAATTAAACATTAAACAGTGACTTTCTGAACTTGGATGCAACATATTAGTTTACATAATGTCTTTAGCATTGTGTACCAAGAAAAAATGTGAACTGTATTACTGTAAATAATTGTTTTCTAAAATATAAAATTTTGAAAGTCAGCAGAAAACATCTGACTTTAATAAATATCATGTTAACACTATCTTACAGTAACACTAGCATTGCATATACTTCAAATGTACTGTATTTCCATAAGGGCTTATAACTGATTAATTGTATAGCTGCAGCCATGTATATGTTTGGCTATATATCAGTGCAGTCAGTTCCTTCTCCTTGGATCAGAGTATCTAAGTCAAAGGCGTTTCAGTCTTTGAAATCTACAATATTAATAAATAATTTGAAAACTTAACAAAAGAAAAAAAATAAAAGTGTATCTGCAACCATAACAAAACTTTTTAGTTTATCCCCATAACTCAAGACACCAACACTGCTAAGAAATACCTGTGAAGTGGAAGTCCATGCTGAATTCTGACATGAAAATGAGCACCCACAAAAAAGTACTTTTAAAGCAATAATAAATAATGTAGTCACTTTAGCAATGTAGCAATTTTGCATGGAGAAGCAGTTTAGAATAGATTAGTAAAAAGGGAAACAAAAGCCATAGTAAAAAGAAAAGGAGTACTTGTGGCACCTTAGAGACTAACAAATTTATTAGGGCATAAGCTTTCCTGAGCTACAGCTCACTTCATCGGATGCATTTGGTGGAAAATACAGAGAGGAGATTGATATACACACACAGAGAACATGAAACAATGGGTTTATCATACACACTGAAAGGAGAGTGATCACTTAAGATAAGCCATCACCAGCAGCAGGGGGGGAAAGGAGGAAAACCTTGCATGGTGACAAGCAAGGTAGGCTATTTCCAGCAGTTAACAAGAATATCTGAGGAACAGTGGGGGGTGGGGTGGAGGGGAGAAATACCTTGGGGAAATAGTTTTACTTTGTGTAATGACTCATCCATTTCCAGTCTCTATTCAAGCCTAAGTTAATTGTATCCAGTTTGCAAATTAATTCCAATTCAGCAGTCTCTCGTTGGAGTCTGTTTCTGAAGCTTTTTTGTTGAAGGATAGCCACTCTTAGGTCTGTGATCGAGTGACCAGAGAGATTGAAGTGTTCTCCAACTGGTTTTTGAATGTTATAATTCTTGACGTCTGATTTGTGTCCATTCATTCTTTTACGTAGAGACTGTCCAGTTTGGCCAATGTACATGGCAGAGGGGCATTGCTGGCACATGATGGCATATATCACATTGGTAGATGCGCAGGTGAACGAGCCTCTGATAGTGTGGCTGATGTGATTAGGCCCTATGATGGTATCCCCTGAATAGATATGTGGACAGAGTTGGCAACGGGCTTTGTTGCAAGGACAGGTTCCTGGGTTAGTGGTTCTGTTGTGTGGTGTGTGGTTGCTGGTGAGTATTTGCTTCAGATTGGGGGGCTGTCTGTAAGCAAGGACTGGCCTGTCTCCCAAGATCTGTGAGAGTGATGGGTCGTCCTTCAGGATAGGTTGTAGATCCTTGATGATGCGTTGGAGAGGTTTTAGTTGGGGGCTGAAGGTGATGGCTAGTGGCGTTCTGTTGTTTTCTTTGTTGGGCCTGTCCTGTAGTAGGTGACTTCTGGGTACTCTTCTGGCTCTGTCAATCTGTTTCTTCCCTTCAGCAAGTGGGTATTGTAGTTGTAGGAATGCATGATAGAGATCTTCTAGGTGTTTGTCTCTGTCTGAGGGGTTGGAGCAAATGCGGTTATATCGTAGCGCTTGGCTGTAGACAATGGATCAAGTGGTATGATCTGGATGAAAGCTAGAGGCATGTAGGTAGGAATAGCGGTCAGTAGGTTTCCGATATAGGGTGGTGTTTATGTGACCATCGCTTATTAGCACCGTAGTGTCCAGGAAGTGGATCTCTTGTGTGGACTGGTCCAGGCTGAGGTTGATGGTGAGATGGAAATTGTTGAAATCATGGTGGAATTCCTCAAGAGCTTCTTTTCCATGGGTCCAGATGATGAAGATGTCATCAATGTAGCGCAAGTAGAGTAGGGGCATTAGGGGACGAGAGCTGAGGAAGCGTTGTTCTAAGTCAGCCATAAAAATGTTGGCATACTGTGGGGCCATGCGGGTACCCATCGCAGTGCTGCTGACTTGAAGGTATACATTGTCACCAAATGTGAAATAGTTATGGGTGAGGACAAAGTCACAAAGTTCAGCCACCAGGTTAGCCGTGACAGTATCGGGGATACTGTTCCTGACGGCTTGTAGTCCATCTTTGTGTGGAATGTTGGTGTAGAGGGCTTCTACATCCATAGTGGCTAGGATGGTGTTTTTAGGAAGATCACCAATGGACTGTAGTTTCCTCAGGAAGTCAGTGGTGTCTCGAAGATAGCTGGGAGTGCTGGTAACGAAGGGCCTGAGGAGGGAGTCTACATAGCCAGACAATCCTGCTGTCAGGGTTCTAATGCCTGAGATGATGGGGCGTCCAGGATTTCCAGGTTTATGGATCTTGGGTAGCAGATAGAATACCCCAGGTCCTGGCTCCAGGGGTGTGTCTGTGCGGATTTGTTCTTGTGCTTTTTCAGGGAGTTTCTTGAGCAAATGCTGTAGTTTCTTTTGGTAACTCTCAGTGGGATCAGAGGGTAATGGCTTGTAGAAAGTGGTGTTGGAGAGCTGCCTAGTAGCCTCTTGTTCATACTCCGACCTATTCATGATGACGACAGCACCTCCTTTGTCAGCCTTTTTGATGCCAACATTTTTATGGCTGACTTAGAACAACGCTTCCTCAGCTCTCGTCCCCTAATGCCCCTACTCTAGTTGCGCTACATTGATGACATCTTCATCATCTGGACCCATGGAAAAGAAGCCCTTGAGGAATTCCACCATGATTTCAACAATTTCCATCCCACCATCAAACTCAGCCTGGACCAGTCCACACAAGAGATCCACTTCCTGGACACTACGGTGCTAATAAGCGATGGTCACATAAACACCACCCTATATCGGAAACCTACTGACCGCTATTCCTACCTACATGCCTCTAGCTTTCATCCAGATCATACCACACGATCCATTGTCTACAGCCAAGCTCTACGATATAACCGCATTTGCTCCAACCCCTCAGACAGAGACAAACACCTACAAGATCTCTAACATGCATTCCTACAACTACAATACCCACCTGCTGAAGGGAAGAAACAGATTGACAGAGCCAGAAGAGTACCCAGAAGTCACCTACTACAGGACAGGCCCAACAAAGAAAACAACAGAACGCCACTAGCCATCACCTTCAGCCCCCAACTAAAACCTCTCCAACGCATCATCAAGGATCTACAACCTATCCTGAAGGACGACCCATCACTCTCACAGATCTTGGGAGACAGGCCAGTCCTTGCTTACAGACAGCCCCCCAATCTGAAGCAAATACTCACCAGCAACCATACACCACACAACAGAACCACTAACCCAGGAACCTATCTTTGCAACAAAGCCCGTTGCCAACTCTGTCCACATATCTATTCAGGGGATACCATCATAGGGCCTAATCACATCAGCCACACTATCAGAGGCTCGTTCACCTGCGCATCTACCAATGTGATATATGCCATCATGTGCCAGCAATGCCCCTCTGCCATGTACATTGGCCAAACTGGACAGTCTCTACGTAAAAGAATGAATGGACACAAATCAGACGTCAAGAATTATAACATTCAAAAACCAGTTGGAGAACACTTCAATCTCTCTGGTCACTAGATCACAGATCTAAGAGGTGGCTATCCTTCAACAAAAAAGCTTCAGAAACAGACTCCAACGAGAGACTGCTGAATTGGAATTAATTTGCAAACTGGATACAATTAACTTAGGCTTGAATAGGTACTGGGAATGGATGAGTCATTACACAAAGTAAAACTATTTCCCCATGGTATTTCTCCCTCCCACCCCACCCCCCACTTTTCCTCTGATATTCTTGTTAACTGCTGGAATTAGCCTACCTTGCTTGTCACCATGAAAGGTTTTCCTCCTTTCCCCCCCTGCTGCTCGTGATGGCTTATCTTAAGTGATCACTCTCCTTACAGTGTGTATGATAAACCCATTGTTTCATGTTCTCTGTGTGTGTGTATATAAATCTCTCCTCTGTTTTTTCCACCAAATGCATCCGATGAAGTGAGCTGTAGCTCACGAAAGCTTATGCTCTAATAAATTTGTTAGTCATCTTGTTAGTAGTAGCTTAATCTGACCATGATACCGTGTCCACCATGACTAAACCTTTATCATTTTTTTTTTCAAAAGCTGCTTCTGTAAAGAAAGTAGAAAGCAACTGGATTTCACACACTCTGTAGGATCTTTTTTCAAAGCTGGCTGTATTTAATCACATAAGGCCTGTTTTCCAAAGGTATTAGGTGTCTAAAAATGCAGATAGATGCCTAGCCTCTGTTGAAAATCCCACTAGGCACCTATCTACATCTCTAGTCACCTAAATACTTTTTAAAATCAGTCCTTTTGTTATCCACAAGGTTTTTTATTGTTGTTTTTTGTTTTGGGTTTTTTTAAGAAAAGGCTTGATATGACAATCAATTTACACAATTATTATTACCAGCTGCAAGCAATTGCATTTCAGGATAGGTTTCATTCTCCTGAATATATTATGTAATTCCCTGTTTTAAAATCCCCATTAGGAGTGAGTGAGAAGATTGAACTTTAAATTGAACAAATTAGTCGTAATGGGTAGATGGAATATGGTGGGGTTTTTTCTGAATACAGTCCAAGAATTAATTAGTAAAAGGGACACAGGTTCAGTTGCACTGATGAGGTTTATTTCTTATTTACATTGCTGATTTTGTGTTTGTATAATAGAACCGTTATAGTTGTGCCCTAGTCATGGTGAGACCTATTGAAAATTAGTGATTATTTTGCAAATTAGCAAATGAGTAAAAAATAAAACAATTTTAAAAGAAATTCAGGGCACTGATTCATAAACTGTTTTATTCACTAATTTTATTAAATATACATTAATTTGTTATAACTTTCTTCATTACCTCATAGTGCCTTAATAAATTAACTGTAGTCTAATTTGTAAAATGAACAGTCTTAAATCCAGTTGCATCTCTCTTGCTGATAAATCTTTGATGAGAAGAGGAAACCATTGGATTTAATGGTAAAACTTCTTGGGTCTGAGGTTTTCCCAAAATGATAATTAGAGACATTCTACTGTGTTTTTAAGCTTGAGTCTAGAAGCGTTTGATCATATCTGAGGGATTATTTTGTATACTTTTAACCTAGGTTTAAAAAATATAGTAATTTTCTCTGTACATTCAGTAAAAGCTTTGTCCCTTTGTTTCATTTCACTGTAAATGCTTAACTTTAGTCCAACTTTCAATAATAAGTCATTCTGTGATAGCTCTATGATAGTTGTGTTGTGGTGGCATCAAGGAGGTGTAACTTGACTAAGTGAAAATGCATTCTTGTCACTTATCAATGAAACCTGCAGCTCTTATGATTAGCTTTATTTATTATCAAAATAGACAAATTTATAGTGAGGGAATAACAAACTAGGTAAAGCTGGTCTTACAATGTGCAAGTGTCCTGTTTATTTCAGCTCCCTCAATACATACAGGGCTCTGTTGCATCATTGCAGGGCTGTTCTGTTTTGGTGGTAGATATGCAAGTGCACCACTTCAGCATCTGTATCCAGAGGCACTTGTGCATTACTCGGGTAGAATGCTTCTATGGGCACTAGCAGCAGCCCATATTGGGAGGTGAGGCACAAGCTCACCCCATCTGCGTTCAGACCACCTCAGTCAATGCATTGGGTGAGAAAGTGAGACTGCGGAAGCTGGACTTTCACCCTGCTCAAATACATCCTCTTTGCGATGAAGAGTACTGCAGGTGGAACTATGACTTTCACGCACTTTTGCAGTGAAAGAGCCTGATTTTCCTCTCACACGGCTGTAAATGAGGAGTAACTCCATTGAAGTAAACGGAATCACCAGTGTGTCCTCTCTTATTGGTTTTAACCAGGTCCAAGCAGTGCAAGCTTCGGGAGTCTGGCTGACCCTTTTGTAGGTGCACAAGGGAAGGATGTACTTTGTATCCGCACTCCCTGCCAACCAGTTGCATAAGGGCAACTTGTATCTGGCCATCAGCGTATCAAGGATGGATCCATAATATGATTTATTGAGTATAACATTGGGTATATAAAGTAAAATTTGGTGTGTGATGGGTGAGGATATTGGAAAATTAAATGAGCACCTTAAAGTGATGCTTTGAGGCCTGGCTTGTAGTGGACAGAATAAGCAGGGAATCTAGAAAGAATACTAATACAAAAGCCCAATGGTAAAATAATTAAGGAATGAATCAAAGTACCGGTGGCAGAAGTTTAGTATGTGTTGATTTCAGGAATGTTAGTGAGGCAGTGTAGAAGGCAAGTCAGCTGAATTGGCACGGGCAGTAATAGTTTAAAAAAAAATTAGAATCAAAAAGGACTTTCAGGTTCCCTGCTACCAAATGAGGTTAATTTGGTTAAAGTTGGCCTTAGCATAGAAACACAGCTGGGTGGTTTTCTATCACAGGAGAATAAAATAATTTCAGTTTTAGCCATCTTCATGTGAAGAAGTTCTAGTATATCCAGCACACATCTGCCAAACTTTTAATGATAAGAGCAAGTATATCTTCTGAAACTAGAAAATGGAAGATAATACTGTACCTAATCAGCATAGGGATAATGGTCATGCCTAGAAGAACTCATCAGTTCACCATGGGGAAAAGTAGTACATAGAAAATAGTAAAGGGCCTAGGACCGAGCCCTGAGGAAAGTTTACCATTAAATCATACAAATTAAACAAACTAGTTACTGAATGCCTACAAAGATGGAGAAGACAGATAAGAAACTAGCCAGAATCTTAAAAACAAGTCACAGAGAATGACAAGTGAGGTCTTAATCTAGGGAAAAAAAATTTAAAGCAGCTCTGGATTTCTTGTCTCCATGATCCACAGATTACAAGTAAAAGGTGCTGGTTTTGCCTATCAATGCTGCAAATGCAGTCAAGGTCTGTGAAAGTTAAAGTGAGTTATTTTCTTCTTGTGCATCAGCACCAGTGTCAGGGTTCCCTCCCCACTCTGAACTCTAGGGTACAGATGTGGGAACCCTCATGAAAGACCCCCTAAACTTATTTCTACCAGCTTAGGGTAACACTTCCCCAAGGCACAAACTTTTTGCCCTTGGAGGGTACGGTATAAATCACCAAGTGATTTAACAAAGAATTAGGGAAGAGACCACTTCCAGACATCTTCACCCAAAATATCCCCCCAAGCCTTACACCCCCTTTCCTGGGGAGGCTTGAGAATAAACAAGATAAACATAGGACCCTAAAAATCCAATCAGATTCTTAAAAAACAGAACTTTATTAGAAGAACAAAACAAAGATAAAACAACAACTCTGCAGTATTAGAACGGAAGATAATCTCACAGGCAGTCAGATTCAAAACATAGAGATCCCTCTAGGCAAAACCTTAAGTTACAAAAAGACACAAAAACAGGAATACACATTCCCTCCAGAACAAGCACAAGAATTTCACAAGCTAAAACGAAAAGAAAATCTAACACATTTTCTAGCTAGATTACTTACTAACTCTATAGGAGTTGGATTGCTTGCTTTCTTGATCTGTCCCTGGCAGAGGCATCACATAGATAGACAAAGCCTTCCCCCTCCACCCCCCTGCCCTCAGATTTGAAAGTATCTTGTCCCCTTATTGGTCATTTTGGTCAGGTGTGAGCCAGGTTACTTGAGCTTCTTAACCCTTTACAGGTAAGAGGATTTTGCCTGTGGCCAGGAGGGATTTTATAGCGCTGTATACAGAAAGGTGGTTATCCTTCCCTTTATTTTTATGACAACCAGTAATAACGGTTCCAGAAGCTCAATTGAGCTTTCACCTATACCTGCCACATCTTCATTGTCTTCCACTTGTATCCGTAATGACACCTGTGCAACACTGTCATCTTTCACAGTGTCTCCCAGGTATTACTGATTTGAATTTGGTACAGAAATTTTCGTGATGCAAAAAAGGAATAGAAACTGTAGTTCACTGCATTTTAGCTGTATTTGGGTTTGCAGAACTACCCAAAGTAAAGTGCAGTAAATGTATTTGTGTCACTCAAGTGAGCATGTCACTCCGAATAAGAACAGGGAATGGTCTGCTAAAATAAAAATGTGCTATTTTTAAACAGTCACTTTTCAGAGTAGAACTGCACTTTCATTATTTTAATAGAGCAAGATGCAAAAAGTACATCCAAAAGAGTAAGCCATGGGATCACTGGGAATGATTTTCGGAAGTCCCTTATTAAATAATTAGTACCTGGAAATGAGCGTTCTGAAGCAACAGAAATATTAAAACAGTATGTTACCTTGAAAATATGTCTTGCAAAAGACCTCTTGGCCAAAATGTACCAGTATGGTCTGCCCCTCTAATGACCTGCAGCTGCAGGGCCTGGAACTGACCAGCCCTGTTCTGAAGTGGAAACCCTTTAGGAACCAGAGTTTGGGATTGATAGGTTGCAGATAGGATTATCAGAATGAATCATGAGAGCCTCCAGGGGGAGTATGAAGGAGTGCTCACAGCTCAGTCGGGGAAAACGGGGAGACCTTCTGTGATAGGTGGCTGAGAAAGGCAAAGGGACAAACTTCTGTGGAATGTAGACTTCTTTGGAATCTTCTTGTTTTGTGTAATTCATGAGTTTTTGTACTTAAATAAATAATAAATCGAGACCTGAGGCCAGGACCTGAAATTGATTAGAATCTGGCACTAGTTCTTTCTTGGGATGGTGAGATACCTGCCAGCCTACTATTGTCATTTCATAAATACTGCCTCATTTATATTTACATTTATTATCTCAAAAGAATGGCAATATTTGAACTGCACTAAATTTGTTAGTCTCAAAGGTGCCACAAGTACTCCTTTTCTTTGTCTTCTGTTAGGAGTATAAAGTGTTGATAGTGAATTTAGGATTAGAAGAGATGCTACTATGTTGTTGTTTTCTATAGTAAATTATTTTGGTGTGCTAACGGTATTCCTGTAGTTACTTAGCAACACAGACATTGCCATGCCAGACCAGTGGTCTATCTAGTCAAGTTGGTCAGTTCTATATACTTAAAAAGAAAGTGCAAGAAACTCCATGCTAGACAATTATAGAATAGCCTGCTCATGAGTTAGTGGTTGGTTTATGCCTAAAACGTGAGGGCTAATATCCCTTCTAAAAATGTTTGTGTGCATGTTCTCTAGTATAACCATGGATGTTTTTATCCATGAAAATCCTTCTTGAATTGTACCAAGCTCTTAGACTCAGTGAGATACCCAGTGGAAACGGCTTTGTAGACTTTTTTTTTAAAAAAAATCCTTTTTCCCAGTTTTAAATCCACTGTCTTTCAATTTCATTGACTGTCCCAGTTGTCACTTATTACGAGGGGATAATAGGAATGTCCATTGACCATTGCTGTACCTTTCACTATTTTGTTATATATTCCTTTGATGTGTCTCTTTAAACTAAACAATCCCAATCTTTTCAGTCTCTCCACATATGAAAGTCTCTTCATGCCTGTTAATCATTTTCTTCACTTATCTTTGAACCCTATCAGTTTCTGCTATATCTTTTTGCAATAGGGTGACCAGAACTGAACAAAATATCCAAGATGAGGCCATCCCATTGTGTTTCTTCTTTTTAA
The DNA here is from genome assembly GCF_009764565.3 of Dermochelys coriacea. Taxonomy (NCBI): domain Eukaryota; kingdom Metazoa; phylum Chordata; order Testudines; family Dermochelyidae; genus Dermochelys; species Dermochelys coriacea. The sequence goes on along the minus strand of NC_050068.2, from coordinate 187,974,010 downwards.
TGGAATTATGATCTTTTTAGTATTGTCATTCCTTATGCATTTTTTTATAACTACTGCATGTTCAGCAGATGTTTTCACTGACCCATGGACAAGGAAGTCTAGCCCTTTGTCCTGAGTGTTACAGTTCATTTAGAACCCTGTAACAGGTATTAGTGCTGATCTTTCCTTCCAATATGCATGATCTTCCATCTGTCAATGTGGAATCTATCATTGTGCTGCTGCCCGTTCTCTAGAGCTGGTCAAACAACTGAATACCAATTTTGCAAAGATTTTCAAAAATTTAAATCGTTTTCTTCCAAAAAAGAACAAACTTTCAAGATTTCAAAATATTTGACATATTCCAACAGTTTCTAATTGAACTGAACAAAATATCAAATCAAATCAATTCGACATCAGCAGCATGAGTCCAAGAGTGGCCATCTTGCATCTATTTCTCAGTAGTCATGGAAGAGAAGAGAAGTGTTTGTTCTCTAGTAGATACACTTAAAAAAAAGAAACAACTCCAAACCACACTAAAACAGACAAAAATAAACCCTCAGTGCATAGCAGAAGGGAGGGAGAAGAGGGGGATGTGGAATAGGTGGTGATGGAGGAAGCACACAGCTGCATCTCCTTGGCAGCCCAAAGGCAGAGGGAGAGAGCTGTACTACACCATCTTAGAGTCAAACTTGGCTTCCAGCAATTGCCCTGAGGTAGGGAAGGGACTCCCATTTTAACGCGAGGCAGGAATGAGGGAGCAGAGTTCTGGGGAGCAGTCTCTGGAGGAAGCATCAAGCTGGGTGGCAAGATGCCACTAACACTGTTTGGCTGACTGCAGCATCACCTTTGATCCTCAACCCTCTCTTCCTTCTCGTTCCCAGTTGCAGCCCCCCTCAGCCACCCCAAGTCCACTCTCAAGCATAGCTGCAACTGGGCTCCTTTATGGTGTACACTACAGAGCTCTTCAACTCCTCGGAGGGGGAGAGGGTAGCTCCACAGGCAGAGAGGGGAGCCGTGGAAGAGTAGGGGAGCTGCAATGTTCAGTGAAAGAATTGCCAGCCTCAAATCCTTGTTCTCTGCCCTAAAAGATTTGGGGAGGGGTATATGGTTCAGCAGTCCTACAGGGAACCCCACTAGCAGATGGGCCAAGCTGTACTGTGTATGACATATCCAGATCCCTCATATTGAAAAGCCCAGCCTAGGAGTTGAAATTGCAATAGTGTGTAAGACAAACCAGTGAGACAAAGCCAAAAATCAAGTCCTTCACCCCAGAGATGCAGGTCAATTGAGCCAATTATATGCCCCCACCACCATCCAGTACTTGTGAGTACGCTCATCCAGTCATGGAGTAACCCATGGCAACATGTGACAAAACCCAGTCCCCAATCACAAGTTGCAGAGTGCTCCAATCACAAGTTACAGTAGGAAAACAATTTTTTAATTAAATTTTTTAGGGGAAACCTAGACTTTTTTTTTTAAAATCACACAAACTTTTCAAATGGGAATTTCATCGAAAATGGGAAATTTCAAAGAAAACAGCATATACAATATACAAAATATATTGAACAACATAGTGTCCTAATAAAGAACTTTGAGCATTGACAATAAATCATGTGTCCCTTCTTTGTTTCCTGTCTTTCAGCCAGTTTTTAAACCACAGCGGTATTTTACTTTTCATTCCATGACTCCCACTGCAAATCTCTGTAGCTATGGGAGGAAGGCAGAAGAGAGTGGATACTTCCTGCATCCCTCTTTTTGACTGTTTTCACTTGAAATGTGGCTTCCTTAGTATATTTTGCCTTTGAAACTAGTCTGCAGCCCCCTTTGCCCCTAACCAACCCGCAACTCCCAAACTGGCTTTCTAATGTGCAGAAGGAGTTTTCACTCAAGATAATTCTGGCAGCATCAATACTTACTTATGCAGTAACGGTTGGTTCTGAGGTGGAGTTTCTGGGTCCATCCTGCCAACCGTGTTACCTTGTCCCCTCTTCCCAGGCCATGAGGCAACAAATCCACAGAGGGGTCCTTCTGCAACTTTCAAGGGGAGAAGAGAGAATGCCATCTCAGCAGCTCTCTTCCTGCAAACTACTCATGTTCAGTACATTCCAAGCAATTTTGGCCATTACTGCAGTTGCATGGCATCAGTTTCCAAGATAACTGAACCTCTCACCCCTTCGTGACTTTCTTGGGGGTATCCCATTTAGGTCCCAGTCTTCTTTCTTGGGACAGAGTCCCACAACTCTCTCTGTCTAGTCTGGGGATTTAGGCTGCAGTTCACTCTGATCACCAAGCAAGTCTGACTTTAGTTCAGTATGTGCAATTCAGTTCTCTCAAGGTATGTCTAAAAAGCAATTAAATACCTGCAGCTGGCCCAGGTCAGCTGATTCAGGCTGTGAAATAGCAGTGTAGACGTTCGGGCACAGTCTGGATCCTGAGCTCTGGGACCCGAGCCCAAGTCTGAATGTCTGCACAGCAGTTTTACAGCCCTGTAGCCTGAGCCCCATAAGCCTGGGTCAGCTAACCTGGGCCAGACATGGGAGTTTAATTGCTGTGTAGATGTGCCCCTAGGGCCAATGGCAGAGTTAACCAGTGACCAGCCAGCATTAATAAAGATAATTGTTGTTGTTCAGAACAAAGCATTACAGAGAAAACATGTATCTTAAAAATAATAAAACAGCTTACATGCAGGTCTTAGCTTACCAAGCAGCCATCCATCTACTACATGGAGACCCTGTTCAGAACAAAATACTTCAAACCTTTTCTACAGGATCTGTCCTTGGATCCAGTGAAAACAAGCTCTTTCCTTATGGCAGGCTGGTCACTTTATACAGTTTTCATCTTTGTCAGGTCTTCTGAAACATGTCAAACCAGTCTATGTAATTTTCCACAGAGGGTTTGGCTCCTCCAGACTTGCTACCTGTCTAGTGATTTCCATTAATTCCGCCTCCCACATTGATTTTTAGTTCCTGCAGGAAACTCCTGTAATTCCCCCATGGAGACACAATACAATCCATAATATCTGTCACACATGATTTCCTACCCTTCTAAACATGGAATCTTCTTGGATGAGATGTTACAAAAAAATTCAGATTTTAGTTACCAAGATGTGTGTCTTCCCTGTCACTTATAATTAAGGGGACTGAGATAATTATGTGCTGCTCACTTGTAGGATTTTCTGCTCTTTTGGTGTTGGACATCTCTCTCTCTCCAGCCTCTTCTCCCAGCAGCTTATTGTGCTCAGGATGAACTTTTTAGTTTTTTGGGGCTTACAGTATTGTATTTGTTTGCAAACGATTTTACTGTGTCTGTTCAGAGACATCCATCAAGCATTTTAGTCTGCCAGAATTTGACTACTATAACTTGGTTATTTTTTGAAAGGCAAAGAAATCACTATCTACCTATTTTTCTTGTGTGGTAATATATCCACACTCACTCTCCTATCTCTTACAGGGCCCAATTCTATTGATAAGAGTAAAGTTATGTGCTGAAATGATCACAGATAGTTGTAACATTTCTTTCCATCAGAAAATAAGTGGAATTTGGGAACTGTAGCATTCTTTGTAATTCCTTGGGTGACATGACCCAATCCCCTAAAAGGGTTCTGCATTCTTTCTGGCTGCTTTTTCCATTTCCAAGGGTTGCAACTGGGACTAAAATTTAAACAGGAAGTAATATTTATCTGGAGTTTGAGCAAAAGGAATTACAGGTAATTTTGATTGTAGTCCTATTCCAAGAAGAAATTCTGGTTTGATAATTCAACTACTTTTATGCCCCCAAAGGTTCTGTACATAGTTCTATATTTGAATCTACATTAATAGTTACCAAGTAATTATCTACTGGGGTTAAACAAGGATGGTTTGCTAAGAAATTGACCCTCAGCTAATGAAAGTCTAAATTTAGTTGTTTGTGCAATATCTGCCTGGAAATGTAGCAGTGTACTTCAAACCTGCCATTTGTTGGAAACTTAAGGTTCATTTTTACTCTCATTTCTTTGTCCTGTCAGCAGTTCAGACAAATGTGCAAGCTATCCTTTTTTCAGGTAATTTATCTAATAAAGAAGATTTCTTGGACCAGGATATAACTGCTGTCATGTTTAATACCTTTATTGCCCCACACTTTGCTCACTTGTTAACTATTCTCTTCCTTGGGTTGATGTCAGTCTTGTAATATCCAGTTATGTTCTTTGGACCAGCAGTAGTCCCCAAAGAGAAACATTTTGTGGATCAAGCAGGGTGTGACTGGGATGGTGCGATGGTGCATGGAAAGATTTTTCACCTAGATGGCTCATCCATGGCATGAAAACTCTAGAGACCAATTACTGTAAATTATATTTAAATCTTAATAAGTTACTGCATGTGTCTAGCTCACACTAGCAGATATACCATGTGGTTCTATGATCCTGCTAGATCTGTGCCCCTGCCTAGTAGGCAATACTGTGCTGCATGAGGTTGTCTTTCAAATCGGATGTAAAACTGAGGACTCAGTCACAGTTACTATTAAATATCCATTGCTATTTTTCGTAAGAGAAATGGGTGTTAACTCCCCTGTGTTGGCCAAATTCTAACTCATGTTAATATATTCTACTTACTAAAATTTTCCCTGTAATTTGTCAAGCTGATGCAGTGTTCTTTTTAATTTTTGATCTTAAAATATTGGGTAGTATTTATATGAGGTTCAAGAGCTGCAGTGTTCCACTCCAGTGGTGTTTGTATTTCATTGGTGGCTCATATATCTTCTACCTCTTTCCATAGATCAAAGGGATATTGTGACGCTTTATTAAGTAATGTGTAAAATACTCTTAGATCCTCAGATGTAAGGCACTGTAAAATCCATTATTACACGTAAATAGTTTGATGTTAGTTTTTTGTTTTTCTTTGAAAATGTGACTTATACAGTTATATTAACAAAACACTCTTAAAGGTGCTTAGGAGTTAGGTGCCTAGGCGCTTTTAAAAATCCCAGTAGATTCCTATCTGAATCCTTAGGTACCTAAATATCTTTGAAAATCTGGCCGTAGGTGCCTAAATTGCTTTTCAAAATACGTCTTAAGCACTCCAGAAAACATTACCCTCCTAGAGGTTTGGAAAGCACTAATTCGGGTCATTATTAAAACATGTTACTGCTTTATTTCATTTTGCTTTTCAAACCTATACAAGATTTTTACCCCTTCTGAGCAGCCAATTAATCAGACACTTGAACCACTCAATCCCTCACTACAAAAATTAAACTAATTTATACACTTTTTTTCTCCAGATAGGACTAATTCTGCTCTCTGTTCATGCATATGGCTACCATTAAAGGACTCTAAATGCATGTCAGAAACACCTGACTTGCTCTGTTAGTCAGATTTTTGGTAATTCTTTAGGTCTTATCAATTTATGATGTATCATTAAACCTCTGAATCTAGAAAACAAAGTGTGTTAATGAAGCTAGCCATCAGAGAACATTAATTCGGGTTAAGAAATGATGGACATTTAAAATTAAATTGTAAAGTGATCCTATTCTCTTATGTAAGCAATCTGATTTTAGAATTCATAGAACCATAGGAGCTAGATATGTGAAAGGCAATTTAAGTCATCTGCTCTATCCTGTTAATGCAAAAATGCTTGTAACTGAGCATAGCTGTCATAGTATTAGAGACCAAGACATGACAGTTGTTCTTAGTGGTTGCAGCAGGAGTCCAGCATAATGATTAGAGCAGAAGTCTAGTGCTAGAAGCCAGAGCCACGGGTCACAGCTGGAGTCAGGAGCCAAAGTCAGAGGCCCAATGCCAGAGCTCAGGGTCCAAATTAATGTCAGAGGCCAGAGCTGGAATTGGAGCTGAGGGTCAGAACCAGGTTATCTGAAGTGAGGCAAGTCTGGGAACAAGCAAGTGCAGGAGCTGTCACAGCCAGGGGCAAAAGCTTGCTTGGCTAAAGAGCTGGTGTGCCGACTCTTTCAACCAATCATGCAGAGTAGCCAATCAGACAGCCTACTTCAGCCAGATACAGTCATTAAGTGCCTGGAGAGTGGCTCTGCTTCAGGCTTGGATTCCTGACAAATATTTTTAGTGGGACAGAGAAAAATTGAGAGTGAGAGAAAGAGAAAGAAAAGGAGCTTTATGAGAAATATGAAATACAAGACCAATGAAGAACTATATTCTCCCATTTGTGTATGGCATTACACAACAGCCACATGCAAACAGCAGTCAGATTTGGCTGAAGGAGGGGAACAGTTCCATGTAGAATTTATCCTTATTCCAAACCAGAGGCATCCATCTTTATGCCACTGCTGAGGTGTGTCCTTGGACACACACAAGATTTTAGGGAGTGTAGCAACTGAGACACTCCAGGCAACATGTTTCCTAAGCAAATATACTCAGTTTCTGGTGAGCACGACTAAATGCTGCTGAAAGTAATAACTTATAGTCCATTTCATGATTTGAGTGGGCCTTTGAAATTTGTAAGGGGAATAGTCCTGGCATCAGAGAGTTGTCTTTTGTTGTCACCATAAAAATCTGTTCAGACTTGGCTGAGTTATAAATCGTTGAAAATTGCTATGTGCTCCCTGTGTTCTGTTCTACAGAGACTTGCTGCTAACATTGCTGAACATGTCATCTGCAATGAGCATGCTCTCTGGCATCTTACTTCAACATGTCACCCAGAACTGAGGCTCCAAGCTCTATAAGACATAGACAAATTGATGCTGCTACCACTACCCCTGTAATCCCTCCCCCCATCAAAATATCAAAAGAATAGCATTCATTTAGCAAAGCTTTTCATATGTAATTTGTTTATGCAATATCTCCTCATTCAGCTCCTCACTGTTACTTGATTCTCTGATGGTATTAATCCAACAGTCTCCTTTCTTTAGCTCTTCATTTCCAATTCACTGTCCATATTTGTCCTTCCAGATCTTGTTACATGTACAGTTCAGGTTACAGCTAACTGAATAATTTAGATGCAAACTATCTGGGATCTGTTCTAGATTCCTGAAGTTTAAGTTGGGATTACAGTTTGCAAAGAGTACTATTGCTTACATTTTCCCTTTGGAACAGACTATAACACTGCCAATAAATCATCAGTCTCTGGAGAAGCAATATAGAAAACAGTTAAAAAGCATTTCATAATTAGATCGTATGAATTTACAGAATATTCAGTTTAAGTATGTTTCCCTCTCGATGTGAGCATACAATGCTACTGGGAGTTGTGTACACACATTTTAAGATGCAAATATATTCAGTTTGAGATTCCAGAATGGATTCATGACCAAGTTAATTGGTAAATAGTGTCATTTTTCTACCAAATTTTAACAAGGTCATTTCTACTGAATGAAATTTGAACATAGATTAATAAAATGATAATGACTAATTTCTGTATTTACTTTAGCGATATGTAACAGAATATGCATATTAATAGAAAATTGAAACAAATACTGTATTATGAATACAAAAGTATTACGTGATTTCTGAAACTACAAAAATGTATTAAATTAATATTGGTCTAGTGAGAAATTATCTACTTTTGAATTATGAGTGTTTTATCTTTAAAAAAAGGTCAGCCTTTGGTGAGTGTATATCCTTCTTTTAGCATAGAGTTTTTTATGGTGCTTTAAATTGTTTAGATATTTTATTTACAACTTATCTTCATTACTGCAGCAGGTAGCTTAAGAAGTATGGGTAGAGGTGACATTATTGGCTACTTAAATCTTCTCTTTACACTGTTTATGCCAAAAACATTGTTACCAAACTCTGGACCATGGAGGTAGAATGTACCTTAGTGCATTCTTCCTTCACCCCTCCAGGCTCTGAAGCTCAAGAAAGAGGATTCATTGAGTATGGAGCTGTTAAGAGATCTCCCAAATACAAACACAGATGTTATAAACATACAGCTAAGGGTAGCCTAGAATTTCTCCTTATTTGAAAATAAATTCTTGTTGAAGCTTGTTAGTACCTTGCCTGGTTGATACAACAGTAGCCTAGAATTTCTCCTTACCTGTAAGGGGTTAAGAAGCTCAAATAGCCTGGTTGGCACCTGATCAACAGGCCCAATGGGGAAAGAAGATACTTTCAAATCTTGGGATGGGGGAAGGTTTTGATTGTGCTCTTTGTTTTGTATGGGGCTTCCCTCTTGGGACTGAGAGGGGCCAGACAGAAATCCATCTTCTCCAACCCATCCCAATTCAACTCTCCAATATTGTAACCAGTATAGGTAAGCCAGGCAAGGTGGATTAGTTTATCTTTTGGTTTTCTTGTGAATTTTCCCTGTGTTAAGAGGGAGGTTTATTCCTGTTTTCTGTAACTTTAAGGTTTTGCCCAGACGGGAATCCTCTGTATTTTGAATCTGAATACCCTGTAAAATATTTTCCATCCTGATTTTACAAAAATGATTTTTTACTTTCTTTTTTTAAAATAAAATCCTTCTTTTAAGGACCTGACTGATTTTTCCATTGTTCCAAGACCCAGGGGTTTGGGTCTTTGATCATTTTGTAACCAATTGGTTAGGATATTATTCTCAAGCCTCCGCAGGAAAGGGGGTATATGGGCTTGGGGGGATTGCTGGGGGAAGAGGAACTCCAAGTGGTCCTTTTCCCTGGTTCTTTGTTAAATCACTTGGTGGTGGCAGCGTTACTTAAACCCAAGGTACAAGAAAAAAATTGTGCCTGGGAAGTTTTTAACCTAAACTGGTAAAAATAAGCTTAGGGGGTCTTTCATGTGGGTCCCCACATCTGTACCCTAAAGTTCAAAGTGGGGAAAAAACCCTAACAGATACTATGCATTGATGAATAGTAGTTTTCACAATAAGAGTTAGTATTGCCAATCATTATGTTGCATCCAGTCAGTGGGCAGTAGCAACAGGTACACATGGCTCTGCTGGTGGTTTACAAAATCTAGGCTGGAATATCAGTCTTTAGTCTGAGGAGGAGGAATAGAAATTTAAAAAATATATTCTATCATGTATATTTTGAAGGTAAAATAATATTTAAGCACCAAAATTCACTATAAGGTCATATTTTGATCACAGTTACCTCAGTGTAATCTTGTTATCACTGATTTCAAAGGAGTTATACCAGATTTATGATGATGGGACTGAGATTAGAATCTGTCACTTGAGCTTCATTAATTCATAAGAGCTAAGTATTGTTACTATTGTTAAGGAAATTGTAGAATGACAGCATAGCCCTAAAAGCCACGTTTTTATGCAGACAAAGAACAAACTACCACTTTACAGAGATGAATCTGCAATCTAAAGAGTTTAAGCCCAGAAAAGTCATACTTGTAATTGACTCTGAGGAATACATTACTGGGGTTATTATCAACAGTGTTCACTATCTCCAAACACTTTCTTAACTGAAAGCCATGAATCTCTTTCAACAGCATTATTTGATCTCTCCGAATTGAATCTGCCTGTCTCCCCACTCTTTGTTCTCATTTTTATGAACTGGCAAGCTACACAAGTAGTAAATAATCAAAGATGTAACTGCAGAACAGTATGACTGCACAACAGGCCTATCATTAAGTTTACCTAATATAACAAACAGCTGTGGAAAGCAGTTCCACCTACTAAAGTGAAAACCACCTCAGTTTTTGAGCATTAGGCTCAAAGTGATGTGATATTGCTTTTTATATAAGATACATTTTATTTTAAAACGTATTTTAAATTTTAAAAGTGTATTTTATACATCTAGGTCCATACCTTGCAGCCCCCTGTTTTACAGAGTTACTTTGGAGGACTTGTCATTTCTAAAATTATGCATCCCAGACTTTCAAACTCCCAAATATAAATTCTTCTCTGCCTGAACTGATTACAAAATCTCATACCAAATCTCCCTTTTTCCTACTGCAAGTTGTAGTGACTCGATGATCAAAATAAGGCTTATAATGGAATTCTGCTTTCAGCCTTAACAGAGCCTATCTGTTCTCTCCATAACTTTATAAATAATCTGAAGATTTAAGTTGATATCCTGAATTACAGGGATGTTCCTGATACACTTGATCCATCACTTGAACCATCAGATAGTAAAATTTAAAACATTTTATTCCCACCTAATTTAATTTTACATGTATGACTGTGAAATCCAAATGTACAGTTTACAATGCTTGGAATGGCGCTCCGGATATTATGCATAACTATAAATATAGTAACATTTCAAAGCTCTTGTATAATATCTTGCTAAAGCTATTTTCACAGTTTATGTGCTGATTGAAAAATATTTATTTAATAGACAACTAAACATACACAGACTGTTTTATGGCAGCCGACATAACAGGAACACAATACTTTAAATTAATGTTCCATTAAGAATGTGAAGATGATTCAAAAGAACAGTTGTTATTGCTGTTAAAAGCCTTAATCATATTTATGTTTTCACACTAGTCTTCCCAGCTACCAGAACTTCAACATGCACTAACATTTAACAAGCTAAAAAGTAAATGATCACAGTGTTTGTAGAACTATTTTCAAGCAAGTCACCAATGATTTTTTTCAAATTGCTGTTTGTCTAGAACCAACCAGGGAAACTGAACTCTATTATTCCACCCAAACATTCTGCAGTTCAGAACATTTCCTTCCCAGGAATTGTGACCCTTAGTCTACACTTGCTTTTTCTTCTAAACCAGCTAATCCTGGGAACTAGTACAGTTCTCTAGTGTCATGGTTATTTATACTGAATACATAGAACCAAGTTAAGCCTGGGTTTATTCCAGGTTCTACTGGAATAAAAATCTAGAAATAAGAGAACAAATCAGTAAGTAAGGGCAAACTATATGACAGGACTGATGTAATGATCCCGAAACCAAGTTTTATAAACCCAGGAAATTCAGATTTAAGATTAAACTTAAATTTAGAAAATATTGAAACATTATCAGACCTTAATTTGTTTGGATTTCTTTGAAATTTAAAGTTCTCTCTTGGGTTCGTCGTGCTTGTTTCTGTCATTTGCTCATCTCTGTAATGTAGTTTATTCTTCATTGCTGGTATGTACTCTCAACATTAAACCCGTCTTATTTTAGTTTTGGTCTGAGAATTTTCTTTTTGTAATTAGAAATTTCATATACGAACAGTAAACAGAAACCCAAAATATTACAGTGATATCTCTAATTATTTAAACATAGGATATATCCACCTGAAGTCATTTTTTCAGTATTGCTGATCCCAAACATTAAAAAATTATGACTCATGCTCCTAAAAATCATGTGATTGACTTTAAAATAATCAGATATTTTAAAAATAAATTTAGGATTCTTATTTGCCATCTGGGTTCTAAGGCCCATATCTACGAAGGTATTTATGCTCCTAATTTCTATTTATTTTTGTGGCTCTGTCTAACCCTTCTAGGGTACATTCCTTTCATGTTTTCAGATTTTCTCTGCAACCCTGAAGGCTAGAAACATTTTTTTAAATGAAAGCTGAGATTCTGACATATTAATATGCCTCTAGGATCTGAGGCTTAAGTAAAACATCAGCTGTCATGAAACTGCAGATGAAATCGGGGCAGTTGGCAACATTTTTTTATATACTCTGACTGCTTTATGTCACTCTGAATCAGCACAAAACATACTGGGCAGTGAAGCTGAGTGTACAGCTGCATTGGCATGGCCATGGAAAATAGATCTGTCCCTTAATTTTTGCCCTTAATTTTCATAATAGAAAGTTTTTGTCTGTCAATAGAGGCTGGTGAATAAAATCTTCTTCATGAATTCTTTGGAGTCTGCCTCTTTCAAAATAGCTGCCATCTCCAATTTTTCTCTGCCATATCTGCCTTCACTTAAGATGTCCTATTTCAAAACAGCCATTGCCTCCCATTGTTTCCAGTGAGTGAAGCCAACAGCCATCATTGTTGAGCAGTTTCTGGGCTCAGTCTTATTGAAAACCTTGGGAGATAGCTGCTTTTCTCAAAATGACCAACTCGTTGTGGGCAATTTATGACTCTAGTTCCACTGAGAAAAATGGTAGATAAAAGCCCTTTTGATATAGGGAAGTTCTACTGGGAATTCATCAAGTGTAGCCTATGCACAAGCTTACAGTGAGTTTTAATGGCAAGGGAAGTTTGAAGCATTTGTGTTGTTCTATTATTAAGATCCTTCAGCAAAAACATTTGACTCAGTATGGTAATTTTTTAAGGACTCATTTTTAAATTAATTTTAATTCAAACTAATCAAGCAATTTACTTGTAAATCTTCAGAAAATTAATTCAAGTCTCAAGAGTAAGTGCTTTAATTTTGGAGAGGATAACTATATTCTTCATACAAAATGGTTTCATCTTTGTTATAAGTGCAAAACATCCTTAAGTATGGAACCACAAAAAGCGCTTCTTTAATAGAATAAAAGAAGCAGTATAACCCCTCGCACTAACGCACAAAGGTTGCGCTTGTGGTCACTCCACTTATGACTACTGCTATGCCATAATCAAATGAAAAAAAGAAAAGGAGTACTTATGGAACCTTAGAGACTAACAAATTTATTTGAGCATAAGTTTTCGTAAAGCTTATGCTCAAATAAATTTGTTAGTCTCTAAGGTGCCACAAGTACTCCTTTTCTTTTTTGCGAATACAGACTAACACGGCTGCTACTCTGAATCGAATGAAGTTAGAGTGACTTTAGACTTCAACTTTTGAATCTGTGCTGTTGCAATTGGGCAAACTGAGCTTGTACCTGCCAATTAGAAAAGATCTGACCCTACTGCAAGGAGCCATCGTAACTACTCATTCACAAGAACTCCGCAAAGCTGACTGAGTTCTTCAACAGCAGAGACTACTCCATATTCTGAGAAGTGAAATTCAGTCTGGTGAGGAGGGGCAGCCAAGGCCTCTGTACCATTTAAATCCCATTTAAATGATATTTTGAGGGCTTAAATGGAACATAATGCACAGGTTTTGTGTGGGCCTCTGTGGAGGCATGAATTTCCCCAGAGAGAAACATCCGTCTCTAGGGGTCACAATATACTACATTAGACAGTCCTCAGCTGTGTGTTTCGCAGAGTCTGATTTGTTCTTTTCAGTCCCATTTAACAGGAAGCAAGGCTTGATATAAATCAAATGAACAGATAACATCAAAAATAAATGAGTATTTAGAAATAGGGTTTAGCTGAATGCCAGGATGAGTGGGAAGTCTTTCTTAACACAATTCTCCATGACAGAGTATTGAAACAAACACAGCAAGTATTATTTTATTGTCATTTCTTCCTTAAAGGGATGTAAAAAATGTGTGGCTTTAATTTGGTTACTCAAAATTGTCTAATAAATGACAGAAAGAAATATGGTTAAACCCTTGAGAGTCACACATTGTGTGCATTCCGGAAGTATGAATATTCACACAGCACCTGCTATGGTTTGTGAAAATTCTTTGTCACTCTGATGGTCCTTCATTGGAAATCCATAGGACACCAAAGGAGTTAAAGGTCTGTAGTAAGCTCCCAGAAAGCATGCTTGTTAAAGATGGGATTTTCACACGCGTTCAGGGTTGGTCTAACTGAGGCCACTGGAAAGGGTAAATGGGATGACCTGGGTATCGTCATGTCAGCCTGACATCAATCCAGACAAGATAATAGAGCAACCACTACAGGACTCGATTAATAATGAACTGAAGGAGGGTAATGTAATTAATGCAAATCAACATGGGTTTATGGAAAATAGATCCTGTCAAACTAATTTGATATCTTTTTCTGATGAGATGACAAGTTTGGTTGATAAAGGTAATAGTGTTGAGGTAATATCCTTAAACTTCTGTAAAGCATTTGACTTGGTACCACATGACATTTTGATTTAAAAAATAGAACAATATAAAATTAACGACACACTTTAAATGGATTAAAAACTGGCTAATTGATAGGTCTCAAAATATAATTGTAAATGGGGAATCATCCATTTCCAGTGGGGTCCTACAGGGATTGGTGCATAGCCCTGTGCTACTTAACATCTTTATCAATGACCTGGAAGAGGACATAAAATCATCATTGATAAAGTTTGAAGATGACATAAAAATTGAGGGAGTGGTAAACAATGAAGAGGATAGGTCCCTGATGTAGAGCGATCTAGATAGCTTGGTAAACTGGGCACAAGCAAACAATATGTGTTTTAATACAGCTAAATGTATACATCTGGGAACAGATAATGTAGACCACACTTACTGAATGAGGGACTCTGTCCTGGGAAGCAGTGACTCTGAAAAAGATTTTGGGATCATGATGGATAATCAGTTGAACATGAGCTTCCAGTGTGATGCTGTTGCCAAAAGAGCAAATGTGATCCTGGGCTGAATAAATAGGGAATCTTGAGGCATAAAGGTTATTTTACCTCTGTATTTGGCACTGCTGTGACCACTGCCGGAATACTGTGTCTAGTTCTGGTACCCACAATTCAAAAAGGAAGCTGATAAACTGAAGAGGGTCAGAGAAGAGCCAGAAGAATGATTAAAGGATTAAAAAACATGTCTTTTAGTGGTAGACTCAGGGGGCTCAATCTATTTAATTTAACAAAGAGAAGGTTAAGGGGTGACTTGATTATAGTTTATAAGTACCTATATGGGGAACAAATATTTATAATAGGCTCTTCAGTTCTATCAGAGAAAGCTAGAACATGATCTAATGGCTGGAAGCTGAAGCTAGACAAATATTGACTGGAAATAAGGCATACATTTTTAACAGTGAGAGTAATTAACCATTGGAACAATTTACCAAGGCTCATGGTAGTTTCTCCAACACTGATAATTTTTAAATCAAGAGTGGATGTTTTTCTAAAAGATATGCTCTAGGAATTATTTTGCAAAAGTTCTATGGTCCATGCTATACAGGAGGTCAGACTAGATGATCCGAGTGGTGCCTTCTGGCCTTAGAATCTATGAACTCCAGAAATGCTTTTCTTTTAACAATGACTCTATTGGACTTCCATGATTATTGTACTCTGTTTACAAGTTTAAAAAACAAACAGTTTTTCAAACTGCCAGCCTGAAAAACTCAACCTGGGCTCAGAGTAAAGCTGAGTTCTTTCCTTCTCTCACATAATCAACAATAAAGATTCTGCAAGCCAATTTAGAGTCTCAGCTGTGCAATTTAGTACTTTAAATTATGCTCCCAGTGGCACCTATGTAGTCCAAATGCTGCCAGGGGGTTTACACAGGTGCTGGCTATTGGAACTTGGAAATAATTCTGTTGATGCAAAGTAGAATACAGCTCATTGATTCTTACAGAAGCTGTGTTCGCTGTGCCACGGAAAGCAGTAAAAAGCAGTAGAAACTTTTGTAACTTATGTATTTCATGAGCTCCACAAGTTCTTTGCGGGGAGAGAGGGAATAAACTTATTTAAGCCCTTGGAATATTAAAATGCAAGGTTATTTACCTGCTTTTAAATTATTTTGCAGAGTATTTTTAATTTTTTTTTCTTTTGGGTCTGTTTTGGTCATCAGTATTTTATGGTGTGTATTTCCTTTTTAATGCAGATTATTGCCTCAATTTTTCAACTGTATTGGAAACATTTAAAATTTATATTATTTAATTGAATAGTGGTATGAGTTAACCCACCACTCTAACTCTAGAACAGGAGCCTCATTACCAGGCCCAGTGGTATACCAGGGGCCATGTTTTGCCAAAGGGAATGGCCATTCCTTCAATATGTTTGTAGAAGAGTGCTATCGTGCTAATAGATGGTGCATGAAAATAGCAGTAAGGTGTTCCTACAATGCATTTCCTTCACCCATCCATCTGCCTTGATCCATTCTGAGCTATGCTAATAGGATATCTGTGATTTATTGTGCAGTATATGGCTCTACTCCACTTCCACCCCACCCTTCTCCATCTCTCCGTGGTTCAACACAGTAATGCTAGAATTCTGCCCATAGTATAAATTACAGTTTGGAGTAAGGATACTTGCAATATTCATCATGATGTGCATATTAAGCAGCATGTTGTTAATAATACTTAGCACCTATATCACTTATTTCTGAAGTACTTTTTAGATGTTAAATTTCACAAGACATCACTATTTACAAATAGTGGCAAAGAGTCCTGTGGCACCTTACAGACTAACACACGTATTGGAGCATAAGCTTTCATGGGTGAATACCCACTTTGTCAGATGCATGTAGTGGAAATTTCCAGAGGCAGGTATAAATATGCAAGCAAGAATCAGGCTAGGGATAATGAGGTTAGTTCAATCGGGGAGGATGAGACCCTCTTCTAACAGTTGAGGTATGAACACCAAGGTGGAGAAACTGCTTCTGTAGTTAGCTAGCCATTCAGTCTTTGTTTAATCCTGAGCTGATGGTGTCAAATTTGCAAATGAACTGAAACTCAGCAGTTTCTCTTTGAAGTCTGGTCCTGAAGTTTTTTTGCTGAAGGATGGCTACCTTTAAATCTGCTATTGTGTGTCCAAGGAGATTGAAGTGTTCTCCTACAGGTTTTTGTATATTGCCATTCCTAATGTCTGATTTGTGTCATAGATTCATAGATATTAAGGTCAGAAGGGACCATTCTGATCATCTAGTCTGACCTCCTGCACAGTGCAGGCCACAGAATCTCACCCACCCACTCCTACAAAAAACCTCACCTATATCTGAGCTATTGAAGTCCTTAAATCATGGTTTAAAGACTTCAAGGAGCAGAGAAGCCTCCCTCAAGTCAACCATGCCCCATGCTACAGAGGAAGGCGAAAAATCTCCAGGGCCTCTCCAATCTGCCCTGGAGGAAAATTCCTTCCCAACCCCAAATATGGCGATCAGCTAAACCCTGAGCATATGGGCAAGATTCACCAGCCAGATACCCAGGAAAGAATTTTCTGTAATAACTCAGATCCCATCCATCTAATATCCCATCTCAAGGGATTAGTCCTATTTACCCTGAATATTTAAAGATCAATTACTTACCAAAATCCCATTATCCCATCATGCCATCTCCTCCATAAACTTATCGAGTAGAATCTTAAAACCAGATAGATCTTTTGCCCTCCCTGCTTCCCTTGGAAGGCTATTGCAAAACTTCACTCCTCTGATGGTTAGAAACCTTCGTCTAATTTCAAGTCTAAACTTCCTGGTGGCCAGTTTATACCCATTTGTTCTTGTGTCCACTTTGGTGGTGAGCTGAAATAATTCCTCTCCCTCTCCTGTATTTATCCCTCTGATATATTTATAGAGAGCAATCATATCTCCCCTCAACCTTCTTTTAGTTAGGCTAAACAAGCCAAGCTCGTTAAGTCTCCTTTCATAGGAGACATAGGGTGATGAAGTGACTTGCTCAAGGCCACAAAAGGAAGTCAGTGTCAGCATCAAGATTAGATCTCAGAAGTTCATGATTTACAGTTCTGCACTCAGGCTATTAGCAGTGGTGCAAGTACAGTGGTATGGTCCGGTATGCCGTACCAATAAAATACTTATAGCTGGTATAGCATACCAGAAAGACAGTGGAGGAGCCCTCCCACAGAGCTGTGTCTTCTCCGTATGTACAGCAGCCCCACCAGAAAGGAGCAGAATGCAGGCAACTCCTCTGGCAGTTGTATCACCCCAGCCCCGTCCTCTGATGGGGCTGCTGTACAGACAGAGGAGACGCAACTTTGTGGAAGAGCAGAGGGCAGAGCTGGGGGTTCGGCTCCTTTCCCCAGTGTGGTTCCTGGGAGAGGCCTGAACTGCAGAGTTCTCCTGGGAACCACAGCGGGGAAAGGAGCAGAACGTGGGGCCACCGGGCAGCCTCATGCCAGCAGCTCTACCGCCCCCACCCCGGCCCCCAGCCCTTCCACGCAGCTGCGTCTTTTGAGTCCTCCTGCCTGGGGTCTGTACAGCAGAAGTCTCCGCTGCAGTGGGAGGAGGACAGAGCCCCCCACTCCAGGTAATGTGGGATGGATGTTGATCATGGGGAGGAGACAGGGAGAGTGTGGGGGCGGGGCAGGGAGGAGTCATGTGGGGGAGTCACGTGGGAATGTCACATGGTCCCTCTGTGTCCCTCTCATGAGTGCAGCACACTGGCAAGAAATAATTTCTACTTGCATCACTGGCTGTTAGTCATTCTCTCTGTAGTGCCTGTTTACAGAAGTGAACGTATTCATGCACACTTTTCAAACCTTAGGCCCAGATCTTCAGCTAGTAGAAATCAGCATAGCGCCATTGATGTCAATAGAACAATGCTGACTTGCTCAAATTTGTAAGATCTGACCCTTAATTTCTTGGTCAAGTGACCAGCATATATTAACAAAGCAGTTGTGGGACTGTGATGAGTGTCAGAGCAAAGAGACACACTAGCAGTTTCAATATAGTCAATTATACTTAAATCTTAAACAGCAGCCCATATTTTTCCTTCAAAGTCAGGACATGTTGTCTTTTGTTCTTTGCACAACAACAACATGAAGGAACCATACAGGCATAGTTGGGCCAGAAGTAGCCATATTTAGGCTACCTCTACACTATGAGCTAGGATGTGATTTACAGCTCATCTATACATACTTATGCTAGCTTGATGAGAGCTAGAGCGAGTATACAAAGTAGTGTAGCCGCAGTGGCACAGGCAGTAGCAGCTATTCAGGCAGGTTTGTACACAGCATGGCAACGCTGTGCCACCACTGCCTGTGTTACCATCACTACACTATTCATACTCGTGCAACCTCTCATCAAGCTAGAGCGAGTATGTGTACGAAAACTGGGAATTATGGCCCTAGCTTGTAATGTAGACATAGTCTTACTAAATTAGTACAAATATCCAAGACATAGCTATGTATTTACTGCTAGTTTCTAAAACAATAAGCACCACTAAATGGCTCACAAACTATTAAAACAGATACTACCCTATTCCTGTATACTACAGGAGGACTAGGAAACTTACCAAAAAAAGAGAGGAGGAGGGAAACTGTCTCCAAGAGAAAGTTCTAGACTTCAGCATGGGCACTTGCTGCTCACCAAACCACAAAAGTTAGTAGTGGCTGGAGAAGAGGAAACTAGTATAGAGAACTTTTCAGTAATTCATCTATTCCTAAAAGAAATTCATACAGGAAGCCTACAGTGCCAGCAAAAATTCCTGCTATCTATTAAAACTTCAGCGTCTCAACTGAAATATTTACTGCAAGAATTGCAGTGACTGAAGAGTCATTCTCTCTGTAGTTGACTTTTAAAGTATCTGCCTGAAGAGATTTTCAAGTGATTACAGCATTTTGATAATAAAATTAAAAGACATGAGAAACAGAACATGATGCTCAAACCTAACAATAAAGATTACACAGGAAGCTGAAGGTAAAAATATGATTGAATTTGTAACCAACCTGATTAACAAAGTGATGGGGGAAATGACTCTCACAAATTGGAAGAGACAAGATTATGTAAATCTCTTCAGCCAAAATTCAAGGGTAAGAGCACATGTCATAATACAAAACTGAGATTTGAGGACTAGAAAAACATTCTTTCACAAGCTAGGAAAAGATGGAAAATTCATCTGGGAAGAAGCATACTTCCTCTGTGTTTCCAGACATGAATTCTGAGACTAGCAAGGAGAGAAGGGAATTCAGAGAGGTAATTGTCCTGGGAGAGAAATGGCTACAAACTGCTCTTTATTTCCAGAAAACTTTATTTAGCATAGCAATACAACTGAAGAAAAAAATAAAATTGTTGCATCATTTTTAATATACTTAGTTAGGTAAGACTATCCCTTTAACAGAGAGTAAATTGTATAAATTGAATTTCACCATTGCTGGACAAAATGCTTAAAAGAATGAAACCAGCCTCTGTATTTTTGAGTAGGAAATGAATTCTGCGGATACTCTACACGATCAGGGGAGACAAAGGTGGCCTGAAAGCTGTTCTTACATTTGACTGCCTATTGTCCCAAGTATTTGTTCCAGTAACAGGAACCAGCTGGATGTGGTGGCTCCCCAGCCAAACTCTCTACTTCAGATAAAAGAGAGAGGTGTAGTAAAGAATCCATTGTCCTAGCCCTGCACCACCTGGAGTTTACCTTATGCAAGGAAGTAAATCCTCAAAATAACCAATACAGGTGGCTTTCCTGCTACTTTTCACTACCGGAGTGGGGACCAGAATCTGCACTGATGTGTTAAAAAGGTGTACCTCTACACTGCAAAAACAAAACAAAACCCAAAAACCTGCGGCAGCAAGTCTCAGAGCCTGGATCAATTGACTCAGGTTTGCGGGAGTCATGGTTAGAGCTAACAACAGTGTAGAAATGGGCTAGAGCCTGGGCTCTGAAACCTTCCCCCACCCCCACCAAGGTCTCTGACCCTGGGATTCTATTGCCACCACTTCCTGTTTCATATTATCCCATGTTATTTATCTCCTTTCCACATTACTTCTGTATTTATTCACTTTGTTTGGGTCTACTTCTCAAACATATTTCTGCATAGTCTTTTTTTCTTGTGAAATTGTGTGCATTACAAGACAGTGTAAATCAGAAAAGGCGTCAATAAAGCAAGAATGGGCTCTAGAAGTCTCACAAAATGTGTCACCAATGAAGAATTGACTTATAGCTTGAAGTTTAACAGTTTTCCAAAACAATGTTTTCATGGTTGCAATGGTGTACAGTGGTATAAAATAAGCTATTTCTTTCATTGCCTTACCTTGGCCCTGGTCCGGCAATGTCATCCGCTAGCGTCCTTTCATGAGAAAATTATTGTCCAGGCTCTTCCTCACCACTTCAGTTCAAGTGCCTTGTTCTCACTCGTTGATCACTTCAGTTCTCTGAAACACCAGGCTGAACACTTTTTTTTCTTCCACTTCCACATTCAGTTTCAAATCTCGCAAGGATTAATGGAACAACAAAATTAGAAAGGACAGAATAGAAATATCCTTTCATAGTCTACATAAAAAGCAAACACAATCATATAGTCATTCTCCTTCTTATTCAGAAATATTTTTGGCAGAAGCAAAATACAGATGAATAGCTTAAAAAGAAAACATTTTTCTGTGTTGCAGCATTATAGTTAGCAGAAAATGTTTGCAGGTGCTCAAGCAGAGATCCAACTACCAGAACAAAAGTCATTCTGCGGTTTTCGGGTAGTTGCAATCCAATGGTATTGTCCTTTGAAATTCTGAAAGGTTGCAAAAGAGTTTAAAATAATAGGTCTGATATAACAATATATACAATATATATTATATATAACAATATATAACAATCAGGAGGTCAGAGTAGATGATTTAATTGTCCTTTCTGGCTTTAAACCTTGTTGTAAAAAGTCTGGAAGAAAGTTAGTTTGCCCTGAGTTCTAACTATATACCATTATTATGGAACCCAAATCTAGCTATTATATATGGTAGAATAATAATATGACAGATATTCCAAGTACTTCCCATATACTTTAATTGTTTTGTTGCCCTTATTTTTTCTGCTAATACTTTTTTTATAATTGTAGTTTTCCATGCTATTGTGGCATTGTGTAATTATATATATGATCTTCTTTTGTGTGATGAAATCATTAATGTGGTGGCTATATAGTGGAATGTGTTCAACTTGCTCAGGAATCATGGCTTATTTTTCTTGTCTACTTTTTCCTTTTTAATACTTGTAATAACTCTGACTACTCCTGCTGTAGGTTCTCCACCTGCTGTAACACTGCCCATCTCCCTCCAAGAAATTTGTGCATAGCAAAATAATGCTTTACCAAATACATGTACAGCCCTCTCCTTTCAATGACGTGCACTGAGAGAACTGCATTCCTGAAGACGGCTAGTTGATTTAAAAAAATACTGTACTGACTCAAATGAAAACAGGACACTGTCCACTCTTATCAGTTTTAAGAAAACTTTTCCTTTAAACATTGTTTAAAGTTTACAATTGTTTAAAATATTTATATTTGGAATAGATCTAAGAGTAGCGACCTCCCAGCAAAGAAACATTTCTTATACTTTTACAGCTGGAAACAAAGCATAGGAGCCTGCAGAGACTTTTTTGCTAACTATGATTTGGACTTGGGACCAGAATAAAGACTGCTTCTTCCTTTTCTAAAGGAAAAAAAACCACAGTAAGCTAGAGAGAACTTCTATTTTCTGTAGCGATATCCATGCAGTTCTCTATACCTCTATTTCTGAAACTCAGTTACTTCATTTTTGCTATTACATATCCACTTCCTTATGCTGATTTGCATTTTCAGACTTTTCACTCTGCCCTCCTGTTATGCTTACAATTTTTGCTTTTTCCCCTTTGATATTGTATTTTTCTCATTAATTTTTTTAGTCTTCTGCAATATACTTTGTATTAAATACCTTAAGAGACAAGGGAGGTAAGGTATCTTTTATTGGAACAACTTCTGTTAGCAGAAGGGGAAAGCTTTCCAACTACATAGAGCTCTTCCTCACATCGGTAGATGTGATAGATGATCTAAGGTCTGCCAGTAGTTCATGTTTTATGGTGAGAGAAATTAATACAAATTTTTTTGAGAGTCACAACGATGGCTTTAGAGGTGACTCTTCTTAAGTTTATTTTATTAATTTTTCTTACCATAAAAAAAATGAATTATTGGCAGACCACAGATCACTCCTAGAGAGAAAAATAGGTCATGAAAAAGAAAATTACTGATTTGGGCCCCAGTACTGCAAAGAGATACATCTGTGCTGAGTCCCCTGACTTCATTCACCTCTACGTGGATGGAAAGATCTTCCTATGCAGATCCCTTTGCAGGATCAAGGTCGTGGACACAGAACAACTCAGTATAAAAGTGCCCAATGCAGTGTTCATTAAGGACAGTTCTTGAACAGAACTGAGAATTTGGAAAAAATTATTAAGGCTCTCAATATTAGGCTTGCCTGAGATAGCGGGGGGGAAGAAATTGTTTTGATTTATTTTTAAAATTCCTTAGAGTTTTGATCCCACCCTTTGGTTATTAAAGATCTTTAAGGACACTTATAAAGGTTCTGTGTTTAAAACAAATTATATCAATTTTCTTTTTTCATACTGTAATAATTTTTGTACCATCTTTAGGTTTTAAAAGGGGAAATGAAGTAAGTATTGAGGGAAAACAGCTCTATTGTGTATGAAACCAAAGAAGCGACATTTTTTTCAGATCTCTCTAAGGCTACACAGGCTCAACAAAAAATTGATGTTGCCTCAGAATGAATTTGCTCATCTGGGTTTCTCTGCATCTACAGAAGTCCCCACAAATGGAAACTGCATCAAGATTAAGAAACCTATTTATTTTCTAATTATAATGATAATAAGGCTTTTCCATCTCTGAGGAGCAACTACAAAGTGCCTACTGAAAATGGTGAAAGATGATATCAAAACTTACCATTGCCTAAGTTTTTGAATGGGAGCTTGTTTGTTGTTTTTACTAACATAAAAGTTATATTGAATATTCATTACCCAACTATAATTTAGATTTAATTTTAATTTCTTTCAAACTTGGAGAATTTTGATTTCCCCGTCCCCCCCCCATTGTATTTTTTTATATCGAAGAAGCTTTGAGATTTCAAGCCCCTATTCAACGTAGAGAGCTGCTAAGCACAGGCCTGTGCAGAGCCCCATTGAAGTTGAGTCTTCCCAGTGGATCCTGTTGTAGGATTAAGGACCCTTAATCTTTTCATCCTCAATATATCCAAATAGCTATCAATAAATGACATAAAATGAGGACAAGTTTAATGTATTGTCATATGTGCTTTAGAAATTATATTTTTCCCCATCATTTCCTGCCAAGACAAAATTCTACTTTCAGGTGATTGCAGAGATCTAGACTGATATTCTGCTTCCATTATGTGTGTGAAATTCCATTGACATCAGTGGGAGTTTTACACATGGAGATAGTGCATCTCAAACTTATTTTGCTCTACGTGGATCTAAGAGGTTGATTTTGCTTTTAAAAGGGAATCTCTTTATTCTTCTTCCTTGAAGTTCTGAAATTCTGCATTTAAACACTGTGCCAGCTATATGTTCAGAGGAAACAAGCCCTCTTGCTAGCACTATCGCTTAATGGCTTGTGGTGTGGGGGTTTCTCTTTTTTTGTTGTTTTGGTTGGTTGTGTGTACTTTGTTTGTATTGTTACCAGTTTTTATCGTTTAACAGCATTTTATGGACTCTGCTGCCGTGAAGACATGGTTGATTTGGTAGGGTTTCATTTACTCTCTTAAACAATCAGCTTCTTTTAATCAGCCAAAGAACAGCTTGTTTGATTAATGATCATTTTTATCTTTTAAAAGGATCCTTCCCAACCATTGGGGTGAAGTCTCTTTCGAGATTCCTGAGGGCGGGCTTTTTAAGTAGCATCCTGGGCCCACATCCAGTCTCTTTGCCCCCCGGCATTTCCTCTGGTAGGTATTTCAGGTGAAGTTTCCACCAACCCTTACTGGGGGAACAGCACCAAAATCTGTTAGTGGTAGGATAAAGAGGTTAATATCAGTCTCAATGAATAAGAAAAATAAGAGGATCTTTTCTATCCAGTAGCCAGCCTGCTAGTACAGGACCTGACCACGTATATGTAGGAGAGACTGTAACTGGAGGAGAGAAACAGCCATAGCTAAGTGGTTAACTGAAATATAAAGTGAAAACTGCCAATGTTCTCTTATCAAACATTGCATGAAATGCACTTATGTAAATAGAAAATATAACTTAGAAACGGCTCTTGAAATGTTAGATTTGCTTTGTCTCTGAATGCCTGAATGTTTTCCATGAAAGTTTCCATTTTCCTGCTAACAGAGAGGAAGTAACAAAAAATAAGTAGAAATTAATTATGCACTGAAATAAAAATAGGGAAAGCAACTACTTTGAACTCTGGTTTTATATATGCTTCAACATGCATTTTTTAAAAAAAAAATATAGATAAAAGTAGTTTGGGTTTGTTCCCTGCTGGGTACAATGGAGATGAAAAAGGAAGCATAATGTAGTAATAAGATCCACAACAGAGTGAGTGGGCTACTGTCAGGCTGAAGGGTGGGAAGAAAAATAATCTGCAGGAGTAGGCTGGTCTAGATACTGGGCTGAGGCAGGGAAAAATGACAAATCACAGGTGCTCCTTTTCTCCGGAAAGGGAATGCACATTATCCATCTTCATCTGGAATCGTGGAAGATACCTGGCAATAAAACTAGCAAATAAAAAGTTGATAAGTTTCACTTAATTAATTTAATAGATGTCTATATTAAAATAGGTCTAAAAGCAGCTTTCCAAATCTATTGCTTTCCACGCTGCATATTTCAATATAGAATGAATTTCTTCCTGTTTTAATTTTTCTTCCCTTTTTAGTAGGAAAACAGCAGCCTCCTTGACATATGTTTTACCTTTTTATGAACTACAGTTTTTTCTATTTTCACAAAAATAGAGTTAATTTCTAAATACTCTAGATTGTTCTCTTTAAGGCAGGAAGGGTTGTCTAGTGGTTAGAACAGGGGGATGAGTATAATGAATTCTGCCCTGGATTCCCTCTGCCAATTGGGGAGAGAAGTCACCTAATCTTTCTGTACCTCACCTTACTTACGCATAACATAGAGATAGTTACAGGCCAGGGGTCACTATTAATCATTGTTTTCCTTCATACTCTAGATAGGAAGTAACAGATAGTTTTGATACTTTCTCTGATAACTGTTAGTAAATGTTGGCCACTGTACTAACCTCACAAGTGGTGCTGGCAGACAATGGTTGTAAACACTTTGAGATCTTCTAATGAAGAAATACTATTCAGAGTGCTTCTTTAATAATTTTAAAGAGCTATTACTGGTTCCATCCATATTCCCTACTTTGAGTATCACACACATACATACATATAGTATTACTGACCCTCATTGGCTAAGAATTGCCGACATCCTATTATATTTGTTACCTTGGCCCACTTATTTGTCTCATCTACCTATTTTGTCTTTGTTGTTTTTTGTTTGTTTACTTGCTTGCTTTTGATTGTAAGCATTTGGGGACAGGGACTTTAGTTTTCTATATTTTTGTACTGCTCCTAGCACTACAATGGGATCCTGACCTAGCTGGCCTGTAGGTGCTAATATAATATAATGGGCTTAATAATAGTGAGTAAAGGGAATATGACTCAGACTGGTAGAATATTTCAAAAGAGAAGAAACTGCAAGTGCAACTATTATATACAATTTATTATAATATAGCTAATAGATCACTTTCCATTTTAGCAATAGCAGCAAGTGAAGGAAAGGCATCCCATCAGAATATTGGGAAACTGCCTCATCTTATAGAGGTTGGGGGATTGTCAGTCTGTAGAAGGGCAGACGGCTGCAGTGATTAATCCAGTGGCAGACTACATGCATTTTGTTGAAGGAAAGAACTAAGTGCACTTTTGGTTGAGGAGGAGGAGGAGAGGAGTTCCAATGTTAAGGTAAAGAAATGCACACTAACAGCCTTAAGTCTGCACTGTACAATGCCATGCAATAATTATGATTGTGATTAAGGTATTTTAGTGTTTATAGTTTGATTAAACAGATTTTGAAGCTGTTCAATT
This sequence comes from Dermochelys coriacea, assembly GCF_009764565.3. Taxonomy (NCBI): domain Eukaryota; kingdom Metazoa; phylum Chordata; order Testudines; family Dermochelyidae; genus Dermochelys; species Dermochelys coriacea. Next base: position 187,947,695 of record NC_050068.2, on the reverse strand, counting down.
GTTTCATATTTTTTCCTTCATGCCATGAGTACAGCACAAAGTGAAGGTTGTTTAGGTGCTGTAACTGTGCATTTCTTACCTTAATACATTTTGGATTTCTTCTAAGTGTAACCTTAACTCTGAATTGCCTGATTTATAATGCTTGGTTTGGGGTAATTATAACATCCCCGTAATGTTTTTACCTTTAAGTCATGAAATCACATTTCATTTTAAGAGAAGATTCATAGATACACCAAAGCAGCCAGAGTGCACTGTCCAATTAAGGTGTCTTTACAGCTGCTTTGTATTGCTAGAAAAGCATGAAGCAGCCACAGTGTACTGGTGAATTTAGCCCTTAATTTGCAATTCTCTTCCTGATTTTGGAGGGTTATGTTGGTGAGACTGGTGCTTTATGAAGGGAGGGCACCTGAGTCCCAATTCTCTGCATTAAGGGGTCCTCCTGCCTCAGTGTGCAGTGGAGCCAAGGCAGAAGTAGCTGATACCTACTGAATCTTTAAAGAGAAGTGACTGTTGAGCAAAATAATGTACCAACCAGAATAATGTATTCTTGACACTTGTCCATTCTTCCCCATGCCCCTGAATAATAACAACCAATAGAATTATTGCATGCAAATTTGCTATAGAGCAAGTTTAGTGATTGGTTGTTACCTCTGAGGTCACAATGACCCCTCTTCACTTACCTAAGCTGTTGACCTGAGCCTTTATAAGCATAACATACATATCTAATTGCTAATAACTTAGTTTAGTTTAATTACAACCTATTTAATTCAAATATAGTCCATGGATAAGATTTCCATGAAATTTTAACTATATGGAAAGTTCAAAGCATCTGTGTTATTCTGTTGAGGTCATTTGGGACAAAGATGACTGACAGATGCTAAATTTCTTAAAGTTAATTACAAGCCAAGACCTTTAACTCAAACTTGTTAAATTTACTTGTAAATTATCAGAAAACTAATTCTGTAGTCAAAGAGTAAGTGCTCTTAAGTTTGGGGAGGATACACTGTATCTTTCATACAAAATGAAAAGGTTGAATCCTTGCTTTAGGTGGAAAATGAAACTCAACTTTTACATCTGGAATAATGACCAGAGCTTCCATAATGAGCATGTAGAAAATAGCTTGTTAAGGAACTTGTTTCAAAAGTGGTTTAGGATGAAATGAAACTAATAACTGACTTTTCTCTTTCACTGAACATAAAATGTTGCCTTTTACCATTGCACTGTGTGGCAAAATACCTTGTTCGCCTCAGTCCTTTTTAGCCTTGGAGACTCAGGTTTGGGGCAAGGTGAATCCTTATAGGTGGCACAGGGTCCCTGCTACTCCTCTCTTCAGTCAGTCCCTTGTGCTTGTTTTCCTTCCCTTCCTGGGAGCGAGTGCAGCCTCCCTGCTGGGAAAGTCTGGTATCTTACTGGCAGCTTCCCTGCTCCTCTCATTCTCCCCCTCCTACCACCCATGGGAGGGTTTAAAAAGGTCCCAAGTAGTTGGAGTCAGCTGAACCTAATTGGTCCCCTAGCAACTTCTTTTCCAGCTGAACCTTATTGCCCTGTGGTTCTCTCTCCTCAGTAGATAGGGAGGGGCCTTTTAATCCCCTGGGACTAATTACTAACACCCTTTTGTAGCTGTTTTTCCTGGGTTTACCACAACTGATGCTTTATATTCAGTTTTGTAGAATGTGGTATTTGGCTTTGCATCCCTTGGGAATTCCATTATGTCAGAGGAATCCTCATCTGGCCAACTTCAAGCCTAGCTTCTGGTGCAGGGGTGCTGCAAAGAAACCCCTTTGCAGTTGATTATCACACCCTCTGTATTGAGTGAGACTTCTCAAAACTCTTGACTTGCTTCCAAAATTGCAAATCTCGTTGCATTTTAAAGACTAGACATAGCTATTCTGATGGAAAAGTGCTTGCATTTGATGGCATCATTAAAATTCTTTCACTGCTTGCTAGCACTTTTATTTGGGAAGCCTGGTTTACACTAGTCCTGAAAATACCTACTGTTATTTACAAAATCAAGTCCTTTTCTCACAACAACTTCCTTGACTTGTGATCAGTTATGTCACAAACGATTTTGACTTCTTTTAGTCCATCTGCTGACAGTTCAAATTCATGTGACAGCCTTAGGTAGGTCTGTAAGGTTAATGGTCCGTGGTCTCATCTGGCATCTGGTTTCATGTAAAGACACTGTACCTTTCTCAAGTGACATTCATGTGTAAATCAAAATATTCTTGAAAGCCTTTGTCTAACAATTTGTAGTCCTCTTATCCTCCCTCTGGAAAGAATTTTGCATTCACCATCTTTGATTTTTCCTCAGTGCCACTTGCTTGCAGGAAAATTTGGAAGTGCTGTATCCACCTCCTCAAGTTCTCACTCTTCCATAATGAGTGCTGTAAGAGATTTCAGTTTATTTCTTGGTCCTAGTCAAGTTACATGGGTCAGAATTATATATGTTTACACCCCTGTCACATGGCAGGAATCAGTGTGTATTGGCTAGTCACACCCATATTCCCAATTTCCCTATTTTCATCATTGGAGACTTAAAAGACAGATGACTGATCCTGCTGCTATAGCGTGGAGAAAAACAGGTAACACTGTCAGTGTCTCCCTCATAGCTGCTCTCCAGATTCTTCTCTGATAGTAATGAGTGGAGATGTAAGTCAGGAGGAGAGACTACGACAGGATCTTTGTTTAGCAGTCAGAACCACTACTTAGTGTACAAATTAAATGGAAGGTGGTGAGGGTAGACCAGAAAATCTGTCTGAAGCCCCCTGCAGTAGATCCTATGACATGACCTGTACCGCCTCTGGTGTGGGGGGTGAGGCAAAAATTATGTTTTGTACCTTTTTTTTCTATGTGCCGTACAAACAGTAGCTAATTAATCCTCCCAACCCCTGTGTTACACAAGTATTCAACCATTTTACAGCTCAGGAAAGTGGAAGCATTGAGGCTAAGTCAAGGTAAACAGCATTTGCTATCATGAGCCTCAAAAATTATTTATGTTCAGAAAACAAATGAGATTGCATTTTCCTAAAGTCAATCAAATAGATCCAATGAAAAATAATCCAAAACAGCACTAAGGCTGAAAAAAAGCTCAAAGTCATACTGGGCAGTAAGTCAGATACAAGTTTGGAATGAATAATGACAACAGTACTGTCCCAAACAAAGGAGATTACACAGAAGAGATGGTGCCTGTGGGGTGTTTGACATGGTGACTTTCTAAAACAAAGTTTGCCTGGTACCTACTGTGGTGTCCACATTTATTACAGAGCCTCTTAAATAAAATAAAATCTAAGAATCAGATGAATTAAATCAGATGATCAGTTTCATTGTTCCTCAAAATTAATATTTTATGATAATTTCCATATGCATCTGAATGAATGAGCCCATTATTCTTGATACTGTATAAACTGACAATTGAGAGTAAAATTGCATTGACAATCCCTTATTGAACAAAATTACTCAACAAAAACCATCAGGAAGCAATTATTCATAGTGAAATTCAACTATAAAGTTGTAGCACCAATATTGAGAAAAATAGCCATTCAGTTCCCCTCACACCATCCCCTACTGCACCTTAATGCATTTTCCCTACTTTGGGTTACAATAGCTGAAGTGTGTGCATTTTTGTTAATTGAAAAAATGTAATATCTTTCTTGATTAGTAATAAATTGATAACTGAAGATGCAGAATGCAACAAAACCTGTTTTCTAATAAATGTACACTCTTCAGAATGCCCTAGTGAAACGGTTTATCCAATTTATGAACAGACACAATGTAATTTTACTGGCATAAACAGTCAATCTACTGTACAATCCTTATGCATCCCATTTTGCCAGGGTGGGAGAGGGGGAAGGTAGAGGTCCAAGGTGGGAGTATACAAGGAGCTGTCCATTAGCTAAAGGATGTATTTTTGCTAATTCATCCCTTTGCTGTAAGGTAAATTCAGAAGAGGAAATCATTGCCAGTGCTGCTGCATAAATTTTTTCCAGGGCCCCATAGTCTAAAATTGGGATTAAAGTGTGTGTGGGAGGGGAACAATCATTCTGCTGGAGACTTGCATCTCTACACTGGCTGTAAACACGTCATCTAAAACCCATTGAAGTCAATGTAAATACTGCCATTGACTTCAGTGGGACCAAGGTCTAAGTGGATTATCAGGATGTAGGAACATTTTCTGGGACATTCAGCACCATTTTTAGACAAATGTCAGAACATTTTTGACAAAAATAATTTGTATTAACTGGGTTCAGGGATAATGGAGGCGAGATTACTATTCCGCACATAGGGAAGTATAAGAAGATCTTCTTTGAGGGGAGAGCACTTACACACCCAGCTCCATTGGAAAATGAATTATGCAGCATTTAATCATGATTTTTATGATGGGGGGGATCTTAATGGATCTCTTTCATATCTAATATAAAGATTAAGGATGTGAAAATTGCCTTACAAGAATAGCTAGTTCAAATGTTCACACATCTCCTAACTAAACAAATGCGTAATCTTTATTTAGATCTCAGTCCCTTTTAGTGAAGGCCTCTCTAACACTTTTACTGACTCAGCATAGCTGAAGTTCCCTCCCCATTCACAATAAGGCTCTTTGTTTCCTTTCTAACTGTGACAGGGTCAGGCCAGATGGCTATAGGAGAGTGATAGAAGGTAGATATATTAGCCCCAGATTAAACAGGTCCCTTTTCCCTGAGTAAGATAATGGGCTGTTCCAGAACAATCAGGAAGTTGCTGGAAACAATTAAGGCAGGCTAATTAGGACACCTGGAGCCAATTAAGAAGCTACCAGAATCAATTAGGACAGGCAGGCTAATCAGGGTACCTGGTTTTAAAAAGTACCTTACCTCAGTTAGTGAGGTGCGTGTGAGGAGACTTCGGGGATTGTTCTCCTCCTTTTCCCCAGGCTGGCCAGTGATGAGGTTACCTGAGTGAATGGCAGGTTTGTGCCACTAACAAAAGGAGCCAAACTGAGGACTGCAGTGAACCTCTGAGCCAAGCAAATCTGCCAGAAAGTGCAGAACCCACCAAGGCAGCGGAGGAACTTTGGCACATAAAACACAGCTCTTTCCTGTTCACAAGCTTCCTTCCTTTCATAAGATCTTCCATATGTTCTGTCTTTCTGCTTCCAATGACAATCTCTCCACCTAGTGTTACCAACTGGCACAATTTTATCACGAATCTCACAATATTTGTTGTTTTTTCTTAAACTCCAGCTCCTGGAATTATTGGATTATGGGAGACTCTCTCAATTTTAATTACAAAATTAAATTAAATTTCTAGCCCTAATGGTTGTAGAGAACTTGGAAATCTAATCCGCTAAAGGCTCCAACCCAGAGGAGAAATAAAAGAAACCCAGATTTATTTTTAAAATCTCATGATTTTAAGTCAATCCCACAATTTTGGGGGGCTTGACTCATGATTTTAATATAGATAAAATCACTCACCTTACAACTGAAGACACAGTTATGGGCTTCAGAACTGTCCATAGTCTTTCTACCTAGCCCCACCTGCTTCTGAATTGAAAATGTGTGTGCTCTTCATGCACAGAAAGCAAAAAGAGATTCATAGGCAATGAGAGGAAGATGCTGGCTCAACAACTTTGGATAGTTTCAGATATGAAACCAAACTTCACTTAACTTTTTGAACATTTACCTATAATTAGTGAAGCAGTAATCATCAGCAGAGTAATCCTTGGTTTCTGTAGGCAGTGATAATTGCATCCAGTTTTTGCTCATTGTGCGTGAGGGTGGAAACAAGCAACAAAAGTGCTGTCAAAATGATAAATGAAAAATATATAAACAATATTTTGAAATACAGTGTATACGAGATAAACAGGACATGACCAGGAATTATGTGACAGATAACCTAAGCTTTCACTGACCTTTCATGAAATGACGGAAGTATCAGTTTGACAAGGTTGAACACTTCTTGGGGTATTTATAAGGGCAGAGAAACATGCTTTCCTGCAGCACTAGGCATGCATTTTTTTTCTATTGATTTTCCTTAAACTTCTGAAACCTATACTTTTGACAAAAGGTTGTTGTTTTTTAAATTTAATGCACCTAATTTCCCTGGCCACAGATGCTATGTGAATTTGTATAATGTTTCTATTTCCTGTTACATCCTTCTAAGTAGCTCTTATGTATTATGGAGATTGAATATTGATGGAGCATAGGAGCCTTTGATATGCAGATGTCATTTTGTTTAAACTCCCTGACATACTATGAGGTCAATAAAGCAAGTGACCACTTATGCAATGAGACTTCATTTGGGGACAGAAATCACGTTTTCTCACTTTGGAATGTCCCTTGCCCTTCACACAGGAAAGTGTATAGTGGAATGAATATCAAAAATGTTAGGACAACAGCTTTTAGGGATGAAATGTCAGCATTAGATTAAATAAGTAAATTGTATTGAAATGTAGTTATACTAGGGCTGCGTGAACTGGCCATAATCTAACTGGGCTAAACACTTTATCCATCCCTTGAATTAAGCCCAAAGTGAACCTGTTATTAATTTAAGTAACCGTTTTTCTTTGCCCCTTGGCACAAGGGCCAGACTTTGCAAACTGCAACTCCCAAGTTCTGTCTCTGCCACTGAACCCATCTTGTCTGCTGCTTTGCACCACTCCACTGGTGGAAAGTAGTCCTAAAACCAATGTAAGATCCTTCTGTAGAACACAGCGGACAAAATGCCTGTAGGGTAGATGGCCAAGGCTTTACTGCGCACCAGTAATCGCTGGCAGCTTTAATGGTTCATTGAGCTATTGTCAGCTGGTCTAATTTAGAGCAGTCTCCAGGCTGCTCCAATTACCTCAGTGGCCTGGCCTGGCACACGCCTTCATGGGATCAAGGGAGCACAAAGATGATCAAAAGCGAATTGAGACCAAACTTCCTCCTGGCTGTACTGTGTGTTCTTCTGCCACAGCTGAGGTTCTGGGTCACTGACATCTTGGGCAAGTCACTTAATCTCTGTCTGCTGACCCAGATAGAACATGGATTTACTTACCTGTTTCACAGGGCTATTAAGGCTTACTGTTTGGAAAGCAATTTGAGGTCCTCAGATGAGAGCTGTCATAGGAGTACACAGAATAATTATTATTAGTCAGCCCACATTCTGTAGTCACTTTATAAAAGCACTGAAAGGTGTTCCCCCTACATGTATGTTTGAAGTGTGTTAAAGCATGCATGGTCAGATAGACAGACCCACAGACCACTGAATGGCCAAGTGTTTGTATTTTGAATGTATATTTTGGAGGTTTACCTGTTGGAAATGAGCTGAGTATGATAAATAAGACTGCTCCAAGGCAGAACTTGGCTTTTCTTGCATCAGATATGTAATGGTGATAAGTATGTAGAAAAGGCAGTAACACAGTATTGACCCCAACAAGGCAGATCTTGAAGGAAGGTAAAATTGTTAAAAGAAAACTGGCTGGAAAGCTGAAATGAAAATTAACAGTAAAAATGAAAATCTGACCAGTACATTTATCAAACTTGTACAGCCTAACTATAGAAAAAAGTTGCCACATGCTTTGCCTCTACTACTGCAATCTCTTTGCTTCCACAAATGGAATGGATAGTGGGGATGAACTGGATCAGGAAAAGGGAGAAACTATAAACATGGAAACAGCTTTCCCCAAAATATTCCCCCAGTCCTGCAGAATCCCTTTTGTCGGAAAACCAGATGATTTGCATCTGGGACTGGAGAGGTGGCAGGCTAGAGGAGACAGGGAACATTTTAAAGCATTGTCCTTTTCTCAGCCTTGCAGGGATTCACCTTCTAAATCAGGTTTATTTTAAAGAATGTTCCTCATCCATGATGTGAAGCCCCTATGGCTAGGGCAGTGGGTACACCTGGGTTTATGGCACCTTTGGATGTTTCCTGACATAGAGGGAGGAGAGGACATGGGGAGTCTAGGAAGCAGTTTGGAGGTACAGGGCCAACACACACATGATCCTGGCCTCCATGGTATGTCTACTGTATTTGGGTCTGCTCCTCTTCCCACTGAAGTCTTCAGAAGAAACAGAACTCGGCATTTCATTGAAAAAACTGCAGCTATATAGGAGGGATATACAGGGCAGTATAGTAAACTGTAAGAGACCACAAGGCTTTTATAAATAAGCTGGGAAGGAAAAAGCTTGGAAAAGGCGTGAAAAGAACAAGTAGTGAATGAAAATTTGCAGAAAAACACTTCAAAGAACAATATGCTATTTTTCAAATACTATGTAGACACAATAAACTCTGGTCATTTAGGAATGGCAGCTATGGGCCATTTGTGTGTGTGTATTAAATAGTATTCAGCAAATAATGTTCTTCAATATATTGTACATTACTGTTATTTATTTGCCAAGGATGTATACATCCAGCTCTGAGAGTATTCCTTAACTATATTATTCAAATGGTAATGTTTATGCTGGCCTAGCACAACTCCTAGTGGCCAGGGACTAACATGGGAGTTTGGGCGAGCGACTCCACATTCTGTATGTCCTTTTAGGGTATTTGGAATACAAATTTCAGTTTGGGATCATCTCTAATTTAAAACAATTAGTATAAATACGATTATTTGTGGTAAATTCATCATTTGATTTGCACATGAGTTGGTTTTGTTAGTTTTTGATTTAATACTGTAAAATTTGACTGGTTTTGCAGCTGCTTTTCTGCATCATTGGTTTTGGAGTGTTTGTTTTTGTTTGATGGGGGTTTTTTTTTAAAGTCTCTTAGGAAAACATTTATTCCCTGGAATCTGTTCTCCTACCAATGTACATCACTATTATAACTTCTGTTACCAGTAATAGCTGTGAAGCATCTAGAAAGATAGAGCAATAAACTCTGCCAATGCATATTATATATAACAGGGGTCTCAAATTCAAATGACCATGAGGGCCACATGAGGATTAGTACATTGGCCCGAGGGCCGCACCACTGACCACCCCCCACACTGCTGCCCCGGCCCCGCTCCCACTCCACCCCTTCTGTGAGGCCCCACCCCCGCCCCGCCTCTTTCCACCCCCATTCCAACCCCTTCCCTGAAATCCCTACCCCAACTCTGCCCCCTCCCTGCCCCCAGAGGGTGCAGGAGGGGTGCAGGGTGCAGCACGGGGTTGGGATGCCGGAGGAGTGCAGGGTGGGTCAGGGGTTCAGGGTGCAGAGTGCGGCAGGAGGCTCAGGGCAGGGGGTTGGGGTGCAGGGGGTTGGGGTGCGGCAGAGGGCTTAGGGCAGGAGGGCAGGGTGTGGGGTGCAGCAGGGGGTCAGGGCAGGGGGTTCGGCTGCAGGAACGGTTCGGGGGGCGACTCCAGCCCGACGCGCATCGGGTGCAGGGCAGGTCTGCCCGGGAATGGGAAATTGTGGCCAATGGGAGCTTCGGGGGAGATATCTAGAGGAGCAGCCCGGGCAACACACAGACACCCCCACCCAGGTCCCGGCCGCTTCCTGGAGTGGCACGGGGGCAGGGCAGGGAGGGAGCCGCTCTAGGTAAATGCTGGGGGGGGGGCAGGGGTGCCGCGGGGAGTTGGCGGGCCGCAGAAAATAACCTGGGAGGCCGCGAGTTTGAGACCCCTGGTATATAAGAAACAGCACAAGTGTAATTAGACTTGGGGTTTTGAGCCCTGAACATTTACATGAGGAAAGTGGGGAGTTTATGATGAGCATTTTTAAATTCTAAAAGAGCTAATCCTAATTAGAAGCAGGTCTGTGCATTTACTAAATTAGGGCCACTTTCTAGCTTCAGTGGGAGACATATGGCTGTAATACAAACCCAAAATATGGCCCTTAAATGGGAGGATACCAGATAAAAGTATGAACTCTGACTTGTAGGGATGACCTGAAGATATTTTCACATAAATTACAGAAACCAGGTCTTACACCTCTCTCTCTCTCTCTTTTATATATATATAAAATATATAATATACATATATTAAAGAGAGAGAGAGGTGTACTAATAAATATCCTGTGTTTACTTTAACAGTTTTATTCCCATGGCGGATATTAAAGATTTCCTTATAAATAAAGACTGTAGAGATTAACATGTACTAAATATATTAGTTTTTGGAGGATTAATCTTACATAAAAAAAATCATTAAAGTGGGCTTTGCTGCATTATTTAAAATGACAACAGGAGACAACAAACTGAATATTTTGTCATTGATTTGACACTTTATAGTCTCATCCTTATTCATCACTCTATCATTCAATTAAATTACATACTATCAAAATCCTATGTTATGGAGAAAATTAGAAGGGAAATTAAAAATAAATATGAATTGTAAATGCATCTGGTATTTAAAGTTACACTACCATGTATGGCAGATATTTCTTCTTTCTTGCTTTTACAAAAAATAAAATCCTGAATGAATTAATTAATGCAAAATACAAAAAAATGCAATGTATGCCCTGAGGTGGCAAGGCATCAATCAAGGATGTTTTAGCAACTTATGCTGCTCTGATCTGCATTGAAAGTCCTGTAAAGTAACAGTCAAATGGAGGCAGCAGGTAGTATTGCCAGATGAGGATTCAGTTTTGAGGAGCAGCCTAAGGAATCCAGCTTCCTTGTGCAATTAAATATTGTGACCAGGTCTGTCACTTAAGTGACATACTGAATGAGAAGAGCAGACTGGATCATTACGAGGCCTACATGAACCAATCACTAAAGCAGCTTTAATACTATTGATTCACGCTTGCAATTAGACTGCAAGTGATACACACACATTGAAAAGAGGAAAAAGTGAGATACAATATCAGGGAAAGAGAGGACCACCACGAAAGACAGGTCTGGAGTTGCTTGTGATCTTCCTGGAGTATCGGACCTTGTAGGCAACAGAATAAAAAAAAGTCGAGCATCTGCCATTTCAATTATCATTTTAAATATATACATTATATATATATATGAGGGTAGCACCCAAAGACCAATCAGCATCAGAGCCCTATTGTGCCAGGTGCTGTACAACTAGAAGAGGGTATAGTCCCTGCCTGAAGACCTTCTAATCTGAAGAGACAAAGAATAGATACTGTGTACCTTTAAGAGCTAAATAAGTAATAGTTGCTTTGTTTGGACTTTAAAGTCTTTGAGGTAGGAGCAGTGTCTTCCTATGTGTGTACATCATTCAGCACAATGGGGCCTCAAAGTGCTACTGTAATATAAATAGTAATGTATGCTGTCTCACACCTAAAGAGAGAGAAATGTCTACGACATGGGTTCTCAACCTTTTCCTGTACAGAAGACTTCCCTCTGTCTCGCCAGGAACCCTGTTCTGTTTAGCATTCTAGAAAGGGCAAGATGGTTCTAATCACCTGATAGTTGACCACAACCCCCCTGGAAGTGGTGAAGTTTCAGGCTGAGAACCCCTGGTTTAGTAATTAGTGCACAGAACTGGAGTCAGATCTTGAAGATTCAGTCATTAGCTCTGTTACTGACACTGTGTGAGTGGAAGAAGTAATTTAACCTCTCTATACTTGAGTTTCCATATACATAAAACTGCAATAATCCCTGCCTCACAGAGTGACTTGAGACTTAATTGATTGTCTGTAAAGTGCTTTGAGTTCATTGTATGAAAAGTGCTGTACAACTATCAATACTAATAGAAGTTAGGTTTTTTTAAATAACTTAAGTGTAAACTGAAAACTCTGTGGAAAGGCTGTTACTGACTTCCAAAAGGACTATTTCTGATTATAATGGTAGTTCAAACATTTCATAATATCACTTGTCAAAAATCAAGTCTAAAGTACAGTTTTGAATATCTTATTGACCATCACCAGCTGTCTGTTAAGCTTGGGTCCAGTGTTTTACATTTGTAATGGTTTTGTCAGGCACTGCAGTACAATAGGAAATAATATCCTGCCTTTATAAGGATCTCTGTGAAAAGATTATTTGAGGTGGCAGACCTCGATCCCAGATTAGGGTTTGATCTTGAGGCCAAATCAGGGCTAGAGTTTGGGGTCTTATTCGATGGTTTCCAAAAATCTTGCAAGCTGTTCAAGTGATGGCAACATTCTCATGATCATCTGTTCTCACAAGATCACCACAATCTTGGACTGAATTCCTATGAAAATTGCTGTTTTCACAAGATTTTGGCTGCATAAAATCAATAAACTAGCACCCCTTTGATTTTGGATATGACCCTGAAATCAAAGGTATATGGACTGATTAAGCTTTGATATCAACTCTAGACAAAATTTCAAATGGGTTTGGAATAGGGAGTTTCCTGTTATGGCCCCTTTTGTAAACTTTACAACACCTCTAGTTAAGACTCTAAAAACTTTTCACAGAGGCCTTATTCTGCTGGAGGTTATAGGTGGCTAATTTGGAGGCCTCTGCTTTCCATTTCTATTGGACCATGACTGTCAAACATAAATAAAGCATCAGGCGTAGGCAGACTCTTACTGCAAGCATGGGGGCAGGAGTACAAATTTGAGTTTGTGAGGAGCTACCAGTAGCCTCAGCGGCTTAACTTGTGCTCCACTAGAATTCTCCCATAGTTCACAAGGTGCAGATCTTCAGATGCGCATCTCTTCTGTCTGTGTGATGCCACAGCTGCATATATGGGTGCTTTTAGCAAATCATGTCCTTCCTGTGCTACCATTTGAAACAGGTGGTTTTTTTACACATATCCATGCTAATTACAAGTAAAATAACATGTTCTTGAGCCTCCTTAGGTGTATGGCACAAAGGGAACTTTGGACAATGTACACAGGTTTGGAAAAACATTCCTTCCAGAGAGTGTTCTAGCCTGGTTTCCATCAGAACTTCCTTGAAACCAGACTGTCTCCTCGATGTTTCAATTTTGACAGATCCACAGATTCCAACAAAATATGTTGCATCAAAAAGTTTCTGACCAGCTCCAATGAAGGGTTTGAGAACAAGAGGACTGTCCGACCCACTGCAGCCTGTAGCAGAGGAGAGGGACCCTGATGCTTTAGACTGAAAATACATGTTTTGCTCTTTGTACATTTGTACACCACATAAGAATTGTGGTGAAGAAGATATGACTGAATAACAATAGTGAGTTTAGAAACTCAAAGGGTCTCCTAGTTACAGGTTTTTTATTTGTAAAATTTTAAAATGCCCTGTCATTGAAATCAATTTCCAAGTTAATGTAAGAAATCAAAAGTAATGCCGGCAATGACCAGGGCTGGGGCAATCAGGCCTAGTGGTTGGAGTAGGAGTCTTGCCTAATGGTCAGAGCAGAGGGTCAAAACCAAAGACAGCATCAGGTACCAAGCCAAAGGTCAGGGCAGGAGACAGCGTCAGAGGTAAGGCAAAGGATCAGGGGCCTGGAGTAGGGCAGGACAGCAGAAACTGGGAGTAGATTGGGGTCTGGGATGGGAGGACTGGAGCCAGGAGCAGGGATGAATGCGGGACTCCGGAGTCAGGTAAGCATGAGAAGTTCATAGTCACAGCCAGCCAAGGATTCCTCTAGTTGCTCAGACAACTTCCTGTTGTTATTCCTGGTTTATATAGTACTCCTTAGCCAATTCCGTGGCGGGGAGAGATTGTTTCACCCAAGTGGGTGCTTTGGGTATGGGACCCTCTGTGAGTGAGCCCTTCCCTGGACCCTTCCTAGTTACCCAGGTGAGCTGCTGGGTGGTAGCCATGGCCTGAATGCTGCCTAGGGATCCCTGAACCTGGGTTCAGGGCTGTGATTCCTCACAATGCCTCCAGCAAAGAGCACAATGAAGGTGTGCCATGTTACAGGCCAAAAACTACCCAAATAGTTAATGCTTCATTTAGGGAAGGAATCTTCCCTTCCTCCTTCAAACATGCAATAGAACAATCAACAGTGAAGAAACCTGCATTTTATGCATCATATCTAGCTAATTATCATCCAGTGTCAACGTTCTGTTCCTGAGAAAACTCATATAGAAGCGAGTCAAAGGCTGTGTACAAGTTCATGTAACTGAAGCCAACATTCTAGACCCAGCAAAATCTGGATTCAAACCAGGATGGAAAACCATATTAGTGGCTATGTTGGGTGATTTCCCACTATTGATTGATAGAAGGCACTTGTCCATTCTAATTCTCCTAGACCTCTGTAGCATTTGACACCATTGATCATGAGATATTACTTCCCCAGCAACTCTGTAACCTTCTTCAGATGGGTAATGTGCTGAAATGGTTTGAGTCCTCCTTAAGATTCAGCCATAGAATAGTGATGGGAAACTGCATCTCCACACTTAGAACTCTCACTTCTGGAGTCCCACAAAGATCTATTCTCTCTCTCTGATGCTATTCAACATCTAAGATAACTGGTGAGACAACATAGACGCAAGTGTTGCAGTATCCAGATGACACACAGCTCTACCTTGTCTTTGCCACATTTGACATCACCCTTGGCCCAGTGCTTGGTGGAGATCAACATCAACCCACTGTTCATCTGTCAGCTAAACCCAAGCACAATGCAAGCGATGCTGGTTGTCAAAATGAGGAGTTTGCAGCCACTGTGTGATCTGGTTTGGTTGAAAGTACATTCCCACTACTGGTCATTTCAGTCCACAGTTTAAGATAGCTCCTGGGATTCCTGACAGCTATAAAGCTCTCAACTAGCTGTGTCCACAAGAAACACTATCTACATCTCCAGGTGGCAAAAAGATGACATCTAATCCTGGCAGACAGTGACCTGGCCTCAGCAACATATTCCTTCATTTGCTGGCTGGACTACAACAATGTACTACACCTGGGCATAAAATCACCAGACCTTAGGAAACTCCAACTAGTACAGAACACAGCAGCATGTCTCCTAAGCAACACAGACTACCATAAGCACATCAGTGTCTCCTCTGCTCCCTATACTGGCTTCCCATACAGTATCAAGTCCTAGTCAAGGTTTCTGTCCTTATCTTCAAAGAGCTCAATAGCCTGTTCACCAAAGATATTATCTGAAACTCTGGGATGAGGACCATGATAGACAACTCTGCTCCTCAGAAACTAGGGAGCGGCCCATGGGTAAAGCCCATTTGTGCAGGAGACAGAGCTTTCAAAGGGGCCAGTCCATGGCTGTGAAACAAACTGTCACAGGATCTAAAAACCATCTAAAACATGTTCACTTTTGTTTCAAGAACTTGGCGCATTTCTTGGACCTTGCCTTCCATAGTACTGTGATGGGGTGGCTAAACCCCACACTGCAGAGTTAAAAATGCAGGAGCAACTCTAGGCCCAGGAAGACCCACCCTGACAGGCCGTCTGGGCATGCTCCAGTTGAAAGAGGGACTTAAAAGGGAGCCTGCTCATCACAGCAGGGGGTGGGTGGAGAGAGGCAGGCCTGCACAGGCTGCTGCAGAGAGACTACACCAGGAAGGTATTCTCAGGGGCAGGTTTGCTGAATGAAGCTGAGACACTCTACCTTGTTGAGACCCATGGACCAGGGACAATTGCCAGCCACAATGGGCCCCAAGGGGAGGGGCAGAGAGGTAAGAAGAGGCCCAGGGGAGAGAGTTAGCCAGAGCACAGGTAGTGGACTCCTGCCTTACGGTGCTCAAGAAGGATCCTGGATCAGAACCTGGTGGAGTGGGAGGGCCTGGGTTTCTGTATCCTATAATCACCAGGTCAGGCTGCTGTCACAGACTGCAATCACCAGGTGAGGAGGAGCCCCCCGCTCCCTAGCACACACACAGAAGACATCAAATAATTAAAAAATAATACTCACAATTTTACCCTAGGAGAGGAAAGGGGAAAAATCACATGGGGCAGATGTTAGTCACATTGCTTCATATACTTCTGGAAGGCTTTCAGATATTATGGAGATAGGAATGGAATAAAACCTGGAAAGAATAGAACTCTACAAAATGGCTGCTGAATAGTACAAAGGAAGAGCTCTAGTAAACTAGAGGTCTCCATTTCATAGCTGGATATGCCACATCATCATTGCCTTCAAATGGAGAATTTTCCACACACTTCTTTTTTTTGGTAGTTATATTAAAAAAGAGAAGTTGCTAGATAAATCGTGTCAAACCAAATGCAGCAATAAGCATCTGTAGGCCTGTTCTACCCTTACATTTATTGCAAGGTGCCTTTGTCTACATTGTGAAAGTTATTTCTGGTTTCTCTCTGCCTGGGAGGGAGTGGTAGAACTAGTTTTTATATGAGTCAAATTCATACCAAGTGCATTTGGGCTGCTTAGGAGTTTGGCACTAAGAATAGTAGGCTGCTTAGTTAGTTGTCATTAGTTGCATGAGGTGAAGAAAATATTTAAATAATAATAATAAATTAATAACCTTCACTAGTTTTTAATTTCAAGATAAAACTTATGTCATTATAGCATCCAGTCAGAGTAAAACCCACAGTAATAATCAGTGGAATTATAAGATCAGAAACAAATTGAGTTGGATAAACTCATAGATGGGACCAGGGCTGACCCACAACATTTTGGCACTTGAGGCGGGGAGCTCAAATGATGCCCCCATGTCCCCACGCTTGGGCCAAAACTTTGAAAGGTCTCAATTCTGCCTTCTTCCTGTTCTGCTCCTCTCATGGAATTGCTCTGCTACCTACCCCAATAAAGGAGAACTAACAACTTAAAATGCCTTGTTCAAAAATTTTAAGTAACACTTAACTTTCAAGTGCCTGAACGCAAATGTAACTTTTCTTGTCTGCATAGTAAACACTGGCATTTTTATCTGTTTGAATAATCAAAGTGGTTCTTTCCGTGCCTTCTTGGTTGCAAAGTTTTGAACTGCTTCCTGCTGAAGATCGACAGTCTGGGCCAGCTCATGCTCTATTGAGATGGCTGCAAGGACGACCAGCCTCTCCAGTGTCATTGTGGAGCATAGATGTGTTTTTATTAACTTCAGCTTGGAGAAACTGCATTCTCCACTGGCAACTGTTACAGGAAGTGTTAGAAGTATGCACAGAGCAACAAAAGCATTTGGAAAGAGGGTGGTCATCTTATTTGTGCACATATATTCCAGAACAGCCTGTGGAGTTGATCCTGCTGAAATGTATCTTGAAAAGGCTTTTAGTTCCCCTAAATCACTCGCATCAATATCATGCATGTCTCATGTGTCAACACTGTTTTTAGTGCTGGTGTAGGTCTTCTTCAGGTATAGTGAGGAGTTTTGGATTATCATACAACATCCCAAATATACTGCTGTGTTCCTTCAGCTGCATGAAACGTTCTTCAACTGACTTTATTGCACAATCTAGCACCGGGTTAAATTCAACTTTGAATTGTTGTTTGGGGTCTCTTATGAGATTTCCCATGCCTCGTAATCAAAATGTCTTCTTCTTCTTCGATGACTCTTGTATTCTTGAATGGGTGGGAAAATAGCTTCAGTGTGAAGTTCCTCTGCTAACTCCTGTGCACTCTTCAGAACATTTTGAAATCCCTTATCTGACCAGTAAGACTGTAAGTATCATTTTGCTTTGTCCAGTTCTTCCATTGCTCCAGATATATCAAGGTCAGCACCTTGGAGTCTCTTGCTTACAACATTTATTTCAAATAGTATGTCATGCCACAAACTAAGCCACACAGAAATTTGAAGTTGTGTACATTTCTGGTGATTCCATTTCCCTCTGCCACTGCTCTCCCATGAACAGTTCCTGTTATAGGATTATCCTCCATAATGGCACCTATGGCATCATCTATCTTCCCAATTTGGTGTTTGAGAGGCTTTATCGCCTCCATTTGACTTTCCCATCATGTAGCACTCAGTGATTTCAGTGTCAGAGAGGAGGTTCCCAGATGTTGCTTCAAAATTTGCCAATCGATGAGTTGATGCAGAGAAAAATACATAGATGCTTTGAATTACATTAAAAAATTCAGCAGCCTCACTAGAAGTTGATGCTGCATCACTGACCACCAAGTTCAATGAAGGAGAACTGCCTGGGACAAAAAAAGCTCGAGGGTTTAACTCTCGGATTCCTGTCTGCACTCTTCTGTTCTTTCCTTTCATGTTGACACCATTATCGTAGCCCTGACCTCTTATGTCAGCTATCGCAATTCCAGTATCTTTCAGCTTTTTAAGAAGCACATTTGTCATACCAGCTCCTGTAGTATCATCTCAATGTCAATAAATTCTAGAAAATGCTCTTTGACAGTCACCATTGCGGGGACATTTTCACTAGGTTCTGTTGATGTTACAAAACGTACAATTAAAGTCATTTGTTCCATATGGCTGATGTCAGGTGTGCAGTCCAGAATAACAGAGTAATATCTTGCTGACTTCAGATCTGCCACAATCTTCTGTTTGACTTTTGTTGCCAGGAACTGTATGATCTCATTTTGAATTGTTTTTCCAAGGTAGTGGTGTGTGTACATTTCTTGGGTGGTGACTCTTCTTAGATGCTCCTAAAGTACAGCATCAAACTCAGCCATCAGCTCCACAATTTTAAGGAAGTTTCCATTTGTTTGGCACATACAGCTGATCTGAAGTGCCATGCAGTGCTAGTTTTAGGGTAGCAAGCATTCTTACAATGGCAATGAGCCTTTTCAGAAACATTTTGCCAGTAAAGAATCTCTGATTCAATCTTCTCTTGATGCTGATCATCTATGGTGACCTTAAACCTTTGTCACATCTCATGCTCTCTGGTGATTTGCTGCCTTCTCATGGCATGCCAGATTTCTAGCCAGATTTTTCCATTCCTTTGTTCCTGTAGAACCCAATGTGGCTGGAACATTAGGCTGGAAGAGCTTGCAACAAAAACAGTATGCAACATTCTGGGTTTTTGAGTACATAAGCCATGGCCTCTCCACTTTATCACCATTGGGGATTTCATGCCAGTAATGTGTTGGATGGAAACTTCTATTTTCATTGTCTTTGGGGAACATGAAGTTTTTCACTTGCTGTGGCCCAACCAGTACAAGGAAGTCCCTCAGGTTACTGCTGAAGTGGCTCCACAGTCCTGGATCATCTAGACTTAAGGAACTAAACTCAGGAGCAGCTGTTTCTTGCACCTCCACCACACTCTTCTCTGAACTACACTTTTCTTCAGGACTGTGCATAGTTACCTGCACTCTGACTAACTGGAAGATCAGGCATCTCTTCACCACTCACATCCTCACTGTGGTCGGAAGGCTCACCATGAACATTTGTGTCTATATATCTCAGGAGAGCACCTTCCTGCTTAGATAGAAAAGCTTCCTTTGCTTGCTTTCTTTTTCTGAATGCTGCTCCAGAGGGGCGTTTTCTTCTTTCACTCATGACTGCTGTTCTGTGCCAGCTATAGTGGCTCTCAACACTCAATTGAAGGGGACAAATAAACAGGCTGATAGCAGGGCCTGAGTGAGGGAAGATACCAGTGTCTTAAGAGCCTAACTGGCTCCTATCACTTCATTTGACTGCCTGTTCTCCTCAAGTGGGTTCAGGGAAGCAGCAGGAAACAGGAAGCTCCCTGAGAAGCTGGTGTTAATCAGTCCAGGCTCCTGGGGGTGCTAGAGAGGTACATAAGAGGCTCCTCCTCCTCTCTCTCCCTGCAGCTCCTGCTGCTTTCTGTTATTCCCTCTTACCTTTTCTCCTGCCTACCTGTTATGTCTCTTGTGCCCTCTTTCCTCCAGCACAGCATCCCACCGTCTCTATGCATCTAGAGCAGAGAGAATAAGTATGCACCAGCAGCAGACACAATTTTCTACACTCTGAGTCCTAGTGGTGCCCCCCCACAGTCTGGCACCTGAAGCGGCCGCCTCGGTTCACCTCATGGTAAGGCCAGTCCTGCATGGGATCCACCACTCAATGGACAAAAGAGGGTCTGATAATTCCTCACACACCAAACAAGCCTTTCCAAGAGATGGGATTACAATGGAGAGAGAGAGATGTTGTGATGACAGGGATTTTTGTCAAAAAACAAAAAGAAATAAAAAATCAATTTTCAACACAACAAAAAAATAACAGGGGGATTTGCATTAGTAACAGAACTGTTATATTTATTGATGATCTAAGAAGGAGAACAAACAGCTAGAAAGATTTGCAGATAAATTTTTCTTTGTCAAGAATAGAGAATACTGTGAGGAACTTCAGAAAAACTTGACAAAGCTATGTCAATGGGCAGCACAAGGGCAGATGAAATTCAATGTTGACAAGGACAGGTAAATGCACATTTGAAGGAATAGCTCAAACTACTTATATACCTTTCTCATTTCTACATTAACTGTAACAACTCAGGAGAAAGACCTGAGTGTCAGTGAGCCTATGTATTTTATTGAACTGTCCACGATGTCCACAGTCAGTCAAAAAATGTGCAAAAAGTTAGCATGTATAAAGAGTGGGATAGAAAATAGGAGTGGAAATATTATAATATCATTATGCAAATCACTGGTACACTCTCACCCTGATTACTGTGTTACTGTCTCATTACCCCATCTGAAAAAAATGTATAGCAGAAATAGGAATGAATTCAGGGACAGCCAACTACAAACAAAAAGATAGGCTGGGAAAGACTTCTACGTAAGGACTTGCAAAGGAATTGAAATTATTGGGACTGTTTAGAGAGAAATGGTATAAGTCATGATGGCACCTGTTGTTAAAAGTTCTGTTTTACATAGACCCTTCCAGATAAGGCATTGCCACAAGCAGATTGGGCAGGAGGAAAAAGTGGATAAGACAACAATCTTGCATATCATTACATTAGTCTTGTATTTATTAGTTGACCCTGTGTAGTACTAACCATTCTGAAACATCTCACTTTAGGCTCCGATTAGCAGGTAAATTGGGCTGTTCCTGCTAGGCAGTTCTGGAGTGACAGCTCATGCCTGGATACCAGCAGCAAGATGCCTTTTAGGTACATACAACAGATAAAATGTAAAACTGGGCAAGTTGGACATGTTGGTAAAAAATATATAATGGTTGGACATGTTGGTAAAAAACATATAACATATAATTTAAGCACATGATTTACTTAAACACATGAATAGTTCCATTGATTTGAAAAAATTAAGCGCTGAATTCAGTGCTTTGGTGCCCTAGGACCATACTGCATCAGCATATCTATGGATAAAAATACACTGGCCATGTTTCACGGAAATGTAGGTTTAGAAACTCCACCAAAAGCAGATCACTAAAACAAAACACATATATATATATATATATATATATATATATATATATATATATATATATATACACATATATACATACACCCACACACACATACACACACCATAAAGGAGAGATTTCTTTGCTCTCGTATATAGCATCATTGAAGTTTTTGGCTTACATGCTTTTTCTTTGGCAGAGCAGATTTTGGTCCTGGGTTTGGTTTCTTTTGGAGATGGTTTATCAATTTCCTTTTTTTTTTTGCCTTGCCTTGAGTGTTTTCAGAAGTATTCTTTATGAATATAGCTGTAATTACTGCACATTTCATGTTCAAGATGTTACTGCTCCCACTGACAGGTACAATAATGGTAACTGTTTGGAATTGAGGACTCTAGTTTGACTATTTTAAAGAAAAGAAAACACTGCCAAAATGAACTGTATGCAGTCAGCTACTTCAGTGCCTCAAATAAAGAAAATATTGATTGAAAATGTTGCTTAGGAATAACAGAACAATGACATGCATTTGTGCTGTAGAGGAAGATTTTGAAAATGAGCTACATATTTAAGTAATTAAAATAATCTGTTTGTAACAGCTGGAAATATAACAAGCCCTTAATATAGTTATAATCCTAATGTGTTTCTTTGCTGTCTTTGCAGGCAGACCAGTAATGATTGTGGTTGAATATATGGAGAATGGATCCCTTGACTCTTTTCTGCGGGTGAGGTGTCATTTTCTGATGACATTTGAATAAGAAGCCATACTAGGTTAAGATTTTAAATCATTTATCATAAATTAACTTTTACATAATGTTATTCATGGATTTTTATTGAAGAATAGAAGCATTTTCCCCAGGGTACATTTCTTAGGTACAGTGATACATTAGAGCATAACTGGAAAAAAGAAGATTTAAACTTAAGAATATAATTGATTTCTTCTACAAGAGCAGTTCCCATATTTAGCAAAATGTATTTCAAATGTGCTATTATGGAGGAAAAGATAAATTGAAGCGCAAATGCTTTGCTTTATGGAAGCTGTTCATTTTGCTCAATCACTTTCAGAAATACTTTGTTATAATTTTTGCTCGGGGTGGTATACAGCAGGGTTGGTAACTGATTTATAATTATTTATGGTTACTTGCATTTAACAAATTGAATTAGAAAACAGTTCACTGGTGTACTGTCTCTGCACTAACCTTTTTCCCCTAAAGGTCACCATGTGACTATTAATGAAGGGATGTAGAAAGCATGGGAAATTGTTTCATTTGAACTTGATTTTAATCAATGCGGTGGAAGGAAGAAAAGGCTGCCCCCAAGGTCATACAGGGCCCTCTGTCAACATCAGTAGAGGGCTCTGGCAGTCTCCACAGCTTGTGAAAATACACTTTAAGCCCAGCCTCCGTTAAGAGACCCCTCAAAACTGGCAGGGAACCTACGATTTCAGGATAGCTATGTGAATTATTTAAAATTTGTCTTACATGTATAAATATCAGCAAGCCACACTGACCATCCATCTCACCATTATTAGTTGCCATCATGATAGACATAGGCTTTGAAGTGAGATTCGGAGAAGGAGAGGCTAAGTGGCTTTGTGGACTAGTGTGGAATGGGTATTCCATGTATAAGGGGTGAGGTGGAAGAAAGTGTGAAGGTATTTGTGGGAAAGTGTATAAGCAGAGGGTCAAACCTGACAACACTGGGGGGTGGCTTGGTATGATATAGGAGCAGAGAAGCAGGGAGGGGAAGAGCAGTCAATGGCTTGAAAAGCAAGTGCAAGAAGCTTGAATGTGATGATGCAGTGGAGAAGAAGGAGACAACGGAGGGATTCAAAGATGAGGTGATGTAATCAGAATAACAGGCAAAGGTGGTGATATGAGCAACTGTATTTTGAATGGACCAGGGCAGGGTTGAAGTTTCTGAGAGGAAGGCAAGGAAGGGGAGAGTGGTAATAGTCTACAGAAAAAGATGAGGTATCTGGAGGGAAGAGAGTTTTACCTTAAAAGCATTACTGAAGATGCTTTTATGTATTTTTTGCCTTCCATTTTGATAATTCCCTTCTATTTTTCGTCTACCCTCTATTTCTGTTCACTACACTAGGAAACTCAGGAGTTCCCATTTTCTCTCCCCTGGTCCCAAACATTCACTCTCCCTCTCTTCCATCAAGATTGGATATGATGTATCTACTAGAACTGGTCAGAAAAATTCAGATGTAACAATTTTTCATCAGAAGTTGACGATCTGTTTCACAGGCAAAGTTCCTTCGGAAACACAGGCAGATTTCAAAACCCTCTGCCAGGCACACCTTCATCTGGTTTCCCAGCAGCTCACCTCACTGGCTCATTGCCCGTCACCTGCCAGATTGCCTCTGAGTTGGGGACCCCTGGACTTCCAAGGCAAATTGTCTCCCTGAGTTGGGGCTCCATTCTGTTTTGTGGAGAACTTTGAAATTTTGGGGTCTTGTTCTGAATCAGGGTGAAACCCAATTTCAAATACTGAAATCCTTCACACAATTACCTTTCTCTGCACAGCTGTAGGATCTAATGAGCTATTCTTGATACACACTTACAATACTATGTTAGAAGCTGAGATCATCAAAATTATGAGGTAATTATGGAGCAATGGTGTTCACACTGTACCAAATATATTTTTAGGCAAAATGTTTGGGAATGTGCTAGTGATTATTTTCTGCAGCTGTTTTCTGAGTATATTATTTTCCAGCTTTCTTTCTCACTGCAGATTTGGTTTATTATTTAAAAATACCTTTTGACAGGATTTTAAATAATAATCAGCATCCAAAAACATTGTAGAGATTTCATTGGAATTCCTGTTAATAATTACCAAAGCAAATGACTGCCAGTATCAAATTTAAAAAGAAATCAGTTTGCTTCATTAAAAATAGTTACTTCTTGCTGATTTCTTAAGTCTAAACTTTGAAATGCTTTTGTGAAGATACAAAGAAGTATAGAGAGAGTTTATCTCTAAATCATAATACATTTTTGTATTATGCAAAAATGTATTATGACATTATGCACAATACAAAGAGCCTTTCATGTGGCAAGATCTGGAAGAACTTCACAACATCTATATTTCTTCATATTTAAAAGAGTTTCTTTCTACAGCTCTGGATGTTCTTATATTTTGGATTTTTACCCTTTGGCTGCATGTAAGAATATCCTCCACCATAGCAAGTGCTCCTCCAAAAATGTTACCCTGCTTGTTATTACCACATCCCTCAACCCAGCTCTTCTCCAAAACCTGAAAAAAAATGATATCTTAGTTCCTGAAAGTCAACATATGGGAGCTCTGATGGACCAATGTGGAAAGTGAACTCCAGAATTTAAAGACCTTCATGGAAGACATCTTACTATTAGCCCCTGCTCTTAAACCAGAGAATTGTTAGCTTTAGTGCTATTACTTGTATTTCAGTAGAACCTAAATGCCCCTATCTCCATTGGGGCCCCATTGTACTAGGCACTACAAAATACTTAGTAAGGCAATTCTTGCCCCAAAGAGCTTTTAAGTCTAAACAGACAAGACAAACAAAGGGTGGGAGAAAGTAAATATTATCCTCATCCCCATGCTGCAGTTTCCCATGAATAAAATAAGTGACTTGCCCAAGATCACAGAGAAAGGAAGTGGGTGGCAGAACTGGGAACTGAACCCAGATCCCCTGAATCCCAGTCCAGGGTCTTAAATGCAAGATCAGGCTTCCTCATGTTGCTTTGGTATCACACAGGAAGAGAGATGGTTCCAAATTCTTTAGGGTTTGCTAGGTCAAAACCAATATCTTAAGCACCACATAGAAGCTTATATGAAATAGACCGCAGACTCAAAAAATACATACATATGAAAGAGACACACGCATCTTATGTTCCTGAAATATGTTGTGACAAAGTCTGGCTAGACAGCTGTAAAAGAGTGGTAGACTGCAAATATATCAGCCCTGGAATGATAAAGGTCCTTTTCCCAATAAGCTGATGAGAAGAGGTTATCTCATGTCAACTAGGGACACCTGAGTCCAATTAAGGGCTGCCTGAGACCTTCAAAAAACCATCCTCTGGCGAGAGAAGAGGAGAGAGATGCTGCTGCAGAGCTAGTAGCAGCAGGTAGAAAGGCTTCTCCAGGGAGGAAAGCTGCCCTTTTCCCTAAAGGAGAAACTAACTAAGTGACTGCCTGTTTAGGGGAAGGACTGTCACCCCGGGTCAATAACAAGGCCGCACATCTTATCCCCAGCCTACACCTAGAGATGACATAGGAACAGGAGTTCCCCTTTGTTTGTGATGTGAATTTGTTTCCTTTGATGGAGGAATACTCTTTGGGCCTGTACTGAGGCCTACCTCAAAAATATTCAAAACTAAACCCCAAGTGGGAAAACAAATAGTGTCTGGAGTGGGTTTGGTTTATTTCAAGCCTCCCACTACCAGAGGGGGGAAGCACTGACCCTGGCAAGGTGGAAGAGGTGCCTTGCCACACTGCACAGTACACAAACATTCATAATTTTGAAAGCCGATTCAGCTGTGCATTTAATGAATGGGAATCAACTAATGACTGCAGACTCGGTAAGGTTATTTATTTATTTA
This sequence comes from Dermochelys coriacea, assembly GCF_009764565.3. Taxonomy (NCBI): domain Eukaryota; kingdom Metazoa; phylum Chordata; order Testudines; family Dermochelyidae; genus Dermochelys; species Dermochelys coriacea. Next base: position 187,922,160 of record NC_050068.2, on the reverse strand, counting down.
AAGGACATTTTCATTTTAACTCACCTCAGCAATGTGTGCAAAACACTAAGCACCCTAAATTGCCCAAGATACATGGATTCTAAGACAATACCCTCTTCTCAAATCCTGACTTGCTATCATTTTCCTTTTCTTCCCCCATCCCATTGTAATAGATTAGATAGTATTGATATGCATAGTATCACCTCTCTTGTAACATGTGTGTGCAAATTAATCTTCCAAATACAAGAGTTAAATTTATTTATTAAATTCTTTCCCCGATCTTACAAAAGGACTGACCTAAATTTGGAGCTATGCCCAAACCTAACCTATAAACCAAACCCACCCTTTTAAGAAGAAATAAAAATTCCACTCCCTTGATGATCAATCTGGCTTCCTTACCACAGGGGCATGTTGCCTCTGTTTAAATCTCATACACAGGAGAGAGCTATGGCTTTTAAGGAAAGCAGTCAACTTTCAAGTTCCAATAGTGGTGAATCCCCAGAGCATAGTGGCCTCAAACCAGAAGTCCATATTCATTTAGGGTGGCCAACTTTCTAGTGGCATAAAACTGAACACCCTTGCTCTGCCCCTTCCTGAGGCCCCGCCCGCACTCACTCCATTCCCACTCCCTCGATCGCTCACTCTCCCCCACCCTCACTCACTTTCACTGGGCTGGGATTGGGGTGTGGGAGAGGATGAAGGTTCTGGCTAGTGGTGCGAGCTCTGGGGTGGGGCTGGGGATGAAGGGTTTGGAGCACATGAGGGGGCTCAGGGAGCAGGTGCAGGCTCTGAGAGGGAGTTTGGGTGTAGAAGGGGGCTCAGGGCTGGGGCATGGGGTTTGTGGTGCAGGCTCCCGGCAATGCTTACTTCAGGCAGGTCCTGGAAGCAGTCAGCATGTCCAGCTCCTAGGTGGAGGGGCCACGGGGCTCTGCGCGCTGCCTGCATTTTCAGGCAGCATCCCTGCAGCTCCCATTGGTCACGGTTCCCAGCCAATGCGAGCTGCTGAGCCGGTCCTTCGGGTCAGTGAAGCACACAGAGTCCCCATAGCCGCCCCTGTGCGCCACTTCCAAGAGCCATGTGGAGCCTTAGCCCCGCTGCACCGCCGACTGGACTTTTAGTAGCCCAGTCAGTGGTACTGACCAGAACCAACAGGATCCCTTTTCGACCAGGCATTCTGGCCGAAAACTGGACCCTTGGCAACCCTATATTCATTTCTTACTCGGGTCAAACTCCTTTAAATCAGCTGAGCAAAAAATGGGTACAGACTTTCAGATTTGGACCAGTGCCAGCATTAGCCAGTGAAGAGAGGGTATATGGCCCCATTTCTGTCACCTGCCTCTTCTGGAGTGGAATTTGGAGCTTCTACCCTAGAGTATCCAGCTAGGAGAGAAAAGACTACAGAGCTTTCCCCATTAATTTTGCTCCTGATGGTGAAAGTGATCCGTGACTACAGAGGAATGATGGTCCAGTAATTACAGTGCTAGTCCAGGATTGGGGGAACCAGATATAATTTCCTGCTCCACCACAGACTGTGTGTGAGACTGTGGGCAAGTCACTTTTGTGTCTTTGTGTGTCAGCTCCCCATCAGTAAAATGAGAATAATAGCACTTCCCTACCTTACCTGGGTGTTATGAAGAGAAACAAATTAAAAGATGCTGAGATGCTTTGTTGATAGTGGCCATATAAGTACCCAATATGGATGAATGGAAAGTGGGGGCTGCTGGGCAAAAGGGAGTCTTGCTCAGGCCTGTTGGTATGGAACAAAGAAGCTTTGAAGAGGTTTAAGAAGAGGATTAAGATAAATAGGATGTGAACAAGAAAACCTTTAGAGACTGGCACATCACTGCTGAAACCTACCTGTTTTGTTAACTCCGTGGCTTGTTTTCTTTGACATCAACCCTTCTGAAGGATCAGTGAGATATCACACAGGCACTCCATTCATTAATCAGCAGTAACAGCTCTCATGGGCTTTACGAATGAGGTGTTATCCCCATTTTACATGTGGGGAAACAGAAATAAAGTGCCTTGGCCAAGATCACATACCAGGTCAATGACAGAGCTAGAAAAAGAACGTAGGGCTGGCTCCCACTTCTGTACCCTGGTCAGTGAACCACGTTACCTCCCTGCAATGTAGTGGCACAGCAACATTTTTCTCAGTACAGTCTATCAGGTGGTTGTGACAACGGGTGTATGTCTTTTGGTGCCTCCTGGGAGGGGCCTCACAGCGTTGATTCACCCCCTCCCCAGTGGGATGTCTAAGCAGTGTTCTAGGGTGCCAAATGGTAGCATGGGGTTGTTGAGTTATAACCTGTCAGTTTGTTTTCAAACCTGTCAGTTTGTTTCTGAAGCAACTGAGTGCAGCGGAGTCTAGTTAGGATGGGAACTGTAAGAAACAGATTGAATGGACTTACATGTTCATGAGAGTTTTTGCTGCTTAGAAGTCAGAGTGGGAAATGTTAGAGGTAGAAAAGCTCCTGACTTTGCACTGTTCTGTAGTTAGAGATTGTTTGTTCATTTTAAGGATTTAAGCTTCGCAAAAGGAATGTAGCCGGAGACTGACATTTTGGGATTTGTTTGTGTTTATGACTGGCTAAGAACCTTAGAACCCTGTAAAATAAATTAGAAACCCTCCCTCAGAGAGCATTTATTTTGCTTCCCTGGCTATCTGTGTAGTTTTTCTCCAGATGCAGAGTAGCTAATTTTAACTACTGTATTTTATTTCCATTAGGCTTTTGAAATGCACTAATCAATAATTAGTGCACTGAGATAGCAAATTGGGACACAGCAACATTAAATCAGATCAGCGTTCTAGTTAAATTGTTTTGTACCATAAATTGTTCTTTAAGAGGCCTGATTATACTATTAATCCATTTGCATTTAATTGTGGTGTGTTGTCTCACTCTTCCATTCCAGTCCTGTAGGGATTCACATGGGAGGGAGGTTATGGGGGTGGGGCCAAGCAACTCTTTAAGGTTTACCTTGTGGCATTTTTATGTAACTGTTCCGTAAAGAGGGAGGGGTATGGGGTTCTGGGGAGGGGTCAAAGGTTGCAGCTTCCCAGTTGTGTGACTCCCAAAGAGATATACAAGGAAGGAAATCTTCCAATTACATGCTGTCAGACTCTCCATCCTGCTCCTCCGGCACCACTGGTTCTTGTCCAGGCACCCCCGCACCAGTGCAAAACTCCATTTTCTCTCTCAGATAGGTACAGAGTGCTTCAAGTATCCTCAGTTATGAGTGTTCATCTTCGTGATACAAAGTGGCTGGAAACACTGTCATTCTGCTTTGGTAGCGTCTAACCCCCATCGGTCACTAGTTTAAGTGACTACACATGGTGAAGGGGCAATGATAATCCAGTCTCCTGATGCCTATGAAAGCAGAATGCCATGAAAATCAGCTCCTCCTGCTCCTGGCCACTGAGGGTATGTCTACACTGCAGTTAGACACCCACAGCTGGCCCATGTCAGCTGCCTCAGGCTTGCAGGATTCAGGCGAAGGGGCTATTTAATTGTGGTGTAGATGTTCCCACTGTGAGGGACGAGGGTCCAAACATCTGATATGATTGCTCTCTATAAATATATCAGAGGGATAAATACTGGAGAGGGAGAGGAATTATTTAAGCTTAGTACCAGTGTGGACACAAGAACAAATGGATATAAACTGGTCATCGGAATGTTTAGACTTGAAATTAGACGAAGGTTTCTAACCATCAGAGGAGTGAAGTTTTGGAATAGCCTTCCAAAGGAAGCAGTGGGGGCAAATGACCTATCTGGTTTTAAGATTAAACTTGATAAGTTTATGGAGGAGATGATATGATGGATAACATGATTTTGGCAATTAATTGATCTTTAAATATTCATGGTAAATAGGCCCAGTGGCCTGTGATGGGATGTTAGATGGGGTGGGATCTGAGTTACTACAGAGGATTCTTTCCTGGGTATCTGGCTGGTGAATCTTGCCCATATGCTCAAGGTTCAGCTGATCACCATATTTGGGGTTGGGAAGGAATTTTCCTCCAGGGCAGATTGGAAGAGGCCCTGGAGGTTTTTCGCCTTCCACTGTAGCATGGAGCACGGGTCACTTGCTGGAGGATTCTCTGCTCCTTGAAGTCTTTAAACCATGATTTGAGGACTTAAATATGCTCAGACATAGGTGAGAGGTTTATCGCAGGAGTGGGTGGATGAGATTCTGTGGCCTGCATTGTGCAGAAGATCAGACTAGATGATCATAATGGTCCCTTCTGACATTAATATCTATGTATCTAAGTATCTACACTGCTATTACAGACCCTTACCCTGACTTCTGTGACCCCAAGTCAGCTATCTCAGGCCACCTGCATGTTTTTAATTGCAATGTAGACATATCCTGAAAGCCTTTGATACTCAAGCCGCACAATGCCTCCTTGGGTGGGCTTCAAAGCTGGCACTCCCACCTTCCTTTTCAGTCAGATCAGAGTTCTTTCCATTTCGAGAAGAATAATCTGGCCCTTATTTTGTTTGTTTTCTTGTAAAACTATGGCCTTCATGCATACTTATAAAGCATGAATATAAGAATGGCCATCCTAGGTCAGACCAAAGGTCCATATAACCCAGAATCCTGTCTTCTGACAGTGGCCAAAGCTAGGTGCCCCAGAGGGAATGAACAGAACAGGTAATCATCAAGTGATCCATCACCTGTTACCCATTCCCAGTTTCTGGCAAACAGAGGCTAGGGACACCATCCCTGCCCATCCTGGCTAATAGCCATTGTGGACCTATCCTCCATGAACTTATCTGGTTCTTTTTTTAACCCTGGTATAGGCTTGACCCTCGCAACATCCTCTGGCAAGGAGTTTCACAGGTTGACTGTGTGTTGTGTGAACAAATACTTCCTCTTGTTTATTTTAAACCTGCTGCCTATTAATTTCATTTGGTGACCCCTAGTTCTTGTGTTATAAGAAGGAGTAAATAGCACTTCCTTATTTACTTTCTCCACACCAGTCATGATTTTACAGACCTCTCTCATATTCCCCATTGTCATCTCTTTTCCAAGCTGAAAAGTCCTAGTCTTATTAATTGCTCCTCATATGGAAGCCATTCCATACCCCTAATCATTTTTATTGCCCTTTTCTGAACCTTTTCCAATTCCAAAAAGAAAAGGAGGACTTGTAGCACCTTAGAGACTAACAAATTTATTAGAGCATAAGCTTTTGTGAGCTACAGCTCTATGCTCTAATAAATTTGTTAGTCTCTAAGGTGCCACAAGTACTCCTTTTCTTTTTGCGAATACAGACTTACACGGCTGCTACTCTGAAACCTTTTCCAATTCCAATATATCTTTTTTGAGATGGGGCAACCATATCTGCATGCAGTATTAAAAAGGTGGGTGTTTTATATGAGGCATTGTGATATTTCTGTCTTATTATCTATTCCTTCCTTAGTGATTCCCAACATTCTGTTTGCCTTTTTTTTTTTTAAACTGCCGCTGCACATTGAGTGCATGTCTTCGAGAACTATTCACAATGATTCCCGGATCTCTTTCTTGAGTGGTAACAGCTACTTTTGACCCCATCATTTTATATGTATGGTTGGGATTATGTTTTCCAATGTGCGGTACTTTGCATTTATCAACACTGAATTTCATCTCCTGTTTTGTTGCCCAGTCACTCAGTTTTGTGCGATCCTTTTGTAGCTCTTCGCAGTCTGCTTGGGGCTTAACTATCTTGAATAGTTTTCTATCATCTGCAAATTTTGCCACCTCCCTGTTTACCCCTTTTTCCAGGTCATTTATGGATATGCTGAATAGGACTGGGCCCAGTACTGATTCCTGGGGGACACCACTATTTACCTCTCTCCATTCTGAAAACTGACCATTTATTCCTCCCCTTTGTTTTCTGTATTTTTACCCACTACCAATCCATGAGAGGACCTTCCCTCTTATCTCATGACAACTTACTTTGCTTAAGAACCTTTGGTGAGGGACCTTGTCAAAGGCTTTCTGCAAATCTAAGTACACTATATCCACTGGATCCCCCTTGTCTACATGTTTGCTGACCCCCTCAAAGAATCCAGTAGATTGGTCAGGCATGATTTCCCTTTACAAAAACCATGTTGACTCTTCCCCAACAAATTATGTTCATCTATGTGTCTGATAATTTTGTTCTTTACTATAGTTTCAACTAGTTTGCCCAGTACTGAAGTCAGGCTTACCAGCCTGTAATTGTCAGGATCACTTCTGGAGCCCTTTTTAAAAATTGGCATCACATTAGCTATCCTCCATTCATTTGGTACAGAAGTTGATTTAAATGATAGGTTACAAACTACAATTCGTAGTTCTGCAATTTCACATTTGAGTTCCTTCAGAACTCCTGAGTGAATACCATTGTTCCTGTTTATCAGTTTGTTCCAAAACCTCCTCTAATGACACCTCAATCTGTGACAGTTCCTCAGATTTGTCACCTAAAAAGAACGGCTCAGGTTTGGGAATTTCCCTCACATCCTTAGCCATGAAAACCAATGCAAAGAATTCATTTAGTTTCTCCACAATGGCCTTACCATCCGTGAGTGCTTCTTTAGCATCTCGATTGTCCAGTAGCCCCACTAGTTGTTTAGCAGGTGTCCTGCTTCTGATGTACTTTTAAAAAAAAATTGCGATTACTTTTTGAGTCTTTGGCTAGCTGTTCTTCAAATTCTTTTTCGGCCTTCCTAATTATATTTTTACACGTCATTTGCCAGAGTTTATGCTCCTTTCTATTTTCCTCACTAGGATTGAACTTCCACTTTTTAAAGGATGCCTTTTGCCTCTCACTGCTTCTTTTACTTTGTTGTTTAGCCACGATGGCACTTTTTTGGTTCTCTATGTTTTTTTAATTTGGGGTATACATTTAAGTTGAGCCTCCATTATGGTTTCTTTAAAAAGTTTCCATGCAACTTGCAGGAATTTCACTTTTGGCACTGTACCTTTTAATTTCTGTTTAACTAAATTCCTCATTTTTGTGTAGTCCCTCTTTCTGAAAGGCCCCTGCTCCTTCTTAGAAGCCTATGCCATTATTTTCTCTTTCATTGTAAAACAATAAGTGGTCATAGAAAAAGCTAGATTTCAATACTGAGAAGCATCATGTACCAAAACACTGTAAAATAATTAATCTTCTTCCTCAAAAAAGTGTTTTTAAAGACTATATAAAATAATTTGTTGAGCTATCTTGATGTATGAACAGTAACAGATTATACTGTAAACTATAAGGCCAGGATTTATTACCAAATTTTAATTCCCCAAGGCAAGTCTAGTAGAGGCTAAAAGAAGTGAAAGATAAGTTTCTGGAGGGAAGAAGTCTCTGAGTATATTGCTCTTGGAGGCAACAGCCATTATTATGTAATTCCCAGAGCAGCTTTGCCATCAACCTCACCCTTCCTGTCAGCTAGAGGTTAGATGCTGCAGTAGAAGCCTACATTAAATAACATTGGGGAAAAGGGAGGAAAAGAGAAAAATGAAGACTTGGAGAGAGTTCTATAAAATGAAGTTGTAAATCCATCTAATGTGGCCTCACTAGTCAGAAAGTCATCTTTGGGGAAAAGAGGCCACATGCCATTGCTAAATTTAATGGTTCCCTTCCTTATTTATCTGCAGCAAGAGAGGCAACAACATCAAAGCTCATAACTAATACTCTCTCTTTTCCCTTCACACACAACATGCACTTGCACTCTTATTTATTGGAGTTGCACTCCTTTCCCAGTAGGAGAAAGCCAGCATTTCAGTACCTTTTGTAGGGACTGTTAAGGCAGCAATTTTTTTTTCTCTGAACCAAAAAACAGTTTGGACATTGAGCTGGAAATAAATGCCACAATCAAGTATCATAGTTACATAATGTCCCATCATCCATGGGGTTCAAGATTAGGCTAAGGGCAAGCTACCATAGTTGCCATTGTAGAGCCAACATTACCCACAGACACCAAAGTTATGTTCTGCTCAAAGAACAGATTGTTTAAAATGACAACCATTGTAAATATTCTGCCCATTTAGTGACAAGGGTCATATGTCTAATGATCTGGAGTACAAAAATAATTTAGTAATTAATATATACAACAACAAAAAATTCAAAGTGATATGGAGTCTTAAGGGGAGCCAATGTAAAGATTTTAAATCAGTAGTGGTGTTGAAACAATTGTATAAAAATGTGTGCTGAGCATTCTGCAATAGCTGTGTTCTAGAGACAAGTGCTTTAGGGATGGGGGGGCAGAAGGAGGTATGTATGGTTATGTCATATCCCCTGCTTATTACTTCTTTAGATGAGAAGGGGGGTGGAACAGTTGAGGCTACTGGGCAACTGTTGGTATTTTGTTTCCAATCTGAGCACTACTAGAGATAACACAGTCTGTTACTGTAAAAGAAAAAGATACACATCCCTAGTCTGTTCTGATGGCATAATACACGAGCATATAATACTTGAATCTTGGATCTGGGAGCCCTTGGAACTATTGTAAAACAGTATCATTCAGCACTGTTTAAAATGAACTAAAATAATTTCTATGATGTTTTATGAAATTACTTGGTATCCATTATATGGAGTCCTCTTCATTAAAGAAGAAGTTGACAGCTGACATAATTCAATGACAAAAATAAAAATCTGAGTGCCTGCCACATAATGATGAAATATATGTCTGTGTAATACCTAGTTGCAATGTGATTCTTGAGGAATTTGAGTAAAGTTCTTTGTGCTTAGTACAATGCTTAGTAAAATAATAACAACAAATACACTATAGCAAAGAGAAGTTGGCTTTCATGGAAAATGATCCAAAGAACCTGTCAACAGCCAATACGATATAAATTAGGCCTACTAGTTTCTGGTAAACTAATTATTGACTTCAAACATATAATCAATTAAAACTGCAATAGAATCTTTGTCACTTGCAGTCAGATATCATTATATACTTGTATCAAATCTTATTTGCTTTCTGGAAAGTAGAACATTAACTCAGTGTTTAGAGCTCACTCAGATGTACAGGGTAGAGTAACCAGTGAGAACTGAAGAGCTGAAGGATCTCAGAAGCAATACAGAAAATTCTACAAAAACAGTTACTTGGTGCTCAAAATGGAGAAAGCTTGTGCAGAAGCAGATTTTTTTTGCTTCGATTGCAAAGGGCTGAGCTATAGCCAAATTTTAGGCTTTTACATTTTTTTGGCTAAGTAAAATACTTATTTTCTCTGGCTGTATCTAGCACATTCTGAAAACTTTTAAGGAGTAAAACCTTGATAAGAAAGAAGCTCACTTGAGGGCAGGTCTACATTACTGCTTAAATCATTCTAACTTACGTCGCTCAGGGGTGTGAAAAAGTCACTCCCCTGAGTGACATAAATTACAATGACCAAAGCGCTGTCCACACCAGTGCTATGTCAGCAGGAGACACTCTCCTGATGCAGCTGTGCCGATGTGGCGCTTCTAGTGTAGACCTGAGAGGGATATGAGTTAACTGATCCTCTCCACCAGCCCATAACATTTTAAGCATACTAAGATTCACTGCTATAGAATGTTCTGTAGGTTGATTGGAATACTTCATTTAAGCAAGACAAATCTGTAGTTGAACATAAACAATATTTCCCAAAGCATTAGATAGGAAGCATAAATGCAGGACCAGGCAGACATAAGATATATCCTCAGCTGATGACAAAAGTTTATTTGGTAAAGCTATTAAAGCCTGTTTAAAAATTCGATGGAACTGCACAAATTCACCATTTTCTGAATTGTTGCCAATGCTGATAAACACCCTCTGCAGCCAGGTGGGAATCATATCAAAAGCACATTGCATATCTAAGCCCTGGGAATTGGAATTAAGCCCTGGATAACAACTACTGGATCATTCAGATGTATGATAGAGAGAGTTTTATGTCTCTTAGGGCACGTAGATGAAGGAAGATACGTGGGAAAGTTGCCAGAGGATTGTGTTGACTCTCAGGAGCACATAGAGATTTATAAATGCATAAGACTTGGGAGGGGGGTATCAAGTTCTTACCTTGTGTAACTTCATTGACTCAGTTGAACTGCTCAAGGGATGACTTGGCCCAGGATCTCTATCCTGGTCAGCTTAAGTCAGACAGACAAGTATGATATGTGGGGAAAACAGCAATTCAAAAATAGCAAGGGAATAAAATTGGCATGGAAATCAATGCAAAAGAAGAGATTAAGGAAAGATATGGAAGAGGAAGGATTTTAGCTGCCAGGAAAAGGGAGACTGTTCCAAGTGTGGGGGCAGCTTGAAACGAGATGCACAGCCAAGTGTGGGAAGGGAAAAGGGGAGCAGTTACGGGAGAGGATTTGGGAGGACTATATGGAGTGAGAGGGAAAGAAGGGTGAAATTAGAGACAAAATGTAGACAGATGTGAAACTGTAAAGAGACTGGAAGTTGGGATTAGAAGCTTGAACCTGATGCAGTACAACAGAAAGTTAACAAAAGGATTACAAGGATGGGGAGATGTAGTTGGAATGTCAGAGGAGCAAGATGAATTTTATTATAGACATTTCAGGTATATTAGAAAGTGGCGAGTATAAAGAGGTTATATTTTAAGAAAAGTTATTATCTAGACACTGTCCAGATATTTAGGAGTAGGGAGTAGAGGAAAGGATGATAAATTGTGGTTTTTAGAGGGAGATCTGGAGGTGTTGCACATGAGTCTGAGATTTGAACCTGGATTCCCAGGGAGGTGGTGGAGGTAGAACAGTCAGCAATGATAATGAAGGGTGGGAGTCTAAAGATTTTGGGAGAAAAGTTCAGTTCTAGACACGATGAATCAAATACTGAAGCAAATGTATGTAGCTATAAGGAGCAAGTTACCGCTAGGTGGCCAGATGAACTCTCTGCACCTGGCCAACAGGGGCTGTTTGAGTGTTGGGATAGAGGGGTGGGGTCAGACTAACCTGCATCTGTTCTGTGGGTGGAGAACTGATGTATATGAGTTTTTGACACTGATCCTTGGCCAGGGCTAGGTGACTCCCGTCTTAGATGTTTAATAGTTATAAAAGCCCTAAAACTATAAGAATTCTTGTAAGGATCCACAAGACTAGAATCCAGGTATGGGGCAGCTGACATTCTCACATCATCACTGGGAGACAATGTAGAGCCACATCCAAAGAGCACTGTGGAGATTGGACACTGTAGGAAGTACCGCCCAAAAGGTCCAGAGTGACAGCACCTTGTGGCCTTCTGATTGGCCCATGGTCACTATTTAACCATGGAGAGTGCTCCAGGAAGTTGTCTGGGGCAGCTGTGCAGGGTTCTGTGACTCCAGACTTCACATCACTTGCTGATTTCTAATTTCTGACCCCAGCCTGATGCTGACCCTGACTCTTGTCTCATGATTCCAGCCTGGTAGCCATCTCTGACCCTGGCCTAACTCTGACCTTGACTCTTGCCTTTTGATCCTGGCTTTAAGCCATTACTCTGATCCCTGCTCCCTGACTGCTGACTTGTGACTAACGGTAGCCCAGCTGTGGCTGCTAGATCAGACCACCTAGGCCTGTGTGGCTGCATCAGGGGAAGGACAGAATAGGTTCCTTAATTATTTGGAGGGAGAGGATGTGGGGTCAGAGAGAAGATCCCTTTTTATCTCTCTGTTCCTAATTGCCAAGTGGAGATTTTTGGCACAATAACCCCAATCATTGAGCTTTCATCTGGGAGATTCCCCCTGATGCAATGTTGCCCCTTTAAGAAGGAACCATCTCCCCACTTATGGAGTGTCAGGGTGCTTCACTGCATCCTTCCCAATGCCCCGACTGCTAACTGTGGACCAGCCTGACTGTAGATGGCAGTTGGGCAGGCAGAGGAAGAATCAGTTGATTATGTAGGTGCAACATGACTCTTTGGGGGATCAGCATTGACTTCTGTGATAGCAGAGCTGAGGGTATGTAGGCTGCACAGTATTGAAGCAGCTGGGACAGTTACAGGATATCCAGGAGGAAAAAGTAATTATGAAACTTATTGGTTCTCAGAGTTAATGTTTATCACATGCCAGTCATTTTGCTTCTAAAGTGCATAATAAAGTTATAGACATTAAAGAGCAAAACTATTACAAATGACTGGCTTAAATGGAGGGTCTGTAAACCTCTGCTTTGTTTGGAGACTTACAGCTGAAAGCTTTACAAATCTGATCATGTGTCCATTCTGTGGGTCTTTTTTTTGACCTAAAAGGACACATCTTGGAGATTCGGTGCTTATGAGGGTTGAGTACAGAGGGATGTCGAAAGTTAGACTCAAAAGCATTTTCAATAGCTCCAAAATAAAGATCAGAAACAACACATGCATGTATCTTCACTACATGGCTAAGGGAGGGTTACAAATTGTGAATATACAACTTGTATAAAATCAGCTGTATTGACTTATACAGGGCTTCTAATCATTTAACACTTAAGGGGGGAAATACACTACTATTTTTAAAAATACTAAATGATTTGCACCAATAGCTACTGTTATGTTATATGGTAGTTAAGAGGCCAGTAGAAAGAGTTGCATTTTTATGACTTGTTCCCAGCAAAAGAAAAATAAGAGTACCCACTCTGCTGAAATTACTGATTAATACTATATGTGCTCCAAGCCTTCAGACTGCATTTAGCTATTTTTGACAATACAAAGGGATACTGCATACAAAGCTAAAGTGAGTGGAGTAATAGCAGATATACAGCATGTCATTTCCATTGGGTCTCAGGTGTTGAGGGGGGCAGGAGGAGGGACTTTGTTATATATTGTTTCATTTATAGTCCAAAATTGATTTTAGGTTTTTGGGAATTTGAAGGGAAGGGGCACTGGGGACTGAAGGTTGGGGAGACAAGGGAATTCTTGGATTAGAAGGGGGATTTGGTGGAGGGGAGGGAGGTAGAAAGGGAAAAGGAAGGTGACCCACATAATGGACGGAGAGAGGTTGGAGAGCTGAAGGGCTGCAGTGAAAGGAGGGGACAAGAAGGAGGAGAACCAACTAACAGTGGAAATACAAGCAAGTGATAACAGTGGATTTGCACTAGGAGTTTTGCCTGGATTGGAAGTGCAGGATTGGACCCTAAATCTGTAATCAGTTTTTAAATACAAACTGCAGTTTATGTAAATAGTGTTAAATCCATCAAAACTAGAAATGTTCCTTGAACTTATATGTGCACTATCTTACTTGCAGAAACATGATGGACACTTCACAGTCATCCAGCTGGTTGGCATGCTTCGTGGAATTGCATCTGGCATGAAGTATCTCTCAGATATGGGCTATGTACATCGTGATCTGGCAGCCCGTAATATTTTAGTCAACAGTAACCTCATGTGTAAAGTCTCTGATTTTGGTCTGTCACGAGTGTTAGAGGATGACCCTGAAGCTGCTTACACAACAAGTGTGAGTGTCTCTTATCTAATTTGAACAGTTTATTAAATTGTGTCAACTGCATTTGTTTTATTCCTATTTCAAACTCATTTGTGCCTCAGACATAGTAGTTTGGATTGACTGTTTTGTTTCATTATTAGTGTGTGGGGTTTGGATAACTGGGCTGGTTTTTTTAAAATGTAATCTTCACTGAAGTTTTTAAGTAATGCCTAAGCCAGCCATTTTCTTATCAACCAGCGTTTTACTCCTCTCAGTAAATGCCAGCAACATTTCCACTCCGTTTTTCCCCACAGTAGCAGAGTGGTCTATCCAGTCAGCAGGCCTAGTGGTCAGGGCCTGCTGCTTTAGTCTCTCTCTCAGTTCAGTGAGAGAGGTGAGGGGGCCCACTGAACAGGAGTCAGCTGGGTCAGCTTTCTTGTCAGTAGCACCCTAGTCCTGCCTGTTCCAGGACTAGGCATACGGGAATCTGGAGGTGGTAGGGTAACCCAGGTCCTCCCATTCCACCAGGTCCCAGGCTAGGGCCCTGAAAGTGTGACAGCACCGCCTGGCCTACACTTGGGTCACCTCCCATTCACCTTCCCCAGCCACTTCCTACCCCACCCAATGTCTCAGTCTGGGGCACAGCTGCTGTTTGATAATAGTCCTTGTTCCAAACCCCCAAAGTCTCAGGCCTGATGCAGGCAACCCTCTGGTGCCCTGCACACAGTTCTCCCTATATCTGGAGTGGTCCCTACAGGGGGGTGTGGTGAACCTCACAGCAGAGCCATCTCGATAAGCACTCCTTCACTTCCTGAAAATGGTTTCTCTCTTTCCCCACTAGCTGGGCTGTTGGAGCTCTTTTTATACTGCTCCTTTCCCCAGGAACATGCTTGGCAGTGCCAGAGGAGCGGAGCTTTCCTGGCCCAGTCCTGTTCCAGCTTTTCTCTTGTCCTGGCATTAGTTAGGGGTTTATAAATTCCCATCATACCTACCCACAACCCTGGCGTAAATTTGCAAAGACATGCTTTTTTAAAAAGTGAACAAAAAATTCTCGCTGCTTCCTATGAACCACATGAAACATTTGGTCATTGTTTTCCAGGTAGAATGCATTTTAACATAATTGGATCACATGCAAGTCTTTATACTGTGTTTGTGATCACCTTTATTAAGTACTCAGACATTTAGCAATTTTATATGGACTAGCTTGTTTTTGAACTATCCGGTAGTATAGCAATATGTTGATTTATTCAGTCCCCTTAAAGCTCTGAACAAGCTTGCTAGTTTATCATTTTTCTTCACAGATTATTCCCTCAGTATCAAATTAATAAAAATGCTGCCTTTTTTAGCATAAAAAATGTTAATTTCTTGTGGTCTTCTTAAAATTAGAGACATGGGATAACTTATATGTGAATCACAGTTTAGCTTTGTGAATCACAGTTTAGCTTTTTTAACATATTTTTTCAGCTGTTAACTTTGTTTTGTTCATTGGAAAGTTTGCCAGTATCTTCTTAGTGGCATTTTTATACATTTCTGTGTTGAAGGCATGCAGTGTTGAGGAAGATTAAGTTGATCTTGTACATTTTTTTGACGGATATTGGCATCCAGTGATCCACAGACATTATCTAAAATCTTCTGAAAAGTATCTTACCAGAGACTTGACCTCATAGGTACTCAGGAGTCTGGAACTCCCTTCAGTGGGAATACCATGAGTGGAAGAGCTGAAGGATCAACCTTCCCCTATTTATACTTCAGATATCTAATTATGTTGCTTACGTTTACTGTCTGAAAAAGAACTGACCTTGTTTTCAAGGTTTAAGCCTCCTCATATTAATACTGAAGTGCATTATGCTATAAAAGTAAGCGTGTTGGCTATAATGAAGAATACTTGTTTTTAAATTCTTGAACCTGGAGAACACTGTTCAAACTTGACTTACAACACATAAGATATACAGGATGCAATATGAGGGGAATAAGAAATTGAGTATGTTGGTGTGTTGACAGAATTTCCATACTGAACGACAGTCTTTTTGGTAAAATAAAATTTTAACTCCCTTTTTGTAATGATTACTAACATTAATGACAGGTTTCAGAGTAGCAGTCGTGTTAGTCTGTATCCACAAAAAGAATAGGAATATTTGTGGCACCTTAGAGACTAACAAATTTATTAGGGCATAAGCTTTTGTGCGCTACAGCTCACTTCATCAGATGCATAGAGTGGAACATATAGTAAGATATATATATATAGATATAGATATACACACAGATACAGATAAGTTGGAAGTTACCATACAAACTGTGAGAGGCTAATTAGTTAAGATGAGCTATTATCAGCAAGAGAAAAAAACTTTTGTAGTGATAATAA
Source organism: Dermochelys coriacea (assembly GCF_009764565.3). Classification (NCBI taxonomy): domain Eukaryota; kingdom Metazoa; phylum Chordata; order Testudines; family Dermochelyidae; genus Dermochelys; species Dermochelys coriacea. Next base: position 187,906,511 of record NC_050068.2, on the reverse strand, counting down.
TTTTTTATCCTGCTGATAATAGCTCATCTTAACTAATTAGCCTCTCACAGTTTGTATGGTAACTTCCAACTTATATGTATGTGTGTGTGTGTGTGGGTATATATATATATATATATATATATATATATATATATATATATATATATATATTACTATATGTTCCATTTTGTGCATCCGATGAAGTGGGCTGTAGCCCACGAAAGCTTATGCTCAAATAAATTGGTTAGTCTCTAAGGTGCCACAAGTACTCCTCGTTCTTTTTACTAACATTAAGAATCTTAACTAAATATATGCTCATTTCAAATAATGTTAATCTGCACCATAGAAACTAAATTGATTACACAGATACACAGCATATTCTAATTAATAGAGTATCCTTCCAGAATGCCCATAGACTTATGGGTTCCCATCATAAGAATCAGAGACAAAATGGCTACTTGACCTATTCCTTAACGTGCTTTCAGTTTAAGAGGTGGTTTGCAGCCACAGTATGGAACTGATCTAGTGTAATTCTATTGGAGTGACTATTCTGTTCATCCTGCTGAATTCACTGCAGCTACCATAATATGCCTAGGGTTTTGCAAAACAACAGGTCTGTATGTCTGTTTGGTGTTAAACCAAAGAATGGTTATTTGAAATTCTACACGCTGACAGTCTTTCAAAATGTTGCTGGCATTTACTGAAAACGTTTCAGCACATTGAAAAAAATTAAAAGAAAGTCAGATATATCTAGTCTCAACGTTTTTGTAATACACCGCTTCCGGCATGAATATTCTATACACAAAAGACTCATGAAACTTTGTAATTTATTCCATTGTAAATGTGCTTCCCTTGTTTATTTCTTAAACCCTCCCACTGAATATAGTGATGGCTGGAGGAATAGATGCAGGATTACTTACTGCTTTTATTCTTAAGGCAAGTTACAGTTGGTCAAAACCACTGGGAAATGGTAGACCATTTAACCAAAAATAGGAATTTTCCCCTATTCAATGTAAAAAAATCATAGAACCTTAGAAAGTTTTCATGGGATTTATCTATTCAATAGACTTTAACAGATACAACTATTGAGCAATTGTTCCATATGTTTCATAGAGCTTAGATTTTATTATGTGCCTGCCTTTTTGGTTGTAGTATTGTGATTTTGCAATAATTGTAAAATCATGACCTGCTTTAGACTATAGCACATATGTCAGATATGTTTATGTCTGTTTGGTCAATCATTCACACTGGTAGAAAGTTGAACAATGATAGCCTTTATCCACAAAGGCAGCTATCCTGTACTTAATAGTGCTAAAGCACAGCATAATACACAAAGCCTTTTTCTTGAAAACTCTCCACAAACAGCATTATAAATGGACTTGACATGCCTTCTGCATCACTCTTTCCTGCAATTGAACTCTTTGAGACTAGAACTGCAGAGAAGCAGAGAGCGCTTCATGTCAGACTTCATTAATTGAGGATACCTGCAAAATGGCTTTGTGAACCTCTAAATATAAAAGTTGGGTTCACAAAACTAGTTTGGATTCATGAACTATTTTACCTATAATTTAAACTCATGGGGTTTCCTTCCTCTTTCCCTCCCCTTGGAGATTTTCCTGCCCTTCTTTGTTATTTCGTAATTGGATCACTGGTTGCTTGGTTTTACTACCTAGAGTCATGGCTGTAGCCTTAAAGAACAGAAAGGTTAATGGGACACATGATCACACAGTAAGGAATGGTATGTATATCCTAAGAGTCAAATCAGAAGCTAATCTCCGTGATCCTAATTCTCCTTCTTCCCAGGAGACACAAGGTAGAAGAACATATATTCGTTACTGGGAATAATGGTTTCAGCCATAGATTGATGATAAAAAAAAATGGCAATATGCCACTAGAGCATGTGACTGTAGCCCGGGAAGCCTCGAGCTCCCTCTCTATTGTCAGTACAGTTGAATTGTGGCATTCACCTGACAACTATAGCAGATTTTACCTTCACAATGTGTGCTCCTCAGCCACACAAGCTGCTATCCATTTCCTAAAGGCTTTGACTCCAGATGGAACAGAGAATGGTATCAGCATCCTGGAGCTTTGATTAGTGAGGCTGGCCCTGAGAGCCCTTCAAAGAGTCTTCTGGAAATAAAACATTTTTTCTCTGACCAGACAACTTAACTATGATGTCATATGTAAATCAGCAGGGGCCACAATACGACTATTATACACCAAGATCTTATACAGCTATTCCACTTGGCAGTTATTTACATCCGATCCATCAGAACACTGCACATAATAAAGGTGATATGCACAAAATCTGATGAGTTAATTAGGACTCTCTTGAAGTTGTCGGTCCTTAAGTAGGCCTGAAAGTTAACTCAAGGGAAGATCCCAAAATGGACCCTCTCACATCTGTGTCCAAACATCTTACAGAATACATTTTCTCTGATCCCCCTTTCTGCCTTGGATAATGAAGAAGATAAAACCAGGACACAAAGTCACCTTATAGCACCTTACTGGCCAAGACATAATTGGTTTTCTGACCTAGTTAAGATGTCAGGAGGAAACTATTTTTTTCCCAAATGGCCAGGACCTCATTCACTCAGGAGATGATACCTCGCAAAAATTTGACAAACCTGATCTTAGCAGTGTGGTTCTTGAGTAAAAAGTTATAAGCCAATTATGTTACTCACCAAAAGTCATAAATATCCTCATGTAAGCCGGAAAATATCCACTAACAGAATCTACCGACACCTGGGGTAGCTTTTAGGCATGTTGCTAAGAGAAAGCAAAGAGATCAGTTTCTTCCAGTTGCAAAAAATATGGAACTTCCTTAGGCTGGTTTATTCATACTTGCAGTGTTTTGACCTTGAAGCTATGACCTTCAGCTCTCAACATATGTGTGGGAGAACTCATGGACAACTTCTCTACTCCAATCCACATGTTACTAGATCTATCAAAGCAGCATAAAATCTATTCAATTCCATATAATCTTTTTCCACATGCAGAGTAAACCTTGCACTTCAGGTGCTAATATACAGGCTTTGTGCTCCTGCGATATGGGTTGCTTTATTTCCTTTTTATAGAGATTCTAACAGCCAACTACCTATAGGGCATGCAGTACTCCACAGAAGAGCCTTGTGGCATATTCCACAATGATATTGTTCTGTGCACTTCTCCTTTATTTATCTCCAAGTACAACACACTCTTTCTGTGATCACAGGAAATAGTGCTTCTTCCTTTTTTACCCTAATCTCTGTGCCAAAAAGAAAAAAGTGACACAAGTTAGATATTTTCCTAGCAATCTGAGTCTACCTAGAAAGAATCAAGCCAATCTGAAGCCATAAGACCCCTTTTTTTTGTAGATTCTCATCCATGGTGCAGGAGACAATGGTGCCAAGCTCTTGGCAGTTGGAGAAGATACTGTACGAGAGCAGAATTCAAATAAAAGAATATGAAATTGTCATGTACTACGGCTAGAACGGGCTGCATACACTAAATAAATATGAAAACCAGCAGCTTGGTTAAACATACACCCTTTGACCATGTATTACAAATGGGACTTGCGCTCCTCAACAGACACAGCCTTTAGCTAGAGAGTATTGCAATCCATTGGGGAATCCTAGATTGCTCTTCTGTTGTTGTCCAATATATATTTTTATTTTCACACACTAGTCTATGTTCTGGATTCTCACTGCTATCACATACTTCTGGTGTGGTTTAGCAAATATCTCTTTACTTTCCCTTGTAAAGATTTATTTTCTTCTGTGTTTAATTTCTCGTAAAACATATGTCCGACAATCCATCCCACGCTTGTCTCAATCTTCCTAATACAGGAAGTTTCTGAAGGAGGTTACCTCTTGGACTGCACTCATCACATTTTTTTTAAAAAGTTGCCAGATTTTGCTATTCTTTTTCTGTTGGCACACACCACCAATTTTTTGCTAGTGTCAGGAGTTATTCCTATTACTATTTTCAGTAGCTTTGGGAAAAATCATTCCAGAGAAATTTGTATGCCATGGGACACCATAGAATCTGCCAGTGTATTGCCTCCCATCTGTGTGGACAAAGAGCCAGGCCTCAGGTGGAAAGCAGGCCAGCATTTGCAGAGAGATGAAATTGATAGGCAAACCAACATTTTTGCCTTCTCTGGTGTATTTAATGACTGGATCAGGCCTGTTTGGTTGGATCATTACTGATCCACAAACAGACTATTGCCAAGAAAATTATCCATCTCTTTTGGACTGTTGAGCTAAGGACAGTGGGCCCTCTGGCACATGAAAGCAGGCAGCTGTAACTGAAGGAAAGCTGATGCATCTAATGACTGACGTAAAGACAGATATTATGGAGAATTGTAGAGTTCCCTGGTTCTAAAATTTAATCTGAAGAAGCTTTATTTATTTACTAGAGTCTCTATGCGTGACTGCTAGTAGAGTGGTACAAAATACTAGTTTTGGTTTTATTTTGTTTTTTGTACGTCTGGTAGTGGAGTGGAGTTTAGGAACTGGAAAAAATGACAGATGAACTTGTGAGAGGAAAAGTCCAGAGAAGAAATTACTAAGAAAAGTTGCTGCACTCCAAGCTCAAACTGAAACACTAGTTAAGAGACAATATACAACTAAGAAAGATGGAGTAGCTGGAGAATGCCAATAAGTACTGTAGTTTAGGATTAGTAAATTTCCCAAAGGCTTTAGACTGTGAGACTACTGTAAGAGCTCTTGAATAGTTTGAACAGTACAGGAAAAGACAAAAATCTCAGAAGATGGCTTTCTGACTTTTGTGACGTCCTTTTTTCCTCCAACCTACTGACAGAACTGAGGGTAAATGTGTTTTTGATATTAGGGTTAGCGGGTGGGGAGAATAAGAGATTTGTCTCTACTTGATGTAATGGAAGGCAAGACCTACAGCAAGATTCAATTTTAGAACAGAAAGTGGGAATTAAGACCAAGTAACACCCCATCTGCAATATTTGTGTCTCAAATTGATCAGTAACTGATAAGGCAACTTCTGAGAGAACTAAATGGTATGCCTTTTTCCAGGGAGACAAAATTTTACCTTTTACTAGAGGTTGCCAAGACAACACCAGATCATAAAAAAAGACATTTCTAGCATATAAATAGGAACGTTAATCAATACAGAGGGAGTTTAGGCTTGGTAACTCTGTTTTCAGATAGCCCTATGTTGTAGCCCATGAACCAATTTTCTTTAAAATACAGTAAAAGTTTATATGCAATTATGAAGGAACTCTAAGCCCCAGAGAAACATGTACATGTGGGAAATGTGTATATGTAGTTAGAATAGAATTTGTAGCGCCACTGCATTGAGACTAAGTTGGTGATTCTGTTAATGGTGAAGCCTTAATAGGTCTGCCTTAAATCTGATTTAGTGAGATAAAAAGCTGCTTCAAACTGAATTATATGGTATATAAAGAAATGAATTCAAGATTACTCCTGCCTATCTGTTATATTGCTGAATTCAGTCCTGAATATATTTTGTTTTTTCCCCAATTTTATGTAGGAATAGGATTATTACTTTGTCCTCACTATATAATTTGGTGGACTTTATGGGCCTGATCCTGCTTAAATCAGCCTAAAATGCTAAAGTTGAATAAAGCAGCCTTAGCAGAGACACTTCAGGGTTATTAGATTCAACCTAGGAACAAAACAGATTGATGCCAGCAATCTAGTTAAATAGTAACCCAGGGAAAAACTTAAGTGAGATCAGAATTGGGCCTCAAATTTATACACTGAAATTAGGTGAATTATGTATTATACAGACAGCTGCAGCAGCACAGGAGCTAGCAAACAGAGCTGTAAACAGGGGAGTTTGAGTGGGAGTTCTGTTGGAGAAGGTATTTATACTTGGTTTTGTATTTTTAGTGTGTGTGTGTGTGTGTGGAGGCTTGTAGGGCTTTGTGCTGGGAGAGCAGCTGAGCCCTGATTAGGGGGTGGGGCTTCTAACTAGAGGTCCTATAAAGGTAGCCAGCCAGCCAGTCAGGCAGTGGCAAAGACAACTGCAGTGGCACAGGAGCTAGCAAACAGAGCCGTAAACAGGGGAGTTTGAGTGGGAGTTTATAAGGGCAGTTTGTATTGTGGTGCTTGTTTAGGGTTTGCTTTTGCTGGGGGGGAGGGGTCTTTTTGGTGTGGCTTGTGTTCCCAGATTAACAGGACTTGGGTGGGAAGGCGATGACAGATACGGAGGCAGCTGTGGGAGTGACTCCTGTAGTGGAAGACACATTGAGGATGTCTGGATGTGGAAGCTGTGGTATGTACATGATCCTGGAGGGGGGACCCGGTAAGAGTTTTTTCTGCATGAAATGCTGTCTGATAGAGCTGATGGAGGAAAAGATCCAAGGTTTGGAGATGCAGGTGGAAAGTCTTGTTGAGTTTAGGAAGGGGTTTGAGCAGATGATGGAGTAAAGACATGAGGTATCCGAAGGGAAAAGCTCAGACTCACAGATGGAAGCAGGGCTGGGGAATTTTGAGGGGAGACTGGGTGAGGAAAGTGGTCAGTGGAAGCATGTGACTAAAAGAACCAGGCAGAGGAAAAGACGGGCTAGTGAAGGAGAAATAGAGCTTAGGAACAGGTTTGCAGAGTTGGAAAATGAAGAAGGGGCTCAGCAGGTACTTGTTGAAGGTGGAAAGGTAAGGAAGAAGAGAAGAGAGGGTAGTCCTATAGGAAAAGCGGAAGAGTCAAGGGAGACTACACCAAATATGAGCCCCAGGAGGTTACAGGATGGGTTGAAGAGGATTATAAGGGAAAATAGGAATGGAAAGAACTTGCAGCCAGAGGGAACAGGGGAGAGACTGGAGAATAGCACTGTCACCAGTAAAAGGCAGGTCTATGTGATCGGGGACACTTTATTGAGAAGAATAGACAGGCCTGTAACTAGAGCTGATCCAGAGAATAGAAAGTGTGCTGTCTTCCGGGTGCTTAGACAGGCCTGTAACTAGAGCTGATCCAGAGAATAGAAAGTGTGCTGTCTTCCGGGTGCTAAGACAGGCCTGTAACTAGAGCTGATCCAGAGAATAGAATAGTGTGCTGTCTTCTGGGTGCTAAGATACGGGATGTAGACCTGAGGTTGAAAAGGATCCTAAAGGGAGCGGGAAAGAATCCCCTAATTATCCTTCATGTGGGAACAAATGATACGGTAGATTCTCGCTGGAAAATATTAAGGGAGACTATGCTAGGCTGGGGAAGACGCTTAAGGAAATTGAGGCTCAGGTGGTCTTTAGTGGGATCCTTCCTGTTCCTAGAGAAGGGCAACAAAGGTGTGACAAGATTATGACTGTCAACAGATGGCTTAGGCAGTGGTGCTATAAGGAGGGCTTTGGGATGTATGGCCACTGGGAGGCATTCACAGACAGAGGACAGTTCTCTCGGGATGGACTTCATCTGAGTAGGGAAGGAAATAGACTTCTAGGATCGAGGCTGGCACAACTGATAAAGAGAGCTTTAAACTAGGAATTAGGGGGGGATGGTTGGGAGATGTCCAGGTAATCTCCACGCCAGATTTTAGCATTGAGAGGGAAGAAGACGAAGTAAGAAAAGATCCAGCCGTGGGTAAAAGAATGTATATAAGGAGCAAGGGCGGTGTGGATACTAGTCTAATAGGTTATACTGGCTGTAGAATGACTGTGCCTAATAGGGTACAAAATGTGAGCGAGGCCAAACAGCAAAAATTAAGATGTTTGTACACCAATGCGAGGAGCCTAGGTAACAAAATGGAGGAACTAGAGCTACTGGTGCAGGAAGTGAAACCAGATATTATAGGGATAACAGAAACAGGGTGGAATAGTAGTCATGACTGGACTACAGGTATTGAAAGGTATGTGCTCTTTAGGAAAGACAGAAACAAAGGTAAAGGTGGTGGAGTAGCATTGTATATCAATGATGAGGTAGAATGTAAAGAAATAAGAAGGGATGCAATGGATAAGACAGTCTGTCTGGGCAAAAATTACATTGGGGAAGATAACTAGTAAGGCCTCTCCTACGATAATTCTTGGGGTGTGCTATAGACCTCCGGGATCTAATTTGGATATGGATAGAGCCCTTTTTAATGTTTTTAATAAAGTAAATACTAATGGAAACTGCGTGATCATGGGAGACTTTAACTTCCCAGATATAGACTGGAGGACCAGTGCTAGTAATAATAATAGGGCTCAGATTTTCCTAGATGCGATAGCTGATGGATTCCTTCATCAAATAGTTACTGAACCGACTAGAGGGGATGCCATTTTAGATTTAATTTTGGTGAGTAGCGAGGACCTCATAGAAGAAATGGTTGTAGGGGACAATCTTGGTTCAAGTGATCTGCAACTAGAGTTTTTGATTTCAAAAGGGCTGACTTTCAAAAATTAAGGAAATTAGTTAGGGAAGTGGATTGGACTGAAGAACTTGTGGATCTAAAGGTAGAGGAGGCCTGGGATTACTTTAAATCAAAACTGCAGAAGCTATCGGAAGCCTGTATCCCAAGAAAGGGGAAAAATTCATAGGAAGGAGTTGTAGACCAAGCTGGATGAGCAAGCATCTTAGAGAGGTGATTAAGAAGAAGCAGAAAGCATACAGGGAGTGGAAGATGGGAGGGATCAGCAAGGAAAGCTACCTAATTGAGGTCAGAACATGTAGGGATAAAGTGAGACAGGCTAAAAGTCGAGTAGAGTTGGACCTTGCAAAGGGAATTAAAACCAATAGTAAAAGGTTCTATAGCCATATAAATAAGAAGAAAACTAAGAAGGAAGAAGTGGGGCCGCTAAACACTGAGGATGGAGTGGAGGTTAAAGATAATCTAGGCATGGCCCAATATCTAAACAAATACTTTGCCTCAGTCTTTAATAAGGCTAAAGAGGATCTTAGGGATAATGGTAGCATGACAAATGGGAATGAAGATATGGAGGTAGATATTACCATATCTGAGGTAGAAGCGAAACTGAAACAGCTTAATGGGACTAAATCGGGGGGCCCAGATAATCTTCATCCAAGAATATTAAAGGAATTGGCACCTGAATTGCAAGCCCATTAGCAAGAATTTTTAATGAATCTGTAAACTCAGGAGTAGTACCGAATAATTGGAGAATTGCTAATATAGTTCCTATTTTTAAGAAAGGAAAAAAAAGTGATCCAGGTAACTACAGGCCAGTTAGTTTAACATCTGTAGTATGCAAGATCCTGGAAAAAATTTTGAAGGAGAAATTAGTTAAGGACATTGAAGTCAATGGTAAATGGGACAAAATACAACATGGTTTTACAAAAGGTAGATCATGCCAAACCAACCTAATCTCCTTTTTTGAACAAGTAACAGATTTTTTTTAGATAAAGGAAATGCAGTGGATCTAATTTACCTCGATTTAGTAAGGCATTTGATACTGTGCCACATGGGGAATTATTAGTTAAATTGGAGAAGATGGGGATCAATATGAACATCAAAAGATGGATAAGGAATTGGTTAAAGGGGAGACTGCAACGGGTCCTACTGAAAGGAGAACTGTCAGGTTGGAGGGAGGTTACCAGTGGAGTTCCTCAGGGATCAGTTTTGGGACCAATCTTATTTAATCTTTTTATTACTGACCTCGGCACAAAAAGTGGGAGTGTGCTAATAAAGTTTGCAAATGATACAAAGCTGGGAGGTATTGCCAATTCAGAGAAGGATCGGGATATTATACAGGAGGATCTGGATGACCTTGTAAACTGGAGTAATAGTAATAGGATGAAATTTAATAGTGAGAAGTGTAAGGTTATGCATTTAGGGATTAATAACAAGAATTTTAGTTATAAGTTGGGGACGCATCAATTAGAAGTAACGGAAGAGGAGAAGGACCTTGGAGTATTGGTTGATCATAGGATGACTATGAGCTGCCAATGTGATATGGCTGTGAAAAAAGCTAATGCGGTTTTGGGATGCATCAGGAGAGGCATTTCCAGTAGGGATAAGGAGGTTTTAGTACCATTATACAAGGCACTGGTGAGACCTCACCTGGAATACTGTGTGCAGTTCTGGTCTCCCATGTTTAAAAAGGATGAATTCACAGTGGAGCAGGTACAGAGAAGGGCTACTAGGATGATCCGAGGAATGGAAAACTTGTCTTATGAAAGGAGACTTAAGGAGCTTGGCTTGTTTAGCCTAACTAAAAGAAGGTTGAGGGGAGATATGATTGCTCTCTATAAATATATCAGAGGGATAAACACAGGAGAGGGAGAGGAATTATTTCAGCTCAGCACCAATGTGGACACAAGAACAAATGGGTATAAACTGGCCACCAGGAAGTTTAGACTTGAAATTAGACGAAGGTTTTTTAACCATCAGAGGAGTGAAGTTTTGGAATAGCCTTCCAAGGGAAGCAGTGGGGGCAAAAGATCTATCTGGTTTTAAGATTCTACTCGATAAGTTTATGGAGGAGATGGTATGATGGGATAATGGGATTTTGGTAAGTAATTGATCTTTAAATATTCAGGGTAAATAGGACTAATCCCCTGAGATGGGATATTAGATGGATGGGATCTGAGTTACCCAGGAAAGAATTTTCTGTAGTATCTTGCTGGTGAATCTTGCCCATATGCTCAGGGTTTAGCTGATCGCCATATTTGGGGTCGGGAAGGAATTTTCCTCCAAGGCAGATTGGAGAGGCCCTGGAGGTTTTTCGCCTTCCTCTGTAGCATGGGGCATGGTTGACTTGAGGGAGGCTTCTCTGCTCCTTGAAGTCTTTAAACCATGATTTTAATAGCTCAGACATAGGTGAGGTTTTTTGTAGGAGTGGGTGGGTGAGATTCTGTGGCCTGCGCTGTGCAGGAGGTCGGACTAGATGATCAGAATGGTCCCTTCTGACCTTAGTATCTATGCATCTATCTATGTTGTTTTCATGAATCACACAATATCTATTTTCTTCTTATGGTACATGGATTATGCTCAGCCTAATGAGGAAAAAATGCATGATAGGTTGTTAAGAAGTATAAAAAAAGTTACCTAGTTAATTCATGCTGACAAGTGATACTTAACTTATGAACTTTCTAAGTGCTGGGACAAGCAGAATAGCTGGAAATTTTTCTTTAAGAATCAGCTTAACAAGAGAAAATAGAATGAAACAATTACTGGTAACTGTTCAGGAAAGACAGTGAGTAGGTGCCACAAGGGTTTGTGTTAACCAGTGTTTGTTTTCCCTTTCATTAACTGCATGAGGAAGGGTAGAGTTTCTCATCTAGCTAATTTTGCAAACACCATGAAAATAAAACCTTCTAGTATCACCAATATGAGAGGAATGTACAGAAAGTTACTAATTATGGTTTTGTATTTGGAACTCAGTTCACCTCTGAAGATATGGAAAGTATTCTAGAATCCCAATGAATACTGTTTTAGCTAGATTTTATATTTGATCTTGCTACCAATCAGCTAAAAAATGAATTCCTACCTGATGGGGCATCTCAGGGAAAAGCCTAGCTGAACTTGTGTATTCCAGCTAGTCTCTGCATTGCAGAGGTTTTGGGGTTGATGAACCCCCGACCTTTCACCATCTTCTTCTTGGCCCACTGAGCACTATGCAGCAGTGCAACTCCTTACCCTCCCTAGGAAGAGAATATTCTCAGTCATCTAGATGGAGGACTTGCACATATTCAGGTTGTCCCCCCTCACCGTTTTTGACAAGGGGTAGGTTCCTTACATTTCATGAAGCAGCACTGCTGACGTAGCTCCAAACAGAATGGTCAGCTTCAAGTAGCAATAGAGCTAATGAGGAGGAGCAGAAATAGCGTTCCGGGCTCCTCCTTCTCCCCATTCCCTACAAATTATTTGGGTGAAGTGCAAGTTTGAACACCCTGTTTCCATCTCTGTCTTTCCCATTGCTGGGGATGAGGTGCAGGATGTTTGGAGAGTTGCTCCAGGGCAGTATTTCCAAAATTGCAGGGACTAGATGGAAAGGGTGAGGGTCAGCAGACAGGCCTCAGGTTTTTTTTTTTGCAAAGTCCCCATTTTCATATTTTTAAAAATAAGCTTGTAGCTTTTATGGTTGTGAACAAAATCTCCAAAATGTGATCATACAATAAGTAATGCAACAAGGTCTGCATACGGGCTTGTCTACACAGGGCAGCAATGCGCCCTAAAGGGGGATGATTTCTAAAATGCACCAACATGTTGTGCAGTGGCTGAGCCAGATAAACCCTGCTGGTGCACACTAAAAGTTCCCTGGTGGGCATTAATAGAGTGCTGTGCAGCCATGTTATTGGGCTTTATAAATCCCACCCCTCTAGTGTGCATGGCCGCACCATGTAGAGAAGTCCTGCATTTGCAAAGAGCCTTAAACAATAGCAGAGAGGAGTGAACTGTTCTGTTTGTTTCAAATGGGTGCTGACTCTGATGCCAGTTGTACTTTAAAATGTCAGCAGTGTTAACTATTTCACTTCTGAGACCATGTGTGAAAGGAAAGGAGTTGCATTCCCAATGTGTGTGGGGGACATAGAAGATGTATAAATTAAGATAGGTCTTTTACAACACATGGTGGAATTGTGGTGGTGTTTGGGTGGTGGTGAAGTCTCATTTGCTTGAATTTCCAGCCCAACTGGTTCTGCAATCTGCTCTTGGAAAATTAATATAGAGCCCCTCCATGTCACCTCTTTCACCAAGCCACTGTCCTCTTGATTGGTCAGCCCAGTGCAGAGGTAAGTTATATGAGAGTCTAGAGCCAATGCTCACTCTGTGCAAGCATACATAACCTTGGGGCCCAAACAAGTGATGTGATTGCAGAAACAGTTGTGTTCCTCTCTACTTGTAACATTTAAAGGTGTCACTTTATCCAAAATTGATTAAATCACATCTTTCAAAGTAGAAAAAAAAATCTACTCACTGGGATGATGGTGGTTTTTTGTTTTGTTTTTTTGTTTCCTGATTTGCAACAGACCATGTGTCATTTATCAAAATGTAAATACAGTAGAACCTCAGTCACAAACACCTCGGGAATGGAGGTTATATACAACTCTGAAATGTTTGTAACTCTGAACAAAACGTTATGGCGGTTCTTTCAAAGTTACAACTGAGCATTGCCTTAATACAGCTTTGAAACTTTACTATGCAGCTGAAAAATGCTGCTTTTAACATCTTAATTTAAATGAAACAAGCACAGAAATCTTTTTTAAACTTTCTCTTTATTTTGTTAGTAGTTTATATTTAATATGGTATTGTACTGTATTAGCTTTCAGGGGGAGGGTCTCTGTTGCTTCCTGATTTTGCACTTCCAGTTCCAAATGAAGTGTGTGGGTAGTCAGTCAGTCCATACTCTGAGGTTCTACTGTATTTCAGTTGATCCCTGTTCTTGGATTCTTTTTTGAGATTTTTTTCCTGCTGAGCTTCTGGATTTATCTAAGGGTTTTTTGGTTGGTTGGTTGTTTTAGTTTGTTCCTGCTTTTGTATTTATTCCCTGCTAAAAAGGCATAACTAAACCCAGAAGCAGAGCAGGAAAAGAACTTGGGGAAGATCTGTTATAATTATATTCTTCCTAGGACAAGAATAAAAGTAGTGAGTGTGAATTACAGTCTCCTTCCCCATATCCTTGTGATTTGTTGTACCTTCGTGTGTTCCCTTCTTATGGTAGTTTGTTGCTTAAACTATGAAGAGACAAGTAAATACTCCACAGTAAATTTGCACTGACATTTGCATTTAGGGTCAACTTAATCCTGCATTATTAAAGATTGAATTTAGTCTCCAAATTTAATACAATAATTCTTCAGATGCCATTAAATTCCTTTTTTTCTTATCAAATATATATCTTTTTCAAGGAAACAGTTTTTCCATAATGATTTCAGAAATTTAGCACCAGTCTTTTTTTATATTTTACTCTTGAATTCTGAAGAGTTATTCCCTTAATTTATCATAATTAATTCAGTCTCCAGCAAGAAGAGTGGACAGAACTGTTCCAATCAATAAGCTATATAGTGTCTATGATGGCAAAGGGGCAGCTGCCTGTAGGAGAGCGGAAAGCTGTCTCTCTGCCAACTTGGATTTCAACTCACTTTCTCCTTGCCTCCTGCCAATTTCTCATGTGCAAATACTTTATCAACATACCTAGGTGAAGAGTTAAATTCTATTAACTATCTTGTTTGCTGAAGTTGGATTTCATGTTGTGTGTGAGTACAATTGTGAGGAACTGGATATGTGCATTGTGTGGGATTTTATAACAGAACTGAAAATGAGTTATGGAGTTCAGCAGTCAGTAATAGATATTATGGTATTTTGGAGGTAAGAGTGAGCTGAAATTGGTCTAGATGTTAATGTGGCTGTAGTGGTGACTTCCTTGATTTGTGGTAATTATGTTGATTATTTTCTCATGAGAGGATCCTGAACTAGATGGACCCTTGGGTCAAATCCACTATGGTAATTCCTGTGATTTAAAAAGCAAGGGTAATTAACTATTGGAACAATTTGCCAGGGACTGTAGTGGTCTCTGTCACTTGAAGTGCTTAAATCAAAATTCTGTGTCTTTCTAAAAGATATGTTCTCACTCAGCGAAAAGGGCTTGATGCAAAAATTACACAATGACATTCCGTGCTCTGTGCTATGCAAGAGGTCATAATAGATGATCATAAAATGATCCCTTCTGACCTTAAAATGCATGACTTATCAAAAGAAGTGTGTTTAATTTTGCCAAATGAATGTTAATGAAGGTGGTAACTAATGGTGAACACAGGAATTACAATTCAAATGGAAGCATAACATGGAATGCAAGCCAGGAAGAAGAATGTAAGAGTAATTTTGAGAAATGGGTTTGGAGCAGTGAAACCAGGCGGACAAGCATATAAATCTGCAGAAAGTACTGATGTTTTATGTTGTACTAGTGAGAGTCAATATAGAATATTGCATGTAACTGTAAACTCCATATTATGGAGAAAACGTGGCGGAAATCAAAAACTGCAGCAGAGCACAAATGGACAACCAAAATTATTTAGGATTTGGGTAGTTGAAACAGTTACAAAAAATTAGCCAAGCTAACTTTTATAGATAAAATAGCCTGTGCAGAGAATTTTCTGAGAATAAAGATTCAGAAGAGAAAGAACCATTGATAACAACAAACTGTTTAAATAGTAACTAACTCAATAACAAGAAGTCATGAAATGAAATTGAGGCGAGGAATCGCCTATAAAATATGCAGTTTGGATTTTCACTGTACTTGGTTATAATAAGAAACAAGAGGTAATAAAAGCAAATGGCAGACAGCAGGCCAGGAGGGAGTCTGGAATTTTTTTTAAAGATACAGATAAAATTAGATAGTGTCTTCAGCTATATTTTGGAAGTTAGGATGATGATGATGATGATGATGATATAGTTGAATTTATTTAGTTCAAATGCTGTGCATTGACATTACAGTATACTGGTATAATGATCCATCTCAAAGGAAATCTATCCTTCACTTATCTTCAGAGGCAAAAAAGGGGATTTTTCCACCACTACGCTGCTTAGTGGATATAGCACGATAGACCTTTGCAGAATAATTTGTCCAATCTAGAAAGCATTATTTTTAAATTCAGATACAGAACCATACTAAATAAGTTACCAATCCACAAAATCAAAGTTTTGTTATGCCCAACACTTCAGTTCTCCTTTTTGGCCTTGTCTACACTGGGAAGGGACAGAGCGCTAGACATAATTTAGCATACAGTGTAGACAAAGATTATGTTTAATAGTGTGTCGTGGTCATGGTTAATTCTAACCATGTACAGTATTTTGTTTTGTATCTATGTTTTAAAATATATGCCTTCTAGATTACAGTTAAATCAACTAATATGAAGTTATCAGTCATTCTGGCATCAACTCCTCTGCTCCTTAGCTTTTAGACAGAGGTGCTGATTTGTTTAACAGACTGGAAGTGTCCCCGTTTCTCTTATGTATGAGAGGGTGGGTGCACCCATTAGAGCCACAGAGAATTGGCACACTGTACTGCCTATGCTGAGGAGGAAACTCTGTGGACCAAGTCCCAAAGGCGTAGTTCCTTCTCCTATGTAATGGTGATGTGTGTAACTCAGTCACTTTATTTCTATGTAAGGATACATCAGGGAATGAGAAGACTGATGATGGGGAAGGTAAAAGGAGTACAACTATAAGGGAGAACATAGGAATGGAGAGAGACCATTATTTAGCAAGAGGAAAAAAGAGAGAAATCATGGGCAAGCTACGTATTTCTCAACCTACCATCTTTAAGATGTGGCTGCCTATGACAGTATGTTTACTTCATGTATCTAATAGCCTGCTATACAGTTCTATTTTTCTCTAAGTTGCTTTTATGAAAAATCTAACAAAATAAAAACTACGCTTCCCAGACAACATACAATTCAGAAGGCGTAATTTAAATAAATAACTGTCTTTATTATGTATTCAGAAATACAATTTCCTGTTTCTCCTGGTGACTTGATTCCCTAATTAAGTACTCTGGGATACATGGACAGGGTCACTTTCCTTGCAGGACTTTGGTAATACCTTCCACTGCATACAGGGAACTTTCAAAATATATTTTAGCTGCATCATATGTGGTATAAACTGCTTAGAGACATAATGGTTACTCATTAGATTTGTCAAAATATTGTCTGAGATAGTATTGTGTAATTAACTAGTACAACTTCTAGTAAGTCATTTTTAGAAGTGAACTTCCCTTGTGATCCATAACTGGAAATTTGTCCAGTGATATCATGACATCAAACTATTCATTTTTCATAGAATTTTTTCCTTAAGATCTTCTGATCATTTTTAAGATTGTCTTTTGGGAAAGGTACGGCACTCACTGAATTTGGGCCAAAACAAAAAGCCGTTGCTAGCATCTAAGTCAGAAGTGGGCAAACTACAGCCCAGGGGCCATATCCGGCCCGTGACCATCCTGCCCGGCCCTTGAGCCCCAGCACCTCCCCCGTTGTCCCTTGTCCCATGCTGCTGCACGTGGCTGCAAGCTCCTGTAGCTCTGAGCGGCATGGTAAGGGGGTGGCAGTGGCACACACGGGTTTGGTGGTGAAAGGGTTGGGTAGGGAGTCCCGGGCAGCAGTCAGGGGACAGGGAGCAGTTGGATGGGGCGGAGGTTCTGGGGTGGTCAGGGAACAGGAGGGGTTGGATAGGACGAGGGAGTCCTGGGGGGCAGTCAGGGGACAGGGAGCGGGGGGGGTTGGATAGGGGGTGGGATCCCAGGGAAGGGCAGTCCTGGGAGAAGGCAGTTAGGGGACAAGGAGCAGGGAGGGTTGGATGGATCGGGGGCTCTGAGGAGGGGCAGTCAGGGGACAGGAAGTTGAAGGAGGCAGATAGGGGGTGGGGGCCAGGCTATTTGGGGGGCACAGCCTTCCCTACCCAGCCCTCCATACCATTGCACACCATGATGTGGCCCTCGGGCCAAAAAGTTTGCCCGCCCCGATCTAAGTATAAATATCTTCACGGTCATAGATATGTCAAACTGATGTGCTTGAATATTATTTCTGAAGTAATATCAATGAAATTAAGACTGTATATATTGGAATGACACTGGGTCAAAAAATGTAAAACACCCCATGAGATTAAGGGGCCCAAGTCCCATTTTTTTTCAATTGGATTTAGGTGCTTTTGAAAATGTTACTTTCCAACAGCTACCAGTCAACATTTCAAGATAGATTTTGGAAGCATGGCCTTCAATAAAACAAGAACATGACAGTTTACCTACTCTCCATGAATTGTTGTGGCATTCTGCCATTAATACCTAATATTACCAAGAGCCTCTCAAAACACTTCAATAATTATCTGAATTTTCAATCTAATTTCATGCACATCTGTTTTTGTCACGCATATGAAGCTTGATTGCATGCATTCATAATTGTTTACTTTTAATTTATTAATCAGAATCACCATATTGCAAGACTATAATTAGGGAGCTGTGGCAAACATGCAGAATATGAAGCTATTGATAGATGTCTAGCAATATCTAATACTATAATATCCATGCTTGAGATTAAAAATATAGGAATATCACAGACATATCAAAGCTTTTGTGTTTATTGCTAATCATGTGAATGGGCTTTATTGTACATGGCAGTTTTGAAAGGCTATTGCAATGTCTACATTAAGTATAGTTTCATTGTGAGGTAGTTTACTTATTATTAGGCTTTGTAGAATTCAATTTTTTTGTAATTTTGATGGATAATATCTGTTTAAGCATTTTTTTAAAGTTTTTATCTATTTGAATGTGCAGTTATGTGAAATTATGGGGCGGGTCAACATATGTCAAAGTATACAAACTAAATATCCTTAAATCAAACTCTAATAAGTTCTCAAGCAGCATTTCTCTTACTTTGCCTTTCTTTAAATTTTGATTGATGGAAATTTTTTGTCCGTTTGTGTGTGTATTGGGAAAATGTTTACCAGCATTGACTGATTAAAAACCTAATCCCTCAAAGCCTTTTTATTATTTAGAATATTAATATTCAAAAAATCAGCTAAGATATAATGTACCAGAATATATTTTTACCATGTAAACATATTAAACTAAAAAGAAAAGGAGTAATTGTGACACCTTAGAGACTAACAAATTTATTAGAGCATAAGCTAGCTCATGAAAGCTTATGCTCTAATAAATTTGTTAGTCTCTAAGGTGCCACAAGTACTCCTTTTCTTTTTGCGAATACAGACTAACATGGCTGCTACTCTGAAACCTGACATATTAAACTGAAACACATCTGATAGTAGACTGCACAGGTGATACATACTCTAGATGAGTTTACAGTCAGTTCCATAAGATCAGCATTGTTGTATTAAATACCAAGTGAACTGACACTAACAGTTACTTTGAGGTAGTAACATTTCAGTATACAGAACATGTATGGCATCCTCCAGAAATAGTCAAAGAGAATGTAGTTTTTACCCAATATGATTTTTTTGCATTCAAAATCACTAGTTACTTTTGAAAACAGGTTAAGAAATTGAAGCTCTTTACTGACGACTGTAGAAGTCAGACTGGGTGAGTGATTCAGAGAACACAAGTACCATTCAGTTCCAGTGATCCAAAGAATTCAACTCCAAACTATTATATTGCTGAACTTGTTGAAGGAAACAAGACCTTGAATATTTTTTCTTCTGTTGTTGCAACAACCCAGTTTATGAACTTAAAAGCAAATGCTTTTGTGAATCCATATACATTTTTAGATTGGTAAATTTAAAGTTATTGACTTTGCTGAATGTTTTAAAGACTTCATAATTAAAGATTAACCTATTCCACACTAGAATGGAATTCCCATTGCATTACATACTGAAGTACATGGAAAGGAATTCCAGAAGACTCCATTATAATTGTGATGGGCATATGAGAAGAATGAATTCTTCAAAGGCATCAACTTTTATAGGAGGGGACATATTCCAAATTTTCCTGCTGCATATTTCTAGAAAAAGAGCCTTGGAAATAATTCCATATTGTGCCCCTGGAAATGCTCTTCTGATAGCACTGGGCCCATCTGTGCTACTCCTGCGTGTGTTCAGCTTGCAGTGAATTTATTACTATATATAGGACCAGCTGAAGATCAGATCAGAAATATAGTGCAGGAAGAGAGGAAAAATATCTGATGGCACTGAAAGACACATCATGATCTTACTACTCTTGTTAGAGTGGGGGATGTGCCATAATATGTATTGGAGACCAAGAAGCTTTTCAGGGATGGCATCTATTCTTTATTTTGAGGGGGGATAGTGTTCCTTCTTATTTTTTGAAGAAGGACCAGAGTCAACGTGAAAGATGACCAAAAATAGGCTGTGTTGTTGTAGCTTTGTCAGTCCCAGGATATTAGATGGATGAGCTTGGTGAAGTAATATCTTTTTTTGGACCAACTTCTGTTAGTAAAAGAGCTTACACAGGGCTCTTCTTCAGGTCTGAGAAACATACTCAGAGTGTCACAGCTAAATACAAGGTACAAAAGATTGCTTAACACATATTTCAAGGTACCATTCAAGGTGGACTGAATAAAGACATTGGTTTATGGCGTTTATGCTTACAAAAAGGAGAGGGAGGCCAGTGGTACTGTCTTCTATATCTGGTGGAAATATCTGAAGTTGGCTGAATTCAGGCTGTGCATTTTACATTTACTTTATACAATCACAAGGACTAGATTGTGCATTTGCCCTTTGGTGGTACTTTTAGGCTTTGCATTTACCCTTTGAAAGACACAAGTTTAATTTAACTGCTATAGATAATATCAAGTCACTCTTTGGGTGAATACTAGAAAGTGAAATCACAAGCTTCCTCGGATAATATCACGAAGTTCAGAAGGGCTTAGGGTACACTATTCATGGAAAAACTCTCAAATTTAAAAAAAAAAAAAAAAAAAAAGCTACTAGTGATTTTCCATGTTTGCCTCCTATTCTTTACATAAAATCTCACAAATCAACAAAAGGCCTAGTTAAATACAATGAGGGGCAGGCATTATAATGTACAGCATATACGTTATTTTTCCTGAGACAGAAGACCTAATCATGCTTTCATTGAAGAACGTGTTAGGTTTGTCATTGATTTCAATGGGAGCAAGATGAAGGCCAACATGTGTACTACTTCTCTATGCCTCTGAATTTTTTTATTCTGACAGGTGCTAATTCTAGGACTTTTATACTCATCCTGCACTATGCCTCTTTCAGGGCAGTTTTTTAATATATATATTTTGATATCAGAGTTTCAGTTTTTTTAAGTTAAATAATTACAGAAGAAATTTTTGTTGGCATATCAGAGATATGCATATGCTAGACTTGATTTGCTGTTGTTTATGTTAATGTGAAAGCTCTGACTTATTAGGGAGCAGAACTGTCCAGCTTATGGGCCCAGCCCAATTTTGATTGAAATCAATAAGGAATCTTTCCATTGACTTAATGGGAGTTGTATTTGGCCATAAATCAGAAGTGTAGGCATAATAAAAAGAAACAATTGTACATACCTGTTGTTCTGTTTACTTTTGTGAGTAGTTTTGTTTGCAAGAATGAAAGCCAAATCGTTTCTTTGATTTCTTTCTTCCTTTTTTAATCAAAAGCCCTCGGGAATCTTATATATAAACTTTACTGTCTCTGATCTGATTTCCAATAATTTCAACTGGTAAAACTGATTCATTCAGTCCTACTTTATGGCATACTGTCACACACAATAGCAGCTCCTCGACCAGCTTCGAATGATTCCTTTTTATTACAATTGAGATATTACCTTTCGGGGTGATTTACAGATTATAATTCGGTGTAATTATTAGGATATGTTTACTGAGTTTTCCCTTAACAGAATGCTACAGGAATATTACAGCATGGGGTTGATTGTCCAATTTTAAAAATACAGCAGACCAAGATTTGTATGATTCTGATCAATGTGGGTCAGCTATCACAGTCTTTACTCAGTACTTACTCAGGCAAAACTCCCAGTGGCTGAATAAGCACTGCATGATTTTGCCCTTGGTAGCTAACATATTTGATCTACTTCACTGTACACTGTGGACGAATTTGAAAGTAGATATTATGTGTTGTCTTTGACTGCCCCACTGTGGCTGCAATGGATTGGATTTAAAATGTAGCAAAATATATGGCTTAGTCTTCAGTCACTCTTGAAAATAAGGGTACCTCTTTACGTTGAAGATTAAAAAGCTATTGCTTGCTTATTGTATCACCTGTAACTCTGAAAATCTTTTTACAGTTATGTGCAACAATTCCATATAGCCTCTTGGAAAAACAATATCCTGTATAATACAGTAGCTTCATTGCTCCCTGTCCTTTTGTTGCTAGCATTTTAATCTCTTGTTTTCAGCTATTATGTCTTTAATAATATAAAACATAACATACTCCTTACCAAATCATTCTCCTGTGAACTGTTTGGGTGAATGTTGTTAGCTACTGAGATTGGGTTCCCTGTGCCTCCTTAAGAACTCTACTCACTGAAGGTGAGGGACGACAATTTATGAAGAGAACTATCTAAAGTAAAAGCTGAGACAAAGTTGTTAAGTCATCAATAAATTCAGAGATTCTGCTGCTTGGCCAAAATATCCTTTCTTGGCAAGGAAATCGTTAGATGAGCACATTGAATTAATCTCAGGTAAACAAAATTTCAAACTTCGAAACTTTTAAAAGCATTTAAAAGTTGTGAAACTGGATGTGATCACCAGGTTTTTTTTCCTAAACAGTATGAGCAGCTTACTTCTTTGTTTACATTTTTCTATACTATGCTGAAATATAGTTCAAGGTCAGACTTTTTATTCCTACCTTTAAGACCACACAACCCTAACTATGCCTCAATCTCTGTTCTCATTACTAACCACATGGACCTTCACTCTGCCAGTGAATCTCACTTTACCTCTCCTTTAACCTTCTCTTTTCTTTATGCCTTCTTTCACACATCCACCTTCTCCACCTTGCTGAAAACCCAATTCTGAAACCTTAAAGCAAAACCAAATCAATAAAAATGCTGTCACCCTACTCTTTACATTAAAAAAGATCTAAGAAGGTATCTTCCTCTTTGTGTCCTAGTACTTTTGTTGTCCATATCTTTAGGGTTTAATTCTGCTACTCTTATTCTTGCCAATTAGCTCCTTACTCCAGAGTCTACTCATGGGGTAAATTTCAACATGAGTAGGAATGTCAGAACCTGGCCCATAGACTGAAACTCTCAGAGCAGGGACTGTCGTCCTCAATATCACACACTATGCCAAATCCACTGTTGGAGCTAAGAAAATAATATTAAAAAAAATAGCCTAAGAAAAAAGATGCAATATATATCTGTTGTGAGTAATACTTCAGTTGGTCACACTGAAGATTTTCGGGAGTAACGCTGCAATGTTTAAAAATGATAAACCTCGTTCAGCCCCCTCCAATTCCCTGTAAAGTCATCTGGAACCACAAACGCAAGGGCAGAATTGGTCCTATGAAACTTTAATATATCAAACACTGGAGTTCCTCACAACACCTAAGCACTTCATTTTGCTTTTTAGCAGTGTCTTGGTTAGGCCTAATTTTTAAAAAATTGTTTATAGACTCTTTAGTGTATGGACCTTCCCAAGGTCACAGAGGGGCCACTATTATCTTTTAATAGGCTTTTAAGCAGATGTTAATATTGCTATCACTTAAAGGAGCAGTCCAGAATACCAAATATTAAGTGCTGAGCCTCTCAGACAGAGTGTCCCTATGGGGCGCTATGAAGCCCTTATTGTTACACATTGGCAGCTGAATCCAGTGATCCCTTGAAATATGTGTTAACTACTTAAATACAAGATGAAATCGATTGTTTATATCTGTGGCACTCTGAGTCCATTTCCCAGAGCTGAAGAAGAGCTCAGTGTAAGCTCGATAGCTGAACTCTTTCACCAGCAGAAGTTGGTCCAATAAAAGATATTACCTCACCCACCTTGTCTCTCTAATTTCCTGGGACCAACACGACTACAAAAACACTGCATACAGGATAAAACAATTATCTTGCAAGCTCCTTCAGCACTGAGTGATCACTGAATACCCCCATGGTATTAAAAGGAACTTAAAGGGGAATAAAAAGGAACTAAGAAAAGAATCTGTGTGGAAGAATGGAGCATTTAAAAGGCCCAGCGGAACTGAAGCTCTAGAAACATGGAAAACAACTTAAGAAGGTTTAAACAGCGCTTCACTTTCGATCTTCAAGCAGCAGGTGCCAGGAAAAAAAGAAGACAGGAAGATAGCCTTATTTCTGACGGTATCTGTTTCTTTGTTTAGTATTTTTTGGGAAACTCAGGCAGAGAAGGCTAACTACAAAACTGTATTAAAGAAATTTGAGGAGTACTGCACTTCACATAAAAATTAAACATCTGAGAGAGTTGTTTTTAAACACAGTACAACAAGATGGTGAAACCATAGCAGGGTTTGTGACTGATCTAAAACTGAAGAACCAATCTTGCAATTTGGAAGGTTTAACTTAGTCCCTGGTAAGAGACCAGATCGTGATTGAGATCTGCACAAAAAACAGAGAGAGAGACTACTGAGACCCCCAGAATTAACCCTCAATAGGGCAATTAGAATTTGCCAAGTAAAGGAAATCACCCAGGCCAGAATAAAGCTTATGAAGAGTGGACAGTGCTCTAGACACTATAGAGAACTGAAAATATTACAAGAGAAGAGACCTGAGGAAGAAAGGCATGCAAAACTCAAAGCCAAAATCCAGCAAAAACAGCTCATGAAGCTGCACGTGCTGTGGCAACCAATACAAACCAAAACAATGCCTGCTCTATGGGAAGAGATGAAAAATGTAATGGATTACATTAGTTTGCAAGAGTTTGCAAGCACCAGTGAGTATGTTCAGGAAGGACAAAGAACACAACAAAAACACCGCTGACTCGGATGAATTCTTCACAGAAGCAACAAGAAACATTGCATCACAAGATGATTGGACTATCAACCTGAAAGCAAATGGGATATTTATTTTTACATTGGACATTAGTGCACAAGCCAATGTGTTGCTAGAAACAATGTTATTAGCACTAAAAGAAAAGTTGCAGGTACTGGAGGATAAGTGGGTAAAACTTAGGGCTTAGCATGGTAAGCTTATCCCCATTAAAGGTGTATGTAAATTAAATGTATGAGTAAATAAAAAATTGGAAAAATTAAAATTTGTAATACCAGTGAAAAGCACCCCCATTATTGGATTAAAAGCATGTCACACCTTGGTCTCATAAAGAGGGTGCATTCTTTGGAGGGGCAAAGGACCAAAACAGTTAAGGAAGAGTTTGAGTGGATAGGGAAGCTCACAATAGCACACAGAATAGAGCTGAAAGAGCGCAACTTCTCTGGAAATCATATAGCGAGTAGAAGAACCAACAGAGTGGATAACTGTAGAAAAACAGACAGAACCCTTCGCTTGTCTTAAGACCCAAAAGAATTCAATATGTAAAAAGGGAACATTTTCCACAATCTACATGGCAAGAAATTTGGGGGGGAAATGATTGACGGTTCTACACTTGATGCTTCAGCAGGGTTCTGGTAGGATCCCTTAGAAAAACAGAGCATCTGTTTGTGCCCATTCAACACCTACTTTGGAAGACCCTGTTTTTGCAGACTGACGTTTGGGTTGTGTTTGGTACAACAGATTTTTGATGGCACAGAAGGTACTAAGGTTTTTATATGAACGATGATTTGATGTGTGGAAAACCAGTAGAGAAGCATCACCAGAGGCTCTGAGCTGCTTTGGAAAAATCCCCAGCTACTGGGCTAAAGCTAAACAAACAAATGTAAATTCCATGTAACAGAAAGAACATAGCTGGGGAGAAGTTAACACAGCAAGATGAACAGGTAGCTCATAGTAAGGCTGAGGCCATCACCAACATGCCTGCCCCACCAGACAAGGAAGGAGTACAAATATTCCTTGGAAAGGTGAGCTGTGTTGGGAAGTTTGTGCTGGGAAATTTGTACCTCATCTAGCTGCCTGAACTTATAACCTGCGAGCATTACTATACAAAGACATCCAATGGACATGGGATGTACATCTTAATAAAGGTTTGGGAAACTGAAGGAGTTAAGTGAAGATGTCACAGTCCTTAGGTACTATGAAAATAAGCACAAAACTAAATTTCCACAGACTTCTCCATGGAGTGTATTGGCTCAGTCCTCTTACAACAGTGTAGTCAAAATAGGAACCCTGTGGCATATGTGTCACGGGTGCTAACAAAAGCTGAGTATCAGTACACTCAAATAGAGAAGGAGGCTTTGGCCTAATCAGAGGTTAGGTTAGATGACCCTTGCAGTCCCTTTAAACCATATGGTTCTGTGATTTTAGTCTAATGATATAAAAACTTTTATTTCTTTGTTTATGGCAGGACTGTTCTGTTTGAAACTAACCAGAAACCACTTTTTGCCCTTGCCAAAAGGGATCTGACAAATACCTTTCCTCCCTACCCCACCCCAAAAAATACAAATATTTTTTTTAGCTAAAAATCTATGATTTGCAAATTGAATACAAACCTGGGAGCGATTTGGTGGTTACAGATATACGCTCTAAAGCATTTGACAGAGCGCACATTTTTGAATGTGAGTCTGGTCAAAAAAAACCTGTCTGTTCTCAGACAGAATGTGGACTGTGATTGCCAGACATATTGCTCAGCATGAGGACCTGCAGAACATAATTAAGCTTGTTAGCACAGGATGTCCAGAACAGCATATTCGCAGCCCCTATTATCAAGGTAAGGAGGAAGTTCTCAATGCTAGAGGGGATTTTGTTTAAAGGCACCGGGGTGATGATTCCTTAGGTGTTACAGAAAAATATGTTTAGAAGAATACATGGAGCGAAGTGAAAGCCAGACATTTCATACTGGCGTCAAATGAACACTTACACTTCAGGAAGCTGTCAAGCTTTTTGCATATGCCAAAAGTACAGGTCAAGTCAAGTGAAAGGACCCATATTGGTGGCACAGGAAAAAATAATCCCCTCAAGCAAAGTAGGTATAGTTTTTTCCACCCACTGTAAACAAATGAATGTTCTTGACTAGATTATTATTCTTATTTTGTGATAGCCTGACTAGAAGATACTACAGTGTGGTCTTGCTTAGGACATCCAAAACTCTGAGCCACTCTGTTACCCATCTACCTTCGCAGAAGTTAGCTTTGCTGCTGCTAAACTGCTTATCAGTTCCCTGGCACACCAATTTATCTGCCTTGCCAGAAAACTTCAGGACTCTGCCAGTCCAAACCTTTCCTGGAAGTTAACAATCAATAAACGCCAGTTCCTGGATTCAAATGTTGAATCTGATTGTGGTGTCCCGGAAGTTTATGCTGACGTTGGAGCATTCTAGGGAGAGTTTGACTATGATTGCAGAGATATTAATTAGCCACTTCATCTTCAATTATCTCTTACAATATATGTTAACTACTTATGCTACACAATCTGTTCCCCTTATATTTAGTGGCTCTCTGAGTACCTTTCCCGGACCTGAAGAGTTCTGTGTAGCTCAAAAGCTTGTCTGTTTCACCAGCGGAAGTTGGTCCAATGACAGCTATTACCTCATCCTCCTTGTCTCTCAAACTACCATTTTTATTAAGTTTGAATGCTATATTTTGGTAGATATTTATGTAACACCAATATTTCTATGAATTGACCATTTAACTTACCAGAAAATTCTTTAGAACATTTTTAGCTTCATAGCAATCACCTGACCTTGAGGGTTCCTCTTCATCTTTTCCCTAGCAAAATTAGAATATATTAATCCAAACTGCTAAAACCATAAATTAAATACAACTTTGAATAACTATAACTGCTATAGAAGGTTAATTTGTTCTTTGCTCCTTGAAGTGCCAGTCTACCCTTAGGTTGTGTCAAGATAAATTGCTTTGAGGATAGTTCTCTTACTAACTTCCCATTTGGTAGACCAGCAATTGAATGTAGGAAGGCAAATAATTCAGTTACATATTATGCAAGTAAGCACTTTTCTGTGCTGAAACTACCATTTGGCCAGAGTACCTGCTTATTCAATCACATACAGAAGGTGGTTATATTGGAAGCACATCCCAAACATTCAGAAGATCATTGTCTTTCTATCATGATTAACAACTTCCTCGAGGTGTTACTCTATTACTTCTATATAACAAGGGGATTCTTGTGTATTGGTTAGAGTTAGCTTCCACTAGGGAGTTATTAAATTGTTTAAGAAATGTATGAAGGCTTTTCACAATAAGGTTTGGGAATGAAAGAAAAAGGTAGCCCTTTTAAGGTGTCCAAGTATATTTCAAAAAGATGGAGCCTGTTAAGGTTGCCCAACATATCCCATTATAAGTCCCTTATTTTGCCAAGTTTAACTGTTTGGGCTGAAAGTTTGTATGTTTGATGTCTGCCTCAGGCTGAATTTTTGAGAGAAAATTTTAGCCAAAGTTGTTCATGCTAAAGAGAATTTAACCAATTATCCGAGTCCTGTGGCTGGTCTTGCTGTACATGAATCTTGCACATTTTCACAGCCAAGACTGAAACCAAGACCTCTTGTGAGGATCATATGAAGGAACTCTAGAAGGGAGTCAAAATGAAGCCTCCTTTTAGACAGGCCAATAGCAGCTGGGCCAAGCTTGTCTAAAATGGAAGTTGCTTATTGTATATATTTCTATTATACAATATTTTGTAAACACAGGGTTAAGGGCAGGGGCACCATTTGCTATAGGGCACTGGGGGCAGTTGCCTCCACATACACCTTGGTTTGCCCCCCTGACTTTTCATAGCTCTTTGCCAGCCAAGACTGGTGCCTTTTGAAGCTATTGTGGGTATGTCTCCACTGTCACTGGGAGCAAGCCACTAAGCCCATGTACACAGACTCACGCTAGTTCAGTTCAAGCCAGTGCACGAAAAATAGCAGCCTGGACATCGTGGTACCAGCAATGGCTCAGACTAGCTGCCCGAGTCCAACCCTGCCCAACCCCCTGGGTCCAAACTCAGGTGACTAGCCTGAGCCGCCACCAGTGTTGTTACTTCCATATTGCTATTTTTAGCATGCTAGTTGAAGGCAAGCTAGCACAACTCTGTGTATCCAGGCTGTAGACATACCCTGTGGAGCAGACCAGGGCTCCTAATTGCCACATTGTCAGCACCACCTCCCTGCCCCTGCTGTCTGGACAGGAAGCAGCAGAGGTGCCCTCTAGGCTGGAGCTGAGCATGGAGAGAACAGGCCCCTGATCCTTTCCCCAAGCTGACCATTGGTGAGACACCCTCCTTGGCCCACTGACCTCCCCACTGTCCCCAGGATAGGACCAGCCAACCACCTCCCCATCCCCTTCAGGATGGGACTGGCCCACTAAATCCCCTCGAGCAGCCCTGGTCTCAGTGGGATGGCAGAAGCAGGAGATGCCAGCACAATTTTGCCTGCCTCCAAGCCCAGAATTTTTCTGAAATGATGCCCCTGGTTACGGGCTCTTGTTTAACTGAACACAGAATGTTTTCCTCCTGAAAAAGTTCAAAGTATGAATGGTTTACTGAGTATACAGTATTCTGTCTAAAGTACATTCACATCATCTTATGGATGCAGTTTTACTGGTTCTTAGTCATGGGAATTTCCTGTTAGTTTTTAATGTATGTAGTAACTGTGAAAGTTGTTGGACAAGATGTAAACTTTACATGTGTATCATTAACAGTTGGGTCAAAACGTGCTATTTCAGGTGCTTAAGATAGGCATCTAAATCCATATACAGAGTAACCTAAATTAAATTAAAGATAACCTGAATTTCTTAAGTGCTGATCCAATCTCCCCTGATTTAGTCAGCACCTCTGAAATTGATGTTCCTAGATTTACGTGCACACTTGAAAACCATGAGTTATAAACAGAGGTTATATATAGTAGATTCATGGGAAAAGAGTGAGAAAAGTGTGTCAATGACACTGCAGCTCTCAATTACATTTTTAGTACTCAAAAAACTATTGACACAACATCTTAAACTACTAGTGCCATTATATCTTTGAATGAGGAAAGAGAACAGTCTCTGATACAGCACTTTCTAGGTTGAGGGCTGTATAAACTTGTAAACTAAATTGTCCTCACCACATTCCTGTAAGATAGGCAGGTATCTCTCCCCAGATGGGGAAATGGAGGCACAGGCAAATAAGTGATTTGCAATGCAATGAATCAGTAGTAGGACTGAGCTTAGAGCTTAGGAGTTTCTGACTCCAAGACCTGTTCTTGTTTGCCCAAGATGTGTGGCCTCTTCCTGGTGATAATTAACTGATCTTACCTCTCGCTCCTCACCCAAGTAAGTAAATCCAACCCATTTTACCAAGGCACTAGAGACTTGCAGGCCACTTTTTTCCAAAAAAAGTAGTAAATATGAATTAGCAACTTGATCCTGTAGTTCCAGGTTACCAGAGGGGGATAGTGGAATTCACACACAGACAGACAGTACAAATTTTCTTTACAATGACCATAACATTAGATGAACAACTGATACAAAGAGAAAACTCATGCAGGTTTAACGTTGAAGGGGAATTTTGATTTAACAGATTGGTCCACCATTCCTTAATATATGAACCTAGTAATGTTTCCAGCATCAGCAAGCCAGTTGTCATCTGAGGAGTAGGCAATAGTCATTCAATCAAAATCTCTCTGAAGTAGATTAGCACCAATTTTTTTCCAAAAATAAAAAGTAAATATATAACTTGTTGGTTGGTGCCATTTCCTCCTCTTTTGCTACAGTTCTCTCTAGCTGAAATTCACTCTTCATACAGAACCAGTACAAATCTTACTGTAGGACTTAAGAGTTGTGTAGATTTTGTGCTGGTCCTTGTTACTTTGTGCACTGGGTGAACCTCTACCTCTTGGGCATTCTGTCACTTCCTTGTCTATGCTGGTTTTGAATGAACGAATGCTGCATACTGCTATACTTCGTCAACACACATCCCTGCGCGCACTTTTTTTAGTGTAAAAATTGGAGATAAGCAAAGTTAAGCTGAGGGCAAAATACTCCATTCACATCCATTAGGTATTCAGTTGTTCCTAAAACTGGCACAGTTAAAAAAAAACCCTCACCATTCACCGCAAGCATATGCAGTAAACACAGTGGACCTGATTTTGATATCACTTACACTGGTGAAGTTCCCCTGACCTTAATGAAGCTAACTGCTGATTATCTCCAGCATAAGTTCTTGTATTAATGTTAAAACCAGGCTGGGTGCCTTCTTACAGTTAGAGTAGGAGATCATGTAGTACTGCAATGACAGGTGGAGTTTTTAAATAGCTCTCTCCATAAGAAAATATTAGATCAACCCCATGTCATCTTTAAGGTGAATTTTTAAGGAGATTCAAAATAAAGATGGTGACATGGATGATGAACACAATTCCCCAGGTCTGGGAATTGCAAGAGACCAAGAAAACAAAAAACATTCTGAAGTCTGAAACTCACCCCGGTTTCAAATACTGCCCTCAGATATTCACATCCCTCCCCTTGTTGTCTGTGGAGATCCCCTGAGGGCAGAATTTAGCCTTTAATGGGAAGACTCTACAACAGTTGGATATTTGTCCACCAGCCTGTGTAATTTTCTTTGTTACCCTGTGTGTTTCCCAGCATATGCTGTAGGAGATAGTTACTTCCTCTTTTTGTGGTATTATTTCTGCCTTTTATTTACAATGCTCAAGTTCTTCCTTATAGACTGTGATTATTTTGTCAGCTCATTTAGTGTTAACTTCACCCCTGTGCAGAAAGTCAGCACAAGACTCATGCACCTCTTACATACCATTTAAGATTTCAAAATAGGGCTTAAGTGAGACTCAAGTGGAGCACATGGATTGGACCTCGGCACAAGGGTGAATTACAGGCTTACAAAAGTAGATTGCTTCTAATTAAAATCTGAAGGTACACCTTGTGCACTATAAATGTATTATCTGGTTTACTTTAAGCAATATGTTTTCCTTGGCATGGGTTTTCTACAGGGAACAGCATTGAGGAAACTAGCTAGGATCACAGTTTTCTTGATATGTCATTTCTGCTGTGTATGAACAACCTGATCAGCAACACACATTTCTTCTGTTCAAAGGACAAATGATGTTACACCCCCATGGTGTGAGCGGACATGAGAGCAAATAGAAAGATGCACATCACAGCTGTGGCTAACAAGCGGAATATACTTCACACTGTAGTATGCTACATTCATAGAATGAAGAAAAAATTTCACCACACAACTCATTGTAAATTATTAAATGAAAGTCATGGATACTGTGTATGCAGACTTCCCTTTGTCTTTTCTAAATGGGAGCTTCCAAAAGTAGTGGTTCAGAAAACAATCCTCCTCATAAAATATGTAGGAGACCTGCTGTACTCTTCTTAAAAGAAATATTTGGGAGCCATTAAGAAGTTATTTTTAAAAATATCAAATTATTTCCTGCTGATTGCCTACAGTACATTCTGGTTGTCGTCAAGAGTAAGACTGCAGAGTTAACATCTTTATCTTGACAGAGTGAGGACAGTGGTTGTTTTATATGTACTTTGACACCAGCAATACCTTCCATTCCATAGAATAGTAATATCCCATTTTATACATACATGACAGAAACATACACAATATCATGTAATATATAGGGTACAATCCTGCTCCCCTGGCAGAAGACATCAGTTTCATGTGAAGCAGGACTGGATCCCTAGTCTCAAACTTAAGATTTTCAAGAATAACTGGTGATTTTGGGTGCCCAACCTGAGCAATTTTAAAGGAGATTGATTTTCAGAGGAGGAGAGTTCAATGTTTGCAAATCAGGCCCCTTCAAGGTGTTTCAGGAGAGGCACCCAAAATCACTAAGTACTTCTGAAAGTCTTTGCCTGATGAGCTAATTGCTTTCTAAAGTCAAATTGTTCCATAAACATTACCTCATTATTATCTCAGTTGCTTTGAATGGGAGGGTCTGTATGTGAGAAAATTAACAAAATGAAATATCACAAAAAACATAACATGTAAATGCAATAGCTACAAAATAGTTGATCTTATCCCCTTCAAAGGCATTCATAATCTTCTGTTATTTGGTCAAAGTTACTGCGGAGAGTCATGAAAGGATTAGCAAATAATGAAATGATCCAAATGGAAAGAGACTAAACTAAGTGACTTTATCAGCTATGTCACCATTTAATTTGCAGGACTATCAATGTTGTTTTAACAATCTCCATTTGTTAAGATTGCACTAATGCAGAGATGAAGGAATAATTAAGTTTACCATAATTTTATGAGCTATTTATGAGGAAGATGAGCTATTTGAAGGAATCATGAGCTTTATTGCATTATCTCCTGAGAATAATACCACCCCTCCTTCTCAGGAGGCGTATAGGACCCAAGACTGGAAGAGACCTCCTGGGTCATCAAGTCCATTAATAGTTCACTTCCCTTTAGAATATGATCAACCCCCTGTCTTCGGCTGCAGCAGTGATTCAGAATACTTGCTTACCACATAATTGGTATGATAAATAAAGTCATATAGAACAGCTCTATAAATCATGGTAATATCTATTACACCAGAAGTGACAAGCTATATACAAGCCACACAAGTCGTTTGGTGTTCAGAATGCTTTTTGTCTTTCTGAACAAGCACCTACTTGTACGTCCCAGGTCCCTAGATCAGCACCTTCTGCTGTTACCAACAACGCTAACTAAGTAGTAGAGGAGTCTATATTATATAGAATCCCAGACTCCTTCCATTCCCAGCATGCCTTGCTAAAAGGGAAATTAGTAACCAAGCTTCTCATTTCCCAATCTTCCAGGAGATATGTGCTCTACATCATGTAGAGAGTCTGTTTCTAAAGGTAAGGAAACGATAAACTTTCCAGGGTCTACTTTCCGTTGTTTTCCTTAAGTAAAGTTAGCTTGGGGAAAAGAGGAATCCTTCACACCTTCTTGTAGGGCTTTAGCATTGGAACCTTAACAATAATTGTGGATACCAAGTCTAGCTTCTTTAAGAAGATGACATTTTCTTTTTGCAGGTGCCTTCCTTTCCTCACAACATATTAGAGTGTTAAGTGACATAATTACTTTTTGTTCTGTGTGTGAGAATAAAGAAAGAGCACCAAGACAGTGCAACATTCTAGCTTTATTCCTTCCTCCACATATATTGTTCTCTCTCTCAAAAGAGCACTTACTGAAAGTAGAGTTCTCTACGTTCCTGTACATAATCAGACTATAGTGCCCCTTATTGGGACACTATTTATTGTAGCATCCCTTGTATCACATTTATTTGAGATAGCTAAATTAAACACGAATACCATAATCTTCTTACATTCTTAACATTCAATTATTCTATATTATCATATACATAACCTAAAACTCTTTTTGATTACCTCTTAACTTCCTTGATAATTAAGTCTTTCTTGTGGCATTGGAATGGTTGTTCTTTCATGCCTTAGTATTGTACAAAGTCTTGAATATAACTTATCGATAGTTTGATTTTAGGACCTAGTCTCTCTTGTGAGGGTCTCACACTTGGTTCTTTTGGTGCTGTGGTATTTTGAATCTGTTCTGATTCCTGTCAAACATTTGTTGTCCTGCATTCCTTCTAAGTTCTGCTGAACAAGTCTCAGAGTGTGTATTTTATGATCTTCCAAGTCAGTGTTTTTGTCATTTTTTATAGTGGGCAAATGTTTGTGTGTTTTCAGTGAAATAATGCCCATCCATTATGAGGATTGATTTGTTCAAGACATGTAGCTTTCTTCCAAGTCAATGATTTGGCTTAAGGAAGTAGTTTGATCCTGACTGTTGCCCATTTGTAGTACTGGGAGGTCTTTAGTTTGTTGGTCTAGTCGATTTTGGCCTTTGCATGTATCTGTGACAGGGTCTACTCACTGCCAGTGGTGCCTCCTCTTGGCTCTCCTGGGGATTGGCTCTGCCAGGCATTGCACCCTCTTCTGGCAGTGTCTTCACCCATCCTGTCTCGCCTGAGGCCTCTCTCGCTCCAAGAACAACTCCTGGCTGAGTCATTATGTGGTTTCTCCTTCCAGGGGTTACCCAACATCCTTCCACACAAACCGCTCAGACAGCCTTCTGCAGCACTGTCCTGATGGTACTACTTCCCCAGTTGCCAGTAGAGGAACCCAGGCCCACCCAGTACTCCAGGTTCCTGTGCAGGGATCCTATACCTGCAACTGTGATTTGCTTTCCCTCAGCCCTTGTTGCTCCTTCTGTGGATTCCTTCCTACAGCTTCTGGTTCCCCCACCCTTCTCTGTGTGTACCAACTCAAACTCTCTCCTCTTAGGGGGAGGGTCTGAAGACTACTCTCTATAAGCCCCAACACAACTCCCTTCTCTCAGGGAGTGACTGCGGATTACTTCCCTGCAGCCCCCTTCTGTTGCCAGTTTCCTGGCTTTATAAACCTGGCCCAGCCCCTCCCTCTGCTGGACTTCATCAGCCAATTAGGCCTTAGCACTCCCTGGCTCTCCTCCAGATGTGGCCTATAGGTTTATTGGCCTAATTTACCCCTTCAGGCCTTGTGTGGGGTAGACTTGCCCTATCAGTGTGTCTTCCTTTTTGTTTGTCTCTTTCCACTGCTGCCAGTTGTTTTATGGTGATGATGTCATATGACTGAATTCCCATTCCTGGTCAAAATAGCACAAATGCACCTGCAAGTAAAGTGGGGTCCATTGCCTGAAACTACACAGTTTAGGATACATGTCTGCTGAAATGCTTCATTGCCTTGTTTATGATGGTTGCTGTGGTAGTTACTGGCCATTGCTCCAAGAAGTCTGAATAGTAGTGTACAGAAACTACTTCTTTACTGTGGTTTGTAGTGAAAAAGTCCATTTCTACTTTGCTTGAAGGTCTATTGGGAATGCTATGTATTTTCATTTTCTCTTTTTGCTGCTTGGCCTGCCTTTCCCTACATGTATCACAACTGCTCACCATGTTGCTGATATCCTTGGTCATGTTTGACCAGTATATAGTGTGTCTAGCTTTTCAGAGACATGTTTCTATTACAGAATGGTTCTGAGAACTCTTGAGAGAGTTTCCATGCTCAATCATCTGGGTATCATTATTCAGCTGCCTTTATATATGATGCTGTGTTATATATTCATCTCAGTAGTTCCAGTATTCTTAGGAGGCAGGAAGAGCTTCTCCCCAGGTGTCTAGCCACTGTCACAGAATGACAGACATGAACACTTGTAAATATTTGTCTTGTATAGTTTGTTCTCAGATGCTTTCAGACCCTGCCTTTGAAACTGGCATATAATGTACTTGGTTGATGTTTTCCATGCTCTTTTGTATCTTTTGTATTTCTATCAGGTAAAGGATCTCTCATGCTTGTTCAATTGCCATATTTTTATGCTGCAAGGCTGTTCTCGGTAAGGAGGTCAGCTATGTACATCTCAGTCCCTTTCTAGTAGTGTATCTCTAAGCTGTAGGGTTGCAGTTTCAGTAGCATGTGTTGAAAGCATTTTGGGGTCACTAGCAGGAGCTTTTTAAAAATGTTCTTTTGTGGTTTATGCTCACTTTATACTCAAATGGTTTCCCATCCTTGAACATACTAGTCCAACTTTTCTCATGCACACACTGTTGTAATTTCTTTTCAGTTTGGGCATATCTTTATTCCTTTGACAATGCTGATCTCGCAATGAAAGATACTGGCATTGTCCCATTTGCAAGGGAGATGCCTCCATCTCATTGGCATCTCATTGTATAGTTGCTGCTTTATTTACAGCATCATAATTCAGGATGGGATAGTTGGTCACCAGATCCTTGATACATGTGAGGCTGCATCACACTGAGACAGCCATATCTACACTGCATCTTTGTCCAGCAGTCACTTCAGGAGGTTGCACACATCTGAGAGACTTGGAGGAAATTTTAATAGCTTACAAATCCTAATAGTCTCTGAACTGATTGAATATTTTTAGGGCATCTGCTGCATTGCTTTTACCTTTTGGGGGTCAGGTCATAGCCCTTGGGAGTTCAGCAAGTGTCCTATGTAAGGTACTGCAGTCACTTGTTTTTATTGAATTTTAGATTTACTTTGCTGGCTCTTTCTAGCCGATGAGACTGTGGTTGTGATATAACACAGCTCCTGCCATGCTGTGTCCATGTCCATACACCAGAATGTCATCAGCTATGATGCTGATCCCTTTAAATCCTGTCAGTACATCTTGTTGGCAGCATTCATATTCTTGCACTGCAGGCTTGATGCCCAAGAGCATTCTCAGTCATCTGTATCTACCTGTTGTTGTCCAGAATGTGGTGAGGTGCCTGATTTCCTTATCCAGTAACACTTGCCACTATCCATCTTTGGCATCAAGGGCTGAGAATATTTTGCAGTTGCCTACTCAGATATTTCTTCACTTGGAGTTATTTGGTATTGAGCTCTGTCACGGGGTTCTTTCACCACTGGGCATCTCCTTGTGGCTGGGTCTCGGTATTAGCTCCAGTCAGATCTGATGCCCCCCATGTTCCTCACACTGTGGCCACCCTCTCTCTCTCTGGGACTTGGAGTGCTCCCTCTTCATGACTCAGCTCTCAAGCCATGTCATTGTACAGTCCTCCCTTTCCAGGGTATCGAAGTCCACTCGGTTAGTTGTCTTTATGCCATTCCAGATGGTCTTCCAGTCCAGGCTAGGTCCTAGGTCACTTTCCCAGCAGCTGGTAGGAGAACACAAGCCTATCAACTACTCCAGATTTCAGTCCAGGGACTCTATATCTAACAACTCCAGTCTGCATGCTCCCAGATGCTGTTGCTATTTTCCTGGACTCTTCCTAACTTCCCTGCTCAGTCTTCTTCCCATCCTTCTCAGTTTACTGGCCCAAACTCCCTTCTCTTAGGGAGTAACTATAGATTATTCCTTTCTTTGGCTTCTTGCCAGACTCTGTAGTCCCAAATACAAATCACTTTTCCCAGGGAGTGACTGCAGACTACTTTCCCTGCAGCTCTCTTCTGTTCTTAGCTTGCTGGCTTTATACAAGTTCAGTCTGCCACTACCCAATTGTCCTTCAAGCCTAAATCTCCTCCCAGGTGCAGCCTACCGGGTTAATTGACCTAATTTAATCTGTTCTGCTTTATGTGGCATAGACACCCTGTCACAAGCTCATTTTAGTGCTTGGGTCCATGAAAATGCTGTTTGCTTGGTTTCTGAACCGTATCATTAGGACCCTACCAAATTCACGGTCCATTTTGGTCAATTTCATGATCATATGATTTTTAAAATAGTAAATTTCATGATTTCAGCTATTTAAATCTGAAATTTCACAGTGTTGTAATTGTAGGGGTCCTGGCCCAAAAAGGAGTTGTGGGAGGGTCGCAAGGTTAGTGTAGGGGAGGTTGTGGCACTGCTACCCTTACTTCTGCACTGCTGCTGGTGGCACTGCCTTCAGAGCAGGGCAGCTGGAGAGCAGCGGCTGCTGGCTGGGATCCCAACTCTGAAGGCAGAGCCACCGCCAGCACAGCACAGAAGTAAGGATGGCATGGTATGGTATTGCCACCCTTACTTCTGTGGTGCTGCTTATGGGGAGCCACCTTCAGAGCTGGGTGCCTGGCCAACAGCCGCTGCTTTCCAACCACCCAGCTCTGAAGGCAACGCAGAAGTAAGGGTGGCAATATTGTGACCCCCCTGCAACTCCATTTTGGGTCAGGACCCCCAATTTGAGAAACGCTGGTTTCCCCTGTAAAATCTGTATAGTGTAGGGTAAACACACACAAAAGACCAGATTTCACAGGGGGGGAAACCAGATTTCATGGTCTGTGACTCGTTTTTCATGGCCATGAATTTGATAGGGCCCTAGCTATCATTCTGCTTATCCAGCTTGTGTGCTTTGTGCCTTTAGCAATGATGCCTTATTTTTCCCTTTGCTTTACTGCTCCCATTATTTTCCCCTCTAATGCAATGGGTGCTCTGCAAGGCAGGTGCTGTACTGGCTGAATTGTTTTTTTTTCCAGAAAACATCCCTGTACTTAAAAAGCATCATGGTAATCTTTCAGTAGCTTTGGTTCAGGCATGCCATATTGTACTGTCTGCTCTGGACATGTTTTTTGTTTTATTTATATGTCTATTGTCTGAATCATTTGTCCAAGTTTAATGTTGTTAGTTCATGAATTTACTTGTTTTAGCTGAAAGCAGAGACTTTTTGTTGTCTGCATCTTAAATTTCACCCTGTATACTTTTCTTTGGTATTCTGCTTGTAATTTACTTTGTCCTTGTGGTATTATGATTGTGCTGTCATAAATTTTTAATTTGACTTTGCATGGTTGCAATTTCACCTTCTTCCCTTGTATAATACAGAAGTTGTCTTTGTAGGCTAGCACATTCACTGATGCCTCTCCTATCTATTTAGTATTCAGTTTTCTGTTTGTGTGCTGCTGCCTTGTCTTTGCACACAGTGCTAGTCTAAGCTTTGCGACCCATTATTTTTGCTGTTTCGCACTGCATTCATGTAATAAACATACAAAAACCTTATCTGCTGAGTCACTGCTTGCTTTCCCGATGTCTATTTTTTTTCTTAGTTTTCTTGTCTGCAAGCTTTGGCACAATGCTTTTTCTTGTTACACTAATTGTATATAACTCTCACATATAAAGCTTTTTCCATTATCATGTTTTTTCTTCACAGTATGTACAGGGCTTCTTTGCATTTTGTTTATCTATTCTACTTTGTATTTGTGCATTTGGTTTGGCACACATTTTGGTTTATTTTTCCTTATATTTGCATTTCCTGTGCTACATTCCCTGTGCTACTTCATGAATAATCTCTCTGTCTGTTCTGCTTATACCTTACATTGGGATGTGAACTGGTTCAGTAGATTTGCACATGGCTATAGCTCTTGGTATATTTAATGTGAGCTCTCTGAGTGTTCTCATTCAAGCTCCTCATAGACTTTAAAGTCAGAAGGGACCATCGTGATCATCTAGTCTGAACTCCTGCATATTGCAGGCCACAGAACCTTACCCACCCACTCCTGAAATACACCCCTAGCCTCTGGCTGAGTTACTGAAGTCCTCAAATCATGGTTTAAAGACTTCAAATTACAGCGAATTCACCATTTACACTAGTTTAAAGTGATCCAGGCCCCATGTTGTAGAGGAAGGCAAAAAAAACCAAACAGGGTCTCTGCCAATCTGACCTGGGGGAAAATTCCTTCCCAACACCAAATATGGCTATCAGGTAGTGTTAGACCCTGAGCATGTGTGCAGGACCCACCAGGCAGATGCCTGGGAACAGAGGTGAAAGTACTGAACTGTACTGAACTGAACAGGCTTCCCCAGGCTGGCAATTTAAAGGGCCTGGGGCTCCCCGCAGCAGCCAGAGCCCCGGGCCCTTCAAATTGCCACCCAAACCTGGCTGCCAGAGCCCTGGGGTAGTGGCGGCAGGGCTGCAGCGGTGATTTAAAAGGCCGGGGCTCCTGCCGCTGGGGGGAGCCCCGGGCCCTTTAAAGCACCACACAAGCCCCGCTCCCAGAGCCCTGGGGTAGTGGCAGCAGGGTTCCATTGGTGATTTAAAGGGCACGGAGCTCCGCTGCAGTAGCGGCAGCCGGAGTCCTATGCCCTTTAAATCGCCCCAGGGCTCCCCGCTGCTTCTGCAGCTGGTAGCTCCAGGGGTGATTTAAAGGCCCCGGGGCTCCCAGCTGCAGCTGGAGCCCCGCCTCTTCCGGTTGAGGCCATGCCTCTTCCAGTTGAGGCCACACACCCAGCTCAGGACTCCAGCATACCAGTAAATCCTTTAAATTACTTTCACCCCTGCCTGGGAAAGAATTTTCTGTAGTAACCCAGAGCCCTCATGTTTGCATTTTTCATCCCTATTACTTATCTATCACAAATTAGTTAATCTTTTAAAATTTGATAACATAAGAGCCAAGGGTCACCCACGGAAATTAATAGGCAGCAGGTTTAAAACAAACAAAAAGAAGTACTACTTAACACAATGTAGTCGACTTGTGGAACTCATCGCCAGGAGATGTTGTAAAGGCCAGAACTATAACTGGGTTCCAAAAAGAATTAGATAAATTCATGGAGGATAGGTCCATCAATGGCTATTAGCCAAGATGGTCAGGGATGTAATCCCATGCTCTGGGTGTCCCTAAACTTCTGATTGCCAGCTATTGGGAGTGGATGACTGGGGATAGATCACTTGATTATTGCCCTGTTCTGTTCATTCCCTTTGAAGCATCCGGCATTGGCCCCTGTTGAAAGACAGGATATTGGGCTAGATGGACCTTTGGTCTGACCCAGTATGGCCATTCTTATGTTCTTATGATAATTGCATGAGACAGCCATTTTATGTAGTTTGACAGTATATAGGTCTATTACCTCTCTGGGTTATTGATAACACTTGTTAAACAGAGGCCTTTCATATATGACATTGTTTGTAAGTTGCAAATATTTTTGGAGTGCTTCTAGGATTTTACGTGGGTCTTCCGCAGACACATCTGGATGCTGTTGTAGCATGTGGCCACCTTTGCCCATTACAGCTGCTAATATGTGTGCTTTTATTATATTTTCCTCTATATCCAGCCCTGTTGCAATTTCATAATTTTTCTATTATGATCTAAAGAATATCTAGTTGCTAAACACATCCCCTTCCATGTCCATCTACTCAGAGACAGGAATCTGTTATGCCACTATGATTCTCTTTTATGTCTTGTTTGCTTGCTGCAATATTCTTCGTTTCTGAGTTCACGTACCTGCAGGAGCTGGCTAACTTCTGACACCATGTTCTGTTTGTGAGCATAAAGAAAGAGATCAAGACAGTGCAAAATTAAGGCCTTATTTCTTCCTCCATATATACTGTCTCATCAAGCACTTCCTGAAAGTAGAGTTCTCTACATTCTTATACGTAACCATACTATAGTAGCCTCTATTGGGAAGCTATTTATTGTGACACTTTTAGCCAATTCCTCTTGGATGAGGATTTAGCCACTGTGATTCTGTTATCTCTGTGTTGGACTCTTATGACTCACTTTCTGCAGGGCTGAAGGCTAGGTAGAAGCTTCAGCGTGTGCAACATATCATAGCTTGCCTGTTAAGTAAAGACCATTCCCTGAGAGCATATCACCAAGAATGATTCACATGCTTCCCTGAGCTTCCCATTTGCTAGTGATTACAAATCGGGGTCCTGGTACTAGTCTTTCAGACCCTTAACCAAACTCTAAACCAGTGGTTCTTTTGCTCGGAACTGTCTCTCTTGGTAATATAGTAGCATCTTTGCTATCCCATATGTCCCTCATTTCATGCACTGATAAAACAGCGATATCTTATCATTTTTGGCCCATTTTCTCATTCTCTTGTTTTTTTAATTTATCCTTTCCACCATCACCCTTATTCTGGCCTTGCTTTCCATTTTCCGTTTTTGTTTTCTCTCCCACCTCTTTTCTCCCAATTCTGTGCGCACACACACTTTTTCCCATGCTTTTTCATCCCCTTCTTTCTCAAATCTCTTTCTCAGTAGCCAGTTGTCTTCCCTTTCCCTCCATCTCCTCCACTTCTTCTCTCTTTTCAGTTATCATGCTCTCAAGTGCTCTCCCCTTTTTCTGTTTTCC
Source organism: Dermochelys coriacea (assembly GCF_009764565.3). Lineage (NCBI taxonomy): Eukaryota > Metazoa > Chordata > Testudines > Dermochelyidae > Dermochelys > Dermochelys coriacea. The sequence goes on along the minus strand of NC_050068.2, from coordinate 187,864,657 downwards.
AGTGCTGTGTGTCTCCCTGCCATCCTTGCTCAAATTTCCAGAGTCTTCCTAGATTGCTGCTCGGTCTTTTTCTCAGCTATTTTGGGTGGTTATCCATTTAGGGTTATTACTTCCCCTTTCTTTCTGGTATTGTACTTCTGCTGCGACTTTTCTCTGACACACACACACTTGGGGCTCTTCTTTGCTCCATTTTCTCTGCTCCCCTGTTTAAAGCACACCCTTCCCCCACTGACCCGTTTCCACACCCAACCCTATATTTGGGCTGGATTCTTCACCCCTTCCCTTCTCCATTTTGGAGCTGAGTTCTTCACCCCCATCTTCATGGGCACTGAAGAGACAAGACATTTGGGGTTGGGAAAAAAAATCTTAGCAAAAGCATTCAAACCTCAGAGTGGTCATGAGCAGAGCCATATAAACATAACACATAACTCCTAGATATTGACATGATAATGAGTACATTAGAAATGGCAGGGGGAGAATCACATAATTTTCTAAAAGATAGTAGGTGGCTCAATTGTAATTGTTATATGCAGAGGAAGAAAATGTATAACTGGGATCCACTATCTGTATGTTCAGCTCTGACCATCTGGTTGATTTAAGAAAAAAAATAATGGTACAGTCAATTTCCTGTGGCAGAGGGCCAGTATAAGACCTATGCCCCTCTTACACCATGAAAGTGGGGTTTACATGAGACTTAAGTAATGCATAGCCATTCTGCTGGACTTCTGCAAAGGACTGTACTACATCCTGAGTCCTCTTGGATTTACAGAATGCAACATACAAAGCCTGAATATTTTCTTACTGCATCTGAGGAACCTGGTTTTCCAGTTCCATATATACCACACAGGAGATCAGGTTCTCTGTGTGCCTGGAGATGTTTTGATTCTAAGGAAGAAAGGGCTTCTCTTATGAAACATTTTTACATAGTTGTGCAGTGGTCTCAATCAGTACACCTCAGTCCTTCAACAGTCTGCTTTCTCACTCTCAGCTCCTAGCGCCTCCTGCTCCCAGCTCCTCACACGCACACCACAAACTGAAGTGAGCTCCTTTTTAAACTCAGGTGCCCTGATTAGCCTGCCTTAATTGATTCTAGCAGCTTCTTGATTGGCTGCAGGTGTTCTAATCAGCCTGTCTGTCTTAATTGTCTCCAGAAGGTTCCTGATTGTTCTGGAACCTTCCCTGTTACCTTACCCAGGGAAAAGGGACCTACTTAACCTGGGGCTAATATATCTGCCTTCTGTTACTCTCCTGTAGCCATCTGGCCTGATCCTGTCACATATCCCCCACCTCTGTTCAACACCACGGGGTTGGGCAACTTGGGACGTCAGGCAGTGTACTCGTGACAAGCCATCTGCATTGCCATGGTGGCTTCCAGCCTGGTGTTGTACGGTGAATTGGAAAGGCTGTAGGGACAGGGACCATCTGGTCACCCTTGCGTTCTTCTCTTTATTTCGCTGCATCCATTGGAGGGTGCATGGTCAGTCACAAGAGTAAACCGTTGTCCCAGAAGGTAATAACATAGTGTTTCCATGGCCCATTTCACAGCTAGGCACTCTCTTTCAACCACGGCATACCTCTCTGAGGAGGAGTTTCCTGCTGAGGTAGAGGATTGAGTGTTCTTCATCTCCGACCATCTGCGATAGAACAGCTCCCAATCCTACTTCAGATGCATCTGTTTGTAAAATGAATTTTTTGTTGAAGTCTGGGGCTATAAGCACGGGGTTACTGCAGAGGGCTGTCCGTAGATCCATGAATGCTTTCTCTGTGGCATCTGTCCACTTCACCATGTCTGGACCCCGGCTTTTATCAGGTCTGTCAGGGGATTTGCTCTAGAGGCAAAATGTGTAATAAATTGTCAGGTGTACCCCACCACACCCAGAAATGCCAGGATTTGCTTTTTCCGATTCGGCTGGGGCCAATTTTGGATAGCCTCTAGTTTGTTAGTTGGGGCTTGACCATGCCCTTTCCTACAATGTAGCCAAGGTATTTAGCCTCGGCTAGCCCTATAGCACACTTGGCCAGGTTGGCTGTGAGGCCAGCCCATCTTAGTGTGTCTAGAACCACTTCCAACTTTTCCAAGTGGGTTTCCCAATCGGGGGTGTGAATAATCACATCATCCAGATATGCCGTTGCATAACTGATATGGAGCCATAGGAGCTTGTCCATAAGACGCTGGAAGGTGGCAGGTGCCCCCTGCAGTCTAAAAGGAAGACCAGTATATTGAAACAGACCCTCTGGGGTAGAGAATGCCATCTTTTCTTTCGCATCTTTGGCAAGGAGAATCTGCCAGTATCCCTTTGTTAAATCAAGGGTGGTCAAAAATCGGGCTTTGCCCAGGCGGTCAACTAACTCATCGATACGGCGTACGGGGTACGCATCAAATTTGGATATCTCATTCAGCCAGCAAAAGTCATTACAAAACCTAGTGCTGCCATCAGGTTTGGGCACCAACACAATTGGGTTTGACCACTGACTGTGGGACTCTTCGATGACTCCCAGCTCCAACATCCTTTTTACCTCTGCCTTGATCTCCTCCCTTTTTGCTGCTGGGACCCGATAGGGCCTTAAAGTTATCTTTGCCCCAAGGTCTGTGATAATGTGGTGATAGGCTTCGGTGGTCCGACCTGGTTTGGTTGAAAATACGTCCTGGTATCAGTTGATCATCTCAGATACCTCCTTCTTCTGGTTTGGTGTCAGATCAGTGGATATCCTGATCTGCTCCTGCATGTTATTTCCCTGGATCGGGGTCTCTTGGGCCACTACACACACCTCTCGTTGTTGTCAAGGCTTTAAGAAGTTAATGTGATAAATTTGTTCTTTTTTCCTGTGTCCTAGCTGCCGCACCTTGTAGGTTACTTCCCCCATGGGTTCAACCACCTCATAGGGCCCCTGCCATTGGACCAAAAGCTTGCTTTCTGCCATGGGTACCAACACCATCACCCAATCCCCTGGTTGGAACTGTCAGACTTTTGCCTCATGATTGTAATGGGTTTGCTGGGCCTCCTGAGCTTTTTCCAAATGTTCCTGTACAATAGGGGTGACCCGGGCTATCCGTTCTCGCATCTGCAACACATGGTCAATTATATTTCTCCCCTCATTGGGTTCCTCTTCCCAGATTTCTTTTGCAATATCTAGTATGCCACGGGGGTGGCGTCCGTATATAATTCAAAGGGGGAAAACCCAGTTGAGGCCTGAGGTACCTCCCAGATGGCAAACATAAGGTAGGGTAGTGGGGTGTCCCAATCCTTCCCGGCCCGACTTACCACTTTCCTTATCATTACCTTGAGGGTTCAGTTAAACATTTCTACCAGCCCATCGGTCTGCAGATGATAGACTGAAGTTCTCAGGGTATGTATATGGAGCAGCATACAGAGGTCCTTCATTAGCTTTGACAAAAATGGGGTACCTTGGTCTGTTAATATCTCCTTTGGTAGCCCGACTCAGGCTTTAGCTATCGTTTTAGAGGCTGTGTTCCGCAGGAGAACGGCTTCTGGATAGCGAGTAACATAATCCAGAACGACAAGTCTATATTGGTGGCCCCGGGCTGTCTTCTCCAGGGATCCCATTATTGGCTATTCTCTCGAAGGGGACCTCTATGATGGGAAGGAGTAATAAAGGTGCCCTCAAGTGGGGATGGGGACTGTGCAGCTGACACTCGGTATGGGAGTTTAGGGACTACACCTGCTGCTACCTCAGTAGTGTTCCCCTGAATCTCGATTTTTACTGGGATGGTGGGGTAATAACCAACTGTCCCATGGACGCATGTTATCCCCATACACTTAGCCCACAGCAGCTGACTACATTTCACAAGCTTCCCCGAGACAAGCGTGATAGCACTCCACAAATCAACCGGTGCTGTGGTCTCTACCCCATTTAGCTTCACTGGTCTGGTGTACATATGTGGGGTTAGTGAGACCCCCACAAGGTGGATTAGGGAGCATGGGTCTCCCCAGTTCCCCAGGTTACACTGCATAGGCTCCTCAGCATTGGGACACTGTGCAGCTATGTGTCCCCACTCCCTGCAGGCATAACATCTGTATGGAGCCCTAGGTGTTCCCCTGTCTCTTGGTTTGGGTAGTCTAACATCACAATCCTCTTCCCTCTCAGTGCTCCGACTCTTTGTGGCTTCTGGTGGGCCTTCAGCCCCTCTCTTTTTCGATCTGGGCTCTCCTGGTGGCCCAGTCACCTGAGTTCTAGGGCTTGGTGCTGCTAATTTAACCCGGGGTGCTTCTTCCTTAACTGGTCAGGTTAGCTCCCTCGCCGTCCTTCGCCTTTCTACCAGCGCGACAATCTCATCGTAGGTGGAGGGTTTGTTCTGGCTTACCCAGGCGCAAAGGTAGTCCTCTCATGTACCAGTCGATGACAAGAACTTCTAGTATCTCCTCCGGACTCTGGGACTCAGTTTGTAACCACTTTCGTGCGAGATGGATGAGGTCATATAATTGGGACTGTGGGGTTTTGTTTTCCTGGTACATCCACTCATGATATCGCTGGGCCCGCACTGCAGTCATTACCCCAGATCTGGCCAGGATCTCTGCTTTCAGCTGGGAGTAGTCTGTCACAGCCTCTTCAGGCAAATCATAGTAGGCCTTCTGGGCCTAGGAATGGAGCGAGGATGCCAGACCACTGTTCTCGGGGCCAAGCCTCCCGCAGGGCTGTCCTCTCAAAGGCCAGGAGGTATGCCTCTACATCATTCAGCTGCGTCATTTTCTGCAGCCAATTGCTGGCCCACATGATCTGCGTCCCATCATGGCCACGGTTCAGTTCTGTAAGGGCCTTTACCTGGTTTACCAGTTCCCACAACATAGCCCGGTCTTGAGCAGCCTGGTCCATCAGCAGGCGATTAGTCTCTTGCTGCCGCTGCACTGCCTCCTGTTGGGCTACTGCCTGGACCTGGGTAGCCTCCTGTTGGCAGCCCTGGCTTGTATCAGTGCCCGCACTATCCCCTCCATTGTGGTGAAAAAAAAATTAACCCTCTCCCCCCCCTTTTTTTTTCCCCCAAACACCCTCCTTCCACCACGCTGTGCACACCAGATCCCACTGCTAACATAAGTTGTGACAAAGTTCCTTCTCTACCTTGGTGGGTCTTGCACTTATTGGTGGATTTGCTCGCCTTGGAGCTACACAGCAGCCCTCAGTTTGGCCGTTTTCATGAACCCACAGTCCAGGTCAACTCCTCCTGTGTCTGACCAGGAGTTGGGAGGATTTGGGGGGAACCCAGGCCTGCCCTCTACTCCGGGTTCCAGACCAGGGCCCTGTGGAATGCAGCTGTTTAGAGTGTCTCCTGGAACAGCTGTGCAACAGCTACAACTCCCTGGGCTACTTCCCCATGGCCTCCTCCCAACACCTTCTTTATCCTCACCATAGGACCTTCTTCCTGGTGTCTGATAATGCTTGTACTCCTCAGTCCTCCAACAGTCTGCGTTCTCACTCTCAGCTTCCAGCGCCTCTTGCTCCCAGCTCCTTTTTAAACCCAGGTGCCCTGATTAGCCTCCCTTAATTGATTCTAGCAGCTTCTTGATTGGCTGCAGGTGTTCTAATCAGCCTGTCTGTCTTAATTGTCTCCAGAAGGTTCCTGATTGTTCTGGAACCTTCCCTGTTACCTTACCCTGTTACCTTATCTTAAAAGGGACCTACTTAACCTGGGGCTAATATATCTGCCTTCTATTACTCTCCTGTAGCCATCTGACCCGACCCTGTCACAAAACATTAAACAATATGGACTTTAGAGTCCATATGTACACATATTATAATTACTCATGGTTGTGGCTGCAGTGGCCACACAGCACAGTCTCCCATAACACATATGCAGTGTGGTGGTGCTGCTCCTGAACATTGTATGAGGTTATGCACAATTATTCTTTTGGCTGCTGCACACTGGATTTTCTATCTTTGTGCATAGATTTGTTTATAACTATAATAAAAGATAATTCTATTAGTCATCTGTACTGATGCCCTTTGATACCTTACATGATAAAAACATATAAAAGACAAGTAAAAGCATAAGAAAAGATCAAATGACATGCTAAAGACTTTTTAAAATAAATAATAATTAAAAATGTAAAATCTAATTCAAAAGGGTCCAGTTGTAAAATCTCTCTGAGATCAAGAAGGAGGGTAACTTGATATGTAATACTGTGTCCTCTACATCATGTATACAAATTTAATGACAGCTACTATGTGATATCACTCCTAGATATAAAGTATTCACATTGATTCTTTCAGATTTCTTAATCCCTAGGGATCAAAAATCAGCAAAAAATAATGGAGTAATGACACCCTAGATTCAGCAATCTATCCAGCACCCACAGTGTTCTGAACTTTAGTAATTTTATTGTGAGTCGTGTGATATTTGGTGGGAGTTTTAAAGACAGTGAATGGGATGTAGGTTCCTACATGCTAAATTCCTTTTGAAAATGAGACTTAGGTTCCTAAATGAGTTTTGTTTTGTTTTCTAATGAAAGCCAGGAATGAGACTGAAATTTTTTAAGATATTTGTGTTATGGTTGCAGAGAAAAGCTTAAAAACGTGACTCTTAAGTACTAAAAAAACAAAAGGCAAATAAAAAGACCCAAAATGGTTTGGTTTGGTTTGGTTTGGCTTATTTCATTGTTTTGGTGAACCTGAATCATGATTTTTGAATGCTTGGGTCTGGCAATACTGCACCCAGAAAATCAATGCTCCTCTAGGCTAGGGAGATGGAAAAGGGGGCCGGGCAGCATTCACCAAGTGGCATTTTCCCATTCCTCCATCACTACAGGACAGCTGACAATGGCTATCAAAGAGATACACCTAATTTTGTCAATTAGTTTACAGATATCATGTAAAAGGCCATGGTGCACAGACTACTTTACAGCTGCCATGCAACACCATTTTTCATAGCTCATCTGCACAGTTTCACAGCTGTTAAGCAGTGCTATGTTTAATAGCCAATACACACTTGTTTTTTTGCAGCTGCTCTGCTTCTCATGAAGTTCATGTACTTAACTGTTTATTGCTCACGTGCTATTCTCCCTCATACTTATGCGTAATCTTTTGTAATGGATGGGTAATGCTATCTAACACAGAGTTTGTGTGCACATTTGTTGGATTCATTTATTTATGAAAATGCTGAAGTCTGACTCAGCATTCATATGAAAGGATTTTTGAACTGTTCCAATGCAATAATCTTTTTAGCCCATGCACTGCATTATTTTTAGCTACTGTCTTATGCTACATCTCATGGTATATTTACAAGTATTATCCTTGATGAAAACCACAGTCTCCTCACAAGCAAATGGAGCTCTTAAAAGCAAAAAACAAAATAACAACAACGTAACTTACTTTCTCATCCTATAAATGTTCTTTTTTATTGTAAATCTTTTGTAAATTGTAACTTCTTATGGGGATATTTTTCAGTAACATACGGGAAGTACAATAGATTCCCTGAGGCCAAACATATACAGTGGGTTCATAGATTCTGAGACCAGAATCCATTTATGATCATCTAGTAATGGACTTCCTACAAAACATAGGTCGTCTAAATTCACCCAGTGATTCCGGCATGTAACCTAATAACCTGTAAAAAGAAAAGGAGTACTTGTGGCACCTTAGAGACTAACAAATTTATTTGAGCATAAGCTTTCGTGAGCTACAGCCCACTTCATCGGATGTGTTCAGTGGAAAATATAGTGGGGATATTTATATACATAGAGAACATGAAACAATGGGTGTTACCATACACACTGTAACCAGAGAGATCACTTAAATTAAGCTATTACCAGCAGGAGAGCAGGAGGGAAAAAAACCTTTTGTAGTGATAATCAAGGTGGGCCATTTCCAGCAATTGATAAGAACGTCTGAGGAACAGTGGGGAGTGGGGGGGGATAAACATGGGGAAATAGTTTTACTTTGTGTAATGACCAATCCACTCCCAGTCTCTATTCAAGCCTAAGTTAATTGTATCCAGTTGCAAATTAATTCCAATTTGCAAACTGGATACAATTAACTTAGGTTTGAATAGAGACTGGGAGTGGATTGGTCATTACACAAAGTAAAACTATTTCCCCATGTTTATCCCCCGCTCTCCCCCCGCTCCCCACTGTTCCTCAGACGTTCTTGTCAACTGCTGAAAATTGGCCACCTTGATTATCACTACAAAAGGTTTTTTTCCCCCCTGTTCTCCTGCTGGTAATAGCTCAATTTAAGGTTTCAGAGTAGCAGCCGTGTTCACTCTGGTTACAGTGTGTATGGTAACACCCATTGTTTCATGTTCTCTATGTATATAAATCTCCCCACTGTATTTTCCACTGAATGCATTCGATGAAGTGAGCTGTAGCTCACGAAAGCTTATGCTCAAATAAATTTGTTAGTCTCTCAGGTGGCACAAGTACTCCTTTTCTTTTTGCGAATACAGAGTAATGTGGCTGCTACTCTGAAACCTAATAACTTGTGTTACAAGATACAGTTTTTCTTATAAACAACATGCAAAACAAGATAATTCCAATAACCACAATACCAAGAACTTTTAAAACAAGAGCAAATAAAAAAGAATAAGACAGACAAGTAGTCTAAGCAGTTTCCCCCAATTTTGCCTTTTTGTTTCCTTTCTTCCCCTTTTCTGTTTTCTTTTCCTTACTGATATAGCAAACTCTGTGCTCTGTACACTATAATTCCTTTAAAAAGGGGAAGGGTTTGCCATACTGTGTGATTTCACTTGTGTCTATGTTAGCCAATTCTGCTTCTTTAGTTTCTTTGGTCTCTACTAATGCATTTCTTTAACTCTACCATGATGAAGAGTTCAGTTATGTGGTATTTTGTATATGTAACCCTCATTCTCTTATTTTGGTTCAAATCTTCCCTATATGCAACAATATTCTACCTATAGCAGAACAGGGCAAAACATTTCAATTGAAACTATTTTTTGATGGAACTCCAGTGTTAGCTGCACTAGGATAGCTTGAAGCTTGTTAATTGAGCGGACTTCAAGGTTACTCATAAAGAAAGACCACACGCTTAGTTCAGTGGTGGAGGCTCAACAGGTTGATTGTTGACAAGGGATAGTATCCGAGCTCTGGATCAATGGTTACTGGTACACTAACACATGTATGCTGCGACAAAGTGCCAGCTCAATCAGCATAACATAATGTTGTTCCCTAGGGCAATACAAAGATGGCCTTCCTATGGCTTCTTCCGTTAGACATTAATACTATCAAGGTACGTATTACATTCCAGATGTTGTTACCCTCCTTGTTTGAATAAAACGCTCTCATCCATTATCCTGTCATTCCATCCTTATCTTTAGAGGGGTCTGTGTGTTCCTGTATACCCTCTCAGGAATTATTTTATGTTGCTACTGAAGAGGTTTGTGTGTTCCTGTATCATCCTTTCAGGTCAGGAATGTGGTTAGTTGGTTAGCTGATTCCTAGTATTACTATTCTAACAAGGCCTAGTTTAGTTTATACTGTTAGTCATGCTTAGTGCTCCAGCAAGATCTATAATGGCACAATATCTTACTGTGATTCTTTTAAAAGAAGCTTTTCAAACCCTATTGCGCCTTGGTGATTTATTTATCAGTACAATATTCAGTAAGAATTAATCAAATAGAATTGTAGAGTTATTTCTCCTGTCCTATTGAATGTTAAAATTTCTCTAATAATCTCGGACTCTATTCTTTTACCCAAATGAATGAAGGGAATCTAGTCCTTAAAATGTTCTTTGTACCTTCTTCTGAGTACACTAGGGGTCCTATTATGTCATCTACCTGACTCGAAAAATGAAAAAGATAAGATCCTTGCCACAGTATTATATAAAATCTAGCCATAATAATAGAGTAAAAGGATTTTGGTAAATAATCTTCTTTCTTGACTGTTTATAAAAAGTATAAGGAAGACATGGACAGGGAAGATGATGGGACCTTGTGAAGTCTTATGTATAAGTCTATGTTGATGTTTATACTAGAAATGGCCCAAATGTTTGTTCATTTGAACATCTGTGAATTTGGCTCAATTACAAGTCCCAAAGCAACCCATTAAAGCCAACATTTTGTTCTTCCAGCCTAATAGTAGTGAGTGTTTAATCAAATTAATTATATGATTTGCTGAATTAAAAAAAGAATGTGTCAAATGCCAGCCAAAAGTATAAAACTGATTTTTCATTGTGCAAGCTACTATTCAGGCTAGACAGAAAGTCTTTTTTAGCTCACTTTCTGATCTTTCTAGCTGAACTGAAAATTGAAACTAGAACAGATCAAAAGTTCTCAGAGAATGAATGTTTTTCTGCTGTTTTTGGAATGCACACAAAGACCAATCCTAGGAGATTTACTTTTAGGTAGAATACTGCAGCCTTCCTTTGCAGAAAATTATTGGTTTGATATTATCGTCATAATGACTTTGGATCACAATTTGAAGGCAAGGGGCATATTTGCATTACTACAGTTAAACATATTTGCAAGGAACATTTTCTCAATTATATGTAGAACATAAGATGGAGAAATTGATATCAAGATGTTTTCAAGATGGAATTTTTGGCAGTATTGTAATTCCTTTCCTTAAGTCCAGCATTTTTCCTCCCCCGTTAAAGGCAGTTATTACCAGCATAATTATTTAGACAGTGGAGTCTCTGTACAAAAACAGAGAGTTTTCCTTTGTGTCTACAAACATTACTAATTTACAGGTGAATTCTTTGACTTTTGTTCATGTATTTAAGTGAGTAGATCTCTAAGAGGCATCTTGTATGGAAAAATAATGGTAGGAATGGGCCATTATTTTGTTCTGCCCTTTTTTTTTATTCTTATCAATGCAATATACATGGGACAACTTTCTTAATTGTAAGAGAAAAGTGTGAACTGAGCACAAGACTGGGAAACAGGAATTGTCTCAGTTCTAATTCTGCCCCTAAAACTCTTGCTTTTTGACCTTAAGCAAATAATTTTAGGTCTAATTTTTAGACCTACTGAGCATTCAAAAATACACTTGTAATCACTGGGAGTTGCAGGTGTTCAACATCTCTGAAAGTCAGATCTTCAACCTTTGTGTCTATTTTTATTATTGTTAAATGGAGTTAATGCCTTTCTCAGATGGCTCTTATAAAGGGTAATTATTTCTGCCTTGTAAAGCACTCTTCAGAGGAAAAGTACCAACTAGTAGTATTGCAAAAAAAAAACAACTATATGTAGTTTAATGATTTTCAGGAAATATTTTCCTGGTAAATAGAAATACTTGTAAAATATTAAGTGTGAAAAACAACCATAATGATTTACTTACATTTCTGGAACAATCAGAAATGTCAGTGTACCTCAGATAATTGCTTTGTAACAGTGGTTCTCAAACCTTTTTTTTCACGGACCACTTGAAAATTGCTGAGGGTCTCAGTGGACCACTTAATGATCTTTCCAAATGTTGTTTGTACGGTTAGCTAACTATTGTAAAGCACTTTGGTTAAAAGCTCTATATAAAAAAAACCCCTTAATAATAAGGTTTTTTTGTTCTACAAATAAAAGCACACAACTCACATTTTAATATCAGTAGTCTTACCTTTCTAATGCGATGGATATACCCTCTCTACCCCGCTGTGGCAGCCCCCGAGCTGGGGCTGAGAAGGAGGGAGGTCTCTCCCCCACCACAGCAGCTAGAGCTGACGCTGGGAAGGAGGGCCTTCTCTCCCCAGCAGCCCGAGTCCTGGAGGGGAAAGTCACATCTCTCTAGCCACCACCACCCCGCACATCCCAAATTCCCCCGACCCCCTCTTCTCACCCCACTGCCCGCACCCACCTACCCCTTATTCTCCCCAAGGCCACCACCTCATATGTGTATCTTCTCCAGGGTCCAGGCACCTAATTAGTGGAGCCACCCCAGCGCGGCTCCACTAATTAAGTGGGTGGCCCTTCATTCTCTTGTGTACAAATGCCCAGGCACGCACATTAGAGGGAACTATCCGGGGACCACCTGAATGGAGCTCACATACCACTGGTGGTCAGTGGACCACAGTTTGAGAACCTCTCCTTTATAAGCTTTTATATAATGGCAGAGACATTTGAAGAATAATTCAAAAGCAAGCTTGTTTTTCTGACTAAGGATTTATGATGGTACATTTGCCATGAATCTAAAGAAGGCAGCTCCAAACTGAGCTCTTTAACCCTCCTATGCCAGAATGTTCATAGACTAGATATTGTCATGCTCACCTCTAGCCAGGACTTTCTCCTATTTCAACAAGTGCCCCAAAATACCACATTGCATTGCCAAAAGCCTTGAATAATTGACATGATTTAAAAGATCTTGAAAAGAGCAGCTCTACAAAATTGGAACACAGTTCTTGTCCACAAAACATTGTTTGTGTACAGTTACCTCCCCTGAAAAGTCGTGGAAACAAATGGAGATGTTAGCCACATGATTGTTTTCCATTGTCCATTTACATGGCTGACAATCAGAGTTGACAAGAACCCAGCTTCTGTTTCTCATTATTTTATTTGTCGATTGCAAAGTGGCAATTCTTCAAAAACTAAAACTTCAGAAACAGACTTCAGCGAGAAATTGCAGAACTGGAATTAATTTGCAAACTGGACACCATCAATTGAGGCATGAATAAAGACTGGGAGTGGATTGGTCGCTACAAAAAGTAATTTTCCCTCTGCTGATGCTCACACCTTGTCAACTGTTGGAAATACGCAACTTCCACCTTGATTACATTGACCTCATTAGCACTACAAAAGTAATTTTTCCTCAACTGTTGAGAATAGGCCACTTCTACCTTAATTGAATTGTCCTCGTTAGCACTGACCCCCCACTTGGTAAGGCAACTCCCATCTTTTCATGTGCTGTAATATTTATACTGCTTACTGAATTTTTCACTCCATGCATCTGATGAAGTGGGTTTTAGCCCACGAAAGCTTATGCCCAAATAAATTTGTTAGTCTCTAAGGTGCCACAAGGACTCCTCCTTGTTTTTGCTGATATAGACTAACATAGTTACCACTCTGAAACCTGTCATTATGATTTAAGTCTCTTTTATTCTTCAAGAAGATGATCTCTTGTTGTCTGAAGCTAAAATAAAGGAGAAAAACCTGGGAAACATGCAGAGTCACTGGGCTATAGCAACCACCATGCCCATGTTTTCAATGTTTTGACTCCACACAGTGACCTAGTGATAGAGAAAAATAATTGGAGCATTAGGGCAATATGCAAATTAACAATCTGCTAGACCACTTTATATAGATATTGAATGAGGAGGTAAAGGAGAATGCCCTCTGCCAGCTGTTGCCTCTACAATCATATTTATGTACTATCCTATGACAAATATCAGTGGACATACATGTTAACCATCTGGGAACCTGCCTTTCAGGAACCTATTGCTCTTCATAGATAGAACAATGAGACTTCCATGGTTGAATGTGAGTTTTTCGTGATAGACTTAACCAAAACAAGTCCACACAGACATACATGTAGTAAAATACATGCCAGGACTTGATACAGACTCTATGTGAATAGCCTCAGTGCAGATGTTTTCTACCTTCATCAAGCTACTCTTAACTATCTTAAAGGGCAGCAGTATTGCCAATTCTTGCCATTTTATTATGAATCTTGAGCAACAAACCCACACCATCCTTGATCTTTCGCCTTTGTTTGACATATTTGAAGAATCCCTTCCTGTTGTCTCTAACATTCCTTGCCTCCTGTCACTCATGCTTTGCCTTGGCTTTACTGACTTTGTGCCTGCATGCTCATGCTGTTCCCATGTATACTTCCTTGATGACATGCCCCTCCTTCCATTTTCTGTATGTATCCTTTTTGGTTTTTAGAAAACTAAAAAGCTCCACATTGGCCTCCTGTGGTGGTTCTTATCTTTCCTCTTTGTCAGAATAGCTTGATGATATTACATCTAGTATTACATCTTTTAGGAGCTGCCAGCCCCCGTCAACTCCTTTTCTTTCTAATTGGTCTTTCCATGGGACCTTGCCTGCTATATCTCTGAGTTGGTTGCAATCTGCCTTTCTGAAGATCAGTGTCTTTGTTTTGCTGTTCTCATTCCTCTTTTCCATAGGATCTTGAATTCTATCAGATCATGGCTACTTCCTCCCAATTTCCCAACCATCTTCATGTTCGCAACTAATTCATCTTGGTTGGTCAAGACCATATCCAAAATGGATGACCTCCTACTTCTTTCCTCAACTTTCTGAATCAGAAAGCTACACATGCTAAGAATTTGTGGGACATATTATGTTTTGCTGCAATAATCTTCCAACAGATATCAGGGAAGTTAAAAATCCCCATTAATACTAGCTCATGTGTGTTAACTAATCTTGTTACCTGCTTGTAGAATGACTCATCCACTTCTTCTTCCTGATTTGGTGGTCTATAATAGACTCCTGCTATAACATCACTACTGTTCTTTTTCCTTGTTATCCTCACCCAGAGACTTTCAGTAGATCTGTCACTCACTTCCTCTTGGACCTCAGAGCAAGTGTATGCATTCTTGACATATAGTGCAATGCGTCCTTCTTTTTACACATACCTATCCTTTGAGAACAAGCTATATCCCTCAATGTTAATATTCCAGTCATGGGAGTTGTCCCACCAAGTCTCTGCAATGCCAATTAAGTCATAATTTTCTTCATATACCATGTGTAATGATCCCTCGCTCTCCCGCTTGGAGGGAGGCCACTCAGGCTGGTCCTGTCTGGCCAAGACCAGAGTTCACAGGAAAGCCAAGAGCCCACAATAGGTCTGGGTGATCACTAGCCACCGTCAGGCTTTTGCCTGGGTTTGGGTGGCTCAAGCTGTCAGCTCTTAAACAGAATCTATCAGGGCTGGCTGTGGCCTGATTGGAGCTCAGGCAGCCAGCAAACAAAACAGTCTACAGGTGAGCTGGGGCCTGGGCTTGAGTAGGCTTAGGTTGCCAGCAATCCACACAGTCTTTCAGGGTTGGTTTTAGCCTGGGCAGAGCTCAGGCAGCCAGCAAAAAATAGTTTCTAAGGGTGACTGGTAAGGGAAGCTCCTCTTCAGAACTAGAGCCTCCTGGCACAGTGTAGGGGGTCAGCCACCCCAGGGTGGAGTGGCAGGGGGACCGGGGCCCACTACTCCACTGTGTCCCAGCTCAGGGCCGTGGCAGGGGCAGGATTGGCTGCCCCTGCGTCAGCAGGGATCCAGCCGCAACACACCAACTGAGCCACACCTGGCTCTGCAGCCAGCTGTTCTGTGGCTACCCCGGGCTACTTCCTGCCACCCCCTCTTCCGGCTCCTTGGGATATACAGCGGCAAGCACTCCAGGCCAGTCCTCGTCAGCACCTGTGGATTGGGCACCGTCCGGCAAGGGTTTCTCTCGGGGACGCAGCCAAACCAGCAGAGCATTCTTCTCCTCCGTAGACTCCCCTCCAACTGTGCTGCATGACCAGCCTTTTATACTGCCAGCCATGCCCAGGTACTTCCGGCAAGGGGGGCATGGCAATCTAGGCTCCGCCCTCCTAGGGAGTGTAATGGTCCCTCGCTTTCCTGCTTGAAGGGAGGCCACTCGGCCTTACTACACCATGACTTCCAGTTCATCCTATTTGTTCCCCATACTCCTAGCATTTGTATTCAGGCACTGAAAATATTTTCCAGACTGCCTTGTTGCTTTTCTTCTTCCCTTTTTAATGCAATTTAATCAGATCTACACAAGACCCCCAATGAAGTCGCTGAGAATCTGTACAGGGTAATTTCAGAATCAGGGCCTTTGTGCATGCGTTTAACCATAAGGGCAGTATCATTGTTTTTTCAAATGGGAACTCAGATTCTGGAGCACAATTCTACAATAAGGAGTGGACTCTGTAGCAAATTCTATGATCACAGAATCATGGAACACAGGGGATCCTGCACGTAAGCATTCAGATAGACCCTCAGAACTAACCCTCTTCACCTTACTCCAATAGGACTACTTGTCTGTGTAAGGTAGGTTTGGGGTATGCAGGTTTAAGGACTCAGTATGTGCAGCTTTCATGAAATTGGTTGGTGTAATCTGAGTTGGCAGACAGCTTGAAATTACAGTAGAACCTGAGAATCACAAACACCAGAGTTACAAACTGACCAGTCAACCACACACCTCATTTGGAACCAGAAGTAGACAATCAGGCAGCAAAAGAAACCCAAAAAGGCAAACATAGTACAGTACTGTGTTAAACATAAACTACTAAAAAAATAAAGGGAAAGCAGCATTTTTCTTCTACATAGTATTAAGTCAATGTTCAGCTGTAAACTTTTGAACAAACAACCATAATGTTTTGTTCAGTTACAAACATTTCAGAGTTACAAAAACCTCCATTCCTGAGGTGTCCATAACTCTGAGGTTCTACTGTAATGCTGCTTGAAGAGACGTATATCTTAGCAGAAATACTAATGTTTCAGAAAATAACATTTTTCCACTATTATCAAGTAGTAGTATAGTTTCCAAATTAAATCTGGTAGAGAAGATTGCTTCTGAAACACTTGATTTCTGAAAAGAAAAGGATTTTTCCATTGCCTAAATTAAAGCATCTGAATTTTTGAAATTCACTACAGCAATTTTAATCCTAGAAAAATGTAAGGCTTCACTCTCTAAAGTTTAGAACCTAACCCTACATTGTCAGAATCAATGAATGTTGCCATTAATTTCTATTGAAGCAGGATTGGGCTATAGAGATTTTTGCAAAATGGGTGTGGGTGTGTGTAGATCAATTTAACTTTGAAAAAGAATTTTTTTTTAATTTGTCTCTGTCTCCCTCCCTCAAAAAAGTATGCTACCCTTTTAATTCTAGAATACTGGAAGTTTTACCAGGTTTCCAACTACGGATTCCTCATTCTCCCATCTCACTATTTTGTTCATTTTAAAATGAAAGAAATATTTTAAATGAATGGAAAATAATGGGCACTTTGTCAAAGAGGGTACCCTAAATAGTGAGGTTTGACCCTTGCTCTCCCATTAGATGTACAAACAAGTTGGAAAAGTTATCAGCCAGTCATATTGTATAGTCTGCTGTATCTTTGCCATTTTATAATGCTTGTTAAATTGTACTATAAAGAAAAACGATTGCAGGACAGATTTAGGTGTTTAGAAATATTCATTATCTTTGCATTTATGTGAATTTTGAGGGTTAAAGTTACGCATTTTTATCAGACTTCTTATCTTTAAACCTAAGTGAAGATCAATGCTTTAGAAAAGGGAAGGGATTTTTCTTGAATGTTAAAATGATTTGGTACAGAGGAAATACTAATGGGGACTTTTATTACTTTATAGAAAAAAATGTGTGATTAAAAAGTGACAGAATTTTTAATATTGAGAAGAGACAAGTTTGATTTTTTTGATTCCTTTGAGCTAAGACTGGAGAACAATCAAAGGGTCATTCATAGAAAGAATAAAATTGGTTTTTAGAAAGAACCAGTTCAAAAGTATTGATGGCCTTCAGGAAAGTGGCAAATTGGTGGAGTATTCTGGAGAAACTTGCTGCTCACCATGCTGTACCAGTTCTGTTGATAGAAGGCTTGGGTTTCCCGAGTTGTTTATCCTAGTTCGCTCACTAGCACTATGTACATGTCAGTGCTGTTAGAGCTGGGGGAAGTACTAGCTGGATCTTTGTAAAGGCATGGCACATAGTGCTTCTGGTTAAGTTAAGGCTTTAACAGTTATAATGCCTCCAGGCACTGCTATTGGTACAGTGCCCTTCCACCTGTATGCCTCTTTACACTCAAGAGACATTGTTTAATTCTGTTTGAGACCCTGATCATGCACTTAAGTACATGTGTAACGTTAAGCCTGTGAGTAGTCCCATTCACTTCAAGCATGTACTTAAGTGCCTACCTGAATCGGGGCCCATATCAGCGGGACTAAGTGATATACATCCAAAAGTCCTAAGGCAAAGCTTTGCAACCAGGGACATAAAACCAACCATCTATCAAATTCCTGAGCTGGAACCACAGCAAGCAGGGTGGCAGACGAAACAGCCACAAGTTCTTATTGCTAAAAGGCAAACATAGTACAGTACAAATCAGCTGTCAATAAAACCAGCATCATGTATGAGCTTGATTTCTTATGAGACACTCAATATTGCTTTCATCACTGAGGTTTAGTATGCTTGCAGTCTCCAGCCCTGTCATAGTCCAAATCATCTACTAGTAATAGCCAAGCACAAAAAGAGAATGATCCAGAATGAAGCAAAAAGAAGAAAAGGAGGCAGAGTAGCACCCTTCTTTCCCACTGTCCCAGATGCCTTTGGATTTTCTGTGAGGTAAAGGATTAATGATTTGCTGATCTATAGGCAAAGACCCTTGGACCCAGTCCCTCCACTTGAGTATTTTTATCTCCATTTTACAGGTGCAGAACTGAAGCACAGAGATTTTTGCCCAAGGTCAAACAGGAAACCTGAGGTAGAGCTGGGACTAGAACCCAGGTGTTATGAGTAATAATTCCATGCCTTAACCACAAGACTATGCTTCTTTCCCCCTGTGAAACTTCCAGCTTCATCTGGAAGTGTTTTGGTGATCAGTATGAGAACCTCCAGTCTCTCTATGTTTGGTGTTTCTTTGGCACTCATCACAGTAGTATCTAATACCTGATTCTTTCCACCCACAAATAGTTTTCCTTTTCTCATACATGTCTACATGTATAATGTAAGTGTTAATAAGATGTTTGCTAGAATAATTATTGTATGTTAAGAAGTTGCCTGTTATTTTTAAGACAAAAATGGGGATGGCCAACTTTTAAAAAAGTTGCATCAGGTTGCATGTATCCAACTGTAGTATTTTTAAACTAGCAGGATGTTTGAAATAAAATGGTACTTCCTTTGAGAAAAAAAATCCAATCTTTTTTAAAATTAGGTTGAGGGTTTTTTTTGTTCATTTCAGTTCTCATGAAAATGAATGATTGATAGTACTAGCTGAAGCTAGACATAATGTGGCAGACTCTGGGGAAACTTTCCAGAACAGTTTTGTAGTCCTAACATGTAGCTTCCCTGATATTCTAACAGTTGGACTCTCTGGAGAAGAATGTCAGTAATACTGAATAGTTCTAAATTATAGTTTGGGGATGTTGACAAATGTCCACTAGGGATTCTAGGGATTCACTGAAGATGACCAACTGATTTCTCATGTGAAAAATGTTGATAAATCCGCATCTTCAAACAAAAACACCACTCCAGTAAAGTGGGATGAAATTTTTATATAGAATGATGAATTGCATTCAATATTTTAAATTTCAGTTCCCTCACTGAGTCTTTGCTCTCCTTTCATTCTCGGGGCCTTTCGTTCTATTTCTGTCAGATAGGTTGGGGTAAAAGGCTGAGACTGAATGAGTGCCACGAACAATTATTACAAAACATCACAAGCAAATGCGATTGATAACTCATAGGAACATAGGAATTGCCATGCCAGATCAGAGCAGTGATCTATCTAGTTCAGTACCCTGACTCTAAAAGTAGGCAGTTCTAAGTTCCATGGTAGCAGGATTAGTGGGTTTGCACTGCAGGCCTCCATAGCTGTGGACACTCTGTTACCTCACTAAAAACAACTGAAATACAAATTGGTCTTGTCTTTGGGAGGGGGAGGAAGGGATGGGGATTTTTCAGGAAAATCAGGAACATGAGAGTTGCCCTGGTCATAGGTAGACAAGGCCTCATCCAACAAAATCTGCTGCAGAGCAATATAATTGACTCCCAGGAGTGCGTATAGCCATGGGGATTTTTGTTGTTGTTGCCTGAGACATGCATGGGGGATTCTGTAGGCAAGGAAGTTCCACAGCTAGGAATACTCTGGCTTACTTTTGGGGAGATTAGGGAGCCATTGTAGCAGAAATAGGCATGACCTCATATTAGTATTAAAACTGAGCATATCATGATTTTAAGGCATAATGTTTGGATAATTTGAATAGTTACATATGATGATGTCTTCTAACATATGTAATAGCTCATAAATCTCTGCTTTCTTGTCTAAGGTTTTCATCAGTATCACTTCTTGGATTGGTTAGCAGGGAATACTAAAGGCAGGGCAGCTAGCACACTTGCTTCTTTCCCTCTCTGCCATTCCTGATGTCTCCCCATCAGGCAGTCTGTAATTTTGAGCTTAACAAATGTAGTCTGGTCTTCAGCATTGCAGCATAATGTGCTGTAGCTGCAATGGTGAGCTAACTCTGGATAGTGTATTGTTACATTGCTTTCTGGCTCTCCAAAAACTGTTTAAATATTAAATTAATAATAATGTTTGTTTAAATAATGTTTGTTTGTGTAATGAGACAGAGGATGTTTTGGAAAAACGTGTCCATCTTTTACTTAGTTTTTAGGTGTCTAAACTCTGAGAAGGAGACAGAATTATACATTATACAAAAACTATCTTTAGTTAATAGGGCACATTGTACTTTTGTCAACTCTGTAAGGTCGGGTGTATGTAGGGGAGGGTGCATGTGTGTGTGTGTGTGTTCTGAAGCTGCACGGTGCACTGAGTGAATAATATGTTGCTTGTATTCTTGTTAGAAATATTGTCTTGACAGCACACTACGCAATTTTGGCACTGAATTAAAAGCAAGAATAATTCAGGGAATTGTCACTATTCAGAATAGGGTGACCAGATAGCAAGTGTAAAAAATCGGCACCGGGGGGGGGGGGGGGGGGTAATAGGTGCTTACATAAGAAAAAGCCCCCAAAATTGGCACTATCCCTATAAAATTGACATCTGGTCACTCTAATTCAGAAAGCAGCAAGTAAAAAACAGGCTAAATCATAAGCATTGGAATATCACTGTTAGAGCTGTTTTACTACAGGAAAACAAAATTAGCATATAACTGACAGGGCTGGATTTCACAGTAGGCACATGCCTAGAGGCGCCAGCATTGTAGAGGCACCTACAAATTCAAATTTTGCCACTCCCAGGTCCCAGCAGAGGGCAAAGCCAGTAGTGTTGCCAGGCATCCATCCGGTTTTTGTCCAGAATGCCTGGTCAAAAAGGGACCCTGGCAGCTCCGGTCAGTGGTGCTGACCGAGCCATTAAAAGTCCATTTAGTGCTGCAGTGGAGCTAAGGAAGACTCCCTGCCTGCCCTGGATCTGCACGGCTTCCAGAAGTGGTCGGCATGTCCCTGCAGCCCCTAGATGCAGGGGCAATCAGGGAAGCTCCGCAGGCTGCTCTCGCCCCGAGCGATGGCTCCACAGCTCCCATTGGCCTAGGTGTGCCCAAGGTGTTAATCCGGTCATGATCACTGAGCTCATTATAAATTTTAGAGATGGGGCAAAAATGCAACATGGTTTTTAACAAAAATAGTGCTTGCTTGTGTACAGGCCTTCTGGACTAGGAAACTGGGACAGCTTTGATTAATCCATTAGAGTAGTTAAATTTAGATAATGTATACATTATTTTAATTTGAAGGTGGCTCACTTCGTGTACAATATTGTGTTCAATTTTTTTTCAATTAGGTGAAAACTCAAAAGAAATGCCCAATAACAATAGTGTTGTTTATTACTCTCATCATGAACTTGAAGTATCATTTTAGCTATCCTGAAGGTTATGTATGTCTTATTATGCATGAATGGCTGATAATTCTTTTTAGTTATATCAGTCTTTACTGTTAGTCATATTGAGGTCTCAATCTTTCAGATTTCTTCCCAAGGAATAAAACAGCTTTTTTGCATAAAAGATATTCAGCAAACATAACTAAGTACTGAAATATACATGTTTGCATCTAATGGCTTTATGTGTAAAAAGAGTCTACTGTGTGAATTTAAGAGGATTTGCTTCCCTTTGCCATTAAATAGCCCAGGAAATACCTTTTATGATACAACATTGAGCACATCATGTGCCAAGGGAAATGAACTTCCATGAATTTTGTTAAGATTTTATTCTCCATTCTTATTTTCACATTCTAATATCCAGTCCCAGAGGAACCAATCAGTAAAGCTGTATGACGAAGCTAGTTTTGGAAGTCTAATCAGATTCTTTAAAAAGTCAGTTACATGAAGAATTAAATTTTGTTATGAATGCTATTCAAAGTGACAATTGTGACCTCTTCTCAGTATATTTTCTGGGTATGTGATCAGATTCATGAAGGAATGACGATTAGATCTCCACCCTCAATCAAACTTTAATGAATAAGTTCATTATCTACGTTCAGACTTGAATGCATAATTCTGTTGATAATTTCATATCAAAAGAATATTTTATGAATATCCAAATGTCAACTACTCATTATTTGTGTGTGTTTTCTCTAAACATAGAAATTCAGTAATTAACAACAGAACTATTCATTAAAATTCAAATGCTGATAAATGATAGATAAAAATGTCTTCCATTGATTAAACTTATACAAAATTAAAAATGTATGCTCATTAGAACAATTCATGAATATGTTTCACTACATGATATAGAGCTTTAAATTAACACACTGAACATTCAGATTAGTAGCATTCCATTTATTCTCAGTTATAGTATATTCCTCACTTCTGTTCTGATGTGTCAAGGCTTGTATTTGGATTGTGTCCATTTTCTGGCCACTAATATCTAAAAAAAGGTTTTGGATATCAGTTGATATTAGCCTCTGAGAAGAAATTTGTTTTAACTGAGGTCAGTAATTGGGAATATATCTGTATTATATAGGGCTGAATAGCATCTTTTAAATCTCAAGGGCCAGTCCTCAAGCTGCACATAAATTCTCACCCAAAAAACCATGGAAAGGAAGAGAAACAGAGAATTCCTCTTTTGCACCTTCCCTCAAAACCTGCAGAGTTCACACTCTGCAGATCATTTGTGTATGGACACATGGCAACAGGAATTCTTCGACAGGGCCTGGGTTCAAAGGGTAAAGTCTGTACTTTTTAGCACATATGCTAACATCTTCTGTTCACCTCACCTCCCCCCCCCCCAACTGGCATGCATAATCCAGGCAGATATTGCACCCACTTGTAAGGGTCAACATGAACACAATTTGCCCTTAGCTGTGTTAAAAGCAAATAGCGCTGGAGAACCTGATCCAGCACCCACAGAAGGTTAATGGGAATCTTTCCTTTGCCTTTAACATGCATTGTCAGATCAGGTCCTGAATTTCACCTGAGTTACTAAATTAAGGACAAGAGGAGAAATGGTGAACACAAAAAGGGCAGGACTACAAAATAATATTAAATTTAATCTCTTCTTAAGAACCAATCCTATGCTCTTGATGGTCAGAAGGAGTGGGAGTTTTGCCTGTTTCAGTTGTGTGAGGTTAGGCTTATAGCTGAACAGTGAGAAACATTCACTGATCAAGACGCACAGGTGAATAAAAGAAAGACACAGAGATGGGTTTAAGTGTCAGGTGGGATCTGTTTCTTACCTAATACAATCCACAACCAAAATGTCAGCCCCAGACAAGTGCACTCCTTCATTCCTTAAAAACCTCCAGCACATTGTACTGGATGTCCCTTTGTGAAATCACTGAGCCGCCTGCATCCAAAAAGATTGATGGCTCCCTGCCATACATGCTTCATGAGTATTTCTAACTCAACCAATCTCAGGTTTGGCTGTGACTGTCTAATCCTCCCATGTCCCTCTGAATCCTGCAGGCCCCTCGATCATTTTCCCCGAGGTAAATAACTATGACATTAAGTGGGTATAGTTCACCAATCAATAAGTGCAGAAGAGACATGAGCTGATTCCAGAATGAGCCCTTTTTGCCAAACCATTGAAGGCAGACAGCCTCAGTCCTGATGCTCAGCTGCAGTCCATCTGCCATCCCGGCTGCCTGCGTGTGGGCCTAATGCACAATAGAGTGCCTGAAAATCCAAACATCAACCTTGTCTCTGATGTCTCCTGCAATCACAGACAGACAACATAAGCTCATCTTTCCTTCCCCCGTCACCCATCAAAGGGAGCACAGGTCCTGTGACAATCCAATTTCCAGTGTCCAATTGTCTGGACTCACTGGGAGTCAAAACCCTCCAATGCTGACTGCCAATTAATAATGTGACTATTGCCTGAATGTTGTACCAAAACCAAATACATTTATTTCTAAATTCCTGGCCCTACATATTGGAAGACACCAATATTAGTGGAAAACTCAAATGGGACATCTCTTGTATCACTGCTACTACTCAGGCTACAGAGTAGCAGCCGTGTTAGTCTGTATTTGCAAAAAGAAAAGGAGTACTTGTGGCACCTTAGAGACTAACAAATTTATTAGAGCATAAGCTTTCGTGAGCTACAGCTCACTTCATCGGCTATCTCTGTGCTCCCTTGGTAATACAGTCTACAACAGATTCCCCCCAAGGTATCCAGTTGCACCTGAAGCTCTGATTCCAGTATGCAACTGGATCGCCAGATTGTTAGCCCACTAAACTGTTCCAAAAATGTTTCCCATACCTCCAAATCTTCCCTCATTTCTATGGTCACCCTGACAAAATTATGAGGCCCTGCCCAGCACCACCACTCTCCATGCAAAGTTTAAGTGCCCCATGATCACCTGTACCCATTTTAGTATAACTTCCCTAGAACCTTTGAGTACCCTTATCAACAGCCTTATATTATCTAGCTTTTCTTTGGGTAGCTGTGATACATAGTGCCTTGTATCCAATTCAATTCCCAAATATGTTAATTTCTGTGTTGGGCCTTCTGTCTTTTCTGTGGCCCCAAGTGCTGCATGTAGGGACAGGATGGAAGATGTCTTTCCTTTGTTCATCCTCACAAGGTCCAAGGAAAAATCAATACTAGCACCCCGGGGTTAAAATTACAGTGCCTGAATGGCTCAGTATAGCTCTAAATAAATGGAATAGAGCATGAGATTTTAAAAAGCAATTCAGCAATTCAGCATTAGTGGCCTAACTTTGCTCCCATTAAAGTCAAAGTGAGTTTTACCATTGATTTCGAGTAGACCAAGTTAGGCCAAATTTGAATACCCAAAGTCTTTTACAAAACCATAGGGCTTAAATAAAAAGATATAAACCCCACAAAGGGCATCTTAGCTACAATCATTTATGAATCATAAAGACATTAACTAGCTACATTGGCTTGTCACAGTCATTATAATTAATAAAGGGAATATTAATATTCAAACAAGGTGCCCATACGCATATATTTTGCCTTGCAGTACTTTTTGATGCAGCATTGTGACTCATTGTCATCTTGACAAGTTATTGACCAATAATTTTCCACATGAACAAAATAGATTAACAATGTAAATTTGCTTCCTTGTTTAAAAACTGCCTGGCTTTTCTTCAGCATCCAAAACTGTGTTCCAATTAATTTATTTTCTTTCTTCCAGAAATAGTGTTCACACGGAACAATCTTTATTCTCAGTACAGTACATTGAAAAAGAGCTACGATTAGTTATCTCAATTCTTCTGACTGCCCCATTCTGCCATCTAGTGGCACTATGAATACACTACTTTCAAGAAATAAATAACTTTTTTTCAAGGAGCTCCTCTAATTTGTGCTTATTAACACAAATTTTTGTTGAAGAACTGCATCAGGAAAAAAATCATTTTACTCTTAAAAATGCAAAATAATTTTTCAGATACAAAATGTAATAGATAAAATATAACTGATTATAGTGTATAAATATAATATCATGCAAAAGACTGCCACAGTGTGAATTGTTAGAAGGTAAATAATTGAACTGTGGTGATCGAATTTTTGCAAATGCCTTTTTGCAATAGTAGTGTCATAGAGTTTAAAGCCAGAAAAGACCACCAGATCATCTAGTCTGAGATTCTGCATATCACAGGCCACCAATACCAACACTGTCATTTATAGTAAATTGCCAAGGCAAAACTGTATTGTCAATCTATTTCACAGACAGCAGAATATGGAACCTCAACAGCAATGGGGTTTACTTATTTATTTTTAAGGTACTTGCAGTTCTGTATTCTAGTGATATTAAGACATTTTTAATATGTCTTCCAGGGTGGAAAAATCCCCATAAGATGGACTGCCCCTGAAGCTATAGCCTACAGGAAGTTCTCTTCAGCAAGTGATGCATGGAGCTATGGTATTGTCATGTGGGAAGTGATGTCCTATGGAGAAAGACCATATTGGGAGATGTCTAATCAGGATGTAAGTACTGCGTGAGACCTATCTGCCACTCTGATTAAATGTTCTTTGGAAATGATTGTTATTCCTTTCATTTTTTGCTGTCTTATTTACTTTCTCGCTCAGATCCTCAGCTCGTATATATCAACTTAACTCCACTGACTTCAATGAAATTTTGCTGTTTTACACCAGCGGAGGATCTGCCTCTCTATAAGTAAAATTTTGACTGGCTTCCCGAAAGGGCTAAAGCTACACCACAAAAAGTCCTAATCAGTTTGCCAGATTCTGGGATCGGATGTGTGCAGCTTCCATCCAAGTCAGTTGGAGCCTTGTGCCTGAACCTGAGGATACAATTTGCTCAACAAAGCAATATATTAATTCCTCCATGAATAATGGTGTTATACCAGTGATCAGTTTGGTCCAATATATCTACAGCATCCTGATGGTGCCGTTCAATGAACATACTTTAGGTGATCAATTCCAAAACACTCCTGGGGCTAATGGGATACAATTTGAAGCTGCCATGAGAAGAATATTTCTAGTTCTGCTTCTTAATAATTAATGTACAATGTTTTCTTTACAAACTACCTGTAGTTTTACATTTCGTACAGGACAGTGTAAAGGTATAAAGTGATATATTTTCCTCTGCCATTTGCTCAAAATAGTTTCAACTATATAAATGTTATTCTTAATTAGAACAAACATTATCTTCTAAGGAAGCTGAAAGTTTGTTCTGTAAACTACGGCACTGAAAGAGATGGGGCAATTTTTATCACAAGTTAAGTTTTCTACAAGTACTGCAATTGAGGATGGCACCCCATAGTTTAGAACACTGTCTAAGCCTCACTCAAGAGACAATCTCCCTGTCATGGTGCAGAATGACAGCCATCCCATTCTTATCACTCCTCATGCTCCTGCATAATGTAGATATATCTTTGTATCACAAAACTTTCCCAGATAATTATTTTTTACATTATTGCAAGGATGTTGTCACTCCAAGCTGACTGACAACTTCGGTTAGTTTCAGGCTGATTTGTCAAAAAGAGGTTTGACAGAGGTACTTTTATTAAGGAAGCCAGTTTTTTCAGAATGTTCCAGCAGAAAAAAAATCATCCGTGGCAACACTGCCATATAATCATCATTATGCTGTACCAAAACATGTATCACTGGGATGCAGTACAATATGTGTCAAAGTGCAACTGTTGCCTCAAAATATCTCTTTCCCAATACAATGTGATGAAGTTTCATTAATTTGATCAAGATGTTAACAACAAGTAAATGTGACATTCCAAACATTCAGTGGCTTTAAATTGCATTGGGAAATTCCAAGTAGTTAGGCATACAGTATGTAAACCTACCTTTGCAGCATATTGTGGCCTATGTTTTAGAATAGTAAATAACTCTAAGTAAGCATGAGTTTGTTTTACAGAAATGATATGAATTTCCCAAAGGTCAGTGATACTGTAGTTCTGGCAAGGAAAATGGGGGTAAGGGAAGTGTGCACAGAGCAGATGTATAAAAGACACTGTGCAAATTTTTGCTGACAAGTCTTACATAAATTTGAAGAATCACAGGTCCTGTTGTAGCAAAACGGACATTAGCTACATGAGCTGACATTCTAAACCAAATTCAGAGGTGATATATATGGTGGTGTTACTTACTCATCAGAAAGACAGTACAAGTGTACCCTAGATACAAAGGATGGAAGAAGATACAGTAGAAAAGAAATATTAAAACAAATTAAGGTCGGGACCTTTTTCTGACACCATTCCACACTCTCTTTGTTATTTGCTTTTCCTGCTATTCTCCATATTTCTGCTACATTCATGTGTAAATGTATCTCCTTATGTCCACTTCCTACATCTAGCTGACACCACCATTTACATCACTTCAGAAATAGTTTATATTTTTTTACAGATCTGCAAAGATATCAGCTATTATGACTGTTTTGTAAAATCTTGCAATATATTTTTTTAAGTGACACTTATAGTACTTGGCCTCCAAAATGGCCAAACCCATGTCCCAGATAGCTTTCACCTCATGCCGTTTGGGTCTTCACTGAGCAGCAAGAAAAAAATAAGAAGTTATACTCTGTTAATATACTAAATGCCCTTCCTAGCCTGGCTACTGTGGGCTTCAGCACCAGTGGTCAAAATTGTTAGAATTTTTTAATTCACTGTCACAGATCACCCTACACAAGCATATAGGAAAGTATTTATACAGATCAACATTTTCAAACCTAACAGTCTAAATTTAGTCTGATAAAGTGATATTTAGGCATCTGAATAAAAGTGATCTGATTTTCAGAAATTATAAGCACCCATAAATACTAGTTAAGTCAGTGGGAACAGTAGAGGCTTAGCACCTTTGAAGATCAGGCAACTTCTATTTAATTGCCTAAATATGGACTTAGGAGCTGACCTTTAGGCACCTAGGTTTGAAAATGTCGACCATACATTTTGTATCATTACCAACAGCATAATATGTATTCTTAAAAACTTACTCAATTTGAGAAATGTTACTCGTTTCAGTAAATAACCATTGTATTATTGTGTTACATCATTTCAGACCTGTGGTAATGCTGATCAATGCACTTCTTGGATGTGCGTCAGGCACTAGAGGTGTCCATTAATTAGGGCTGCTGCACAGTCTGTCATGTCTTATTGCTTATTTAATAAACATTAGATTAGATATTGAGCTTTCTGAGGAAACTACTGTACGGATGAACAGATTGAGCTAAGAGTCTAGCTCACTAATACCATGTGAGAAAAGGAAGATTTATATCTGATGCATTCAGTTTACAGAACAGCTGTGAATGAGCTGTTCTGGGACACCTATTAGAGACCGTTGTAAAAATTATTACATATTGCAGAATTTGGATATTCAGAAAAATATAATATTTAATGGATTGATTGAATATGTATAAAACTGCTATAGCAAACTGAATAAAACTTCTTGCTCACATAACAACAATATTGACATGTAAAAATTCACCATACACATTTCACTAACTCTAACTCTCATCCACAAAACCCACTGATGAACTCTTTCAACATTTACATCACTTAGAGAGAGAAAGTCTGGCTTTGACTATCTGATTTCTGCTTGGTGAACTGAGTGAAATAAATTGATGCTTTCAATCCAGTTCCTGCTGGTCAAGTGTTTACATCTGAAAAGCAGAAGCACAGTTAGTGCTAATCAATCATTTTTGTTGGCAGTTTTAATGGAGAGTCCAAGGCACTGGAACCGGGGAGCCAGGGAACCATGCCCCCCACTTTTTAACAGAAGAAACATAGAGTTCATGTCCCCTGCAGAATAAGAAGTTGTGTTGGGGAGGCACTGCAGTTGCAGCTTTCATCGGTCAGGGGCTGATGTGGCACCAGAAGAGAGGGCAGTGGGCTCACCGCCTGAGCAGCCAGCCACAGAGAGGGAGGGGGCCCTTTGGCTCCCCTACCAAAGAAATTATAAAATGTAATGGATCAAAGAAAATACAAATGCCAATGAAATCCTTTTTAAAATAATGTCTTTCAGAAAATCCTCATCATCTTTGTATTGGCATGACTGTTGAATATTTTATGCCTAATAAAAGGTGTGGAGCATTTACTTTTGACCTAGAAAGTAAAAACACCATTCAGAAACTCATCATTTGCAGCAAGTACAGTAATATATTAGGCTGACATCTGTTTTTCTGAGCAGCTACAGGTTGCAGCTTCAGTGACATGTATCCATAAAAATCTACCTACTATTATAGTAAGTAACTAAGTTTTCTGTAGCTACTTCTGATAGACATCTATCCCTTCCTGCTATTTAGAATAGAAGCCATGCAATTGATATAATTTTTGATTCATTGCATTAGGTGATACTTAACATTTCTTGTTAAACTTTTGGGTTGGATGACATTCAAGATTGGCATAAAATCAACTGGCCTCCTAGGAAATATTTTGTATGTCTGTATCCTTCCTCTTGCAGGATTCTCCCTCTTTATAAAGGACCTGGCAATGGGGCTTCCCATGCCACCAAGACCTCCTTTATGAAGAACTTACTCACAGAGCTCCTTTCTTTGTTCTTCTATCCACTTAGTAGGTCCCTTTCCTTCCTACAGTTATCAATAGTTACCACACGTGTGGTATGTATTCTATCTGCCTGTCTCTATATACAGAGAGATTTGAACACCTACATATGTATATAGATACAGAGGGTGAGGAGTGTGGTAAAAAGGCTTTATCAGCCTAAGTTTGGGTTGGCCATATTACCTAATGGTAAAACTGTGTTTGATAATGAACTGGATGTCATGGAAAAATACAAGTTTATTGCGCAGAATGAAAGGGTTCTGATGACTCTGTTGCTGTGGAAGACATAAATAATCCACTATTGTGGTAATTTCAGTTGCTGACATTTTCTCGTCTATGGACAGTGTTTTTTCTCCTGCAAATAAGTATGGAAGGGGAAATTTCAAGAAGATTTCCATATGGGCTAACTCCTGGAAATGATCTAGTGTTTATCCTATTGAGAGGAAGGATAGTAGCATGAATGAGGGGGCAGGGACTCCTAATCACATGGAAACTGAGGACCTGCAAGAAATCTGAGGCCCAAAATCTGCAATTTCCAGGACACTTGCAACACATTTGTCCCTTTGCACACACTTCTCCTGGGCAGCACAGCCAGCTCCCCCATTAGTCTCTGATCTATCAGTGCACATTACACCCAAGCATGTAGGAAGTGGAAGAAGCTACAAATTGGAAGATCTCTGTGGCAAATTATGCTAACTTGTGAGTAACGCATAGTGCTATTTCTGAGCGGTTCAAAACTTACCCCATCACAATCCCAATTGCCCATACAGCTCAAAACACATGAGGAGAGGCTGAGGGAACTGGAATTGTTTAGTCTGCGGAAGAGAAGAATGAGGGAGGATTTGATAGCTGCTTTCAACTACCTGAAAGGGGGTTCCAAAGGGGATGGATCTAGACTGTTCTCAGTGGTAGCAGGTGACAGAACAAGGAGTAATGGTCTCAAGTTGCAGTGGGGGAGGTTTAGGTTGGATATTAGGAAAAACTTTTTCACTAGGAGAGTGGTGAAACACTGGAATGCATTACCTAGGGAGGTGGTAGAATCTCCTTCCTTAGAAGTTTTTAAGGTCAGGCTTGACAAGCCCTGGTTGGGATGATTTAGTTGGGGATTGGACCTGCTTTGAGCAGGGAGTTGGACTAGATGACCTCCTGAGGTCCCTTCCTACCTGGATATTCTATGATTCTATGATTTTACGCACAGTAGGTTTCTGCCAGTGTACAGGAGGGCAATGCTCTGTTGCTCAGCTCTCCTTTCTAAAAATTCAGGCCCAGTTGAGTGCAGTTACCCTGCTCTTTCTTCCCTCTGCACCACAAGGTGAAGGGTCTTAATGTAGGTCTTAATGTGAAGGGTCTTAATGAAGGTCTTAACGTAGCTTCATTACTGTTATTAGCATAACGTCTGCAGCATAAACAGCCAACAATGCTAATTCAGACTTCAGAAAGAGAGCAAGCTAGACTCCCATGCTAATAGGATTGAAAATATAGAAGCTACAGTTATAAAGCATTGCTTTATTGTAAATAATGTAGTGTGCACTCTGACTGCTGTATTTGATTATATGTGCAATGCACACATGTATGTGTATGTATAATTATAGTAACATATATCAAATGTCACTTTAATGCAGAGTGCATGCTTTCAACAGGTATATTTCTCACAAAGGCCAATGTATTATTGTAAATATTGTGATTTACTTTTCAGTGGATATTGTATATGGGTTGTTTGTTGTTGTCCTTGTTTCCCTCTATGTGCAAAGAAGCATGACTACATCATTTTCTTCTTTCAACAGTTCCACCGGCTCCCTTTTCATTTCAGGATCTAGTAAACATTCCAGTCTTAGTTTTTAAATCTTTCATGAACTCACTCCAACTGACCTCTCACAGAACTTGTCTGTGTCTGCTTTCCTTCCTACTCTCTCCACTTATATAGCACTGGTCTGTTTGTCACTTTCAGCTGTCTCACCAGAGTTATTAAACAAAGCTACCTCCTCTGCAGCTCCCCCTACTGATGGCTCAGTTTTCCTATATCTGGTCTGTCCATTTCTTTTCAAACCTCAGTTGAAAACATATCTTTCCGTCCCTGCCAATCCTTGCAGATTAACTTTCCTGGTATTTTTATCTAACATTGTAATTTCATATATATATATATATATATATATATATATACACACACACACACACACACACACACACCCCTAAAAGTATTTTAGAAAGCAGTTTTTATGAAAGTTGCTGTACAAGACAAAGTTGCATTAAGCTGTACTGCTAAATAGCTTTCATTGTCTGGATCAGTCATACTCAGTCCTGAAGAGCAGGAGAACCACTTTGTCATCAAATGAAGTTACAGAGGGCCAGACATTGCACTGTGGTATTTGCACTGTGACAATCTCATTACAGCTTGACATTGGCATGTATTAATGCAATGTCACAATGCAAATATCAGAGCATATTAGTATGAGATTATTTTGTTGGCTTCCTGACTTTAGGTTGCTGAAGAGGAAAAGGATGTTTCTTATTTCTCTCCTCTTCTCCTCCTTCACAGTTGCTTAATAGAAAGGTTGTTAATAATAGAATAAATAGTAGAAATAGTTAAAAATAATAGAATGGGACACACTCTTGTGACTAATGCTTTGCTGGCTCTGTCTGAGACTAAGTGTAGTGTAAAGAACACTAGTCAAAATCCTGGCCTTCACCCCATCTGCATGTGAGGATCTCAAAATTGCATACAATGCTGGACCATGAGGGTGTCTTAGTCTTGATTTATCATTGGTCTGCATTCCTAGTTTGATATTGTCCTTATGTGTGTTAATATGATGATCTGTAATCACCCCTATTATCTTTGTTTAGGTTATACTGTCTATAGAAGAAGGTTACAGGCTTCCAGCTCCCATGGGCTGCCCAGCTTCTCTCCACCAACTTATGCTTCACTGCTGGCAAAAAGAGAGAAATCACCGGCCGAAGTTTACTGACATTGTCAGCTTCCTAGACAAATTGATCCGCAACCCCAGCTCCCTTCATACCCTAGTGGAGGATGTACTTGTGTAAGACTCACTTCAGTGCTCTTTCCTTATACAGTCGTGACTGCCATCTGATAACATAGCGGATTATGTAGGAACGGGATATCCTGATACAGCTCTGAGCTCAGCTAGCGTTTAGCTGTTAAGTGTTGTGTGTTTAAAATCATTCCGAGCCTCTTATAAAGTGTATTTTATTATCAAATGACATTGGTGAAATTGCATACAAAAGGACTTTTTTTTCTCAAGCACATTCATAGCCATTTTTTTTTTGGTCCACCATTTTCATCTATCTCTTTTGTTTGTGCTTTGTCAGTCTTTGATCTTCATGAGTCTCCTCTCTGTTTTTCCACCTTTTGTTTGATGTTTGTCCTATACTTTTGTTTTCCAAGTTTCCACTTTAATTTTCTTCTCTCTTCCGTGCTCTGTCTCTTCATTTAAAATAGCACAGAGTACGTGAAAAGTTGGTAAACTGCCTTAGAGTATTTTCCTTCTGAATCTATTTATACTCTATACTTGCGAAGTCGTGCTCCCCTTAGTGGAAGAAGGATATTAATACAACAAATCTATGGCACTCCCATTCCACAACTAATTCCTGGGGGTGCTACCCAAAGCTTCCTCCCTATTCCCAAAGTAGTAATATGCACATGAATAAAGCAGATTTTTGGTGTAAAGCTGTTGAAGAAATGACTGCCCCTTTGTAATCATAGAGAGCCAAAGTCATCCTAGGTGTAAACTGAAATCAGTGAATTTATATCAGGGATGAATTTGGCCCCACTCTTATTCATTAAAGTCAAAATTCATTCCAGTGTGAAGGGCTCTCTGAACCTCTTAATACTTCATAGCCTTACTGCAGGTTTTGGGTGGGGTGACGCAGTGCCCCGAGCCAGGGAGAGTGTCTAGACCACTTGGGGGGTGGGGGAGGCATGGGGCCCTGGTCCAGAATGTGAAGAGAGGCTGATAGCTCGGGCTAAAGTTGGGGCTGGTGGTTTGCCACAGATAAGTTTGAGGGGAAAGGTTGTTAGGTAAACCCAGACTAGGTTTAGAGCTGTGGCTGTCTGGCCACCCCAGATTTGTGTGATAATTGGAGTTGGTTTGTTTCCCCACAGTAGAGTCAAAGTTTGGAAAAGTAGTGGTGTCTTGTTAAGGCTAGGTTTGGAGTGGGTATTTTCCCCTGTAAGTTGCCCCACTGAAATTAGAATATATCTTTCTTTTAAAAAGTACTCCAAAATACTTGTAAATCATCATATGCTTGTTTTAGAAAATATACTTTCAAAGTGATGTATGCGGGGGGGGGAGTAATTACAAAATACTGGTTCTTTAGAGTGTTACAAACACATTTCTGCTATTCAACTTGTGATCAAGTCAATTTTAAAAGGTTTGTTTTAAAATAGTTTCAGATATTGCACCTGTCCCTCAGTCTCCCTGCCTGGTTTTGTGGTTTTACTATTTTTTTTCATATTTTATAAAATTATCCACCCTTATCCCCCACACCGTGTGCTCTGTGAAAGAACCACATAGACTGGTGAAAATAACAGACAAAGTAATTTACAAAGCGTTTATACACAAGGTGCTGCCAAATGCATAAAGTCACTGGGAGCTGAGAGCACTCCCCACCACAGAGTTAAAGTCCAAAGGAAATAACAAGGATCCAACCCAACAGAGAATGTTGTTTTCTCTAATCTCTTAAATTTTACTTGAAACTATAGTAGGTTAAAAAATATTGAGACAGAAGTGTGATTGAATTAGCTGTACCCTTTTATTTTTATTTACTACCATACATAAAATCCCATGAAAATCAGAGTATAAAATGTAGTTCTTATTTGCTCTTTAGGTTAGTACTCCAGCTGCTGCAACCACTGCCTAATAATGTAGCAATAAACAGCCATTCCCTTTTTCACCTATTTTCTATTTAGATAAAGGTAAAAGTTATTACCCAGCATGGTATTAATACATTTTCATTCTAACTGTGCTATTTTCCCATAATAGCCAAGGTTCAATCTGCTTTTATACCCTCTGCTTTGCTTTGGTGAGTTTCGAAATTATGTCATCATCTTTATCCCAATTTTATTAAATTCTTCTTCAAGTGCTAGTCCATATGCATATTCCACAGTTGGGGCGTGCAGGGCCAGTGCACAGGCATTGGAGAATTTTCTGGTCAGCAGTACCCACTGGGGTGGCACATGCACCTTTCATTTCCTCATGCATTCTGTGAGGGTACAAAGGCTGATGCTGCCATGCCACACCTAGTTCCTTCTCTGCCACCCACGGGTACATTTTGTAGCAACTCTCTTTAGATTTTCCTCCAGTTTGGCATCTAGTTAGCCTTGTTATTTTAGTCAGATAGGTGCAGGTGAACACGGCAGGAAGAGGAACCCTTCTCCACGATTGCAGGTAGTACTGACCACCATGGCAAGTACCTGGGCTTCAAGAACTGCTTGTCCTGAGAGGCAGTTATGCTGCTGAATGACAGACAAATAAGATGTCAGTTTTGACTTGGCAAGGGGCACGCCCTAGAATGCTGTGAAATCTGCAGGTCCTTCTTGAAGTAGACCTAGCACTCCAGGGAGGCACGACAGAGAGTTTTCTTCATGAAGCAGGCAATGAGGCCAGACTCTCACTCTGGATTCCAGGCATCTAGACATGCGGGGGACATAGATCATCAGAATTGGCCCTAGCATCAACTTCTCTGAAAGATGTGGCGATAGGTTGAACTCGGAGGGCGGGCTTTTGAAGGAGAGACGGAGATCTCCCTCCCCTGCTCCAACTTCAAAGCTAAATAAAATTACCACGCTGTCAGACTTTAAGGGTGCCTCAAAACTTTGAAAATGTTTTCTGAGCATTGAAGCCAGCACCAGTTGAACAGACCCAGTGGGCCAGAGGCTTTCCCCAATGCTGTCAAAGCAGTGTTAGCCTCCTTGGTACTGAGGCGGTCAGAACAGTAACCAGCTAGTGCAGAACCTGCTACAAGTTGCTTCCAGTACAGGACATCCTGATGCCTTCACCACTGGGATCTATGCGCTCACAGCAGTACTGACCAACCCACAGAAGCTCCAGCACTTCAGGCCTCATCACTGGTCCCAGCGCCCTTACAGCTATTGGAGCCACAGTCACCCCTGATGCATTCCAGATCCTTGGACATAGCAGCCTTGATGTTTGTGCCATATGGTCAGAGTCCCACTACACTCACAGGGTGGGCACCATGTTTCCCAATGGACTACACTGTCTTATCCTGTAAGCCAGTAGTCTGAATGAGCTCTCTCCTTCCATCTATTGATGCACTGAAGGAAAACACCTCAGGAGCAGACCGTATTTGCACAGATGTACCTACTGTGCCTAGGAGATCATCAGACATACCTGCTTGGCCAAAGTGATCAATTTTGGCTGTTTGGGGGCAAAATTCACGTAAGTCTTGGATGCAAGTGTAATGAAATGTTGCTATTGTTACTGTATGACTAAACAGCAGCAGAACTTTACTTAATATAACCTAATTGAGGAAGTCAACCTAAATGTATGTTACTCACTAAGTGTGAAAAGAAAAGGAGTACTTGTGGCACCTTAGAGACTAACAAATTTATTAGAGCATAAGCTTTCGTGAGCTACAGCTCACCGATGAAGTGAGCTGTAGCTCATGAAAGCTTATGCTCTAATAAATTTGTTAGTCTCTAAGGTGCCACAAGTACTCCTTTTCTTTTTGCGAATACAGACTAACACGGCTGCTACTCTGAAACCTATCACTAAGTGTGAGGTAGTGATGCCAAATTCAAGTGAAGGTCAGAGGGGATGCGGACAGGTGTTCCACCCTGGTGGTTGAACTCTGTTTAAAGAATCCCAGATGTCATTTGACCAGCCCCCTCCAATGTTTAAAGATAGAGCTGATTAGACTCAATTGAGAGTCTTTCTTTCTGCTCAGGGATCACTAGAGCTGCAGTCACTGATAAAGTGGTCTAGGGGACTAAGCCTCAGACCTGGTTTGAGGACAGCATTGTGGTGGAAGATAGTGCAGAGGAGGCAGCGGCAGTGAGGTCCCCCACTACCCAGTGAAATCACTAAGAGCTGAAATCACTAAGGGTTAGGCGAGGTGGTGGAACTTTGGAACACAGCATTACAGATAAAGGCAGAGGCAGCAGTGTTGGTGGCAAGCAGCAGTAATGATAACAGTGAACAGAGAGAGAGTGGCAACATAGCAGCAGTGGCAGAAGCAACACTCAACCCCTCCCCATTCAGAGACAAGAGGTGAACCCATCTGAATGCACTCCTGGACTCTGAGACTTCACTGACTTCGGACAATACACCACAAGTGGGATGCAGTGGAGGGAAAAGGAAAGTGGTGCGCTATGGACTTTTACACCACAAAATGGGAAACTGAGGGAAAGACTACTGCCCAAGATAGGGTGGGGTGAGTGTTTACTTAATTGTCTGCATACTTTTGAATCATTGTTGTGGTGTTTTCTCAAATTAATGATGTGTTCCTTCTACTCTTAATAAAAGTTTTATTTTGTTACACGCAGACTCATTGATTGCAAATGGGGAAATATTGCCTATTAGAGGCGCCCAGCCAGTAGTTAGTTTTTCCCAGATTTCTGGGTTGGGCCTTGAGCTGGTTCTGCTTTGTAAAGTTAAGAGGAACCCCTAGATATTGAATTCAGCCTCATTATAACAATGGCCAACAAGAGAACCTGCCAAGGCTAACCGAAGTCGACACCCAAGGATAAGGAGGCGAAGCACCTTGGCCTGCTGGGTCAGAAATCTTAGTCCACCTCAAATCTCCAGATGAGGATATCAAACTACCAGGCAGTCCTGGCAAAATATGACCATGTCAGTTATTGTGTTTTGCAACATTTTATCAGTAGGCTGCTGCAAGACTGCCAGGATGACTTCAAACTGTTCTTGCAGAAGGATATTTGGTTGCCTGGACCACTCTGCATGTGGCCTTGGATGTGGCAGACATGGCCTCCAGGTCAATGGTAACAGTAATCACGATGTGCTGCTCTTAGTGGCTTACCTTGGCAGGTATACCTAAGGAATTACAAACAACCATTGAAGATCCATCATTCAAGGGCTGCTTACTCTTCCATGATAAATCTAACAAAACTATGACAGGGGTGCACCAACCCCACACTGGTGAGGCGAAGGTTAAAGAGCTGCTCAGGGCCCAAGATGCCACACCCCCTCACCTCTGCTGGGCATGATCCCAGTGGAGGGAGCATTTAAAAGGGAGTGACTCAGCTCAGTCTGAGCTGACTGCGGAGGAGAGCAGTCGGGTGCAGCTGCTGGGAAGCTGCCAGGGCTCCATGCCACCAGGACCGCGCCTCATAGCCCAGCCACGGGAAGCATGTTGACCACAGACACTGAGGGCGACGACACGCTAGGGCTCATGGAAGAAACTCTGGAGACACATCAGAAGGGAACACAGGAGGAACCCCAAGTCAACCTGTGATGACATTGGAGGGACTGGAACAAGGGTATTAAGTGACCCCGGGAGCACACTTAGGGGTATCAGGCCTTGAGCCCTGTGGAAGGGCCACTGTTTCAAAGGGCCCTGGGTCAGAACCCTTTGGAGGAGGGTGAGCCCTGGGTCCCCCTACTCCCGCCCCCACCACCAGTGGACTACCCTGAACTATTGCCACTAGGTAAAGCTGCCTTTGGACTCTCACCATTTGGCAACACTACCACAAGCTCTAACTTCCAGGGAAATCAACCCTTAGACTCTTGCCAATGGGTGACACAGCTCTGAGCTATTGCCACTAGGCAAAGCAACCTTGGACTCTCACTATTAGGCATTGCACCCTGGAGTATCATCATTAGGCAGTACTGCCGGCCTGTAGCACACAGCCAACCCCCCGACAAAGGCAGTGAAATCATTTAAGGACTCTAAGGCTATCCTCAGGTCGTTGGGAATCTATCCCCTGGACTCCACGCAGAGGCACTTCAGGTCCTAGCCTTAGCAGCAGCAACGACCATTTTTCTACTACAGGCCACCAGAGCCTTTGGGTTGCAGGCAGATATCCTCAAGAAAGAAGCCTGCTGGAGGCTCTACCTTGCAACCTCACCACTCCTCTTTGGTACCAACCAGGCAACAAATTTGACTTAATGCCCAAGGACAGCATGCCATGTGTTCCACAATCTTTGCCTTCCCCTCCTTTTGGCAGCCATTTGGCTCACTAACTTCACACCTGGTCCAGCATCATTTCAGACAACTAGGAACTGGAGTGGTCCAGAGTGGCTATGCTATCATTTCCTCTCTCTACCATACAATCATCCTCCCTCCATATCCATCTTCAGGGATCCCTCCCCACAAGACCCTGCTTCAGCAAGAGGTGTAGGCCCTCCTTGCTTTGGGCACTGTAGAGGAGGTTTCTTCTTGAGAGAGGGGAAGGGGATTCTATTCAAGATACTTCTTCATTCCCCAAGAAACCAGTGGGGCTTTGACCAATATTAAAACTCTGAGGCCTGACTACCAACAACAAAAAGCTCAAGTTAAAGATGGTCTCCCTCGCATCAATTATCCCCTCCCTAGATCCTTGCCCTCAAGCTCAAGGATGCGTACTTTCACATTGTGATGCACCCATCACACAGGCACTTTCTGAATTCTGTATTCAAGAACAATCACGATCCATACTGGGTTTTGCCGTTTGCTGCTGTCCCAGGTGTTTACGAAGTGTCTAGATGTGGTGGCTGCCTACCTCAGAATGATGGCTAGCCACATGTTCCCATACTTAGACAACTGGTTGTTCATCAGCCACTCAGAACCCTTAGGTCCAGGCCAACATTGGGACTGTTCTCCAACTGTTCGTGCACTTGTACCCCTGGTTAATGAAAAGAAATCCACATTAGCACCCAAATAGAGGATGGAATTCAGTGAGGCCATGTTCGATGCAAAGGCAGCCACCTCTTATCTACCACTCAACAAGTTCCAGACGCTGCACAATCTCTGTTCCCATTTGCAGTCCTGTTTGGTGACACAAGCAAGATCCTGCCTCAGGCTTCTGGATCTTATGGTGACCTGTATGCTCATCAGCCCGTATGCGATGTTTCACTTCTGGCACCATCAAGCTTGGCTGTCCTCCATCTACAGCCCAAAAAGACACCCATAGACAAGGTGCTGCACCTCCCTCTGGCAATTCTCTAATCACTGAGCTGGTGAAAGGACCCAAGCAACATTTGCAGAGGAGTTCTGTATAGTCCCACTTCTCCCTCAAGGACTATGATCACAGATGCCTCTACATTCAGCTGTAGGGGTTCACATGGGCAATCTTATGACACAAGGCCATGCTCATCAATGTGTTAGGAACTCAGGGCTGTATACAGGGCATGCATAGCCTTCCTGTCAGTCATTCAAGGACAAATGATTCTGGTAATGTTGGAAAATACCACTCCAATCTTCCACCTGAACAGGCAGCAGAGGCAGCACTAGATTACAGGCTCTGTGCCAGAAGCCATCCAAGTATGTGACTCTGCAATAGGACATGGCATCTCCCTGTCAGTGGTCCAGACAGCCTCAGCAGGTACTTCTGTGAAATCATGAGTGGTGGGAGCACTAGAAGGTGGGTCCTCCAGGACATCTTCCAACAATGCAGGGTCTCTTACTCAGATCTTTTTGCAATGAGGGAGACCTCTGCGCGGGGGAGGAGGAACAGAAGTCCAGGGTCATTCAGAGGCCTTTCTCCTCCCATGGACAGAGGGACTGTTCTATGTGTTCCTTCCCTTTCCCCTGCTCCCCAGGGTACTTTGGAAGGTGGGAGAAGGCCAGGGCAATCCTCATAGCCCCAGCCTGGCTGAGACAGATATTGGACTTCCACAACCTCTCCATAGTCCTGCCAATCACTCTTCCCCTGATTCCCAGCCTCCTGGGATGTGGCAGGGTGGCTTTGCCCTTTACACCCTTGGGGAGCAAACAAGGAGAAGAAGGGCACATGCACTACCACAGCGAGTACTGCTGACTAGAAAATTGGCCTATGCATGCACACTGGATTTGCATTCACCCACTGTGGAATATGTCACACATTTCAAAGAACATCAGTTATTGTAAAGGTAAGTAACCTCTTTTTCTGCAGAGATATACTGTATATTGAAAATTATAATAATGTGGATACGTCCATTTCTGAGCTTCTTGTGCATATAAAACTCCTATAGAGTTCCAATGATTTCTTTCATAGTAGTATTAAAAAGGAATTTCGGATACTAAAATATAACTGACAAATTTTAGAGAATGGGCCAGAATCAAAGTACTAGATCTGATTTTTTTCTGAAAACTTCAGTTCAGGATCTGAACTCTGCAGCATGAGCTCATCTCTTATTTCTTTCGAGAGCTGATAGACTTAGGTTATGCCTATATGTGCAGTGTTGCAGCAGCGCAGCTGTAGCACATCTGGTGAAGACACTCTATGCTGACAGGAGAGAGCACTCCCATCGGCATAAAAAAAACACCTCCACAAGCAGCATAAGCTATGTAAGTGGGAGACGCTCTCCCACTGACATAGCGCTGTGCACACGAACGCTTATGTTGATGTAACCTATGTCACTCAGAGGGTGGAATATTCATACCCCTGAGCGACATAAGCTTTGCCAACATAGGCTGTAGTGTAGACATAGCCCTAGTTTAGTCAATTTTTTAGTACAAAAATATCTCTACAAAAGTAAACAAGGCTTTATTTTTTATACTTATTACTTCTTTACAAGCTTTTCCATTTTGTTTTTGTAGAATGCCAGATTCACCTGGTGAAGTTCCCGAATATCCTTTGTTTGTTTCAGTCATTGATTGGCTAGATTCAATAAAAATGGGTCAGTATAAAAATAACTTCATGGCAGCGGGTTTCACAACTTTGGATGTGGTTTCAAGAATGAGCATTGAGTAAGTATGTAAATTATTATCAGTACAGTAGGTAAACTGCAATTGCTCAGATGTAACAGTGATAGAGCCTATCTAAGTGCTAAGATGTATGGAACAAAAGTATATTTTCACTTTGCTAGTACAGTTAATAAAAGACTTTCAACCAAAATATGGCAACGAAAGATGATGTGGTGATTAAGAGACTCAGTGGACCTGGTTTCAATTCCTTGCTCCACTGCACACTTTTTGAATGAGCACGTGAAATCAGTGGGACTATTTGCATGCATAGTGTGTTGTTGGATAGGGGCCTTGATCTGCTCCCATTGAATCAATTGTAAAATGTACTTTGCTGTAAACAAGTTCAGGTCCAGATTATGTACACTAATCATATCTTTTCTGTGTCGTGTGCAGTCCAAGGTACACTGCTGGAACTTCGTTCTTGATCCTGCTCCATTGAAGTTTTGTTATTGATTTCAGTGAGAGCAGGAACAGTGAATAATAATGATTGATGCTATTGGTATCTAATTTGATATTTTACCACACATTAAGAAAAGGAGTACTTGTGGCACCTTAGAGACTAACAAATTTATTAGAGCATAAGCTTTCGTGAGCTACAGCTCACTTCATCGGATGCATTTGGTGGAAAAAACAGAGGAGAGATTTATATACACACACACAGAGAACATGAAACAATGGGTTTATCATACACACTGTAAGGAGAGTGATCACTTAAGATAAGCCATCAGCAGCAGCAGGGGGGGAAAGGAGAAAAACCTTTCATGGTGACAAGCAAGGTAGGCTAATTCCAGCAGTTAACAAGAATATCAGAGGAACAGTGGGGGGTGGGGTGGGAGGGAGAAATACCATGGGGAAATAGTTTTACTTTGTGTAATGACTCATCCATTCCCAGTCTCTATTCAAGCCTAAGTTAATTGTATCCAGTTTGCAAATTAATTCCAATTCAGCAGTCTCTCGTTGGAGTCTGTTTTTGAAGCTTTTTTGTTGAAGGATAGCCACTCTTAGGTCTGTGATCGAGTGACCAGAGAGATTGAAGTGTTCTCCAACTGGTTTTTGAATGTTATAATTCTTGACGTCTGATTTGTGTCCATGCATTCTTTTACGTAGAGACTGTCCAGTTTGGCCAATGTACATGGAAGAGGGGCATTGTTGGCACATGATGGCATATATCACATTGGTAGATGCGCAGGTGAAGGAGCCTCTGATAGTGTGGCTGATGTGATTAGGCCCTATGATGGTATCCCCTGAATAGATATGTGGACAGAGTTGGCAACGGGCTTTGTTGCAAGGATAGGTTCCTGGGTTAGTGGTTCTGTTGTGTGGTGTGTGGTTGCTGGTGAGTATTTGCTTCAGATTGGGGGGCTGTCTGTAAGCAAGGACTGGTCTGTCTCCCAAGATCTGTGAGAGTGATGGGTCGTCCTTCAGGATAGGTTGTAGATCCTTGATGATGCGTTGGAGAGGTTTTAGTTGGGGGCTGAAGGTGATGGCTAAACTACTATATGCCACAAGGGGCCACAACAATGGTTCCCGTAACCCACCCAGCAATATTGTTAATCTATCCAACTATACTCTTAGCCCAGCAGAAGAATCTGTCCTATCTCGGGGCCTCTCCTTTTGCCCCTCCACCCCCACGAACATGATACAGTTCTGTGGTGACCTAGAATCCTATTTTCGATGTCTCAGACTCGAGGAATATTTCCAACACACCTCTGACCAACATATTAACCCACAGAGACCTTCCTGCCAACACTACAAAAAGAAGGATTCTGGGTGGACTCCTCCTGAAGGTCGAAACAGCAGCCTGGATTTCTACATAGCGTGCTTCCGCCGACGTGCACGAGCTGAAATTGTGGAAAAGCAGCATCGCTTACCCCATAACCTCAGCGATGCAGAACACAGTGCCATCCACAGCCTCAGAAACAACTCTGACATCATAATCAAAAAGGCTGACAAAGGAGGTGCTGTCGTCATCATGAATAGGTCGGAGTATGAACAAGAGGCTACTAGGCAGCTCTCCAACACCACTTTCTACAAGCCATTACCGTCTGATCCCACTGAGAGTTACCAAAAGAAACTACAGCATTTGCTCAAGAAACTCCCTGAAAAAGCACAAGAACAAATCCGCACAGACACACCCCTAGAACCCCGACCTGGGGTATTCTATCTGCTACCCAAGATCCATAAACCTGGAAATCCTGGACGCCCCATCATCTCAGGCATTGGCGCCCTGACAGCAGGATTGTTTGGCTATGTAGACTCCCTCCTCATGCCCTTCGTTACCAGCACTCCCAGCTATCTTCGAGACGCCACTGACTTCCTGAGGAAACTACAGTCCATTGGTGATCTTCCTAAAAACACCATCCTAGCCACTATGGATGTAGAAGCCCTCTACACCAACATTCCACACAAAGATGGACTACAAGCCGTCAGGAACAGTATCCCCGATACTGTCACGGCTAACCTGGTGGCTGAACTTTGTGACTTTGTCTTCACCCATAACTATTTCACATTTGGTGACAATGTATACCTTCAAATCAGCGGCACTGCGATGGGTACCCGCATGGCCCCACAGTATGCCAACATTCTTATGGCTGACTTAGAACAACGCTTCCTCAGC
The DNA here is from genome assembly GCF_009764565.3 of Dermochelys coriacea. Taxonomy (NCBI): domain Eukaryota; kingdom Metazoa; phylum Chordata; order Testudines; family Dermochelyidae; genus Dermochelys; species Dermochelys coriacea. The sequence goes on along the minus strand of NC_050068.2, from coordinate 187,820,155 downwards.
TCTCGTCCCCTAATGCCCCTACTCTACTCGCGCTACATTGATGACATCTTCATCATCTGGACCCATGGAAAAGAAGCTCTTGAGGAATTCCACCATGATTTCAACAATTTCCATCCCACCATCAACCTCAGCCTGGACCAGTCCACACAAGAGATCCACTTCCTGGACACTACAGTGCTAATAAGCGATGGTCACATAAACATCACCCTATATCGGAAACCTACTGACCGCTATTCCTACCTACATGCCTCTAGCTTTCATCCAGATCATACCACTCGATCCATTGTCTACAGCCAAGCGCTACGATATAACCGCATTTGCTCCAACCCCTCAGACAGAGACAAACACCTACAAGATCTCTATCATGCATTCCTACAACTACAATACCCACCTGCTGAAGTGAAGAAACAGATTGACAGAGCCAGAAGAGTACCCAGAAGTCACCTACTACAGGACAGGCCCAACAAAGAAAACAACAGAATGCCACTAGCCATCACCTTCAGCCCCCAATTAAAACCTCTCCAACGCATCATCAAGGATCTACAACCTATCCTGAAGGACGACCCATCACTCTCACAGATCTTGGGAGACAGACCAGTCCTTGCTTACAGACAGCCCCCCAATCTGAAGCAAATACTCACCAGCAACCACACACCACACAACAGAACCACTAACCCAGGAACCTATCCTTGCAACAAAGCCCGTTGCCAACTCTGTCCACATATCTATTCAGGGGATACCATCATAGGGCCTAATCACATCAGCCACACTATCAGAGGCTCCTTCACCTGCGCATCTACCAATGTGATATATGCCATCATGTGCCAGCAATGCCCCTCTGCCATGTACATTGGCCAAACTGGACAGTCTCTACGTAAAAGAATAAATGGACACAAATCAGACGTCAAGAATTATAACATTCAAAAACCAGTTGGAGAACACTTCAATCTCTCTGGTCACTCGATCACAGACCTAAGTGTGGCTATCCTTCAACAAAAAAGCTTCAAAAACAGACTCCAACGAGAGACTGCTGAATTGGAATTAATTTGCAAACTGGATACAATTAACTTAGGCTTGAATAGAGACTGGGAATGGATGAGTCATTACACAAAGTAAAACTATTTCCCCATGGTATTTCTCCCTCCCACCCCACCCCCCACTGTTCCTCTGATATTCTTGTTAACTGCTGGAATTAGCCTACCTTGCTTGTCACCATGAAAGGTTTTCCTCCTTCCCCCCACTGCTGCTGGTGATGGCTTATCTTAAGTGATCACTCTCCTTACAGTGTGTATGATAAACCCATTGTTTCATGTTCTCTGTGTGTGTGTATATAAATCTCTCCTCTGTTTTTTCCACCAAATGCATCCGATGAAGTGAGCTGTAGCTCACGAAAGCTTATGCTCTAATAAATTTGTTAGTCTCTAAGGTGCCACAAGTACTCCTTTTCTTTTTGCGAATACAGACTAACACGGCTGCTACTCTGAAATTTACCACACATTGTGTCACATTTTGAATGTGAAGGGAGCTATACTATTCTATAATACTGTACTGGTTTTCTGAAAGTTGTATTGTACTTCACATTTTTTTAAAAAATGCTGTTCTTGCCTCAGAGGATTGGCATGAGCCACATATATTGCTCTTTTGTCCTAATGTTTAATGCCAGTTCAGAGCTTGTCTACTGTGTGGGGTTTTTATCGTGTGAAGATTTGTCACCAGATCATAATTAACTTTACTGCAGTTTTGAATCATTAGCATCCACTAGCTCTTTCCATATGTCATTAAATGGTCAAATACTGCCCTCCTCATCCACAGATGGTACTCAATGCAGTTAAATTGCTGGGAGGTTCTACAGTGAAGGAGCTGGATGTTTCATGGTGTTTCCTTTGCATCAGCCTTTTGTAGAAGTAGGTGAGGCAAAGGTGGACTGGGAGATAAGCATGGGCAGAGTTGATGATTTGTTACAATGTAGATCTACAAACTGTTGGTCTTCTCCCTACCCATCCCGCAAGCAGCAGAAGTGCTGCAGCAACTGCAATAGTGAACATGAATTGGTTCTGCTTGCCTCTGCAGCATGGGTGGGAAGGATTTCTTCCCTCCTCCCACCCTGTGGAAGTCCCTTTTCTCTGCTTGCTTCTCAGGCTTGTGTCTAGGGGCTGGGAGAAGGATTTTGACCTTTAAGGATACAACAAAAAAGCTGGTTTCAGAGTAGCAGCTGTGCTAGTCTGTATTCGCAAAAAGAAAAGGAGTACTTGTGGCACCTTAGAGACTAACTATGAGATGTGATTTTTTTTCTAAATGGCTGCTTAGACAAATAAAGAATAGGTGGGTGCACCTTTGAATGCCTGCAAATGTAGGGCATCTTTGCATATTCAAACCAAGACATTGAATAGTCCTGATGATGAACTTCATTAGGTGCTGAGCAATATGTGGAAGCAATCAGAATTCTTTCTGTGTGGTTGTACGTGCATGCAAGGTGAATTTTAACCTTTCTTTATCTTACAGTGACATTAGGAGAATTGGAGTTGTACTCATTGGACACCAGAGACGAATAGTGAGCAGTTTACAGACTTTGCGATTACACATGATGCACATACAGGAGAAAGGATTTCATGTATGAAAATACTAGAAGCAACTTTGTTTTGTGCCTCAGCATTTCTAAAATGGAAGATATTCTCATTCCTCCCTTACGTTCCTCCCAACTTCAAGAACTGCAGTCTCCCGTTCAGACTATAAACACACACTTTTACGTTAATGCTTCCAATGTGGAATTTTTAATCACATGGCATAGTTCCTCCATCAGTTACCTGCCAATACAATCCTGGCGCACTGCAAGACTATTGCTACACACTCGTGAATAACTCAGCATGGATGTGTAACTTTGTATAACAATATTTGGAACACTTTCATGGACTTCTTTGAAAGTGATAGCCTATTTGGCCTGGTGTGGCTTCCTTATTGATGTATTTAGAGTTTGATGGTAAATCAAAAAGTAATTGACTTTTTTCATGTTTTGTGATCATGTAGCTTCCAATATCAAATGTGCAATCAGAAAAAAAAGTTTGACATAAATATTTATTTTATCTCTTAACTAAATCCAAATGTATGGGTCAGATTGTTACCTTAACTTTGTAATAGTTTAAATGCTGGTAAGCTGGTGCCTGAAAATGTTAGAATTCTTTGCAGAAATGACCAGTGATTTCATGTAGTGAATTCTTGTTATGTGTGACTAACTGGGGTGCAGATTAGAAAGAACTGAACTTTAAATCTTCATGAGGCCCTGGGTTTACATTTATTTGTATAAGCATCTGACATTATTTTATCCTTTATAGAGTTGGTTGCAAAATTGGTTCATTATTAGAATTTTTCTCCATTTTTCATCCTTTTTTTATACTAAATATCTGCCTCTACCACATGGTGAGTAACCCTTGGAAAGGCTGTTGTAACAATTCTTAAGCCACACAGAATATTCAGTTGTCAGCTATACTGCACACTGCAGTCACGTAGACTTCACAGAGCTTTCTGCTTCAAAACCCCAGGCCTCTACTACTGCAGCTAATGGAGAAGTTCCATTTAGTAGTTTTAGGACTCATATAACTTCTGTCCAGCCATTAGGGGGATGATGTGAACCTCATACTTGAGCAGGTCTGCCATACCATCCACAAGAGATCAGTGGAACACAAACAAATTAATCAGTACTGTAAGTTACGCTATGTAAGAATGCGGCATTAGTTACTACATTATATGTAGGCAAAGAGAGAAGCCTGGGACAGCAGTGTAATAATATGTTGCCTTGAGTCTACTTTTATATGTTTGCTGTTAGAAGTAAAAAGCAGATGATGATGAAATGGATTTCTAGTTATTAACTAGCTGGTCTTCATTTAGTACAAACGTCTAACTGACGTCTAAGATAATTCTCTTTAAAACTAGAACTGTATAATAGCCATATTTACATGCAAGAAAATGGATGCAAAGGCCGAGCACAATATTTGTACCTCTATAAAACTTAAACCTTTCATGCTCTATTCAGATGACATACATAGATATAATGGGCTACATTTTCAAATCTTGCATGAGATATGTGCTACTATGAACCATGAAATGAACGCGTCTGCATGCTCTGAAAGCCACACACATTTTTACATGCATGTCACATGTAAACTGGGTATAGATGTTTGTGTTAATTTGTATATCATTTTTAAAGTTTGGTGGAGCAACAATATACTTGAGCATTATTAATTTTTAGTTAAAAAGAGCATTTGGGGCAATTAGTAAAATGTATATGTATTACAAAATGAATTAACCAGACTAAGTAATCATAATGATATTTATTGCTTAATTTGCAGCTTAAAAAGCATACTTCTTGACACTGGGAAAAAGCTGCTGTTCTATATGGAAGGCAGAGAAGGAAGAGCAGGAGAAGATTCAGAAAGGTTTATCCTTATAACCAGGTTCACAGAGTAAGACACAGTGGGTCTGATTCACTGCTGTTACTCCACTTTTATGCCGGTGACTCCACTGATTTCAACAGAGTAATAGTGGTGAATCAAGTGCATTTTTTTGTTTTGTTTTTCTAAACTTCTAATAGAGGAATAGATTTCCTAAAGATATAGATTCACTAGTATCTTTGAATGCTAATTTGCTGAATATGTTTCAAGAATTTAGACCCCAGTCCCCACAAACACATACAAGAGTAAATTTGTGCACGTGAGAAGTCCCAATGAACTTGACAGTATTTCCAGGATCAAGGGTCCTTAAATTCAGGATCAAAGGCACTTAATAGAACAAACTAACTTTAGTTCTTCTCTGTGAGGCGCTCTCTCGTAAATTTCTGCCCAAATTTCATATTTTATTTTTTGTTAAGTAGGGTTCTCTTATGGAACAAAAAGCATACCATTTTTTCCATGTTGTAAGACTTTTTTTTTAAAGTAAGAACTTCAGATTCAAATCTAAAAGTTGATTTTCATTTACTATTTTGCTTACCCTTTTGCCTGTCGTTGCTTCCATCTCCATCAAGGTGCCATTTGGGGAAGAGATCTTTGCAAGCAGCTTTTTAAATATGTAACGAGGAATGGGAGTCCAGTATTTGTTAAGAGGTACTCAAAATTAATCCAAACCATATGGGTGAATTCTTGCGCTCATATGTATGTTTGTTCATTTTTGGAAGTGTGGATGCAAAGCTGCATGTTACATATACATTAACCTGGATATGTCTCATGAAATTAATTTCCAGATTTATCACACTTTTGAAAATATATTTTCAATAGAACAATATAATAACAATATTAAAACATTTATTAATTAAATATATTTTTATAAAAACAAGAGTTTAAGTAACCAGGGAAGGAGTGACAGAGGATTCTTTTGGTGATGACATTTATTTGAGAAAAACAACAACCTAAGAATCATCTCCTAGAGTTTGTGGGTTTCTATGGATGGTTTTTATTGTGCTGCATAATTCTTTCTTAATAATGATCTTGATCAAACTTACATGTCCCCAGCTTTAGAAACTGCATTTTTACTCTTGTTCGAACATGATGCCCACTCCACTGTTTCAACATACAAAAGAAATGCAATGAGGTTTGGGTTTTTTTTAATATGCTGGTGTTGTCTTTTCAAATGTGGACACTTCTGTGCAGGCTACTAATTTATGCACAACATTACCAGCAGCTTCCACTAAAATGGATGACTGTTTCGCCAGATGAAAATTAGCTGCTCTTAGCATATGCAATTAGCATTCAAACTGATTTACTAGGCTGTTCTTAAAAATCTAGCTCTCGTGCACACCATTGGGTAACCAAAACTGTTTGTTGAAAATGCACAGAATAAAGGGAGTGTGAGAGAGACAAAAGCAAAAATGTATATTAAAATGTGGACATAGGAAAATTTACTGAAATAGTAATTTACAGGTGAAGTCTCCACATACATTCTTCTCTAGGATTTTATTGTTGTTCATTTTGAATGAAATAAATCCATCTGCTATTGGCCTACACGGGTTCTTTGCACCATTTAAGCCTTCAAAATAGGGCTCAAGTGATACTTATGTAGTGAACAGTTCTTGTGCTGGCCCTCTACAAAGGGATGAATTTCATCCCTAGTCCATACTACTGACGATAGTTTACTTGAAATGAGATAACTACACAAACCCAGGTCTGTAATATATTCTGTCCCTGAGATATTTGCACACAACTGGTAGCATTCGAGTCATTGAGAAGATGAGGATTTCTCATGAGATAAAAGGAAGGGAATTTAGGAGAAATTAAGGAGAATTAAGAATTTAGGAGAAATTAAATTTGCCCTCATGAACAAGTTGCCTCCGTTATGTTTTCCTTCAACATAACTTATACATGATCAGTAGCAGCTCATATGTAGGCTTCAATCACAAGTATTATGTTTATTCTTGGCCATCAGCCAGACTTTATGACAAAATATGTACATTTTCAACATTAAATGATCCTTTAATTGAAAATAGTAGATTCAAACACAAATTCAAAATGCATATATTATGATCATATTTGTTACTTTGGCCTACCTACTCTTCAAGTTTGTCCTAAACTTTGGTAGACATCTGTTGGACTGATCACCACTTACACAGGAATATTTCAATATACTGAAGTATTTTGATGATCTTTAACTTAGAATTATCTGTTTTCTGTTTCTTTAAATATAATGGACATGTTCGTTAGCTGCACCAAGCTTATTGTCAGTGCAGCAGGAAAGGGCCCCAAATGTGGCTCTAATGTAACTTTTAGGTTTCTCCACCCTGGGGCTAGCTGAGGGTGTAACTGGCCCCCAGCACAAGTTAGAGCAGGTACAAGTAACTTCCATGGCTTGGAATGGTACCATAGGGTCCATTCTGGCATTTGGGGGTTGCTGTAGCATAGCACATTCTGGCCAAAATGCCCTCATGACTCTAACTCATCTTGGAATACCCTCTGCACAGAGTGGGGGAAAACAGGTAGCAATTGAGCTGGCTACACCTGCTTTATGCTATATGGGGACTGAGAGAAATATCCAGATCCCCTTTTAGGGCAGTTTTTTAAGTCCCATTTAAGTCCCCTATAACAGAAACAAAACACTTGCCCAAAAGACATATTCCATGCATTTGGAGTCCACAAATCTCTTCCTCCTTCACATATAATCCTTAGAAGATAGTAGAACATACTGTTCAGACAAGAATACTGTGGTGGAATATAGGTCCTCAGATTACAGACTAGGTTACACAGAGCACAGTATGGCTATAAAAGTGTGTGTGTGTGTGTGTATTATAATTGAGATTTTCAAAAGTGGACTACTGAATTTAATTATACAACTGTTGTTAAAACTAATGGGACTTGTGTGGCTAAATCCCCCAGTCAGCTTTGAAAATTTCAGTCACTGTGTATCATGTGTGTATAGTTCCTGGATTCTTATCTAAAAATGTACATCCCCAAATAAATATATTAAGAAGTGCAGAAGAGTGGGTCTCAAACTGTGGTCTATGGAGAGCTGGCTGGTCACATGATACTGGCCCTCCTCCTAATTCCAGTCACTAAATCACATTAAAAACATTGAACACTGTCCTAATGATACTTTTCTATGTGAATAATTATTGTAGTTGCTGTAGGGATTTGAAGTGATCATGAATGGTAGGGGAGGTGTTCTTGAGCCAATCTCTCTGTCTGTATTGTAAAATAAACGTTAAGATCTCCTGCTGTAGTAGCCCAAGCTGCTTATACAGGATAAATTATTCTCTTTTAAATGTCATCTTATAGGATCTCATCCTCCCATCCCCAGATAATTTAAGGGAAAGTCTCAAGGCAATGGGACTTGACAGATTTTTTAAACAAGATGTATTCAAGTTTAGAAAAGACAATAGACAAAAGCTTATTATGGAGATACATTTGGTTTAAAATAAATAGTAAGCACTACAAGACTATAAATCATATTTTCTTATTTTATTATGTTAAATAATGACACCAGTTCACATAAGAGTATCTCTGTGTGTTTTGTTAAGATGTTCTGTAACAATATCATTCAATTTTCCCTTATTGCAAGGGATTTCTCAACTGTTCCTCTGTTCTATAAAGACCTCTTCTATTATCCCTGTATAATTAAATGAGAAGCTAAGGATATGGAAAACTTTATATTAAAGCATCAGAGGTCAGTGTTAGTCTGGATCTATAAAAGCGGCAAAGAGTCCTGTGGCACCTGATAGACTAACAGACGTATTGGAGCATAAGCTTTCGTGGGTGAATACCCACTTCGTCGGATGCAAGTGAGTATTCACCAACGAAAGCTTATGCTCCAATACGTCTGTTAGTCTGTAAGGTGCCACAGGACTCTTTGCCACTTTTATATTAAAGAAACCAATCCCAAAATCATTTCAAGCTCTTTTCTCTACTATTTTTGCTGTGTCCCTAATGTGTGATTCACGTCCCACATTTAGGCAATGTCAGGTTAGGTGCTATGTCTGTATCTCAGAAATAATATATGTACTATACTAAGTTGCTATACAAGGCCCCAAATCTGCAAACACTTAAACACACATGACTTCAATAGGACTACTCACATGAGTGAAGTTAAGCATAGATTTAAAGTGTTTGCAGGATTGACGCTTTAATAAGTATGTATATAAAGCAACATTAGATAATGCTAATTTTATGTTTTTTCTTTCAACTTCAAAACCATATTTTGTTTACTTGAGTAGAGGTCTAATCTATGTGGCATTTTTAGAAAATCTTCTGATTATATCTTTCTTTAATATGTTGGAAGATTTTGTTCAGTTTCTGACTGTCTTTATTTAGGGAATTCCATTTGTTTCTGTAAATATTCTCCTCTTAAATGCACAGCAGGAAGTTAGCTAATTCTCCACATTTACTAATAAAAAAATTAATGGGTGTAACAAGACCTCTTCATTAGTGGTGATTTAGTGAGCCTAGTATGTATGAAGTAGAGAGAAGATCAAACCAAAATCCTGGACTCAGACTCCTAAACTTTGGAGAAGTTCAGAACTTCATTTAAATGTAAATTGTATGGTGGCTGGGTCCTATATAATATAATGAGCTAAACCTGAACCTGGATCTGAACACCCTCAAAGTTTGGGAAATTCCAAACTGGAATCTAAATTTTGAGATGATGGCTCATTTCTGGTTGTGAATTATGAAGACAGTGTGCTTCAAATCAGCCTAGGTGAAGTAATATTTTCACAATATTATCACACTAAGATGATTTGATGATCTAGTTTGCTGGCTATTAAGAAAAAAAATCTATTTGCTGGTTCTCCAGAATCCAGCCTGTGACAATAGTAGGCACCATCATTATAGCTTAGAATTTTCAATAAACAAGATTCTCTTTTATGAATGTAATGTTATAATAATTGGTAATTCTAACTGTTCTGCACTTCTTATAACTACGTTTTGTGAGCAGCCCAAATAACAGTAAAGAGTATAGCTGACCAATTATGAGAGCCCTAAAAGCCCACATTTCAGTTCTTCTAATGCAAATTGAGCTCTTGCTGGTTATGGTCAAAAGGTGAAAAAGAAAAAAAACACAAATTTTGTTAATATACTGGATGCTTTGTGCTATATAATTTATAATCAATTTACATGACTGGAAAAGTGATCAGCTGAAGCAGACAAACTGTAGTTATTGTTTTAAATTTGTACATTATTATTCATTAAGCACTAACTGCAGGTTCAGTGCTGTAAAACTGCTATACAATTAAGGAGACATTTCCTGTCTTGTGAATCTTTTAGTCGACTTGATCTCGTGCATTTAAAACCCCGCTGGAAAGAATAATGAATTTTAATAGTAGAATCCTGTAATGAGAGTGATTACTGTTACTGATGTAAATAGTGTGATGATTTGAAGTTTGTGGGACAGTGGGAAAATGTCAATAGGGTCCAATCTTGCTCCTGCTGAAGTTAATGGAAGTTTTGTCATTAACTTCAGTGACAGTAGAATGAGGCTCTAAGTAAATTATACATATAATGATCAGTCCAGACCGTATAAACGAGTATTTTCCCCATCTATTAGCACTGTTCAATTGTTGCTAAAGGCCAAACTTGTATTAGTAACCATGCTCTCTTGTGATGTAAACGGGACTTGTTTAATGATTCTTTATTAATACTTACAAGATATGGAACTCTGTCACTTAGGGTCTGCTCCAAAGCCATTTCAATGAGTGAAAATATGTCAATTGATTGAAATGGGCTCTTGAACAGGCCTTTAGAGCTAGGAGATTGCTGTGGGAAAAGGAAGAAATACCCTACCTGAATGCTGGTGAGAGAGGACACTGAGCATAACCAGTTGTAGCTCAGGGAGTGACAGAAGCTACCTTATGGTTACTTTCTGCATGACAGAGCTGAGATCTGGCGAGGAGGAAATGCTCTCTATACTCTCTCCTCCCCATTCGTGTACCTGAAGAGGGATGCCATAATTTAGCCCACAATAAGTACTATTAAAGAAAACTTCAAATACTGTACTACATATAGTAGTACATCTAGTAATTCTATAACTATATCTCCTCAGAAATAATATCCACAAGTTAATTTATGCAATTTAGAAGAAAATCACTCCCAAATAAACAGAACCTATCAACCCAATGCAAATGTTTGTATAGTATTTCTTGTTTTATTATCTCCCTAAGGTGACACACACCATGATAACCTATGACCTACCCCTCTTAATATTATTCATTACTGGTAATTTTCCTCTTTGTAGGAGTTTGTTTCCTCTATGTATCTTACAGATACGCCCAAAGATTCAGAAAAAACACCCTTAGTGCATGGTGCCCAAAGTAATGTGAGAGGTTTAAAATCATTTAGCATGATTTTAACATCAGTTAATGAAGGGTACTGTTACAAATAATGTGAAAATAAAAATGTTTCTCCTAGGGGATCTCTTTATTGGACTCCTGATTCAAGTCCATATTTCGTGGGGATCGCATGGTTTTGAAAACTCCCAAGACATACACCCATCATCCATTTGTAGAACTTATGACAGATACCTTTTCTACTCCCTGTCCCTCAGATGGGTGAGTTAAGTTTGAACTAGAACCTTTTCATTTAAAGCTACCAATTATTTTAGGGCTGTTTTTTCTTTCACCTTTTACAGCAATGCTTATCATGGAAGCAAAAGACCACTCTGACTGTGGTGGCAACATTTATCCCTGGGATAACTCCAGTGAAGTTACTATACTACTGCAGGGATGAATGTGGTCCTGAGTTCTTAGCTAAGGCTTCATTCCTGCTCCTGTGGAAGTCAATGTCAAAACCCCCAACTACTTTAGTAGTACAGAATACATCATGGACATTACTACTGAAATTGAAAGCCTATTAAATCAGCAAAAATATGGCTTGATTCTGACAGGTGCTGTGCATCTGCAACTCCTATTGACTTCAGTAGGACTGGCAGGCACTCTGCATCTCTGAAAATCATGTGTAGTTTGCGGAAGCACAAAACTACTTTGCAAATACTCCAATGCAGCAGGAAAAAAAAGGTCTTAAAAGGTTGGGTTTTTTTTAAAAAAAGGTCTTGTGATACTGAAAATCTGGATGTGCCAATTTACTAATTGGCAAAGGAGTATCTTCTAGTAAAGCAACTTTAATTTGGTCAAAGATGGCAAAAATTCTGCTTCATCTAATTTTGTCTTCAAGATTATTTTTAAAATATGCTATTTCCATTTAGAGAAAATATGCAGAAAACATAGTTGTTCCCCTCAAAAAGTTAGTTTTGATTTTGACATGGAAGGTAGCAGTCTTTCTAGTTGTGTTTGGTACATTTTCTCAGGATAGCCTCTAATTCTGTGTATTAGGCTTTAAACATGTATGAATTCAAAGGGGTTTTTAATCTCGTCTTTGCTGTGAAATTAGGTTGTACATGATTAAATATGACCGCTCATCATAGTTTGCTGTTCTAGCATAGCTATAAAATGTGTTGATGTATGTGTATATATATATAAAAATATATATTTGATGACAGACACTTTAGGCAATATATAAACAGCCATGTCAAAACTTAAAAGATAGATGACATCTAAAGCTGCAGTATAATCAGACTTGAAAAATACTTTACAAGTAAACAATGGCCTCTGCACAGATCTTTATCAATACTCTGAAAGCCACCTCTTTAGAAAGTTGCCAGCTAATACTTGTGTTTTGGCACTGCTTCCTTTCTCCTTAGAGATACATTTGACTATTGAGAACTACCTGTATCTAAATCACCTTTCTTCCCATATAAAAGTGGCCCTTGGGTGTTGTACCTTTAAGTTGTGCCATTCAGTGATTCTGAACATTGAAAAATGTGCCTGTGTAATACTCCAAACAGCAAGTGAGATCCAATATTTCTGAGAGACAGAACATTTCACAGCTGGCATAATTATTTTCCTCTTGGGACTGCCTCACTATTTCAAATTACTTTTCTTCATGTAATATGCCTCGCACACATGTTCCAAATGCATTTTGGTTTCTCTCAAGTTATAGCAGTGTTGGGGAAATAACTGTGAAATAGAAAGTTTAAAATACTGAGCTTCAATCCCAAGAAGAATGTGGGAACCTATGTACTTTACATCTGAGGTGAAATAGTTCATATTTACTTGAAGGTGGTATTATTTTCCTTATTTTTAAATCTACTATTATGAAGATATGATGTTACATGTAAATTTTCATGTGCTGGCATGCCTACAAATTAATAGTGTAATAGACTGCTCAGCTCTCAAAACTAGGGCATTTTTAAGGTGAATTGCATTCATATGCCATCTATTTGAAGAACGAATATGGGGTTTGGCAAAGCTACCTGCTGAGCAACATAATAAGATTTTTGTACAAAGTACAAGTTACTGATTATTATTGTATTTTATTTTTCTATGATTTCCTAAGAGGCATTATCAGGTCTTACAGATGGAGTAAGCCTGTTTATTAAGATATTTATTAGCAAATAAAAGTTACAGTGGTGGTTATTTCTGAGTTCATGCTTTTTGTTTTACCTTAACTTACGCATATGACACACAGTAAAACTTCTCATATGTGAACAGGCAAAAAATCAATTGCTTATCACAGAGTCGATCACATTGTATTCTAATTTTTGGAATGCTTTAGGTAATCTTTTACAGCAGGAGGGTTCCTAATCAGTGTGGACTCTTGTATACATGTCACTGTAGATTCCGTGCTCTAATAAATGTCTTCACAAAATGCACATGCAATTGATAATGTTGTTAAAGAACTATACATACTGTGATAATCCCCAAACTGCAGATCCCTGCAGTCACAAGGATCCGATCCCATATATATAATAACACTGTCTCTTTCAAAAGAAACACTGTTTATCTGAATCAGAACACTTTTTAAATTTAAATGTAATTAAATTAAAGCTCTGTAGTTTTGTTCAATCCCCATAATCTGGGTCTCTGAGCATTGTTCTTCACTGAAAAATGCTACTGTACTTGCATCTCCTTCTCAGAAATGGCAGTAGAAACTTGACTTTCCAGTCACATATGGCGGCAGGTTTCCAACACATATTAGTTATTGTCGTTTTATTATTCCCATAATGTGAATTATACATTGTACTTTACAACAGGAAAAAAATGCTAAACAAAATACTTAATCCCAGCCCCAAAAAGTTTAAAAACTAAAAGTATAAGCAGGCTTTTTCTTCATAATGCCTTAACTGCAGTACAAAACTAAATAGAGAGATGTGGTTAATAATAGTGGAATGCTGAATTTCTGTAGTTAAAACCTTCAGTCCTTACTTGGGAAAAACTCCCTCAGTAAGGACTGCAAGATTTGGCCTACAAGGCATAAAGTATAAAGTGAGTTTTGCATTTGGTTCTGACTGTAGTGAGACCTTTGGTCATTTGTATCACTTGAGTGAGTTCAGGAATCTAGGTTCAGTTCTTGGTTACTGACTAACTTTAATCTGAAAAATAGGAAACAAAAAATTTTCTCTTACACTGAGACTTATTTCACATGCTGAGTAATTTCCATACTGTTGCCAACTCTTGCAGTTTTGTCACGAGATTCATAACAGTTGGTGTTTTTCTTAAAGCCTCAGCTTCTTGATTTTGGGAGAATCTCAGCTTTCATAAAAAGAAAGACATTTTTAGGCATTACTACAATACACATACTAAATAATATCCTTCCATTGCTATGTCTAGCACAATCAATCTACCTCCTTCTAGAACTCTATTCAGCATAGTAGATAGGCCTTAAATGGTTTAAGACTTTTCATCCACCATTATGTGCTACAGTTGGTCTTCTTGGGAACTTGGGTTACCATCATCACATCCCTCCAGTGCTCCGCTCTCTGTACTAGGCTCTCTACTGATAAAACAGTTCAACTAAAAGTTCCTCCTTTTATATCCAAAGCCTACTGCTTGCTCCTTTTCCAACCATAAGCTTCCATAACAGCTGCGTGTTCCACTAGAACCATGGAAATTTTGACTCGGGAAGTGAAAGGGAGTGTGGGAGAGAACTTTCACAGGGGCCTGCTGTAGACTTTGGAATTCACTCATGTAAGAAATTAAAAATGACCACAGCCCTTGCCAGGTTCAGAAATAAATGCACAACTTGTACCACTGATTTCCCTTTCCCTCAGTAACGGCTGAATACTCGCACCAGGTCCATTTTTCCTGCAGGCCAAGGAAGGGTAGACGGGGTACACCTGCCCTGGTTTTAAACATCTGAAACATGTGCCGATATCACAGCTCTATCAGCTATCTGAGCAGCTAGAGTTACAGCTTTGTTGATCCTCAGTTTAGCCTCTCTGTGTGATCTTGGGTAAATCACGTAATGTCTCTGTGCCTCAGTTTCCACAGTAATGACAGCCTTAAAATGGCATATTTGGAGGCAGATTTTGAAACCCCTCCCAGTCAAGTGTTGGTTCTGATCTGAGTTTTTGCAGGCTTTTGGGTGCGTGGAGGTGGGGAAGGGAAGGGCTGTCTCCAGTGGCACCATTTCTGAAAAAGTCAGGCGCTGGCGCGGTGGAAGTTGGCTTTCCCCCTGCCCGTGTCCAAAGTCGGGCGTGGTGTGGGAGACGTAATGGGAGCACAGGCGGCAAACCAAGGTTTGGGAGGGGGGAGCAACTGCCCTCCTTTCCCCAGGCCTGTCGCTCCTGTATAAGGCGGACGACGAACCAGCAGCCCGTGTAGCCCCAGGGCTGGGAGCCGCTGCGGCAGGGCCGGAGTCGCCGAGATTCATTTCGCGCTGCGGGGCTCGGGACCTACCGGCCTCCTGCCTCTCGGCGGAGCGGCCGAGGGGGATGGGCGGAGCCAACGCCGGACGGGGCGGAGTTGCCGGAGGGCGGATGGGAGAAGGGGGCGGTGCTAGTGCCGGGGGGCGGGGCTTATGCCGGGCGCGCTGGAGGAGGGGGCGGGGCTACACGGGCGGGGACGGGAGCGGGTGGGGATTGGAAGAGGGTGGAGTAACGGGGCTTGTGGGAGGAAGGGCGGGGTCGCGTCAGGGCCGCGCGCTGGCGGCGGGGTCTCCTAGGTAACAGCGCAGGCGGCGGTTGCTGGTTGGGCCGGGGCTCTAGAAGCCCCGCCCCCCCCCACCCCCCGCGCGAGCCGCGGCGGGTCCGGTGTGCGCGGGTGGCGAGGCCGCGGCGCTGTAGGGGTGAGACAGAACCGAGCTCCCGGCCTAGGGGCGGGGCGGGAGGCTGCTGGGCGCGGCCTGGGCGGGGGGTGTCCCCGTTCCTCCCCCCGGTCAACCCTTAGCCCGCCCCGGCCGGAGCCGCGTGTGCGAGCTGCAGCCGGTCCCGCGCCGCTTGTTGCGGGGGTCGGTGCCCCCCCCCCGGGTGATGCTGGTTCCCCCCCCCCCGCGGGCACAGCGCGAGCAGAGGGGTCCTGCCCTGGTGCGCTGAGCGGCGCTGGCCTCTGCCCCGCTCCCCGCGCAGGGTGCGGGGCGGGTGCGTGGCCCTCTCCGGCGAGTGACTGCCGGTAAAATTCCTTGTTTTCACGCGACTTTCTGAAAATTTTCCTGCTTAGTTTCTTCCTGAAGATGACGTTAACGCTGTCGTTTCTCTGTTTAGCTAAGGGGAGGGCATGTCGGAGAGTGAAGGGCCGGTGTCTGGGAGTACGTTTTTCTGTGTTTATGTTCTTTAATAAAACTATAAAGTGTTATTTATGGGATGCTGCTAGAAAAAATGGCCTCGGTTTGAAACTGGGTAAGTGTACAGATCTCATTGAGGATTGTGTACTTCGTGTCCACTTTTCAGAGTAGCAGCCGTGTTAGTCTGTATTCGCAAAAAGAAAAGGAGGACTTGTGGCACCTTAGCGACTAACAAATGTATTAGAGCATAAGCTTTCGTGAGCTACAGCTCACTTCATCGCATGCATTTGGTGGGGGGAAAAAAAAAACCCCAAATGCAAACCCAAATTTTTTTCCACCAAATGCATCCGATGAAGTGAGCTGTAGCTCACGAAAGCTTATGCTCTAATAAATTTGTTAGTCTCTAAGGTGCCACAAGTCCTCCTTTTCTTTTTGTGTCCACTTGTTTGCTTTAGCGGGATAGCAAATAAAGTTTTAAGCAGTTCAGAGATTGCTTGAGAATATGCTCATCTGGCATCTAAGACTTTTGAGTCTTCTGAAGCCCCTCTCTCCTTTGTGTCATCACTCTGCACGTTTCCTGCCTGCATGGACCAGTGGGCTTAGGCAAGGGTATGGGATCTGCTTCTAAGACCTTGATAGTGTCTCCCTCCTTTGTGCCTGGGGCTGTTGCCTTTCACTGCCAGCACCATCAAGTTCCCCCAGCTATTGAGGTGTACTGCTAGGACTCTTTCCATGAATTCGCCTGTAAGTGCTTTATTGAAACACACAATGCTGTCTTACAAACAAACAAACACTGGCTTAATGTTTTGGGAGGAAAAATAATGACAAAAAATACTAGCTTCCTAGATTTTGGGCACTAACAGCATTTTTTCTGTGTCCTACATATCTTGCAACTGATTGACTTTCTTAAAACAGTAACTTTTTTTTTTCTTTCTCCTTTGGTGAAGTTAAAACCTTTGTTAATCCAGCCCTGCGGAAACCTGTCTGCTGCTGTTGCTGCTGTAAAGGCTGGCACCCAGTCCCCACTGTTGGCATTTAAATAATCCTAATCTCATTTTAGAAGTTTATACCCAATATTAAGCAATAGCACTATATTATTCTGTTAAACAATAATATTTATAATAAAATAGCTATTGCCACAATAGAGTGGCCAAGGTGAAATCACTTTAAAAAAAAAAAAAGTGAAGGTCCCAACAGCAATGTTAATTCAGCAGCATTGCTTATATGTAGTATGTTCTGTACCTGTATTTTCTTGTTCAATATGTTCTCTGATTAATATTCATGTTTATATACTTCACCATTAAATATGCCTGATGTGCGTAATGAGGATGAGTTAATGTTGGTGTTGAAAATTTGACGTTTCACGATCTTAAAAAATACATAAACATACAGTACAACTTCCATGTTTATATTAAGATTGCTATAGTAGGCTTTAGTAAAGTTAAGTTTTCAGTTTTCTAGAACATCAGTGTGTACCTTTATAGTATTTATGTTCTTTGCTCATTCTATCACCATCGGAGTGACTTTTTTATCATCAAACTATCACAAGTGACCAAGTCAGCTTTGTCATTGTACTTTACTATAGAATTTTCAACAGAAAGTATTTTTCCTCTTTGGCTACTCTTTCAGAATACAGGCAAATCTTTGTGCAGACAACAAAATGGCATGTTTTGGAGAACAGGATTCTGGACGGGTTCATTTTGACAAAGTACAAGCTTTATGGTTGTATCCAGAAATGTAAAAAGCTTTTATTTTACCAAACAGAATCAAGAAGAGCTAGAAGAAAAATGAAAATTAAACAGTTATGGCAGTTCATTGACAAACTCCTATTTGTAAAAGAAATATTGCCAATAGAAAATAAGTTAAACTACTTCAGTAGCAACTTTAATTGAGACGCATGCTGCTGAACATATAGCTACACAATATATTGGTAGAATTTCCAAAGCAGAGTGTTTCAGACACAGTACATCATAGAAATTATAAATATGTTCTAAGTAGACTTTCTACTACATCCACTTCTTGCCATGTGTACTTTAAGCTAATGTGGTGGGTAAAATAACTGTAATTTAATTTTCTTTTAAATGTGTTTAGAATAATTTAATATTTTAAAAGTTTGATCTTGGTTTTCATATTGTAAGGTGTGTTTGAGCTAATGGGGTTGAATAGTCTTTATCAGCTTTCCTTTCCTCCTCCTTCCAGCCTCCAGAAAGTTTCTTGATAATATGAATTCACCGGCAGTGTCTGGGACTGAGTTGTGTATAGTTCTGTTCTCAATACAGGGTGAAATATTTTTTCCTCCTGAAAATTCTTTTGGCATTATGTATGTTTTGTTAGAGCATCACAGACGTTCAGTGTCAATTATCACATGTTGAAATTATTCCCTGATTGTAGCTTTCAAGGACTGCCAGTTCTTAATTTTCCATATATAGTATGTCCAAGCAGATGCTGTAAGAGAATTCACAACACAAGCACCTTTTAGTCCCCCTACTGCTGAACAAAGACAATTTCTGGGCATATGTAACAATTTGGCTTCCCTTTGACAGGTAGCAGTGTGTTATGTTGTCTGGCTACATCTCTGACTAATCCATCATAATCATTTCTGTTGACAGTTAATTATTTCCTAATGTACAGTTCTTAATACCAACATAAATAACTCATTTCAGTTATGGTTTCAATTAATCATACTTTATTTACAGGTTTGGTTTCAATAACCTTCCAGTAGGTGTGTGAAAAGGCAAATGTTGTTTTGCAGAATTACAACATGAAGATTTTATGATGTAAATTGTAATGACTGGCTGGACTTCTGATAGTTTAAAATATTATATAAATCTCATTGGTGAAGTTTAGTAAAAGATAATGAAGTGCTACAGTCTTGTTGGCATTTGTATCACTAGAACACTTTGATTAATGATTCATTGGCTAGCAATACTGACAAGGACATTGGTTACTTATAACACTGTCTATATAAGCACAATCTACTTTTGTGTCAGGCTTCTTCCCTGTAATCAGCTTACACTCTATTTACTTTCAGTATTAACCAAACCTGCCGTGACGCTGCTTGTATAGGGTCTTATTCATATTGTCCTCTTAAAAGCCTGAGGACTTCTGACCCACATGCCTACTTACTGTGCTAGATCTCTGGTACCGTAACCATTTTAAATAGAGATTTCCTTTTCTGTTCTTCTGAATCACAGGTGGTCTCTGTGCATTGAATCAGAATCATGGGATTGTTTGATAAGCTAGCAGGATGGCTTGGTCTGAAGAAGAAGGAGGTTCATGTTTTGTGCCTTGGGTTGGACAATAGTGGCAAAACAACTATTATTAATAAACTTAAACCTTCAAATGTAAGTAGCCTTAGTTCACTGCTAACTCTATTACCAAATGTTACTGCAAAGTTGATGGAGGAAATAAAGTGGAGGTCTGTTTATAAGCTTAGAAAATATAATATATAAAAATCCCCCCCCCAAAAAAATAAAGCTTCAGTCCGTTTGCAAACCTCGCTTTGTGTGTGTGTGTGTGTGTGTGTGTGTGTGTGTGTATACATATTTTTAAAATAGCGTTTAAAAAACAACCACCACCACCTACTAATATGCCCTAGTGTCTTCTCAGATCACAGGATAAAGAAGGGTTTATGATGGACAGGATTAAAAGTGGGCTGTGGAAACTGTTTGTTTTTATTTTGAATAAATAAATATTACAGTTTGAAACTTTAATGGTTTGGGACAAGTACAGTTTTACTGCAACTAGCACTTGTCTGTTAACATCATTATATTTGTATTAGACTATTATTGATTAAAGATGGTGCTACATAACTAGGAAATTAAGAGTGAGAATGCAAAACTTTTTTATGGTGAATTCAGCATTGGTACTTTCCAAATTAATGGACTGTGACCATCGGATGTTCTAATCCGTTGATAAAAAGAGAGTATGAGTTCACCATCAATGTCTTGTGTAACTGAGTGTGATGAAGGGTACATACTGCTCTTTGATATGGTTTGGTGATGAACTGAATGACTTATGGAGTGACTGTACCATTGAAAACTGGAAACTTTTCCCTACCTTTTTATTTCCATACATTCAAGGATTCCGATGGGTTATGTGTAACCTGATGTAACCTTAACTGTCACTAAACATAGTTGTTTATTTGTTAACATCCTATTTTGTATTTAAATACGTATATGTATGTATTTATGAAGACTGATATCTTAAAGGAGGAGACTTTTTAGCAAAAACATGTCATATTAAGTTGCAATTTATAAAGGTACTGAGAGTCTAATGTTTCTTGTTCCAGTAATTTTGCTTCTGATAAAATGTAATTGGATCTATAAATGTAAACTAGATATCCATAAAATTACTTTTTAGCAGTGCTTAGGTGCAAGCTGCCACAACCAGCACATTATTATTTTTCTGGCTTTGTTCTCAAAAGTGATGACCTTGGGATTGTATTATAACATTTGTTTTTATAATATGCCTCAAAACAGTGCAGTATCCAGAGCATGGGTCAAGTCTTGAAGTTAGTGCTAAGATATGGCAATGATGGGCACAATAGAAAACCCTAAAATAGATAAGCTAATTATATGAGTAAAGCAAGTAGAAACTGTCTCCTCCTGTTTACTTCATCAGTCATATTATGGTAGTTATTTGTGAATGTATTGTAAAGTGAAAATATGTGATAACACTATTTTATTAATTTGTTAAAATGTAACAGATTTAATTAGATCAGCGTCCCTGAAAACTACTAATTCTGATAAATGAATTCGTTCACCTGACAAATTGCTCTGAACTGTCAGTTAATCATCAGAGTACAAAGCCAATGAATATATTACAGGCTGAGCAGTCACCTTGCTGAGAGAGCTTGAGAGAGGCATTTAAAAAAACCTCCCTTTTTACCTGCCAGCTACAATTTTGTTCTCCACTGTTTAGTTATGAAATTCAAATAAGTCATCTGTAATTTCTAGTGTAAGATACCCTTGAAGGAAGGTTGTACCTTCTATGTTCAGTGCAGAGTTGTGACCTCTTAATGATGGAATCTGTTGGCCAAACTACTTCTTGTGGTGGTGAAAATAACTTTATATAAAAATGGTTTTAAAGATCAATAAACTAAGCCAGTTTTAGTGTATATGTGGGGGAAAGCCAGTTGCTTGTAAAAATCTTTTGTAAATAAGGATTTTAGAGCCTCTTATTGTCTCAAATAACTGGACTCTTTGCAACCCTTATTTTTTCTGAAAGATTCTGTCATATTGCACCAACTTTCCAGAAAAGTTGCACTAGTAACCAGGCTTTTTGTTGAGCCGTGGTGCTCTATTTTGTTCTAACCTTCCCTTCTTTGGTAAATGTGGTAATTTCTTTGAAGTGCTCTGGTAGTTGACCAAGAACTAGGGCAACATAAGAACCTAAAATTTCAAGCTGCTGCTTCCCAATGTAAATAGCTTGTGATAAATATGTCTTCCCTTTCTATTTAAAGATGTTGAGGTGTTATATACTTCTCTTTTGGGTTGAAATTGTGACCTCCAGAGGGTAAAAATACTTGGATTCTTTGTACTCTGACCTCATCAGTAACTCTTCAACCCAGAAAGCTATCACTATCTGTGATAGTATGTTACTTAGCTCTGGTCAGTACGTAATCTGTACATAAACTATAACTTAGTTTGTTGCAAAAGCAAAGGAGTTCAGTATTAAGGCTGAAACGTCCTCAGTCCCGAGCCTTCGTCATAAGTAATACAAGGTCTCCATTTTTTTTTTTTTTTTTTTTTTTTTTGCTAGAAAATCTAAAACTTGGATCTTGAGAGAGAGGAAATCCTGGGAAAGTATGTTAAGTACCTGCCATGTCCATCCATTCTTTGTTACTCAAATGTTTCCTGAATATTATATATTGCACCAAAATTTTGGGGAATATAAGTAATTTAGAAATGAAGTTACATTTCAGTAGCTGTGTTTCTAACTTAACATGAGTTTGTAAAACATTAATTTTTTCTCTCTTTAAGGCTCAAACTCAAGACATAGTTCCAACAATAGGATTCAGTATAGAAAAATTCAAGACATCCAGGTAACACCATTTTTGTGTATGCATAGAATAGCAGAGTTGGAAGAGACCTCAGGAGGTCATCTAGTCCAATCCCCTGCTCAAAGCAGGACCAATCCCCAATTTTTCCCCCAAATCCCTAAATGGCCCCCTCAAGGATTGAACTCAGAACTGTGGGTTTAGCAGGCCAATGCTCAAACCACTGAGCTGTCCCTTTTCCCCCTCCCCAAATTAGTCTTTTTCTCTTTCAGTGTGATGTAATCAAACGTGATGATATGTGGTGGTGTAATGAAGTGTCATTTGAGTCACTCGTGTTGCTGTATCACAATATGTTGTATGTACTGGTGCTGCTCTCTAATGTGTGAAGAGGCCAATAATATTTTGCAGTATCGCATGAGAGACTTGGCTTTGATTCCTGGCCTCACTTATAGAATTAGTAGGGCTGGGACTCTACCAATTCAGTGTGTGTAGTCTTTAGGCATGTCTCAAATCACTGAATATTAATCTGTACTAGGTTAAGAAGTATCACTGAGATACTTTGAATGGATCTCAGTCTTCTCTCATTAACTGAAAAATGGTGGCTGTAGCCTTGAAAATATGAAAGTTGCATTGTTTAAAGTCAGGAAAAGGGGGGGGAAATCACTAGTTTCAAGAAGGATGGTAGACAGGCAATTGTCTCAACACACCCCACTTGTGTGTCTAAA
The DNA here is from genome assembly GCF_009764565.3 of Dermochelys coriacea. Classification (NCBI taxonomy): domain Eukaryota; kingdom Metazoa; phylum Chordata; order Testudines; family Dermochelyidae; genus Dermochelys; species Dermochelys coriacea. Next base: position 187,797,407 of record NC_050068.2, on the reverse strand, counting down.
AAAATAGAAAAAATATGGGAGAATAATGAAAGACCCCTAATGTAACTTGACGGTATTTTGAAAAAGGTGTGCAGGCAGTCTTGAAAGTAATGTGGCCTGTTGGTTGGGAGACCTGCAAGAAATTCATGAGTTTCTTGCTTGAACTTGGATGACTGAGATTGATGGGAGTAATATTTTTAATTGCTTTGGGTCACCTTATATCACCTACAAATCCCAGCATCACAGTGCTTTGACCACTGCTAGGAGAGGACACTATATATCCCTCTGTATTGCTGTCCTTTATCTGCTTTTTAGTTGGTTAGCAGGGGAGGCAGAGAGTGGCAGTCACATTTTCATACACAACAAGAATGTTTAAAATGCTTTCTTCAGCTCGTGAAAGATTTATCTGAGGTTACTATCAGAACCATTTTCCAGTATGCAAAGGGTTTGTCTACACAAGGACATTATTTTGAAATCAGGTAAGGTGTGGAATTTAAAGCACAATAGCTGCTCCCTGTGTGGCTACTGGTATTCTGGACTAAGAGTGCTTTTTTTTTTCCAGTTTAGCCTAATCCACTTCCAAAGTGGATTAATCCAAATCAGAAAAAAGCACCCTTATTTTGGAATAAGTTTCCATATAGGGAGCTATTCTGGAGTAGATATTATAAAATAGTTTATTCTGTTTTATACTAGTGAGCAACCTGCAGCTTTCCCGCTCAAGTTTCATGGTTTTATGCTAAATAAGAGAATGTGTGTATTGTGCTGGGACAGTTGTGTAGATTTGTGCAGGTGGTGAATAAGGAGTGTGTGTTGCGGGGGAGGGAATGTGTATTTGAGGTTGTGTATGCTGGTTGTGTTTTTGTGTCTGGGAGTTGTGCTGGGAGATGTGTGTTGATTTGTATAGGTGATAGTTGAGTGAATGGTTGTGGCATTTGGACCATCACTGCAGGCTCCCTCATACAACAAATGAAATTGTTGCATGCAAATTAGCTGTAGAATAAGAGTGATGATTGGTTGAGTTATTTCTATCACAATGGTCTAGAACACTTGGTATAGCATAGATTACTTCTGGGGGTATTTTGCGCATCTGCTGATGTGCAAAATTCATGTGTCCCGCATACATTTATTTATTTATTTCCCCGGGCAGAAAATACATTTCTGCCCAAGTAGTACTGCAGTTCCACCTTTCGCTCACAAGAGGCTGCTGTGGCACTAGAACAACCAGCTGCATGAATGCAGCTGGCTGTTCTGGCACCATAGCTGCCTCTGGTGGGAACAAGGTGGAACTGCAGCACTTCTTGGGCAGAATATATTTTTGGGGGGGAGGGAGTTTTGTATTAATATGCCTAGTAAGGAATTTGTCCCCCTACCCCCCAAAAATCTTTGGTCTGTATTGTTACAGACATACTTGGTGACTGAAATAAATTACCAAAATAAATGAAATTGGCATGATTTATTTGTCAACACAATATAAATATACAGAATTTTAAAATATTATGCATGTAATTTTTTGGTGCAGAATTTCCCCAGGAGTAATATATGTATGCCTTGCTGTAGCTATACACTCCATATATGTAAAAGTCAAAATGGCTGAGAACTTAAATACTGAACTGTAACAGACTGTGAGACTCAGTGATGATTCAGCCTCATGATATTCTGAACAAAAAAAGCTCTCAACCATGCTTGTAGATGTTTCCGTCACTTTACACTGATTCAACAGACCGGTTAGGCTTCAGAATGACACACACTGACAGTTCCTGGAATCTTATTATTTAGATAGGTTCTTATACCATGCTCATCACCATAGTACCTGAGTTCCTTACAGCAGTGCATTAAGCCATGTGATCGCACATCAGTCATGTAGTGTTTGTTCTCTCATCCTCTCCCAGGTGGAGAAGTGTGTGAAGCGGAGTGTCTTGTTTTGGTAAGGCTTTAGGGTTATTGTTTTGTTTTGGGATTTTTGCTTGAATATATGTGGTGGTGTTGGTGGTTATGTTTGAGAAGACAAGCACAAAGAATGCATTTGGCACTTAGAGTGAAAGGTGGTGAGGTTTGTGATGGTCCTTAGTTTATGAAGGATTTCATTCCACAGTTTCAGACTGGCCCCTCAGAAAGTTGTCTGCCCGACAGAGAAGCTTTATTTAGTCTTATTGTAGAAAGTTGCCTTGTGCCAGAGGAGCTTAGTTATTGACCACAGTCACAGAGAGTAGAGGGCAGCTTTGATGTATTCATGGTGATCTGTGTTTATTGAGAAATGTACTTACTAATCAAAGTTTCCTAAGTGCTGAAGGCTTCATGCCCTAGTGTATCACTATCACATTGTTGTAGTCTGGCTGAGAAGTGATGAAGGCATGAATAAGAGAGGCCAGGTAATCATTCACCAGGATGCTTCCAAGTCTCCTAATCAACTGAAGCTGATAGAAAACATACATCACAAATGCTGTTATGTGAGAGCTTAGCATCAGCAAGGAATCCAAGAGTTCTTCCAAACTACAGATCAAATTAATGAATTCTGCATAAGCCCCTTCAAGTAAAGAAGACTGCATTGTGGCTGCAAATTCCTCAAAATGTTTTCTTCTGCCTGCCAGCATCACTTCTGTCTTTCTCAGGTTTATTAAGCTTGAGCCAACTGTTCATCCATTAGCTGTCCAGTCACTGGGCTATCTTGGTGATAGTGGTGTGTGTGATGCTGTATGATTGAAATATGACCATTAATATTGCCACTGTTAGACAATTGCAACAAATCTTGTACAAAGCATGTCATGCAAGATGTCAAAGGAAAAGTTATGATTTGCTGAGTTGGATTATCATGTTTATATTCATGTATCATTTTTGTATCTGAATTTATAAATATTGACTATATACTGGCATCTTACATATGAGCTGTATTCCTGGGCACCACCTACCAGATAAGATTTACATCTAGTACTCCTGGGGGGATTCTGTGTGCCTGCAGAAATCGCACCCCCCACCCCTCAGAATTCCTGTGCTTCCCCACAGAAAATGGCCAAGAAGCAAAGGGAATCCACGGGAGGGGGGTGGCGGGTGACCATTGGCGCTGTTTGGGGGGGGATTGCCCCCCTCCAAACAGAGGCAAGGCATGGGGGAGCACACAGGGTTATGTGCCACTGCCTCCCCTCATTTCTGCAAGTGCAGAGTTGCCCAGCTGAAGGAGGTTGCCTCTCGGCTCCACTGACTCTGCAGCTGAAGGCTGCCTCCTGAGTCTTAGTGAAAGTCATGCTCCTCTTCTGTGTGCTGGGAGCCTTCCTGTTTTCTGTGCAACAGTGAGTGCCTGCAGTGGGGTTGGGGAAGTGTGGGTCAGGGAAATGAGGGAAGGGGTGGTGGGTGGGGAGAAGAGGTAGTGGGGAAGGAAGAGGATGAATAGGGTAAGGGGAGGGGAATGAGGGGTGGGGCTGGAGAAGAAAAAGGGATAGGGTAATTGCAAACCTGGCATGTGGCATCCCCTACACAGCAGCTGGGGTTCTCCCATTAAGCAGGCCCATTGGACCCCTCCGAGCTCCCCACACTCATACCCTCACCTTTCGGATCCCCAATCAGCTGCACCTGGACCCCTTACTGAGACCCCACACCCAGTCTCTTCCCTGCTGAGCCCCAACCACCTTCACTTAGATCCCCCATAGAGTCCATTGCCCCTGCGACCGGAACCCCCAACAAGCCCCTGTGCATCCAGATCTCCCATTGAGCCACCAGCACCCAGATTGCCCCACACCTGGATCCCCCCCACATCAAGTCCCTCCACACTTGAATCCTGCTGGGCTGAGCCTGCCCACCCACACCTGGTACAGAGGGTCAGGGCCCTGGGGTATTTCTGGGGCAAGCCCAGCTCTTGCACTGTGTTGGTGTCAGGTGCAGCCTCACTGCTGAGTCCTTGTACCGAGGGCTTCAGGGTGATATCTGACCTCAATACAGCCAGTGGCCAGTGCTCCCCACTGCTATGCTGGAGCTACGTTTTTTTAATTTACAAATAAAATTTGCAGAATTTAAAATATTGTGCACATAACTTTTTTTAATTTTTTGGTGCAGAATTCCCACAGGAGTAATCCAAATAGACAGCTTTGTATTGATGGCCCATCAGACACTTAGCTCTCATAATGGGCCACAGAAGAAACACATTTTGCCCCAATAGCTCCTCCTGCAGATACTTCGTGCTCCAAGAGGCCAATGGCTACCCCCTGTGAGTCATCAAGCCATGTAAAGACAAGTGATATACTCATGTGACCCTGGACTCCATCTTGTGCCAGTAACTTTCCACAGACAGGGCTATGAGCTTTGTTTGAAACAGAAAATTTCCAGGCACATGGCAAAGAGTATAAAAGACCCCTGGGATGACTTCATTTTGCCTCTTTCCTGCTCTGATTTTCTGGATTGTGGATTTACAGCTAAAAGGAGCATATTGGACTTGGACTGAGGACCTTCCAATCTTTTGAAAGTTATCAGAGAAACCTTACAAGCCAGCAGTCTATAACATCACTGCTCCAAACCTGATATCAAAACATTGCAGTTATTGTATGTACATGATCTACTAGCCATTTTAACTCTCCTTTTTTTTTTGTTGTTAAACCTTATAAATTTGTTAGTCTCTAAGGTGCCACAAGTACTCCTTTTCTTTAGATTTTAATTACTAAAGGATTGGCAGCAGCGTGATTATTGGGTAAGATCTAGAACCAGTGTTGATTGGACTATTACATGTTTGAAGGAAGAAGGGAAGATTCCTTCTCTGAATGATACATTGGCTATTTTGGTCAGGACAGGAGTGGCACCAAATGCTAGTGGCACCAAGCCAATGCTAGTGGCAAGAGGGGCATGGGTTGGATTCTCAAGTCTTGGGTTGACTCCTTTTGGAGTATCCAGAACTTCTTGATGAGCAAATATACTGAACTGTGGGAGTGCAGGTGGAGTGGATCCATGCTGTTTAAGAAGACTTTCCAAATGAATTTTTCAGAAAACGATACTGGTGCAGGTTGTAGGCACTCAAAGTTGGTAAAGCAGTTTGCCACCCTGGATAGCTCCTTGGGGCTGGATGTGACGGCTTCAGTGGAGGCTGATAGGAAGGTTCTCTTGGCCTGTAATACAGCCCAACACCGGTTTTGAGGAATTTATTATGTTTGGTCCCATGTGTATCAGCCTTTATTTCTCACCATTTTTGTGCTTGAGTTTCCATCCCTCTTTTCGTCCGGCACACAGTGTCAGAAAACCAATCAGATCCATGTGGGTGATTAGTAGGCAGGGGCTGTTTGGGGCCAGTATGTCAATGGTTGAATATAATATACAATGATGATGACTCACCTGGTCTTTGACTCGCTGCCCTGTGGATGGAGTGCTGTTGTCCTTTAGCAGGCTTTGGAATTTATTGGAGTATGAGTGTCTTTTTGGTCAAATCAGGATTACTGGTCATTCATGTTGCCGGCGAGCTAGAAGCTCTGTGACCACTTTAAAGAGGCCATGGCCCATCCAGTTCAGTGGCTGGGTTGTGATGACTTCTGTCTTGACATACAGGCTCCAGCTCAGGTTCAGAGTAAACCAGCTGCTTGGATTAGATCTGAAATGACCAATGAAACTCCTAGGAAGGCAAGTGAGGTGATGAGTTTTGGGGCTTTTGCCTTGTAGTCTTGTTGATTTTGTTGATGTCAAATGATGAGTAGTCTGGGGGTGTTTCAGCATGGTATCTGAGCTCCTTTATGAATCCTTGAGTCTGCAGTGGCCTGTAAACTAGCATAAAATCTGTTAGTTTTGGCTCTGGTTTCTAGCATCACATCTATGAATTTGAATAAAGTTGTCTTTCTTGAGGGACCTCTGCATTTGAGGTTTGCAGAGAAGATTAATACAGTGCTGCCTGCCTTCTTGTCTTGTTTTGTGACATACTGATTATCCTGGAGGAATGGGGTGGACTAGCACAGGGCTCCTGGTATCATCTAGATAGGTCTCAGTGATGCAGCTTTTTTCAGGTGCTTCATCGCTGACATGGTCACATGTTTTGGGTTTGTTTGTTTTTTGCTATGGCAGATCTTGCAATAATCAGCATCATAGAATATCAGGGTTGGAAGGGACCTCAGGAGGTCATCTAGTCCAACCCCCTGCTCAAAACAGGACCAATCCCCAACTAAATCATCCCAGCCAGGGCTTTGTCAAGCCTGACCTTAAAAACTTGGAAGGAAGGAGATTCCACCACCTACCTAGGTAACGCATTCCAGTGTTTCACCACCCTCCTAGTGAAAAAGTTTTCCCTAATATCCAACCTAACCCTCCCCCACTGCAACTTGAGACCATTACTCCTCCTTCTGTCATCTGCTACCACTGAGAACAGTCTAGATCCATCCTCTTTGGAACCCCCTTTCAGGTAGAATCATAGAATATCAGGGTTGGAAGGGACCTCAGGAGGTCATCTAGTCCAACCCCCTACTCAAAGCAGGGCCAATCCCCAATTTTTGCCCCAGATCCCAAAATGGCCCCCTCAAGGATTGAACTCTCAACCCTGGGTTTGCAGGCCAATGCTCAAATCACTGAGCTATCCCCCCCCCCCCATTCTTCTCTTCCGCAGACTAAACAATCCCAGTTCCCTCAGCCTCTCCTCATAAGTCATGTGTTCCAGTCCCCTAATCATTTTTGTTGCCCTCCGCTGAACTTTTTCCAATATTTCCACATCCTTCTTGTAGTGTGGAGCCCAAAACTGGACACAGTACTCCAGATGAGGCCTCACCAATGTCGAATAGAGTGGAACGATCACGTCCCTCGATCTGCTGGCAGTGCCCCTACTTATACATCCCAAAATGCCATTGGCCTTCTTGGCAACAAGGGCACACTGTTGACTCGTATCCAGCTTCTCGTCTACTGTAACTCCTAGGTCCTTTTCTGCAGAACTGCTTCCTAGCCATTCAGTCCCTAGTCTGTAGTGGTGCATGGGATTCTTCTGTCCTAAGTGCAGGACTCTGCACTTGTCCTTGTTGAACCTCATCAGATTTCTTTTGGCCCAATCCTCTAATTTGTCTAGGTCCCTCTGTATCCTATCTCTACCCTCCAGCATATCTACCTCTCCTCCCAGTTTAGTGTCATTTGCAAACTTGCTGAGGGTGCAATCCACATCATCCTCCAGATCATTTATGAAGATATTGAACAAAACCGACCTGAGGACCGACCCTTGGGGCACTCCGCTTGATACCGGCTGCCAACTAGACATGGAGCCATTGATCACTACCCGTTGAGCCCAACAATTTAGCCAGCTTTTTATCCACCTTATAGTCCATTCATCCAGCCCATACTACGTCAACTTGCTGGCAAGAATACTGTGGGAGACCGTGTCGAAAGCTTTGCTAAAGTCAAGGAACAACACGTCCACTGCTTTCCCCTCATCCACAGAGACAGTTATCTCGTCATAGAAGGCAATTAGATTAGTCAGGCATGACTTGCCCTTGGTGAATCCATGCTGATTGTTCCTGATCACTTTCCTCTCCTCTAAGTGCTTCAGAATTGATTCCTTGAGGACATCCTCCATGATTTTTCCAGGGACTGAGGTCAGTTTTAGTTTGTGTGGTTTGTGCTGTCTGCTTTTGACCTGTTCCTAGATAATGATCCTGTGCAGTGTATGGGTGATAGATGTCTGGAATCTAGTTTCTTATGTCTGCTCTTTTGTTTTCTTGGGCTGTTCCTCCAAATTTGAACAGTGACAAGTGAAGTGGATTATGTCATGGAAGGGTCCAAGTTAAGGAACAGTTGTCTTGTTTGCTAGATGCTAGAGGAAAGGCAGATCTGTTGTATATCTTTTTGGTGCAGCAACCTGCTTGACTCCTTGGAATGGGTGGAGCTGGAGTAGGGGTGGGTGTGCTGGAAATGTGGTGGCATAACAACAGTGGAAATATTATTGCCACTATCATTACCAGGTAAGCTTGAGCCCCACAAGAGAAAACGTCAATGTGATCAGATATCCATTTTCTCGAAATACATTGTCAGCGTTGTGACACCCTCAGTTGCTTTTACTTTCTTTGGGAGGGTGATGGTACTTACCATTTAATCACTCAGTATCATGTCTGAGTAAGGTATATAGTGGCCTTCTGACCAGCAGGTAGTGGTGAAGGTGAAGAAGCAGGGCTGGGGCTCAGGGATCCTTCTTTGTAAGAAGAGAGCCTTGTTCATGGGGGTGGTTCCTGTGTTGAGGGGCTAGGAGAGCATTCAGAGCTTCACTTTCCCCTTTTAGAAAATCTTCATTTCTATTTCTAAATTTTCAAGAAGTGAAAAGTGACCAGAGGTCCCTCTCCTGCTGCTTCCTGTGGTGCTGGCCATGTGTGGGGCTTGCTGGAGCTGGTCCCTGCTACTGTGTGCTGCTGCAGAGTGGGAGGAAAGAGTGGTTTAGAGGGGTTAGAGACCTGGCTCCTTCCAGGACCCTAAGGAACCTGGTCAGTTTCCCTCTGTAGACAATCCCTAATACTGAACTTAATACAAATAATGTCAGTAGGCTAGCTTTGCCCACATTTTACTTAGTTTAATTTATATGGATGATACTTATTTGATTCCACAAGTTGATCAAAATGTTGTTTTGTAACGCTTTCATAAGTGGACTTACAATTGTGCTTAGTGTTTGGGTTAAATGTTGAAGCTACAGTAGATCACTTAACTGCTTGGGGAAACCCAATAGTACTTAAGTTTTGAGCAAATTAAAATATTACATTGTAAGAATTCTTTCTTAAAGGATAGTTCTTCCCACTGAAGCCAATGAAAGCCATCTGTGCATATTAAAGGCATGCCATGAAATTTAAAAATCACATTTCTATCTGAATTTTATTTACCTACTATTACACCGTTGCTGTAATTGATTGATATACAGAAAACACACTTCACTCCCCATTTTTTCAGGTTGTTTGTTTTTTGTATTTGACACTACTGTGTGTAGTCAGTTTCCCTGTTTTTTTTGTGGGGGGTCTTTCACACAGCAGAAGGAGGAAGAGAAAACACTTTTTTTTTAAATGGGAAATTGTACAACCACAAAAACTGGCAGGAAAGCTTTGGGGTCATGTCAGAAGTTTTTATTTTGATTTTTTTTTTTAAATTTACTATGTTTTAAGTTGATTGTCCATTTAAAAGTGTTAAAATAAGGAAAATATATTTTTTTCTATGGGAACTGTATCTCACTCTTTTTTTCTTTTCAGTTTGTCTTTCACAGTGTTTGACATGTCCGGTCAAGGCAGATACAGAAACCTGTGGGAACATTACTACAAGTGAGTAATTTTTTATTTTAAAACATTGCTGTTAATAGTAGCTACATTTTTTAAAAATCTAGACAGATATAACTTGTTATAAAAGCTGGGAGTTGATAATGATAGACAAATTTGGACTGGAAATAAGGTGCACCTTTTTAAGTGAGGGTATTTAACCATTGGCACAACAATTGTTGTGGTGGATTCTCCATGACCAGAAAACTTTAAATCAAGATTTGATCTTTCTCTAGAAGGTATGCTCTAGTTCAAACAGGAATTAATTCATGGAAGGCCGATAGCATTTGTTATACAGGAGGTTGAACTAGATGATCACAATGGTCCCATATGGTTTTATAATGTATGAAAATTAGAAGTGTGGTTTTACCAGCCTCTTTGATTATTATTAGTCCTAAAATTTATAATGATGGCTTTATAAGCAGCTTAGATGAGTCGTGAAGGAGTGTGGTTCTTATGCTGCTACTGTTACTAAGAATATTGTTCTTAAACAAAGGTTTAAGCAACATCCCACTTCTAAACTAATTGGCTTGGAGTTATCCAGTGCTTTATAATGGTTATAGTAGTCTCATTAAGTATTCTTGTACTGAGACATCAAACTTTGTGTTGGATCTAGCTGTGTGTTTGTTTCTGATTAAACCACAATACTTGTTGCAGGTTTATACTGGATTGTTAGTATGAATAATTCAAAACATATCTCACTTAGAACAATAAAACATTGGATGGGGAGCATGTGGAAATAGAAAATAAGGAGATTTATGAACAGTTGGTAACAAGCATATGTATGAGGATTGGTTGTTAGTTTACTGAGAGCAGTGTAGAAAAGGAGAGATTTGAACACTTTTTAAAAAAAAAAATGGGGAATCAGAGGTTAGAGGTTGGATATCTTATCGTTTTCCTGACATTCATATCCACTTTATGGGGCATGGATGATCCTAAAAGATGCTGATTTACTGCTGGCTTTATAGACAATCGTAATGCAAAGCTTCAAAGAATGAGGCATCTATGTAATTATCAGGGTACTAACAAATTTTATGCCTTTTATGCTATATGTTGTGGCAAAAATCAAATAAATGCGCTTAATAAAATTGTGCTGTTTTGGCATATGCCCTATTCAGATTTTTTCCATTTTATTTCTTGCTGATAATAAATTTTAAACTCTCTTTTAGTGATTTCTATCTTCTAAACTACTCTGTTATCATTCATGTGAATATGAAGGCCAATAGTGAGCAAGACAAAAGTAACCTGAATTCTCGATTTTGAATGCTTGAATTTTGCTGTAATATACTTTATTTTTCCTCTTCCTCCTTTTTTTTTTTAAATTGGGAATTAACATAGAGGGTTTTTCCTACAAAAATTAAATGGCAGTTTGAGAAATTGTCAGGTAGATGGGTATTTTGTAAATTTGCATTAGGGCTGGGATTTTCAAAGCAGCCTAAGGCTGTTAGGTGCAGGATTTGGATGGAATTTGGATGCCAGATTCCCAGAAGCTGCTTTGAAAATTCCAGTCAAAGTGTGTGATAGGAGGATCACCTCAATGCCAGTTTTTAATACAGTGATGTGCTATGTGGCAGAAAATCAGTGTGCGTGCAACTGGTTAGTTTTAATTTGTATCATGTCCACAGTTTAAGAGTATAGTTTCTTACAGTAACACTGACACTACAGTGCACCCTAATATCAATATCCTCCCTATCCACTGCAGTTTTTTTATTTATATGGGATTTAATTCCAGTTAAAAGTAGCATACAGAAAAGCAATATAATAAACTAATAAAGATAGGCAAGACTGCAAGTACAGAAAAATGGCTAAGTTAATCTATAGGTCTGATCTAGAACTTGTGCACATAAGTAAGTTCTTCCAGGTACTTGACACTTGCACTTTTTTCATATCTGGCTTACACCTCTCTCTTCAAGGGTACATAAACAACTTGAAATCTGATTTAATGATGCATGTAGTATCTTGACTCTTGAGTATTGTCCCTGTTACTGGTCAGTTTGGTTTTTTGTATGTGTCTGTGAGACCTAGGAGAATCTTGTTTCTTTGTAAGTAAATATATGCTATAATTGTAACTTCACTATAGTACTGTTGTACCTGCTGTTAACACTTTATTTGAGTAGTTTTAGACATGCTGGAACATTCACAACAAATATTAAGCATTTGCTTACAGTTTATTTAGATTTTTATGCAATACACACCAATAAATGTGGGCCTAGTCATCCAATCTTAACTTGGCCAAATTTCCCACTCTTTGATTGCAGTGGTAGGCGATCAAGAATGCAGGATTGGGTTGTATTGTGGAGATGAGAGGGAAGAACATACTGATAGCTGACCTTCAAGGAAGATTAGGATGCAGAGAAAAAGATTACAAAAATTTAAATAAAATGCAAAACTAAGTATAGGGGTTTCTTGTATACAGTTCAGAAAATCCATTGATACTGTTATAAACATTTTCAATTTTCCCTTTATTAGAAAGCAAAAATAACTCTCAATATTAAGTCTTCAAAGTCACTAGTTGAATCGGCTATGCATACTGAAAGTGTTTCTGCATTCTTCAAGATACCAATGGTTTATACCAGAGGTTCTCAAACTGTGGTCCGTGGACCACCAGTGGTCCACAAGCTCCATTCAGGTGGTCCCCCGGTAGTTCCTTCTAAGGTGAGCGCATGGGTGGCTGCACACAAGAGAATGAAGGGCCATCCAACTAATTAGTGGAGACGTGCAGGCGTGGCTCCACTAATTAGGTGCCTAGACCCTGGAGAAGACACGCGTGTGAGGTGGTGGCCTTGGGCGGGGGGGATAGGAGGTATGTGGAGGGGGTAGTGGGGTGAGAAGAGGGGCTGGGGGGGAATTTGGGATGTGCAGGGCTGTGGCGGCCAGAGAAAGAGACGACTTCCCCAGCTCCAGGGCTGCGGCTGCCAGTGAGAGATGGCCCTCCTTCCCAGCCTCAGTTCTGTGGCTGCTGTGGCAGGGGAGAGACCCCCCCCTCCTTCTCAGCCTCAGCTCGGTGGCTACTACGGGGGCGGGAGAGGGCACGTCCATTGAATTAGAAAGGTAAGACTAGTGATACTAAAATGAGTTGTGTGCTTTTATTTGTAAAACAAAAGAAGTTTATTATTAAGGTTTTTTTATATAGTGCTTTTATCCAAAGCGCATTACAATAGTTAGCTAACGGTACAAACAACATTTGGAAAGATCATCAAGTAGTCCGCTGAGACCCTCAGCAATTTTCAAGTGGTCTGCAGAAAAGAAAGGTTGAGAACCACTGGTTTAGACATTGGTATCTCTTCCATATTGATTCATCTATGTAGACCTTTGACACAGCTTAATGACTCTGCACGTACACAGTTGTTAAACTGGTTGTAGATGAGCCAATCACTTGTCTGAGTGGACTCTTAACAAGATTCTTTAGACAAGAAACTAAAAAGCTATGACTTGAATGTAATTTTTCAAGACAGTTTTGACAAGGTTTAGCCCTTTTCACGCTGGCTGGCCCAGCTGTGTCAGCATCAAATATGCCACATTGGGTGTTCATGTTTTTCAGCAGAGGAATAGAGCTTTCCTGAAAGATCTGTGTACAACAAACCTTATGGGCTGTGAAATCGATAGTTTTTATAGCAGAAAAGTTGCATTGTTAACCAAAAGGCCAGATTTCAGAAACTGAAACTCTAGCAAAAATCTTCCCTGAGATTGTAGAAATAGGTAGACAGCTCTGCATGGGAAAGGAGTAAAGAAAATATTTTGAAAGGCTTTTGTTGGTAAAAGTTTCTGAGAGAGCTTACAATTTGCCTCTTTACTTTTCTATATTATGCAGAGAAGGCCAAGCCATTATTTTTGTCATTGATAGCAGTGATAAATTAAGAATGGTTGTGGCCAAAGAAGAACTTGACACCCTCCTGACTCATCCAGGTGAGAAGACTGTATTTTCCTACCATCTCCATATTATGTTGTATTGTTTCAAACATAGAAACTCTTATTATGGACATTCTGCATTTTAAGTAAATTTCCCTCCATTTTAGCCATTGATAGGAGCTAGAATTAAAGTAAAATGGAATTTGTATAATAAGCCAATATTTACTTCTGTTGAGGAGATCATCAAAACTTAGGACCTGATAAGATTCCTACTGACCTCAGTAGGAGCTGGATTGGGCCTTTTTTGATCAAGATGGAACAGAAGTTAATAGTTGCTTTTAGGGACAGTAAATCATGGCATTTAAAAGCTTGGAGTTCATAGACAACATGTTTGTTTTCATATGTAATGTCTGTAAAAATTTCCATTTAAGACCATGAATTACTTCAATGTAATTTTTTACTGTTTGGTTAATGCTATATCAGACCTCAGTATTGGCCTCTGAAGAAGTAAAAACACTAGAAACTTCTTTTATGACTTTGCAGCCAGGAGTAGTGATAGCTAATGATGCCACAATTTCAACTGTCTAAATGGGGAGGGAGATTCATGATTATTTCTAAGGTTACATTTTGAAATGGGTTTTGTGGAGGTTTTCCATGTGTTCCCAGGGGTATTGGAATTAAACCAATTTACTCATGTAATGCAGATGTTCTGACTAATCAAGAGAACAAACCCTATGCAGGAAATTTAAAGTAAAACCACTATATAGCCTAATTTTAGTTCCCAGTCTGGCATATTCTAGCAGTTCAGTGGGGTGTTGATTGCTGGATCTATTACACTGAAAAGTTGTAGGGTAGGATTCTTACAACCGAAGGAAAAGTTGTTTACACGCTACCTCTTGGTCAGAAACCAAGTTATTGTGGAAGCTAATGAAGATGAGAGTGATTCTGGGGCCTTTATTGATCTAAAAACAAAATATGTACAGCGTGGTCAACAAGATTAATGAGTTGAGTAGCATCAAAATTGTAGTTGGATCTGTGAGAGCTGATTGGTGAAGAGGAGAGGACCCAAGGACAGACTCTGTTACAAAAAGGAGACACAGAAAGAACAGTTAGAGGACGGTACTACAACCGCCAAGAGAGAGGAATGTCAAGGAGAAGAGTGTGACCCATAATACTGAAGGCTGCAGAAAGCAAGTTCACTGTACAAATGAATGCTTTCAGAGTAGCAGCCGTGTTAGTCTGTATTCGCAAAAAGAAAAGGAGTACTTGTGGCACCTTAGAGACTAACAAATTTATTAGAGCATAAGCTTTCGTGAATGCATCCGATGAAGTGAGCTGTAGCTCACGAAAGCTTATGCTCTAATAAATTTGTTAGTTTCTAAGGTGCCACAAGTACTCCTTTTCTTTGTACAAATGAATGTAACCTTGTTTCCAGGGATCAAGCTCGTGACCTTCTCCAGGGCACCATTTTCTCATTGGCCCAAGAAAGGGATATCTTGAATTTCTGTCTCATAGCATCATAAAACAAATGTAATAGAAATTGGTTTTTTGCTGTTGTGAATATTCATGGGACTATTGAATTGGTTGATAATGCAAAGGTGTATGCAAGAGTAGCAGCAATCATTCTAGTAGTAATTATAGAAATCATAGAAATGTAGGGCTGGAAAGGAGCTCAAGAGGTTATCTAATCCATTTTCCCCATGCTGTTGCTGAATTAAGTATACCTAGACCATCCTTGACAGTGGTGTTTCTCTAATATATTGTTGACAACCTCTGAGTATGGGGATTCTACAAACTCCCTAGGAAACCTGTTCCAGTGCTTAACTAATCTCGTAGTTAGAAAGTTTTTACTAATATCTAACTTAAAACTCTCTTGCTGTACCCTTCATGGATATGGAAAACAATTGTTCACCAGCCTCTTTATAACAAGCTTTTGCATATTTGGAGACTATTATCATGTTCCCCCTCAACCTTCTCTTCTCTAGACTAAACATGACCAGTTCTTTCAACTTTTCCTCATAGGTCATGTTTTCTAAATCTCTTACTACTTCTGTAGCTCTCCTCTGGAGTCTGTCCAGTGTGTTCACATCTTTCTTAGTGTGGTGCCCAAAACTGGACACTACTCCAGCTGAGGCCTCAAAATAGCATTTGCTTTTTTCACAACAGCATTGCACTAACTCATATTCAACTTCAGACCCACTATAATCCACAATGTTTTCTGCAGTACTGCTGCCTTGCTCAAATACAAAATAGGGAATAACTGGCATTTGATTTTTCTTTCCTAAGTGAAGTACTTTGCACTTTATTGAATTTAATTTTGTTGATTTTTAGACCAATTTTCAATTTATTAAGATCATTTAATTCTTATCCTGTCCTCCTGACTCCTTGCAACCCCTCCCAGTTTGCTGTCCATAGATTTTAAAAGTGTATTCTCCATTCCATCCTCCAAATAGTTAATGAAAATACTGAATAGGTCCAGACCCAAGACAGATCCCTGTGGAACCCCATTTGATGTGTCCTTTCAATTTGCCAGGAAACTGTTTATACTACCGCGTAAGCTCTTTCAACCGGTTGTGCATCCACATTATAACAATTTCATCTAGTTTGCTTATGAGACTGTCCTGTGGGACTGTGCCAAAAGCTTTACTGGGGTCCAGATATATACTGCTCCCTCCTCATCATTATGCTGGTTATCCTGTCAAAGAAGAAAATTAGGGTGGTTTGGCATGATTTGCTCTTGACACATCATTTATTGGCCATTACATATCACCTTATTCTCTAGGTTTGACTATGCTTGATTAAAGTAGTTTAAGATTGATTCAGTAAATATCTAGATTAGACTAGTAATATTTACTGTGGCTGTTACTTGGAACAAAACCACTTCTTCCCATGTGCCACTGCAGCAGTTGAGATCAATTGGTGCACTTGAGAATATGACCCTAGATTTAAATGGAGACTGGTGTCTGGTGATCCCTTAAAAAGTGTCTAGAATTCAAAATCAATATTCCCTTGAAGGTTTGCTAGAAGAGGATTGCATATCTTAGGGTAAGATATAAGTTCCGGTCTTTCTCTTTTGTCTCGAGTGGTTGGGGAGGAGAGGATGGTAAAGTAAGTTTCATTGTGATGTCTTTATTTTTAAGAGATGCATATTGGTGTGCGCCCTGAGATCACAGTAGCGGGCTGTGTTGTGAAAATTAAAACATTTTTAAAGAAAAATAAATTACTATAATTGGACAACACATACAACAAATAGTGGGGGTGACTTCTGTTGTCAGTTATATTTTTATTATGACTTTATTGTACAGCAGTTAGGATACTTGATGCTCTCTAAAGGTTTGTTATCTTGCATAGATATCCACTCTTGGGTTACTTGACCTCCAGAACATGCTTCTAAGGATAGGTCTACACTACACACCGGATCAGCTGGTATCAATCGATATTTGGGGGTCAATTTATCGCTTCTAGTCTAGCGCCGCAAGAGCTGTGAAGACGCTGCGGTAAGTCGATCTAGGTACGTCGACTTCAGCTACACTATTCTCATAGCTGAAGTTGCGGACCTTGCATTGACTTCCCCCCTGGTGTAGACCAGGGCTAAGATATCTTTGAGTTTTTTCAGAAAATTCAGAAACCTCTTATATAAAATCCAAGGCATCAGGGAGAGAGGGAAGATACCATGGCCTCCGACTATAACAGAGAAGTAGGCATTAACCAGTAGCTACAATGTTCAGATATTTGAAGGCGGAGGAGGAGAATTTCTTCTGTGTTTTTATAGGTATGTTGTAGCTGTATAACTTTGTAGCAATATATGAAAAAAGCTGATATTATAGAATGGAAGCAAAAGTTGCAAAACAGTTTCAGACCCAGTGTTTCATAAGTTCATAACTTTCTGAAAAATCACTTCTTGGGCAGATGTTTTCTTTGCATGTTCTCTTGCAAAAGATGAAAGTCTGAGGAAAATACTTTGACATTTCTGTTCTGTGCAGGTTAGAAAAATACTTTTTCCATTTAAAAAAAAAAAAAAACCCAACCTCTTCATACAATTTAAAAATGGCTGATGTTTGAAATGAGGTATATAAAATAATTCCCATAAGAACATCCATAACCAAGTTTTGGAAAAAAAGATGGATATGAATGATATGAAAGACTAACAACTGGCTACTATATACGTGCAGTAGAAGATATTAACACACAGGTATGCTTCTAGATAGAAGTGAATACTCTTACTGAAGTGTACGCTTATCAGTATATGATGTTGGCATCTTAAGTGGGCTTTAACTTCATTCTCTAAATAATAATAATTATTAATTAATAATACCAAACCAAACCCCACAATAACCCAGGAAATTGAGTGGTAACCTGTTAATATAACATTAGCTTCGCACAGTTGAAATAAATGATGGAAATAAAAATGTTAGGATTCCTACAATAACATTAATTTGGCCACTTTGCATGCATCTGATATCCCTGTTCCTATATTTAATGTATCCATAGAATGTGACACATGGGCAATATGATTAACTTAGCTAGCTTTATGTTGCCGTAGGAACTTTAGCTTTTTAATTTTTGGCTGTTTAACTGTGAAACCTAAAAGTTGCTTTAATTAAGCATAAGTTGCATGTTCTGAGGCTTTTACTTTTTTCCTCAGACCGCCTCTAGCAAATTAACTGCAAAGCTGGCAGACAGTTTTGGTTACTGTTTACTTTTTGATGAGCCATCCTGATCTCTGAATGTGGGAATTGGGGGGGGGGGGGAGGAATGTAGTTTCCAGTCATTATGAAGAAAGGCTGAAGAGTTGTTTTTAAAAAAATAAATAAATAAAATAACCAAAACAAATGACACCACAAGCCATTTCAAAATGATGAAACTTACTTGTCAGCAAAGGAGACTGGTCTGTGGGTTCCAATGTAAGCAATTAATGTAATGAGAAATGAGTTAGTAATCCTTTAAAGCATACATTTGTTTGAAAAACTCAAATATCTTAGTCGTGCTTACTTCCCATTCCTTGGAGTTTAGGGAGAAGCTATATCCGAAGTGCTCACTACAAATTCTGATGGTTAGGGGGGAAAAAGTAGCATCTTCCTATCAAGATTTGGATGATATATTCAAATGTAGTTGTCTTTATCTTCTCCCCTAATGCACCACCCTTTTCCTTGATAGCAACACAGGAATAGACTAGACTTGCTATTACTCAATTTTTTTTGTTACAGGCTAGAGCACTGGTGGACTTTGTTTTCTTCCAGTGATGCTTTAATATTCTATATTAGCCAGACAGGCTTAAGCATTTAGATGCTGAGTGTGTTCTCACTGCTTCGTCTGCATCTGTGGCATAAAGACATTTCTCCATATTCTTCTTGGGTGTATGTAAGTATGCCAAGAATTAAGTCAATTGCCAATGCACTGAGCTCCTTGCTCCAGTCTTGTGGTTCCTGTTGCTAGCTGAGAAGAACTATTGGAAAAGAGGCCTTTCTTCAAGCACAGGAAGGATGTGAGGGATTACCAAATACACCTCTACCCTGATGTTACGCAACCCAATATAACACAAATTCGGATAGAACGCAGTAAAGCAGCGCTCCAGGGGGCTGGGCAGCGCGCTCCGGTGGATCAAACTAAGTTTGATATAATGCAATTTCACCTATAACGCGGTAAGATTTTTTGGCTCCCAAGGACAGCGTTATATCGGGGTAGAGGTGTACATGTTTTTTCCATTTTTGTAGGCTTTAGAGAAAGTAATGGGCATCCTCCAGGATACCTGAGGATAGCTCAATGTATCCTAATTCAGTTATGGTTGCAGGGTTATGAACTCTTAATCAATTTTGTGGCAATTTATACACCCTGTCCTTCACTAAATAGTGAATAAGTGGTGATTGGAAGCTATGGTTTGAAGCCTCCATATTCCTCTTCTTCGCCAACAACCTAAACCTACAGCCATAAATGTATTTGAGTTGGGGAGGGATTCCAAAACTTGCCAGAAAATTTGTGAGCACTCCCAAAGCATGTGGCTGAGGCCACGTGACCCAACAGTGTGTGTCTTGGTAGGATACAGCCTTCAAAGAACCACAATGACAGGTAAGCAGTATATCCTTTTTTGTTATTCACGTTTCATTACTTGCAAATGACGACAAGCATTACCAAATATTCTGGTATTCCTTGCTTTTGTTTATGCTTAGATATCAAACACCGTAGAATACCTATCTTGTTCTTTGCTAACAAGATGGACCTCAGGGATGCAGTATCATCTGTGAAAGTCTCTCAGTTACTGTCTTTAGAGAACATCAAAGATAAACCATGGCATATCTGGTAAAGTACTATTACCTCACCTTTTTTTTTTTGTTTGTTGTTTGAAATGTTCAACTTTTAACTATTCCATAGCATTCACTATCCTATTACTTAAATGAAAGCAAACCAGATAAAATGCTGTAACTTTTTACTGGTATCTGAGTAGGTACAGGGCTTTGTACAATACTTGCTATGAAATCTGGTTTGAAAAAATATTTAATTTGTAAAATAATGTAGAGTTGGGCTTGAAAAATTTACCAGAAATCTCCTAGCCAGAAACTCAGAGGGGTTGCCCCTAGTGAAGTTTCCGGCAATGTCCTAGTGGGAAGAACAACCCCACTCACTATTGCTGGGAAGTGAAATGGTGGTAGATTCTTACCAGAGTGCTGTAGCTGGTCCCTCTTATGCACTGTGGAATTCTGAGTATCAGCTGCGAAACTAATCAGAATCTTGGTAATATCATACTGCGAGTACTTTGGAAAGCTACCAGTCGTACAACAGGCAGTGAAGTTATCTGTGTGCAGATTAAGATAGACAACACTGCATCAGTTCACATTTGGAAAGTTATCTTTGCAGTCACAAAAACTAGAAACTTTTTTTAAGTAATAGTTTAAATTCTTCTGAAATTGATGGCTTATGTCCCATTCTTCACTAGGAAAAAGCTTTGCATTTGTTAGTGGCAACTATAGAGGTGTATATAGGATTTGTGACTTCCAAGCACCGGCCTTGGTTTTTTAATCTCTAGACTGAGACTTTTAAGATATGTCTACACTGCAGTGAAAGCCTGGGCTCAGACTCCAGCTTGAGCCCAAACCCACTTTTGTCTATTCACAGTTCTGTCTGACTGGGGCCTGGACCCCAGGACCCTGCAAGGTGGGTAGGTTTGAATCCAGGTCCTGCTGGGACTTGGGCCCAAACTGCATCATTTTGCAGTGCCAGTGCAGCTTGGATCCAGGACTCCCAGATTCGGGTCCTGAGAGTCCACCAACGCTATCCCACAATTCCATGGGCCGGTGTTCTTTGTCGTCTCTATCCCAAGATTAGCCATTCGATTCCTTGGGAATGCAAGCAACCCCCCTTGTTCAAATACAACAGCTCAGCACATCTAACCCTACTTATTTTATTCTGACTACTGAACTGCAAACTCAGTGAACCTTCTGCATTTGCAATGGCCATTGACCAGAAGAAGTCCTTTGCCAAGCATGCTGCTTCCTGATTGCAGGAACACAGCCAGATTTTGGTGAATCTCTGGAGTGAGGCAAGCAAAATATTTTTGATTTTTAAGAAGAATACCATGAAGCTGGCAACATTGGGGTTTCACTGGCCTGGTCACCAATGCAGGGATTGGATTAAGTGGCTCAAGACTGACTACCAGGAAGCCAGGGATGAGAACATCACCTCTGTCATCCTGCCTCGCTTACAAGGAGTTTGTCAAGGTGCTGGATATTGTGCTGAGCATGGAACCAGCAAGAGGGGGAGGGATAGCTCAGTGGTTTGAGTATTGGCGTGGTAAACCCAGGGTTGTGAGTTCAATCCTTGAAGGGGCCATTTAGGGATCTGGGGCAGATATTGGGGATTGGCCCTGCTTTGAGCAGGGGGTTGGATTAGATCTTCCTTCCATCCCTGATATTCTATGATCATATGTTTAATACTTCACAATGCCCTGATCAGCTGGGATGGTGACCTTCTGACTCCTGAATCCAGTATAGGACTGGAGGGGAGTTAGTAGATGCTGGATCAGGCTGATGAAGTGACACTGGTGCTGGAACTGGTCCCTGAGGAGGCTTTGCCACTGGAGCAGCTACAGCATATCCTGAGTCCTTCCTCCGAGGAGCATTTTGATGCCCCCCAAGGAGCAATCTGCTGCAGAACTGGCAGGAAAACCAGAAGAGACAGTACTCAGCCTGGTAAGCTTTTGGCTCCATGTTTGTTTTGTTGTTAATATAGGAATGGGAGGGATTTCCATTTATAAGCAATGCAAAAGTTATTACAAGCTAATGGGGGGGGGGATACCATGGAGTTCTTCAGTATGTCCATATTAATGTGTGCGTTTGCAGCAGTCTTAAAATGCTGTATTGGAAGCCGTAGGGAGCTAATGCAGCATCCTATTGATTTTCCCCATGAATTTTGTTCCAATCGTGGGTGCTAATAGCTGCAAACTTTTCCCATAGCAGGAGCTCCAGATAGGTAGTAGTTCACAGAGCCATATTTTCCAGGGCCACCTTGGTAGATCATCAGCCCACTCCACTGATAGACCTGCTGTTCAGTCATGATAAGTTTAATACCTCGGTGGCATATATGGCTGGCTTACCACTGGAAACTTGGAATAAAATATCTCTTTACCAGCCTGAGCCACAAGAATCGTTATGTCCTTCGAAATCGTAGAAAGAAGCTTATGTAGTATGTTGCGGCCATCCGCCTGCTGCAAAGCAGTCTACAATTTCTAAACACCATTGTGATTTTTAATTTACTATTCTCCATGCACTCTTTTCACTGCGATTTAACCTGGTTGTGTCCATGGAGCTTCTGGGATCTGAAGCATTCCTCTCACAATATACTGAAGTTCAGTTTTACAAAGTATCTTTTTATTTTTGTCCTTGAGATTCCACAAGGATTTTTTTTTTTTTTTTTTTGCTCATGCACAGAACTATTTGTGAATCACTGTGACAATAATGTTCTGTTTTATATCTGCTTGCAGGAACTTGTATTTCTACTGGCTGTTGTACCTTGGTAGCTTTCGCTCACTCCACTGGAAGCCTGGGTTTCCATACCATCATACACCAGTCCTAGAGGAAGCATTCCCATGATGAATTTATTATCGACATTCTGGACAGGGACAATAAATAAGTCCAATACCAAAGAGAGAAGAATTCATTTAAAGTGGAGAGGCAAGTGGAAAGGCACAGGCAGGCTGCAGAGATGAGGACAGAATTACAGCGTGGGAGCAGATACTTGCATCGTAGTTCCTGGAAGAGGAACGTTGGTTAAGGGTGGAAGACTAAGTGTAGCAGAACAACCAGTTTGAGTAATGGCTGCTTTTGCTGATAGTTGCAAGAGTGCAGGCTCCTGCCATGTTTATACTGTGACCTGAGTCTCTTTCATGGTACCTTTTTCAGAGTAGCAGCCATGTTAGTCTGTATCTGCAAAAAGAAAAGGAGTACTTGTGGCACCTTAGAGACTAACAAATTTATTAGAGCATAAGCTTTCGTGAGCTACAGCCAAAGTGAGCTGTAGCTCATGAAAGCTTATGCTCTAATAAATTTGTTAGTCTCTAAGGTGCCACAAGTACTCCTTTTCTTCCTTCATGGTACCGTGTGCTGCATACCAGGGTCGCTTTGAACAATTTCATGATTGGCTGGCCCATGCAACTGGGACTTAATAGCATCTTTACTGGGTAAATCTACCCCTGTGTACTTCCACCCCGTGCAGATCTTCTCCCTCTTGCAGTCTGCCACTCTCCTGCAGGCCTCTATGCCCATGCAGCAATGGCAAGTGAGTGGTAAATGCACAAGAGAGGAAGAAGAAAACTTAACAGGTGACGCACACAATTGGAGGATTTACTGACAGCACTGATTGCATTGTTCAGTGTTGCATGCACTTTGTTTTATTACTGGTTGTGGTATTGGTTTGTTACTGTTGTTTCAGTATTCTAATGGTAGCAGGCCTGCCTGGCAATACTTTAATATTGTTATTTTTATAATACAAATAAAGGCTTTTATTTTATTTAAAAAATTATTGCCATCATTGCCAGATCTTTATAATAGGTATTTTGAATAATAAAGATAAACACACAGTAAGGTACAACAAAAAAGGTGAATCTAAACAGAAATTATTAAAAAAGAAGAGGACGACTTATGGCACCTTAGAGACTAACAAATTTATTAGAGCACATGCTTTTCTGGGCTACAATCCGCTTCATCGGATGCATAGAATGGAACATATAGTAAGAAGAAACACACACACACACACACACACACACACACACACACACACACACACACACACACACACACACACACACACACACACACACACACACACACACACACAAGTTGGAAGTTGCCATACAAACTGTGAGAGGCTAATTGGTTAAGATGAGCTATTATCAGCAGGAGAAAAAACCTTTTGTAGTGATAATCAAGATGGCCCATTTAGACAGTTGACAAGAAGGTGTGAGGATACTTACCTTCGGGAAATAGATTCAATATGTGTAATGACCCAGCCATTCCCACTCCCTATTCAGAGACAAACACCTACAAGATCTGTATCAAGCATTCTTAAAACTACACTACCCACCTGCTGAAGTGAAAAAACAGATTGACAGAGCCAGAAGAGTACCCAGAATTCACCTACTACAGGACAGGCCCAACAAAGAAAATAACAGAACACCACTAGCTGTCACCTTCAGCCCCCAATTAAAACCTCTCCAGGGCATCATCAAAGATTTACAACCTATCCTGAAAAATGATCCCTTACTCTCACAGATCTTGGGAGACAGACCAGTCCTCACTTACAGACAGCCCCACAACCTGAAGCAAATACTCTCCAGCAACCACACAACAAAAACACTAACCCAGGAACCTATCCTTGCAACAAAGCCCGATGCCAACTGTGTCCACGTATTTATTCAAGTGACACAATCATAACATTCAAAAACCAATAGGAGAACACTTCAACCTCTCTGGCCACTCAGTAAAAAATTTAAGGGTGGCATTTTTGCAACAGAAAAGCCTCAAAAAAAGACTCTAAGGAGAAACTGCTGAGCTTGAATTAATATGCAAACTAGATACCATTAACTTGGTTTTGAATAGAGAGTGGGAGTGGCTGGGTCATTACACATATTGAATCTATTTCCCTAAGGTAAGTATCCTCACACCTTCTTGTCAACTGTCTAAATGGGCCATCTTGATTATCACTACAAAAGGTTTTTTCTCCTGCTGATAATAGCTCATCTTAACTAATTACCCTCTACAGTTTGTATGGCAACTTCCAACTTATCTGTGTGTGTGTATTTTATTATTATATGTTCCATTCTATGCATCCGATGAAGTGGGCTGTAGCCCACGAAAGCTTATGCTCTAATAAATTTGTTAGTCTCTAAGGTGTCACAAGTACTCCTGTTCTTTTTGCAGATACAGACTAACGCGGCTGCTACTCTGAAACCAGAAATTAAGAAATCTGTGTATATCAATAATGTTAATGTACAGTTCCCACACCACTACATTAGCAGTCATATTATCCATAACAAAAATGATGACAATCAGTAGCGCGCCCCCCCTTCACTGTATACAATGACACCACCCTCCATTTCATCACGTGCTGTGACAGTACCTCATTTATGGTAAACATTACCGTACAAATATATTATATGTACTCTTCTTCCATTGGCCCATGCAAGTCCATAAGGTCGGATCACAGAGTGTCCCTGATTTCTGTTGCCTGGCTGCATCCGGCTCCAGGGGTTCACTTTCTGGTTGAGTGTACTGGTTCAGCAATCTATTCCCATCATAAGTCCATTCAGGGACATATAGCTCACCTTAGGCTTCACAAAGATTGTGAAGAGCACAGCAAGCCACAATAATGTGGACATCTTTAATGATACTGGAATCTAAAGGGATCTGTGGATAGCACCAGCAGGATTTCAGTCTGCCAAACACACATTCAACCACCATTTTACACCTGTTGAGAGTGTAATTTAAACCTTTTTAAACTATTTTGCACTCTTACATCAGGATATGTTTCATAAGGCAAAAGGGGTTACACAGGGTCCCCCAGAATAACAGTGGGGACAATAACTCCATTTATGACAATGTCATTTGGTGCAATAGTTTCCCAGCCTGTCTGGGAAGGTAGACTCTCAATCAGCAGAAAACCCTGGCATCATTAACATTTCTAGGGCAGCCCATGCTGACATCCATAAATTGGTCTCTGTGGTCCACAGGCGCCTAATATGTAATAATGGAGTAGTACCCTTTACAGTTTATGAACTCACTTTCTCCTGGAACGGGGAGGGTGGCAAACTGTGGGCACATGAGTCCCATCAATGATCCCAGTGCAGTTTGAAAAGCCTATTCTCTCAAAACCAGTAGTTACTTTAGGAATATTGTTTATTTCCACCACTGTTGGGTAAATAATGCACCTGATTGCCTCAGAAACCTTGGCCACCCACAGTTGACTTTCCAATACCATACTGCTTTGCAACAGACCTATAGCTCTCAGGGGTAGCCAGCTTGCAGATGATTATAACAATCTGCTTCTGGACTAATATGGCACCCTCCTGTGTGTCGTGAGGCTGGAGGGTTGGGGCAAGCTGCCTACAATGATCCAGAAATGGAGCTTTCTTCATGTGAAAGTTCTGGACCCACTGCTGGTCATCCCAGGTCCACATGGCTAAGTAATCCCACCAGTCTGTGCTTGTGGCCCTACTCCACAAGCACTCATCTACAAAGGGGTCATAAGCAGCTATACCAAGACTAATGAGTAGCATCAGCCAATTTGAGTCTTCCTTGTCTGTATTGTCATTGTCCTACTCCATCATTTTTTCTGTCAGGTGCCTGTGGTGAGTTAGGAAACATCCACCATGGAATCTCTGCTTGTTTCCTGAAACAGGAGCAAAAGCCGAAGCAAGAGAAGTTCATCAAATGGTGACTCAAATGGGAACATGCAGAGCACAATGATGGTTCAGCAGAATGTGTTGGTGGGCTGCAACAACTTCCTGTGATGGGTGTGGTGACAGTCAAGTTTTCCCTTACTGCACCATGAACAAAGGGCTAGAACAACCACTTTTCAGGAGGGCGATAAAAAGTTGTGGACATTAGAGTCCCAGTATGGAGCCTGGGCTCAAAAATTCTTAAGCTAGGGTCACTAATGGGTGGCTGCTTAAGCCCTGGGCTTTCAAACCCAGAGTCCATGGATTCAAGTCCCACTAATCCTGGGCTTACATTGCAGTGTAGATATACCCTTAGGCTGCAGGGCTATAAAATAGCAGTGTAGAGGTTTGTCTTGGGCTGGAGCTTAGACTCTGAGACCCCATGAGGAGGGAGGGTCTCAGAGCGTGGGCTCTAGCCAAGTCCTGAATGTCTACACTGCTGTTTTTAGCCCTGCAGCCCGAGTGAACTGACACGGGTCTGAGACTCAGTGCTGTGGGTTTTTTATCACAATGTAGACATACCCTGAGGGGGCACCACTTTTTCTTCTTAATCTTACAACAGCTTCATACTACTAAAGTAATAGGAAAGAGAAACAAAACCAAAGAATTATTTCCAGATGTTTTAAAATGTATAGTGTAACTTTAATTTTAGTAGTAAGCACATTAATTTACTGATTTTTTTAAACTAGTTCACTTGATTTTAAAATACCTGGAGATTTTTGGAAAGGATGAAAGCCTAGTCTGCAGATCCTGTCACAATGAAATGAAATTGCTTTTTATTTTATACTGTGAAATGGTCATCTCTGAACTTCCTTTAATGGTTGATTCTCAAACTTAAAAAATAAAAAGCTGCAACTTTCAATAAATATATAATCATGGTGATTCAAGTATGCTTTTTAAGACTTTCTCCTCTGGTATTATGTAGATAAAATAAGTTGCACAGAAACTGACATACTTGAAAATGCACCTCTTGTTCATAAATTGCTAGCCTTTTTCTGCTTTCAAACAGTTTGCGTATGATAACATAGCTACAGTTTTTTGTTTTGATTTGGTGTGGTTTTTTTCCTCAAAATGATCAAAGATCATATATTTTAGCATTGGCCAAATCCCTTTGTAAATGGATTTATGAATAACCAGTATAGTGGCCCAGATCCTCTGCTGTGCTAAGTTCATCTTGTTGCAGCAAAAAGGGCTTGTAAATACCTAGTTATGGTTCCTCGATTCTAATGGCGGATCTGTATTAGTCCCACTTTAGCCAAGGTAATACGTGAACCTACATGAGCTGGCAGCGGTCCCTAATGCCAGCTGGGGATTGCCAGGATGCAGCATGACCTCCTCTCCAGTCTCAGCATGGCCCCTGTACCCCAGCCGGGTGGAGGAATGCATGTTAATCATGAACTTTGCAAAAGTTTTTTTTTATGGCTTTGTCTACACAGGGGAATGTCTGTGGCAGAATAACTGTTCTGGTATAATGCAGAGCGGAGAAAATATTTCAGAATAGTGTCCACCCAGAGAAGCTATACTAGAATAGTTCTTGCGAAATAGTTCAATGTGCTCATGTAGGTGTGGCCTACTTCTTGTTAAGGAATAATATGCCTGACTCTGACACATGCTGCATTTGGAGATATTCTGCTGTACTTACCACATAATTGACAAAATTCAGATGTGATAACCATTTTTTACTCAAACCAATGTCTTTATGTGGCTTTTATAGTGTAGTCTCTGTTTATTTTAGTGCTAGTGATGCGCTTAAAGGAGAAGGGTTACAAGAAGGTGTAGATTGGCTCCAAGGTAGGTCAAATCTACTTCTATTATAATTTTATTTTCTTTCCATTAGACTTTTTCATTTTGTAAGTTTTCTTTCATTTCATTTGCCTTGTTTCTATCTATTTCTGCTCTCAGATCAAATCACACAGTGAGTACCAGTACCAAACCTGATATTTTATGCCTTGGTGTTTTGGTTTTTTATTATGATTTTCTGCAGCTAGGGCCATTCCAACAGCAGTGATACTTCTTTTTAAAAATTTACATAACCCCAAAATTACAGAATATTCTTTGGAGAAAAGATAAACTATTACTAAAAATTAATGGGTACTATTGGAAGTGGGACGTGCTGTGTAGGAATTTCTTGCTTAGGGTAGGAGTACAATGTGCTCTTGAATCTTTCTTATGTTGCACATGGTAACTTAATTATTTTCCTAGTTACCTTAGCTGTTATGCTCCAATGTTCCATATTTCTTTTTTTCTCCATATTTTATTATCCCTTTCAAATGTTGAGTAAACAGGCCGAGCAATATATGAAGGTTTCTAGAAGAACTGGGAGTCCTAGTCCAGGTTAATTTTACAAGAGCACTATTGAACACTCTTGAACACCAAATATTTCCTAACTGCATTATATATGAATCTGTCCTCCACTCAAGCTGTGACATTTAGGGGTTATTGTGTTTCTACTGAAGAGAATGGCAGTCTTGCCATTGATTTAAGCAGAAGGATTGGGCCATTCAGGAATATCCAATTTTTATGGATGTCTGCAGGCGAGAGGCGGCTATTAAAATGTATTGTAGGGTGTCATATACATTTATAATGATATGGAAGCTGAAGACATCTTGGGCCCTGGCTTCTGCATTTGTTGCTGGAGCTGTAGAACAGGTTTCTTATGAACGATCTGAGTTCTAAAGGGACTCGGTCAATTTAAAATCTAGTCACTTTCGAAAAAGGAGTTAAAAGTACAGCTGGCCAACACAGGGGTTTCCAGTTAATAGTAAAGTTCATGGTTTTGATATTTGGTTTCATTCCAAATTGGAATGATTCCAAGTTTTTCAACATTCTCCATGAACTGGGAATTCTGAAAAAAATTTAACAAAATTTCAATGTCAATTTTACTCTGCAGCTGCCAGGTCTCTCCCCAGGGTCTACAACTCTCTGGCAGCCTCCCAAGAGTTCAGAAGCCCTGGGGGTTCTGGCCAAGGGAAGTCCACATGGCACATCTGCCCTTGAGCAGCCCATTAGAGGACTTCCTGGCTCCTTGACAAGTATCTTAGAAATTCTAAGGTATGTCTACACTGTGATTAAAAGCGGCACCAAGTCTCAGAGCCTGGGTCAGCTGACTATAAAATTGTAGTGTAGACATTCAGGCTCAGGCTGGAAGCTGCCTCTGAGACCCACTCCCCTCGCAAGGGGGCCTTTTATTGCAGTATAGACATATCCTTAGAGTGATACTTCCTAAAGTACCTATCTGTTTGGGGTGTTGTGAGGATTAATTATTTAATTTATTTATTAATGTTTGTGCAATCCTTGGAAACTGTTAAGCACTGTAACTAAAATAATATTAAATCCTTCTAAGACTAATTATTAAAAGAAGTGCACTACTTTCTTCTTGTTTGGGATCAGGATTAAAGAACGGAAGACAAAGTGAAACATTTATATAATACTGATAACAACACATGCAGCAGTCTCATAATTATATAAACAGTATGAGATGTTTATGTAATGATTTTAATCTCTTTCACGCAGAGTCTGTGTACTACTGTGTGTTTGTATAGTTCTTAGCCCAATGAGGTCCTAATTTTGTTTGAGTCCTTGAGAGCTATTGCTAAACAAATAATAACAACAAATCCTGCATTTAGGTTGATAGGATCACTTTAATTTCCCTCACTCTAATGCACATTCTGAAATTAGTAGTTCATTAATTATTATAACATAACTTAAAATAATTTGGTTTAAATCTAATTGGGATCAAAAGACGATATTTGTGCAAGGCCTTCTATAAGAAGCCGTGTAATTTGCTCCCCACCCACATTTTGGTGTTCTGTTCTGAGTAAGCCACTAGATGTCAATAATGATCCAAAGTCCATTACAGCTAAAGTAAATGTTGATCTTATTTCAAACGGCAGTAAAGAATTACTTTTAATCAGGTACTATATTTTGTATTATCTCAGTTTATTCACGAGTAGTAGAGAACTCTTTCTATTCAGTCTCATCTAGTGACTAGAATGACATAGGGTTTTTTTTTAACTGCTTTTGTTTCTCCTGTGTGTTGATGATGAGAATGTGAGTGAAGGAATTACTTACCTATCACTATTCAGTAGCATTTTGAGGAAGGGGGAACAACTCCCCAAAAATAACATTTATGGGAGGGTGTTCTATTCTCCCACAAAAGGACAGGAAGCACCTTACCCATCACAGAGGTTTTTTTGTGAGGGAGCTTTTCTTCTCCCACATCCTATCACAAAGGGTAGCTTGCAGCTCAGCTGTTTTTCCTGAGTTCCTGACCTCACCTGAAAGTCTCATTATTGTCTCAACTTCTTTTGATTCCTCTTGTCTTCATGAGGAATTCTGCAGGTGGCAACAGCCCAGATTTGGAAGTGATGCTCCAGGTACACACTTTCAGGCTGTTGTTTACATGAATCTGAAATGCCAGCCAGAGATGCTTTCCTGGCAAAACCCATTCTGGATCAAAATTAAAGATTAAAAATGGACCCAGTCAGCTCTTGGACCAGGGATTAGAAGATGCATTTAAAAATATCACATTTTAATTGAAAAGATAAGTCATTATAGCAGTTACTTCTGCTGCAGTTAATTTTGCAAAAATTTCTATTATAGACCCTCACTTTTTTCAGATTATCAGAAAATTATGAAATATTCACTTTGGGGACTGAAATATTCCATCAGTGTTCTTTACCCAAACATTGAGACTGACTTCTCTCTCTCATTCTTCCCACAAAATAAAATAGTGTGACTAAATACAGTTGCCAATTCTGAGTTGAGAGGGTAAAAAAAATACTTTTTCCTTTATGAAAACTTTAAAAAAAAAAAAAAAAAAAAACAGACTACAACAACCCACCTGAAGTTTGGCACATGTACTTGGTGTGAACTTAGTCCTCATTGAGGAATAGGTTATTGCCATCTGCCCAGAAAAATATTTATTTTATTTTATTGAAGTTATAATTGGAACATATATTTTGCACCCACATTCCATTTCTGCATGAGTTAATTAAGTACACATTGAAATGTTGCTAAGAAATGCCAGGGGCAACAGTGGGAAGTGGCAAAGGGCATCAGAAATATGGTCAGCAGTGGAAAGCTGCATTTTCATATGAACTGCAATAGTACCTCTGTAAGACTGAAGTTGAGTCCTATAGTTTATAAACTGTTCAGGAACTAAGCTTTTATGGAATTCAATTACATAGAGGTCCAGAACTTGACTGTAGCCAGAGTTGGAATGCATACTTGTGTAACTTCCTGTCTATGTTGTTACCCTGATCCAGGCAGTCACATAAGGTGTGGAAAAGAATAAAATAATTTTGTGCTAGTTTCTTTCTGTTTAAATGGCAGTTCTGGCAGAAATTGCTTAATCAGAGAGGAATCTCAGAAGTAGACCCTCCAGGTGCAAGTTGAAGATGCAAACTGCAATTTTTTCCTGGTTACAGATGCAACAAATGATATTGTAATTTTGTAACCTAAATATATTGGTTTTCTTTTGGGGGTGACAGTTCCACTAAGTGCAGTGTACTAAAGCTAGTATTTTTAAAGTGAGACTGACTTTTTCTTTTTGTTACCAGATCAGATCCAAGCAATGAAGACATGAGAGGCCAGTAAGATAAAAGACCTGTCATACATTAACTTTGGCAGTAGATGTACAAGCCCCTGGAACAGGAAGGAAGACCTAAAACAAACAAACAAACAAACCCTAAATACAGTGCATTCTGTTGGTTCCTTTCATTATCTTTTACAAGGGCCCAAGAGGAGTAAGCTTTTTAGAAAATGTAGTGCATCAGATATGTACATACACGAATTAAATTAAATCTTTGCTAAGTCTGGAGAAAATACTAAAATTAAAATAAGCATCTGCAGTCATTTAAGTTTTATTGTGAAATACAATTTAAGCATATAATACATCATTTAAATATGCAGTTTTTCAAAGTTACTAATGATTTCTATGTGCCTGCATAATTTTTTGAGTACAAACTTGAGATCTTTTAAAGAAGATTTTTTTGGAATGTGGATGTGCAGCAGTTCTTGAAAAGTAGGTCCCATAAGGTGTCTCAAGAAGGGCACTCAAAATCAGTAGTCACTTCTGAAAATCTTGTCTCCTGGTTTTAGCTTTTTAAAGTATTTTTGTAACATTGCAGGTTAAAATGTGGCATGTGTTTGTTATAAATGATTGCAGATGTTTTTAAGGAATTGCTCTTATTGTAATGTATGGTTATATTGTAATGTATCAGCTGTACACACATTTCTATCAATAAAATATAAGATATACAACATGTTGTTTTTAAACTGAATTGTGTTTCAGTCATCACCTTTTGATGGTGCTCAGTTTTGAATTGTTAAAATTTAATCTAAAATTTCCTTTTAATTTTTTGTCTTATTCACTGAGAATAAGAGAACGGGATGCGGTAATAGAATCGAACTTCCTTTGCATAAAACTATATTAGAATTACTTCTCTTTGGTAAACTTTCATATAAGTTATACCTTTATGCCTGGCACTTAAAAAAAAACCTACCATTTAAACTTGCATTTTGAAAATGCAGTTTGTCCACTCCACTAGAACATTATCCTCTTCCTATTGTCATATAAAGTATCTTTTTACGTATCTAATGTGGTAGTCTAAACTGTTTAGCATCAAATCCTTGCAGCAAATTAGCTAGATGGAAAAACATCCCAGATAGCAATTTAAGTTGATCTGCTCATGCCTGGGAAATAGATTTTATAATTCTGCTAGGTTTTTCCAGAATTGTGGAAGGAGGGCACAATATTTAGTACTATTGGAATGTATTGGATATAGTAATGGAGTGAATGGCTAAATTATGAGGGAATGTCAGCACTGAATTCTTACGACAGATTTTCCCCGCTCCCTCTTGTTTTCATTTAAAATAATATGAAAAACCTACTGAAAGTGCTTCTCTGGGAGATGAGAAGTCACCCTTTACAGAGAAATTTTTGGAGCAAAGAGAACTGCATGATATAGTGGAATAGCTTCATATATTTTCAGTTAATTAAATAGTTATGTGGAAACTAGTACTAGCTCAACCCGTTCATTACAGGCAACTAAATATAAAAATGTTCATACTACGAGATAAAGCTGAAGAATATTTACTCCTGATACTGCCTCTTCTCCAGACAGTACCTATCCTTCATGTCCTGTCTCCATGGCATCAGATGTTACTGAGGGTATGTCTACACTGCAATAAAAATTCATTTTTTAAAATGAAAACAAATAAAATAAAATACCGAGTCTCAGAGATTGGGTCAGCTGAGTTGGGCTTGTGGGAATTGTGCTGTAGGGCTAAAAATGGCAGTGTAGATGTTTTGGCACAAGCTAGAGCCTGGGCTCTGAGACCCTTTCAGCTATGAATATTATCTGCTGTATATAACCAACTTGTTTTGGATCCAGGTAATATATGAATAAAAAAGAAAAACACTCAGTGGGGATGTAATTTTTCTTGGATTAACTATTTTTTAAATAAAATAGTCTTGATAGGCTGAAGTTTTGTAGTTGTAACTAAACATAACATTAAGGGTAAAGTTGTACCTCATGCTGAAAGAAAATTTAAGACCCCATATCACATGGTTAACCAGGTATGTGACTTTTTTGCTTAAAATTTGTCTGAGTTTAGACCTTGATGTTCCCTTTCTTGGATAATGACTACTCCTTAAAGTGCTAAAGTTTAATTTCTGTAATTGGAACTGCATCTTCTCTGTTATGGGAATCTGCTGCTCATCAGGCTTGGAATTGCTGATTTTTCCCCCCCAAACTCTCAAAGAAAGGCAAACTGTTACTGCTTTCTCTCGCTCCAGTGCAGTTTGCCTTGTGAACTACATTGATACTGCTCCCCAGTCTTCTGCCTTTATGCTCAGATGCAAATGTTTTTTGCAGCAGCACATTAAGGGCTCTTTTCTTTTAACATTTCTTGCCATCTTTTCCTCCTTCCAGCTTGGTCTTAATCTGTAGGGAGAGGTTTTCAGGAGAGCAAGAGTGGGGACTCCTGTTTCCTAGTGATTTTTTCCCCAGACATTTCAACCATTGAGAGGCCCATTTGGCAATGTCTAAAGACTTCTATTCTTGTGTTTGGATGTGAGCTGCACAACTCCAGAAAGAATTAATGCCAGTATGGTATGGTTAGGAATGACTGCATTAAAATACCTCCTAAGAGTGTATTAAATTAGTTTTTTATTTGGATGGTCTGTCCCTTTTTCTCCAATCTTCTAAAATTTTGGCCTCTTGTAGGCTGCGATCCTACTGAAGACAATAGTACATGTGTATATGACTTTAGAGAGTTAATCCTTTTATGAAAGCTGTTCCTGTTTTCTAATGGCTTTTACATTAGTTTGTCAGTTCTGTATAAATACACTCTAGTTACAAAAATGGTAAAATAATGTGTAATTTTTAATGATGATTATTCTTTGTTATTGCCATGGGAAAAGAACAAATGAGCACAAAGTGGCAGCCCCATACTGCTTTTATTTTTTTTATCATCTAGAATTTTAAAATTTCATTACTTTGAGCAAATGTGTGTTAAGAATAAATGTAAATGACTTTGTTTACTATAACTATGTAACAAGCAGCGTGGAAATGCTGATGACAGATTCTAGGCTGGCTATCTTGGAGCAAAAGTCAACTGTTAAATGCATTAATATGTCTTCTTAGAAAAAATCACTAGAGCACTGACCAATAAATTACATATTCATTTCCAGCAGGCTTTAATTCCTGGAATGTTTTCATTGCTAAGTGGACTAGAGATTTATAGGGGGGATGAAGGTGTCCTACTCTCTGCACTCCATTGAGAATGAGCACATAGTGAGATATGAAGTGAGTGGTAAATTATCATATTCTGCTCTTATTTCCACAGGTGTAAATCCAGAATAATTAACTGAAGGGACTACTTAAGATTTATACTGTTGCAACAGAGCAAAATTTGTCCCAAGGACTGTAAATCACACCATGCTTTCCTGTGTGTATGCAAAATGCTGCTGTTGTACTCTTCTCCAAAGGTTGATGGCCTGTCAGTCTTTTACTGCTGTCAAAACACTAAGAACATTACTTTATAATGCCAAATAATTAGAATAATGTGTTGTACCATGAAACTCTTAATGTGTGTGTGTGTGTGTGTTTAATGCTTGTGAAATATGTCAGACTAGCAGGAGGTAACACTCATGTATCAGAGAGATTACAAAAAAAACCCCAATCTGTTTTAAAATGTTGATATATCCCAATTTTTATTGAAAATCCTGCATTTTGGCTGGTTTTTAGCCATTAATTGTAGAGGTGCATTGATCTGCTAGGGGGCCTGGATCAACATTCAGTGCCCAGGCAAGGGAAGCTAATGATCCAATCAGCGAACCAAATTCCTTAATGAATCCTAGTCACATGCTACCTGAGGCAAGTTACGCATATACGAAGAAGATTCATCTGCTATGTGATACAGTAGGCCTGATTGGGGGTGTTGTGCATATATATTATTATGGCTATTGCCTAATCTTAATTAGGACTTCTTCTTAATGGTATCTTATAACTAATGCCAATCGTGGTGGTGGTTTTAACACTATTCTATACCCTTAATATGATGTGAGGCTGTGTAGTACATGCCATGGTAATTTATTTCGTGGGAGCATCTGCAGTGATACAAACTAGTGCTTTATAATTAATTTACCAATGTTCAGCCAATTAGATTACTATTCATATCCACATGAACTTCTCTGAGAGCAAGTCCTTAGTTCGGTAGAATGGTTCTGTAGGAACAGATAATTCTAGATGAGTGGTTGCTGGCATCCCACTGTAAGATTGAGCTAGGTTTGCTTTATTTCACTTTTCTAATGAAGGTGTTTCCCATGCTATACTAATTTGACACCCATAAATGCCCCTGTTCTAAATATTTTTTACAAAATTATTAATTAAATGAAAATTATAATACCAATAATTTATAATACCTGCCACTTGAAGGTCTTAGTGTTTTATGAACTATCTATTAAATGTAAACACGCCTATGAGATATACATTATCCCAATTTTACTGAAAGGAACAATGACGCATAGAGAGGCTAAGTAATTTCCCCTGTGATATGCAATGGGCACCTCTGAAAATCAGACCAAGTTTATTTAGGAACCTAAATATGTATTTAATAGCCTAATTTTAGGCATCTAGATTTGAAAGTAACTTTGAAGAGTAGTAACTACCATATAGGCTCAGCAAGATGGTGACTGGGCAAAATATTATTTGGCCATCTTAGACTACTGTCTCTGCCAAAGGCTGTCATCAGTCTAGCCTTAGTAAAGGGAAAGAAGGACATTGGGGAATGTGGGGAAGGCACCAAGATAGTTAGAGTACACGGGGAAGGAGAGGGAAGAATAAGATGTGTGTTTGGGATGGAATAGAGTAAAGTTCTAATGAGCTCAGAATAGCAACAAGAGCAAATGATTGAGCTAGATGATTGGGCAGGATACAGATGAAAATTAAAAGGAAAAACTGTATCCAAAAAAGGAAATGGATAGATAATAAAATGGAAAATATCATAATGCCACTATATAAATCCATGATACGCCCACACCTTGAATACTGTATGAAGTTCTGATTGCCCCATCTCAAAAAAAGATATATTAGAAATGGAAAAGGTACAGAGAAGGGCAATGAAAATGATTAAGGGTCTGAAATAGCTTCTATATGAGGAGAGATTAAAAAGATTGGGACTTTTCAGCTTGGAAAAGAGATAACTAAAGGGGGATATGATAGAGGTCTATAACATCATGAATGGTGGGGAGAAAGTGAATAAGGAAGTGTTATTTATCCCTTCACATAACACAACAACCAGGGATCACACAATTCATAGATTCATAGATTCATAGATACTAAGGTCAGAAGGGACCACTCTGATCATCTAGTCCGACCTCCTGCACAGCGCAGGCCACAGAATGTCACCCACCACTCCTATGAAAAACCTCACCCATGTCTGAGCTATTGAAGTCCTCAAATCATGGTTCAAAGACTTC
Source organism: Dermochelys coriacea (assembly GCF_009764565.3). Classification (NCBI taxonomy): domain Eukaryota; kingdom Metazoa; phylum Chordata; order Testudines; family Dermochelyidae; genus Dermochelys; species Dermochelys coriacea. The sequence goes on along the minus strand of NC_050068.2, from coordinate 187,760,446 downwards.
AAGGAGCAGAGAAGCCTCCCTCCAGTCAACCATGCCCCATGCTACAGAGGAAGGCGAAAAACCTCCAGGGCCTCTCCAATCTGCCCTGGAGGAAAATTCCTTCCCGACCCCAAATATGGCAATCAGCTAAACCCTGAGCATATGGGCAAGATTCACCAGCCAGATACCCAGGAAAGAATTTTCTATAGTAACTCAGATCCCATCCATCTAATATCCCATCTCAGGGGATTTGGCCTATTTACCCTGAATATTTAAAGATCAGTTACTTACCAAAATCCCATTATCCCATCATACCATCTCCTCCATAAACTTATCGAGTAGAATCTTAAAACCAGATAGATCTTTTGCCCCCACTGCTTCCCTTGGAAGGTTATTCCAAAACTTCACTCCTCTGATGGTTAAAAACCTTCGTCTGATTTCAAGTCTAAACTTCCTGGTGGCCAGTTTATACCCATTTGTTCTTGTGTCCACATTGGTGCTGAGCTTAAATAATTCCTCTCCCTCTCCTATATTTATCCCTCTGATATATTTATAGAGAGCAATCATATCTCCCCTCAACCTTCTTTTAGTTAGGCTAAACAAGCCAAGCTCCTTAAGTCTCCTTTCATAAGACAAGTTTTCCATTCCTCGGATCATCCTAGTAGCCCTTCTCTGTACCTGCTCCAGTTTGAATTCATCCTTTTTAAACATGGGAGACCAGAACTGCACACAGTATTCTAGGTGAGGTCTCACCAGTGCCTTGTATAACGGTACTAAAACCTCCTTATCCCTACTGGAAATGCCTCTCCTGATGCATCCCAAAACCGCATTAGCTTTTTTCACAGCCATATCACATTGGCAGCTCATAGTCATCCTATGATCAACCAATACTCCAAGGTCCTTCTCCTCTTCCGTTACTTCTAATTGATGCGTCCCCAGCTTATAACTAAAATTCTTGTTATTAATCCCTAAATGCATAACCTTACACTTCTCACTATTAAATTTCATCCTATTACTATTACTCCAGTTTACAAGGTCATCCAGATCCTCCTGTATAATATCCCGATCCTTCTCCGAATTGGCAATACCTCCCAGCTTTGTATCATCTGCAAACTTTATTAGCACACTCCCACTTTTTGTGCCAAGGTCAGTAACAAAAAGATTAAATAAGATTGGTCCCAAAACCGATCCCTGAGGAACTCCACTGGTAACCTCCCTCCAACCTGACAGTTCGCCTTTCAGTAGGACCCGTTGCAGTCTCCCCTTTAACCAATTCCTTATCCACCTTCTGATGTTCATATTGATCCCCATCTTCTCCAATTTAACTAATAATTCCCCATGTGGCACGGTATCAAATGCCTTACTGAAATCTAGGTAAATTAGATCCACTGCATTTCCTTTATCTAAAAAATCTGTTACTTTTTCAAAAAAGGAGATTAGGTTGGTTTGGCACGATCTACCTTTTGTAAAACCATGTTGTATTTTGTCCCATTTACCATTGACTTCAATGTCCTTAACTAATTTCTCCTTCAAAATTTTTTCCAGGACCTTGCATACTACAGATGTCAAACTAACTGGCCTGTAGTTACCTGGATCACTTTTTTTTCCTTTCTTAAAAATAGGAACTATATTAGCAATTCTCCAATCATTCGGTACTATTCCTGAGTTTACAGATTCATTAAAAATTCTTGCTAATGGGCTTGCAATTTCAGGTGCCAATTCCTTTAATATTCTTGGATGAAGATTATCTGGGCCCCCCGATTTAGTCCCATTAAGCTGTTTCAGTTTCGCTTCTACCTCTGATATGGTAATATCTACCTCTATATCCTCCTTCCCATTTGTCATGCTACCATTGTCCCCAAGATCCTCTTTAGCCTTATTAAAGACTGAGGCAAAGTATTTGTTTAGATATTGGGCCATGCCTAGATTATCTTTAACCTCCGCTCCATCCTCAGTGTTAAGCGGCCCCACTTCTTCCTTCTTAGTTTTCTTCTTATTTATATGGCTATAGAACCTTTTACTATTGGTTTTAATTCCCTTTGCAAGGTCCAATTCTACTCGACTTTTAGCCTCTCTGACTTTATCCCTACATCTTCTGACCTCAATTAGGTAGGTTTCCTTGCTGATCCCTCCCATCTTCCACTCCCTGTATGCTTTCTGCTTCTTCATAATCACCTCTCTAAGATGCTTGCTCATCCAGCTTGGTCTACAACTCCTTCCTATGAATTTTTTCCCCTTTCTTGGGATACAGGATTCCGATAGCTTCTGCAGTTTTGATTTAAAGTAATCCCAGGCCTCAACTGCCTTTAATTTAGACAATTAATAGGAGCAGATTTAAAATAAACAAAAGGAAGTACTTTTTAACACAATGCACAGTCAACCTGTGAAACTCGTTGCTAAGGGATATTGTGAAGACCAAAACTATAATTGGGTTAAAAAAAATTTAGATAAGTTCATGGAGCGGAGATTCATCAATGGCTATTAGCCAAGATGGTCAGGGATGCATGCACTTGATGTCCCTAAACCTCTGACTGCTAGATGCTCAAACTGGATGACGGGATGGATCACTTGATGTTTGCCCTGTTCCGTTCATTCCTTTGGAAACATCTGGCATTGGCCACTGTTGGAAGACAGGATACTGGGCTAGATTGACCATTGTTCTGACCCAGCCATTCTTATAAACCAGTAGAGCCATTATTTTGCACTTTATAACAGTACAGTAAAACTTCAGAGTTACAAACTCCAGAGTTATGAACTGACCAGTCAACCACACATTTCATTTGGAACTGGAAGTATGCAATCAGGCAGCAGCAGAGATTCTTCTCTCACCCCCACCCCCAAAAAAAGCAAATACAGTACAGTACTGTGTCAAATGTAAACTACTAAAAAAATAAAGAGAAAGTTTAAATGAAGATTTGACAAGTTAAGGAAACTTTCTGTGCTTTTTAATTTAAATTAAGATCGTTAAAGGCAGAATTTTTCTTCAGCATATTAAAGTTTCAAAGCTGTATTACATCAGTGTTCAATTGTAAACTTTTGAAAGAACAACCATAACGTTTTGTTCAGAGTTACGAACATTTCAGAGTTACGAGCAACCTCCATTCCCAAGGTGGTCATAACTCTGAGGTTCTACTGTATTTCAAGAGCTCATTTAGGATTAAATCAAGAATTGATTAGCCAAATCAGTTGGTAATCATGTGGCACAACTTTGCCTGCTACACAATTCTGATTGGCCAGCACTCATGTAGGCAGGTAAATCTTTTTCAGGTACTTCCAAGGTAAAAAGATGGTATTGTAACACTCTGGCTTTACAAACACTCAGGTATCCTTTAAATTCTTACAAGTTAAGAATAGACACTATCGACCTGGGGGGAAAATTAACACAGAATCAGTACTTAACAACTTTAAAAGTTATCCACTGAGCATTAGATGTAAGCAAATCAGTGTGGCTGACAACTTTTATGGAAATGACTGCTAAACAAACTGGATTGGTTCCTAAACTAATCCATTACAACAGGAGGAAAAACACCATTTTCCCCATCTAAAAAAAGCTGACCCATGTTGCAACTAAGTGTTAAGCTTAATTTTGACAGTTCTTCGAGTGATTGCACATGTCCATTCCACTCTTGGTGTACGTGTACCTCATGCACAGTTGGACATTTTTTCCCTCCTATCAGTGGTACCTATTGGAGTGGTGTAAGCACTCACTACTTCTGCAAGTCACTGTGTGTCTGTATAAAGGGCCCAGCTGCCCCAGAGTCCCCTCAGTTCCTTCTTACAGCCCAGTATAGTCATTGGAATTACTTGGCTTGCTTTAGCAAGTGTTCTGTGTCCTCATAGTAAATTTATTGTAAATAATTTTCTAGTTGATTAGTTCTCAGTTAATACTTAGTTGTAGACAAGATTGGTTTCTTTTTCAGGCCCCAGTTTGGGGTTTCCATTTTTTGGTACCAAAGGATGCCATGGTAACAAAGGCATCAAACCCTGTGTCTTTTGTGCTAAGCTGATGCCTGTGAGCAACCCACACTCAAGGTGCTTGAAGTGGTTAGGGGAAGCTCATAGTTTTGATCATTGGCAGCTCTGCAAAGATTTTAAAATTAGGACAAGGAATGACAGAGGAGCCAGGCTAAAGATTTTGCTCATGGAGGCAGCCCTGAGACCTCTGTCAGAGCCTAGCCATTCGGACTTAGCACTGAGTGCCTTGGCATCGGTTAGGAGTGTACCTCCTATGTTGCCTGAAAACTGGCACTGCTCGCCCTCCCCAGTGCCTAAGAAGAGGCTCAAGACCTATAGGCAGATTACTAATGTCCCTGGAACCGAAATCCTCTAGGCATGGGGATAAGAGTAGAATGCAGCTGAAACCCAAGCATTCCTCTTCTCTGGTACCACAGAAAGTGGCACCGAGGCAGGTACTATTGAGTCTGGGGTTTGATGGAGCACCTTTTACATCTGTAGTCCCAGGACCATCTCAATACTGACCATGCTGGAGGCATTTCTGGTAGTTAGAGATCTATTGAGCCTTTCAGTACAAGTATTCCCGACAGTGCAGGAGACCATGCTCTTGGTACCAGCAGACAGAGAGGCTCCAGTTTCATCAGTGCAGCACTCAGTGTCGCGACAACTGCCATTGCCTCAGATTCCATGCCTCACCGTCCCACTGAAAGGGAAGCCTGGAACGTTGGCTGTGCTGGGTTCTACTCCGACCTGGTACCAGTCTCCAGCACCATTAGGAGCAGTCTCTTCAGGGGGCATCTTCCCCCTCTCCCTCCCATTGATTGTAAGACTCATCAAGAGTTATTGATGAGGGTGGTCTCAAGCTTGAGGATCCAGATGGAGGTGGTTAGGAGACCTTCCCCACCCTTTTTAATATTTTGGCCACCACAGAGCCTTATTGAGCGGCCTTACCTATTAATGAGGCAATTATGGGTCCCATTAAGTCTCTCTAGCAGACCCCTTTGTCCCTTCCTCCCACCTCAGAAAGGGCTGAAAGTAAATATTATACTCCCTCCTAGGGGTTTGAATATCTGTACTCTCATCCCTCCTAGGTGGCGTCAGTAGCCATTGAACAGGAACAATAGGGCCAATGGGGAGCAATCCCCAAATCAAAAGATGTGAAAAAACTAGATCTGTTTGGTAGAAAAATGTATTCTATTGGGGGATGCAACTCAGGGTTGCCAGCCAACAGTCTCTTTTGGGACATTATGATATTAATGTTTGGGATTCCATATTAAAGTTTAGGGACATGCTGCTGGAAATGCTAGGCAGGAGTTCTCTTTAGTTGATGAGGGGAAATCTGTAGTAAGAACTTTGCTGCAGACTGCATTGACTGCATCAAACTTGGCAGCTAGGAACATGGTTTCTCTAAGTTCCATGGCTTGAAGGACTCTAGGATGACTTCAACGTGTTTGAAGTTGTATACTCTGGCCCCATCCAGAAAACATTTCTGCCCTCCACATACCCACCATTACTCTTCCTCTGCTCCTCATTAGTACCTGTAGAGAAAGAAGTGTAGAGGTTATAGACATAGACCACCTACTCCTTCTTCCTCTGAATCAATGCCTGCTCCATTTAGACACCCACGGAGTACTAAACAGGTGTTTTGATGAGTTGCTTGAAGATGCCATGACAGTCCAGGTTTCATCTTCCCTCATATTCGCACCTGCCTTTCCCACTTCTTCAGTGCTTGGTCCTGCATAAGCTCAGACCAATGGGTATTAAGTACTGCATGTAAGGTGATGAGTCATTCCTGAACTACAGCCTGATCAGGCCACATGCGTTGATTAATCATTCTTGTGCTAAGTTCCAGCCAATATACAAGTCAGGACTGGGCTGGTGACTCAAGGCAGACATATAAGCCTCAAAGGAGAAACAGTAGCTCAGCACCTGGCTTGTGGATTGGATGGAGCCTAGCACAGGAATGACTCATCGATGCATGTGGCTTAATCAGGCTCTAGTTCATGGGTGACTCATCACCTTACACACCTCTAATTTGTTTCTACCTTTCCCTTTTCAGGGACCACTCACACAGAGCCACTCCTCCAGGAGGTTCAGGCTCTTCCTCAGGTCGGAGCCATAGAGGAGGTTCCACAGTGTATGAAGGAAGGGGTTTTATTTCCATTATTTCCTAGTCCTGGAAGAAAGAGAGGTCTCAGACCAATTTTAGACCTGTGCCAGCTCAACAGATATCTTAAAAGCAAAAGTTTTGCATGGCAATCCTTGCTTCTATTATTCCTTCCCTGGATCCTAAAGACGGATATGCTGTCCTCAGTTTAAAAGATGCCTCTTTTCAGGTGGCAATTTATCAGTCACAAAAAGTATCTCACATTCGTAGTGATGCATTCTCATTACCAGTTCACCATGCTGCCTTTCAGCCAATCAGCAGCTCCGCAGGTTTTCAGAAAATGTATGTTAGTGGTAACTGCTTTCCTGAAAAGGGCAAGGAGTGCCAATCTGCCCTTACCTCAGTAATCAAAGGCCAGTCCAGTCTCTGGTACTGTCCAGTGTACATCTTATCCAGCCAACTTTTGAAGCTCTAGGTCTACTGATCAACTCAGATAAGTCTACCCTTGGTCCGGATCAGAGTGTAGCGTTTGTAGGAGCAGTATGGACTCTACTCAGGACAGCTTTCCATCCAGACATGAAATTCCGAACAATTTGATCTCTTGCTGCAGATCTCAAGGCTCACTGAGTCATAACAGCTTGAAATTGTGTAAGAGTCCTAGGGCATATGGCCTCATCTACATACATATTCCAGCAAGATGGACTACATCACAATATCTTAATTGTTGGCTGGCTTCCATTTATTAGCTAAGTCAATACAAAGTTCCAATGGTGATAAGTGTTCCTCTTGAGTATTTACTTCTGTAGATTGGTTGGCAGACCCAGCCAGTGTTTGTGTAGGCATTCCCTTTGTCTGCCTTTAACCTTTGCTAATGTTAGTGACAGATGTATCTGCCCTGGTGTGGGGGCCTCATCTGGATCCCCTCCGAACTCAGAGTTTAAGGTCCTCAAAGGATCTGTCCCTACATATCAATGTCAGAGAGCGAAGGGCTGTCTGCCTAGCCTGTCAAGCCTTCCTATCTCAGGTCTAGGGGAAAAGCCTGTTTGTTCTCACAGACAGCATTGCGGCAATGAGCAGGGAGGAGTTCGTTTTTCCCTGCTTTGTCAAGTGGCAGTTCACCTATGGAACTTTTGCATTGCCAGTTCATTCAATTTGGAAGTCTCTTACCTTCCAGGAGTGCTGAACGAGCTGGCAGACTGCCTAAGAGGAGTCTAGGATCATTTATGAGTCACTCTGCCTCCCTGGATGTAGACAGACACACATTTTCCAGCAGTGGGAAATCCCCAAATAGACCTATTTGCAACCAAAATCAAGAGGAAATGCCATCAGTTTTGCTCCCTACAAAGTCACTGTGCTGGTTCCATGACAGACGCTCTCCTGGTACCCTAGTCAAACGAGCTTTGCTATGCTTTCCTCAAGTTCCACTCCTACATACTGTTGCTAAAGATCAAACTGGACTATGCCGGATTATACTATTAGCACCAATGTAGCCTGGCAGCACTGGTTCTCCACTCTATTGAATGGGTCAATGGAGGTTCCAGCTTCGCTTCCACTGGACCAAGACTTAATCTCCCAAGATTATGGTTGACTGCTCCCCGTGAATCTGTGGATGCTTCATTTTAACAGCCTGGGGCTTCCATGGATAGATCCTAAAGAAGAGTTTTGCCCAGAGCAAGTTTGCAATGTCTTGTTAAATAGCAGAACACTCTCTACCATATCTACTTACATGTCAAAGTGGAAGCTTTTTTCCATCTGGTCTCATCAAAGGACTATCTGTTGCACCTAAAATAGCAATTGCTTCTATCAAGGTCTGTTTGGCAGCAGTATCTGCTTTCCAGCCTTGTGGATATCCATTCTATATTTTCTAATGCTATGACAATCAGATTTGTGAAAGGTCTGGAAAGGTTGTACCCTCAAATGAGGGAGCCTGTCCGCCTTGAGATTTGAACCTAGTTAATCAAGGCTCATGGGACCCCCATTGAAGCCTTAGAAATGTGCTCCTTGCTTCCTCGCTGAGCTGAATATTCTGATATCCGAAACACTTTATGCCAACAGTTCTCAAACTGTGGGTTGCAACCTCTTTTGAATGGGGTTGCAAGGGCTGGCTTAGATTTGCTGGGGCCCAGGGCTGAAGCCCGAGTCCCATTGCCCAGGGCCGAAGCCAAAGCCTCAGGAATTCAGCCCTGGATGGTGGGGCTCAGGTTGTCCTTGGGCTTCAGCTTTAGTCCCCCTGCCCAGAGCAGTGAGGCTTGGGTTTTGTTCTCCCCCACAACACACCTGGGGCAGTGGGGCTCGGGTGGGCTCATGCTTTGGTCCCCCCTCCTGGGGTCGTGAAGTAATTTTTGTTGTCAGAAAGTGGTCGCAGTGCAATGAAGTTTGAGAACCTCTGCATTATACAATCTTTTTTTTAAGGATAAAGTATATTTGCACCCTCATCCAAGATTTCTCTCAAAAATGGTATCTAATTTTCATATTAACCTGGTGATTTCTTACCTACATTTTACCCCAGATCACTTGCCAATGGAGAGGCGCAAGGCCTGCACACTTTCAATGTGAGAAGAGTTTTGGTATTCTACAGAGACAGGACTCAATAGTTCCATTTGTCAACCCAACTATTCATGGCCATCACAGACAGACAGAAGCTGAAGCTGCGTATCTTAAATTGAGTGCCCCACAGTGTAGACCAGGGCTATGATAATTTTACTCCATTGTAAAATAAAACTAGAGTGAACTATATTGAATCCTCTAATGTGCCAATATTAAGCCTTCTAGAAATTATTGGCTCATGGGATAGTTTTTCTTTGATTCTAGGGAGGGAGTTGAGAGGAAGGGATGGTTTGTGATTGTGGCATAGGATTGGGGGGTTAGGAGCTCTGAGGTATGAAACACTTCTTCAATGTTGCCTTCACAAGCACATCATACATAAAATAAATATTTAAGAATTCACATACAGTTTCTCTCTGGGAAGAGGAAGAGGGAAAGAAAGAACCACACATGAAAGGATGTTAGTCACATACGTCAATACTTCTGGAAGGTGGGAGGATGTGTGAGGCATATGTTAATAACCTGAATAGAATCTAGCTTCAATTAATGGCTCTGCCACAGACTTCTTATATACCTTGGGAACATCACTTAATCTTTCTGTGCACAGTTCTCTATTTGCTGAATGGGAACACTACTTTGTATCAGTTTGGGGGTGGGATGGTGGATTTTCAAAGGCCCAAAGGGGAGTTAAGTGCCTAATTCCCATTGATTTTCCTAACTCCTCTTTGTGCTTTTGAAAATCTTCCCCCTTAGGAGCAAGCTGCCTAAGGCAGGGATTATCTTTTACTATGTGTATGTCAGGCACCTGGCATGATGGGTCCTGATCTCAGTGTGGGTCCCTGGGTACCACTAAAATAATTTTAGGAAACAATTACCAAAAGTTTGAACCATCACTATTGTTAGAATACTCTTTAAATCATTGTCTCATCTTATTCTTCTCAACTTTGTATAATCCTTGTTATATTTGCATCCATGATTGGATCATGATGATAACTTAAAGTTGTACAGAAAATCCTAAATAATGTAGGAGACGTACACATTTTCCAATCTTGTAAAACCTTTTCACACCAGTAGAAGGACACTCTTTACTTACCCATGGACACAAATTATGATTATTAAGACAATTCTGCTTTTCCCTGCTAAATTTTTGATGACTGAGTTTTTTAAAAAAAAGTTGATTTCAATTATGCCAATGCTTAACCACCCAATTGTGCACACAAAATCTAACTGGGAATTTCTTGCATATGTCAAAGCTGATTCCTCACTCTGGCACTTCGAGTGCAGAAGGTAGGGCCCCGCAAGGACTTTAACGTTTAATACTGGCCACTCCAGGCTTGTATGAAACCCCAAGGTTACAGCTTTTCTCTGACCTTGGATGGGTAGATGCTGCCACCACCCAAGTGCAAAAAAAAATCTTTTGAACTCAGCAAGGCGCACTTGGGAATTCCTCAAGCCCTTTCACACACCCACACACACACACACACCCTCCAGGGAAGAACTGAGAAAGAAAACAAAGGAAATTAGCTGTTGTCACCAGCTTATGAAACAACATATGCACAAACCTCTTACGACACAAAAATCCCAATCCTGTTCTTAAAAAAGGTAAATTTTATTAAAAACAAAAAGAAAGAAAATACATCTGGAACTTAGGCTACTGCTAGATTTAAAAAGGGCAAATATAATAATTAAGCATCAAGAATGGTTTTCTTGAGGTCCAGGTTAAAAGTTACAAGCAAAACAAAAGCATTTGGGGGTTAGCATAGAGGAGTCCACCAGCCTTGCAGAAATAAAAGAGAGACACTAAGTGCATCTTTCTAGACATTTCCTGATCTACTTACATATCTTGGGTCTCAAATTGAGTAGTTCTAGGTATGATCTGGTGATTTGCATAGCTGGTTCACAGCTTTTTACCGCATAGCTTTAGTCCTGTCTCTGCTCTGTCCCTTCTCTCTGGAGAACAACAAGAGACAGACAAAAAGGGAGTTTTGTTTCAATTTTAAAAAGTTCTAGCCTTCCCATTGGCTCTTTTGGCCAGGTGCCCACTCACTTCCCCTTACCTATGCATGCAGTCAGACTTTTTAACCCTTTACAGGTAAAGCAAGTAGAGAACAGCTACCAAGAGGGATTCTATAGCTAACTGGCTGGCTGGTGTTCATAAAAGGGAGCTACCCCCCCTTCATTTTTCACAGCGTATTTCTTAAGATTTGCCGTATAACCTATTTTTATGCTTTTTGAAGGCAATCTGCATTATTGCTTTTACAGTAGAACCTCAGCATTACAGACATCTTGGGAATGGAGGTTTTTTGTAACTCTGAACAAAATGTTATGGTTGTTCTTTCAAACGTTTACAACTGAACATTGACTTAATACAGCTTTGAAACTTTACTATGCAGAAGAAAAATGCTGCTTTCTCTTTATTTTTTTTTAGTGGTTTATGTTTAACAGAGTATTGTATTTGTGCTTTTTTTCCCCATGGTTTTTTGTTTGTTTGTTTTGTTTTGTCTCTGCTGTTGCCCAGATTGCATACTTCCGTTCCAAATGGAGGTGTGTAGTTGACTAGTCAGTTCGTAACTCTGGTTTTCATAACTCTGAGGTCCTACTGTATTGTAAAATGAAACTTATATGTACCTTCAGACAAGTTTTGAACTACTTTTTCCTATATCTGTGCTAAGACAATAATTTGTTGACTGGGTGATTTGTGGGCTTTCTTTATATCTGCAAGTTTTATTATTCTTGAAAACCTAAATAAAATGAAGGGGCAAATAAGTTGTTTCATGCGGTCTCTTTGGACTCTGGAACATTTGAAGCTGAAAACCTCTGTTAGGCAGAATTCTTACTGAATCTAGTCAATTAAAGAGACTGGTGCAAGCACACGAGTCAAGATTATCCTGGGTTATTTTTCTTTGTGATTAAAGAACAAAACTCTTCCTTTGGAGCAAAGTAGAGTGAGTGCTTCCTTCCAAGGAAGTAGTAGGAGTTCATTCTACCTGTACTACATTTGACTGTTTTCCAGGAGAGGAAATCATTTTGGGGAAGGAGTATGAGGGCTTTGGAATATGATTTTTGCATTGTAATTTCCATCTTGATTGAAATTGAGCAAAGGTAATGTGTTCGCACAATTGTTTTTTTGATCTGACAAAGAACCAATATTCATGTATCTATCACAGACTTGTAAGATTCAGAATTATCACTAATGTAATTTTGGTTTCCAAAGGCTGGACCATCTCTGATCTTAAATATAGTTTATCTGTAGATTAGATGCAGTTGTTTGTGCATATTATATAGTGAGTAGTGTTTAATTATTACTAGCCTGATATTTGTAAAGTGTTCTGAGATCCTGGGATGAAAAGTGTTTTTATTAACTACAAAGTATTATTTGTAGAATCTATATTTGGTATCTTTATTTTCTTGTAAGAGGAATGTTTTGGTAGTCCTCACATTCTTTTGGGTAGTCAGTCATTTGCACTTTCTTGTCATATATATTATATGTATTACAAATTGAAAGATGTTTAAGATACCAAACTAATCGATCTAATTAGAACTTTAGAACATAGGGCGGCAGTAGATAGAAGGTTGGCTTAGCAAGAAGGTATCAGCTTAGAGAGTGTGCTAGCAGTAAGGGCCTGCTGAGAATCCTTGCCTTCTATTACAATAGAAGGTTTTCAGGAACAGGCAGGATCAGCCCATAAGTGCATCATCACTGGCATGTATGCCTTGGTCTCAGCACAAGTAGTGAGTTTTTGTCATTCAGATCACACTGATGTAACTTGATATTGGTGCTTGGAAAATGTCCTAAAAGCTGTTTTAGACTAGCTGTGTTAATTAGCTGAAATGTACTAATTCTGTTATCTTTCTAAATAGTCCAGATTTGTATACCTTTTTGCCCCTTCCCTGGGTCCACTGAAAATCTGTTTTAAATGAACTTCATGATATCAGTTAGTCTTGTGTTTCTGCTCATAAAGAGAGCCGAAAGACTGATATTCTTTAAAACTACTTTTCCATTTTATTTTAAGTGTTTTTGCCATTGTATAAATGTAAACAACACAAACTGCCGTGATGAGAATAAATGGAAAGGTTTCTGTAAAAATAATTTTATGCCATTTTGTAATATGAAGTACATTGATCCCCAGCCACAGGGGAAACAGTATTTATTCTATTAAAAATTAGTTATGGCCTTCAGTAGCTGCACGGGAGAGCTGCCGTTAATCTTAATAACATGAGCCATTTCTAGATGCCTTCTCCATTCACCAAAGCATTTAACAATAGCAGCTGACCATGTGTCTCTTCTTAAAACAACTTTCAACAAATCAAATTGTGGAACAGAGTGTTCATAGTTAAAGGACACAAAAAATTGTTGTGAAGCTGGGTGCTGCATACTCAACAATATAAATTATAACAGGGCGGGGAGGAGATGGGAGACTGATCCAACCAACATAACTTCATAACCAAATAGTTTATACCCTAAAAATCTTTGCAAGTAAACTTAATCTATGAAGTGTCTACATTTGAGATCTGAACTCTAATCAGTTTTATTATACACATTCATTCTGCAATGAGCATATGGGTTTGAAATCATCATATAACATAATATACAGTATATAGTTATTTCAGCATCCAGAAGAGTGATTATATATTAGCTAGCCAAAAACGGATGGAAGTGGTTACATGATATTCTGTTTTCATACTTGTGGTCTCATGCTAGATGTTAGAAACTTTGTCATTATACACTGTACTGCAGGGAGGACAAATAAGAGGTGCCTGATGGACCACCCAATAATAAAATAAATCAATCTCAGATTTGTGATACTTTTACCTATGAGTGCGTTTTCTGAAGAGAATCAAGAAGTATGGCTGGCAATATTCATGCTAAATGTATTGATCAGTATATTTTCTGATTTAGGAAATAAAAAGCAAAGAGGTTTTTTGGTTTTTTAAGGTAATAAAGTACGTCAGACATTTAAATGAAAAAGAAAACTAAACTGTACATGTATTTAGGATGACTATACTTAAAACTATAAGATTTCATGTATTAGACCAGAAAGAAATACCCTTGAGGAGGTTTGTTTTGGTATCATCTAGTTGCTATAATGTTTGCAAGAAAAATGTTAAAGTTATGGATTTAAGGCCTATATTTTGTCTAATTATCACTATACTATATCAAACAATCTAATGCAGTTTTAAAAATAATAAATCAGTACATTAAAGAATTTTACTTTCCTCCTTTCTGTCAAACTAAGCAAAACAATTTATTAAAACATTTTAAAGGGCCTGTAAAAGGAGGGAAATTCTGAAAGCACAATCAGTTAAAATGTCACCATCTGTTCACACTGAAGAAGCAAAAGGGAGGGAAATTTTCCTGGAGTGCAAGCCATTATATTCTGAATGGCAGCAGAAAATAACACATTGTGCAGAGGATACAACTTTCTCTCTTATTTGAGGTAGTGACCCTAGTGAAAATTTTAGCAGGATGACCTAAGAAACTAAATGTAAACATCTGGGAGGAGACTGGGTCTGAGGTTTGTTATTCTCTGTTTCTATGGTTCATGCTGAAACTGTTTTAATGACTTTTTGCTAGCTTGGGCAATATCATTTTACCTCATACTGGGCTGGCCATACGTGGCTATTGTAATTTGAGGCAGATGACCGTGTCCCTCCATCTGCTTGGCTTGCATGTGTTAGTAACGTCTTTAATGTTAACAGCTGTGCTAATATGCTATGCCACTTGCCACAGAGTAAATATGCATCCTAGGGCATAAGTGTAAACTTTCCCCTACATGGAAGATATAGATGGTTAAAGCTGGCTTGCTATAACCACACATGCCTGTGTCTGTTGTTTTATTTTTGTGCTTAATTTATTTATTTAGAAGGCAGCTGATGGCCAAAGACTGCTGGGTACCTGACAAGATAATAAACGTATTACAACTGCAAAAGTAACACTGCCCAGCTTTGGATAAATGTAGTTTATAGTATGAGTAGAATACTTGTCTGTGTGCCTCCAAACCAGAACTGTCATTGCATATATGTTGATGTTGTTTCTGTGTTTGAAGAAAGGAAAACTAGTGCCTGAATCTAAAATGATTTTGAGTACAAAAATTTACCAGAGGGGGACTAGAGTTTCAGATTAGTTTGGCTCTTTGTACCTGGTCCATTAGAGACCTGGTTGTCCACTGTGTTGCATTGTAGAGACTCCCCTGCCAATTCAATGGTAAGGTGGACAGATTCTGGATGCAACTACATCTTCTAACTGTCTGTGTCTCTGTGTGCAAACCACTTATCGTTTCATACTTAACTACTTCACAGTGTTGTTGTTAGCATTAATTGATGATTGTTCAGGCTTGAGGATATTGTGTACTCTATAAATAAAGATTATTACTGGGTGCTTTTCAGTTCCTACAACTCAGGGATTTGAGGTTATGGCAGTGATGGGGTGGGGAAAGATTGTGGTGTACGAGATATGTACAGAAGAAACTAGAATGTACTTGGGAATAATCAGTCATGAAGACTTTGTCTGATAATGTGATGTTTGTAACTGGAGAATAAAGGTGAGGGTGGAGTTTCTGGGGCATCTGCCAACACTGTGACCTACTCATGCAGTTTCATTTAATTGCTCTTTAAACTGTTGCTTTTCTAATTTGTCTTCACAATCATAATTACTTTTATTCCAAACACAAGAGGGATCCTCTTGCCCTAAGCCAAGAATTGACTTGAGACCACAAGGCCCATCCACATGGGGATCTCTTATATTTTGTAGTAACATTGCTGGTAATCTGCCTGTAGCTAGTAAGTAAGAAGGCATTCTCAAAGTCTTACTTCATCTTCCTCTATATTGGGCTGACAGTTCAAAAGCAGTAGGACCCTTTATGGCAATGGTTTTCAAACTGCGGGTCACGATCCAGTACTGGGTCGCGAAATGTAAGGCACTGGGTCATGGCAGATCTGGTCAGCACCGCCGACTGGGCCATTAAAAATCCCGTTGGCAGTGCTGCCCGGCTAAGGCAGGCTAGTCCCTACCTGTTCTGACACTGCGCTGCACCCTGGAAGCGGCCATCAGCAGGTCTGGCTCCTAAGTGGGGGGGCCATGGAGCACAAGTTCCCAGCCAATGGAAACTGGAGGGGATGGTGCCTGCGGGCGAGAGCTATGTAGAGCTACTTGCATACCTCTGCCTAGGAGCCGGACCTGCTGCTGGCTGCTTCCTGGTGCCAGGACAAGGCAGGAAGACTGTCTTAGCACCCCTGCTGCGCCGCTGACCGGGAGCCGCCTGAGGTAAGCCCACGCCACAAACCCAAGCCCCAGTACCCTGCCCCAGCCTTGAGTCTCCCCAAACAAAGTCCCCTCCTGCATCCCAAACTCCTTTTCCCTGGTCTCACTCCAGAGCCTGCACCTAGAGGCCTGACCCCCTCCCACACCCCAGCCTCCTGCCAAGCCCAGAGCCCCCCTCCACACACTGAATTCCTCATTCTTGGCCCCACCCTGCAGCCCTCACCCCCACACCCCAGTCCTGAGCCCCTCCTACATCCCATTCCCTCATCCCCAGCTCCATTAGGTCATGGGCATCAACAGTCTTCTTCAACTGGGTCACCAGAAAAAAAGTTTGAAAACCACTGCTTTATGCGGAAGGCTTAACTTCTGGGCTTGGTTTTGGGCTTCTTTTAACAACAGCACCTCCATGTTGGAAACGTCTGCAAAATAACTGTAGTGACCTCTTGGGAAGGTGGCTGACTGGCCTTTCAGCTGCTAGGAAATGATTTGTTCCTTAAGTGTCTGCATGTTCAAAATGAATTCAGAATAAATACTAACACCCTGAATAAGACTTGTTTAACAGCAGCTTTTTACACTAACTCTAAATGATGACAGGTTTCAGAGTAGCAGCCGTGTTAGTCTGTATTCGCAAAAAGAAAAGGAGTACTTGTGGCACCTTAGAGACTAACAAATTTATTTGAGCATAAGCCTTCGTGAGCTACAGCTCACTTCATCGGATGCATTTGGTGGAAAATACAGAGGGGAGATTTATATACACACACAGAGAACATGAAACAATGGATTTTATCATACACACTGTAAGGAGAGTGATCACTTAAGATGAGCCATCACTAGCAGCAGGGCGGGGAAAGGAGGAAAACCTTTCATTGTGACAAGCAAGGTAGACTATTTCCAGCTGTTAACAAGAACAATTGAGGAACAGTGGGAGGTGCGGTGGGGGGGAGAAATAACCTGGGGAAAGTTTTACTTTGTGTAAAAAGAAAAGCAGTACTTATAGCACCTTAGAGACTAACAAATTTATTAGAGCATAAGCTTTCGTGAGCTACAGCTCACTTCATCGGATGCATCCGATGAAGTGAGCTGTAACTCACGAAAGCTTATGCTCTAATAAATTTGTTAGTCTCTAAGGTGCCACAAGTACTGCTTTTCTTTTTGCGAATACAGACTAACACGGCTGCTAATTTGAAACTTTCTGTAATGACTCATCCATTCCCAGTCTCTATTCAAGCCTAAGTTAATTGTATCCAGTTTGCAAATTAATTCCAATTCAGCAGTCTCTCCTTGGAGTCTGGTTTTGATGTTTTTTTGTTGAAGGATAGCCACCCCTCAGGTCTGTAATCGAGTGACCGGAGAGATTGAAGTGTTCTCCAACTGGTTTTTGAATGTTATAATTCTTGACGTCTGATTTGTTTTCGTAGATTCTTTTACGTAGAGACTGTCCAGTTTGACCAATGTACATGGCAGAGGGGCATTGCTGGCACATATCACATTGGTGGTTACGCAGGTGAATGAGCCTCTGATAGTGTGGCTGATGTGATTAGGCCCTAGGATGGTGTCCCCTGAATAGATATGTGGACAGAGTTGGCAACGGGCTTTGTTGCAAGGATAGGTTCCTGGGTTAGTGGTTCTGTTGTATGGTGTGTGGATCCTGGTGAGTATTTGCTTCAGGTTGGGGGGCTGTCTGTAAGCAAGGACTGGCCTATCTCCCAAGATCTGTGAGAATGATGGGTCGTCCTTCAGGATAGGTTGTAGATCCTTGATGATGCGTTGGAGAGGTTTTAGTTGGGGGCTGAAGGTGACGGCTAGTGGCATTCTGTTATTTTCTTTGTTGGGCCTGTCCTGTAGTAGGTGACTTCTGGGTACTCTTCTGGCTCTGTCAATCTGTTTCTTCACTTCAGCAGGTGGGTATTGTAGTTGTGGAATGCATGGTAGAGATCTTGTAGGTGTTTGTCTCTGTCTGAGGGGTTGGAGCAAATGCGGTTATATCGTAGAGCTTGGCTGTAGACAATGGATCGTGTGGTATGATCTGGATGAAAGCTACAGGCATGTAGGTAGGAATAGCGATCAGTAGGTTTCCGATATAGGGTGGTGTTTATGTGACCGTCGCTTATTAGCACGGTAGTGTCCAGGAAGTGGATCTCTTGTGTGGACTGGTCCAGGCTGAGGTTGATGGTGGGATGGAAATTGTTGAAATCCTGGTGGAATTCCTCAAGGGCTTCTTTTCCATGGGTCCAGATGATGAAGATGTCATCAATGTAGCGCAAGTAGAGTAGGGGCATTAGGACACGAGAGCTGAGGAAGCGTTGTTCTAAGTCAGCCATAAAAATGTTGGCATACTGTGGGGCCATGCGGGTACCCATAGCAGTGCCACTGATTTGAAGGTATACATTGTCCCCAAATGTGAAATAGTTATGGGTGAGGACAAAGTCACAAAGTTCAGCCACCAGGTTAGCCGTGACATTATCGGGGATACTGTTCCTGACGGCTTGTAGTCCATCTTTGTGTGGAATGTTGGTGTAGAGGGCTTCTACACCCATAGTGGCTAGGATGGTGTTTTTAGGAAGATCACCATGTAGAAGTCCAGTCTGCTGTTTCGACCAACATCCTGATCAACATCCTCTACAGCAAAGATTACAGGGAAAGATTAAGAATGAGCTCTCAAAACTGGATACTCTCATAAAGAACCAACCTTCCACACAAACTTCCTCATGGCTGGACTTTACAAAAACTAGACAAGCCATTTACAACACACACTTTGCTTCTCTACAAAAGAAAAAGGACACTAAGCTATCTAAACTACTACATGCCATAAGGGGCCACAACAGTGGTTCCCGTAACCCACCCAGCAATATTGTTAATCTATCCAACTATACTCTTAACCCAGCAGAAGAATCTGTCCTATCTCGGGGCCTCTCCTTTTGCCCCTCCACCCCCACGAACATGATACAGTTCTGTGGTGACCTAGAATCCTATTTTCGACATCTCCGACTCAAGGAATATTTCCAACACACCTCTGACCAACATATTAACCCACAGAGACCTTCCTACCAAAACTACAAAAAGAAGGATTCTGGGTGGACTCCTCCTGAAGGTTGAAACAGCAGACTGGACTTCTACATAGAGTGCTTCCACCGACGTACACGAGCTGAAATTGTGGAAAAGCAGCATCACTTGCCCCATAACCTCAGCCGTGCAAAACACAACGCCATCCACAGCCTCAGAAACAACTCTGACATCATAATCAAAAAGGCTGACAAAGGAGGTGCTGTCATCATCATGAATAGGTCGAACAAGAGGCTACTAGGCAGCTCTCCAACACCACTTTCTACAAGCCATTACCCTCTGATCCCACTGAGAGTTACCAAAAGAAACTACAGCATTTGCTCAAGAAACTCCCTGAAAAAGCACAAGAACAAATCCGCACAGACACACCGCTAGAACCCCGACCTGGGGTATTCTATCTGCTACCCAAGATCCATAAACCTGGAAATCCTGGATGCCCCATCATCTCAGGCATTGGCACCCTGACAGCAGTATTGTCTGGCTATGTAGACTCCCTTCTCAGGCCCTACGTTACCAGCACTCCCAGCTATCTTTGAGACACCACTGACTTCCTGAGGAAACTACAATCCATTGGTGATCTTCCTAAAAACACCATCCTAGCCACTATGGATGTAGAAGCCCTCTACACCAACATTCCACACAAAGATGGACTACAAGCCGTCAGGAACAGTATCCACGATAATGTCACGGCTAACCTGGTGGCTGAACTTTGTGACTTTGTCCTCACCCATAACTATTTCACATTTGGGGACAATGTATACCTTCAAATCAGTGGCACTGCTATGGGTACCCGCATGGCCCCACAGTATGCCAACATTTTTATGGCTGACTTAGAACAACGCTTCCTCAGCTCTCGTGTCCTAATGTCCTTACTCTACTTGCGCTACATTGATGACATCTTCATCATATGGACCCATGGAAAAGAAGCCCTTGAGGAATTCCACCAGGATTTCAACAATTTCCATCCCACCATCAACCTCAGCCTGGACCAGTCCACACAAGAGATCCACTTCCTGGACACTACCGTGCTAATTAGCGACGGTCACATAAACACCACCCTATATCGGAAACCTACTGACTGCTATTCCTACCTACATGCCTCTAGCTTTCATCCAGATCATACCACACGATCCATTGTCTACAGCCAAGCTCTACGATACAACCGCATTTGCTCCAACCCCTCAGACAGAGACAAACACCTACAAGATCTCTATCATGCATTCCACAACTACAATACCCACCTGCTGAAGTGAAGAAACGGATTGACAGAGCCAGAAGAGTACCCAGAAGTCACCTACTACAGGACAGGCCCAACAAAGAAAATAACAGAACGCCACTAGCCATCACCTTCAGCCCCCAACTAAAACCTCTCCAACGCATCATCAAGGATCTACAACCTATCCTGAAGGATGACACATCACGCTCACAGATCTTGGGAGATAGGCCAGTCCTTGCTTACAGACAGCCCCCCAACCTGAAGCAAATACTCACCAGCAACCACATACCACACAACAGAACCACTAACCCAGGAACCTATCCTTGCAACAAAGCCCGTTGCCAACTCTGTCCACATATCTATTCAGGGGACACCATCCTAGGGCCTAATCACATCAGCCACACTATCAGAGGCTCATTCACCTGCGCATCCACCAATGTGATATATGCCATCATGTGCCAGCAATGCCCCTCTGCCATGTACATTGGTCAAACTGGACAGTCTCTACGTAAAAGAATAAATGGACACAAATCAGACGTCAAGAATTATAACATTCAAAAACCAGTCGGAGAACACTTCAATCTCTCCGGTCACTCGATTACAGACCTGAGGGGTGGCTATCCTTCAACAAAAAAACATCAAAACCAGACTCCAAGGAGAGACTGCTGAATTGGAATTTATTTGCAAACTGGATACAATTAACTTAGGCTTGAATAGAGACTGGGAATGGATGAGTCATTACACAAAGTAAAACTTTCCCCATGTTATTTCTCCCCCCCACCGCACCCCCCACTGTTCCTCAATTGTTCTTGTTAACTGCTGGAAATAGCCTACCTTGCTTGTCACAATGAAAGGTTTTCCTCCTTCCCCCCCGCCTCCCCCCCGCTGCCAGTGATGGCTCATCTTAAGTGATCACTCTCCTTACAGTGTGTATGATAAAATCCATTGTTTCATGTTCTCTGTGTGTATATATAAATCTCCCCTCTTTATTTTCCACCAAATGCATCCGATTAAGTGAACTGTCGCTCACGAAAGCTTATGCTCAAATAAATTTGTTAGTCTCTAAGGTGCCACAAGTACTCCTTTTCTTTTAACTCTACATGAGAGGCAGAGCTGACTTCTGTGAGAAACAGTGAGACAAGGAAGAGACTCTGTGAGACAGTCCCAACTTAGACATGAGTTGCTGAGTGCAATGATCAGCACTCTGTGAAGTCTTATATACTTGCTAGATGTCCTCCTTTGGCTGGAACTGCCCTGGGTTTTTAAACTTTGTTCTCGGGACTCTGAGACCTGGCCAGTGGCACAGGCAGTTGGTCAAAGATTTTTTAAAGCTGAGATCCTGCTTAAGATGTTGCTGTGTGTAGCAGACTGACCTCAGCATGTGGCTCTCAACTTCTCCTTTCAGTTCTCTCGTCCAGCTTCTTTGTGTGTTTAAACACCAGTAAGAGAAGCTGAGGCCAGAATCAAGATTGCTCGGTCCCAGACTGTCTCCCGGCTGCTGATTGAGCAGATGGGCTAGACTACAAACTTCATCTTCACCATATATGTGGCCAGCAAAGCAGGAGCATCAGCTTCTGCAAAGCTGCAGTAAACAGGATAGAGGGAAGGATAGGGATGGGAATTGATGGGTGGTGTGGCATAGAATGAGGACATAATCAGAGGGAGATAAAGGGACATTACAAAATGGGCTAAAATGGGGGGACAGAGAAAAGGAGGCTCACAAATAAGTTGAGGTATGTAGTCGGAAAGAAAGGAAAGGAGAAAAAGCCATCAAGGGGAGGAAGAAGGAAGGATTTTTTCCACATAAGGCACTGGACTGTGCTGTAGAATATTTGAGTTCAGTTCCCGAGTCTACTGTGACTTAGGGTGAGTCATTATATTTCTCTTGTGCCTCATTTGTATATCTGTTAAATGCGGATGATATTTCTTTGCATCAGAGGTAGGGCTTCTGATTTTAGGTTTTAAGTGACGATCACCAATAAAACATCCCCGATTTAAATAAATAAATAAGTGTAAAAGGCAATGTATCCAATAAATATGGAAAAAACACCAGAAATGGTCATTTGTTTCTGAGGGCTTGTATACATAGAGCAGTAATGTGGACTATAGGGTGTGTGTGTGTAATTTCTATATTGCACTAGTGTATTGCACATTAAATCATCTGTGTAGACCATACTGGTGTGCATTAAAGATTCCCTAGTGCTGTGTGAAACAGTACTACATTAAAACACACTGGGGACTAATACAAAGAGATTACTCATTATTGTAATGAGAAGTGTATATAATATACATTATGCATTACAGGATATACAAAGAGTCCCCAAAACTCCCAGTTTTTGGGCATCTACCTAAAATTCAAAAATTGTTAAAATAAACCCTAACAAATTAACTTAATAAACTCTGAAAAACAAAAGCCCTAATCATAGGGTGTTGTCAGGTTGAGCTCACTAATGCTGTTGATGTGCTCTGATGCTATAGTGAGAGGAAGGTCATAGTAGTGAGAGAGAGAGAGAAAAGGGGAGCGAAGCCCCACAACCCACCCACTCCCATCAGAGGAGATTCATAGATTCCAAGGCCAGAAGGGATCATTGTGATCATCTAGTTCACTGGTTCTCAACCTGTGGTCCGTGGGCCTTTTGCAGTCCAGTCGCACACAGCTCCGGCCCATGTGACATCCTCTGGGCCATCCAGATAGTATATATATTGAGTGGATGTGGCCCACATAAGACACTAAGCTGCATATGCAGCCCACAATGGTAAATAGGTTGAGAACCATTGATCTAGTCTGACCTCCTGTATAAGCAGGTAATAGAACTTCCCCAAAACTATAGCATATCTTTGAACTATTTTTTTTTTTAAATCTTGATTTTGAAATTGCCAGTGATGGAGAATCCACCACAGTCATTGGTAAATTGTTCCAGTGGTTAATTATCCTCACTATTAAAAATGTACTCCAATTCCAGTCTGAATTTTTCCAGCTTCAACTTCTAGCCATTGGATCTTATTAATACCTTTCTCTGCTAGACTGAAGAGCCCATTATCAAATGTTCCCCATTTGTACAGACAGTGATCAAGTCACCCCTTAACTTTCTCTTTGTTATGCTAAATAGATTGTGTTCTTTGAGTCTATCACTGAGGCATGTTTTCTAATCCTTTAGGATGCTACATGATACATTCTTCCCTTAAAATGGCCCAAAAATATTAAAAACTGTACGCAGTTTCTTATTTTGAAATGAATGTGCTCCTACTCTGTTTCAACCTAAATGTTGCAACCCCGAGTTTAGTGTAGGAGCCTGAAAGTACTGACTAGGGACAAAGAGTGACATTGAATACTGTAGTTTCCATTATCAAAATGCAAGTTAAGTGCAAAAATAGGCAAATAGTAAAAACGAGGCTAGATTTAAAGAATTCCTTCACTGTTGAGGATTTTGAAGACTCCTGAAATTATCAAGACTCTCTTCTTCCTAAAAGAAAAGGAGTACTTGTGGCACCTTAGAGACTAACAAATTTATTAGAGCGTAAGTTTTCGTGAGCTACAGCTCTCTGTTAATCCTCACTTCTGATCTGTTCCCTGACTTTGTTCCTGCAAATTACAACATATTAAAGTAAGCAAAAAGCCCAACCAGTAGGAACTAACAAGATGTGTATATTACAGCTTATTTTGATTTTCAATACTACTTGTCTCTGGCCATTTGTCTTGCTTATTTAGCTTGTATTGCAAGCTCTTCTGGGCAGGGACTGTCCCTTACTGTGTTTATATAGTGCATAGTCTAATGGGGCTCTGATCTTCGTGCCAAGACAAAGCCAACTCTAGGCATTACTGTGCTATAAGTAATAACCTTGAAACTTTTCTTCCTGTAACTTGCAACCTTTGCTGATCATCTCATCCTGTTGCATTGTAAATACTTGTCTATTTTTACCTGTCTGTATTAATAGCCTGCTTCCTCCCTATGCTTCACACCTGAACCTTTTGTTTCTCATCTTTTGCCACAGATCTAATTTAGACTGGTTTCAGAGTAGCAGCCGTGTTAGTCTGTATTCCCAAAAAGAAAAGGAGGACTTGGGGCACCTTAGAGACGAACACGTTTATTTGAGCATAAGCTTTCGTGAGCTACAGCTCACTTCATCAGATGCCTTACCTTCAGTCCTTTCGGTATGATGTCCATCTGTTTGCATGCGATGAAGTGAGCTGTAGCTCACGAAAGCTTATGCTCAAATAAATGTGTTCGTCTCTAAGGTGCCCCAAGTCCTCCTTTTCTTTTTGCTAATTTAGAGTGTAAGCTCCCGGGGGTCAAGGTCTAGTATTTGCTTGTTATGGAGTGTCAAGCTTTAGCAATGCCTGGAGCATGTACAATACCAACCATTAAAGACAACAGCGCCTGCCCTAAAGCATGGGCCCAGCTCCTGGGTCTGCGCCAGTCGTAGAGAACATAGACCCCCGGAGCAGGAAACGTTTGCACTCATGCCCGCCTTGCTCCGGAGCAAAGTGAATCAAGGTGCTCCAGTGGCGTGTGCTTAGGGTTGATTAACCCGGTCGCCCGGGGAGGGCAAGCCTCAGCTCAAGCAACCTGAAGTTCCCGGCTACCGAGCCGGCAGGGGCGGGAGAGGAAGAGGAAAGAGGAGGAGAAAAGGGTGGAGCGGCAGCGGCCCGGGCTGCGGCTGGGTTGGGGGCGTGGCCCTGGCCCTGGCCCTGGCCGGCCGCGGCGGCTCCGCCTTGCAGTCGCGCTTGTGTCGGCGGCCGGGGAGTCGGGGCAGCTCGGCGGGGCCGCCTGCGCTCTTCGCTCCCCGCTCCCCGCGTCTCTTCCCCTCTGCGATTATGGACTAGGCAGGAACGCGGAGAGGGCAGGCGCGGCGAAGGCGAAGGGCTCCTGTCCTGCCCCTGCCCCTGCCCCGACCCATCGACGCCGCTTCCCCTTCTCGCTCTGCCGGAGATGTCCGCCTGGGGCAGCCGCAGGAGAACCGGCTCCTCCTGGCATAGCAGCTTCTCCAGGTTCTTCACCAAGAGCCCTCCCCGGGCCAAGGAGGAGCAGGAGGAAGGGGACAAGGCGCGCCTCCAGGAGCCGGCCACGCACAGGTGGGCACGCAGTCGCAGCGGGCAGCGGGGGGCACTTGGTGGGAACTTGCCTGGTTTTCTTGATTGCATTTTTCTTCCCCTCCCTCCGATCTGGAGGGATACGCCGAAGGGCTCTAGGACGCCGCACCTTCGGAGACTCCGAGCCCCGTTGAACCCACTTTCGTTTCTGGCTCCCTCCAGCCCTGAACCGTGTAATGGGAAACAGTTGCCAACCAAACTCTTGGAACAGGCTGAGAAGCAGAAGTCGGTGGCTTACGTGCCAATTGCCAAGGGCAGCTGGGGCGCTTCCAGATATTACAACACTAAAAAGGAGGGGAGACTGTTGTTGTTTATTATTCTGAGCGGCTTGGGGTGTGTGTGTGTGTGTGTGTGTGTGTGTGTGTGTGTATTGTGAAGTTTAAGTCCAGCTTGGGTTACAAGAGAGAGAAGTTATTGGGACCCCCCCTCTGTTGATCCTCAACCCAGCAGCTTCACAAAGATCAGGTAATGTCACAGTGTCATTTCGAGGCAGTTTCAAGCTGTGACCGTTTCACTGAGCTTGGCCCTATGAACCTCTCCTTGCCAAAATCTCCATAAAACGGTAGGATGCTTTAAAACTCGCACTGAAATCAATGTCAGATGAGTAAATTTCAGTCCATGGAAGTAAGGATTTACTGCTCTGATACAAAGAGAATTAAGGATGGTAGTTGGATGGGCTGATGAAAACTATGTAAGTAGCAATATTACATTGGGCCAATTAGTGCATGAAGGAACGAAGCCACTTTTAAGTATCTCACTGGGGACTAAAGTAATGTAGAGTTGCGGATTCATTTTCTGTTAGCCAGAACACTATCCTTAAAGCGAGGACACAAATGTACCCGCCTAGTCAGTCTCAAGTGTTTCTCCCCTCCCCAGAGTTGTTTTCAAGAATGAAGTGGGGAAGGGAAACAAACATGACAGGAAGACTCTCCACAGGACAAGAAGTGATGCTTTTTGAAATTTGGCAGTGGACTAGCCCTGAGACATTATGTGCAATTTTAATAATTTCTGAGATGAGCCTGAGCTGCAAGCTTTAGACTTGCACCCCCTGATGTTTAGGTGGTGACTGAATCCAGAGTTTTCCTTTTCGCCCTCTCTTTTTCTGTATAAATGTAGCTGTATCCTATCAACCTGCTTTTTCCCCTCTTACTGTAAATAAACTGCATCAAAATTGCGAACATTAATTTAAATGCTTGGTTTTGGGGTTACTCAGATCAGAAAAATACTGTTCAAACTTTCTTAATATTGCAAATAGAAAATTGTTTCTGACAATCAATGTCTCTGTTGGATTTTTTTGGTAATTTTCTTCCAAACAGTTATAACCCCTTTCTTGGAATCTGAAAGATTGCAATATAGGGTATAGGATTTTGGGGTTTTGTTTGTTTTGCTTTTTAAGTTTTTAGAGCTTTTACAGTTTTATAGCTTTCTCTTTCAGTATTATAAATCAGATGCTACTGCAATACAAATACTGATCATGTGTTGAAATGTTAATATGAAATATGTGAAATATGAAATATAGTTACAATCCTAAGCAGTACCAAAGTTACAGAAGTCCAAGTACCTAGGTTCAGTGGTATTCAGTGACCAACTTTTAAGAAGTACAGGAAAGGCATGGAGTAAATGGAGAGAAGTGAGCAGAGCGATCTGCCTTAGGAGAGTGCCAATCAAATTGAAAAGTAAGATCTCCAAGACTGTAATTAGGCCTGCACTTTTGTATGGCTCTGAATGCAGGGCACTGAGGAAGAGACAGGAGGAGATCTTGAATACAGGGGGAATGATAATGTTATGGCAGATGTTTGCAGTTACAAGGATGGACCATGTTCTAAATGAACGAATTAGGGGAAGTGTGAAGGTGGTACCAATTATAGAAAAACAGGAGACCAGGCTTAGTTGGGTTTGGGCACATGAAAAGAAGATGTGGAAGAATATATAAAACACAGGGTGTTAAACTTCAAAGTTGGGAGTAAGAGAAGGGTTGGAAGACCCAATACTAGATGGATGGATGTCATAGAAAAGGATTTGAATAGCTTTGGAGTTTCTGAGGAACTGCTTTAAGATCAACTGGAGTGGAGAAGGACTGGAATATCTAACCCCATATAGATGGGACTAAGGCTACAAGAAATAGAAGTATTAACAGTAGGAAACAGGTTATTAATGTGTCACATTGATTGTAAAGAGAGCTTACAAAATGAAGTAAGATCTGAGACCTCTACTTGGTTTCTGATTTCTGGCCACTGTCCTCCAGGAGATTGAAAAAGGAGAAAACTGTGTAGTTTTCTTATGCAAAGATGCATGGAGTATCATGGTTGACACTGCTCTGCTGGGGTCTCTTGTGGTTACCAAACTTGTCAGATGATCAGCTTTTTTTTCTGTATCAGACCTTTTTTTTTTTTTTTTTTTTTTTTTTTATTTAATATGTGTTTTAAATTTTGGCGTTTCAGGAATGATATTGGTATGCGTTGAAATGGAGAAAATGCTGATCAGTACAATGAACTGGTGGATATCTAAGTAATTCTTCCTGTGAAAGGTGTGGATTTCAAAGTTACCTCAGAACTCTTGCTTCTCCAGCTTACTGGGATTGTGGTGGATGAGATCCTCTCTAATTAAAAGTGCAATTTGCACTACTGTCTTGAATGGGTTATTTTAAAACTCCTGGATGCATAGTGATTAAAGAGGTTCTTAAATGTCACTACAATATGTTCAGTTTTTGATGCATCACTATATTGAATATTCCGAGAAGACATGGCCCCATTGGCCTTTCATTAATGTGTCCTGGTCTGGCAAAAAAAAACCAAACAAACAATATTAGACTCAACAACATCTTTCTGGCTGCCGGGCGAGTTATATTTGCCAGGAGAGATTAATGTAGAGGGAAGAGGAACAGAAAGTGAAAAGGCAACCAAAAGATGTCTAGTCAAGCTTCTTTTTGTCGGTGCTTTGGAGTAGTGATCATTACTGATCTTAAGCGGCCCTTAAGAACATGCTCCTTGTTATGGTCAATAGGGAACAGAAATATCCTAATTTTGGATTCCTTCAGGCTGTCCCACCATAAACGGAAAGATGCCTATGATGATTGGGAGAGTTCAGTGATTTGGGAGTTTAAAAATGAGCTTTGTAGACTTAATTGAATGGTAGACCTCCCTCTGTCTGACTGAAGGGTTGGGAGTCTGAGAACTAGATAAAATTTGAACTATGATTTCAGTTCATGCAATCGAGCTTTTTATTGATTAGGTAGTCCACACTGATTTAATTTTGTATGAGGCTTTTTGGCCTTGGTGTACAATTCTTTGTGTAGTAACCTGAGGGCCAGCTCTGACTTCTGTTGAAAGTGGAAGTGTTGGTTAATTTATGAAGAGTCCCATTTGGTTTGCTCAAGTTTTTTGTCCTGCTTGATTGCAGAGAATGTGCTTGGAATGCTGAAGTTCTTGTATTTGGTTTCCACTATAGCTTTCTTAATCAATTAACGTGATTGCGTACATTTAAAACCATTGAGCTGAGAAGAGTGCCACAGGTTTCTCTGCCATTTTTATGTAGTGTGCTTCATAGTGTACAAATATGTATAATCCAGTAAAATATGGAGAAAACTAAGACTGCTTTATATGCATGTTTTTATTACATGGACTACATAAAATTAAATTGGGGAATGCTTCTTTCATGAAGTATAAGGAAAATCTATAAAGCCAAATACCGTATAAAGCCAGGTTAGTTAATTTTGTACCGAAAGTGTCATTTCAAAATAAACTGGAATCAGGTCAAATTTAAAACAGGTAGAAAGAAATCTTGATATTGAGTTATTTAACAAGCCCTGAATTTAAGAAAGGGGAAATGATTCAACTAAGAACAGGAATAAAAAGCAGTATGACATGCTGGACCAAATTCATCCCTTGTGTATCTCCGTTGACTGCTTATATCAGGGGTGGGCAATTTGGCCCGAGGGCCATATCAGGGTTGTGAAACGGTATGGAGGGCCGGATAGGGAAGGTTGTGCCTCCCCAAACAGCCTGGCCCCCACCCCCTCCCCCTCCCACTTCCTTCTCCCTGAATGCCCCCCTCAGAGCCCCCAACCCATCCAACCCCCCCGCTTCTTGTCCCCTGACTGCCCCCTCCTGGGACCCCCACCCCGACCGTCCTCCCGGGACCCCGCTCCCTATTTAAGTCCCCCACTCCCTGTCCCCTGACTGCCCCCTAGGCAGTCCCATATCCAACCCCCGCTCCCCACCCCCTTACCATGCCGCTCAGAGCGGCAGAACTGGCTTATTAGAAAGCCTGGGAGGTGGATGGGCACAAGCTGCGCCGCCTGGGAGGAGCGGCGGGCCAGAGCACTCCCTGCGCGGTGGTGTGGCTGAGGAAGAGGGGGGACAGCAGGGGAAGGGCCGGGGGCTAGCCTCCCTGGCTGGGAGCTCAGGGGCCTGGCAGGATGGTCCCGCGGGCCACATAGTTTGCCCACCTCGGGCTTATATCTTCTGTGGAGTTACGTTAGGAATTAATCTGGTCAGTTGCAACTTCGAAAGCATAGAGAAAAAGAACTTGAGTGTATCCAAAACCAAAGATCTGATTGAAGTGAGCTGTAGCTCACGAAAGCTTATGCTCTAATAAATTTGTTAGTCTCTAAGGTGCCACAAGTACTCCTTTTCTTTTTGCGAATTCAGACGAACACGGCTGCTACTCTGAAACTTGTCCTATCCAGTCATTCATCTTAACGGAGTTATAACCAAAACCTTCTTCAAAACACTTGCATGCTACTAGTTATCTTTTGTATCATTCAGCAAGTTTTATCCAGGAAATTTTCTTTTTCAGTGCATCATCACTCATTTGAATAGCTACCAGAAGAAGTGAACTAATTTGGGGCTGTTTTGGGTTTTGGTTTGGAGGGCCTTTGTACAATTGGAGTAACAAAAACCCACAATCAACCCAGTCAATTCTAACCTTTAATTTGGGTTTCAGGGGTTTTTTACTTAAATTATTGTGCTGTTCATCCATTTGGCTTCTAAGAAAGAACTTTTACAAATGGTAGAATTTTACTTATTCTATCTATGAACGTCTTGTTGATAAATTGTATATTGCTTGACCACACTTCGGTTCATTTTTTCGTTATGAAATATACTCAAGAAACCAAATAGCCAGTGTCAGTCAGGGTTATTAATATGGTACAGGGAAAAGGTTCTGTACGATATCAGTCTCTGAATAGCAGTCCCATGCAGTGATATTATGTTCACCTTACGCATAAGATGTGATTCCCAAAGTTACACTCATAAAGCTATCCTTCCAGTGGTTTTCAAACTTTTTTTCTGGGGACCCAGTTGAAGAAAATTGTTGATACCCATGACCCAACGGAACTGGGGATGAGGGGTTTGGGATGTGGGAGGGGGCTCTGGGCTGGGGCAAGGGATTGTGGTATGGGAGGGGGGGTCAGGGCTCTGGGCTGGGGGTGCAGGCTCTGGGGTGGGGCCAGGGATGAGGGGTTTAGGGTGCAGGAAGGGGTTTTGGGTTTGGGGGTGCTCAGGGATGGGGCAGGGGATTGGGGCACAGGATTGGAGCATGGACTTACCTCCGACGGCTACCAGTCAGCCGCACAGCTGGGGTGCTAAGGCAGGTTTCCCACCTGTCTTGGCACCGTGGACCACACTGTGTCCTGGACGCAGCCAGCAGCAGGTCCGGCTGCTAGGCCGAGGTGCGCAAGTGGCTCCGCACAATCTCACCCGCAGGCACAGCCCCCACCCCTCCGCTCCAGTGCTCAAGGTGGGGGCAGTGCGCGGAGCCCCGTCGCCCTCCTGCCTAGAAGCTGCACTGCTGGCTGCTTCCGGGGCACAGCATGGTGTCAGAACAGGTAGGCACTAGCATGCCTTAGCTGCGCAGCACCGCTGTCGGGACTTTTAACCTCCCAGTTAACAGTGCTGACCAGATCCGCCAGGGTCCCTGGGTGCTGAGCAAGGTGACCCAGTGCCTTGCGTGCCATGACCCAGAACTGGGTCACAACCTGAACTTTGAAAAACACTGCTTTATACCAGTGGTCTCCAACCTTTTTATGAACAAGATCACTTTTTGAATGTAAGATCAATTTAAGTTTGGTGCAGGACGGGGCTCTGGGCTGGTGCAGGGGGTTGAGGAGCGGAAGGAGGTGTGAGGTGCAGGCTCCGGCTGGGAGGCTCTGGCAGGAGGCACTTACAACAGGAGGCTCTCCTGGAAGCGGCTGGCTGGTCTCTGCAGCCCCTAAGGGGGTGGGGTGCAGCGGGTCTCCAGGCGCTGCCTGCAGCTGCAAGCACGGTTCCCAGCCCATGGGAGCTGCGGGGATGGTGCTGGGGATGGGGGCAGTGTGTGGAGCCGCCTTCCTCTCCGTCCCCCTGGGGGCTGCAGAGATGTGCCAGCCGTTTCCAGGAGCAGCATGGGGCCAAGGCAGACAGGCAGCATGCCTGAACCCTGTTATGCTGCTGGACTTTTAGCGGCCTGGAGATCACGATCGACTGGCAGAGGCTCCAGGATTGACCAGTCGATCGCGATTGACAGGTTGGTGACCACTGCTTTATACCCTACTCGTTTACCAGAAAAAGGTGCAATATACATCTTTTGAAACTGGATTTAATTAATCGACTTTCTACCTTGTTGGTTTCTGGTACCGTGGTATACCCCTGTATCTTTGGTTCTGAACCTATATATTTCAGGTTATGAGGGACCCTAATTTTGTTCTGAGCATATGCATTCCAGGTACTAAAGGACATGAAGGCACCTCCTAGGTCTGTGTGGGTAACTTTCCTGTTGCCATGAAGAAATAATAATCTGTCCTGATACTGACAGGCCTGTCTTCTCAAGCCAAGGCTTACTTCAGCTAATGCAAGATGGGATACTTAGCATAAGTGTGTTTATATGAAAGGTACAGGCCAGTCTGGGCTATATAACTATTATGCTACTGCTTAATAATATGTATACTTACATGCTTAAAATATATATTGTGGGTGATGATATCAGCATAATAAAAATGTATGCTAGCTAGCGTATATTAGTCAATACTTGTCAGTGTTTATAAAGCATGTTTAATTGAGTAGTTGTTAGAATTCCCTATATCCGAACTGCCAGGAATTGGGAATGAGGTGTAATACATTTCATTTGAAGTTATTTTCTTTTAAGTTGCTACCTTCTAGTTATCTTTGGCCCTTATGCCAGGTGAGACCTCTTTTTTTAGAATGTCTTTGAACACATTCACCATCTGCCTTACAAGTCTTTCTCTTTACTAATAAAGAGACTCCCCCTCCCCCAAGGCAGAATATGATTTTTGAAATTGTTTTATTTGTATACCACAAAAGATATAATAATCATGTGAAACCAGCGGTGAAGCTCCAATCATTTGAAATGTTTAAAATGAGACTTAACAAAGCAAAATGTATTATAGGGAACTTTAGCAGAAAAATAATAAAAACAAATTCAGTTTACTCCTGGGAGAATTCTGCACCACCGTGCAATGCAGAATTTGCCCAGAATTAATGTTCTGCATAGAATTTCATTTTTTCCTGCAGAATTGGCGCTGCTGGGTGCTGCTAGCGGCTGCTGGACCTGGCTATTCAGCTTGCAGCACCCTTGTGTGGGAGGTGTGGGCACGCTGCGGTTTCTGAGTTAGCCAGGCCTTCTCAATTACATGGTATGGCCAGGTTTCCCTGTGCGGCAGCTGCTGGAGCCAGCAAGCTGTGCCCCATGGGAGAGGCAGGAGCAACAGCTGGGAACTGCTGGGAGGGGCCGCTGCTTTCTGGGAGGGAAGAATGAGGGTGGGGGGGGGGGGGCTTGCTGGGAGGGTGTGACTGGAACTATTCCAGGGGTGGCCAAACCTTTAAACTGTGCGCTTCTCCCCCCCCCCCCCCCCCAATCAGCAGTCGTGGGTCGTCACTGCTCGGTAGGACAGTAATGAAGCTGCATGGAGTGGAGTCTGTGGCTGGGCTCTGGGCGGAAAGAGGGTGCACGTGTCTGGCCCTGCGGCTGTACTCTGTGAGGAACAGTGGGTGCAGGTGTTTGGGCTGGGGTGGCCCTACGCAGCCCCCTCTAAAACCCCCACATAACCCTCCCAGTGTGTACACGCACACACTCACTCCTCTAGCATCCCCAAATACCGTTTCCCAGTACACACAGACCCCCTCCAACAATACCCCCCTTCTAGCTTCTCCTCCACCACCTCTCCCCGACAGTGACTTCTATTTGTGAACTTGAAATATGGTAACCCTACGGGGACAGGGTGAAAAAATGAGAATTGACTAAAAGACTAGAGGGGCAGAGTTTTTTTCCACGATGTGCCCAGCTGGCACATGTGACACACCCAGACTGATGGGCCCAACAAATGCATAACAGAGAAACAGGAACTAGTTGTCATAGGGGTTTCTTTAACTCTCTGCTCCTTGGGGAATATTTTTTGTTTTTCTACATTGTTACAGACCTAGTTGCTGACAGTTATTTTGAAATAAGTTACCAAAATAATTGAAACTGGTGTGATTATATTGTGTTATTTTGACAAATAAAATATGCAGAATTTTTAAATATTGTACGCGGAATTTTTAATTTTTTGGTACAGAATTCCCCTAGGAGTATAAATTGTTTTCTAGATTCTCCATCATGTGACTCTTTCCAGATCATACGGGAGAAAAGTACAATTTGTATCTGGCAGTAATAACAGAGGCCCTGATTCAACAAGATGCTAGAAAGTGCATCAAGCAAGTAGGCATTGATTCACTGCTTCCAAGCTTTAACAGCCTGTAGAGTAATGTAAGACATTTACTAGGGAAAATGTTATTGGCACACCATTCACAAGGGTGCTATTTTTTATATGAAACAAAACAATGTACTCTTTTCTGTTGTGAAAGTTAGCATAATTATTCCTTTCCTGATGACTAAATTCAATGCTAGAATCAATATAAAATAGCTTCCAAAACCTACATGCAATCAGGGCTTCCAGGTTTTAAGTAATAGGTTAGCATGATAAAAACTCACCAGAGTCGTCTTATCCACTGAAAGAAACAATGGCAGCTTAAAAAGCAATATTTTTTTGAAATTCTTGCCAGCGTTTCTAATAACATTTAAGATTGTTAAAGCTGGAAGAAGGCTGAAAATCTGATGCTTCCTCCTTTATACTCTGTATATTTTTTGCACTTCATACACCTTGGACATTAAGAGTAGCGTGCAGTGTTGCACTTTCAGGTTTTCATACAATAGCAATACGCTGTAGTGTTTAGATTACAAACACTGAAGGGAAATGTTTAAACTCAAACTTTTTCCACTGGCATTTACTTTATAATATATTTAAATTTGTTAGGTTTTATAAATTATTTTTATATAATCGAACTTGTGAGCCTAACTTCACTTGTTTTATGGAAACTTTAAAATTAGAATCACTCAGGAACAAGGTCATTCAGGGTCCTGTTGCTTTGCTGACCAGGGGGCCTAACTGTATTTAGGACTAAACTTTATGTATAGACAGTTTTGTGATGGAGGAAATGTATAGTGAATCATAGGTTGCAAATTTATGCAAATTTACTTATGAGCGCATGCAAAGCAAATGTCAGGAAAGTTTCCATTAAAAATGAACTTTTTTTTTTTTAGAATCCGTTAAAAGCTGGAAAAATATTTGACAATTTTATTTGTAACTGAGAAATGAATTCTGTTATCAACTTGAAAGAAACAAAACTTAAGTGACAGGAAAGTGTTTATAGGACAATTACTTGGTGTCGCTCTTTTGTGATGAGGAATTGAACACTGTACACTAAAAATTGTCTTGTATTGAACTCGCAATCCTATATGCTTTTACCATTGGGGGGAACACCTAAACAGGGATATTCATTGCTTTTACTGGCTAGTTTATTGTACTGCTAAAAGAGCTCGGACCAATAATTTTTCTTATGTTCCATTATTATTTTTAGAAAGGCATATTCTAACATTCTGCTTACCAGTGTTATGTTTCTTCTATATATTATCATTATTATTTATTATTATAATAATATTTGGTTACTGTCATTTCATATTGTTACAAATTTGTATTGACAGGTACCCTGTATAAATTCTTTTTGTGGATATTTTACAGTTTGCAGATACCACTATTGGGCCATAATCTTACAAACTGTATGTAGTCCCACTGAAGTCAGTACAACTACGTATGTGCATAAAGTTAAGCATACATGTAAATATTTGCAGAATCGGGGCCTTAGTTTTCTCCTTTTTAAAATACTTGTATAGTACATTCTGACTTCCTGTTTCATTCTGTTGTTGCAATTATTTAAAACCTTACCTAATTTAAATAACCCCAGCTCTGTTACTGATATTGCATCACGAGTACGTACCAGTAGATAATAACATTCTTATTTGAGTAGCACATGGCAAACTTCACCTAACCTATTGGATGAGAATGGATGGAAAGAATTCTATATTAATGTTCGTTGCCATGCTTGACAGATGCCAGAAGAAAAACCTTGATGTAATCTGCTATAATCCCAGTGAACAATATTGAACTAGTCTCTGCACCAAAATTAAAAATTTCTCTCTCTGTTTCACAGCCTTTGTACTGCTGTTCAGTTCTCTTGCATGTAATGCAGATTAAGCTATTCAGTGAGGATGATCTTGGGCCATCACATTTATTTCACTTAGTGCTAGAATTGAAATTTAAGGGTCATTGTCAATCCAGTTCTGAGGGTTTTTTTTTCTTTTTAAAGAAGTTCCATAAAACTTGATATAGCAATGATTGTCTTGTAGGTGTTTTTTTTTAAAAACTACTGTGAATGTGTGGTTTGCTCTGTCTATGTAGATTTAAAATACCTCTACCTTTCACACACACTTTTTAGCTGGCATAGTGCATGAGAAACAGTGCTGCATACACAGAAAGTGATATTGACCTATTTGGTTTCCTTATCCTGGCATAATAAAAAGCAAAATGTAAACAAGCAGCATCAACTGTTCAAGAAGAAATTAGACTTTGTTAAAACTGAAAGAATTTTAAATCTAAATAGCTTAACATAATTTGGGAAGGAAGACAAGTTCCAAATAGAATTGTTAATTTGAGTGCATCTAAGATGTACAACACACTGACCAAAAGAAAACACAAAACCTGAGGTAGAGGAGGACTTAGAAGTTGAAGTTGTTTCCCCACTCTCCTTACCTTAATCCAGTCTCTTGATTGCCAGACTTTTCTCCCTGAAAGTTCATGACTATTTGTTCCTTTGAATTTATTTTCTCTCATATTTTCTCCTTCTCTTTCTCTCCCTTTTCTATCCCTTTCCCTCCTTACCTTCTAATCTTCCTCCTGCTTCCCATTTGCTTCAAGTACCGTAGCTGTGTCTGATTTCCTTTGACTCTCTAAATACAAACTCTCACCTTATGTTTATATTCTCCACATATCTTATTTATTTCTTGCTGTTCCTCTCTAGCAGTCCTTCAGAGATAGTGTTGTCTGATCACATGATCAAGAGCCAGGAACTTCAATGTTCAAACCCCAGCATGGATGCTGACTCTTTCCCAAGAGCAAAGCATTTAGGCCTCGCCTATCATATGGAAACTTGAGGGAAATTTTGCTATCTTGGTTAGCATTGTTTCCATTGTAAAAGTGGTAGTCGCATTCAACTTGATGGTATTTTTCTATCTATTTAATCTGATAACTTTTGAATGCTGTATCCCATCCAATTCCAAAATTTCAGGCCACCAGTGGTCAGAACTCCTATTGATTTTGAGACAAAATCAGAAAACTGGAAAGGGAAAAATGAAGGACACATGGAGCCCTTTCCTCTGTTTAGCAGAGCCACAGCTTCCAGTTCCTCTGTAATTGACTACAAATCAAAGAACTGGTTGATGGTACCCCTTAATGCCTTCCAGCATAACAATATCCCATCTCATTTCTGCTTATCCTCCCAATAGAGTTTAGTGTGTTGAACACTCTGAATGAATCGTCTCCCAGACTGAAATAAGGCAATAATAATGGTGGGAAGAAATGGGATGCACATGGAACCCCTGGTGGAACTGTGGGGGACGGGACACTGAGCCAGTAGAATTCTGGCATGGGAGTGAGAATGGCAATCCCTGGTATGGGAGGAGGGAAGAATGTGGGGGGAAACACTTAATGAAAGACATTAGAAAAACGAAATTGTTCCGTTTTGAATCATACCAAATGGAAACAACTTGTAAATTTCAGTCTGTTTAATTATTTCCCCTTTTTTGATCAGCTATGGCCACTGGCTTCTGACACACTTTACAGTACTGTGCAATCTAAAGCCCTGATCCTGCAAACACTTACGCACATGCTCTAACTTTAGTACTGTGAGTTTAGAGCCTAATTATCCTGAAAATAGATCTAAACAACCAAGTAACAATTGGCAGCCTTTGAGTCATAATCCCTGCATTTGCACAATAGAGGAAGAAAAGATCATTCTGTTTCAGGTGACAGAAAACTAGTTGAGAGGTTTATAAAACAGTGCAAGAGGTTTGGGTTTTTTAAATTATTTTTTTAAAAAGGTATGCCGGATACCTTGCCAGTGTCCTGAGAGAGAGTGCTTTCAGTCCCTTTCAGTGCTGTGCAGGTCCTGAGTAATCATGATACGCAGGGTGATTTTTAGAGCCACATGACGTAATTATCCTGCTGTGGCGATTGCTAGGTTTTGTAATCCTCAATAGATGGTCAAGAATTTGGTTTAAAATGAATTGGAAAAAAATAGAGTGCTTGATTTACGCCCCCGAAACTGCCTCTCCTTCCTTTTCAATGTGAGAATGAACACTGGCTGAACAGGAAGTTTTCTGCAACAAATTACAACTAAGGTAGAACCTCTTCTAATCTAATCGTGTAGGATTCTAATGTTGTCTAGCTGGATCTCTGAGCCACCATTCATAATTTTGACATTTTATTTTTCATTTATGGCTTTGGGACTCATTTTAGACAAACTGAATCTTACAGTATTACTTTTCTTTGGAGTTGCTTAATTTTCCTGGCAAGTTTCACCCACCATTATAGAGTGTGCTGTCCAAAAATATTGAGAGAGAGAGAGAGAGCGCTAATGTACCAATATTTAAAAAGAGTAAACTGAATGATCTGAGTAACTAGTTAACTTGATATTGATCCTGGGCGAAAACATGGAAAGGTTGATACTGGATTACACCAGTAAAGAATTCAAGGATGTCAGCATAATTAATGCCAATCAATTTGGTTTTATGGAAGATAGGAATTATCAAACAAATGACATCATTTTTGGATGAGTTTACATGTTTGGTGGACAAAGGTAACTGTTAATATACTTAGACTACTGTAAGGCATTTCACATAGTATCATGTGATGTTCTGATTTAAATATTAACACTATGTAATATCGGTGCAGTACATACTAAATGGATTATTAACTGATAAATCTCAGAGTGAGTGTAAACAGGGAGTCAGCTTCCAGTTGAAGTGTATGAAGTGGAGTCTTTGACACAGAGGCCTATTGGCAGTTTGCTGCTCTGTTTCAGCAATTCTTGTTAAGCCTGACATACTCACTACACCTAACACACTATTGTTATAATCTGTATCTAAAGGTGTCATGTAATATGTCATTGGAAAACTAATATCTCACTGATCATTAATATTCTGGTGTGATGTATATATGGTCAACACTCAAGGGATTATGCAGATGTGATGGAATTATATCTAAAACGTGTTTAAACCAGGCATGTCAGAGGGAAGAAATAAACAGCTTTTCTCCACAACGGGAAGAGGCCAACACCTCAAATCAGGTTGGCTATTTATTTGTATCAGAGATTCCAGGAAGAGATCATTTGCATTGTAAAACTAACCGGGGGGAAGATAGCATGGAGCATGGTAGACAGCGTGGCATCCACACCAACTTGAACTTTATGTGGGGGATACATTTCAGAAGAATACATTTCAAAGGTTTACTGGACTTATGAACCTTGATATGAACCCTGAAGTTATCCTTCACCGGCAGAGACAAGGCAAGCCAATGCCCTAAACTCTGTGGGAATCCTGGCTAAGAGCTAGTTAGGCTTTGCAGGAAAAGGAATATTGGTGAGGAAACTACCTTGAATGAAGATCCTAGCTTCTTAAGTTAGGTCTTAGCAATTAGAAAGCATATTTTTATTTTTGTTTGTTTGTAACCCTTTTTATCTTTATCCCTTATACTTGAACTCACTTAAAACCTTCTCTTTTTAATTAAGTAAACTTTTTACTTTTAATATAAACCAACATAGTGCTGTGATTGAAATAGGAGTGTTTAATTTTAACTGGGGTTTGACAATTTCAGTGTATTGATTTTTTAGAAACAACAAACTTAACTTCTGTGAATGTTCCAGGGGAGGGCTGGATATCACAGGACAGACAGTTTTTTGGGACTGGGCAGGTGTTGGGATCACTCTGCAAAAAAAATAATTGGTTGATGGAAAGTATGACCACACATCCAGGGTGTAACCTGCATGCTTCTAGGCTGGCTGTTGGTGTCAGGGCTGTGAGCCAAAGCACCATAGCTATTCCTGGGGGGATTCTGCGCCACTGTGCAATGCAGAATTTTGCAGAAATTAATGTTGTGCATGCAGAATTTCCTTTATTTCCCCCACTGAAATGGGCTACACAGATTTTGGCTGCCACTAGGGCCGCTGGACCCAGCAGAGCCCAGCTTGCAAATAGAAGACTGGGGTAGGGGGGAACTAGAGAGTTCCCCACAGCTGCAGTTCCCAGCGTGCCTTAAAGGAAGGAGGCAGCAGTGCGCAGGAAACTCCATGCAAGCCTGGGACCCAGCAACAAGCTGTTTCTCCCTCTGGATCCCTGGGCTCTGGGGAGTAGAAGGTATGAGTGTCTGCGCTGGGGGGTCCCTGTAGCTGGCCTTTGAGGGGTGGGGGTGCGAGTCTGGGTGAAGAGGGCCATGATTGGGGTCTGGAGGGGAACAGGCAGGAGAGTGTCTGGGCCAGGGAGGGTCCCATGGCTGTGCTCTGGTGGGGGATGGGTGTGCGTGTGTCTTGGCTGGGGGTAGTTGTGGCTGGGCTCTGGTGGGGAGGCTGAGAGTTTCTGGGCCAGAGGGGCTCTGCAGCTGGCCCCTGGGGTAGAGGGGTGAAAGTGTCTGGGCCGGGGAGGGCCTCATAGCTGGGCTCTGATGGGAGAGGTGATGTGAGATGGTTGGCTCCCCAACCGGGCTCTGTGCAGGAGGGGGCAGAGAAATAGGAACTGGATTGTTGTAGGGGTTCCTATAACTCTACTCATGGGGGAATTGTGTGTGCGTCTGTATTGTTACAGACATACTTGCTTACAGGTATATTGAAATAAATTACCAAAATAATTGAAACTAGCATGATTATATAGTGTTGTTTTTGACAAATAAAATACGCAGAATTTTAAAATATTGTGTGCGGAATTTTGAATTGTTTTGCGCAGAATGCCCCCAGGAATACATAGCTTTTAAGACACCCAGAGTTGCAGAGTAGGCAGTGATACAACCCCTAACTGATCTGGTTTGAATTCCAAAATGTCAGAGTCATACTGGGATCTCTTCGTGCATCAGTTCTGGTCAATATCTTTATCAATGATCTGGAAGGAAGGAAACATAAAATAGTTGCTGGTAAAATTTTCAGATTAGATAAAAATTGGTGGCATGGTAAATAGTTATGAGGGCAGATCATTTCTCCAGAATGATTAAGATCACATGAGAAGCAGGGATTACTTGAACATGTTTCTTAATATAGCTAAATGCAAGATCATACATCTAGGAACCAAGAATGTAGGTGTGACTTACAGGATGGAGTACAAACAGTGGCTCAGAAAAGGACTTGGAGATCTTGGTGGATAACCAACTGAACATGAGCTCTCAGTGCAAATTGGTGGTTAAGACAGCAAACATAATCCTTGGATGTATAAAAAGGGGACTATCAAGTAGTACAGAGTTAGTTACACATATATATAGGTTTTAGTGACAATATTACTGGAATACTGTGTCTAGTTCTGGTGTGCACTCTTCAAAAAGAATGCTGACAAATTGGAAATGGTTCTGAGAAGAAAGAGCTACAAGAATGATTTGAGGTCTGGAAAGCTTGCCTTACAGTGCAACACTTTAAGAAGCTCAATGTTCCCTTTCGCCAAGAAAGAACTTAATCACGGTCTATCAGTACCTACATGGGGAAGAGCTTTCTGATAAAGGACTGTTTAATCTAGCCAACAAAGGCATAACAAGATCCAGTGGATAGAAGCTGCAACTAGACAAATTTAGAACTAAGGCACAGTTTTTTAGGGCAGGTCAGTGGGTAGTGATCAATCTATCAGGGATCGATTTATCGCATCTCATCTAGACGCGATAAATTGATCCCCGGACGCGCTACCAGTCGACTCCGGAACTCCAGCTTGCGAGAGGTGGAAGCAGAGTCAACGGGGGAGCAGTAGCGGTCGACTCACTGCCATCCTCACGGCCAGGTAAGTCGACCTAAGACAAAACATTTGATCAGGAGGTGCAGGGAGGGAGGGTGAGGCACTGATCAGCAGGGCTGCTGATATATTACTGTGGCTCTTTGGCAATGTACATTGGTAAATTCTGGCTCCTTCTTAGGCTTAGGCTGGCCACCCCTGCTGTAGAGTTAGGAGACTTCAGGGCCTTGTGTATCTGTATTTGGTAGAATTGTTAGGTTTACAGTGCTTCCTCTCATTCATATCTTCTAGGGAGACTTCCTTACCTATGATGATTGTGCCTTTGGTAGTTAACCTCCATCCCTCAGGATTTGGAATATTCTTCCAAAGGCTGCTGTCTTGGCACTGTACAAAAATGAAAAATCATAATTAAAATTAAAGAGAATTAAAGTCCCCGAGAGAAGCAGTCACTTTGCCAAAGAAGAGTAAAGGGTGTGTGTAGTGGGCAAGGGGGGAATGCACCCCCAAAACACGAAGCAAAAGAGCTAGTGTAAAAGGGAAGACAAAAATCTGTTGCACCAAACCTTGAATATGCTAAAGGAGGATTCTGTTGGAGCAGGGAGTTCTGTGAAATGAGAGCTATGAACCAAGTATATCATTAGCAAAGTGGAGATGAAAACGTGGGATGGAGAACAAGAACATTGCAGCTAATCTCAGTAGCACTATAGGATGTATCAGCAGTGTCAGGAATCGGGGCCTGCAGCAGAGCCAGTCTCTGGGCAACCTAACAAGTGTGGCTGGCTTGTAGTAGGTTGCCTGATTGGCTACACGACCCGAGGCTGTGAATACACTACACCATTTACAGTGGTGCAACTTCACCATTGTAGCTGTAGTGCTTCTGGTGAAGAGTACTCCCGTTGGCTTAATAACTCCTGTCTCTGCAGGAAGCTCTCCGCCGACATAGCATTGTCTACACCAGTGCTTAGGTTGATATAACTTGCATCACTCAAGAGGTTATCTAGTCCAGTCCCCTGCACATGTGGCAGGACTAATTTATCTAGACCATTCCTGACAGGTATCTGTCTAACTTGCTCTTAAAAATCTCCGATGATGGAGATTCCACAACATCCCTCTGCAATTTATTCCAGTGCTTAACCACCCTGACAGGAAGTTTTTCCTAATGTCCAACCTAAACAGCCCTTGCTGCAATTTAAGCCCATTGCTTCTTGTCCTATCCTCAGAGGTTAAGAAAAACAATTTTTCTTCCTCCTTCTAACAACCTTTTACATACTTGAAAACTGTTATCATGTCCCCTCTGTCTTTTCTCTTTTTCAGGCTAAACAAGCCCAGTTTTCTCAATCTCCCCTCATAGGTCATGTTTTCTAGACCTTTAATCATTTTTGTTGCTCTCTTCTGAACTCTCTCCAATTTGATCACATCCTTCCTGAAATGTGGTACCCAGAACTGGACATAATACTTCAGTTAAGGCCTGATCAGGTAAAGCGGAAGAATTACTTCTCGTGTCTTGCTTACAACACTCCTGCTAATACATCCCAGAATGATGTTCACTTTTTTTGCAGAAGCGTTACACTGTTGACTCTCATTTAGCTTGTGACTATGCACTATGACCCCCAGATCCCTTTCTGCAGTACTCCTTCCTAGGTAGTCATTTCCCATTTTGTATGTATGCAACTGATTGTTCCTTCCTAAACGGAGTACTTTGCATTTGTCCTTATTGAATTTCATGCTGTTTACTTCAGACCATTTCTCCAGTTTGTCCAGATCGTTTTGAGTTTTAATCCTATCTTCCAAAGCACTTGCAACTCCTCCCAGCTTGGTATCGTCCACAAACTTTGTAAGTGTACTCTATATGCCGTTATTTAAATAACTGATGAAGATATTGAACAGAACCAGACCCAGGACTGATCCCTGCAGGACCCTACTCGTTATATCCTTGCAGCATGACTCTGAACCACTGATAACTACCAATTTTCCAACCAGTTTTGTACTCGCCTTACAGTAGCTCCATCTAGGTTGTATTTCCCTAATTTGTTTATGAGAAGGTCATGCGAGCCAATATCAAAAGTCTTACTAAAGTCAAGATAGACCATGTCTGCAGTTTCTCTCCCACAAGGCTTGTTACCCTGTCAAAGAAAGCGATCAGGTTGGGTTGACACAATTTGTTCTTGAGAAATCCATGCTGACTGTTACATATCACCTTATTATCTTCTAGGGGTTTGCAAATTGATTGCTTAATTATTTGCTCCATTATCTTTCTGGGCACAGAAATTAATCTGACTGGTCTGTAATTTCCTGGGTTGTCCTTATTTCCATTTTTATAGATCAGCACTCTATTTCCCTTTTCCAGTCTTCTGGAATCTCTCCCATCTTCCCTGACTTCTCAAAGATAATTGCTAATGGCTCAGATATCTCCTCAGTCAGCTCCTTGAGTATTCTAGGATGCATTTCATCAGGCCCTAGTGACTTGAAGATATCTAATTTGTCCAAGTAGTTTTTAACTTGTTCTTTCCCTATTTTATCCTCTTCTGATTCTACCTCATTTTCACTGGCATTCACTACGTTAGACGTCCAATCGCAACCAACCTTCTTCATGAAAACCAAAACAAAGAAGTCATTAAGCACCTCTGCCATTTCCACATTGTCTGTTATTGTTCCGCTCCCCACGCCCATTGAGTAATAGGCCTACCCTGTCCTTGGTCTTCCTCTTGCTTCTAAAATATTTGTAGAATGTATTCTTGTTACTCTTGTCTCTAGTTAGATTTTGTTTTGTGCCTTGGCCTTTCTAAGGGCATGGCTACGCTTGTAGATGTAGAGCTCTGTGAGTTAAACCTGCCTTCGGACAATGCAGTAGGGAAAGTGCTACAGTCTGTCCACACTGG
The DNA here is from genome assembly GCF_009764565.3 of Dermochelys coriacea. Lineage (NCBI taxonomy): Eukaryota > Metazoa > Chordata > Testudines > Dermochelyidae > Dermochelys > Dermochelys coriacea. The sequence goes on along the minus strand of NC_050068.2, from coordinate 187,716,010 downwards.
CAGCTGACAGTGCATTGGCGTGGCCACATTTGTGGCACTTGCAGCAGCATTGGGAGCGGTGCATTATGGGCAGCTATCCCACAGAGCACCTCTTCCCATTCTGGCATTGTGGCTTGTGGGAAGGGGGTAGGGATGCAAGGCATTCTGGGTCCTGTCCAAATGCCCCATGATGCATCAGTTTGCATCCCAGCATTCCCTGTGCTTCCGTCCACATTTGGAGCCATCTTTCAATGTTTTTTGTACTGCATGCTCTGTCTTCCCTTTCAGTCTGCAGGAATGGAGCCCGAACTGCTGAGGAATATGCTGACGAGTCTCGCCAGCACGTCACGTTTGGCAGTCGAGTTACTCCTTAAGATCCAAAGTGACAGGGAGGACTCCGATGATATCGACACGAGTAATTCATATGACACGAGTTTGCTTATGGCATTCACGGATGTGCTCGCCACTGTGGAATGCCACTTTTGGGCTCAGGAAACAAGCACCGAGTGGTGGGAATCACATCATCATGCAAGTCTGGGATGATGAGCAATGGCTGCAGAACTTTCAGATGAGAAAAGCCACTTTCATGAGACTGTATGAGGAGCTTGCCCCCACCCTGCGGCGCAAGGACACGAGATTGAGAGCTGCCCTGACAGTGGAGAAGCGGGTGGTTATTGTAATCTGGCAACTCCAGACAGCTACTGATCGGTCGCTAACCAGTTTGGAGTGGGAAAGTCTACCGTTTGAATCGTGTTGATGCAAGTTTGCAGGGCCATTAATCGCACCCTGCTCAGAAGTACCATGACTCTGAATAACATGCAGGACATTGTGGATGGTTTTTCACAAATGGGTTTCCCTAACTGCAGAGGGGCGATAGATGGCACGAATGTTCCAATTCTAGTCCACCTAGCCTCCGAGTATGTTAATCAGAAGGGGTATTTCTCTATGGTTCTCCAGGCGCTTGTGGATCACCGTAGGCGATTCACAGACATTAACGCAGGCCGGCCCGGAAAGGTGCACGATGCACGCATCTTTTGGAACACAGGCCTGTTCAGGAAGCTGGGACTTTTTTCCCAGACCAGATTACCGTAGGGGAAGTCGAAATGCCCATTGTGATCCTTGGAGACCCTGCTTACCCTTTAATGCCGTGGCTTATGAAACCCTACACAGGGAGCCTTGACAGCAGCAAGGAGCGGTTCAACAACAGGCTGAGCCGGGTCAGAATGACTGTGGAGTGTGCTTTTGGATGTTTAAAGGGCCGCTGGCACTCTCTGTACGGGAAGCTGGACCTGGCCAATGGCAGCATCCCTGCCATTATATCCGCGTGCTGTACCCTCCATAACATTTGTGAAGGGACGGGTGAACGATTCACTCAGGCATGGAACTCGGAGGTTCAACATGTGGAGGCTGAATTTGAACAGCCAGAGAGCAGGGCTATTAGAGGGCCCAGCATGGGGCTGCAAGGATTAGGGATGCCTTGAGGCAGCAATTTGAGGCTGAAGCCACCAGTAATGTCTGGTGACCTGCACGGGAGTGAAGTGCAGTGGTTCCAATGTTAGTAGGAATCTGTGTTTTCTAAGCTGCCTTGCAGTGCCTGTTGCTTTCCTGGGCTAAGGTATCTTTTACTTTATGCAGCAATAACAAATGTTTTCCAAGCCAAAAAATCCATTTATTGAAAAGAAACACAACTGCTTGGGAAACAGAAAGGGCAAGGGGGTGGTGTGTTAAATGGTAAAATCACAGATTTGCATATGTCCTCTCTGGATTTCTGTGCAATGAGTGCTGCACTTCAGGATGGCTATACTGCATGGTGATGGGGGTTGAGTGCAGTGGGTAAGGGTCATAATTTTCAGGGCTGGGTGGTGAAGCTACAGGTGTTGGAGGCAGCTGCTGGCAGTAAGAACCTGGATGTTGGGGAAAGTGGGTTGGAGGTGACATGGGGGCACAAGGGAAAGAGTTTTGGGACAAGGGCTGCAGGGGGGAGTGGGCTCGATAGTAGTCCGCCTGCATGGCTACGAGCGCCTGGATAGAGTCCGCTTGGCGCTCTATTATGCTTATCAGCCGCTCTGTGCTTTGGTGCCGGCAATCCGCATTCTGCTGGCGGATCCACCTTTCGCTGTCCCGCCACTCCTGCACTTCTTGATTTTCATTACTTGAATGCTGCATTACTTCATGTAACATGTCTTCCTTGCCTCTAAGTGGCCTCTTTCTGATTCTTTGGAGTCTTTCGGCCAGTGATAACACGGACGGCTGAGATCTCAAGGTTGCATCTGTAAAGGCAAAATGCAACACTTAACGGAGGCAGCATTGTTCACAGCAGACAGAGCAATGATTCCCCGTACTTAAGGGCAAGCACAGTCTACACAATTGCATAATTTGCCCGTCCCAAAGCGAGCGCACATAACCCACGGGAGCCCCAAAATGGTGAGTAAGCACAGGCTCAAGCGTGACTGATTGTTTCCCGGCTGTACTGTCCTCTGGGTTTCTGTGCCTTGGGGAGAGCCAACAACGGCAGGGGGCCTCTATGCTGAACGCTGTCTCCACATTTTCCACAGGAGTTTGTCCTGGAAGATATCACTCTCTCTGCTGAGGGTGACTTGGGAAGCAAGGGAGGGTCTTCTACTGCAATGCAGCTTCCGCCCTGGCCCATATGCAGCTTGCCTGTGTGCAGCAATGGTCCCCCCACCCCTCACGGCACAGGGGCATGGACACATTAACCTTACTAGGACAAGGACCACAGTGGCTCTCCCAACAAACCTGCTCAAGTGCATTGCCCAAGTTCTGGCTGAGACCTTTGAAGAGATCGCTGAGGCCGATTACCATGATGTGAGAGAGCACATCAATGCCCTATTCTGCATCTAGGCATGCATGCAGCCCTAACCCTCCTTGCCCCAAGAGCCTGCAGCAAATAACTTCCTTCCCAAAATAAAAGCCGCTTACCAGGAACCTCCTCTGGTGTTTGTCCTTCCCTAAGCACCGGCTGCCATGACTGGCTACCTTCCTCCTGGCTTGAGAACAGCTCCTGGCTGCAAGCATCTAGGGATTCTGGGGTGTCTTCCTCCACCTCCCGCTTTACTCTTCCTCCTCCTCCTGTCTTGTTGCACTGGCCTCTGAGGTGTCCATGGTGGTGCTCAGAGTGGAGGTGAGGTCGCCCCCAAGTATCTCATCCAGCTCTTTGTAAAAATGGCAGGTCACAGGGGCACCACCAGAGCACCGGTTTGCCTCGCAGGCTTTCTGGTAGGCACTCCGCAGCTCCTTCACTTTAATCCTGCACTGCAGAGCGTCCCAGTCATGGCCCCTTTCTATCAGGTCCCTTGATATCTGCCCAAAGGTATCGTAATTTCTACAGCTGGAGCGCAGCTGGGACTGGACAGCTTCCTCCCCCCAAAACACTGATGAGGTCCAGCACCTCACCATTGCTCCATACTGGGGCTCGCCTGGCCTGTGGAGGCATGATCACCTGGAAAGATTCGCTGAGAGCACTCCATGCCTAGCTGAGCAAACAAAAAGGGGGTTTTCAAAATTCCCAGAGAATTTAAAGGGCAGGTTTGACGGTTGGTCACCTGAGGGCAGGGCAGTAGAGTTCAATGTGATGACCAGAGTGGCTAGAACAGGCATTGTGGGACACCTCTGGAGGCTGATCAGAGCACATTATACGGCCAGGGCGTCCACACTGGTGCCGCAGCGCTCCAGCGGGGGTGCTGCAAACATTATTCCGCTCACCGAGGTGGAGTACCAGCGGCACTATAGCTGCGGAGTCGAAGTGCTCTACGTGCCTTGCCAGTGTGGACGGGGAGTGAGGTATAGCGCTCTGGGTGGCTTTATTGCGCTGTAACTCGCAAGTGTAGCCAAGGCCTAATTTTGTCCCTACATACTTGTGGTGTGTGTTTATATTCATCCTTTGTAAATTTGACCTTTTTTCCACTTTTTCTAGGACTTTTTTTTTTTTATTTTTAGATCATTGAAGATTTTCTGGTTAAGCCAGGGTGGTCTCTTGCCATACTTCCTATCTTCCTTATGCAGTGGGATAGTTTCCTCTTGTGCCCTTAATAACGTCTCTTTGGAAAACTGCCAACTGTCTTCGGTTGTTTTTCCCTTAGACTCGCTTCCTATGGGATCTTACCTACATAGTTATATCAAAGTAATTTTGTAATGTAGACATAGCCTCAGTGGTTGGAAGAGTCAGACCAGCAGCAGTCCAGCAGTTGCTCAGAGCTTTTGCCCATGGCTGGCAAAGCTGCTGTTCCTGTCTTGGACCCAGCCCTGTACCTTTCTTGCCTCGCTCCAGCAAACACATTTCTGACCCTTGGCTCCAATTCCTGACTTCTTACTCCAGCGCTCACCGTTGGCTCTGGCCTCTGACTCCGGTTCTGACCTTAGGCTCAGATCCTGACTCCAGCTGTGACCCTTGGCTCAGGCACCTAGCCTCTGACTCGCGTTTTGACCCTGGGCTCTTATTTCCTGTTCTAACCACTAGGCACAACCGCCTACATCCCAGTCCCTGACAAGAAAGGATGGTAACACAAATGCCTTAGTTTAATAGCAGCTCTGTATACCATCAGCAAGGCCTAAAATAGAATCTGTGGGCTTACTGGCAACTAGTGAGATCACCCAGGTCCTTCAATACTAAAATCCTGACCTTTATAGTCACAGTCCAGAATTGCAGGGAAGACCAGTTAGAAAGCCATCCCAATAGCCTACTGCATCATTGGTGAGGGGCTTGACTCACTATGGAGGGGCCTATCTTAAAAAGAGAGGGATGGAAGTTCCTGAGATAGTAATAGCCATCCTACTAATATGGCAATATGAGTGTCTGGGTTGTGAGAGCAACCCATAGGTAAGTTCTGAACTTCTCATCAGCAATGGCCTATTCCCTGAATTTCTTGGGTAAACTACACACACACCACACACACACACACAGAGTCTTCAGAACATGTTTTGTACATTCCGGGGTACTACTGCAACTTTATTTGAGTTGTGCACAAACCAACTATTGTCATTCAAACAATTTGGTCACAGCTGGGAGAGAGTCCACAACAAAATGTGCAGAGTTAAGTATCCTGTTGGCCAATTTCATGTTTGGTAGACATCAAGAATGTCTGTCGTCTTTTTTTAATTATATCTGTTGGCAAAATATTCATGTTTCCATTCTCATTTTATTGCTCATATTGTTACTTAAAAATCAATAAGTTCCAGGCAGCCACAAACACATTAACCAGCATGTGTGTGTATATAATATGGGTGGGAAGGATTAGTGCAGGCAGAGAGGGGGTGGGTTTTTAAAGTGCCAAGAGATTGGTATAAAGAGGAAAGATGGGAAAAACAGACATGTAACACTATACAAAAATGCTTTGAGTGGCCTTTGAACACTTAATTGTTTATAATTGGGTCTATTCTGGGTTTTTTTTTTTTGATCGAGAAGGTTGGAAAATACCTCTCAAATTATGCAATCCAGTTTGCTCATTTATGTGGGATAATGATAAAGGAAGAACCTGCATGTGTTTGTTCAAAACCAGGTTAGATAAGTGCATTTTATCTGGTTCTAGGTTGTACAGGGTTTTTATTTCTATACCAGTAACACTATATATAGGATAAACATTCCTCTGTCTCTCCAGTAATAATGTTCTCTATCCTTCTTTGTGCCAAGTACATTGATTAAAAAATGCTGCATATGATTCAGACACCACCTGTCCCAATATTCCAGATAAGTCAAAGCTGATCTTTCAACAGCAGTGGAACAGAAGGCATGAGAAAATTATATAAACAAATACTTTCAGCAAAATATACACAATAGAGTGCTGTAATGGAAGTTTACTGTTGATTATCTAAGTAGCAAGGGTGGTGGTGCTCAGGATACGTATACAGTAGCAAAACAAAAGAACAGCCGGGCAAAGTGTGGAGAAGGCAAACTCTTTGCCTCGTTTTAGCTGATGTTTAGTTCCTCTATTTCAGGAGCACCATATATTCAAAAAAAAAAAAAAAAAGAAAAAGAAAAAAGGTGAAGTCTAGTGAAAATAATAGAAAGGCAGTGGTGTAATTGTTTATGTACATGACTCATGAACCCTGGCTCTGGTTCAGGATCCTTGGATGGACCTTGGGGATACAAAGGTGGCCCCCTTAATCCTGGGACTGCACTGTACTGGGCCTTTCACCAAGTACAAGTGAGAGTATATTCAGAGCTGTTCTAATTTGCTCTGGTTGCCCATGACCTTATAGAGCTCTATGGCAGCTGTGTGTCATCTCGCTGTAGTGATGCCTCGGACGTGACATGCGCCCTGTGACTAAGTGGGAATTGTTTTTAATCTTTATATGAATCCTAAGAGTGCCTCAGTTTCCCTCTGTATGTGGCATTATTAACCAAGTGGGTGCACAAGGGTTAACACTGCTCTAGGAACAGTGCAGGGTGTGTGTGTGTGTGTGTGTGTGATCGATCTTGCTGTCCCGGGTGGGGTGAGGAGGGAAATGAACAGGATCGTTAAAGAACTGACTGAAACTGGCTCAAATTAACAGAAGATCCAGCAAGACAAAGAAATGCTCCAAGCACCAAAGAGTCAACACATACCAGCAGAAAACCGTGGCAGGTGGGACTTGTCAACTGAGCTGGAGAAAACAAAGGAGGGGTTTTTTGGGGAGGGACTCTGGAGCCTGGCCCATATTGGTGGGGGAGAGAGCCAGAGATGGAGTGCAGCACAGCTTGGCTGGCCCATCAGGGCACTGGTTTGACCAGGGTGGATTATGGCTTAATGTCTGCCTTTCTGTGTTAGCCTAAGGACTGTAAAATTTTGTATGCCAGGTGACTAATAAATTGTTACCTTGTTTTGCAAAGGCTGCCTGTGTCCCTGTGAATACTCACTGAGAGCATTGCACCCTGAGGGGATACAGTGCAAGCCTCCCTCTGTAGTTTGGCTTGGCTGGATTTGCTGCAGGGAGCCATGGAGAGACAGGGACTGTTGGTACTGACCACTCAGTCTTGGAGGCCACGGGCCTGCACCTGTGGAACTCTGAGAGTCCTTGGGGCCTAGCACACTAAAGGGATCACTCCCAGGAGACTGGTGACAGGCTGGGGCCTGGACCAGACCCAGTGACTCCATGACACCTTCTATGCTAGTCACAGGCATGGGTGGTAACTTAGTAACTATAATGATGATGATTCTGTGCCTCCAGAGAACGATCACTTCAGTGAAGAGAGATCATCAGATCAGCCAAACCAACTTTAGGGCAAGCTTGCACCTGTGGAATGGTGCAAAGCTAGTTTTAATGTACTAAATGGTATCTGCTAACATTGTATGGGTGCACCATTTAAACCTGCTGATACCTTTTATGTACCCTGAGACATTGTCCTGTAGCCACTTGAGTTTTTAGAACTGTGTTTTGGCAAGCTTGTCTGTTAACTCCAGGCAGATTGTTTGAATCTGTTTAATAGACAGTCCTGTCACTGATTCTCTAAAAACAACATAAAGTAGCCTGTGAACCAGGTCTGATTAAAAAGACAAAGTTTCATGGGATCAATTCTCCTTGTCTATTTAGTGGAAGTGTTGAAACCTCTGAGTGTTCACTGTGAGCTGATGCAGCAAAGCACTTCAAACGTGTGTACTCCCATTTGACTTCAATGGGAACACTCCTGTGCTTAAAGATACGCACATATTGAAGTGCTTTGATGGACTGGGGCCAGAGGGCTCAGAGCCTTGCAGGCTTGATCTTTATATGAACAAAATATCCAAGAAAAGAACTAGGTATGGGTATGGGTGCAACAACAACTGTATTGAGAGAAACTTTCAGTGAAGGGATGTAGTGAGACTGTGAAAGAGAGACTAGAAGAAGAGCTCTGTGTAAGCTTGAAAGCTTGTCTCTCTCACCAACAGAACTTGGTCCAATAAAAGATATTACCTCACCCACCTTGTCTCTCTACTATCCTGGGACCCACGTGACTACAACAGCATATGTGGAAAAAATGTAGAACATTGTGAATTTACTCTTCCCTAATGCCCTTGGTGAACCCTTTTCCCCCACCCCCACCCATCAGTCATCTGTTCTCACTTTGTAGCTAGGATAGGATAGTAGAATGGTGAATTGTATCACATTATTAAGTGTTCATTATTTTTTACAAAATACCTTACAAAATATTCACTGCTATTAAGTATTATAAAAAACCTAGAATACATTGGGTCAGAATTACATTTGTCCATGCTATCAGTGTAAAGCAATTATAATGTTGCTTTAAAAACTGAATTTGGTAACTTCCTGAGACTTGGGGCATCTTCATTACATAAGAACGGCCATACTGGGTCAGTGCAAGGTCCATCTAGCCCAGTATCCTGTCTTCTCACAGTGTTAAATGCCAGGTGCCCCAGAGGGAATGAACAGAACAGGTAATCAAGTGATCCATGCCTTGTTGCCCATTCCCAGCTTCTGGCAAAACATATGTACATATAAATTGCCTGGGATTATGTCATTATAAACTTCATACTTACTTTTATTCTTCATATCCCTTGAATGTATGCTCTTGTATGTAAATATGTACAGTAAAAGCTTTGTTATCTGATGTGTTGGGGAAATGGGGTGTGCCGGTAAGTCAAAAATTCCAGTTAACTAAGAGAGAGGGAGTTTGGGTGCAGAAGGGGCTGGGGATTGTGGTGCGACGTGTGGGTTCTGGGAGGCAGTTTGGGTGCAGGAGGGGTTTCGTGGCACCAGATCTGGGCGGCGCTCACCTCAGGCAGCTCCCCTCAAGCAGCGATATGTCCTTGCCGCTCCTAGGCGGAGACACGCCCAGGCAGCTTTGTGCGCTGCCTCCGCCTGCAGGTGCCAGCCCCACAGCTCCCATTGGCTGTGGTTCCCAGCCAATGGGAACTGTAGAGCCAATGCGCGGGGCAGGATGGGGGCAGTGCACGGAGCTCCTGTCACTATTCCTCCATGTCACCATTTCCAGGGAGCCACTCAGAGCCAGGTAGGGAGCCTGTAAGCCCCGCACCAACCAGACCCTATTAAAGATCAGATGCCAGTTTATAGAGCTTTCAGGTTGGTAAAGTGCTGGATAACACAGCTTTTACTGTAGCTGTGTGGAGGGGTTGTTCTATTGCAACAGGAGGATGGGAGTGGAACGGTTACATTAGTTCACCTATGTTTTGAACACAGTCGAGAAAGTACAACTAATGCTTAATACCTATTTTTCTGCTTGGAAAATAGGATGTTCCAGTATTTTCAGATGTTTCAATTGCATAACATTCAATGATGATAAAAACACTGAATTCAAGTTCTCTCTTTTGGTAATATAAGAATGCTAATCTAGGTCATCAAGACTCTGCTCAGCAATAGGTGGACTATTCTCTATCCTAAATATAATATTTGGCACCAGCGGGGACACACTTATTGTTCTCTGCTTTGGAAGGCAGTCTCCACTTTTAAGGGAAAACAAAACAATCCAAGAGCCACATTTTCTGCGGAGAGAGCTTTTGTATTTAAGTTTTTTATTTATTTATTTGCAGTGTGACTCATCTAGTATGTACCAAGGGCTCTGTAAAAACAATGTTGTTTACTTACTAAAGCAGAAGGTTTAGAATGTTGAAACACATGGAAGATTTTTTGTAAAAGACTAATTTAATAAGGCAATTTTCAGGTTCAGTTTTGGAGGGTGGGGGAATGTTTTTGTTTTGTTTTTTGATGTGGCTAGAAAGTAAAGCTGTGTTTTTTCCTTTGTTTATTTTAAGACATTTGCCTCCGAACTAAATAGAAGTTAACTCTTGATTCACTGCACGTATTGCAGGATTCTACGGTAACCTGTCCAAGCGAGGCTGGTGCTAGAACAAAATTAATCTGCAAAAAGAAAAGGAGTACTTGTGGCACCTTAGAGACTAACAAATTTATTAGAGCATAAGCTTTCGTGAGCTACAGCTCACTTCACGAAAGCTTATGCTCTAATAAATTTGTTAGTCTCTAAGGTGCCACAAGTACTCCTTTTCTTTTTGCGAATACAGACTAACACGGCTGCTACTCTGAAACCTAAAATTAATCTGGTATCTGTCAGTATTATACTTTAAAGATGTTGGCTTTTGTCTGTAAAAAAGCAACCAAAAATGCTAAAAGTTTTAGAAAACATGGTTTATGAAGGAGAGGGTAAAGGGTAGATGAAAAAATGATGATGGGGTAGCATTCTAATGGACTATGAATACATGTCATAAGAAAAAGACACTCAAATTTGGCCAAGTTATAAGCTTCTTTCTAGAAAAAAATCTCAGTTTGGATATGCTTAGAGATTTGTTAGTTTGGCAGCTGAAGTCTTTGAAGATTCCATCTGCACTGAGCATGCTCTGTTTCCTCATAGCTCCAGTGTGCCAGCCATAATGTACATGCACCATCCCCATAAAGCAACTGAGCATGCTCTGCCCAGTGCTGCAGGCAGGATTTTGTATTTTTTTAAGAGTAAATATGTGCAACGTGCTCTTTTTTTTAACCAAAAACAAACAACCAAACAAAAAACCTTTCACCTTTGCTTTTAAATTGCATGATGCTGTGCCTCTTGTGTTTAAGTAACTCTGCCTAATGCAGGTCTTTAAAATAGTTAAGTGTATTTTTGTTTTTCAGCTTTGCAAGTAAGGAAAATGAATCTGTCAGTGTGAAAAGTGATAAAAAGGAAAGAATGCTTCTTCCTGAGCTGTTAAAGGTATGATTTTTATTTATTCATTTTCACTGAGCCAGTGTTTACTGCTTGCCTTTCTCCTTCCCCCTTTTTAAGTAGTATTATTAGTACTGTTATTATTTAATATTTTTATGGTGGTGGTGCCTAGAGGCCACAGTAAGGAATTGAGTCTCCACCGTGCTAGGCTCTGATACACAGAACAGGACAGTGTCTGCTTCAAGCCCCTGATAGAAAGTTCACTTGGTCGTGCCTCAGTGAAAGGGGCTGGACTTGACGATTTCTTGAGGTCCCTTCCATCCCAACATTTTCAATAATTCTGAAGTCCCTACCCTTGCTTACAATCAAAATAAATGCAAATTTAATGCTAATGAAACATGCAGGATTCACAGTCCTGGAGAAGAAAGTTATAATTTTATCCAAGGAACAGGAATTTTGCCAAGTGCCTCCCTAATGATTCTTCCATATGAACTAGAAGTGCCAGTCTTCCCTATGCAGTGATGGCATCATTTTAAAACAAACAACCCTTGAGGGGCTTCAAATCACACAAGTTACCAACCAAAACAACTATATGATCTTTCTGTTGTAATCCTTGTCTTCCTCTTCTCCCTCATTACCAATGTTAAATTTAAGAATGGCCATACTGGGTCAGACCAGTGGTCCATCTAGCCCAGTATCCTGTCTTTTGACAGTGGCCAACATCTCATGCTTCAGAGAGAATGAACAGGACAGTTATTTAGTGAGTCATCCCCTGCAGCATCTCAGAGGTGTAAGGTCATGGGGTTATGTCCCTGACCACCTTGGCTAATAGACATTGATGCACATATCCTCCATAAACTTATCTAATTCTTTTTTGAACTCATTTATAGTTTGGGACTTCTCAACATCCCCTAGCAGTGAGTTCCACAGGTTGACTGTGTGTTGTGTGAAGAAGTACTTCCTTTTGTTTTCTTAAACCTGCTGACTATTAATTTCATTGGGTGACCCTGGGTCCTGTGTTATGTGAAGGGATAAATGACATTTCCTTATTCACTTTATCCACAACATGCATGATTTTATAGATCTCTATCATATCTTCCCTTAGTCATCTCTATTCCAAGCTGAACATAGAATCCTAGAATATCAGGGTTGGAAGGGACCTCAGGAGGTTATCTAGTCCAACCCCCTGCACAAAGCAGGACCAATCCCCAATTTTTTCCCCAGATCCCTAAATGGCCCCCTCAAGGATTGAACTCACAACCCTGGGTTTAGTAGGCCAATGATCAAACCACTGAGCTATCCCTCCCCCCAAACAATCCCAGTCTTTTTAATCTCTCCTCATATGGAAGCTGTTCCATACCCCTAATAGTTTTTGTTGCCCTTCTCTGTACATTTTCTGATTCTAATATATCTTTCTTGATATGAGGTAATCCTTCATCTTACTGTGTCTTAATTTATGCCCCAATCCTGCAAAAGGACCTTTAGTCTCATGTGATCAGGACCTTCTGTTGTAAGAGGTTTGGGGCAGGAACGCTGTTTTGCCTGCAGAGTGCCATTCATGTTTATTTCACAGTATATATAATTACATACAGTGCTGCTACTCTCTGTGCAACTTTTCTCAAGATTGCCTCTGCCCCTGCGTACCTCAGCCCTGATCAAGTGGGATGACTTTTAGGGGTAAGAAGGCAGTTCATTCTCTAGTCACATCCATTCAATTTTTGGTGTGTCTGCTCAGACAGTTCATGAGAGTACAAGTTAGTGCAAACTATGGTGTGGACACCTGTCATTTCAGGTAGGCCACTGCACAGAAGATGACTTTCAGATGCTACTGACTTGCACTGCATTTATTATTGCTGAGTGTTGAAAATAGACAGAGAAAGAAATGGACCTTTCTCAAAAGACTTACAATCTATGTCTGACCTACAATACAGACACAAAACATGCTAGTGAACCAGGTGAGATACAGTCTCAAAACAGTGGCTTTTTTTCTTTTTTTTTCTTTAAAAAACATACACACACAATATCTTTCTACAGTGGATTATTGGTGAAAAGCTTTACATAAGAAGTTGGTTTGAGGAAGGATTTGAATGAAAAGAGAGCATTTGGTGTGTCTGAATAGAACTATTAGAAGTATAAGGGGCATATAAGATGAAATATGAAAATGAGATGGTTTCTAAGGAAAAGAATGAGCAGGATGTGTGGGTGGAGCAAAGGGACCATCAGTCGTTTGAACCAGCGACCTAGTGGTTTCTTGTTTTTACTGATGATTGTGTTATCCTGGTTTAAAACAGATCAAAAAACCCCAGCAAACCTCATTTGTTTTTTACTTTGCAAAGAATAATACTAATTCAGTAATTATCATTTTGGTTACAAGTCTATTGTAATTTACAGTAAGTAATGAAATTCTCTATGCAGAGTCTGCCTCATCCATCTTTTCTGCGATGTTATACTAAAGATTGGTGTGAAAGAAAATTCTGTGAGAGGGTTCTGGCTGCAAGGAATCTAAACGTAAATACTCTCCATGTTGGTAGAGTTCCTTGTTTAATAATTTCACAATTTGTGGTTTTATAATGTGCATTACATTTCCTGTGCTAATTCATTGTGCCTGTGTCTGAGAGTTGGCTTTGTAAAGAAGGAGCAGTGTTCATATTGTCAGAATGCTGGCCATTTGCTGGATATCTCAAGGATGTCTGTGAAGTTACAGTTAAACTGCTCTTCCTCAGTGCCCTTATGTGACTTACCTGGTGGGTCCTTAGAGCATCCCTGGATGTTTCTTTCTAGACTGTGGCTCAAAATAATGGTTAGTGTATTTTAGAAGTGTGTGGTATACAATGCCAAATAAACTATTTTCTAAATATGCAATTTACTAAAATTACAGATAATTGGATAATGTTGAGATGGAGGGGAAAAAAGATTTAATTTCGCTTAAGGTTTAAAGTTAATTGAAACAGGGCCTCATTGTACCGTATTTGATGTCAACCAAGTTGAGCTGTCTTGTGTAAAGATCCTTAATAGATAAAGTATTACTACCCAATTCAAAGAAATTGTTGAGAGACTCAATGGTTCAGCAATTTGAGTCATGGATAATGGTTGGTGTTGGAAGACACAGTCCAGTTTTATTGGATTAGATCACTAGATATATTTTTTTAATTCTTCGGAATAGTCCTTTTTACAGTTGCCCTTTCACAAATAATTGAGATTTCTAGGTTATGTGCATACACCTATGCACATTTGGGTGGAGCGTGGCCCATCGAACTAACAGTGGATATGGAGTCTGTGACTTGTTCAGATCCAGTTGAGGTTAGTTGTGGATAACACTCACTCCCATCTGATGACTATTTATTAGCCTGTATAAAATCAGTTGGTCATCTGTCACATTCCTGGTGGACACATATCCATGTGATGGTGTTTTTGAACACTTATTAATGGTCTCAACAGAGAAGACAAGGATAGAATAGCTTGGAGATTAGAAGTCCCTTTCCCTCCAAAGTAGAGGTCATTCCTACAAATCAGAGTTGATAAACTGGCTGAAGTGAGGTGAAAAATGTGTACAGCTGCTGTACTTTTGTGGCTGTATTGAGGTTTTCAGTTCCCAGTGCTGTTAATTCTGCATTTTTCACACATACTAAATGTTTTTCCAACTTTGATGAAAGCCCAAAGGGGGAAGTGTATGTAATACATTAATGTGGCCACCTTCTGAAATTCTAAAATCATTCTTTTAGCTATTTACTTGGGAAAGTATGTTAGTAAGCCTTTATTTGATCAATATCCAGGAATGTTTTTGAAATTTTATTTGTTATATGCATTGACTTCACCCTTTAATTCACTACCAGAAGGTACAATGCTAATTGACATTACTTATTTGCTGATTGTGTTTCACTTCCGTTCTATGAGCCAGGGCTGTAAACATGGTTCTTTCTCAATAAATGTTCCATTTAGAAAGGCAGCTTTTCAATGCCATTATTATTAATAAACATATAGCTCCATAGGGTGTATATAGTGCTTGAGCATTTTTAGTCTCTGCATTGCAGGAGTACAAAATCCGTGTCCCAAACCTATTAATTTTTTTTTGTTATTATTTATTACTTCTTAAAATGGGCCACTTCTTCTTTTTTTCTTTTAATTTCTGTTCCAGGAAAAAAAAAAATTTTTTTTGTTTCATCTTAAAATGTGCGTGGGATTTTTTTTTTGACAGTTTTTGTATAAACCTCTTAAAACAATATTTATAGTTGAAATGCAGATCTACTTACCTTCAGCTCTACTACCAGCTGCTCCACGGATACCTGTACTGTGATGAGCTCTAGGCCTGAAAATGACTTGGTGGTTGAGTTTTGATGGAGAAATTGCAATGTGCACTTTTAGAAAGGTCTGTATCCCTCCTTTTAAACATTAAATATTGTATCATTTAAAGGTAACATAAATATGGCCTTATTTGTGCTCTTGCCATAAGGCTAGAACTCAGTGTCAAGGAGCATGACCGTACAGCTTTTAATGGCTTAATTAACGTATGTTATGAAGACAGCTGTACATTTTTGTTGCCTTCACAGATTATCTGCACCTAATGGGCCTGAATCTCATCTCATTTTCACCTGTGTAAATTCCACCCCTGTAAAATGTGTCACATCAAAATTGGGACCAATATCTTCGCAAGCTTACTAAATGCTTTTTTAAAGTAAAGTTCTAATTTGTGTTGGCTTTGAATGTGTTAACACAAAGTAACATTTCTCACCTGGAGTGTGGACTCTTGCTGCTTGTTTATGGGACTTAATTAGTGAAGTTGGAGAGATGAACTACTTTATTTTTGGGAGAACAGGGGGCTGGAGCAGTACTGCCAAATGTGAATGTTCAAAAATCATGAGGCTGCCTTAAAAATCTTGAGATTTTTAAAAAATATGTGGCAGGCTTTTATTTTCTTCTAGCTTTGAGCTTTTAGGGTTCACATTTTCAATCTTTTCTCTTCAGCCATGAGGTCTAGAAACATGTTTTTGTTTTTTGTTTTTTTTTTAAGATGAGATTAAAAGGTCTCACATTATCACGTGATTCCAGAAGCTAGGACTTTAAAATAAATGTCAAATTATGAGATTTGCAGTAAAATCATGAGGTGGCAACATTGCAGCTATTCAGGAGGATAGGATAGACTATTCAGGAGGATCATTCCTAAAATCTCTAATTCTGTAATGGTGACATTCACCCAGATTCAGAGGGTATGTCTGATGAGGCCCTTCAGAAAGAAGAAGCTTGGGCCACAAGCTCCCTCACCAGAGGTGGCATGAGGGACATTGGGCAGAACTTTGAACAAGTTGGTACCAGAAGACACAATAACTGCACTTATGTAGTCTGCTGGTAGGATTTGTATGTGGGTGAACATCATACCTTCCCACCCCACTTATTATATGCAGCCTGATTGCTCAGTCTTTGTACAAGGAAAAGATGAATTTCACTCTTACTGAATAATTATTTTTAAAAAGTCAAAGGAAGCATCAGTTATATGGTAATGAGCTACCAAAAATGCACCTCAAAACACATTCATTAAAAAAAGAAACAGAACAATTATATCGACAGGATTTAGAGACGAAAGAGAATAAGCGAGACAATTAATTCATGTCTTTCTAGTTACTACAGTAGATCCATCTCTAAAGAAGAGAAGAGTACTAACTCTAGATTTTCAATCAGAGAGATTTACTGTAGCACCAGGCAAAAATCAGGAACAAGAAACTTGAAATAACCATCCAAATATCAATGGAACTTTATTTTAAAACTTCAGTTTGTCTTTCTAGGAGCTGTTATTGCTTTCAGGTTTTCCCTTAAAGGTGACTTATAAAGAATGTTGTGTTTTATATGGGGCCTTTTTTGCTGTGTCTTTATTTAAGAAAACAAAAAAAAAATTTTCCTTGCTTGTTTTCTGACCTCAATAACATTGTCTGGTCTTCCTCAATTTTGATAGGATATCTTCTGAATGTGTTAGCAACTTCTTATTGTGAACTTGTAGCACCCTAATTGAAAGGGCAAGGAGGGTGAATCTTTATTACAGACCATTTTGTGTCCAGAATCTTGACTAGCCTTAAAATCAAGTACTTGTTAAAAGCAAATGGAAAAATTAAACTGACTAAAAATCTCTTCCCATTGCTGAACTTTCATTTTAACTAAAGCAATGTCATCATTTCATTAGTTTTCTGGGCCTCAGAGTCTTCCTGGGAAAACAAGGCGAGAATTGTTAACATAATAAACAGAAAAAAGTTTTTGTTTTTTAGCTATTTTTAAACATCAAGCCTTATTAAGTAGTCTTTATGTAGAATAAAAAGACCTACAAGGTGCATGAGCCAGTTATTTTCTTTCACAAAATATCTTTACAAAGTTAATTTCACTCTTAAGATACTGGATTCTCATTCTTTGGTTAGCTTTTAATGCATTTTTTTTCTGTAGTGTGTTTTGATTATCTTATGTTTTTAATAGTGAGCTGTAGCTCAAGAAAGCTTATGCTCAAATAAATTTGTTAGTCTCCAAGGTCTCACAAGTACCCTTCTCCTTTTCTCCTTTTCCTTTTCCTTTTTTCCTTTTCCTTTTCCTTTTTGTGAATTATTTTAAAGTAACTATAGAATAATAGATTTTAGGGCTGGTAGAGACTTCTTGTTTTATTATCTCCTCTAGCCTCTTTTTAACCCTCATCACCAAAAAACTACTCCTAAATGCTAAATCCATCTTTGTCTTGAATATAATTAGTGAAGTGCAGCACTTCCTTAGTTAATACTGTACTTATTTATTGTCTAATTGCCTTTATTGTTGGGGAAAAATTAAAACAGAATACCCCAAAAATATTTCTAATCTTATGCCTTTCCTCGTCTCATAATTCCACCTCCTCCTCTTTTGTCCTGGAAATAGAGACGCAGTAGTTAATTACGTCAGTCTCTCAAGGATACCTAATTTTTTCTTTCACACTGTATGGAAAACAGAAGTCTGCTTCATATGTGAGATCCATGTGTTGCAATGTAGCCCACATAGTGCAAAGCAAATGGAAGACAGTATCAAAAGGGGCAAGACTTTTTCTTCACTGAGAGAAAATATGCTGACGGTAGTTTTGCCATAGCTATTCTCTGTGGGAATATATAGGTCTGCCAACTATTTCTTGGTGAATTTTGTTTAATGTACAGTGTTTGAACAACTGCAGCACATAAAATTAAGCTAAAATTCGGATACTCAAAAAACTTGTAAAATAAAGTGAAATTTGTTAAAGCCTTAACCCTGATCTTTCTCTCTAGGCATGGCTTCTCACAAGGTCACACGGGTTGGGGCAATAGTCTGTAATCATGCTACTTTGTAGATTCATGGTGCCTTTCATACAAGAATCTCAAAACACTTTACTTACACTCATGAATAAAGTTGTAGAGCAATGCTGTGAGGCAGGTAAGAATGCTGTGCATTTCACATAGGTAAACTGAGACACTGCAAGGTTAAGTGACTTATCCAAGGTAATGAGATGAGTTGGTGAGAACCCAGAGTCTTGACTCCCAGTCCTCTCCTCTTACCATTAAATCACACTGTATCTCAACCACAAAATGATACATTTTAAGCAGGGTTGTCATTTAATCACAGTTAATTTATGCGATTAACTCAAAATTAATTGCAATTAAAAAGTTAATCTCGATTAATTGGAGTTTTAATTCCACTGGTAAACAATAGAATACCAATTGAAATTTATTAAATATTTTGGATATTTTTCTACATTTTCAAATATATTAATTTCAGTATACAAAGTAGAGAGGGCTCACTTTATCATGTTTTTTATTACAAATATTTTCACTGTAAAAATGGCAAACAAAATAAATAGTATTTTTCAGTTCACCTCATACAAGTACTGTAGTGAAATCTCTTTATGGTGAAAGTGCAACATACAAATGTAGATTTTTTTTTTTGTTACATAACTGCTCTCAAAACCAAAAAAAAAAGTAAAACTTTAGAGCCTACAAGTCCACTCAGTCCTACTTCTTTTTCAGCCAATTGCGAAGACAAACAAGTTTGTTTACGTTTACGGGAGATAATAGAAGCACGCTTCTTGTTTACAATATCACCTGAAAGTGAGAACAGGCATTCACATGGCACTGTTATAGCCAGCATTGCAAGATATTTACATACCAGATATGCTAAACATTTGTATGTTCCTTCATGCTTTGCCCACCATTCCAGAGGACATGCTTCCATGCTGATGATGCTCATTAAAAAAAAATAATGCATTAATTAAATATGTGCCTGAACTCCTTGGAGGAGAATTGTATGTCTCCTACTCTGTTTTACCCGCATTCTGCCATAAATTTCATGTTATAGCAGTCTTGGATGATGAACCAGCACATTTTCTTCATTTTAAGAACACTTTCACATTACATTTGACAAAATGCAAAGAAGATACCAATTTGAGATTTCTAAAGACAGCTACAGCACTTGACCCAAGGTTTAAGAATCTGACATGCCTTCCAAAATCTGAGAGGGATGAGGTGTAGACCTTTCAGAAGTCTTAAAAGAGCAACACTCCGATGCGGAAACTACAGAACCCAAACCTCTAAAAAAGAAAATCGGCCTTCTGCTGGTGGCATCCGACTCAGATGATGAAAATGAACATGCGTCAGTCCACACTGCTTTGGACGGTTATCGAGCAGAACCGTTATCAGCATGGACGCACGTCCCCTGGAATGGTGGTTGAAGCATGAAGGGCCATATGAATCTTTAGTGCATCTGGCACGTAAATATCTTGCGATGCCCGCTACAACAGTGCCATGCAAATGCCTGTTCTCGCTTTCAGGTGATATTGTAAACAAGAAGTGGGCAGCATTATCTCCCGCAAATATAAACACACTTGTTTGTCTGAGTGATTGATTGGCTGAACAAGAAGTAGGACTGAGTAGGCTTGTAGACTCTAAAGTTTTACATTGTTTTATTTTTGAATGCAGTTATTTTTTGTACATAATTCTACATTTGTAAGTTCAACTTTCATGATAAAAAGATTGCATTGCAGTACTTGTATTATATTGTTTTATACAGTGCCCATATTTGTAATAAAAATAAATATAAAGGGAGCACTGTGCATTTTGTATTCTGTGTTGTAATTGAAATCAATATATTTGAAAAAGAAAACATCCAAAGCTATTTAAATAAATGGTATTCTATTATTGTTTAACAGTGCGATTAATTTTTTTAATAGCTTGCCAGCCCTAATTTTAAGTGATAATTTGCTGATGCATAATGGTAATAAAATTTAAAATGCATGAATATCCTTGCAAGGTGTGCACCCTCCACAAAGTCCAGTGTAATAAAACAAATAGTTAACAATGGATTGTCATGGTGCTGTCTAGAATTTATGCTTCATAATCAGTGCTCATTTAGGGAGGGAGTTAGTCTGAAGTGTCTCACTGTTATGGCTGGAAGCTATGTCTTTTGTTCATGGAAATCAGTGTTTTAATGTTCAATATTTTAATTTCATTCACTTGTTGGGATAATAGAAGAGATTGTACTCTTGGCAGATTGACACATACCCTGCTAAATTAGCGCCTCTGGCAACTTGAACTGCTGCTCACTCAGTTACTGAGAGAAATCAGCAATCGATGGTCACAAATAGCTGCTCTTTATATTTAATAAGTAAACCCTTTGGCCAAACAGACTGTCTTTAGGGTATTACTGTATCCTTGGGACTTGATCCAGCACATCAGTGGGACTATTATGGTAGCAGTGAACACTGTGTCCAATTGTGTGTGTTGGATCAGCCCCTTAGCCATTAATGATATGTCCTTAATCTTGGTTTGAGTCAAGTTATTTGTCTTGCATTATATTATTGGATTACCATTCCCCACTAGCTGGGTTGCAAATGAAATGAGATTAGAGGTAGGGGGAATGGAAAATGAAGAAAATCTTTTGGGGGCAGTGCTGCCTATATTGTGCTATCAAAGAGATGGGCAGTTGTGTGTGAGGGTTCCAGCAACAACAAAGGATTATTAGATGTAAAGACAGTGGAGTCTCGCCTCATTAATTTGGATATCCCAGTGCCACGATATATAAATTTAAAAGACAGAACAGGAGCGGTGTTGCTTGAACAATGCCTAGCACAGTGGGATCGTGATCTAGATTGGAAGCTCTAGGGGCTACCGTATTGCAAAAGATAAAGAAAATAATTAACAAAAATATCTTCTTAGAGCACAAACAAATGTGAGGCAAGGGGGAGAATATATGAAGGAGAGGATTGATACATTTGTGTGTTAGGAAATGATAGCTTTGCATAGCTTCTGTTATCAGACTTAATATGCGCATTAAAATAATACACGTTGACTTGCTGCAATTTAAATGTTTCTCAGGAGTTTTGCTGTATCAGCATAGGTTGCTGATAGCATTGCCTGCCTGCAACACTCCTTATCGTTAAAGACTTAGAAGCCTACTTTCATATGGAACCCCCAATTACCCTGAATTGTGTAAATGATTCAGTGTTTATGCAAGCAGGGACTACCAAACAGCTTTTCATTGGGACATGAATCATGATTAAAACTAAGGGGCACAATCTTACAGGCTTTCTGTGCACAGAGCTGCCACAGTAGGAGCTTCGTGTTTGGAGAGAATGCAGGACTGGACTCCTGGTCCCCAGAAGTGCAAGTTTAATTCACTAACTAACCCACTGTGGTGTCTGGCTCCTGAAAACATATCTTCCTCTTTAAAATAAATGTTTTTACAAAAATTGAAAGTAGAGGAAATCGGTTGTGAATTAATAAATGTTGTCAATTAGTAAGTAAACAAGCAAAAAAATTCTTACCTAAAGTACTTAGTCCCTGCTAGATGGGAATTTAGTAATGTGCTCTCCCTTGGGCTTCATCTCCATGCTACTTGTAAACTTCGACTAGTGCAGAATATGGCAGTCTGCTTGGAAGTGCCATGTGCAGAGATAACTTCACTGCCTCATTCAGAGAGCTACGCTGCTTTCTAATTCACTTCCAGGGACACTTCTAGTGGAGTTGACCTGTACACCAATAAATGGCTAAAATAGACACCATCACATCCCCTTGTGATACTTCAGCAGTTGATCAGAAAAAAGGTCTGGGAAGCAGGTGGGATTCAGGAAGGGGCCTTCAGTTGTGCTGCTTGTATTTCCCCCTTCTTGATCTGAGAGAGGCAGAGCTGTGTAAGAGCACATTGCAAGGCCTTTCTTTTACCAGGCTTTTGTGAAAGGGTTGATCTTAGTGATTTTGAAAGGGTGTATGTAGGCCTAAAGGGGTGACCAATGAATATTGGAGGTGGGGGGGTATTGATTTGTGGATGGATGGGTAACTGATGAGCTCATGGTGATGTGCGTGCCATAAAAACCTGAATACAACAGAAAACCTTGCTTACAGATGGTCCTTGCTGGTTAACTGAGCAAGGAATATAGTTCATTTTACATGATTTATAATTGTTGTTCTGCATGTGCCTAGATCAGTGGTTTGGTACACTAAAAAAAAGTTTAAATAATTATGTGTAATTTTAATTAAGATGCTGGTACTTGGCACACTGATAAATGTTTGAGAAAACATTTTGTAAAAACAAAATACCTTCCTTTAGCACTGACTCTGTCATTAATCTTCGCTGAAGAGTAAGGAGAAAAGGCCTTTTTTGTATACATGGTATGGAGATTACTGAAGTGTAAATTAGGAAGGTTCTACTTTTATGTTCATTTGCAGTGTTCTCCTTTTTTCAATACCATAGCCTGAAGAAGGGGAATCGCACCACAAAACTAAACTTGTTAATAACTGGGCTTATGAAATAGCAGAGTAAACATACGTCACTCTTTGAAGGAAAAAAATAGTAAAATATTTAGTCGGAGGTCAAAGATCAATGTATTTAACTGTAAGAAAAACTCTTAAGTAACAAGTTGCCTGCCTCTCATCAAAATTATCACTGGTCTCCATGTCTAAAAGGAGGCACTTCATTAAAATACTGCTTTTCATTACCCAGGCTTGTCAGTCATTGGGTAGTCCTACTGAGCAAAGCTCTTATTCTGTCTACTTAAAATAACTAGCATAGCACTCAGTATGCCCATCTCAATTATCTAAAAGGGATGTGTCCTCAAATAGAAACAGCACAAGGGAGTTAATGAAAATACTGACCTACTGCATGGGTAGGATAAGTGAGTGTTAGCTGTTACACAATAGAGTTGCTTGTTCTTAGCCAAACGTATTGCTGATATAAAGATCCTGCACAGATTTATATTTATTCAGATTCTTCCTTCCCTGTCCTGTTGATCAGAATAAGTTCTTACAAATTACAGCTAAGGAGGGGGTGAGTGTTTTCATACCTTAGCATGTTAGTTTGAGAGAGACAGAGCCTACAGGAACCTCCCCATAGAAGGAAATGCAAAAAGGTATTTCACTTGCAAGCAGGCGTGGACTCTTAGTCTCCGAGACTGTATGGTTTTTTGCAGAAATAGTCCACTGTCTTTTTGAGCTGATGAAGGACAAGAGCCTAATTCAATCTCTCTGTTTGGGGAATCCCCTCTCCTTGCCCAAACCAGTGGTCAGAGATCCTGCTTTACAGAATTGAGTGATTAGCTAATTCTAGAAAAATTGATTAATAGGAAGAATTCGTAACCTCAGATAAAGGATATGAATTGATCTGTCCATTTAAAAGGTAAATATGCATGTTTCCCTTATGTAATCTTTGTTACATAAGTAATTCATTGTTTTTTAATAAAGTCCGTCTTTAAGGCATGATCCTGCAACCCTCCCTCATGTGACTACTCACAGTGACCGCACTGGGACTACTTGCACATGAGTGAAGTCTACTCACATACACTCAGGATGAAAGAACTGGGTCCTGTGTCCCAAACCACTTCACAGTCTTAACTAATATGTCTTTTCTACTGGCTTGCAATACTATTCTATGAAAAACTGCTCCATGCTTCATCTCCTTTTTTTTTTTTTTGCCAGCTCAAATTATTTTTGTTCTGTTTCCATCGTATAGTGCTTTACCTTCACAACCATTGTCCTTTGAGCCTCAAAGCCCGTGCCTGTTTTTCATAAAAGTAGCCTTTCAAGACATCTGTTACAATTTAAAAAAGTACTTTTGATTTTAAGTCCTCAATAATGGGGCCAATTTCTGCAAAAGAAAGTAGTAGAGGTATCTTAAGTAGCAGAACACAGTAAAGGAGATTGGACAAAGCTTTTAAGAATGGTCTCGTAAATAGCGGAGCAGCCAGAAGTAATGCAATGCTTAGAGGCAGTTTAAGGTTTTTTGGAGTAGAGTCTGAAAATCGATGTATTGGTTCTGTTTCAACATTATTATTCATGTTTTTTTTAAAGATTTCTCAAAATGCAGAGAAGAACCACTCCATGGAAGATCTAAGCAACTCTATTATCACCGAGGAATTAAAAAAGGCTAATAGCCTTCCCAGTTTGGCTTCTGGCCGCAAAACAGCAGATCGTGACAGACAACCCAAAGAAGGCTTTTTCCAGTTTCTTGGAAGCTTATTTAATATTGGATCAAAATCATCTTTGGGAGAATCTAAACAGTCTACCCTCCAAGATGGACACAAGAGACATGGAAAGGATTTTCAGACCCAAACTGCCCTTCAGGAAGATGGGATCACAAAGCATTGTAAAACTGAAATATTTGTCATTTCTACTGCTGGAACAGAAGAGGTAGCAGTGCCTAAAGAACAGCCTGCCTTGGTTAATATCAGGGAGGTTGGGTCTCAGGATTTACAGAGGGGACAGGAACAAGCTGCTGATGCACTAATGTAAGTTCTAAAATTTTAATACTTTAATTTTAATATTAAAAATATCTAATGGCTGCTGTGACTAGCTCTACCATATGTTTGGTAGATGCCCCATATCTGCAGACCTATGATAGTCTTGGGTGCAATCCAGCCCAGTGGAGGGCTGTGTCACCACCTGCCATGCAACATGGGTGCCTCACAATGCTTTGCTGCTGTAGCTCCCACCTGGGCCGCTCACAAACAGCATGCAGGTCACACCCTGAGTGTCTGAATAGCTGCAGCCTGCCAGTCACACTCTGGCTTCCAGCAGCCTTGGTTACTACCTGCAGGGTGACCCCAACACACTCCCAGTCCTGGATTTTCCCATAAAAACATGTGTTCTGCACTGTCTAGCCCTCTCCTGGATAGTCCAGATATATTCGGTAAGATGCTCCTCTTAAGGTAGCAGTCTTGTATTTTGATCCCTTTAATGGAATTACCCAAACATTTCACAACACTGGATTAGTTGTAATTAAAGAATAAAACAAGTTTATGTAACTACAAAGAGAGAGAGAGTTTAAGTATGTACAAGTATAAGGCATTAAAGTCAAATAGTTACAAGAGACATAAAGATAAAACACTTTCTAAACTTAACAAACTAGACTTGGTCAAGGTGAAGTTCTTACCACAGGTTCACAGTAACATTGCTGACCAAATTCTCAGGTCAGGATCTGCTCCCAAAGTCTAAAGTTTGTTTTGTTTTCTGAGGTGAAAAGAGAGAGAGAGAGAGAGATAACTTGGGGTGTTTTTGCCCCTCGCTTTTATAGTTCAGTCACCCTTTGAAATGTATTTTCCTGAGAGTTACCCCTTTGATAAAGTTCATTCCTGCTATGAGGACAGAGACAAGGAGTCTGGTGGAGAAACAGGCTGCACGCTGTTTCTTCTCATCTCTGTTTGCTGAAATGCAGGTTTTCCTTGCCTCCTGTTTTCTTCCCCCTCGCTGTCTGAGAACCCTGTTTAAAACTTGTATGTACATTGGGGTAAATTCACATTCCTTTGCTTAAGGCAGCCCTGTTTAACCAGTTCTGCCTAATCAATGGGTTCAAACATGTACCTAATTGATGAGTTCGAACATGTAAAACCAGCATGGGAGGGGACATTTTCCCCAAGTATTAGAACAGTAGGGTAAGGGCTGGAGGGATCAGATAATCCTGAAGCACATTCAGCATTTCATGGGTTTGGAAGAAGGGAGGAATGAATTTATTTCCTTCCATAGCCTTATTTAGGCAATAACTATCAGGATTTTGTGTGGCCTTTTTATGTAGCATATTAATTTTAATATTTTTCCTGTAGATATGTTCGTTCTTTTTTTGCTAATAAGGATCCTAGATTTTAAAATCCTTGGTTATTTCCTATAATAACTTCTGTACTTTTTGTTTCCCTTTATTCTTGAGAATTGTTTTGTTTTGTAACCTTAAAGGGTTTATATAAAAATAGGTATTTAGCCTAAATTTGGTACATCCTTGACAATTTTGTTTACATTTCCAAAGGTACAGAAAGTGCAATATGTTTCCACTCTGCATTTAGCAGCTAGAAAATAAACTAAAGTAGAACCTCAGAGTTACAAACACCAGAATTGCAAACTGACCAGTCAACCACATACTTCATTTGGAACCGGAAGTACACAATCAGGCAGCACCAGAGGTAACCCCCCTTCCCTCCCCCCCCCCCCAAAAAAGCAAATATAGTACAGTACTGTGTTGAATGTAAACTACTACAAAACAAAGGGAAAGCAGCATTTTTCTTCAGCATAGTAAAGTTTCAAAGCTGTATTAAGTCACTGTTCAGTTGTAAACTTTTGAAAGAACAACCATAACGTTTTGTTCAGAGTTATGAACAACCTCCATTCCTGAGGACATAACTCTGAGGTTCTACTGTAGTGGATGTTGTCTCTATTCTGTATTACAAAATCCGTATTATGTCCCTTGTAATGGGACAGATTGTGCTATCTGGGTAACATCTGTTATTGACTGCAGAGTGTGCCCGTGTGTGTGCGCGTGCATTGCAATATATGGGGGGGTGTATAAGTGTGAAACAAATGCAATGTATCCTTTTTAAATAACTAGCTTCTGGTTAGTATTTAGGTGTGAAAATACCCACAGACAAGGACCCTGTTTTTTATCTTAACCCTAGGATTTCAAACCTCTTTCTTGTAGCCCTCTGCATATTTTTTCTGAAATTTTGATTAGGATATGCTGATTGGGGTATCTGTATCAGTTCTCTTGCAACTTTATTTTTGTTGGCAAAGTGAAGGGGAAATAACACCTAGGATTTAAGAATGAAAGGGGGGTCTTAACATTTTTTTTTGACTCTTGCATTAAGTATATTCACCTAGTGTGTAACGTTTCAATTCCATTTGGGAAATTGGTATCTTTCTTAATAACATTTTGATACCTGCTTAAAAGAATTGCTTCCATATTGAATCACTTCTGGGATATTACTCTTGTCATTTGTCTGTAGCTTTGACAGGCAGTCTTCTAACTGCAAATGCTGAGGATGTTGCATCTGTGCAAATGTCCTTGTGCTGTAGAGACTGAGATTGTGGTAATCAGGGCTCAAAAAAAATTTCTTGAAACCTAGAGGGAGGCTGAGGCAACTACCAGTCTGGACCTTGTATTGCCACCACCACAAGGCTGCACCCTCTGCAATTTAAACAAACAGTTGTAGACTCTTTAGCCTGAGTTGTATTTAATTGTAACACAATCAACCAACTTTTACTCAGATGGATTATTGTGGTAGAGCACCAAAAATGCAAGGCTCTTTCAAGACAGAAGATGCAGCCCATGCCTTGAAAAGCATACAATCTATTTAATGAACTTTACACCTTTTAACTTTTTTAGAATTTAACTTGCTTTCCCTGCTATTCAGTGAGCCCTCAAAGCATATCTGCTGAATATATTATTTGTTGAATAATATATTCACCTCCTAGTATATGACCAGCCCTCAAACAAATGTATCAAATATTGAATATTCCCCAAATACAGTTTAACAGGACTACTTACTACACCACTCTCTTGCTGCAGCTGCTATTATTTATTTTTTAATTATTTACCACTTGTATTGTGATAGCCCCTTAAGGGCGCAAGCAGGTTGGACCCCATTGTTCCAGGTGCTGTACAAATATAATGGATTCCAATCTCTGCCCCAAAGACCTAGTCTAAAAAGATAATGGGAATAACAGGTCTACTCCCTTCCTGGCTCCATTCTACTTTCTCTCTTCTATAATAGATCATGTGTATCTTTTCCTGCATTTTCTTTAGTGGTTCCTATTTTTCCTTCTATTCCTCCTGCATTCCTCACCCTACCATTACCTCTTTCGCTTTCCCAGCAATGTGTTCTCTGCCTCCTCCCTTGTCCCTACCATCCCCATTTTTTCCTCCAAAAATCTCTGTGCATGTTCTCCTCTACTTCTCTTTTCTAATTTACCTCTCAATCTCTCCGGCCCACTCACCCCTGCCCTCTCACATGTGAATCTTGGAAATGTAGCCAGACATCTAATATCCAGTGGAATAAAGATACAGGCCCCAGGCAATACCAAAAACAGGATAGTGGGAAGAAGGCCCTTGTCCAGGAGCAGCATGTGAGAAGCCATCCTTTCCTTAAAAAAAAAAAAAAAAAAAAAAAAAAAAAGAAAAGAAAAGGAGTACTTGTGGCACCTTAGAGACTAACAAATTTATTTGAGCATAAGCTTTCGTGAGCTACAGCTCACTTCATCGAAAGCTTATCCTCAAATAAATTTGTTAGTCTCTAAGGTGCCACAAGTACTCCTTTTCTTTTTTGCGAATACAGACTAAGATGCTGCTACTCTGCATCCTTTCTTTCTTTCTCTCTGCTACCTTCCCCATCCCCCAGCCTCCTGAGTGCTGCGGTGACAAGATACATATCCACTCTTCTACCCCACCTCCAGCTTTCTGGGTACTGCAAGGTGAGTGTCTTTGGTAGGTTTAGCTTCTGATTTTGTAGCTCTTCCTGCACCGGTGTCATCCCTAATCTTTCCAAGAAGCGCAGTGAATTTTACTTGATTTTTGTCTGTTTGCCTGATGCCCACAGGATTTTAAAAAGCAAAGGTAAAAACTGAAAAAACAGGTTACTTCTGACACTGCAGCAGTTTGTGCAAACTCTGAGCACCAACCGGTAGCTGAGATGTTGGAGCAATCTGTCTGCAGACTAAAACTGGAAACTGAAAATTCCAGCTCCAGAAGATATACCGATGCTAGCTCTGAGATAGTATGCTAAAAACAGAAATGTAGCTACAGTGGCACAGACTGCATGCCCTGAATGTGTACCTATGGTCTCTTACAGGACCTTACTCAGGGCAGCTGGTCCCTCCCCGCACTGCTCATGCTTCACTTCAATTTTTAGTGTTCTAGCGCTAGTGTGGACATATGCTTCATTCATATTTGGAGGTTCATATTTTCTTCACAACTAATGAGGGCTTTTAATGGAAGCTTGCATACTGCAGAAATTGATGGCACTTACTCATGAAAGCTTCCTACTCCCTATAGTTGAATAGGTTCTTAAGCCCAGTTGGTGTTGGTGAAATCAAACTTGCAGGGAGTATTAAGGTCAATCTTACTATATAACCTTCTTCTGAAGTGCTATATAACTAAACCAAGTCAAAATGCATTTTATTCTAGATAACAGAATAGATTTTTATTTTATTTTACTTGGCTTTGACCTGGTTAGCAAGGAAAGTGTGGGTGGTTTTTTTTTTTGTTTTTGTTTTAAAATCTCTTGCATGATCTATTTGATTCCGGAGATGGCAGCAGCTATATATCTCTGTATAATATGGAGTTTTACTGGAAACTAATTTTCGCTTTGAATGGAAGACTTATTTTTGTGTTTGGCTATGGTAAATTTGGGTAAACAGTAAAACACTGATTATATTTTACTTTTAGCCTACTTCTTTAAAATATACTACCTTTGTCCTACCCCACACCATATTGTTGAGTACAGTAAAAACATCAGAGGACTGCTGTGCAATTCTGTTTTGTATACATTTTTTTCTCTACTTGTTAAAAGATCATGTTTTGAAAATTAGTTTGCTGCCTGATGTGTGATGTATGACTTACACACCATGTTGGTTTTGATTTACATTGTCTACGTTTGAAAGTTGCACTGTTTTAACTAAAGATGTGATTTTTAAATCAGATTAGTTAAAGTGCTGCAAATCCCTATGTGGACACTCTCTCTCTTATTTCAGTTTAAACCAGACTTTTCATTTTAGATTGTTAATTAACAGTAAGTTTAAGCTAAACTAAATAAATTATGGCACTGAGGTTTGCACTGATTTAACTAAATCATTGTAAAAACAGATTGCGGTTAAAATAGTGCAACTTTCTCTTGTAGCCAAGGCCTTACTCAGGAAGTAGCTGTACTACTTCCTGCTGTAAAGTAGTACTCTTCCTTTATTATACAAGTTTAAAATAATTTCTCACACTCACCCGAGTACTAGCTTCCTCCCTAAGTATTGACCAATGGAACGGACTCTCACTAAATGTCATTAGATTGTAAAAGTGCTCCTGATTGCAGGTGTTCTATCAAAATGGTTTTGTAGAGTGTAGTGAGTGGAGTAATTAAAAGGCACTTGGGAGCTAGAAACTGATGACATTAAAGGGGAAAAGACAAATGGAAAAGGTCAGTGAAGAGAGAAGTGACTGGGAAAACGAGGGGACTTGGGGGAAGGGATGGTGGGAACACGCCTGTTTGGTTTTCCTAGTCTAGAGTATAGATGTCTGAGTGCATTTGAGGTAGGTCCACTCATAATATTAATTTAAATTGTGACTATAGCTTCCAACCTAGACATGAAAGAAATCATAGAACAAGTCAAGAGTTTAATGATAACCAGCCATGCATTATTGAGCTTCCTTTCCCATGAGAGGTTTCAGAGTAGCAGCCGTGTTAGTCTGTATTCGCAAAAAAAAAGAGTACTTGTGGCACCTTGGAGACTAGTCTCTAAGGTGCCACAAGTACTCCTTTTCTTTTTCCCATGAGAA
Source organism: Dermochelys coriacea (assembly GCF_009764565.3). Lineage (NCBI taxonomy): Eukaryota > Metazoa > Chordata > Testudines > Dermochelyidae > Dermochelys > Dermochelys coriacea. The sequence goes on along the minus strand of NC_050068.2, from coordinate 187,685,670 downwards.
ACACTCAGCATGAATTTCAGTTAATTCTAATCTATCATTAAATGGAAGGATATGATGATAAGCAGTAGCAAGAGAATTACTAGCGTGCATAATCCTCATCAGCATTATTGCTGTTTTTATTTTCACAACTAGATACCCCCCAGTATGTCTACCCATGTGTTAAAGGTCCTGTTTTATTAACCACTACTTTCTGGAAGCAATGTTTTGCAAAATACTAGAAAATCAAATATATATAATATAGTCTGAGGTTGATTTTTGCACTCAGTGGGAGGCTTCAGTTTTGGAAAAGACTCAAGTTTCCAGGCCTTGAGCCAAAGAAAGTGGAATTCATGAGCTTAGTCAGTGCATATGTGAGGGACAACAGACATAGGCGACATTATTCTTCCAGCACTCCAGCTGGCTGATTCACAGAGGCAATTATACCTAAAGGAGTTTTGGTCCTCTTGTCCAGATAGAAGTGAGTGGGAAAGGGGAAGACAAGAGGGAAAAATAGTGATATGGAGCAAGGCTATTAGTTTCTATTAAAACAAGGTTTTATAGTTGAGAAAACCAAATGAGCTACAGTATGGAGGTAAATGAAGATGGTGAGTTGGTAAGAGTCTCAAGTTAAGGTACCATTTGATTTTTCCATGTGTTTGAAATTGTTGATGATTTCATTGCAGTTAAGAGCAATCTTCAGACTAGACTTTTTGCACTGTCAGTTGCAGAGTTGAAGGAGGAAAAGGTAGTGATATTTTAAGTTTTTAACAAAGTTTTTAAGGTCAGGCTTGACAAAGCCCTGGCTGGGATGAGTTAGTTGGGGATTGGTCCTGCTTTGAACAGGGGGTTGGACTAGATGACCTCCTGACGTCCCTTCCAACCCTGATATTCTATGATTCTATGATATGGTAAAATACTACTGCTAATAACACTACATTTAACTGCAGTGTAAAGTAGATTAATGGTTGCTAAGCTTAACAAAAATCTCATATTATAAAAAGATGGATGTTTTATGTGGTATAATATCCACTGGTTTGGGACTGATTCAAAGGTGAGAAACTCAGGTTTGTTTTTTGCCTTTGCATTCCTCCTCAATTACCAGGGTAACTGGTAAAAGCCAGTTACCCTGCAAACCTACTGTATTCCTGGATCAACAGAATAGGAGCAAAACAATCTAAAAAGTAGTTTTTCTTTTAGTGTGTGTGTGCGCGCATGCTTGTCACAATCTTGTCTTCTAAGATACTCTAAAAGGAAATGGGGTGGGAAAACTTGTAAAATAGGGCCCTGAATAGTAAACACATACAGTATTACTGCATAAAACCCTGGTCTCCCATCACATGGAATTATTTCACTGACTTTCCAATGTATGGTTTCAGAGTAGCAGCCGTGTTAGTCTGTATTCGCAAAAAGAAAAGGAGTACTTGTGGCACCTTAGAGACTAACAAATTTATTAGAGCATAAGCTTTCGTGAGCTACAGCTCACTTCATCACCAAATGCATCCGATGAAGTGAGCTGTAGCTCACGAAAGCTTATGCTCTAATAAATTTGTTAGTCTCTAAGGTGCCACAAGTACTCCTTTTCTTTTTCCAATGTATGTGACATTTTACAGACATGTTATGGTTAGGTCTTAAATTTCACACACTTAAGGCAGGTCTGCACTTACAGAGCTGCAACAGTGCAGCTGTACTGCTGTAGTACTTCAGTGAAGGTGGTGCTACTGTGCTGACGGAGGAGCTTTCCTCATCGGTGTAGTTAATCCGCCTCCTCGAGGCGGCAGCTATGTCGGTGGGAAAGCCTCTCCCGTTAACACAGCATTGTCTACACCAGGGGTTAGGTTGCTATAACTGCATCACTTGGAGGGTTGATTTTTCGCACCTCTGAGCAACATAATTCTACTGATGTAAATTTATAATGCAGACTCAGCCTAAAGGCCTGATTTTTCAAAAGGCTCCTGGGAGTGGTTCCTACTACCCCAGCTGAATTCTCAACACATCTCTTGATAATAATCATTGTGCTCTGTAGTGTTTCTGAAGGTAAGACTCCTAAAATCTACCATTCATTTTGCTCTTTGTCCTTTTCTGAAAGATGTTGTTTTGCACAATATTTTTCCACATTCAGGAGTTGTGCATTTTGTTTTGTTAGGTATTAAGTGTGTGAATGTGTGTATGTGCATATATAATATAGTTAGATTGAACAATATTATTTTTGAATAGAACTAATGACCTAGAGGTTTATTGTTGTCTGCTTGACCTACACCTAGCTTCTAATAAGTTTTTGTAATGTTCAGTAACAATAAGTGGATGTAGTGTATAATAAAATGTTCAACAATAGTACTTGCAAAACTGCATCACTTATTTTTGGATTTAGTGAGCAGCCTTATTACATGGATTGCTGAAATACATTGACTAGATGAAAGGTAAAGTTTTATGCAGATTAAATACATTTTGAAAATACTAATAGTTTCAGTTATGAAAGTCTGAAGAGTTGGTAAAATACACTTTGTCATCTTGGTTATTTGGATTGCCCATTGACACTGGATGATGTTGGTGTTTGTACTTTTTCTTGACACCCATTTGGATTGAATATATTGCTTTTCCTTAGTGTATTTGAATTTAATATTTAATAGCTGGATTCTTTATAACAATTACATTGTTAATAAATAGGAAGATGATCATTTGTATTACATCACAACTTGTGTATTGCAAAACAAACCTGGATATTATGTGGAAATACCTCACATTTTATAGGCTGATGATTATATAGAATGCTCATCACATAATACCACAGATAAAAATTCACTGCATATTTTGGCCCATACCATATGAACACACATGCATCTGAGTCACTTTACCCAGGTGAGCAGCCCCATTGAGTTCAGTGGGACTGTTCACGTACTTAAATGTTTGTACAATTGGGGACTCAGTACCATATAAACAATATGGAAATGAGAGTTTATGCTGCTCAAGTCCATACGGAATGGAACTCTGATTTTTAAAATGGAAAATTTGTACCTTTTTAATTGTATTGTTTGGGATATATTCAGTGTGATTGTGTACACTCATTGATCCTCATTTAAAGAAATAAAATCCTTTATTTTTCTGTCCAATTTTATTAGTGAATGAACAAAAATACCCTGCTTCTCACTTGGATTATTTGCATAAAAATCCCTTAACTATAGTAAAATCCTCCCAGTGGGGGGGGAATAAATGTGAACTCCAAGGGTATGTCTATACTACAGCTAAGAGCATGCCTCCCAGCCTGGGTAGACACATATGTTAGCTGTGCTTGAGCTAATGTGCTAAAAATAGCAGCATGGATGTCATGGCACAGGCTAGCTGCCTTGACTACAATTTCACCCAGCCTCCTGAGTCTGAGCTCAGGTGGCTACACAAGCCACCACCTGTGCCACAATGTCCACACTCCTATCTTTAGTGCATTCGCTTGAGCAGAGCTAACACGTCTGTCTACCAGACCTGGGAGGTACGCTTTTGCTGCAGTGTAGACATACCTCTATGCTATGCTAAGACTGCCTGGGTTTTTTGTCTGTATTTTTACAGACTAATTAGTCTTACATTAGAAATCAAAATCTGCACATCCCTATTTTTGCTGGAGGGCTCTTGCGTGCACTGGAGAGCTACAGCGGGAGAGGGACATCACACTCCCTTGCAACTGTGAGCTACAACTTTCCCAGCCTTCAGCTAAGAAGAAAGAAGACACCAAGTCAGACTGTTTTTTTTAAAAATTTTAGGGGAGAGGCTTGTTTTTTGTTTAGATAGAGTTAACACAAAAGAGCTTTTTAAACACTCTGACTCAACATCCCCTCTCCCCTCAGTTGAAGGCTGGACAGTTGCAGGTCAGGTTCAGCTCTATGTGATCTCTTTTGCCCATCCTAGTTCTCCAGAGTCCTCCAGTAAAAACAGGAAAGTCAAGATTTGTAATTCCCATTATTTTCTTATGTAAAAAATAGAATTGTTTGGAAGACTTGAGTGATAAGGGAAAGCTTTGAGGTCACCCCTATTACATCATGAAAGAGTAGTAAAAGATAAGTAACATTTTTTTCTTTGAAGTGAAATATAAGACTAATTAGTGCCTGAATCCACCAAAAATGTTTCCCAAGTTTCAGGGCCCATTTGTTAGATATTTCCTCCAGCACCCAAACAGACTTTCCTCATTCTTGTTCTTCTCCATTCATTGCCATTCCCTCGGTCCCTACTCCCACTCCCTCCCTGTCCTGTAACTTTGGTCCAGAAAGCATCAAATTACTTTATTTTCCCCACAAACATTTTTTGCCTCTTATAGTTCTGTTGTTCTGTCTTGTACCCTCTTGTTCAGGGATGAGTTACCAGGTCCAAATTCAAAAGCAAACAAATTTCTCTTGTCATTTTCAGTTTTAGTGGCCCTAGATTTTACTGTTAATGTTAGTAGGGTAAAATATTTCAGACGGGTGTGACTTAATTTGAAGTTGTACCCTTAATAGGTCTGTTTGATGGTGTTACTTTCTAATAAAACTTTTGTGTTTGTAGGGGTACCCATATACAGTGTTTCTATTATCCTAGTATAAAGAGAACTCTTGGTGTATTTATAGCAGCATTAGAAGTTGGTTTATTCTGCAATTTAAAAAAAGTAGTATTGTATCATTCTCCAAATCAGCAAGCTAACTATAGATCAATGATAGTGAAGACTGTTTCAATATTCTACTGCACTAAAATGATGTTTTTTGATACAGGCACACTGAATGTAAGCCAGATGCACCAGCAGTTACTTATGCAACGTATCGGGGTTCTGTACGGATTAAGCAGCTACTAAAGAAACAAGCAGAGGAGGTTCTAAGAAGAGAAGAAAATACTGAAGGCAAACATATCTTCACTGTGACTGGAAATGGAGAAGTCCAAACTGCTGTCCTTCCAAACTCACCATCTAATGTAAGAGTAGAAATTACAGGACCCCCATCAAAAGAGAATCAAAAGGATCATGCTAAAGATGGCAAGGAAAATATTAAAGCAAATCTCTCTGCAGTTAAAATTGAACTGAAAAAAACTGATGTTGCTAAGGATATCTTAGATAGCAGTGTACATGGAACAATTGAAAACACCTCTGCCTCATCCACTGAAACAAACTCCAACAGCAATCACATTGGAGAACTAGATTTGTTTGTTTCCTTCAATCATGCACCAGTTTCTGATACACCAGAAGTTAATAGAACTCGTTTTCTAGACTCAGTATTGTCAGCCAGAGACAACAGTAGTTCCAATTACCAGATTATGGATTCTGTTAAAACAAATTCTGGAAATAACAGATTGGCTGAGAAGGGGGTGAGAACGTTAGAAGAAACAGAAGCTCAGTTTCAATCAGACAATAATGCCACTTTTAGCTTTGATAGAGGAATAAATTCTTGTGTTCAAGTATCTCATGAAGACTCTAAGGAGACAATGCAAAATGATTGTGAGTGTTCATCCAAAACAAAGAGAGGGGCAGTTGATAAAGAATTACCATTGATAGAGGGTGAATATGCCTGCAATAGTCATATTGGTAGTCAGTTGGAGCTAAAGTTGGATGCCCAGATGTCCCCCTCTGGTAGCACTGTATTTCCACATCAGGCAGATAAGAATACAGAAAATGCAAATAAAGATAGTGGCCCAAGAATGGATGATTCACAAAAATATGTGGTGGCTGAAGAAAGGGAGCAAGAAACACAAATCTTTCTAGCTAGTGTTCATTTTCCTTTAAATCAAGAAAGATCTACTGAAAAGTTATCAGAGGCTGTGAAGGACATACAATTTTGTGGAGTCAATAAGTTGATGATGATAGACGGTCTACCCACTTCAGTGCCATCTGCCAAAACTGTTCAAGATACTGGCATGGACATAGTAAACAGTCCAGGTATTAAAGAGTTCAATGAGTCAGGGAAACCAACACACGTCCAAAAGGATCCCTCAGTAACTCTTGAGGGTGAATCTAAGCATATCAACACAGAGAACACTTCCATACCTTCCCTTGAATCTGAGAATGTTGAAACCACTAAGGTTTCATCTACGTCTGCAGACGTAAATGTTGCTGGCACATCTCCATCAGCCCTTGAATGTGGAAGCGTGAAGTCCCACATGCCGCCTCCTATCTTACAATCTGAAGATGCCTGCCTTAGCAAAGCTATAACACCTGTCAGTATCGCCAAGATTTCTCCTCCAGTCCTTGAAGCTGAAGATGGTAGCTTGGATAATATTCCTCCTCCTATCCACAGATCTGAAGATGAAACCATGACCAAAAAAGCAACCAGCTTACAAGATGTTAAAAAACCCAATATTTCTCCCCCTGACCATGTGAATGAAAATAGCAAGCCTCTTAAATCTGAAGGGATGACTCTCCCCAACAACGTAGTTCCTGCCAGGGTGCCCAACCTTACTACTCCTTCCCTTAAAACTGGTGAAGTCTTTGTAGCCAATGTCCGAATTGCCAAATTATCAGTTGCGTCTGACAAGGTCAGTGAATCTAAATGTACTTTTCTTGAAGGTGATACACCTAAGATAGTGGCTTCTTTCTTGGAAAATGGAGATGTCAGTGCACCTACAGTTATTTCTCCTGTGTTTGAAAATGCAGATGTTAGTGTAACTCCGATTTCACCTTGCTCTGAAGACACCAATGCTAAGTGTACATCTTTCCCCCTAAAATCTGATGTCATTTTAGCTGAAAGTGACTGTCCTACTCCTAACTCAGAGGATGTTTGCATTCCCAAGCTTGCTTCTCCTACCCTGAGGTCTAAAGAAATCTCCAAGCTTTTTCCTTCTGCCCTTGAAACTGCAGATGTCTTGGACAGTATTAATCTCCCTATTAAGTATAAAGTTGTTAAAGACAAAATTTCCTCCAAACTTAGAGTTAGTGATGAGACTGATTATATACCTCCTGCCCAAAAGCTTGAAGATGCCTGGTTAACCAAATCCATAACATCAACTACCTGTCCTTTGGAACTTGTAGAAGTGAGTTCTAGTGTAGACTATAGTAAGGATGTGCACAAAACTCCTTCAGAGCAAGTAAACCCTTGCAACCATATTCCTGCAATGACAAAAAACCGAGCTAAAATGAATGATCACACTGCTTCGTTTACAAAATCAAGCAATGTCTGTTCTCAGAAAACATGGGAAGATAAGGAAACAGGAAAGCAAGTGCACATTGAATCCCAAGACACTGTTCTATTTAAAAAAGCCGAAGAAATTGTTGATGCGGTTTTACGCTTGGCTATAGAAGAAATAAGATCAAAACCAGCAGCTGGTGTCTATCAGCCTTGTGGCAACAAGGACAGTTTAATAAAGCTGGATATCCTAAAAGAAAAGAAAACTGGAAAGATACAGTTGGAAGCAAAAGTAAAACATTTTAATGAGAGTTATGCAGGAAGCTCCTCTGAAGTTAAAGAAAAAGAAACAGTTGCTACAAATACTCAGGCTGAAAAGATACCATTTAACATCACTCATAAAACTGACCTACATAGTTCACTAGCTCTAGAAACAAAAGAAATAATTGATGAAGTTATTAACTCAGCCAAACAAAAACTGATGTTTAATCAGCTTGAAAACAGTGAGAGTAGGAACCTTTCCAAAAATTTTGTGCTTAAACATAAGACTGGATTCTCAAAGACTCTAAACACTGATGTTCAATTAGTTGCCAAAACTCAAGAAATAATCAAAGAACCCTTGGGTTTAAACCAAATAGGGAAGGAATTAACCCAAAATGTTGCTAGGGACTGTGAAAAAGCAGGCTGTTCAGTTCCTTTACTTCTAAATAGTGTAGAAGGCAGCATAGATTTGACCATAAGAGGAGAAACGGTACCAAATAATGTACTTTCACCTCAAAGAAATGGACTTCTACATTCTGATGTTTTAGCAAGTCTGGAATCTGACCTTGCAATAATAGCAAAAGATGGATGCTCTAAAACTGTCTATGATAGTACAGTTATGACAGAAATCAGTGATAAATCTAGCATTTGGACAGCTAGCAATAAATCTGAGGAGACTTTACATGTATTAAATGGAGATATTGTTATGATTGAAGAGAGGATGCCACCATTACAGTTAAAAGATTTGTGCAATAATACAAATATGCCAGAACATATATCCATGCCAACCTTGACTTTTAATTCATCACCTTTCCTTCATGATGAAGAATATACCTGCATACCTAGCAAAACCAAAAATGAAAGTAGTCTTTCAGGTTTAGACAAAAGTTGTGCAGGTAAATGTCCGCCAGAACTTTGTGGCAAGGAGGAGGTTTTTGTGTTTGTACAGGAAAAAGCAAACCCCAAAGATTCACAAGCCAACAGTGAAGAAGGTAGTGGAAAAACAGAAGCAAATGAAATACCGCAGGATAAAAACAGATTAAACACACAGTTCATTATGTCTGAATCTTCTGAAACTGTTAAGGACGTTGAAGGGAAAATTTGTTTCTGCTCAGATTTTGCCAATAAAGATGAGACACTGAAATCAACACTGATGATGGATCAAGATTTACAAAGAGATAATGCACTTGGAGAAAAGAGTCTGAACAATAATAATGATATAGAAGAACTGACAAATCTCTTAGCCTTTTCTCCACAAGGTGAACAGTGGGAAAGCAATTCTTTATTTACTGTATTGTATGAAGGCTCTCCTCAAGATGAGAACCAGTTCATTTCAACTGACAAAAAGCAAGCTCACTCAGTCTCTCCTCCTGACCTGTCTCTGGATAATATTGAACATCTTTTGATGTGTGAAACAGCAAAGAGCAAATATGAGCCTGTCAATACTTATGAAAAAGACAATAAATTAAATGAAACATTAGATAACTGCAGCTCAGAGTCATTTATGACAGTGGAGGCTAAGCGGTTTAAAATTTACCCGTTCGCTTTGTCTCCTATATATGAAGATGACAGCCCACAAGAAGACCAGCTGTCTATTGATGTCTCACCAGAAGGCCATTCTACTGGAAAATCCAAAGACAATGCCAACCACTCCTCATCAGTCTTGTCACTTCTCCAGTCAGTTTCTGAGCGTTTGAAATTTAATAACCAGTTCAGTGAGGAGGATGAGGAGGAATTTTATGAAGAAAACATGGTGGATGTTCAGAAAGAAGACGGTATTACCAGCGAGTGGGCAGGCAGCTCCAACATGGTGCTCCTAGAAGATGACCAAGAAAGGGCTCCACTTTCCAAACAGTCACTCATATATTCAAAAGAACCGCTTAGCCCTAAAAAGCAATCAGAACCATTTCCAGAAGAAGCATGTCTTTTTCCTAATCTGACACAGTTTCAACAGAAAGCTGATGCTGCCATGAAACCTCTCTCTAGGAGTGTGTATTACCAGTATTTTCAGACAGCCAGCAATTATTCGTGTGAGAAGGGAGTCAGATTTGGAAATGTCCTTCAGGATGGATTATTGCCAAGGGATCATAAGCCTCAAGACAACAATTGGCCAGAATCAGGAGCTTTTCCAGTAGTAAGTTGTCATGTTATATACTTAATAACTAAAATGATGATGAACCCAGTTGCAATTACTACATTTTAAAAAAAATCTTAAGTGTCTTATCTAAATTCATTCAATTGTAGGGTACAAGGTAAGCCTATGATTGCAGACAATTACGTTCTCATTCAAGCATTTTATAAATAAAATGCACCCAGTTACTGGGGCCAGATCATAAACAGTAGAGGAGATCCTGCAGCTTCTAACAGTAAAACAGCAAGTAAATAGAAAATACACTCAATAATAGCAACATGCAGGCTTGTCCTTTGAATGGCATTTTAAATGTGAAGATGACTGGGACAAGGCACACACAGAGTTCAAGGAGGGGAACAGAATTGTCTTTATGTGAAAAACTGCTCTTTTACATTTACTCTACTTTTGATTTTATTGTTCCTTTACTCCCTGAGAATATGGTTCAGCGTTTGGTGTAGCCTTCAGTTCTTCTATAGCCTCCGACTCAAGCTATGTCTACACTTACCGTGGCATGTGGAATACAGGCATTGCACACCCCCACCCCCAGCATGGGTATAAATGGCAGTGTAGATGGGAAGCACTGCTTATGTGAGTAGAGTACAGACACACCAGAATATTAGGGTGAATGCTCTACATGGCTCCATACACACCCAATCAGTGCTTCCCGTGTCTACAGTGCTGTTTTTGGAAGTGTAGTGTCCAGTGCCCTCCTCCCTGATGGAGCCTTTCCCCACCTCAGCGAAAGGCTCCTACAGCAGGGAAATGCTCTGGCAATTGGGGAGGCAACTGGAAAAGGCTTCAGCATCTTCCCACTGCCAGAGCCTTTCACTGCTGCGCGTAGCTACATACCACAGTGTGCACACAACTTGTTTTCCCCTGTGCTACATGTACCATACGTTCTGCCACAAGTGTAGACAAGGTCATAGCTGCAGCCAAATATTCAAGCTCTTTCTACGGATTAGCACTCCTGTTTCGGTTTATTTAAAGCGAGGTCAGTTGAGAGGAGAGAAGTAGTATTTTGTGATGATTTGGGGAAATGGAAGAGAGTGGTCACAAGTAAGAGTGTCATAACCTGAAGAAATAAGCTCTGGTGTGGTACAATATCTCTCTTCTAGTTTGGGGAATGGGGTGTGTGGGAGGAAATAGTTCTGCATGGTTCTGATTTTCATTAAAGCTCTCCTTCTCTAACATTTGTGGGTTTTTTAAGGATTATTTTTTTGACCCACTGCATTAAACTGCCTAAGCCTAATTTGCATAACAGTGAGGCTAGGATCAGCTGTTGTCACTAATTAAAGTAATATGTTTTAAAGGAACACTGGTCTTAAACAATTCTGTGTGCTATTGTTACAGTTTTAATGGTTATTTTCCACATCATTTTAATTTCAGAATCTTATCGACAGGAAAAGCCTCAAATGCAATCCAAGACCAGGAAAAGTAAGTGTAATTTTTGTCATGGTGTAGGTTAATATGGATTAAATGACCATCAATATTTTAAGGAGTAGCAAAATTTTGAAAGAAAAAATGTTATGTCAAATTTGAGTACTTGTAATGCTGCACATGCTAATCATGAGATTAGATGCAAAAAAATTCTAGCCTAGGGGAAGCCTGCTTAGTTTGTCTGATTATTTAGTTCAGCAGTCTACAATTGAAGAAAATGTATGCAATGCTGGTAGCGCATATACAAAATCAGAATCTGTTTAATAAAAAGCAAAAATTAGGGACCTAATCCATATGTTGAAGTGACCCTTGTTCACATATAATGTCTATTGTTTTAGATGTTTGTTTATGACATTCATGGGGAGAAAAGTAAACGAGAAATATACCATGATCTATCAGATGCCACATCCTGGATCTTTCCAATAGGAACATTGCTGAGAGTTGTTAGAGGATGGTAAGAAATACATGCCTTATTTAAATGGTATCTTTTCAGAAGATAAATGTGAACTTTTCTTGTACCGCTGCCTCTATTATTTATAACACAAGCTTGATATGCAGGAGCATCTTTTCTTGGTTTATAATTACAGTGACATTTACAAGTAAAGCAATAAGGTAAGTATTCCCTCTGCTGGGAATTAGCTTTAAGCAGAAGAAAGTTTATTTTGTAACCAAAGCTAAGTTTTCACAGTTTAATTTCATTAACCAAGTGATGTTGTAAAATGAGCTGTAAGACATACGTGCTCAGCTGCTGTTTGAAACATGGCATTAAAAAGGGAGCATAGAAGTAGTGGGATACAGAAGAATATTTAGGATAGACTACATGAATCTTTCTAAATCCATTTGCAAAGCTTTAGTGCACAATGAGGTAAAAGATGCTTTGGAAAGCTAAGGCTGTGAATGCATCTGTCATACATGTGTGCCCACAGTTATTTTATACAGCATAGGCTTCTTGAAGTAAGTGTATCATACCATTCATCTCCCCCACGCCATAATACAGTTTCATGGTAACATTAATATAGTTTGAGACTGGCCCAGTTGTTTCTTCAAATGTTTTATGCTTGTTTAGTAATCACTGGGTGCCATAGTGGTAGTTGCATGTTTTACAATTATATGGAATCCAGGACCTGTCTTAGTTAGTTTGTCCGGAACTAGAAAAGTAGGATGTTTAACTTGCTTAGCTTTTTCAATTACTGGTTAGATTTCTGCAAATAAGGCTTTTCATCATTCTGGTTAGTCATAACCTTGGGCTCTCGAGTAGGTGCATCTAAATATATATGTTTGGGACACAGAGCTATATAATAGAAGGGAAGAAATGCCTATTTTATTTTTTAAGTACAAAAATGAAGCACAACTTATGTTTAATAAATGGAATATGGATAGAGAGGGACAGTGCATGAAGGGGCACTGATAACTGGCTTAGTGGAAAGAGCTCTCTACTGAACTTTCCTAGCATGAGTGTTGTATAGCCATGGTTTTAATCTGCATAATAGTTACAATTCTCTTAATGATTTCATTATTACAGCTGGATTTTATATGAAAAACCAAAATTCCAAGGAGAGAAATATGTGCTAGAAGAAGGAGAAATGGTCCTGAATCGTCTTTGGGATCTTCGGGACATGAAACACCATCCAAGGAACCTTGCAGTTGGTTCTATCAAACACGTAACAAAGGTATAGACTTCGTTGATAATAGGACACAAAATGCAAACATTAACATCAGTAGTAGCAGTGTCCTTGTAAGAACGGACGCTGCATGTCTGCTGTATGTTTCCTGTCTCGTCTTCAGATTAGTGGCCAGGGGACCTTCAGACTGTTGACACAAGTCTGAGTTTTGAACCTTTTGAAGCCTTTTGATCCTTACCTCACTGTCTAATTCTTCATCTTTCTTCTTCCCAACCCAAGACTGTACTCCTCACTTTCTTCTTAAGTGCCTGAGTCTATACATCTTCCTCTGAATGTAATAAGCAGATAGTTTATATGCTCTTGCCTCACAAAAATCTTCAGCCTGACTCGCTGGTGCCCCTTCTTTATCACAGATATTTGATTGCCCAATTAATTTAAGTCATAGGAATTAATTCTGATTCTTTGTTACAAACATTTTTCTGGTAAACATTGGACTGTCCACAACAGTCTGTCTGGTTCTCCTTTTGGGCACTAATGGTCGCTAATTATTATCTGTACCAAATATTCTTTAAAAATTATGCCTTACCATTTTCCGATATAGTTTTTTTTCATAGTTACTGTAATATTCTTGCAGATAATATACTGATGGGTGTAATAGACTTAAGATGATTAGTTCAGAAACATGACTGACTGTGATGTTCAGTTAAGTGAGTCCCTTTTTGAGTAGGTATAAGCCAGATTTCACTTGTGGAAATAAAATATGGGACTGGAAAAACACACCACATAACTCAGGTTAGGCCGAGGTTCATGTTTTGTTTTTGTTATCTTTCTCCCCAAACTTGCCTCTTCCCAGGATCTCCTGTAGAATCTATTGTATGCCAGCTCTAGTCCCCTCTGCTACAGAGAAATGTCTTGTATCTTGATTAGAGTTAAAATCCACCTGCCAGTGTGAGTCAGTAGTTGTTACTCTTAACCTTTTTGCAGAGCTGAGCTTAGGGTGGCTCCGTAGAGGAGCATTATATTCTTATGCAGCATTTTAGGAACTGCCCCTGTTACAATATCCTTCGTCAGTAAAATGGGGGAGGAATGGGTCTAAACACCGTAATGTTCACTGAGTATTCTAGTATTTATCAAGCTTCATTGCATATCATCCATGTGGTTAAGTGTATACCAACTTGCTGTCATATTTCAGTTTCTAATATGCACAATCCCAAGTCTGTACTTAGAATTCACTATCAAGTCCAGATATGGCTAAAGGGAAGAGATCTGCTTTTCTTAGTATATAGTTTGGGCTGAAATCCTATTTCAGTAACTCCTCGCTTAACGTTGTAGTTATGTTCCTGGGAAATGCTACTTTAAGCAAAATGATGTTAACCCCCACCTATTTACATTAATTCTTCTGGGGAAATTGGATTCGCTTAACTTCCACAGAAATTTTTTTCGCCAGACAAAAGACTATATATATACACACACACGCACTAAGTTTTAAACAATTTAATATTGTACACAGCAATGATGATTGTTAAGCTTGGTTGAGATAGTGAAGGAAGAGGGTGGGATATTTCCCAAGGAATGCCTTACTGCTAAATGATGAACTAGCACTCCGCTGAGCCCTCAAGGGTTACCACTTGTTAATGTAGCCTCTCACTCTACAAGGCAGCACGAATGGAGGGAGGGGAGAAAGCATGGCAGAGAGAGACAGACCCACCTTGTGTGGGAGAGAGATGTGCATTGCCCCTTTAAGTATGCTGACCATACTCTAAGTACGCTGCCTTTTTAAGTACTGTGGATCAGCAAGTTGAGACAGCAGCTGCTGCCAGCAAACTCCCTCCGTCCTGAGCCCTGTCGTGTCCCCCCTGCTCTGTGGAGATGGCTTAATGGGGTAAAGGAGTGGGGGAAGGGGGACACCCTGACATTAACACCCCTCTCCTCCTCTTCCTTCCCCTTTCGCCCCAGCAAGCAGGAGGCTCGCAGGAGCAGCTCCAAGGCAGAGGACAGGAGCAGCACATAGCAGTGGGAACTTAGGGGATTTGATGGGGGGCTGCTGGTCCACCTTGGTTCCAAGCCCCCACCACTAGCTCCAACAGGCTGCTCTTTCTTCAAGCAGTGGACAAAGCAGGTGGTTGACAACCAACATTATAAGGGAGCATTGCACAACTTTAAACGAGCATGTTCCCTAATTGATCAGCAATGAAACAATGTTAACCGGGATGACTTTAAGAGAGGAGTTTTTGTACTTGCATGTAATATAGGTACATTTCCTGTATCCATGTAACATATGTACCCAGCATCACAATACTAGCCAAAGACTCAATTGGGAGTCATAAGGGTTAGTGGAACACCTACAAAATATGATTGTATTTGCATCCAGAAATTAAAAAGCCACTTCGTTTAAAAATAAAAATCAAGAGCATAAAACTAAACATAATGCATCTGTTATTGTTCATTGAAAGAGCAATATATTTAGCAGACCTTGTGATTTAAAAAGAATCTGCACTCATTTTGCTGAGCACAGCATTCTAAAAGCTCACATGGTGAGAGCCCTTTATTGTGAATGAATTGTAACTTGAATTAAAATGTGAAAGCATCTTATTAAAATTGGTATTTTTGCATCTCTACTGGTCTACTAATCATTTCAAAATTTATAATATTTGTGTCACCAGTGAGAAGTGGGCATAATATCAAGCCATTGATAGTAAACAAGTTTTATTCCGACTTAAAGATTGAAAAGAAAAGAGAGAAATTCAAAAGAAGTCAACTGAGGACATGACTTATGAGAACAGTGAACTTAATTTGTCTAGTGTAAAAAGCTGATGCTAAGAGGAAATATTACAGGACAGAATATGAATTATGAATATTGGAAAAGAAGCAACGAATTACTGAAATTCAACACCAGTAATAAAATAAGGAACTATGGGCTAAGATTAGAGGAGGATGAATGTATCTAGGACGGCCTGCCAGACAATTTAATCTGGCCCTCGAGCTCTCGCTGGGGAATGGGGTCAGGGCCTGCTCTGCATGCATGTGCCACTGGTCCGCGCAGCTCCTGGAAGCAGCGGCATGTCCCCCCCCCTCCTCCCGACTCCTACATGTAGGAGCAGCCAGGCAGCTTCACACGCTGCCTCCACCCCAAGCGCCGCCCCCGCAGCTCCCATTGGCTGGGGACTGTGGCCAATGGGAGTTGCGGGGGCGGTGCCTGCGGACGGGGCAGCTCACAGAACTTCCTGTCCATACTGCCACGTAGGAGCCAGAGTGGGACAGGCTGCTGCTTCCAGGAGTTGCTTGAGGTAATCCCCACCCGGAGCCTGCACCTCCTCCCATGCCCCAGCCTCCTACCCCAGCCCTGATCCCCCTCTCACCCTCCAAACTCCTCGATCCCAGCCTGGAGCACCCTCCTGCACCCCAAACCCCTCATCCCCAACCCCACTCCAGAGTCCGCACCTCCAGCCGGAGCCCAAACCCCTGCCCCAGCATGGAGCACCTTCCCATACCCTGAACTCCTCATTTCTGGTTCCATCCCAGAGCCCGCACCCCTGGCCAGAGCCCTCACCCCCTCCTGCACCCCAACCCCAATTTTGTGAGCATTCATGGCCCACCATACAATTTCCATACTCAATTTGGCCCTTGGGCCAAAAAGTTTGCCCATCCCTGATCTAGGATGTTAGAGGAAACCTTTGGATGGTGAGAACACTAATAATAATTGTGTCACAATCACTAGAAATTTTTAAAAGAAGAGTTAAGTAGGTTTTGGTCAACCATGAAATCCTTTTTCCAGTCTCCCATGTGGTTTGTTTTTGTGGACCACAGCTGGGAGTGTTGTACACTGCAATACAAGGTTTTAATATTAGCATTTTATAGACAAGCCCCCAGATACTTGAGCAATGACCTCTTGCCTAGCAATTGTGATAGGCTAGGGCTGCTCTGCTATCAGTCCCTAGATTCATGCAGAACTTTGTTGTGTATAGGAGTTCCTTAGCTGAAGATTTTTTCCTAGAATCGGGGCCTAACGGAAGTATGCCTTTTCAGGGTGTGCATACGTGCTTAAATCAGTGCCTTATGGAACCCCTTTTTAAGAGGAAGTTTACTATGCACTATACATTTTAATTGATCAATCCTTGACCTTTGAGTTGATATATGTGTGTGACATGGGAAAGTTTGCAACGTTGTTGTAGCTGTGTTGGAAGGTTTGACTATCATCCCTTTTGTTGATGGCGTGGTTTGCCTGATGACTATTGGGTTTATCTTTCTGTCGATCAGTTTGATGATATTGGCTGTGTGTCTGGGCTGGTTGGTTTTTCTTTTAATTTTTTAATGTTTTTATTGCGTTCTTTTGTGTCTGTTGGATGCCCTCAAATAGCATCTTTATAAGTTAGTTAAATAATTGGAGATAAGGTAATGCACTGGCAGGAGGAAGACAAACATTTACAGAGGAAGCTGTGGTGGCATTTAATATTTTGTTTTTACAGGGCAGATGTTAGTGTATTGAAAAACAGCTGGACAGTAGCTCAGTGTTCTGATTTGGGTGAAAGTCTCCACAAGAAGCAGAGATTCTGTTAACTTTGTGGTAGCTTGTGGCTCAGCTCATTGTGGATGCAAATTGGATGTATGGTATGTTTAATTTGCAAGAACCAAAACTAAATCTCAGGTTCTACTCAGATACATGAACATCAAGTCAGGCCAGCAAAATCTCCACAGACACAGGCTGATTGATTGATTGCTGTTTCCATAGCTCAGCCCACTCAGCCAGCCATCTCAAACCCTCAGATCCCAGTTTCTTGTAAGATCTCCTCAGAGATTCAAAGTCGTATAATTCTTGTCCTGGACACAGGTAGCTCTTTTCACAGGTCTCTGGAAATCAAAAGGGGATGCTAGGTGTTGGGCTTGCCCCTCAAAACCTCAGTTGTCTGCAGAAAAGAGTCACTACCTTATCCATCCTGGAGAGGTTTTTGGTTCCCAGAGCCTATGTGTACTGTGACAAAGTCAGGCCGGACAGCTGCAAGAGGGTGCTAGAGCATTTGACAGTCACCAGAAACTGCTTTCAGTCAGATTTACAGGTCTTCAATAGGTTTGTGTGGCCTGGAAGGCAGATATGTTAGATCTAGAATGTTAAAGACCCTCTTCCCTACTAGCTGAGAAGGGATTACCTCAGGTCAATTAGGGACACCTGAATCCAATTAAGGGCTGCCTGAGACCTTTTAAAACCCCTTCTCAGAGAAAGGGGGAAGACGAGAGAGACAAGCTGCTGCCAGGCTAGTGGCAGCAGGGCAAGCTGCTCCAGAGTGAGAGGCTGTGCTCCTTCTCATGGGGGAAACAGCCAAACCTGAGTGCTGGCTAGGGGAAGGACTGACACCCAGGGCAAACAGGATGATGCCCTGCCCCAGCTAGGAGGTAGGGAAAGGTTCCCCCTTGGTTTTTGTATTGATGAGACTGTTTGCTTCCTTTTTATTTGAATCCCCCTCATTTGATCCCCTCCCGTAGATCGACCCAGAGGCCTACTCTGAAAAGATGACCAAAGGGCTGATTTACCCCAGGCCTGCCATTGCCAGAGGGGGAAACACTAAGTCTGGTGAGACAAAGGAGGTGCCTTGCCACAGTACCCTCATGCTGGTTAGCCAGGAAACGGTCCTCCTGTCAAGAAACTTGTAACTGAGCAGCAGCAGGTAGCACCTCAGCTGCCTTTACGTTGGAGGGGAATAGCATAATCATGAGCTCCCTGGCCTAGGAGAGGCACTTCAGAATCCCTAGAGCAAAGCTGATAGGGGACTCTGCTATTTAATGTGAAGGATGTAGGAATGCCTATAATGTTTTATGAAGATTATATGTTCCGCCTGTTTTTCTGATTGTCATTGTGTGGTTTACTGGATGAGAATAAGCGGTTCATTCAAGCAGCAGATACTTGCCGGAAAAGGGAAAAAATCACTTCAGATAGCTGCACTTAACGGTGTCTAATGGACAATGCACATGCCATTCATTTTTTTAAATTTCCCCTCCAACCATGCACAGCTCACCATTCTGGCTTGTAACTACAGGAGGGGATGGGGGGGGGGGAGTCTAAGTGGGAAAATGGGCACAAAGAACCTGGGATGGATAAAACGACTACTGGTCACAAGTCCCCAAAGGGAAGATTTTCAGATATCTGAACCCAGCTGGAGCTGCTGAGTAATCATGGTTGGTACCCAGGGCCTGAACTAGAAGTGGGAGAATGGCAGGATTCCATGCTTAGAGAGGTGAAGGTGCAGGTCTGGCAACCTGTGTAGTGCACTCCAGGAGACTGGAGAGGGATTAAAGGTGCACCTAGTCCTGAACTGTGACCTTTAACGCTAAGGATTTGGAGACCCTAGTTATGCCTGCTTTGTAGCAAACCTGCTGCCAGTGGGAATAGGACTGTTTCAGAAGTCTCTGAAGAAAGGAGTTGCCTTTTCTGGTGGTCCCTAAAGATCCTGAGGAGGGAAGCAGCAGTTTGTTGCTCCTATGGAACCGTGGCGGAAGCAGTCTAGCCCCAAAATGGTGATGGTGGGGAGGAGAGGAGAAGCGAAGAGAAACAGTCATGGCACCTTGAAGATGTTTAATGTTAAAGACAGAGAGAAATAGAGAGTGGTGCTCCCTGAAGGTTTGTGCTCTAAGTAGGCACTTAGACAGCACTCATTACCACGGCAAATGAACACCACTATTCAATGATGTCTTTCTCTCTGTTTAACTTTTTTTTTTTTCTTCTTCCCCTGTGCCTTAGTAACATGACCCCAGCAGGCAGAAATGCCCACCTATTGTTTATATTTGGAAATGCGTTTGCACAAGGATGTGCCCTTTACTAAATCTCAATTTATTAAGTAGCAAACTATAATGTTTTCATGATTTTTACAGTAACAAAGTGGAATATCCCTGGAGATTATTTTGGATCTATCAGATTTATATAAAAAGAAATTAGAGAGGATTCAAGGAGGTGTGGTGGTCAGACCCAGATTTGGTTTAGACTGCTTCAGCTTCAAACTTGTCATAATAGCTAGATTTTAGGTATAATATGATTGGAATATTCCAAGGTTATATCAGCCCCAAATGATAAAAATTTCACCAAGATGAGCTGTTCATGTAAGGTTTCTACTATTCTGACCTGACATCTCAGTAAAATAATGGTTCTTGCATGATTTTGGTTCCATATGACCATAAATTGGAAAACAAACTTTTTTTTCAGTTTTGTATCTGACCTGAAACCAAGTGTGGAGATGGATTTGCATTCAGGTATCTGAAATTTGAAGGGGTTCAGATAGGAGGTACTGGTTCTTAGCCTCCAAATTATCACATTTTTTGAGATTTTGTTTTGTAAAGACTGGTTTCATTAAAAGTCTTACTGAAGTTTCAGTAAGTAATGCTGCCCGCTAAATAAGTTTGTTCAGGCAGATCTGATCATCCCAGGGCAAATATTTACTGATCTAAAGTCCACATATTTAAAATATATAAACTATGGTACAGTATGGGTGTGTATTTGCAAAGATGTAATATGTATCTTGTACAATAACACCTCAGACTAAATTTTACCTTGCTCTGAAGTCAGTGGGCTAACTTCCTCCCCCAAATAAACAGATGAAACTTGTTTGGCTTCTAGGGGACCAACTTATTATAGCACAGAATTTCATCCAGTGAGTGTAAATCAGGGCATAGTTTGTAACCTAGGCCTAGATTTTTAAAGATATGTATGTGTTGCTGAGATCAGTTTTGCAATGTCTAACTGATTAGGAGCCTAAATCTCATTTTCCTAAGTGATTTGAGCCCTTATGAGCCTAATCCCATTGACTTGCATAATAAAATTGCATGTATAAAATTAAAATTACATATTGTTTGCTCAAAAAATTTATTATCTTTAAAAATTGATGTGTTAATTGCTTTTGGTCATGACCACAAGTTACTATATAACACTGTGAAAGGAGTTGGTCCAGTTCGCAAAAACATCATCATAATTAGTAGAGAGGTCACGTTTATGGGCCTCCAAGTCTGGCTGGACGGACACTAAGACAAAATGAAGGAGCTTGCACTGCCCTTGCTTAGGCTTCACCTACTTTGTGAAGAACTATATTATTCCAGTCTTTAGTGCTGTCAGTGGAGCGCTTTTGATGAGCACTAAAACTAAAAACAAATCTGGAAGCATTTCCAAAAGAATTAGAAGAAGCATACAGACTCATTCCAATCATCAACTTTAGAATGATGCTCCTTAGGTAAAGTGAAACAAAACAAATATTGACTCATATGAGATACTGTGTCTGTGCAGTTAAAAATACCTTATTTCTCTACCTTTCTCATCATGTAATCACTGTATTATGCTTGCTGAAAATTATTTTTGGCATAATTCTCTCTTGAATTTTATGGTAGAAAGTTCTAATTTTCCTAACAAACTGAATTTTGAAGAAGCGATGCAATGGATAAGACAGAGTCCACCTGGGCAAAAATTACATTGGGGAAGATAACTAGTAGAGCCCCTCCTACGGTAGTGCTTGGGGTGTGCTATAGACCACCGGGATCTAATCTAAATACGGATAGAGCCCTTTTTAATGTTTTTAATAAAGTAAATACTAATGGAAACTGCGTGATCATGGGAGACTTTAACTTCCCAGATATAGACTGGAGGACCAGTGCTAGTAATAATAATAGGGCTCAGATTTTCCTAGATGCGATAGCTGATGGATTCCTTCATCAAGTAGTTACTGAACCGACTAGAGGGGATGCCATTTTAGATTTAATTTTGGTGAGTAGCGAGGACCTCATAGAAGAAATGGTTGTAGGGGACAACCTTGGCTCAAGTGATCATGAGCTAATTCAGTTCAAACTGAACGGAAGGATTAACAAAAATAAGTCTGCAACTAGGGTTTTTGATTTCAAAAGGGCTGACTTTCAAAAATTAAGGAAATTAGTTAGGGAAGTGGATTGGACTGAAGAACTTATGGATCTAAAGGTAGAGGAGGCCTGGGATCACTTTAAATCAAAGCTGCAGAAGCTATCGGAAGCCTGTATCCCAAGAAAGGGGAAAAAATTCATAGGAAGGAGTTGTAGACCAAGCTGGATGAGCAAGCATCTTAGAGAGGTGATTAAGAAGAAGCAGAAAGCATACAGGGAGTGGAAGATGGAAGGGATCAGCAAGGAAAGCTACCTTATTGAGGTCAGAACATGTAGGGATAAAGTGAGACAGGCTAAAAGTAGAGTAGAGTTGGACCTTGCAAAGGGAATTAAAACCAATAGTAAAAGGTTCTATAGCCATATAAATAAGAAGAAAATTAAGAAAGAAGTGGGGCCGCTAAACACTGAGGATGGAGTGGAGGTTAAAGATAATCTAGGCATGGCCCAATATCTAAACAAATACTTTGCCTCAGTCTTTAATAAGGCTAAAGAGGATCTTAGGAATAATGGTAGCATGACAAATGGGAATGAGGATATGGAGGTAGATATTACCATATCTGAGGTAGAAGCGAAACTCAAACAGCTTAATGAGACTAAATCGGGGGGGCCCAGATAATCTTCATCCAAGAGTATTAAAGGAATTGGCACCTGAAATTGCAAGCCCATTAGCAAGAATTTTTAATGACTCTGTAAACTCAGGAGTAGTACCGAATGATTGGAGAATTGCTAATATAGTTCCTATTTTTAAGAAAGGAAAAAAAAGTGATCCGGGTAACTACAGGCCAGTTAGTTTGACATCTGTAGTATACAAGGTCCTGGAAAAAATTTTTAAGGAGAAATTAGTTAAGGACATTGAAGTCAATGGTTAATGGGACAAAATACAACATGGTTTTACAAAAGGTAGATTGTGCCAAACCAACCTGATCTCCTTCTTTGAGAAAGTAACAGATATTTTTAGATAAAGGAAATGCAGTGGATCTAATTTACCTCGATTTCAGTAAGGCGTTTGATACCGTGCCACATGGGGAATTATTAGTTAAATTGGAAAAGATGGGGATCAATATGAACATCAAAAGGTGGATAAGGAATTGGTTAAAGGGGAGACTGCAACGGGTCCTACTGAAAGGCGAACTGTCAGGCTGGAGGGAGGTTACCAGTGGAGTTCCTCAGGGATCGGTTTTGGGACCAATCTTATTTAATCTTTTTATTACTGACCTCGGCACAAAAAGTGGGAGTGTGCTAATAAAGTTTGCAAATGATACAAAGCTGGGAGGTATTGCCAATTCAGAGAAGGATTGGGATATTATACAGGAGGATCTGGATGTCCTTTTAAACTGGAGTAATAGTAATAGGATGAAATTTAATAGTGAGAAGTGTAAAGTTATGCATTTAGGAATTAATAACAAGAATTTTAGTTATAAGCTGGGGACGCATCAATTAGAAGTAACGGAAGAGGAGAAGGACCTTGGAGTATTGGTTGATCATAGGATGACTGAGCCACCAATGTGATACGGCTGTGAAAAAAGCTAATGCAGTTTTGGGATGCATCAGGAGAGGTATTTCCAGTAGGGATAAGGAGATTTTAGTACCGTTATACAAGGCACTAGTGAGTCCTTACCTGGAATACTGTGTGCAGTTCTGGTCTCCCATGTTTTAAAAGGATGAATTCAAACTGGAGCAGGTACAGAGAAGGGCTACTAGGATGATCCAAGGAATGGAAAACTTGTCTTATGAAAGGAGACTTAAGGAGCTTGGCTTGTTTAGCCTAACTAAAAGAAGGTTGAGGGGAGATATGATTGCTCTCTATAAATATATCAGAGGGATAAATATAGGAGAGGGAGAGGAATTATTTCAGCTCAGCACCAATGTGGACACAAGAACAAATGGGTATAAACTGGCCACCAGGAAGTTTAGACTTGAAATTAGACGAAGGTTTCTAAGCATCAGAGGAGTGAAGTTTTGGAATAGCCTTCCAAGGGAAGCAGTGGGGGCAAAAGATCTATCTGGCTTTAAGATTCTACTCGATAAGTTTATGGAGGAGATGGTATGATGGGATAATGTGATTTTGGTAATTAATTGATCTTTAAATATTCAGGGTAAATAGGCCTAATCCTCTGAGATGGGATATTAGATGGATGAGATCTGAGTTACCCATAAAAGAATTTTCTGTAGTATCTGGCTGGTGAATCTTGCCCATATGCTCAGGGTTTAGCTCATCGCCATATTTGGGATCGGGAAGGAATTTTCCTCCAGGGCAGATTGGAAGAGGCCCTGGAGGTTTTTCGCCTTCCTCTGTAGTATGGGGCACGGGTCACTTGAGGGAGGATTCTCTGCTCCTTGAAGTCTTTAAACCACGATTTGAGGACTTCAGTAGCTCAGACATAGGTGAGGTTTTTCGTAGGAGTGGGTGGGTGAGATTCTGTGGCCTGCGATGTGCAGGAGGTCGGACTAGATGATCAGATGGTCTCTTCTGACCTTAGTATCTATGAATTGTTTGATTCCAGAATATGGGTTCATGTTATATAGCCTAAAGTCATAAATGTATAAACAGTATATGATATATAAGGAGGAGAGGGAAGGACGGAAGGAAGGAGAGAGATTTTCTTGTACCTTAAGCAGTTACTGCCTAATTCATTAGGAAAATCACAAACAAGCAAACTTTGAAAGCCTGGATTAGATTGGATTACAAAATATACAGATTATAGCAGAAAACATGAGCCTCAGAAAATCTCTCTTCTTTGTGGCTGTATCACATGCACATACCCATGTGAACTACAAATTGGACTTTTTTACCTGCTCAGCTGTATATTTAGAGACGGAGGCATGTGTAGCATTTCCTTAGCAATTTGCTATAAGGTAGTATTGTACTGGCAATTTGCTACAATATCTTTCTGGTTTTGATCTTCTAATTCAAAAGCATAGTGTTGCAATTTTTTGTTGCTGAAAACAAATACTGTGCATTGTTTGCTAGGTACAATACAAAGGAAATGTGATTGTGTGAGAGAGCATTGCTAATGTATTATGTTACTGTACTGTGGGCCTCTTGGGGAAAGTGACTTCACGTTTCTCTGAAGTAATTTTACCAGAATTACTACTTTATTGCTGACAGTTCAATAACTATCAAAATAACTTTGTGCACCAGCAAGAGAGACTTGTGTTTATTTCTGGATAATTTGTTACTGCCTCAGTGGAACCTGTTCAGAGCCTTCCAATCCTGGGGTGAGGTTCTGTGCTGTACAGTTGAGATACATCTGATCCTAGGCTTCTCTGGAGGTTGGAACAGTCCCTGACATAATTTAGGACTGGCCTACCTGAGCCTGAGAAGGAGCCAGAATTTATCAATGTATATTGCCAAAGAGCCACAGTAAAAAGTCAGCAGTGGCCCCCGCTCCCAGAGCCTCCCGCCCACCGGCAGCCCCACCAATTAGCGCTGCCCCCTCCCTCCCTGCACCTCCCAATCAGCTGTTTCATGGCATGCAGGAGGCTGGGGAGGAAGGGAGGGCACTGCAGGCTCAGGGAAGGGAGCAGGAAGGGGTGGAGTGGGGGCAGAGCCAGGGGGTTAGCAGTGAGCACCCCCCGGCACATTGGGAAGTTGGCGCTTGTAGCTCCAGCCCCGGAGTCGGTGCCTATACAAGGAGCCGCATATTAACTTCTGAAGAGCCGCATGTGGCTCCAGAGCCACAGGTTGGCCATCCTTAATTTAGGTAATCCTGGAGGGCTGTCCAAGTTACATCAGCCCCTCCTTGCCCCATGGGCCACAAAGATGCCTGAAGTCTCTGTAGTGTTGTTCCCACTCCTCTTGCCTCCTGTACTTGTGAGAGGGTCCTCAGAGAACAGCTTTACTTCTGCTGTGCCTGTGTCCGGGGAATTCTCCGCACTCTGATCCAGGGCTTTTAGGGCCCCTTTATGCCACTTGGATTACAGGCCCAGAGTAGGGGAGAGGATTTCACCCTTGATGCTCTAGGCTGAGCAAAGCATTTAAACACTTGCCAGACTTTTAAAGCATGTAATTATTAGAGGGCTTTCCCTCAACCCTCCCACTTCCCTGGTTCTTGTCACACAGACAGCAAAAGACCAGAAGTCCAAAGTGCAAACAATGCAATGTTTATTGGGGTTAGTTTCCAAGCAAGCATATTCCAAAGCCCATCACACCAGTTGGGCTTATTTCTATACACCAATAGAGTCTGTTCCCAGCTCTGACAATGCAGAGCCTTGCCTGTGTCCCTGTTCCCCGTTCTCTATTCTCATCCCCCGCTCCACGCCAGCAAGCATAATTCCAATTTCCCCTCCACTTCCTGTTTGACCCGAGTTTATATAGTAATATTATCAATCAATTTACTGAAATTTAACTAACCAGTCCTAACACATTGTAACATAATTCTCTAACCAATTATATCCCACTACCCTAATTAACTTGCATCTAGCAAAATTAATTATACAGCAGATAGAAACAATTAGAGAACCAGGCAGATTAACAATAGAAAAATGGGGGCCATAAAAATAAAACAATACAGAAATGAGGGTTTCACAACCACAACCATTGAGAAGTGATTTCTTGCCAGACAGGATGCTATCAAACTAAGTTTTCTTTAAACATCTTAAGATCTGTTTCTTTATCTGGTGGTGATGGGCATTATCAGGACAGGATCATCTTCCTAACAGCCCAATACCACCTTATTTCGATGTGACTGGTTTGGAATATGAGGATGTGACCCTACGCTTCCCAGTTTATGGCTGCCCCTGCTGCATAGCCAAAGGCCTTACCCTAAGAACAAGGCCTCAGACTGTCCTATTGAAAGAAGGCCCATACACAGGTGGACTGTGACTTTGATTCTTTGTTTTTATAGCGCTGTAGCTAGCTAAGTGATAAAAATACACCTAAGTTCTTAAAGTATAGGCCTTTACGGGCAGACCTGAATATCTGTATTCTAACAGTAGTTAACCCCCTTTCGCTTCAGTGCTTAACTGCTTTGCTGAATCAGGGCCTAAAAGGAACCTTACATTGAGCTGTAGTGTATCAAAAGCTGGGTTTTTTATAAAAAAAAATAACACCACTGGTGCTACATTTTATATCTGTGTTGAAATTACCATAGTTAAAGACAGTCTCTGCACATTTCTTGGGAAGAATGGAGAGACTTGGCAAGTTCTTATCAGAACTGATAGGTTAATGGATAGGAGCACCAGTGATAAAATCCTAGTACCCCCATCTTAACATGTACTGTATAAAGAAAAAGCATTAGGTAGCTACCTGGCACTGGAAACATTTGTTTTGGCTTTCACTTTCTTTGCCTTTCTGTGGAATGCTGCCCTTTTATTTAAAGTGACATAAAATTGAATTTACACAATTTGAGGGGGTAAGTCATATGCATTGCAAAACTTAACAGGCAATCCTAAATAAATTTCTAAAGCAATTATAATTGGGGCCTCGTTCCAGGAAAGCATCCTTATTCAGGAGGTGTAAGTAGACCCTTCAATTCCAGTGAAATCCAAGAGTTACTCATGGTTGAAGTTAAATACGTGCCCCTCCTGAAATAAAGATGGACATAACCATGTGCTTCAGTTCTTTCCTGAATTGGGATCTGGGTTTGCATGTAATACTAAATCTGGAATCTTTTTTTCCTTTATTGATTTAAATTATTATACACTAAGCATTAAACTGCTCATCAATAAGCATGCCCGATTGTAAACTCTGCAGTTAATGTTGTATTTTATTTTAGACATATTTAATGTAACTTTAGACACAGTCATAATTACCTAATTTATATGATACTGAAAAGGAGCCATGTTTGTGTGTGCTGTTCTTAAATGAATACTTATTGTAGAAAATTAGAAAGCACCACTGAATCCAAATGTAGTAAAAAGAAAATAGTGTAATATCACAACCAGTTGACTTCAATGTTTTCATCATAAAGTTGTTAAAAAACCGAGACATCAGAAGTACTGTATACATAGCTTCCTCTGTTGGTAAACACAATTTAATAAAAGCACATTTAGGTTGAGATTCTTCAAAGGAGCCCACGAGAGTTAGGTGCTAAACTCCCATGGAAAGTCAGTGGAACTCCTTTAGGACTCTGAAAATTCCAGTCTTAATTTTTAAAAAGTTGTATTGTTCTGTAGAACCCAAAGTTATTGTGTTAAGAAAAAAATTGAAATAAACATAGCTTTAAAAGGAAGGACCTGTAGTTCTAGCAGTATTGGCAAACTTTCCAAATGTAAATAACCTTTACAGTCTGATTTGTTTCTGCAGGATTGCAGCATTCCAGAAATAGAGTTTTGCCCACAAGCTGGCACAGAGGGGTTTCCTGTCTGCATACAGAGTGCAGTTGCCAATTTAGAAGAACTGGATGTTGAAAGCACCTTTTACATAATTGTCAAGTCAGGAGTGTGAGTATTGGAATTCTTTACTAGTAGTTTGCAAGCTGGTGGAAGGACATATCAGGAAAAAACACTTGCAGTCAAAAAGGATTTTTCTAAAGGCAATGTATTTATAAAAATAAGTTAACATAGACTCCCTAGTTTAAATTTCAGCCCAGTTCTATGATTCCTTGGTGTGCAGCTTGACTCTCTCAATGGCATTCTCCCACTATTCCCCTTATAGACCTTTCCTTGAGCACCTGTATAAGTAGAGGAGGAAGCTCAGCTAGAGTCAACTCCTTGTTCACTGGAGACCAGTAATGCTCTTAACTCACTCACACTGTTAAAAGCATAACAGTGTGAGTGAATTCCAGAAAACAAATATTGCCTCACGTAAGCACTCCTGAAGTGGCAACTATACCCTTACTTTCTGTGTGGTTAGTCAGAAGGGCTATGCAATATGATCCAAATCCAGATTCCCGCACCAGTCCAGCACTTTGTGTGTTTAGCAGAAGGAATAAGTTTGTCAGATAGGTGCACAGAACTTTCAGGTCCTTTCGTTCTAGAGTGAGATGTTTTCCTCTTTTCCAGAATCATTATGGAGTGACAGGAGTCACTCAATGGTTAGGGTTGAAGCTAGCTTCCCGGTATGAATCCAGCTTCCTTGAAGCTTCACATGCAACTTCTGATCCCCAGGCAGAATTTTTTTGTGAAGTTTGGAAAAAAAAAATTAGAAAATGAGTTTTAAAGCTATGAGAAAAGAAAAGGAGAAGTGTCTTATCTACAGTAATTTTTGATAGCAAGTTTTAAGCACTTGATACTCGACGTGCATATAAGCCCGCACCTCTATTCTTCATCACTGTCCACTAGTCTTATATCCCACCCACTATAACCCACCTAGTCTTTCCCCACCTCACCCTTACACACATGCTTCCTTTTGACATGACAGTCTGAAGGAGGGAGCCACGCTTCAAGGATCTTAATGTCAAAATAAGAGCTCCTAGTTTTCGAATAAATGTAGTGAATGAACATATTCTAATAAGTCTGATGCAAAGCCCAGTGGAGTCAATGCAAAGATTTCGATCTTATTTTGAATCATCAGTTCATGATCAATTTTGATGCCGGTGTTGGTCTTCAGATATTTGTAGTCATCAGTAGTAATCTTTAGGTTTTGCTTATTCACAGTGTAACAAGATGGCCTTTTATGATAAGTGACAGATGTTTTCTGGTCTTATTTCTTCTGGATTAGACATTGAAGGAATCTTAAATTAATTTTCTAAGATTGTTGCAATTCAAAATCCTAATGTTTAAATATATTTTGTAGTTAAGATACTTTATGTATCTGGTGCATATTGTCTAGTCCTGATGGATACAATCAAGAAAAGAATGTACGCTCTTAACATATTTAATTGTTTTAAATAAGTCATTTTTTCTCTTAATGCTTTAGATGGCTTGCCTATTCAGACCTTAATTACAAAGGAGAGATGATCGTTTTGGAAGAAGGCAACTCACCATCTGAAATTTCTGCAGCAGATGTGAAATCTCTGCGTCCCCTAAAAATGGTGAGGATGTTGCGATTCTCTGAATGATACACCCCATTTAATGATTTAGTCTAAAGATAACTTTGAGTTGAATATTCTCTTTACAGGTTTTTAGATATTTTTGCATTTGTAATATACATGTCATGCAGTGATGTATTACAATGCGTTTGCCATTCATCTGAAAAGTTGCTACGCTCCCACATCTGTACATTTAGAGCTCCAAAATAAGTCTGGGAAGGCTGTATTACTTGGCACTGGAAGAAGAGATAGGTGCATGTTTGCAGCTCATACCTCTCTCAAGTGGGTCAAATCAGAGCAGTCCAAGATTTGGGAAAGTTAAATTTGGAATTTCATGTTCCCCATGTTTAGGAGTTTTTGGATGTAGACTGTAGGTGTGGTCTATTATAGATACAAAATTCGGATCCAGTTCTGGGTTTTTGGTCCATCTGCAGTTTGGATGTGGTGGTGATGAACTGTGATGTTGCAACACGTTGACAGTGCAGATTGTGACAGCAAATTTCTGTAGAGGTATAATATTCTTCCTATTTTCTTTTCAATGCAAACTTCCAGAGCTTTGGGAATGCTCAAGTCAGAGAGGAACACCTGATCAATGCCGTAGGACATCTTAGTAAAAGAACTTGTGTCAAGAGGATGAGGATTAAGTGCCTCTTTAAATAAGACCAAAAGTTGTGCCTTTAGAGTTGTGCAGTTTTTGTTGGAACCAACAACAGCTGGTTATAAAAGGTTCTTCAGAAAACCTTTGCATACTAGTACAGCTAGAATCTGCTGCAGGTGCCAGGTCAGAAGAAGAAATAACGGATGCAAACTGCTTGGTAGTCTTCCTGTGACTATGCACTGCATAGCAATCTTAATACACAGGCAGCCTAATACTCGTTTGATGGACAGCTTGTGGATATAAACATGGAAAGGGATGGATACAGATACAATGGCACATAGCTTTAATGTGTACATAAAGATTCCAAAGGGAGATTTTCAAAACTACAAGGGGCAGTTACGTGCCCAGCTCCCACTGAAAGTCAATGTGAATTGTGCATCTGCCTTCCAATTGTGCCTTTGAAAATCTCTCCCCTGTTCTCCAAATATGTTGAAGGATTACAACAATCCTTGACTACTGTTTCCAGAGCTGGAACATTATGCCATGTTATGCCTCCCTTCACAGATGGCTTACATTGTTCTCATTCCTGGGAATTTACCCTTCAGCCTGTGTTCTGTGAAATAAGTTTTGATATAAATAACTTTTTGGTGTACTATCCCTACTGCTTTAAGAAAACTTGTAAAATATGTGGTACAGTTTTAAAAGTTACTTTAATTATTTTTAATCTGATCCGTGGTATAAGTGAATAACAAGTAGTAAATATTTGGATCTGTAGTGCAAGTAAAGACAAACATGTATAAAGTGGTGTTTTGGTTTTTTTTTATTCAGAGGCTTGTAAAAACATTCTATGTTTGTAGATAATTTTTATAGGCATTCCTTGGTTTTTGTGAATTATCAGTGTATTTAAATGTCAATTAGATTCAACACAGACTAGAATCATCTAGTATAGCTGCAAGAACTGCATACTTCTCTAGGGTTATAAAATGTATACATACGGAAATATAATTTCAGATTTTATGTAATTATTTATTTATATATTTTATATCTTAGGGTGGACTAAAGGTACAAATGCCTATGAATGTTAAGGTAAGTATCGAGCATGCTGTTAGTAAAAGATTCTGTCACAGAGAGACCCTAATTTAAGACTACTTCCTTTTCTTAGTGAGGGAAATACCTCTTCTCTGTTGTCCGTGGAATATTAGATTAGGCATTCTGCATCTGCCCGCTTCTTAAGAACAAATTCTGTGATGCTACACAGCTCAGGAGTTGCATGTGCTTTGTGAGACATAAAAGCTGTGGCAAGAATTTTTTCCAAGAAAACCGAATGTCAGTTATCTGGAGAAGAATTTTAAAGGAAGTATAGTCTGAAGTGAGTTTCTCCTGGTTGACACATCCACAGGCATCAGTGAACAAAGGACCCCTATAGATCAAATGTCTTCTTCACCACATTGAAAAAATAAGAAAGGAAATACTCTCTCCTCTCCACGTCTTCCCACCCCCAAAGCAAGAGTCAAATCGTGATAGGGAGGGCCCATCTTCTGGAGCATATGGGGGGGGGGGGGTGATTGGAGTCCAATTGGAAGGTGGGAAGGGAGGCCAGAAATGTTTTTCTTTGTTTTTGCTCTACCCCTCACAGTTCCATATATGGCCCCAGTTAACTTATTTAAAAAAAAAAAAAAAGTCTGTAGCCTGGCCAATTGTATGCCAGAGCCATACCCGTAGAAGGGAGTTACTCCAGCACACAGTGCATGTGACGCTGGTGAAGGGTGAACAGGTAAATCCAGAATGAGGAACTATGCAATGCAAGAGGTAAGGAACCCATAGAATTTTCCTGCACTGAGGCAGCTCTTCAAATCCAACAAATTCTGATAGGGTTTTTTTTGTTTGTTTGTTTTGATTTTTTTTTAACTGTACGTCCAATGGAGGCTGTCCTGTTCCTCTATTCATGTCTATCAGCCACAGATTGCTTGTGTTCTGGGCCACGGTGCTCGAAGCACCACAGGTCCAGCATGAGTACTCTGAGAAAAACGAGGCTTACACACAGCTGTGAGTTTTTGGCTTTATTGAAGGTTAGTGACCCACCTGCAACGGGGACTCCAAGCGTTGCAGTCACAGAAGCGGGGAACCCAGCACACCGGAGCTCTGCCTGGGACGGAGTCCGACGGAGGGGCAGATAGCATTAATAAGCATTACACAAAAACAGCTCATGAATATAAAGTTAGGTGCTTCTTAAAGGGGGCGCTTTCTACTATCTGGCGAAGGGCCATGCAAAGCAGCTGTGTCCTTCAAGAACTATCTCCTACAATAACAAAGCAGCTGTGTCCTTCAAAAACTATCTCTATCCCACAATAACGAAGCAGCTATCCACGTCCCACAGTAACCTCTCGGCTCAAAAAAGCGGAAGTTCCCTGGCTAGGCCGTAACAAAGTCTTCCGCAGTCCCTTACAGCTAGGCTGGGAAGGTCTTGAATATTTTATGCTGGATCAGGCTTATGGTGTCTCATTGTCACTCAGCTCAAATGAAAATCTATGAATCTAGAGTATTTCATGGATTTTAAATATATGAGGTGAGATTCTCACCCCGCTTGCTTCTTTACACTGAGTGAAAAGGGCTGGAGCAGCATAAAGGAGCTCTAAGAGCCCCAGATCCAGTTTGAGAGAATTCCTGCAGCACAGGATTTGAGGAACATAGTCATAAGATTGCTCTCTGAGAACACTCTCTTGCAAGCCTCAGTATAGGCAGCCTGGGAGGGGCATGCTGGGGCTGGCAGCACCGCAGAGATTCTAGGTGGCCTGGGGAAGCTGCCTTTACTTAAGGCTTCTCACATGGAAAATTGTACTGTTTTAGTTATACTGGTATAACTCTACATGTGGCTACTCTTGTTCAGGTATAGGTGTCCACGCAGGTAGTTATAGTGATATAATTATATTGGTATAACTATACTGGTAAATTTTCCTGTGTAGACAAGCCCTTAGACAGCCTACTAAGGCTGTCAAAATCATACCAGGGGTTCTCCAGACCCTGGAGCAACCTGCAATCAGGAGGGCTCAGGAGGTACTGCACAGAATTTCCACCATGGTGGCTGCAGAGAAAAAAATTGCATTCCTGGGCAATGCTGCATTATACATGTCAAATTTAAGATTACTAAAAGTTAAAGTACTAAATACATTGTTTCAAACCACATTCTCCAGATATTAATATATGAGAGAAAACATTTTGGAGGATGGGCCAAAGAGCTTTCTGGAAACATTGATGCTGTCGCAGCACTCTTTAGAAGTGATGAGGATTTCCAGGGAATTGGATCAATACGTGTCATTGGTGGAGTGTGAGTATATTTCATTTTTGTATTTAGTGTTCTCTGTAAATAGATAAATGACAAATTACTCTCTCTATAAGTAATCTAATTACAATTAAGGTTTCAGAAAATAGCCCTAGGATAAACCACAAACATTTATGCTCCTTTGTGGCAGGGGTGGGATGGGGTGTTGGAACCTTGCCACTCCCAAGTTCCCACACCCATCTCTCTGTGGGCAGCCAGTTGCGGCCTAATGGTCTCCTTCCACACAATCACCCTTGGACGGCAAGGTAGTGCGACCTATTGGCCGGAGTCCAGGTAACTTGCCCCACATGTCGGGGCAGTTTGGTCCAGTGGCTGGGGTCCATATAAATTGCTCCCCGCATCGGAGCAGTGCGGCCTAATGGCCAGAGTCTATACAATCCCCCTTGCAAGTGGGGTAGTGCGGCCTAGCGGCTGGAGTCTATAGGATTCCCATGGTGCGGGGGAGTGGTAGAGGGACCCGGGCCTGCCCTCTCCACCGGGTCCCGACCTAGAGCCCTGGTAGTGGCAAGCTCCCCTTGCCACCAGCTCGGCGGGGATCCACCCACAACATGCCGAGTGTCTGTATGGCTCTAACACCATTTGCCTCTAAAGCTCCCCTGGGTCACTTCCTACCATAAATGCCATGTTCTCTGCTTCGGGCGATCCTCCGGTCTGTTCCCCTCCTGTGACTTCCTCCGTCTGGATATCGGGGTGCGTCCTGACTTGGCTGGCCTCCGGATCCTGGTGCTCCAGCTGTCCCTCCTCGGGAGCTGGCAGCGTGCCTCCCTCCCTTTTGGCAGTCCGCTCAGACTGAGCAGCTCTGCAGGCTTTATACCTGTTCTCCAGTTGGAGAATGCCCAGCAGAGCTTCCAGGGCGGGACTTCCTCTGCTAGGAAGGAAGGGTTAACCCCTGCGGTGCCAGTGCGGGACCGCTCTGCCCCGTCACAGTCTTGGAACAGACATTTGTGGAATGTCTATACTAACATATGCAAATGTGTTAAATAACAAGGTAATTGGCAATCCGTTAAGGTGAGTTAAATATAGTATAGACAATATCTTTTGTGGGCAGGGGAAGGAATGGATTGACCTTTTTCTTTTTTTTTTTTCTTTTTTTTTTTTTTTATTTAAGCCTTGTCTTCACTAGGAAAAAGGGTATGTGTTTAACTTGTGTTAGGTAATACGTGGTAACTGACACAAAGTAAAATCCTAGTGCAGACAAGGCAGTTTGTGGTTTTCTCATGAATTAACAGGTTGAAATAAACCTTAGATTCCATACTCATCCATTTGATCTATTAATTCATGTAAAAACTAAAAAGGCTTCGTCTTCACTAGGATTTTACTGTGTGTCAGTTATCATGCATTTGCTAAAATGAGTTTACAACACACCTTTCTTTTCCTAGTGAAGATGTATCTGGGATTGATTCTGCATTGTTCTGCCTATTATGTAGTCATTTACAGTTGTGCAAAGGGGATGTAAAAAGCTACCATTCCGATTTGGTAGCATTTTAGCCTCACTTTCTATGGTTATATAAATGATTATCTAACATCTAGAGACTGAGGATATATCTACACTAGAAACACCAGTGTGGCACAGCTGCAGTGTTGAAATGTAGATACTTAGTACAGTGAAGAAGGGGTTTTCCCATCACTGTAATAAATTCATTTCTTTGACAGGTGGTAGCTAAGTTGACAGAATTCTGTCAACCTAGTAGTGTCTGCACCGGGGCTCAGGTTGGCTTAATTACATAGCACAGGGCATGACATTTTTCACAACCCTGAGTAATGTAGTTATGCCAACCTAATTCTTTAGTGTAGAACAGCCCTGAGAGAATCAGGACCTTGGTGCATATCCCACAGCTCTGTATAACAACTAACCAACTCACTGTTCCTTCAACCCCACCAAGATCTGCCACTTTATCTAACAGTGCATGAAAAGCCTATAAAATGAAGCTTTCTGCTAGAGAGATCAGCAGTGAAATAGCTAGCAATGTCATTACAATTGTCAAGGTTTCCAAGTTAACTCCCAGTAAAATGACTGGGATGGTATTCACCTTATGCAGTTGTTACGTCATGTTGTTTGGAGGGTTTCACAATCACTACATTCATAGAAAACTTAAATGTCAATACCTAAAGACACTACACAAAGACATTATGGACCAGCTCTCTGGAAAACTTCATATTTTAAAAGTTATCCTTCTGTCTAGTGTGTGGGGGTTTTTTTGTTTGTTTTTTTACAATAACTTGAACAGCTGAACTAATCTAAACCAAATGTTATCAAAAATAAATCCATTTTTGTCTGCCAAACTTCAGCCCTGACAACATTTGTACAGCAGTTGTAAATCCTGGCAGGAAAGTTTTAATGAAAGAAATACTCAGAGCCTTTGCCATTGTCGTATGAGCTGGTGTTGCTATAATGTGCATATTGTAAACTGTGTCTTGAATATCAAAGCTTAACAGACAGTACTTGAGTGTACATTCTTATTTTTAAAATATCTTTGTAAGTTTGATTAGTCTAATTTGAATGGGAACTTTTAATTCCAAATCACTTTATAGCACAACTTTTGGAAGCCTTATAAAACTTCTTGTGCTATTGTGCACTTTTTCAAAGTAAAATTCATTGAGGACACTCAAAATTGATGCAGAAATTTATTTTTAATCCGGTTTTATCTATTCAGAATATTTTAAAATGGTACAATTCCCTGCTTTGCAAATCAGAAGTATTTTACATATGCATTATTTTTATACATGTTCTATTTTATTGGATTTAGTAGTATCTGTTGGTTAGAGTAGAGGACACTGACTCCATAGAAGTCAATGGGAGTTTTGCCATTGATTACAACATGCCCAGGATTTCACGCTGTGTCAGCATTCCCTGATTCAACTGATAACTCTCTGCATGACCCTTAAGGTGCTAGCCATTACATTTACAAAAATGTGTTGAAATGCACTATCAGACTATAATAGAAATATTTTTCAAGAGTGTTGGTGCATTACAGAAGTAAACTATTGTTGGAGACCACATAATAAAATGAGTATTGATCCTCAAAGAATGCTTGGTTGGTCTGTGTTGTAATCTGAAATAGCAAATATTGCTTTGTTCCTCAGCTGAGGTTGTGATATTTATCTTAGGAATTTATCATGTTCTTTTCCCATTTTATTCTTGGTATGATGCTGTTGTACTTTTTCTTCTAATTGTTTTCTTTCCTTGTGGTTACTTTAGATGGGTTGCCTATGAAAAGGAACAATATAAAGGCCGTCAGTACCTGCTGGAGGAGGGAGATTATGAAGATGTGCACTCATATGGGGGAATTAGCAGTGCCCTGTTGTCTTTTCGGTTCCTACAGGCTGTAAGTACCACTCCTGATTTGCTAATCTGTTTCTTGCATCACTCTTTTTTCCATTTAATTTGCGTTAAACATGGATTCATAGATCAAAAGAGAGATTATTTTTTCATTCATTTTTGTGAGGTTGCCTCATGTTTGGTTGTTTCCCATCCCTCCCCCCACCCAACCACATGCTTGCAGAAAAACTTCTTTTTTTTTTTTTTCGGCACTCCAATCTGTACAGTGAAAATTACAGTGTTTTGTGGAGAATGATATAGGTTCTAGAAGGTCCTTCTTCAAGGAAAGAATGAATAATATTATAAAATTCCTTGCCCTGCTACAGAATTTTCCAAACCCCTCCCTACAAGAAATGTCACTTTTTAAGAGTGAGACAATGCATCTTTGTCCTTGTTTGACCCCCATGACTGTAGTATCTGAATGTCTTTTGTGTGCTGCCTCAGCCACTTCGTGTTTTTTTTTTTTTGGAAAGTATGGTGCTTCTGAACATGTGCTGCATTGTACTATCTTGCTTTTGTTTATAGTTGCTGATTTTCTCGGCAATGGTGCAAAACTACATAGGGTGCAGGTTCCTGTTTCAGCTGTTTAGACTCTAGAATAAATACCAAAGTGTGATTTATTTATGTGTAGTAGTTCTTTATTAACATAAAATAGCTTCTCAACACAATGGCTGTTGCAAGCCTTACCATGGTATTACACTCTGCCTCAGTGATTTTGTGCCAGAAGCTTTTGGCCATGAAAATTATCATAGTGAGAAAATTCCTGTAACTAAGATGATGTTAGTAGGGATGATAAAGTAACAGTGAAAACTGAGCCACAGTCTGATGTTGAAAGAAATCTTGGATACTTCATGGATTAGGACATGGGATTAGAACATCTTTATCACTTCCTTTGTTCAAGTATGCTTCTATTTAATTTAAAAAGAAACTTTGTAAGCAGCTGTAAAAGACTGTTTCCTTCTGAGAATTGAAGAGCAACCACTGTAAGATTACATATTGCAATGCACTATCCCATGAGCCAGCAAACATTTGTTAAAATGGTGGCACAACTCAGCAGGTCTATCATATAACAAGTATAGTGATTACTGTACAGGTAATGTGAAAATAGGACTTTTTTTAAAGCAATGACATCTCCTGCAAAGAAGGGTCTGCTAGTTTTGCTGGGATTGATAGAACCTGCATTTCAGTATATTTTTCCGCAGCTTTCTGAAAAAAGGTCTCAAAAAAACACCAGAAGAAAAATGTTTGATATTCACCGCTGAAGTTCTAGGAATTTTTTGTTTTAGATTTAGGCATGAAGTATTGTAGTTTATACCCACTTCAGATATCTATTTAGCACATATTTGGACACTTGAAAAGATATGATATTTATAAGGAAAAAGTGTAACTGTTACTATATTCTGAGATACAATATTGCTGATTTAAACATAATTATTTCGCAAACCTTTGAGATGTGAAAAGCTTTAAGCATCCACAAATCATGTACTATTTGAAAATATATCCTTCTGCCAGGGAACTTGCTGTTCTGAATCTTCTTTATCATTACTCTTTTTTGTGTGTTTTGTTTCTTGTTGTGAAATGGAGATTTACCTAGCAATTCTCTTGTTGCACATACAAAGATTCAAAATATATGTGGAATGCTGTAGGTGTATTACACATGTGGACAGATCTTTAGATTGATGCTACTGTATTTACAGTAATCTTTGAAGTTGCCCAAAAGAGAATTAGATTTTTCCTAGGCTAATATATTAGCCTTTGTGACAAGGTAAGCATCTCTACATAGCTGCATGCAGGGAGGAGAAACTTCAGCAGGGTTGAATTTAAGGAGTGCTCAGGAAGGAAGGAAGGAAGGAAGGGACCATTTCTCAGGGACTAGGTTGAAATGAGGAGTTGGGACTTTGAGTCTGTGCCTTAATTTAAATGTCTCTGAGTTCCCAAGAGTAGATAGGCAGGGGGTCCCATTTTCTTTTCTTACTGTAGCATGAAGAATAGTGAAGAATTTGGTTAGGGCCTTGTTTTTTTAAAAGGCGTATTTTATTTTATTTTTAGCTAAAGAAAGTGTCCTGTTGCTCCTTTCCAGCTTGCTATATGTCCATCCCCCACTGCTAATCCACATGATGTAAAATCCTGGTGGATAATCAGTTTTTTGCTAGACTTCTTTTTTTGTTGTTGTAATTAACCTAATGTGTGCATCTTAAATTCTCTGGTTACTAAAAATAGTCCATCTCTATTAGAAGCTCTGAAAATTAATTGTAAAATAAATCCAAAGAGCATTTGCAAGATGTGATAAGAAAACCAATACGGAGGGTTCATTGTGGCTGAATATATTCACTCACAGATCAGAAAGGTTCCTTCAGCACTTACTGAGGAGGGATTATTGAAGGACCCCAGCTGGCAAAGATCAAAAATGTTAATGGACATGGGCACACACTTTTATAAGATTAGCTCAGCTTTTATGTCGTCAGAAACAGCTATTACTACATAACATGAACTGTCATTAGCTCTTAGGTGGAAGGTATGAGTGTTTTAACAGACACGAAAGGTCTTGCTGTAGAACTAAATTTTCAGATGTACTGGCAGCTGCATTATCAGCATCCACATTTGATACACTAGCATGAAATACAGAGCATCTTCTTGAGGGGAAACAGTGATTTGTGCCATGTGGTGCTTTTGGGGACAAATGGGCTTGCTGCTTTTTCATGTACAGTATGAAAAGAGAGTCAGTTAAACTGGTGTTTGCCAAGGACTGTGATAGAAGGGAATGAACAAGGATACAGAAGCAATTTATCAAAAGAGAGAAGAACATTGTGGTTTCGTGGTTCCTTCAATAATAGTTTCTTCATGCGTAGAACATGTAAAATGGAGTTTCTAGTGTATTTACCGGTATTTTGAGAACTAGGCAGTCTTTAAAAAAAAAAAAAAAAAAAAAAAGACACAAAATCTGCAACAAAGTTGTTTTTTTTTTTTCCTAAATCTTTCATGTTTCTCCAACAGAAATACATAGTTTTGGTTTTATTAAAAGAATACTTCAATATATTTTAAAAACTAATTAAAAGACAATAGTTCAGGTGCAAAATTTAGCCAGCTTTAACTGGTTCAGTGGGAAATACTTCATGCAGTCTGACTGCTTTTTCAGCAGCTTGGCTAAAATATTTCTGTTCCAGGACCGTTAATCCAGTTGCTTTTCACAAGCACTAAATTCACTGAACAAAACATTTTAGGGTTTGTTTGTTTTTTTTGTTTGTTTGTTTTAATCTTAAAACAAAACACTGCCTGTTTATATTGGATTTACAGGGTCTAACTTTCAAAAATACATATGCAAATTTCATATGTAAGTTACACCTGCAGTAACTGCAACTGTTTAAAGAAATTAAGGGTATGTCTACACTATGAAATTAAGTCGATTTTATAGAATTCGATTTTTAGAAATTCATTTTATACAGTCGATTTATGTATGTCCCCACTAAGTGCATTAAGTCGGTGGCGTGTGTCCTTACTACCGTGGCTAGCATCGACTCACGGAGTGGTGCACTGTGGGAAGCTATCAAGAAGGGGCTTACTTCCCAGACCAGAAAATTACTGTTGGGGATGTTGAAATGCCAATAGTTATCCTTGGAGACACCGCCTACCCCTTGCTCCCATGGCTCATGAAGCCATACACAGGCAGCCTGGACAGTAGTAAGGAGCAGTTCAACTATAGGCTGAGCAAGTGCAGAATGGTGGTAGAATGTGCCTTTGGACGTTTAAAAGCTTGCTGGCGCTGTTTGTTGACTAGGTTAGACCTCATTCCAACCAATATTCCCATTGTTATTACTGCTTGCTGTGTGCTCCATAATATCTGTGAGAGTAAGGGGGAGACATTTATGGTGGGGTGGGAGGTTGAGGCAAATCACCTGGCTGTCAATTTTGAACAGCCAGACACCAGGACGATTAGAAAAGCACAGGTAGGCGTGCTGCGCATCAGAGAGGCTTTGAAAACCAGTTCCATGACTGGCCAAGCTACGGTGTGACAGTTGTGTGTGTTTCTCCCTGATGCAAACCCATCCCCTTTGTTGATTTTAATTCCCTGTAAGCCAACCACTTCCCCCCCTTAGATCACAGCTGGCAAAGGAAATAAGGTCACTATTGTTTTGAAACCATGCATTCTTCCTTTATTAATTTTAGTTGAGGTGGAGTAGAGTGTGGAGTAGAGGGGGAGGAGAGAAGAACAAGGGCACATTGCTTATTGTAGCCGCACTACAAATCAAAACTGTTTGAATGACAGCCTTCTGTTGCTTGGGCCATCCTCTGGAGTGGAGTGGCTGGGTGCCCAGAGCCTCGCCCCCACACATTCTTGGGCATCTGGGTGAGGAGGATATGGAACCTGGGGAGGAGGGCAGGCAGTTGTACAGTGGATGTGGCGGTGGTCTGTGCTCTTGTTGGTTGTCTGCAGCTCCACCAGACGCCTGAGCATGTCAGTTTGCTTCCCCATTAGCCTCAGAATTGCATCCTGCCTCTTCTCATCGCGCTCACTTAATGCTTTCCTGGACTCTGCCACTGAATGCTTCCAGGCATTCAGCTGTTCCCTATCGGTGCAGGAGGACTGCATGAGCTCAGAAAACATGTCATCGCGAGTGCTTTTTTTTTTTGCCTTCTAATCTGCAATAACCTCAGGGATGGAGACGATAGGGGAAGCATAGAAACATTTGCACCTGCAGGGGGATAAAAAGGGAGAGTAAAATTGAAGATGATACATTTCTGAGAACAAAAGGGAGACTTTCACAGTGAATCAAGCAATTCACAGCAGACAGCACACGTGCTTTAGGTACAAGGTCGCATTTTGCCTTTTATATTGAGCACCTGCCGATATGGTGACAAATCACACAGGGCTGAGCAACAGAATTCGGTTTCTAGGCAGCCATGGTAATCCAAAGGATACGCGGGTTTGGCTTCTAAAGCCTTCATAATATGTGGGAATGTTTTCAAACTGCAGTGTCCTTCTTTCTCTTAGCAAGCAATGCTCGTTGGGTTTGCCATTTAAAAGGAGGAGCTGCGATTTTTGGGTAGATGTGCAGCACACACCTCCCCCCACCCCTCCGCGTGGCTATTTGGGATGATCCCTTTTAGCCAAGTGCAAACAGTCCAGCATGAACGGGTTCCTTTTACTGTTCCCTTACAAAAATTCTCCTGTTTCAACCAGGTGACCATGAATGATATTCTCCTGAGGCTAACGTAGAAAGATAAAGACCTAATGTTGCTTGAATGCAACCAAAACCCAGGACCATTCGCTGCCATGCTTTGTGCTACAATGATTCCAGACTACTTGCTACTGGCTTTGCGTGGTAAAGTCCCCTACTGTGGAGGACAAAATAAGGCAGCCCTCCCCAGAAACCTTCTGCAAAAGCTTTCAGAGTACCTCCAGGAGAGCTTCATTGAGATGTCCCTGGAGGATTCCCGCTCCTTCCCCAGACATGTTAACAGACTTTTCCAGTAGCTGTACTGGCCGTGAATGCATCCCAAGTCTTCAGGGCAAATCAAATATTAAACACTATTGTTTTTAAACCCTGTACTGTAGTTACAAATGTGCATTCACCAGAGCTGCCTTCTCCGCTTCAGGGTTGGGGATTCCGCCTTGGGAGGTATTGGCTCCAGGGTGATGAAAAGATCCTGGCTGCTGGGAAGAACAGATTCACAGCTTGCCTGCTGCGCATTCTCCTCCTTCTCCTCCTCCTCCTCTTCCTCATCCACAAAATCCTCCTCCATGTTGCGTGAGATTCCCCCCTTGCAGATGTCCCTGGACAGTGGTGGGGTAGTGGTAGGGTCCCTCCCAGAATGCCATTCAGCTGATCATAGAAGCAGCATGTGTCGGGCTCTGACCCAGAGCAACTGTTTGCCTCCTTTGTCTTTTGGTAGGCTTGCCTGAGCTCCTTTACTTTCATGTGGCCCTGCTGTGTGTCCCTGTTGTAGCCTCTGTCCATCATGCCCTGTGCGATTTTTGGCATATATATTAGCATTTCTTCTTTTTAATTGGAGTTCTGTCTGCACAGATTCTTCTCCCCATACACCAATCAGATCCAGTGTCTCCCATTCGCTCCATGCTGGAGCTTGTTTGTGAGTCTGGGGGGACTGCATGGTCACCTGTGCTGCTGAGTTTACCATGCTGACCAAACAGGAAATGAAATTCAAAAGTTCCTGGGGCTTTTCCCGTCTACTTGGTTAGTGTATCGCCGTCGAAAGTGCTGTCCAGAGTGGTCATCTTGGAGCACTCTGGAATAACTCCCAGAGGCCAATAATATCGATTTGCGTCCACACTACCCCAAATTTGACCCAGCAAGGTCGATTTTAGCGCTACTTCCCTCGCTGGGGAGGAGTACAGAAGTCGATTTTAAGAGCCCTTTAGGTCAACGGAACAGGGGTGCTTATGTAGACGCATTCATTATAAAATCGACCTAAAGCAGCTATATTCAACCTAACTCTGTAGTGTAGACCAGGGCTAAGACAGTTATACTCCAGTATTTACTTGTCACTTGTAAGTTTGCTATAATCAGGGTAATCGTATTTAGCCATGTTAAGCCCTGATCCTGCAATAGGCCCATGTCATGAACTACTCATGCAGGCAGAGTCTCATTGCAGCCACTGGGGCTCATGAAGAGTGCAAGGGTCTGTCCACACAGACCTGGCTGCATCATCAGGGCCTTAATTTGTAAGCTTTATGAGACAGGTATTTGTATAGCTCTGTTTGTACAGCACCTCTTGCAACTGGTCCTGATCCAGGGCCTCTGAATGCTACCATAATATAAATATATTAATAATAATAATTTCAATGGTAGTGTATCTATGTATCTGAGATCTCCATCAGCCACAGAAATTGCTTGATCTCCTTATAACTGAAACAAGGTTTCTTCACTGTAACACAAGTGAATATTAACGAAACACTATAAAGTAGGTTAGGTCCAGAATTTAGTTTGCGTTTAAAAATGAGGAGGGAAAAGTTTGTTACTGTTTCTTTTAAAACAAAGTCTAACCTTACAGATATGATTAAAGTTATTTTTTTAAACTTTACATTAGTGTTTTTGGTTAGAATTTAAACAAAAAAGTGAAACCAGCTGGTAATTTTTCACTGTCCAAGCAAAGAGTGGATTACAAAATAGTGAACTGGCTAACTAGTTAAAAATAAACAGGACTTTTAAAACTGAGTTTGATTGAATAATCTAAAGCTGTGTTAATAACATGGCAAAGGAAATATATTAGTTTTTAAAATATAGGGCCATATCATCCAGCCCTATTAAAAAAAAAATTGCAGGAGGAATGAAAGGGGAGGAGTCTTCATCAAGGTTCCCATAGCCAAATCTTTCCCCCAGATTATTGTTACATCAGAGTTGATCACTTGTGTTCCTGCTGGAAGGATAGTGTTGCATCCCAGTCCCTCCTCTGCTCCATGCATGCAATCTAGAACCCAAAGACTCCTCCATTCAAAGGAAGAGTAGTGCTAGAGAGGTATCTGACTCTTCCTTTCTGTGCAAGCACGGGGAAGATCCTTGAGTTCCTTAGCACCTAAATCCCTTTTGAAAGGGGGCCTCACTTGGCATGCCTAAGGCCTGCTCTACATCTAAAACGTAGGTTGACCTAGCTACATTGCTCAGGGCTTTGAGAAATGTACAGCCCTGAGAGACTTAGGCCCCTGTATAGGCACCACTACCATCGCCCTAGCTATTGCCTCTTGAGGAGGTGGATTTACTATAGTGACAGAAAAACCCCTTCTTATAGATTCATAGATGCTAAA
This sequence comes from Dermochelys coriacea, assembly GCF_009764565.3. Lineage (NCBI taxonomy): Eukaryota > Metazoa > Chordata > Testudines > Dermochelyidae > Dermochelys > Dermochelys coriacea. The sequence continues at coordinate 187,641,361 of NC_050068.2, read as the reverse complement.
GTCAGAAGATGCTTCTTATCAATGTAGCAAGTGTCTACAGTATGGCACTACAACGGCACAGCTGCTGTCAGAGCTGTGCAACTGTAGTGTAGACAAGCCCTTAGCTGAATGCCTTGTATTCACTCAAGTGCTTTTGAAAATGTTATTCCTAGGCTACAATTCTTCCCTCTAATGTGGTTATAGATTCACCTTGCCTCATCCATACTAGCATTAAAACAACATTGTTGAACATGAATGCCCCTAAATGTGGCCGGCCTCTGCTTGCACATAGTTATACTCGCATTGTGAACAGTCCCATGGAATCCTTTGCTAGGTTGTATGTAATAAACTGCTGCTAAATAGTTAAGGTATTTATCCTAACTTTCAGCATTGCCTTTTAGGATTTCATTGAGTCATCAATCATGCTTTTTGAGTCAGATGAAGATGGTAAGGTCATGGTCAATCAAGATATTCCTGATTTGGAGCAGGCTGGGTTTGGCCAGGAGATGAGATCAATTCATGTGAAAAGTGGAGTGTAAGTCTACTGCAAACGTGTATGAGATGCTCTTTGAATGCAATGATTAAATGATTTGCTTGTGCACAGTGTTTTCAGATTTCTAATTTGTCATGATGTATTTCAAATGATTGAAGAAGAAAGATAAACATTTGGGGACTGGGGGAACAATCTTTGTTTTCTCGGATAGAAAATGTCAGTGTGTCTCCTATTTATCTTGCTCTTCTGCTCTGCATTCTTTGCAGAGGGTTTTACTTGTTTTCTGTTTGTTTTTTTGGCTTGCGAGTCCTGACCTTCAGGGATCTCTTGGAACCTCACCACTTTGAACGCTCCCTATTACTACATCAATACTCAAATAAGAATATGATCAAGCCTGATAGTTTACATAGGTTCAGTTTCTGCTGCTAGTCAGTCTCTCTCTCTCTCTCTTCCTGAGCCAGCTAGAGCCACAGTCCTGCAGTGGGATCCAGATAGGCACACCCTTGTATCAGCATGGAGCCCATTGACTTTAGTGGTTCAGGGGTCTGTCTGCATGGATCTAATTGTAGAACTGCGATGTGATCTAAAGCAGGATTAGCTGCAGAGGTAATGTATTTAGGAGAAAAAGGATGTGTCACACCATTCAACAGCCACCTATGTGGACTGTTAAATAGACTATATTGTTGGATTCCAAATATTGTTAAAGTTCTCTGTCCTTGTCAGTTGATAGTGATAGTAACGCTATCACATGACCACATTTCACAGATGTAGGGCCTGATTCTGCAGCCCTTACTACTGTTACTTCATTGTGCCTAATTTGTATCCGTAAGCGTTGCACAATTGCTAAGAACCACCACAAATCTTACCAAGCAAGTCTGACAGATTGCTAAGAAGCATCAAAAGCCTCACCACCTTTCACTCCAAATGCAATGTGCATTTCTTAGACTTTTCTTTTGGTAAGAGAAATTCATAGGACAGTGTACATATATTATAGTAAATTGAATTTCGAAAGCAACCACTCAGTTTCCTCTGGGCAAAGGGAATGAGGAACAAAACCATGTGTCACAGATGTTAGCTGAGCTGCTTAATGCACTGCTATGGATGATGCTTAGATACTGTGGTGATGAGGCCTATATAAAGACCTGAATAGAACAGAATAGATTGGGCCCATGGTTTGTAACCTGTTGGTTTACAAATTCTTTGGAAATGATTCTTATCTGTTTTTCATAAGTTAATTTTTGTTCACTATGCCTCCCCTCCTGTCATAGGAGAAGACTCCTCCCATTTCCCCCTTTATTTCCTTTCCTTCCTTGAGTCCTATGTTATAATTACTCTTTCTTCAGGAGAGGACGCTTCCTCCGAGGTTCATCAGCCATGTGTATGGTTCCAGCCATCTCATGGCCGCTTGAAGCTCATTTAGTTCAGTTTGAAGTGTTTTATCTGGTTCCTTTTCAAGTTACTAATTTGCTGGGTTGTGCCAGTAGCTTTCAGCTTTTTTAAATATAAAACACTGAAGTAAGTTTCTTGGAGGGGGAACAAAACAAAACCCCACACAGTATAAAGAATTACACAGACTCTGTAAAAGTGAACATGGTCAGTAATGTGTCCATGCTCTCACTTTTTGTTGTTTCAGAGTAGCAGCCGTGTTAGTCTGTATTCGCAAAAAGAAAAGGAGGACTTGTGGCACCTTAGAGACTAACAAATTTATTTGGGCATAAGCTTTCATGAGCTACAGCTATAAACATTTTCTGTTTGCCTTGGATTTTGTAATCAAATGCAAGGGGAAAAAATACAAATGAATTACCAATCATTACAAGAGTCCCTTTATCTCTTCCTGCCAAGGCTTCCTCGCTTCCATTCTTTCCTTAGAATAATCTGACTTGAAGAGTTGGAAGGGAGCCCTGTCAGGGAGCTAGGTGGGAAGGTAAAGGTTGAGGGAGCAGAGAGTGACTCAGATATTTGACAGTTGAATATCTAGCCTCTTGGCTTCCAAGCAGTCTCTTATTTCATGCTGAGAAATTATCTGAGAAGGGGGAGAGAGATCTAATGCTGCAAGGATTTGTCAAGAATATTTGTGTAGACAAATAAAAAGTAGAAAATCAAGAGTGTGGCAAGTTTGTGACTCGCATTGCCTGTTACCACAAGACATGTTTTATAATCTGTTTAATTTCATATCAGGTGGACAGGTAAAGCATTTAAAAACCTTCTGGAAAGTTTTCTATTTAAGGTTAACTTACTGATAACTTTTTGTAGTGCCCTATTGAAAAATAGGATTGTGTATCACAGTTCATTTCTTGTGTGTCACTCCTCAGGTGGGTTGCATATCAGCAGAAATATTTCTGTGGAGAACAATATATACTGGAAAAAGGAAAATATAAATGCTTTTTAGACTGGGGAGGATCCAGTGAAACCATCATGTCAATTCGTCCCATTAAGTTGGTGAGTTACGTAATTCATCAAAAAGAAAATTAAAAAATCAACAAGAATTCAAAACTCTGGTGATACAATGATTTTATTTCAGAGTAGCAGCCGTGTTAGTCTGTATTCGCAAAAAGAAAAGGAGTACTTGTGGCACCTTAGAGACTAACAAATTTATTAGAGCATAAGCTTTCGTGAGCTACAGCTCACTTCATCGGATGCATTTGGTGGAAAAAACAGAGGAGAGATTTATATACACACACACAGAGAACATGAACCAATGGGTTTATCATACACACTGTAAGGAGAGTGATCACTTAAGATAAGCCATCACCAACAGCAGGGGGGGGAAAGGAGGAAAACCTTTCATGGTGACAAGCAAGGTAGGCTAATTCCAGCAGTTAACAAGAATATCAGAGGAACAGTGGGGGGTGGGGTGGGAGGGAGAAATACCAGGGGGAAATAGTTTTACTTTGTGTAATGACTCATCCATTCCCAGTCTCTATTCAAGCCTAAGTTAATTGTATCCAGTTTGCAAATTAATTCCAATTCAGCAGTCTCTCGTTGGCGTCTGTTTTTGAAGCTTTTTTGTTGAAGGATAGCCACTCTTAGGTCTGTGATCGAGTGACCAGAGAGATTGAAGTGTTCTCCAACTGGTTTTTGAATGTTATAATTCTTGACGTCTGATTTGTGTCCATTCATTCTTTTACGTAGAGACTGTCCAGTTTGGCCAATGTACATGGAAGAGGGGCATTGCTGGCACATGATGGCATATATCACATTAGTAGATGCGCAGGTGAAGGAGCCTCTGATAGTGTGGCTGATGTGATTAGGCCCTATGATGGTATCCCCTGAATAGATATGTGGACAGAGTTGGCAACGGGCTTTGTTGCAAGGATAGGTTCCTGGGTTAGTGGTTCTGTTGTGTGGTGTGTGGTCGCTGGTGAGTATTTGCTTCAGATTGGGGGGCTGTCTGTAAGCAAGGACTGGTCTGTCTCCCAAGATCTGTGAGAGTGATGGCTCGTCCTTCAGGATAGGTTGTAGATCCTTGATGATGCGTTGGAGAGGTTTTAGTTGGGGGCTGAAGGTGATGGCTAGTGGCGTTCTGTTGTTTTCTTTGTTGGGCCTGTCCTGTAGTAGGTGACTTCTGGGTACTCTTCTGGCTCTGTCAATCTGTTTCTTCACTTCAGCAGGTGGGTATTGTAGTTGTAGGAATGCATGATAGAGATCTTGTAGGTGTTTGTCTCTGTCTGAGGGGTTGGAGCAAATGCGGTTATATCGTAGCGCTTGGCTGTAGACAATGGATCGAGTGGTATGATCTGGATGAAAGCTAGAGGCATGTAGGTAGGAATAGCGGTCAGTAGGTTTCCGATATAGGGTGGTGTTTATGTGACCATCGCTTATTAGCACCGTAGTGTCCAGGAAGTGGATCTCTTGTGTGGACTGGTCCAGGCTGAGGTTGATGGTGGGATGGAAATTGTTGAAATCATGGTGGAATTCCTCAAGAGCTTCTTTTCCATGGGTCCAGATGATGAAGATGTCATCAATGTAGCTGAAGTAGAGTAGGGGCATTAGGGGACGAGAGCTGAGGAAACGTTGTTCTAAGTCAGCCATAAAAATGTTGGCATACTGTGGGGCCATGCGGGTACCCATCGCAGTGCCGCTGATTTGAAGGTATACATTGTCACCAAAGTTGAAATAGTTATGGGTGAGGACAAAGTCACAAAGTTCAGCCACCAGGTTAGCCGTGACAGTATCGGGGATACTGTTCCTGAGGGCTTGTAGTCCATCTTTGTGTGGAATGTTGGTGTAGAGGGCTTCTACATCCATAGTGGCTAGGATGGTGTTTTTAGGAAGATCACCAACAGCCTCAGAAACTACTCTGACATCATAATCAAAAAGGCTGACAAAGGAGGTGCTGCCGTCATCATGAATAGGTCGGAGTATGAACAAGAGGCTACTAGGCAGCTCTCCAACACCACTTTCTACAAGCCATTACCCTCTGATCCCACTGAGAGTTACCAAAAGAAACTACCGCTTTTGCTCAAGAAACTCCCTGAAAAAGCACAAGAACAAATCCGCACAGACACACCCCTGAAGCCCCGACCTGGGGTATTCTATCTGCTACCCAAGATCCATAAACCTGGAAATCCTGGACGCCCCATCATCTCAGGCATTGGCACCCTGACAGCAGGATTGTCTGGCTATGTAGACTCGCTCCTCAGGCCCTTCGTTACCAGCACTCCCAGCTATCTTTGAGACACCACTGACTTCCTGAGGAAACTACAGTCCATTGGTGATCTTCCTAAAAACACCATCCTAGCCACTATGGATGTAGAAGCCCTCTACACCAACATTCCACACAAAGATGGACTACAAGCCGTCAGGAACAGTATCCCCGATACTGTCACGGCTAACCTGGTGGCTGAACTTTGTGACTTTGTCCTCACCCATAACTATTTCACATTTGGTGACAATGTATACCTTCAAATCAGCGGCACTGCGATGGGTACCCGCATGGCCCCACAGTATGCCAACATTTTTATGGCTGACTTAGAACAACGCTTCCTCAGCTCTCGTCCCCTAATGCCCCTCCTCTACTTGCGCTACATTGATGACATCTTCATCATCTGGACCCATGGAAAAGAAGCTCTTGAGGAATTCCACCATGATTTCAACAATTTCCATCCCACCATCAACCTCAGCCTGGACCAGTCCACACAAGAGATCCACTTCCTGGACACTACGGTGCTAATAAGCGATGGTCACATAAACACCACCCTATATCGGAAACCTACTGACCGCTATTCCTACCTACATGCCTCTAGCTTTCTTCCAGATCATACCACTCGATCCATTGTCTACAGCCAAGCGCTACGATATAAGCGCATTTGCTCCAACCCCTCAGACAGAGACAAACACCTACAAGATCTCTATCATGCATTCCTACAACTACAATACCCACCTGCTGAAGTGAAGAAACAGGTTGACAGAGCCAGAAGAGTACCCAGAAGTCATCTACTACAGGACAGGCCCAACAAAGAAAACAACAGAACGCCACTAGCCATCACCTTCAGCCCCCAACTAAAACCTCTCCAACGCATCATCAAGGATCTACAACCTATCCTGAAGGACGAGCCATCACTCTCACAGATCTTGGGAGACAGACCAGTCCTTGCTTACAGACAGCCCCCCAATCTGAAGCAAATACTCACCAGCAACCACACACCACACAACAGAACCACTAACCCAGGAACCTATCCTTGCAACAAAGCCCGTTGCCAACTCTGTCCACATATCTATTCAGGGGATACCATCATAGGGCCCAGATTTCAGAGTAGCAGCCGTGTTAGTCTGTATTCGCAAAAAGAAAAGGAGTACCCGTGGCACCTTAGAGACTAACAAATTTATTAGAGTATAAGCTTTCGTGAGCTACAGCTCACTTCATCGGATGCATTTGGTGGAAAAACATCATAGGGCCTAATCACATCAGCCACACTATCAGAGGCTCCTTCACCTGCGCATCTACCAATGTGATATATGCCATCATGTGCCAGCAATGCCCCTCTGCCATGTACATTGGCCAAACTGGACAGTCTCTACGTAAAAGAATGAATGGACACAAATCGGACGTCAAGAATTATAACATTCAAAAACCAGTTGGAGAACACTTCAATCTCTCTGGTCACTCGATCACAGACCTAAGAGTGGCTATCCTTCAACAAAAAGCTTCAAAAACAGACGCCAACGAGAGACTGCTGAATTGGAATTAATTTGCAAACTGGATACAATTAACTTAGGCTTGAATAGAGACTGGGAATGGATGAGTCATTACACAAAGTAAAACTATTTCCCCATGGTATTTCTCCCTCCCACCTCACCCCCCGCTGTTCCTCTGATATTCTTGTTAACTGCTGGAATTAGCCTACCTTGCTTGTCACCATGAAAGGTTTTCCTCCTTCTCCCCCCCTCTGCTGCTGGTGATGGTTTATCTTAAGTGATCACTCTCCTTACAGTGTGTATGATAAACCCATTGTTTCATGTTCTCTCTCTCTCTGTGTGTGTGTGTGTGTGTGTGTGTGTGTGTGTGTGTGTGTGTGTGTGTAAATCTCTCCTCTGCTTTTTCCACCAAATGTATCCGATGAAGTGAGCTGTAGCTCACGGAAGCTTATGCTCTAATAAATTTGTTAGTCTCTAAGGTGCCACAAGTACTCCTTTTCTTTTTGCGAATGATTTTATTGTGCAGGCTAGGTAATGAAGCTAACTTGTCTATTCAATTGATGAAAGGTTAAAAGAAAAGATACTCACAGAATTCAAGGAAGCTGCTAATTATGGGGACTGAATCTCCCGTTTATTCTGCAGTGCAAACTCTGTATCAACCCAACACCCAACAAGAAAATGCTAGGAAAACTCCTACAAGGAGAACGTCAGTTTCCAGTCCCCTTAGCATATTATGTCCACAAATGGAACATTCTGGCCCTAAATACCTAATTTACCACAAAACAAGCCTATTGCCTTATTGATAACTTGTCATGTATTTTAATCCTTTAACTTTCCTGTATTACTATTTGCTAAAACTGAGCTATAGCTTATTCTTTGCTTCTTTTCTTTTCTATTTCAATCCAGAAAAATAAAAAGGCAACTTGCCCAGATAGATTAATTTCAGGACTCCTAAAGCCCTATTGTAAAATAAACAAACCCAACCACCAATATAATATATGGCACTGCATCCACAACTCAAAAAGCTAGAAAGGAAGTTGAACTTGTTTAACCTTTCTTGAATGGAAACGACTAGATGCATTGCAGGGTAGTGATGGTGAGAGAGATAAGGTTCTGCCTTCCATTCTCTCAGATTCTCTCTCGATAAGGAATTGGTATGAACCAAACACTTTTAAACCAGTTTGAGTGCCTACACAAAGGGGTTGCTCTGACTTTGTAAATGGGTTTCTAAGCAGTTAATTATATTGGTGCAAGTTTAATGTGTGGACAGGGCCTAAGCTAACAGAGCCAATCATGAGCCAATATCCCCCTAATTTCGTAGAGACGTGGGGAGGGAAATGTGCCAGGAGTACAATACCTATTAATGAATTTCAGCCCCAGAATTCCTAAAAAAAAAAAAATTTAAAAGGTTCTTTAAGGGATTTGACTGCCTGTTTAAAAAATAATTGTAATGTTTATATTATTTATATTTTTTTAATATGCAGGAACCACTTGGAAAGAATGAGCCTCCACATTTAGTAAGTTCACATCCAATAATGCCATTTCTAGGAGTAAATTGCATATTATTAAGCACACATGCTTTATGTTGAATTTTCCCCCCTGCTGTCTCAGATAAGATCTTCACTATCTACTGTACAGTGACAAAGCCACTTCTTACTTCAGGAAACCAGTAGACACATAGAGGCTAAGTTAGCCAAGAATCTCATTCATTGTGGTGGTCCTGTTCACACCCGTTTTTGTTGTGTCCCCATAGTGCCATCCGCTCAATAGGCTTGGGGTCACTTTGGATCTGTATCACCATTTCTTTTCATGTTCCTTCTTTCAGTCTCTCTCTGCCTCTCTGGAAATTCACAGTCACGCTCATTTTCCTTTCTCTACGTGGGATATTGTCTTTGTATTGTAATTAATCCATCCCACTTTGTTACTATAACTTCTTAATATCCGAAGTGCAGAATTGTGAAACTTGAACTGCAGAAAACTATTCACAAACCCACACACAATTAGCTACCTGCCATTTTGTTTTCCTACAGTGCTGTTTTAAAAAATAAATTCTATTTTGGCAATTCTGCAGTTTTTATCTACACTTCCTATGTGATGACGTGATGAGGGCAGTTTTGCTAATTATTTTCAAAAGTACATGACCTTTGCTGTAGCTGCAGTTCCCAGCTCGTTTTCAGCTTCCCTACCCTTCCCCCCCCACACACACACACACACTAAGTCTGACTGAGCACACACTAGTGATTTAATAATATAAAGGAGAGCCCTTTATAGCAAATCCTAATATAAAGTTAAACATAATTTTAGTGAAATTCTATGACAATATTGCTTCATTATAAGAGGATTTCACTGTAGCATGTTTTTGTTTTCAGAGTGGCTTAGTTTGGGTTTCTGTTTTTTATCAGAATTTTTATGAGATTATGTTAAATCCATAATAACATTCTTGTATGTAATCTTTCTAAATTTAGAAACCTCTTCACATGCACATGCTTATCCAGAATCTTTATCTGCTGAGGGTTCTCTTCTAACAGAGCACATCTCAGTTCCCTTATATTTAGTTTGACTTCTCTCCTCCCTTCATTAGGCATTCTTTGCTCACAAAAATATTAGTTGTTAACGCTGTACCTTTCGGAAGAGGAGTGCAGTGGGATATGAACGGTAGAGTTTTCTCTCTCTCTCTCTCTCTGTCACTTTTAATAAAGAAAACTTTAGAAAATCCCATATAAAGATACGTGTTTAAATAAACAGCCCAAAAAACTGGAAAATCTAGTTTAAGATATCTTAAGTATTTTGTCATCTAGATAGGATTTTCAGTATCCTTATTGCTTGTACTTTTGTGTTATACACACCAACACATGGAAAATGTACACATTACATTACTTAGGACAGCCTGACCACACCCTTTCTTTACTCCAAGTATGTTCAGGTTCTAAAATGTTTGATTTACTCAGGCTTGCAGGAAATGTTTGCTGTCTAAAGACATAAATGGTGTATTACTTTAGTCTTAAACACTGATTTCCTGCCAGACATATTCATTTGGGTGTTTGCAGCCAAATCCAAAGAGTCCCAAAGACTTTCACACTGAAGGCTTGGTAAACCATTTCAGATAAAATAACTGATTGAAAAATGAAACTGGTACCAAACCAAAGTTGTTTCAGAGATTCCAGACAGGTTTAATAACTTATCTCCTTCCTCAACTCCATTCTTCTTCAGAATATGTCAAATGCTGTTCCTGTGAATGTCTTAGACCAGTTTTGCAGACCCAAGAGATTCAAATGATTAATATAAGCATGTTTCTCCAAATCTTGGAAGAGTCTCACCCATCAACAGCAATGAGACTATTTGCAATTGATTCAATCTTGCAATTCGATTCCTTTCCTTTCCTTTTACCTCTACCTTCCATCCCATCCCATCCACCTGGTACATCAGAAAATTCTTTAAAAAAAAAAAAAAAATCACTTGCTGTGTACAAATATGCATGCCATGTCATGCTGCTCTGATGTCACTTTTGCCACAGGGAAAACGTGCTGGAAGGGTTAATGAGATCACAATCTTGAGTTGTTACAGGACCTCTGTGATGAAGCTAAAGAAATAGGAGAGCGTGTCACTGCTGTGTTCAAATTGTCAGTTACTTTTGGCCACCAACATACTATATTGTGACTAAGGAGTTGTGGGAAACTTGTTAAGATCACTTCCTGAGTCAGAGTAAGTAAAAGACAGTGTTTTGAGAAAATAAATCCGTCCTTTCCTCTTCTAGTTGAAAGATATTACAATTTCTATGTTTGCAACAGTTACTAAGAATGGCTTACCAGAGTTAGAGAATCCTTAACACAGCTGAATGCTGAATCTTACAAGTCTGAATCCTCAGTGTAGGAATATAGCTCTGTTTTTTCCTATATATTATAGGCATAGATACTAAAATAAGGAAATCCTACTCTCTTTCCATAAGAAAGAAACCTTGTCACTTGCTGTTGCTTTCAGCTGACCTTAAGTGTTATATTCTGAACTCTTGCAATAAGTGGTCTTGGTCTTTCTACTTTGCCAGGCTGCTTCATAAACTACATCCATGTTCCAAGTAAGACTAAAGTCTCCAGGTTTAAAATACAATAGCTGTATTCATTAAAAATAAAACAATATTTTTTCCTTCACTCTCCCAAGGAAAACCTAAGCTCCTTTCATTAATCTGCCTGTGGCAGTTGGCTTGCTCAAATACTTTAGCAGACCCCTATAATTATTTATGGTAACTTTGCACTGTGTATCTTTCCACTTACTGCTTGTTGAGTTTTTAGGAAATAGAGCTTCATGGAGCTAAAGGGTTCTTTTAAATCTGTCATGTCAGATTTAATATATTTTAAGTTATAACTAGCTGCATTTGTGGTCAGACTGTACAAACACAGTGGTATAACTAATGGATCAGTTTCTTCTCTAATTATTCTGAAGTCAGGACCATCAAATCTCTCCATTCAACTTTTTTCTTTTTATTCATTTTGAGAAAACATTTTTCTCAGTTTATTATTTAAAATATACGTTGTATAACCTTCCCTGTCAGTCTTTCTAAAGTTGTCACATAGCCTGGGACACAGGCTGTAAGGAGGAAGTGTCAGGCACCAAACTAGGAACCTGGAGACCTGAGTTCTGTTCCTGACTCTGTCACTGAGCTGCTGTTTGACCATGGGCAAATCGCTTCATCTTTGTGCTTCAGTTTTCTGCATTGGTAAAAATGGAGAAAATGATACTTACCTTCCTCTGTGAAGTGTTTTGAGATCTACGGATGAAAAGCACAATGTAAGTGTAGCCTAAATATCAATGTTATGCTCAGTAATGGAGTTCCAAATGCAGGAGAATCAGCAGCAGTATATCCAGCCCATGTAGCTGGCTTGTCTTTTTCAATTCACAGTTGTGTGTCACATAAGGGCAAGATTAAGCCCTTCTTATTCTTTGTAACAGGAAATATATTCGTTTCTTTTTTTTTTTAAGACTCTTTTTCCATAAAACCATTTTCTAATATGTGGTTTTGGCTTTTTCTCAGTCTCTGTAGATTGGATATCTTTTCTTTGGCAGAGAGAGGGACCACTTTGGGGAGGAGCACTGGCAAAAACATTTTTCTTCTATGTTACAGAATGCTGTCTCAAATTTTAGTGTGAAATTCACCTCAGTACAGAGTGGCCATGCAGGGCTCTCTGCTCCACGTATCTCTTGGAGGGTGAAGTGGTATAGAGGCCCCTGCTTAGAGCCCATGTACTGGACTGAAATCCTCTCTTATAGAGGAAACTATAAACAAGTGGTTTTGTGGCACCAGAAGTCAGTTATAAAATAAGAAATAAGGAACTTCCCTAAGTCTTTGAAGTACCAGGCAATTTTCATAACACCTGATAAAAGTTGGTCACATCACCTGATAGTATGTACCATCCATTGCACCCTGTCTTAATTAAGGGATTCCTAAAGGCAACCTACAAAACAACTTGGATATATCTGAAGACATCCAGATCATACCACTCGATCCATTGTCTACAGCCAAGCGCTAAGATATAACCGCATTTGCTCCAACCCCTCAGACAGAGACAAACACCTACAAGATCTCTATCATGCATTCCTACAACTACAATACCCACCTGCTGAAGTGAAGAAACAGATTGACAGAGCCAGAAGAGTACCCAGAAGTCACCTACTACAGGACAGGCCCAACAAAGAAAACAACAGAACGCCACTAGCCATCACCTTCAGCCCCCAACTAAAACCTCTCCAACGCATCATCAAGGATCTACAACCTATCCTGAAGGACGAGCCATCGCTCTCTCAGATCTTGGGAGACAGACCAGTCCTTGCTTACAGACAGCCCCCCAATCTGAAGCAAATACTCACCAGCAACCACACACCACACAACAGAACCACTAACCCAGGAACCTATCCTTGCAACAAAGCCCGTTGCCAACTCTGTCCACATATCTATTCAGGGGATACCATCATAGGGCCTAATCACATCAGCCACACTATCAGAGGCTCCTTCACCTGCGCATCTACTAAAGTGATATATGCCATCATGTGCCAGCAATGCCCCTCTGCCATGTACATTGGCCAAACTGGACAATCTCTACGTAAAAGAATGAATGGACATAAATCAGACGTCAAGAATTATAACATTCAAAAACCAGTTGGAGAACACTTCAATCTCTCTGGTCACTCGATCACAGACCTAAGAGTGGCTATACTTCAACAAAAAAGCTTCAAAAACAGACTCCAACGAGAGACTGCTGAATTGGAATTAATTTGCAAACTGGATACAATTAACTTAGGCTTGAATAGAGACTGGGAATGGATGAGTCATTACACAAAGTAAAACTATTTCCCCCTGGTATTTCTCCCTCCCACCCCACCCCCCACTGTTCCTCTGATATTCTTGTTAACTGCTGGAATTAGCCTACCTTGCTTGTCACCATGAAAGGTTTTCCTCCTTTCCCCCCCCTGCTGCTGGTGATGGCTTATCTTATGTGATCACTCTCCTTACAGTGTGTATGATAAACCCATTGTTTCATGTTCTCTGTGTGTGTGTGTGTGTGTGTGTGTGTATATAAATCTCTCCTCTGTTTTTTTCCACCAAATGCATCCGATGAAGTGAGCTGTAGCTCACGAAAGCTTATGCTCTAATAAATTTGTTAGTCTCTAAGGTGCCACCGGTACTCCTTTTCTTTTTGCAAATACAGACTAACACGGCTGCTACTCTGAAACTTCTGGAGTATGTGATTCAAGTGTATTATGAAATGAAACCAGCACTCTCGAAACAAAAAGTTTTAGAGTAGCAGTCAGATTTCACATGTGTATGCTGGGTCCCATTTAAAAACCAGTGGTCAGTGTTTACCAAGGATTCCCTAATCTTAAAACGGGAAATACCATGGTAAATTCAACTAATTCATATGGTAAATGTCCAATTCTGATGGCACTGCACAACAAATCTACTATTTGCCTATTTGTATGTATTCAATCCATTCAGTAGTAATAAGACACTCCAAATAGTACTTTTCTAATGAATTATTGGGTCCCTAACAAATTCTCTCTTCAGCCTCATATTATTGAGGCCTACAGTAGTAGCTGGAAATGTATACTGCCTGATCCTACAAGGTGCCTTCAGCTCCCACTGATTGTAGTGGTACTTGAGTGCTCAGAATCTTGCAAGTGGTGCTCTGTGTATAACAGGGTCTACGTTCTAATCACAGAAACCATTGTGTCATGTGTTTACCAGGAGATTAGGCATAGCATTAGAAAATACATTATGGAGAGCAATCCTGCAGTGGATTAAGGGAATAAAGTACATGACTAAATGACATGTGAACCCTCTTGTCAAAAACAATGGTAGAAATGCAAACCAGATTTCTTCATCCTTTTTCCTTAATTTTTAGTTGTATTGCTGTTGCTCAATAGATTTCAGCACATCAGTGGCTACCTAAAGTCACCCATTATCCAGAAACAAATAGTACCTGAAGGGCACAGAATTCTTAGCTTCTTCCCCAAACTGTAGACCATGGACTGTTTTCTGCTGTAGATTTTGTTTTTAACTTCTTTTAATGCAGCAATCCCTTTTGATGGAGAGATTGATACACAGTTCCTGAGCAGGATGTAGTTCTAAATGGCTCTAAAACTCTTAACTAAGGATATCTGTTTGTGCAAGTTTGTTGGGTTGGACTTCAGACGCTCCTAACACAGCAAGTCCTACCAGAAATTCTCAAGCAAGCTTTTTAAATAAGATGTCATCTCTGTTCAGTGTGATCACAGAAGATTCCAGGGCACTTTTTTTTTTAATTTTCTGCCTTGGTATCTTTTCACTGGTATTTCCTTTCCCCTTCTTGTTGTGCTCCAATTGGTTGCTGATCTGTACCCAAAATCTGACTGCATCTGAGTGGTGCTGTATGTATAAGGCCATATTTTTCAGTCCTATCATTGTGCTTTCTCTGGAAACACTCCTGTTACCATAAAATGAATATATACTTGCTACCAGTAGGAGATCTGCCTCAGTTAAGGACTGCAGAATCTGCCCATAGTTTATAAAACGCTTTGGGACCTTTCAAGAGGAAAGGTGCTATAGAAATTTAAGACATTTCTTCTCTTGGGAGTCCATTAGATTTGTATTAGTACTTCTTTAAATTGCATTGATATTTCCCTGTGCCTGCAACTTACTCTACTTATAGTGATGATGATGATGATGAGTACATTTTCTTTCTAGTCATCATATTTTTTTTTATTGTTGTTCTTGTAGCTCAAAGCTTTCAGTAACACACATTTCCAAGGAGCATGTGTAGATTTCACAGCAGAAGTTTCTGATTTTACATCATTCATACCATGTTCTTTTAAGGTTCTTCGGGGATGGTAAGTGTGTTGTTTTACCCACCATTTTAAGTAGTTAGAGAGCACTTTTTAACCTATATTAAATTTCAAATAGTCAAATATATCCAGTGCATTACCATCACTCTCCATATCGTCCTATGCCTACTCTCTTGAAACCTGCTTTGATAACTCTCTTCTTTCTGATGGAAGGGGACATAATACTTTTTGCTTTCCTATAGGAAAATCACAATTGCTGTGATTTGAATCTGCCTTTGTCTTGTTTAAAATTTCAGGGACTCAATAAAATAAATCTCTGTGTTCCATTAGCCCCCATTAAAGACCAGGTTGAGATTTGTATACCATGTGGAAGAGCAGCAGAAGCAGAAAATCGAATCAGTCTTTGGTTTCACTTTTTTTTATAGTACAACTTTAAAAAACAAACCTTGTTTTATTTCTCGTTCCCCTAGAAAATATTTGATCTTGAGAGAACTTGTTAATAACTGACTGCCTCAGTTAAACTCCTTTATTATGTTTATTCTTTCAGTTGGCTCCTGTTTTACCAAGGGGAAATTGCTGATAATCATTGTGTGCTGGAAGAAGGCCTCTACACTGACCTCACTTCCTGTGGCTGTCCAACAGTTACACTCAAATCCTTCAAGCCTGTGGAATATGTAAGAGCTTTATAGAAAGAATTCTATTATAGAATTCTTGCCCTACCCAGTCGTACACAGCAGTGATTGTATTAAAGAACAAAGTGTGATACTCAGGGGAAATGTTAAAATTGTTTTTTAGGCTTGTGGATTTTCAGTATTAGATCAACCCAGGGCCCCCACCTACCCCCCCCCACCACCATTCTGGGCAGAAAGTAGCTCTGTTTTTGTATGAGCTGAATTCATATTTGTGTTTTCAATAGTCTTTATAAAGCAGCCCAGCAAGATAGTAAGTAGTAGGTTTATACAAATGGAATATTCTACTTTATACTTTTGTCTCGTTATAGGGTTCCCTTTACAGTCCCTTCCCCAGCAGAAGTTCAGACTTTAACAAAAATTCTCTGCACAAAAGAACCTGTAAACTACATAACAATGCATATAGCTGCTATCATGATGTTAAATTTGCTAACCATAATTTTAGGGGAATATTTTACAGAAGTGTAATATTTGCCTTTTCTAAATGGGCATTAAATTATGTGTCACTTGTTAATACTACTGCATTTTGCCATCCAGAATAAAGGTTTATATTTCTGCTGCAGATTCAGTATATAATATTAAAACATATCGACAGATAAAACCTTTTAAAACCACATTTTAAAAGTTTCCAAGTGGGTGATATTTATTAAAAATGTCAAGATCCTTTTTCTAGCCATGAACAAGTTTAAAAAAAAAAATCATGGCTGGGGGGGCGGGAGAAAGGGTGGAAAGGATATTTGACTGGGTGAAGCCTTGGACTAGATCCTTGGCTGGTGTAAATGAGCCTGGCTGCAGTGACTTCGGTGAAGCTACACTAGTTTCTCCCAGCTGAGGATCTGGCCCTTGGACTTCATCCCTAATCCCTTTAGAATCCCTTGATGAGAAAGCGGGGCTAACTTAGTGAAAACACGGGTTTAAAAAGCCCGCTCCTAAGCAACTACAGCAGTTAGCGAACAGGACAGGAGCTAGCAAGTGGGAGTTTTGAGAGGGAGTGTGAGAGCCAGATACACCTAATAAACATTCTCTAAACTTAGGCCAAAAATGCCTCACAAAAGAAAAAAAAAACACATGCAAACAAAGAACAAACAAAAACCTGCAATAGTAAATATTATATAGTATAATATTGTATATATTGTCCCGCAGAAGTCCAGTATATAATGTCCCCCAGAAGTCGAGCAGCAAAATGGGGGCTACCCAGTTTTTGCACTGAATGCAACATGTACGATGATGTGCCTCGTGAGCAGGTGGCATATATGCATTCTGTGCAAGCAACTCATGGCTCTCAGAGACAGAGTACTAACCCTTGAGACCAGAGTGGCTGAACGGGAGGAACTAAGGGAGATGGAGAGATACATAAATGAGACTTTCGGGGACACAGTAGAGCAGTCCCATCCCACAGTCCGACAGCCTCTGTGCTTTTGAAGAGGATGAAAGTATTGAGGAAGGAGAATACTGAGCTGGAGCAGAGGAAAATAATCCCAAAGTTGGGTCCCTCCTTCCAGATGATGTCATAGTATCCTCTTGCACTGAGGTGATCTCTCTGGGGGAGGGGACCACTGTTGTTACAAAAAGAAAAGGAGTACTTGTGGCACCTTAGAGACTAACAAATTTATTAGAGCATAAGCTTTCGTGAGCTACAGCTCACTTCAAGTGAGCTGTAGCTCACGAAAGCTTATGCTCTAATAAATTTGTTAGTCTCTAAGGTGCCACAAGTACTCCTTTTCTTTTTGCGAATACAGACTAACACGGCTGCTACTCTGAAACCTGTTGTTACAAAGAGACAGTTAATAGCAATTTAGGATTTGATTATTAGAAATATATACTCTTGAGTTTGTGATGACCGTGGGAACTACGGGTTTGAAGGTTGTGGACCTCTCGAACTCTAGATAGACTTATGAGCAGTGTTGGGTCGTTTACAGCTGCATAGTTGCTAGCCTGGGCGTCTGACATTGAGTTCTGTGTCTCTCACTTGATTCCTGACACACTTCCATCTTGTCCCAGTATACAACTCCAAATGAAGAGAGAGCTACTGAGAGCTGGAAATGAGCTTCTTGCTAAGTATATACTCAGGTTTAACAGTCCCCACCTACAGTTCGTAACTGTGTGTGGTTTTTGTAGTGTTGCTACTTGTCGCAAGATTTCCAAGGTCATCCTGCCATTTTGGTGGTGAGCCTGAAATGTGCAGCAGGTCCCAAAATATCAGACATGGCAATGTTCCGTCATACCATGCCCCCCCCCTTTTTTTTTTTTGACTCAGTGTAACAATGTTGTGATGTGGGCATGTAGTTTTGTGATGTGATGTGGTAATGATCACGCTGTCATGATATGAGTTAGTCTCGGAGCAGCTTGGAAATGCATCATCTCTAAGACTGTGACTTGTGTAAGTACAATGTGTTGGGAGTCTGGGCTGAAGGAATGTTTTGTTGATATCAATAGGCTACTGAACTGGGAGAGAAGAACAGGCTTCGATTAGGGAATACTACAATACTTTACATCTATTGAATTTTGTTCTAACTTATGGCTGTTCAAGGGGGGCTGCCAGATATACTTGGGTGTGTATTAGAAGCTTGAAAATAATTTCTCTGCCTGATGGTTTTCCTGATTTAAACAACAAGGAGTCTGTTGGCACCTTAAAGACTAAGATTTATTTGGGTATAAGCTTTCATGGGTAAAAGACCCACTTCTTCAGATGCATGAAGTGAAAATTACACATGAAGGCATAAATATATATTGTCACATGAAGAGAAGGGACTTACCTTACAAGTGGAGAACCAATGTTGAAGGCCAATTCAGGGTGGCTGTGGTCCACTCCCAATAATTGATGAGAAGGTGTCAATACCAAGAGAGAGAAAATTGCTTTTGTAGTGACCCAGCCACGCCTAGTCCCTATTCAAGCCCAAATTAATGGTGTTAAGGTTGCAAATGAATTGTAGCTCTCCAGTTTCTCCTTGAAGTCTGTTTTGGAAGTTTTGTTGTTGAAGAATGGCTACTTTTAAATCTGTTGTTGAATGTCCAGGGAGATTGAAGTGTTCTCCTGCTGGCTTTTGTATGTTACCTTTCCCGATGTTTGATTTGTGTCCATTAATCTTTTTACGTAGAGACTGTCCAGTTTGGCCAAGGTACATGGCAGAGGGGCATTGCTGGCACATGATGGCATATATCACATTAATAGATGTGCAGGTGAATGAGTCCCTGATGGTGTCGCTAGAGTAGATATGGAGATAGAGAAGGCAACAGGGTTCGTTATAGGGATTGTTTGTTACAGGGTTTGTTACTCGCACAGATACAGACATCTTCCTCTCCAAGTGCAAACAGATGGACATCATACCAAATAGACAGAAGGTAAAAAATCCATTGCATTTGACATGCTACACTGACTATGGTGAGAGATTGTGCCACACATACTCCAAGAAACTGAGGAACAACCTGAACAGCAAACAGAAGATCAAGAATGAATTCTCAAAACCAACCTTCCACACAAACTTCCACGTGACTGGACTTTACAAAAACAAGACAAGCCATTTACAATGTACACTTTACTCCTCTACAGAGGAAAAAGGACGGTAAACTATCTAAACTTCTACATGCCACAGGGAGCTACAACAGTGGTATCCTTAATTCACCCAACAATATTGCTAATCTATCCAACCACACAATTAGCCCAGCAGAAGAGTCTGTCCTATCTTGGGGACTCTCTTTCTGCCCCACCACCCCCACACACATAATACAGTTCTGCAGTGATGTGGAAGCCTACTTTTGCTGTCTCCGATTCAAAGAATATTTTCAATACACCACTGAACAGAGCACTGACCTACAGGAACCCTCCTACCAATACTACAAGAAGAAGAATTCTGCATGGACTCCTTCTGACGGTCAAAATGACGGACTGGACTTCTACATAGAGTGCTTCTGCAGACGTGCACAGGCTGAAATTGTGAACAAACAGCATCCCTTGACCCATAACCTCAGCTGTACAGAACGCAACGCCATCCACAGCCTCAGAAACAATTCTATTAGAGCATACTCTAAAGTCTCTAAGGTGCCACAAGTACTCCTTTTCTTTTTGCGAATACAGACTAACACAGCTGCTACTCAGAAATAATTCTGACATTATAATCAGAGGAGATGCTGTAGTCAGTCATAAACAGGTCAAATTATGAGCAGGAGGCTGCCAGGCAACTCTCCAACACCACATTCTACAGGCTACTATCCCCTGATCCCACTGAGGAGTACCAAAAGAAACTACACCATCTGCTCAAGAAACTCCCTGCAACAGCGTGGGAACAAATCTACACAGACACACCCCTAGAGCCTCAATCAGGGGTATTTTATTTGCTGCCCAAGATCCATAAACCTGGAAGTCCTGGACGCCCCATCATCTCAGGCATTGGCACTCTTACAGCAGGATTATCTGGCTATTTGGACTTTCTCCTCAGACCCTACGCTACCAGCACTCCTATCTTCGAGACACTACCAACTTCCTGAGGAAACTACAATGCATTGATGATCTTCCTGAAAACACCATCCTGGCCACCAAGGTTGTAGAAGCGCTCTCCACGAATATTCCACACGAGGATTGACTACAAGCTGTCAGGAACAGTATCCCTGATGAGGCCACAGCACACCTGGTGACTGAGCTTTGTGACTTTGTCCTCATCCACAACCATTTCAGATTTGGGGACAACTTATAACTTCAATTCAGCGGCACTGCCATGGCCCCATAGTATGCCAACATTTTTGTGGCTGACTTAGAACAACGCTTCCTCAGCTCTCGTCCCCTAGTACCTCTCCTCTACTTATGCTAAACTGATGACATCATCATCATATGGACCCACGGGAAGGAGGCCCTTGAAGAATTCCACATGGAGTTCAACAATTTCCACCCCACCATCAACCTCAGCCTGGACCAGTCCACACAAGAGATCCACTTCCTGGACACTACAGTGCAAATAAGCGATGGTCACATAAACACCACCCAATATTGGAAGCCTACTGACTGCCATACTGAACCTACATGAATCCAGCTTCCATCCAGGACACATCACACGATTCATTGTCTACAGCCAAGCCCTAAGATACAACCACAATTGCTCCAATCCCTCAGACAGAAACAAACACCTGCAAGATCTCTATGAAGCATTCTTAAAACTACAGTAGCCACCTGGGCAAGTGAGGAAACAGATTGACAGAGTGAGATGGGTACCCAGAAGTCACCTACTACAGGATAGGCCCAACAAGGAAAATAACAGAACTCCACCTGCCATCACATACAGGCCCCAGCTAAAATCTCTCCAGCACATTATCAACGACCTACAACCTATCCTAGAAAATGATCCCCCACTCTCACAGGCTCTGGGATGTAGGCCAGTCCTCGCTTACAGGCAGCCCTCCAATCTGAAGCAAATACTCACCAGCAACTACAGACCACACCACAGAAACAGTAACCCAGGAACCAATCCCTCTAACAAACCCATTGCCTTCTCTGTCCCCATGTCTACTCTAGCAACACCATCATAGGACCCAATCATACCAGCCACACCATCAGGGGCTCATTCACCTGCACATCTATGAATATGATACGTTCCAGCAATACCCCTCTGCCATGTACCTTGGCCAAACCAGACAGTCTCTACGTAAAAGGATAAATGGACACAAATCAGACATCAGAAATGGTACCATACAAAAGCCAGTAGGCGAACACTTCAATCTCCCTGGACATTCAATAACAGATTTAAAAGTAGCCATCCTGCAACAAAAAAACTTCAAAAACAGACTTCAAGGAGAAACTGGAGAGCTACAATTCATATGCAACCTTAACACCATCAGTTTGGGCTTGAATAGAGATTGGGAGTGGCTGGCTCACTACAAAGCAATTTTCCCTCTCTTGGTATTGACACCTTCTCATCAATTATTGGGAGTGGACCACATCCACCCTGACCGAAATGGGCTTCAGCATTGGTTCTCCACTTGTAAGGTAAGTCCCTTCTCTTCATGTGCCAATATATATTTATGCCTTCATCTGTAATTTTCACTCCATACATATGAAGTGGGATTTTTACCCACGAAAGCTTATGCCCAAATAAATCCGTTAGTCTTTATGGTGCCACCGGACTACTCCGTTGTTTTTGTGGATACAGACTAACACGGCTACCCTTCTGATACTTGGTTCCTGATTTAATTCTGGCAAATATATTTTTCTGTGTTTCTCACGAAATTTAAGTGAACGTGGCTCCACTTTGGTTGGTTCCTGTTTCCGTACTAGTATCTCTGAATGAGCATGTCTTTCAGAACAAAGTTCACTATTATGATCATGATGGTGATTGATGATGATTGGCTGGGAAATAGCAGAGCAAAATTTATTGTAAATTCATATATGGGGGGATATTCACTTTGTCCAAACGTGTGGGCTGGCCCAAGCACGTTGCCTCCATGATGAATTTTGTGTGCAAAAAGGAGTCCTGACATGGTTCCCAAACCTCAAACATTATGGCAGAGTCTTAACACCTTCTCATTGCACTACTTTAATCCTCAACCATAGTAAGAGAGCATGTGTATATTTCTGTTCAGAGCTGGACTGAATGAGCAGATATATTGTCTGAGAGCTAAAAACATTCTTGAAATGGTTTTAAAATGCCCTAAATTGAATGGAAAAATTCTAATCTCTCTCCCTATTTCCTGCCTTCTGGTGACTGATCAAATTTTGCCTCCTGCCCTTGGGGAGCAGGAGAGGAAGGGAAGGAATGGTTCCTTTTGGTTACAGGAGCCTCTTTCTCTCCCTGTCTTGCTCCCTTTCTCCCACTCAAAGAAAAGGTGTCATCGAGGCCTTACCTTTTTTGTACTCTGCTTTCCACTTCCCTCAACTCGGGCTGAAGGAATCTGGCCTCTTGAAAATGTCTAAGGTAATAAGAGTGTAATCTGTAGGCCACAAGCCTATCTATAGCTTGATAATCTCTCCTGTGCTTACTGAGCATTAAGGTGAAGGGAAACAAGAGCCCTGCAACATCAAGGAACTAGTCTAGATTTTACTTGAAATATAAATTTGTGATACCATGAGCTGCTTCTGCTTCTGTAAATAGTGCCGCTTCTGCAAGCAAGTGCCCACTAAATTTTTTTTAATGTCCTGTTTTGAGTGGGGAAGGATATCAGTGTAAATATGTCATTCCAGTAAAGAATTTCTTAGAAATACAGCACCATAGTACTCCTTGAAGCTGTGACTGCTCTATCACAGCTGCTATTAAAAAGCCTCTGGGTGGTTGCAATGGCAGCATTCAGATTAATAACGCCTCTCATCCAAGGAGAAAGAAATTTACATTTTTTTAAAATAAAGTCTGTTGTGGTAGGTGTTCAGACCCATAATCCAGATACGTAAAACCAAGACACAGAGAGGATAAGTGACTTGCCCATGTTTGCCCTAGGAGTCAGTTCCTGAGTCAGGAATAGATCCCAACAGTCCTAACTCTGTCACCAGCTCTAAGCAATAGACAGCCCACAACAGTGGCTCACTTTGTACAGTACCAGGAATTAATAAAAATGAGAAAACATACAACTTGATACTCTTGGGGGAATTCTGCAACAAAAAATTAAAAATTCTGCACACTATTTTTTAAAATTCTGCAAATTTTATTTGTCAAAATAACTACATAATCATGCCAGTTTCAATTATTTTGGTAATTTATTTCAAAATACCTGTCAGCAAGTATGTCTGTAACTATACAGACACACACAAATTCCACCAGGAGTAGAGAGTTAAAGAAACCCCTATGACAACCCAGCTTCAGTTTTTGCCCTTCTCTCACCCCCCAAAGCCCAGCTGGAGTGCGAGACACCCACAACCCCTTCTCCCCAAGTCCATGCATGCGGTACTACAAACATTTAATATCCACTCAATCCCTGATATATTCCATTTATTCATCTGATAATTCAGTACAAACAGAAAGTGGGGAAAAACCTACCACAAATTTTGGTAACAGGGAAGGCAATTAGGCCCAAGTCCAAAATCTGCTGAAGCTGATGAGAAACCTTCTGTTGACTTCATTGGGATAGGACTCTTTCTTGTGAAAATCTATGTAATTTTTTATTTTATTATAGCAATGTATTTGTGTGTATGGTGTCTTGAAGCTATTTTATGTAGCAACTTTACTTAACTTCTGCGGGTCTGTCTCTTTGTGTTGAGGTTGGATGGCTTTGATTTTGGTTCTGGTTTTCATGGTATGGCACTTAAAAGTGAAAATGGAAACAAAAGCCGTTTGAAGGAAGCTGATCTTGTTTTAGTCTTTCTTTTTAGTATAAGATTTTTATATGTGCTTTCTGCATTGGTAAAATGTAAAATTTCATTCTGAATTCTGGAACATTTGATAGAGTGGTTAAATGAAGGTGAGATGGTTTGTGAATAGGGCTCAATGAATTGAGAGAAACCGTGTGAGACGTTAGCTTTGTAGAAGTTGAAGGTAATGCATATGTGGCTTAATCCAGCAATTGAAATGCTACTGTGGAGAGATAAATGAGTTTGGCAGTGCACCTACACCATCTGATGTATTAATACCAGAGTATTTGCACCTGTTAACCTAAAGAGTTAAATACAAAGATATTCTTTACTTATGGACACTCCTTCCTGAAATACTATGTAGAAGTATCCTCCCTTTCTCACAAGATTATGCTATAGATCATATAACGCTCCCTGTGTTTTAACTCCTTGCATCATAAATGGGGCTTTCCCCAGTATTAATTTTGTTTGAGTAAGGTGGTTTCGCTAACATACAAAAGTCACTTTCAAAGAATTCTTCAATACTTCATCATGCTTGTAATAGGGAAGTTTTTTTTTACAAAGGTTATAAGTATAACTTAGTTGCCAACGTTTCAAAATATTTTCCTGAGAGAACTTTTAGAGCTGCTGTGAGTTGGGCTGGGGCAGTTATTTTCATGTCCTGGAGAATCATAGAATCATAGACTTTAAGGTCAGACAGGACCATTACAATCGTCTAGTCCGAACTCCTGCACAACGCAGGCCACAGAATCTCACCCACCTACTCCTGTAACAAACCCCTAACCTATGTCTCAGCTATTGAAGTCCTCAAATCATGGTTTAAAGACTTCAAGGTGCAGAGAATCCTCCAGCAAGTGACCCGTGCCCCATGCTACAGAGGAAGCCAAAAAAACCCCAGGGCCTCTGCCAATCTGCCCTGGAGGAACATTCCTTCCCATATTTGGGGTTGGTGATCAGCTAAACCCTGAGTATGTGGGCAAGACTCACCAGCCAGATACCCAGGAAAGAATTCTCTGTAGTAACTCAGATCCCACCCCATCTAACATCCCATTACAGGCCGTTGGGCACGTTTACTGCTAATAGTCAAAGATCAATTAATTGCCAAAATTAGGCTATCCCATCATACCATCCCCTCCATAAACTTATCAAGCTTAGTCTTGAAGCCAGATATTTCTTTTGAGAATTGTAGGTGACTTTAATTTAGATATCTCGGCTTGCAAAATTCTGAAGGGAATGGGAGTTCAGCTAAGCAGCCAGAACACATGGAGACCTTGTCCAAAGACAGTCAACCTCCTCTTCTCCAGTGCTCCCCTCTCTCCACACACACACACACACACACACACACACTCTCTCTCTCTCTCTCTCTCTCTCTCTCTCTCTCGAAGCCAGGTAGTCCAGGCTTTTTTCTTGGGAGTTGGGGAGACTTGGGTGTTCCCCCTGTGTTGTGCGGTTGCTGGTGACTATTTGCTTCAGGTTGGGGGGCTGTCTGTAAGCGAGGACTGGCCTGTCCTAAAGTTGTTTGAGGGTTGGAGCCCTTTCGGCTCCTAATAACTGTCAAGCAAGTTTCCTTGACTCTTAACACAGACATGACCATGCTAGATCAGACCAGTGGTCCATCTAGTCCAGTTTCCTGTCTCTGATTGGTACCAGATACTTAAAGGAAAGCTCAAGGAAAACCTGATATAGGGAATTGTGGAATAACTTGCCCACATGACAAATTTCTTCCCAGTCCCCATTAGTTAAAGGTTGATTAATACCCTGATTTCATATCCCTTCCATAAATTTAGGGGTTTTTTTTAATATTGTAACTCTGAATATCCTTGTTATCCATATAAACATCATGTCCTCTTTAAATCTTGCTAAGCTGTTGGCCTCAGTGTTATCTTGTTGCAATGAGTTCCACAGGCTAGTTGTGCATTCTGTGAAACTGTGAACTGTAATTACACAATGGTATAGTTTTAGAAGCACTCCATAAGCCTCTGACCCAATAAAATATTTTTTTTCGAGTTGGAGGCACAGCTAGGAATATAGCAAAAATATTTTTTAAATCGTATTAGCTGGTCATGTTACACCACCGTCAGCTAACATGATTTTAAGTATTAAACTGCATCTACATTAGGTGCTAAGTGGTGTTTCAGGTGATGTTAACTCCTTTATTAAAAGAACCTTTTTTTCTTGTCAGTTCCTCATCTAGACAGACAGAGTTTAGCATGGCTGTCAGTCTCTCTTCAGGTAAAGAATTGAATTCAGAAAATAGGATTGTTGCTGATTTTGTGGCTAGGTGGAGAAACCTCAGCAGCAGCTGCCTGTGCTCGGTCTATTGCTATGAGTCTCACTTTCATTAGCCCTAAAATTAACTACTGAAATATTGAAATAAAGCACGCGTGTGCGCGCACACACATACACACACCCCACAAAAATTGTCCTGCCTCTTCAGAGAAGTGGAGGGCGGCAAAGGAAGATAAATGACATTTCATAATAAGGACATTGTCTTTGAATCTCATTTTTTGTGTTTTGGAGTGTTCAAGTTGAAAGCCCTTTCAAAGCTATCTAAAGATGGGTAACGTGGATTCTTCTCATTTTCAAGATGCTTGGCAAATTTTTTCTCATCATGTGCAATACTTCTAATAGTGCTACATGGTACTAGTTAGCAGAAGGAAGCAGTTTCCTGGAGGTGTAAGTTGAACAAGCAGTCGCATACCAAGAACAGTGAGTCAGGCCTGGTCTAAACTAGGGGGCGGGATCAATCTAAGATCTGCAACTTCAGCTACGAGAACAGCGTAGCTGAAGTCGACGTATCTTAGATCAATTTAGAATCACTTACTTCGCGTCCTCGTGGCGCGGGATCGTTGGCCACCACTCCCCCATCAACTCTGCTTCCGCCTCTCGCCCTGGTGGAGTTCCGGAGTCGATGGCAGAGCGATCAGGGATCGATTTATCGCGTCTACACAAGACACGACAAATCGATCCCCGATAGATTGATCACCACCTGCCAATCCGGCGGGTAGTGTAGACGTGGCCTCAGTGACAGTACATTCATAAGGCCTGTATCACAATTGAGGTCTTTGTGAAATACGTGTCACTAGAAACTCTTTAACTGTACCTCCTTGGTTCATTAAGTTTATATTCTCTTTATGATTGCATGGGCATAAATATTAATGTTAGATTTTTGTGTTTGGTTTGTGCATCTTCCAACTCTTAGGCCTCGTCTTCACTGAGGGGAAAAAAGGGTGCGTTTTTGCATCAAGAAAACAATCTCCATGTATATTCTGGTGAAGGCACAGGTAATTTTTAGCTGGATGTAGCTAGTGAGGTCAACTCTATACCCCGACTTAGAGTTTTCCTTGACTAGCTACATCAAACTAAAAACTCTAAAGTCCCTGGTCTCCACTAGGATTTTGCATCGAGTTATCTAACTTGATGCAAAAATGCATCTTTTTTGCAATGAAGATATGGCTTCCTTATTTGTGAAGTAGTGCTATGTATGTTCTACAGATTTCATCTTTGTACCTCATTTTCAAATAACTGTTATGATCTTTATCTAGAGTCAATAGTGCCAAAAGATGTGTTACCAAAATAAGTTAAAAATAACATTAGGTGAAAAGATTTGAATTAAAGTGAGTCCTAATTACTTGATATTTTTTCTGGCTCTTTTGAAGGGAACATTCCGATTCTTGATTTAAAAAAAAAAAAAATCCACAGTTTTGCAGTATATTTCTCTGTTCAATATTTAGGGCCAGATTTTCAACAGTATTTAGGTGACTAAAGATTCAGGTAGGTACCTAGAAGAATATTCAGCACCTAACCTGCCTACACACCTAACTTCCTATTTGAAATCAGTGGAAGTTGCATGCCTGACGTGCTTATGTGCTTTTGAAAGTCCCACTAGACACATCTGCATTTTTAGGAGCCTAAATATCTTAGCAAATCTGGTCATTAGTGTCCAACCAACAACCGCTGATGTCAATGGACACTACGCTGTGGTGGCAAACCATTAGATCATGCTTCCTCGACAAATATCAACTCCTAGGAAAGTTTATTATCCAAATCAAAAAGCTAAATTACTCATAAATGTTCACATTAAAATTAGACCAGAACCTCAGAGAGGTTAAAAACTGAAATGGACAAAGAAGGGTCCTAAGTAGCATGCCAACAAGGTGCAACTAGACTGTTTTGGGTAACTGTAACTACCACTCTCTCCTAGGTTTTTGCTGAGCCTTCCATCAGTCTGTTTGCACTGGAATGTTGTGAGGGCAGAGAGTTGCACTTCAGAGAAGCTGTCAGTTCTGTTCTGAACAAGGACCTTCACTTTTACACCCAGTCCGTATGGGTGAGAAGCGGTTTGTAAGTATGGTAGAAATATTTCAGAGACAGCATTTGTGTTCTCCTTCCTATATGATGAGTTTGCTATATTTTTTTTGGTTGTGTGTGATAAGTAAAACCGGAGTATCCTAAAATTTGGGGGAAATCAACATTGGAACTCATTTGTACCTAGACTTGAACCAAATGTGATAGTCAGTAAATCAAACTTCCTGCTACAAGAATCTGCCTTTTTATCTGCTTAAAAGAATAGAGTGAACAATAAGGTGTTGAGCAGGACAAACCCAGGAGCAAAAAGTAAAGCATTTTTAGACTGCCATATCTTCATATGGCCTGAAGCACTTACAGTACCATGACAGGGTTGGGAGTGGCATTGGGTTGGCCTCATTGAAATGCACAGCCTTATTTTTCACATAACCAGTTTTTGCAAAGGTGGTTAATGATTGAACTTTCTTTCTGGGTGATTTAAGTGGGTATTACCAGGGGCTGTAGACCCGTGGGTGAGTGTAAACTGCCCTCAGACAGCTTTGCTGGTGTGCTTTCCCTCTGGTTTCAACATCACTGCTATTCCAATCCTGAGCCCTTACTAAATAGAGATTGTTTGCTTTTGTTGCGTGGTAGCTTACAGGCCAGGGACAAACAGCAGCAAGATTTGAAGTTGTGAATAACAAATTAATTTTCCTTGTGACCTAATCCAGTTTTAGTTTGAGACCTTTGGAGAGGAAAGGCTAGTGTTGTGCACATTTGCCACCTAGCTGCTAACATTTCATTTAAATATGAACATGCACATATTCCTGCCTCCTTGGAGTTAGCACGGTTTGCCATGGACCAGCACAGAGGAGTGTCCTTTCCCTTAAGGATCTGCTTGGAGGGGATGTCTGTGGGCTTTCTCTGTCTCACATTGGGATGGGTGTGGGAGATATTAAATCCTCCACCTTAACAGGATTGGCTGGGATGGGAGGCTGGGGCCCATACAAGGGAGAAACTGGGTGAGGGAGTAAGGAGCATTAACCTTCCCTCTCACTATCGCTGGCTATGTTAACAAGGCTCTCTGCATCTGGGAGGAGTCAGCGCAGGTATGGAAAAGTCCTGAGGGAATCTCCCCCAGGGCCAGTTCAGGGTTGGAAAGAAATTTTTCCACCTCCATAGCAGTTTTGGCTGAGCTGCTGATGGTTTTTCACCTTTTTCTGAGCATCTTGCAATATCTCTGGGTCAGGATTGAGGGAATAGGTGTTGGACAATTGTACGGCTTTCATTGGAATTCTTTCTGGGTGGTCCAGGAAGGGCTTGTTTGTCTCAACTAAGAGTCCATGCAGCAAGATTTAGGGTTTTCTTGTCCTGTTGTCCCAAAATGCAAAGTCAGCTTTGTGCAAATAAAGAGGCTAAAGACAACTACAAGTCTGTGTATATGGGGTTGGGAGTCTTACTGTCATGCACAAGCCTAAGGCAGTAAAGGAAGAAGGCTAGGTAGGGATTGCAGCTTGGAGGGGGCCATATCCCTGAGTGGCTGGGCATGGACATGCCTATAGACCTTAAAGGCTTTGGTTGAAAGGAAACCATAAGGACCGTGGGCTGCTGGGTACCAGTTTTGGTTATCTTTGAGTTAAGTTTTACTGTGATTTAAAAGTTCAGTAAAACTGCAACAGTGGCCTTTAAACCATAAAAGCAATAAGAGTTTTATTGGCAACACACCCACAGTTGACGCTCAGATTATCTTCATATTAAACTTTGATCAGCTATTAGAATTCTTTCAGGTGTGCCAAGTCACAGAAAGTCATCCTAGCTATTTGTGCTAACAAAATGCTCGGAGTAGGTCTACACTACAAACTTGCATCAGCGTCACTGCAGCTGCACCACTGCTTCTGGTGAAGATACTCTAAGCTCTCCTGTGAGCTTAATAACTCCACCTCCACAAGAAGTGGTTGCTATGTCGGTGGGAGAAGCTCTCCTGCCGACAAAGCACTGTCTAACCCAGCACTTAGGTTGGTGTAATTATGTTGCTTGGGGGTGTGGATTATTCACACTCCCTAGTGACATAGTTATACCAAAGTAATTCTATAGAGAAGATCAGGGGTCAGTCTAAATGACTCTTCCTAGGTTTATTTCCAAGAACAAGACACAGATATGTCTCTGCAGCCGAGTGTGGCAAATATGTAAGTCTATTGCAAGACAATGGGTTGAAAAAGCTTAAGTCTGTGTTCTTTTAATCCTATTTGAATGCGCACCTTTATTTGTGCATTCCTTTGGCTGAGGTCTGTGTCACCCGAGTGACAGGACTAATCACACTGCACTGATTTCCTCATGAGCACAGAGTTGTAACCTCATGTTCTCTATTGAATACCCAGGGTAAGCGCTGTGTTTTTATGGCTGCAATTCACATTCTCTTGTTTATTGAAGACAGGAGCAGTTCAACACTTGTCTTTCTATTATTACAAAAACATCTTCTTTCCCTCTCTCCTTTTATGCACTAGAACAATGTTTTGGTAATAGACACTGCATTTACATTGAGACTATTGGGCACTGCTAAGACTGAAGCTCTTACCCCCAAGAGTGCAGTGATTTTGCCCAAAAGCATTTTAAAAAAATAAAATTGCCAGCAATACGGTAAAATAAAAAGGAAGGAATTATAACTGTTGTCAGTCTTATTAAATAGCTGTTAGTCAGGACTTACAGGACCCCTTTGAGGTTTATACTCAAATGTGCACTGCCTGTGAGTGAAGTATGCATGATCAGAAGAACTTTCTCCAAAGTCGCACAGTGAGAGAGGCAAACGATGGACACTAGAACTCCCATCACGCTTCAAGCAAATAAAATAGGAAATGTAGTAAAAATAGTGCATGCTTTATGCTCAGATGCGCTCATGAGAAGAGCATGAAGGATTCACAGTCCACAAAAGAACATCCCTTAGATACAAATCCAAGATGTGAATATCTCTGATGCTCAAAGATACAGCTTGCAAGCAACACTGTAATGTGTGTAGACTGGATGGTGTACAGTGGAGGAGCAATTTGTGTGTTGCTCTTGGTATATTTTGAAAGTGGTATTCTAGTACAGGTATATATGGTATCAGTGAAGTGTTATGCTTCTACAGTTAGTAATACTGTGATTGAAAAGATGTTTTTACTATATAAAATCCTGTTGTAGCAGTTCGTAACTTTCTGAAAGTTAGTTAGGATTAAATTTCTCATATCTGTTCTTGGTCCTGTAGTGCAGTTTGGTATAACCTTGTTTGGCTCTTCTGTAGTTCGTTTCACATGTTGACATAGTTGTGTGAGATCCTGTTTTGCCCTCTGATAACTAAACTTTGTGGCAGTGTAGTGTGCTGCAAAGCCTTTCTCTGTGCTCCATGGGGTGACCTGTGTAGTTCGCTTTTGCAATGCAGCAATCCCACGCACATGCCTGTTAAACCTGTAGACACCATCCATGTCTACAGAGGGATTTTTTTTAATCTTCATGTGACCGGGTCAAAAGTTTAAAGTAGTTTCCAGGTTTCATATTCATATTAGGGAATAAAAAATAGATCTTGATATAGAAGAAAGCTCTTAAGCCACTTTAGGCACTCTACGTATTTGGCACAGTAATATAAATACAGTGTAGTACTACCATGGAAAGCCTTTGGGTTTAAAAATATTGTATTAAATATTATTTATGTAGCTTTGTTTTGCCATATTTAGAGTCTAGCATCTTAGGGGTTTGTTTTCTATCTTTATTCAGGTGGATTGCATATGAAGGAGGAAATTTCTCAGGAAAACAAATTCTGCTAGAACCCAGCAAGATTTCAAACTGGACTGAATTAAGTGGCTGGAGCGTAATTGGCTCCCTTCGTCCTATGAAGCAGGTACTGTAGGAAAGTGTTTTGGGAATAAGCCCTTTTTCACTTCTTTAAAAAAATAATTTAATACATAAATATCAGCTGAGAAATCTGACCAAATACTGATTCTAATGAGGCTAATGAGAGTTCTGCCATTGATTTCAATGGGACCAGTATTTTATCCCTGAAGTTGGGTTCTGGTGTGAGCTAATAGGCCCTTTCAAAAGTTACTGAAGTCAAGAAGAGCCTTTCCATTGACTGCAATGAGCATTGGATCGGCCCTTTAGAGAGGAATAGACTTGTTTAAAGACTTCAAATTATAGAGAATCCACCAATTACTTTAGTTTAAACCTGCAAGGGACCCAGGCTCTTTTCTACTGTGAGAATTTTTTAGTAACTTAATAAAAATGGAGAGTTTATTAAAGCTTTTAACTCAATGTCTCCTTTAGGTTCTGCACTGTTTTCAGTTTTCACTGTATAATAATAATTAATAAGCAAAACAAACCTGTATTGGCCTATAAACAACCTAAATTGAAGTGATGGAACTATTTCCCCTGATGGATTTTATTGTATTTTTTCCATTTAAGGAGGCATACGGGGTAATTTTTAGCAATAGATTCACTTTGGAAAATGTTCTAGTGAGCCAGGATGATGATCTGAGAACTGGATTAACACAGAAGATTTTATTCATAGGTTTTTTTCAAGATTTAGAGAAGTGATTTAGGTGATCAGGATTTTATGTTCTGAAATAGAAGAATACCAGAGACCATTATGAATGTTATCTGGAATACTTTAGAACTGGTAACCCAACTAGTGATCCATTGTAGCTTCATGTTGGCTACAAACGAGCCTGATAATTGAGTCAAGACAATTATTGCTAATTTTTCTAAAAACAAAGGTCAGAATTGTCAGAGTATCCTGGCTTTTCAGTTTATACTCTGGGTATTTCTTGTATTTGGTCAGTTTAAAAGTATGTTTCTGAGCTCAGGCACTGTTAAAAACGTTTTCTTAACATTTGAATAATAGTTTAAATCGTACGTCAAGCATTTCTGTTATCATGCGGGTTGCACTTAAATTTAGTTACCAGACCTGACAGCCAAGCGTTTTAGTTTTGCTGCCAGGTGCCATAAGTATTTGGATCATAATAAACTGGAGGTAAAAACAACTGTCCACATGTTACTGCAGAGTGGTATAGTGCTATCCAGGGTTGGGGGTGGAGAGGGGTGTGTTCGGTGCAGAGGTGTCAATTCATTATTTAAATATTTTTCTGCTCTCATTATGTCTCCTCTTCTTGGGAGGAGGTTCCTCTGAGGATGCCTCCATTTTCTACCCCATAATCCTTGCGGTGCTGACACCCATCTCTGAAAAAGGAGAGCTGGACACTGCAACCTGTGTAGCCTGTCATTGCTGATCAGAGCATTGGTCAGTAGGGTTGCTTGAGAGCAATGTGAGGCACTCCCATCCCCTAGGCCAGGGTAGCCAAACTTACTGGCTCTCCGAGCATAGCCAATCTTCAGAAGGTTGAGAGTCAGGGTACACCTGCCGGGGCTTGGGGCTTCACCTCCACTCTTGCTGAAGCCTCGAGACCCCTCCTCTCTGCTAGGAAGAAGTCTTTACCCCACCAACCCTGCTGCAAGGCAGAGGTCCCCAACTCCCCCCCCCCCCCAGCTTGGTAGTGGAAATGGGTGGGT
Source organism: Dermochelys coriacea (assembly GCF_009764565.3). NCBI lineage: Eukaryota > Metazoa > Chordata > Testudines > Dermochelyidae > Dermochelys > Dermochelys coriacea. The sequence continues at coordinate 187,607,667 of NC_050068.2, read as the reverse complement.
GGGTGGGGGTGTGTGTGTGTGTGTGTGTGTGTGTGTGTGGAGGGGCTCCGTGAGCTCCACTTTAATGGTAAAAGAACCACATGTGGTTCGCGAGCCACAGTTTGGCCACCCTTGCCCTAGGCACTGGGATTGCTTGCTCCATAGACCTGCCGTTGGACAGCTGATCTGGACTTTTACTGTCTGTTAGTTACAGCCTTTCACTTCAGATACATCACATTCCTCTTTCATGTCACTTGCATTTGGGCATGCAAATCTGTCAAGTCCATTCTCTTGCCATCACAGAGGCTCCAAGGAATGCTACAAGATGCTATTTTTTTTTAAATGCTGGTTTTTATGTATGCATGTAAAGCTGCTTGGATCGCTAAAGGGCATGCATATTTGTCTAGCTGCCAGTGTCTTTGGTGTAGGGATATGATCTGGTCCCAAAGGAAGGCGGAACAATATTGCAAAAACAATCTGCAGCTTGTTTGCTTATTTTCTTCTGCCTTCTCAATGATGTGTAACAGAGCGAAATCCAAGTTTTCAACTTAATAACTAGCAAAAAGATAGTGAAACATGTCGGAAGTGACTACTACTTAATGGATGGACAAAACTTATTCGCTTAATAACTTTAATGCAGATTCTCTCTAACGGTGCGACACATTTGCAGATGTTTTGGGGTGGGCTTTTTAGGGCAGGATTTTAATGAGCAAGGTGCTTAGATTTTAATTTAAAAAAAAAAATCCCAGGAGGAATTTTGTCAGCAGCTTTGAACCTCCTTTTTTCAATAAAGACCCCTATAACTCACAATGCACTATACTGGTGCTGTTTCAAAGGCACTGAGGTATGTCATGGAGGAACTGTTTCTTAAGCTATTACCTCTCAATAACAACTTTGCAGGCTTCCCCTGTAAGTGGATACCAGTTCAATGCCCTTTTTTGTGTGTGTGTTCATGAATAGCAAAAAAGTATAACGTGAATGATGGGGATGGCTTCTCATTTATAGCCATTGTTGCTTGTGACCATCCACCTCCCATACCTTGTCTCTTACAACACTTTTGTAGCATGTTCTTTCATTACCCAAACCCACTTCACAACCTGTCTGAAACTGAATATGTAAAAGACATTTTGGAATGGAAAATAAATTGGGGGAAACTGCTGTAAGAATGATAGTTCTGGGGGAGCTGGTGGGAGGGTTTGCTCACACCTTCTTTACAACATGAACAGTATAATGGTGCTTTTCTAACTATAGCCGGCAGTTTACTTCAGAATAAAGAACCGAGCCCAGGATAAATACTTGACAGTCACTGGAAACCTATCGGATGCAAGAGCTACTTCAGTGTGTGTTTCTCCATACAATGGCAAGAATACCCAGATCTGGCACTACTGTCACGGACTCTTCAAATCCAAGGTGAGTTACTGAATGTTGGAAGTGCAATGTATAAACCTACTCTCCTTTTGTCTTGACTGTGAGCCATTTTCCATGGTCCCCTCCCGCATCCCTATAATAGCCTTCCTCTCTTCATGTGCCTTTCTTCCATCAGAGCACTTCTTAAACCCCACTTCCTTCTATCACTGATTCCCTTCACTGTCTCCTCCCTGGGGTCCTGGAGCAATTTATATAGTGGGAGTGCTGAGAGCCATTGAACCAAACTGTAAACCCTGTATGTGTTGGAAACCATATTAAGCCAGCACCCCTAGATCAAACATCTCTGCTTCTCCCATGCCTGAGTCTTACATCTTACTTCTTTGTATTATCTGTGTCTAAATTAGACAACAATTCCTCCTGGCAGGAACCAAGTCATCTTTATAAAGCACAATGCAAGCGCTTTGGTTGCTACATAAATGAAAAACATTGTTTAAAAAATAAACAAAAGCCTTTTAACCTTGTACAACTTTTTAAAAAACTTCTTTAACTTTCCAGCATGTTTTCAGGTAAAGGTGCACTTGCTCTGAACATGTGATATAGTCACTTCTTGTGTAAACATCTGTGCAGTGAGATGAAAATGTACCCCTGGACATGCTACGGCCCTGTCTGTTTTCCCCATTGTGTTTTGCTTTCTATCTGTTAGGTACTTTTTAATGGGCCCCCCCACTTCCATAATATCTGAGCACTTCATAATCTTTTAATGTGTTACTCCTCACAACACCCCCATTAGGTAGGGAAGTGCTATTATCCCCATTTCACAGATGGGGAATGGAAGCACAAGACAAAGTAACTTGCCCAAGGTCACACAGGAAGTCTGTGGTGGAGCAGGGAATTGAATTTGAACCCGGGTTTCCAAAGTCCCAGGCTAGTGCTGTAATCACTGGGCACCATCCTTCCTCATTTTGCTTTGCTTATGTACTAGTAATATGCTGGCGGTATTGTCTCGGTAAAAATTGTATAAATTGTATTAATCCATACAATGATAATTATATTAATTGAGTTGAAGAAAGAAAAACTGCCGTTTTGGTGCATAGTTGTACTGTTCAGACACAACCTTAAGTGGGGCCCAGTGCAGAGTCTCAGATCCCCAGGTGGTGCTTTTGGATGAATTCTGCCTTGGGGAGACCAAATTCCTCCTGGAGCAACACATGTGCAAGAGGAGTGCTCCTCCTCCTGATCCCGGACCGGATAAAAATCAATGATTTTTAAAAATTTAAATACGGTTTTTTGGTTTAAATTAAATACAGGTCTGTGTTTTTTAAAATGGTCAACCTATGTTAAGGTTTCAATTTATTGTAATCTATTAAAATTTAAATAAAATACACAATATTAAGCAATACCTATTTGCTGACAAGTTTAAGGAAGTCAAACCACTGAACTGGTGGAAGTCACTGGCTGAGCACCTGGACTAGAGTTTGTTGAAGTGCTAAACCAGCTTTTGACAGCAGTAGCCTCTTCTGAGGGTGCAGAGAGTATTTCTTCATATTGGTTTATTCAGGTAGTTCAGTTCAGTGACTAGTTCATTCAAAGTTAAACCAATTGGAAACTGAAAAATCGGAAAAGTTTGTTTTCCTTTTCCAATCTATGAATAAAAACAAGATGTGAGAAGATGAAATCTTCTAGTTCTAAAATCTTGAAGGGCATGGTGACCCAAAACAATCTGTTCAGTTCACTCACTACAGATAATACTTCCTCTGTTTAATAAATTATTTTGTTTTAAATGCAAATCATGTTTTGATAAACTTTTTCCATGTGTCCAGCACATTTAAGATAGCTTTATTTAGTTCAAAAAAATCAAATGCTGTCTTTTATGCACTTTCGATTTAATCTGAATTTCCATCCAAATAGTGCTTGACACAAATCGCTTAAAAAAAACGACTCCTCAAATATATCATTCACCATTTCCTAACATAAAGAAAAAACATAAAAATTAAGAAACTAGTAAATGCAAGTTAAGCTATATAAATACGTGTATAGATATAGTGCAGTGGTCTCCAACCTTTTTACGCCCAAGAGCACTTTTTGAACATAAGGACAACCCAGGATCTACCCCGGTCCTGTGCCCTCCCCAAAGCCCTGCCCCGATCACTCCATTTCCCCCTCCCCCCCCCACTTACTTTCACTGGGCTGGGGTAGAGGGTTGGGATTTGGGAGGGGGTGCAGGCTCTGGGCTGGGGCAGAGTGTTGGGGTGCAGGAGGAGGGTCTGGGCTGGGGCGCAGGAGGGCCCTCTCTGCAAGCACTGCCCCCACAGCCCCCATTGGCTATAACTCCCCACTCCTGCCCAATAGGAGCTGCAGGGTTGGTGCTTGCAGGCAGGAGCTGCGCACAAAAGGAGAGGCCCCCGGGGCTGTGCTGTCCGCTTCTGGGAACAGCGTGGGGCTGGGGCAGGCAGGGAGCCTGCCTTGGCGGCAGCCCCGCTACACCACCAGAGATCGCAACCGAGCGGTTGGTGACCACTGGTATAGTGCATACTCCTGGTTAGCAAAAAGAAGCACCAAATTTAGAGTAAAGGCTATATTTAACTTCATATCCATGTTTTATCAACCCAATGAGAATGAATCTTTGTTTAGGAAAATAACTAAAATACAAATTGAAATAAGATTAAAATAGATTGTTTAAATCAAGGCTTCCTGCTTGCTAATTTAAATCATGATTAAAATTAATCCATCCTGGCTGCTCCCCTTTGGGAGATGCAGTATTCCCTAGTGGGTTAGGCTCGCTATGTTGGTCATCATAGGTTGGTTGATGGCCTCACCTTTTCTCTGCTCTTAGATGATGTGCAGTTTTGAGAGGAACACCTGCACTCTCTTGAACACAGGAACTTCTTGTGCTAGGCACTTGTGCAGCATGCACATTGTGAAGGCCTTGCACTGTCTCTCCAGTCTGCATAAGAGACAGTTATAATGGGTATGTCTACATAGGCCACGGCAGTGAGCCTCCCAGCCCAGATTGACAGACTCAAGGTAGCAGGGCTCACACTAGCACTCTAAAAATAGCAGTGTAGACAGCGTATTGAAGCTATGGATCGGGCTGTGAAGCCCACTCCCTTCCTAGGCTTCAGAGCCTGAGCTCTAGCCCAAGCCGCAACTTCTCAGTGCTGTCTGCACAGCTATTTTTAGAGAGTTAGCACAAGCCCCTCTAGCCCAAGTCTTTCAACCTGGGTTGAAAGGTTTGCTTCTGCTGACTATGTATGTGTGCCCAATAAAGCCTTCAGATATTTAAAAGTGACCTGCAAAGGGAGGAGTAAAGAATTGCTTGTGGTTTTTTTTCTTGCATAAAGCCTGCCTCAAAGTTCTACTTAATTAAAATAAAATGGTGCTTATTTACCTTTAGAAATGTCAGGAATAATGTATGCTAATCTAGCCAGTGAACAAGCTATTAGTTATAAGTGTGATGAATGTAATCTACTCCCAGCTTAGTGGTGGGATCTGTTGCTAATCACAGCATTTTTATTTTGAGGCGTGATGGTCGCAATGACCTATTATGTATTTATTTTCTCCAACTCTTGTAGGCTATTGCTGCATGTCTCGATATTGTCAGTGGCAGAGACCTACCTGGAGCTAAAGTAGCACTGTGGACAGAACATGGAAAGGCTAGGCAGAAGTGGAGGCTCAATAAGGATGGAACCATCAGTTCGTACCTTAGTGATCAACTGGTTCTCGATATCAAAGGTACTAAAAAGCTCATCTGCTATTATAAATGCATGTTTTTGCTGTAGGCAGTTGTAGCTGGCTGGGATGTTCCAGTTGTCTGTACCCTCAACCAGCTTGCACAATATTAAACACAACAGTCCGTTTACTCTATAGCGTGAGGTGACAGATGTTCCAATCCACAACTATGTATTTTTGCCATTCAGTTTTAGTGTATGAGACTGAGAAAAGCACAATCATGCTATTCCATAACTCCCTAAATCTTGGTAACTTTCACCAGTTTCCACTTCACAACTAACATTTACTAAGGGGAACGTTTTGAAAACTACATTGCAGATGAATTAAAAAAAAAAAAATACTGTAGAAAAACAGATTTCTTTTTCACGTTGCTCCTTGTAGCTGATCTCAGCTGTTTGACCAGCCACTTATCAATTTTTCTTTAGGGAGAGCAGAAAGACAATGTCTGGAAGCAGCATTTGTACAAGATGAAAATGCAGTTTTATGTCCGAACAAAATAACAAAACTCCCACCCCCCTTTACCAAACCCTATTTTGGTACAATGAAAAACAGCCAAAAAATGTAAAATACCAACCTATATAAGTTGCCCTGTGTAAAGCCAGTTTAGTATCTAGTGGCTTCTTCATACTGAATCTTTCTAGTATGCTGTGGTAGAGCCTCACTTTCAACTATCATCATAATAAAGAGCCAGATCTTATTGCCATGTACTTTAATGACAGCAGGAGTAGAGTGTAAATCAGCTACATGGCCACTCAGGAGGGCAGATTATTTGCTCTTAAAATTTTCAGGATAGTGGTTGGCATATAGGACTAGGAGTTAGGCCACCTGGGCTCTACATCTAATTCTTGCTGGGCAGAACTGTGTTGCAGGAAGTGCAGCTCAAAGGGAGCATTGCTGTCTAGGAAGCAGAATTTCTCAAGTCCTGCCAATGGTAGTAGCCTTGGGAGGTAGCCTTGGGAGCATGTAATGGTACAGTGATTCTCTAACCATGGTGGCAGAGAGCAAGCTGATCTGATAGTACTGGCTCCTCTTCATTTCCAGCTGTTAAGATGCTTTAAAAGGGCTAAATACATTACTTTATTAATCCTTTTCCATGTAACCAATTGCTGTAGCTACTGGAGGGGTGTTATACAGTCACAAATGCAGGAAGTGGTTTGCACAACGATAAATGGGAGATAAAATGTCCAAGATCACCTTTTTGTTTTTAAAATATAGTTCACTTTATTTAAAAGTTTACTGACGCTGCTATTAATGATGAAACCTTCTTGATTCTTGCAACTAGAACTTATGGACACAATGAAAAATGTATATCAACACTAATAAAGAGTTCCCAGCCCACAGGAGTTAAATTAAGAGTAATTTGGGCTCCTAAGTTTTAATTAATCATTAATTTTGTTGTGCATAGCTTGACCCAAAATCATTAAATACAAAATTGTCCTTTTTAGCAATATAGAGCACAGGTTTTAGAATATGACATCAGATATTTTAAAAAGTGTTGTCTATTTGACAAGATACACGTTGAAATTGTTTAAACCTGGGCTGCTTTATTTAATGCATGATCTAATATTGAAGTGACCAGGTTGGTACAAGAATAATATAGTTGTTGAATACTATATTCTTTGGGTGTCTGAAAAGAAATTTAAAATGCTGTTATAAATAGCAGGTCCCTAGGAGCATTTAACTCTATTTGCTATTTGAGGTTTGTGACCTGTTAATGCAAAATGCACAATAGCTCTAACACAGGAATCATCTATGCTAGCTGGAGTCAAGCGGGAAACAGAAATTGGTATTTAAAGTAAAAGGCATCTGGCTGGAGAAAACAAACCCTGGCTCAGGACTGTGGCATTCTACACCTGTAAAATGCGCTGATAGTTGTAGCGGTAGCTCTGGATTTGCCAGTTACAATAAGTTGAAATGCATTTAAGGAAATGGCTGAGAGCCAGTTTTCAGTTCTACAGTCCCTTAATTCTTCACCCTGGCAAAAAGGCTTTTCCTGAGCACAGAGGTACACTTGCATCTAAAAATCCTAAGGGAAATAATAAAACTGAGAGAGCGCTTTCTAGCTCTCTGGCAATTATGTAACTCTTATTTGGCCAATATGCATGAAACTGGCAGCTGAAATCTTAACATTAGTTTCTGAGTGCTACAATGCAAGAAATCTATTGACAAAATGGAGAGAGTTCAGAGAAGACAATACAAGGAAACAGAGTTAGGAGCAATGCGATGAAGGGAGTGAGACTTAGGATGAATATGAGGTAGGGAAAGATTATGCTCTCTAGTGATTTCCAAAGGTTGCAAACCCTTTGCTTGAGACTGTTTTTCTGCCTCTTAAAACTAGACCAGATAATGTACTGTGAAGTACAGTGCTGTATAGAATAAGCCAGCTGATGTTGTTATAGGTCTGTCCCACCTCTCATTTCTATGATCACTAATTTAGTGACCCGTGTCTCCAGGAAAGGACATAGGGTACAATCATTGCAAGCTGAGGAGAAAAGGGTACAATCACAGAAGACCCAGGACAAAGATCTCAAGGAGGAGTCAGGAGTACAAAGGCAGCAGAGACATGGAGGAGAATGAGTAGGGAGAAGAGACCCGTTGTTATGAAGAGGTTGTGTGCAATCTTTGAACACTACCCTCCCCATTCAAAGGCTCTGAGTGGAGGGGATTGAGGTGAAAAATTCAAGGCACTCGAATTTGACTGTGGAGGAGGGAGATGGAAAGAAGTGTGGGGAAGAGGGGTCAAGTGAAGATTGATGATACAGGCTTGGAGAGCAGAGAGGAAGAAATGATGGGAGGGAGTAGAGGAGACACAGGGTGGAGTTAACAAGTAGTGGTGTTTAAAGTGGACAGAAGCCGAGAGCCCTCAAGAGCAGATACATCCGAAGGAGGGAGAGGAAGGTAGAGAGCTCCAGCTCCTTATGAACATTTCATTAAGACATTACACCTCTATGCCACCGGACAGAGTGACAGGTACTGTAGCCATTTTACAGCTGAATAAATTAACGCACAAAAACGTGAAGAGTCAATGCTGTACTCCCAGTGACAGTAAACCACTCTCCACCTCTAAAATCCCTGTCCTCCAAAATCTTGTATAGCTTTTGATTTCCTCTAGGAAATTTTTAATATGAGATTCACTTTAAAGCTTAGAAGTCTGAGTAACTTTGAAATGAGTTTCCTGTATTTTATAGACGCTTAGTTTTCAATGTACAATATATACACTCAATTGAACAACCAACAGTCTATTTGTTTTGTTTGAGTATGCTGCATTAACAATTAACCTTGCCTTAATGAACTTCTATTTTTAGGAGGAAATTATTATGACAGGAACTATGTAATTGTAAATCAGCCCCTGGAGAGTGAATTCTCACAGAAATGGGACATTGAAATATTGTGAGTAAAACCACTACAAAGATCCTGGGAATATGGACCTAAGTGGGTTATGAACACTGTGTTTGAGAGAAGGAACTACTGAAGTCACATGCCACTAAAGTCACATGGAATGTTACTCAGCAAGTCCACTCTACTTACTCCCAAACAACTGAATTTTGCACATTGGAGAGGTGAGGTTAATGTAATGGGGGTTTTTTTCCTAATATTCACATGACTCCATGTTGAGGTCTTCCTCTTCTTAAGGCACCATTTAAGCCTATATTTCTGTAACAATTACTAGTCCTGTTAATCTTTAAGTGAAGGCACAGATATGATACAGTAGCAAAAACTTGGCAGTTTATTTCTAAATAGCCTTTCCTGGGTCACCCGTTAGGAAAGACAAGTTCATATTATACCCTTTCTCCTCAAAAGTTAAAGGAAAAGCTGGTGATTTAGAATCCAGTTTTAATCACAAAAATCATCTCTTGGTACAAAGTCTGTTCTAAAAAAAGGACTAGCCTGGAAGTCCAGTGCTTGATTGCATCAGATATAATGACTGATCATTGTCCACGTGGGTTAAATTAGGGCCTTGTCTTAAGTAGTATTGCATTAAACCATAACAGTTTTTGGATTCAGCGGCCTATCAGTTGCCAGCTCATGAGCCAGGGTAGAAAGTAGACTTTCATATGCAGGTAGAGAGTCATATCTGCAAATATATACTGGATCAGGCTAGCTTTCTAAAAGGACTTGCTGAGGATAGAGGTTAAATTAATGCAATACATTTTGGTCTTTAAACCACAGTATATTCAATAGCACACATACAAGATGGATTTGTTTTGTAAAGGTGCTAACTAATACCTTGTGCTGCGGCAAGGTTAAAGAAGCAACCTGCTGCATGCTAACTTTCTTGAGGCTCATCAGCATTGTGTACCTCTGCTACAGACCTGAACATGCTGGTGACTTCCAGAAGCACAATTTTCAGTGAAATCACAATGCTATGCAACCTTTCTTTCAGTTAATCAAGTGTTGACTATTTATGTCAGGCAGATTGTATTAAGAGGGCTCCATGGTTTTCGGTTTATTCTTTTACCCATTGGAGAAAAGTGTTTAAAATGTCCTTTATGAAGTTTCCCCAGAATTAGTGTCTTCCTAAATGCAGTTCAATATGTAGTGCTTTCTAAGTGAGGTATGTTCTCTGGCTCCTGTGTTTTTTGTCTTGATTATTAAACTATGAAACGAGGAGTACAGATTAGCTAAACCAAAATGTGAACGATTGTATTGTTTTCTATAGCTATTTTGGAATAGCTATAGGAAATGTTAATGTCTCATCCTAAAACCAAATTTTTGCCACAGAAAAGTGAAACAGGCGTAAGACTATTTTTGTATGAGAGGGAGTGATATATTTTGAATACCTGTACCTACTTGCACTTATTTACTTTTACATTCTAAAAGGCTAAAGTCAAATACAGCTCTGTAAGTGACTAGGTTTGTGACTGTATATATTTTCTCACTAAAGCACTTGACAGACTTTCATAGAAAAATCTACACAACATACCACATCAGTTTTAAATATGACTTGTGCTTTCTAGTTGTAATATAATCCCTTTTCCCTCAAAACAAAGAGTAGATCACAGCTGGTATTATATAATAAAGTAAAGCATGTATATTTTAATTGTAAAAACTTCTGGGAGATTCTTTAGCTTGTAGTATTTTGTACTGTGTAAATGCAATAATTTTCTTTTTAGCAAAGACAATAAGGAACAAAAATCGCTGAAGTGACTTCCTTCCCAAAAACACCCATTATAACATTTAAACACATGGCATGTATACACTGACACCTCTTTCCTCCCCCCCCCCCCCCGGTGGATTAAAAATCTTAATGAAATATAATGCAAGCATTCTTACTGCACAATCTGCATTTTACCTTTGACCCTCAATTTTGTGAAGCCATTTCAGAGTTTCTTATGATGGGAGATATGCAGGGAATACTCAAGTGCTGCTGGTTATTCAGTGTTAGGGGGATAGCGTGCTGGAAGATGTGCATATGTTTAGATATGCCTTTATGGTCACTAAAATTAATGGCACTTCTTGCAATAATCGGAGTGTCTAGCTAAATTCTATCAGAGGTGCTACCTTTTGAAATTTTCTAGCACTGTTTCACTCCACTGAAAAGGTGACAATTTCAGGGATGAAGGTATTTTTTTGTTAGCATGTGATGATAGGTCTTAAGTAACTAATGTTTCCTACAAAGTCGTACACTTTTTTTTAAAAAGGTGGAGATGCGATAGCATTGAGGTAACCAGCTATCTCCTAAGGCTGTGGAGAAAAGGCACAATTTTTTTTAACCTGTTTGTTTTCCCAGGGACTGACAACACAGCTATAGCCAGAGTTGTCTCATTCTGCTTCGTGTCCCAGACCTGAGCCACAAAGAATGTTTTTGTATTTACCTCTGCCTCTTTACAGGCAGGCTCACTTCCTAGTTGATGATGTGCAGAGCTGTGAAAACAGGTTAGCCCTACCTTACCACAAGTCATTTACTTGACTAGTCCTGTTACCCCCACCTTAGATGTTTGCTTGGGTTTTCCCTGATAAACAGGGCCTCTTCTTCAAACAGTGAGTTACATGAGATGAGAGCAAAGACAACTGTAGGCTTGAAATGGAAGTTATTCACATTATTTGCCATGGGATAGTTCAGCTTCTAGGTAACTAATGGCCATACTTTAACTTCTTCTGCTTCCACTATACTGTGAAACAAAAGACAGGTAGATATTTCTTCATGGTTAAGCATATTTTAAAAATGTGTCAGAGGCCCCAACGTTTGCTCCATGGTGGACATTAAAATGAGCACCCAAAAAAACACACCACCCAGCAGCTGAGATTTCAGCCAACAAGTTGCTTTTGAAAGGGGTCATAGGTCTAGCATTGGACCAACACTAGTAAGGGGGAGACCAAGCAGGATCAGCAACAATCAGATGGGTATTTGAGAACCAATGCTGTTAGTCTCACTGGGCTTAATTTTTAGCATAGCTTTGTGCTGCAGTCAAATTCTACGACCTAGTGAGACATTTACCCAAGAAAAGCCATCATAGTTGAGTCATACTTTTTATTGGTAATGTCAGTTTTACTTAGTAAATGATGTGTATAATGTCAACACAGTTTTACTAGATGCTCATTGCAGTAGACCTGTTTCTTATTGAATGACTCCCTTAATGAATCCAGCCATCACTGCCACATTAGGCATTTAGATCCTGACAACCCTTGCTTCCCCCATGCTGTGGACATCTAAATTTCCACCACTGTGCATGTGCAAAGCCACTTTAATCCCTTAAGAGGAACAACCTCAATGGGAGAGACAGAAGGTCAGTACACTAGATGCACTGGTTTGGGGATTTGAAGCCAGGTCTTCCACATCTTAAGTGTTTTAACCAGTGAGCTATTGTGTAGGCGACAGCACCACCACCGGGGTTGCTTTGAGAGGTGGAGATTAAACCACACACCTTTCCTAGGCAGCCTTGCTGGCTTGTGTAAATCCTACTCCCGCTCCATGGAAGAGGAGGAATCAGACTGTCTGTCAGTACGTACTCCACGGATGAAATGTTAGGCTCCAGGAACATGGCTGATTTTTGAAAGACTCAGATTATCTCAATGAGACATTCAGTCCAGAGTGATAACACAAGGTTCTGTTTCTCTGCATCTGACTTGAGGCTCAATTCCTTAACAGCGACAGTAGCACTTCTCCAGATTTGCTTCAGTGCATTCATGTGAGATAAAGGAAAACGTAATCCATGAGTCTAAAAAGGAAATTTACCAAAAAAAATAAAAATCAGGGAAGGGTAGAGTTGAGGCCTAATTGAAACATGCAGCTATTTTACAAAGTCTCTCCCACCACACTGCTGTACCTGCACTAGAGAGTTGTTCCATCATGGCCTGCACTGAAGTGCAAACACCAACAATGCAGAGCATCCACAGTAGGTATTCTGTTTTGGGAACATGAAGCATGTGCTAACAAACATCACCTGGATTATCGTCCCCAGTACATAGCTCCCTGCTGAAAGGAGCATAATGCGTCTGTGGGGTGTAGCATACATTTACCTCATTCATATTTTTGGGTTGCATCACTGCCTACTTCAAAAACCACATATTATGTAGGTTATGATAGCCACAACCTGCGCTCGCATGGATGTCATGGGCCTGAGGGTTTTTCCATTGACCAACATCCTCCCTTTGGCCGAGTGCACAGGGAGAGACAGAGCTGCACTTTCATTCTTGTCATTTGTTTTTTCCTCCTTAATCCTGCAGTGGAGCTCTCAAGGGATGTATCAGCAGGCATGGGCTGGGGACTCCATACCATGGATATATGAGAGGGATATATGCTGTGACCCTGTTGTACTCTGAGTCCTCACTGCAGCAATGTCAGGTGGGATTTGGGACAGGCTTTGCCTTGGACCCCACACAATGGTTAGACTTGCCTAGATGAAGTCTAATCCCAAAGCCAGTGCAGGATACCTGTGTGTCAGGGAAAAAGTGTGAGCATAGACACATTGTTTGCTACAAATACAGGGGACAGCAGTCAAGCACACCAAATTTCTCTAGTATAAACAGGGCCTGTGTTACTACATTAAAATGCCAATCAAAGTGAGACTATTTGAGGTGGCACAGCAAAATTTAAGTTTAACAACCCACATACAAGAGTTATGAGGGCATATGTAAAGCCTGGTTCCAATTACCAAAGCAAAAACAAGTGCTAGACAAATAGCCTAAAGTATTTTTTGCCTCTAAATATTTTGTACAACATAGCTGTCTTTGAGGAATCCTGCATTCTCAATTCTTTCAGGTCAAAGCTTTAGCTGGTTCAGATTTATGTTAATCAGACATTCTGACATACCCCAGAGGCACTGCCACTCTGCTCAGTAAAATATACATGATCCAGATGAAGCGAAGGCTAGTCATATTGTTAAAGTCATCAACATTGTCCTGAAAGGAAGGATCCTTTCAGGCATAGCGATAAAAGCACCAGTCACAAGCTCGCTAAAGGAAGAGGTCTTCATGAAGTTTACATTTTAAAAAAAAAAAACAAAACCCACACACTCTGTTGGCACATAACTTAATTATTACATGAGTTTTAAAAATCACGTAGAATCCCCAGTGCAGGGGTCAGACTGGGCCAACACACAGTCTGATCTCTACAGAATGTATGAGAATATTTGAACAAAAAACAAAACTGACAAGCTCTGTTGCCCAGAGTAATCCCTTTTGAAATGACTGCCAGAGTCTGCAAACAAACAGACTGAGAGAAATGAAGACCTATGGGTGGAACACTGCTATTTAACTCAGTAAGGTGTTGACTATGGAAATGGACATTTGAAATGTCACCAATGTTAAAACAAACAGCTATACTGGCTGGTTTTTAGAATTGGGTGCAGTGTGCCCCCACTTGGCTTCTGCCTCTTCCCCTCACGTCCAACTAGTCTTGACAGAGAGGGCAGCAGAGCACATAGAAGGGGGAGTGAAAAAAGCAGTGAGTTTTGGTAATCCTCCAGCACATCTTGACTCGAGAGAAAGTGAATTAAGCCTTGCAGAACAAATCTACATGAAGCCTAATGGGTAATTAGCCATTTAAACATGAGAAGCTGTAAAGATTCCTTTCCCTTCATTTCAGGGGTAGAGTCAGCCCCGTTACACATTTAGAGCTGGTTATAGAGCACACTAAGCACTTGGGGGCACATCTTACTAAACCAAACAAACAACAAACCTCGGATATCCCTTCTTCATTAGTGTCATCATCCTCATTTCCCATCATGTGCCTCTCTCTCCTGTTCTTTAAAGAGTGATAGACATAAGCCATCTCTTTGCGACACTCATCCTAAAAGACACCAGGAGGAAAACCATGTATTACACAAGACAGTGCAAGTTAATTACTTTGATCACATCTATTCACCTGCTTACTTAAGCAGCTCATTTTAAGACTAACCCACAAACTCTTACCACCCATCCTAGTCCAGCTGTCACCTGCTTTAGTGGAGACGAGGCTACAGAATGCTAATCTTGAAAAAGTGACGTTCAGAGACTTCTATTTTTCAGCCTACAATGCTGAATGCTAAATGTGTGTGGGGGCAGGCATCTCGTCTCCCCTTGACCACGTGTGGCTGAAAGGACCATAGGTAGATAAAGCCATCAATAGGTTAAGATTACAGAATGGAACTTACTTACGTTATTTACACCATGGACTTTCCTTCCGGGTGCACATCCTGCAGGGCCTTCATAAAGGACTAGATGGCTTGTTAGGATATGCATCTTGTCTACATCACAGGCCCAAAGTGATCTGAATTAGTTACTATCTCACAAATTTCATGCCTTTGGGGGCAACTGTCTGCCAATTGCAAGTAGTAGTTTCTGTGACAGAGTCAGCTGCCCTCTGATTCCTAAAGGTAAACCCTCCAATCCGAGCACAACTTGCCAAGGCAAGGAAGCTTGTTGTAGACAGAAGATTAGTTTCTAAGACTATCAATCTAGATCCTTTCTCCACTAACCCCCTTCCCCTCCGAAAAAGCCTCTGCCAGCAGGCCTTGGTTTACATTGTGTCCAAGAGTACTCATCAGAGACCATGATGTTACCATCTCCTCCCTGGAACAACTCAATACCCACAGCCAGCATGGCAAGGCCAAGGATAACGGAAAGACAGAGGGTTACTTACAATCATAATGCAGGCCGTGGCTGCCCCACTGAAGTTAACAGAGCTGCACCCTCTTGCACAAGGTCTTTAACAAATCATGTGACCTAGTTGTTCTAACGTGCTTTTCATAAGTAGAGCTCAAAGCTCTATACAAAGGAGGTAAGGATCACTCTCTCCAAAGAGGTGAAGTGACTTATTTAATGTCCTATCTTGAAACGAATGCGTTTCAGAAGCAAATCTTCTTTACCAAAGAGCAGCAAGAGGTATTTGAGTACCATATGGTATATGGTACCAGGCTTTTTCTGGATCTAAGGCCATTAGCCAATTCCTGGTGAAAGCCCTGTGTATGATGCACAAAATCCCTGATTGATTCTACTTTGTAGAACTCCAAAATGAAAACACTCTACATTGTAGAACAGAATTGCATTACATCACTGATATCTCATGACAAATCCTAATCAGATGCTGGGCAACTAAACAAACACTCCTACAAATAGTCCAGGACAGCACAACAAAGGAGCAAGCATCACGGCAACAATCATCTGGAGTCTATTCAGGCAGTTTCATTAGACTTACAGAATTTTCTTGATCGGGTTCCACTGTAATTATGGCATAATCTTTAAACCGCAATCTGATTTTGCTGTCTAATTTTGGTAATTTTCCACCTAAGAGAAAAACATACGGTCCTTCAGAAAGGAAGGAAACTAAACCATGCTTTGCTGAGAATTTTGTTAAGCTTTTTTCTTCTGTAGCTTAACAAAGCCTAGGCATGAATAGCTCTACTTTTGACTTCTGCTCATTCTCAAATACAGGGAGGAAAAAGCATTCTTTGAGGCATTTACACTCACATTCATCAGCTACAAATAGCTACAACAGCAAGTTGGTGTATTAGCAACAACCTCCACCAGTTAAAGCAATATGCACTCAGAATAAATATGTAATTCTAACAATCAACCACAACATTAAACATTTTCTTCACTCATTTTAAATAGAAAAGTAATCAGTTCAAAATTCAAATCATATGTAACAAATCTATTATCACCACTTTGCCCCAATCAGCACCTTTAACCCATGGATCTCAAAGCAGTTCAACAACAGACATTAGTTGATCCTCACAGCATCCCTCCTTTTGGAAACGTTAGGTATTAGCTCCATTTTACAGAAGGCTAAACTGAAACTGGAGCACAGATAAAATGACCTGCCAGGATTCACACACGAAGTCAGTGGCAGAGCAAGGGGTAGGAAGGACTGGCAGGAACCCTGGCATTCCCTGTGATCTAATCACTTGACAGCACTTGCTGCAAAACTTCTGAAATTTCCTCCAATGCCAAGTCAGGTGCCCTGGTTAGGCAGCTGATATGATGTCATCACAGCTCATTACACTAATTATAACCATCTCATTGCTACCTTGTGCTCCCATCTGTCTGCTGCATCCACCTGTTGTCTCTTGCTGTACATACAAGGACTGAATTTGGTGTGCACGCAAAGTGTCTACCGGAATGTGGAGTTGCTCCCATACTGAGACCTCTAATGCTACCACAATGCAGATTGTAATCATAATCCCCCACTAAGGGAAATAATACTAAACTTAAATGCAACCTGGAGCCAAGGGATCAGAGCTGTTCCCCAAGAAAGGCGGTAATCGGTTCATAATGAAATCCTTCTTCATGTCAGAGGATCTCAGTTCTTTGGTGTGTTCCAGCTGGTCTGCAAGACTTCTCAGAAAGTTGCTTAATCTCCTTGTTGAGTCAGCTATATCCACCTGCTGAATACACAGAGACCCTCACACATGAGCCCACGTTAATTCTCAGAGACAATCCTAATTCACTAGAGAAGGGATAGGTCAAAATCCTCAAAGCATTACAGATGCTGGGAACCATGCTACTGTGTGGAGTCTGAAGTTGTCTGAGGAGAGTGCTCACATTTGGGGCTGTCAGTATCCCTTTGAACTGTTTTTTCTCCATGAAAAAGTGAAGGTCTTTCTAGTGAAGACCCGTTAAATCGATGGCAGAGCACTCTCCGGTCTACCCCAGTACTCCAGCTCCCCAAGAAGAGTAAGGGAAGTCGACCAGAAAGCGTATCCCATCGACGCAGCGCAGTTAGGGCACTGGGGTAAATCACGTTATTCACATAGCTGGAGTAGCATAACTTAGGTCAACTTACCCCAATAGTAAAAACAAGCCTTAGCATCACTAAGAACTCCGCCAGAAGGAGGTGGCATCTGAGAGGGACCCCAAAGCAACACTATGACTGAGAGGAAAGTGTCAGACCTTGGGAGCATGTTGGATATGTAGAAAGGGCAGTTCAACAACCTAGACACAGCTTTTGGGCCGCCTTTTCCTTGGGGTTGAAAATGGAGGTGAACTGCAAACCTCAAAAGGAGGTGGTTTTGGTACTACACGATGGGGCCAACACGTCAATAGGGCTATAAGCTGCACTCTTCTGAACATTTCTTTAACATACAGAAGTTCATGCTACATTTCCCCTCACAATTTCATCTCTTTACCATCAGTAGTTGCCTTGGTATACTTGTCCTTAGATCCACATCTTCCTTCGCTGTATCAAACACGAGCCCAGGAATCGCGTCCAACAAGAAATCTCCCCAAGAACTGCAGGGTAGAGGGAAACAAAAACAACTGAAATAGTGACACTGAAATAAGGCTCAAAGTCACTAAGCTGCTTCTCATCTGCACAGAGTGGAAGCTATGTATAGCTAACTTGGATAAAGCAAGAGTCTCTGTATTAGCATATTAGCTTGTTAATGTTGAGTTTAGATTTGCACTTAAAAGCAAGGATTCTTAGTTATGTCTGAACAATACATGGTATCCTTCCCAACTTTACCGCACTTACTCTTTGTGTATGGAGTGAATTTTCGGAGACTTTACGAATAAATCCATTACTGTATGAGTTAAAATTAATTGAAAAATTTGAGAAATTGAGCACAGCGTCAGACCTTTGACTCCAGTGGTCATAACAAAATAACACAGACTAGCTTTCCAAAAAAATCACTGAACCATTATGCAGTGGCTACATTTGAAAATTTTGTTTTAGGGTTAATGGTAATTTTTTGCTGTTATTTCCCACAGCTGAAAGTTTTTGCTTCAGAGGCTGACGAATAATCATCTTCAGAAAATTCCACAATTCGTTCACAATGGCTGCCATCTCCCATTGCACTCTAGGAGAGCCAGGCACAGGGTGCCCTTAGCAAAGATGGCCACTGCCTCCATTCACCTGCTCCTCACAGTGTTGTTCTTTGCCTCCTGAAAGTATAGTGGGCCACCATCTTCCCTCAGGGCAGCTTGGCTTCACTCCCAAACAGCCTTAATTCTTCCCTGTAGTGACACCATGACGAAAAAAGTTAACATGTCTTTAAAAAGGCAGAGTTAAGGGTTTCTGGATACCTTAACCGTTGTAGTTCAGTACTTAAAAGAATTACAAACATGTTGAACTCTGATGTTGCTGGGTTTATACACCTATAATGTATTTTCCCTAAATCATAGATCTGTACTCTTAACCATGTCCATCTTGACACAGATTATATCTGGGAATAATTAAATCCTGAAAGGTTTCAGTTGGAGAAGAGGACTTTAGTCAAGGAGGAGTCCACACTATTTTGGATTTACCTTTATGGTCATATGTACAAATGCATGTTTTACATTTAACAAAGGACATTTGGGTTAAAGCTGAGCTCGGATTGACAGAAGTTCCTACCTCATGTAATTCTCTCCTAGCCAATGCATACACCAAGCCGACACAGCCTGCGTTCTCCTCACACTGAGCCCACACAATATTAAAAGATTAATATACCTTAATAGAAAAAATATTTGTTGTGTAATTAAGATGTTTTAGAAAAGTTTTAATGTAGACCACAGGCAGTATTGGGGTTAAAGCACTGGACAGGGCATCAGAAGGCCCGGATTCAGTTCCCAGCCCTGCCAGATTCCCTTTGTTACCATGGGGGCAAGTCACTTGGCCAGATTTTTCGAAGATATTTAGGCACCTAAAGAAGCAGATAAGCTCCTAGTGGGATTTTCAAAAATCCTATGAAGCACCTGTCTGCATCCTTGGGTGACTACATACCTTTGAAAAAATCTGGTCCTTACTCCCTCTGCCTCAGTTCCCCATCTGTAGAAGGGAGATGATAATCCTTCCTCTCTCATCCTGTTTTGTCTAGTTAGATTTAAGCTCTTCAGGGCAGAGATGGTCTCTTGCTATGTATATTGAACAGTGCTAGCACAATGGGGCCGCCATCTCAGCTGAAGCTCTAGACCAGTGGTCCCCATTCTCCTCCCTCCCTGCACTGGGCCAGGAGCAGAGACAAGGCTGAGAGTGGGGGCCAGGAGCAGGGGCCGGCGGCTGAGGCATGGCTGGGAGCAGGGACATGGCTGGGGGCTGAATCCAGGCTGGAGCGGAGCTGGGGCTGGGTAGCGCTCCCTACCCACCCCCTCATAGGGGCTGGCCGGGCCCCCGCCACTGCCCCCTAGATGTTCCTCTGTGCCCACCTAGGGGGCCGTGCCCCACAGTTTGGGGACCACTGCTCTAGGCAGTGCTGTCATACATGAATAATAATGCCACCATCTCCGATTCAGAAAAGTTTACCATCTTTTTCTCCCTACGTGTCCCAACTGCTGCTGTTCATTGGGTGTATGTGGGGAAGGAATCTTTGGCTGATGTTAGTAATTAAACACTGGGGCGGCTTCCATCTTAGACCTTCCCCTTCCCTCCTGCCTCTGCTACATTCTAAACAGAGGCAGCTCTGAGTGTAGTTTTTAAAAACAATCCATTCCCGCTACCGTGAGCTGCATTGTTATCGCATGGCTGCACTGCAAAGCCAGTTAGAGACCAGAGATGCACCAGGAAACTGAAGCGCCAGCAGCCTAAATAGGACACTGAAATACTGGGAGTTCCAAGCTGAAGAAAACCCCGCAACTATATTATTTGGACTAGCCAAAGATTCCCCTCACATGGCAGGGAATGACAACATCAGCCACTGAAACACTCAGAGAAAGAGCGCGCACCGGTAAAGTAGATAATTAACTTGAAAATGGTGATTTTCAGGTAATTTTATAAACACAACAACATGTAATGCAAACACACACATTTTCAAAAGGACCACATTAATTTAATTTGTGTTTATATATGCACATACACACAAATAGGCAGGGCTGATAGCTGCTTGTTACTAAGGTTGCCCAAAATTTCCTGTTACATGACCCTGTTCTCTAATTAAAGTTATCAAACTTTAGCCAAACATTTGGGCTGAAATTTTCCACATTGGT
This sequence comes from Dermochelys coriacea, assembly GCF_009764565.3. NCBI lineage: Eukaryota > Metazoa > Chordata > Testudines > Dermochelyidae > Dermochelys > Dermochelys coriacea. The sequence continues at coordinate 187,587,270 of NC_050068.2, read as the reverse complement.
GTCTGCTTCAGACTGAATTTTTTTGAACAATTTTAACCAAAACAATTCAGCTGTTTCCAAGATGAAGGATAGGGAAAAATATATTTTGCCCATGTTAAAAAATTCTGGAAATCGCTTCTCTGAAATGCTCTAGAGACCACATGCTTTGGAGCAGGGATTTGAAATTCAGCAGGGAGTGGTCTTTGTGTCGGGGATGTGCCTTTTGCCATCCCCATGAAAAATCCACCTAAATTTGGCCACGTTATAAGCCTCTGAAAAACTGTACTTTGCACATGCACAATAGAAACTTCTTGGACTTCAGCAGCTAAAATCTCCTAAGATTCCATCTTCATAGAGCACACTCCCTCCCCTCACAGCTGCGAGTGTGACCTGGCTACAGATGCACCATCCCCACAGAGCAACTGAGCATGCTTCAGCCCAAATCTAAAGGGGAAAAGGCAGACTCTCCCTGTAATTGCTGCTCTGGGATAGAGCTTGGCACCAGAACTGAGAGCAAGGAGACTGTCTCTCCTGTGCTTTCAGTGGTCGTCCAGGCAGTGGGAAGGAAGAAGCAGTGCGATTCAAATGCAGAGACAACAAGAGGTGGGACTGGGAACTGAGAAGAGGAGGAAGAAAAACTGACTGGGAGTTTAGTTTGTAGGGGTGGAAGGGCAGAGACTGGCACTGGCTGGGCACAGAGAGAAGCATAGGCACAAGGGGGCAAGTTAAGGTTGCACAGGAATCTCAATTCAGGCATTTCCTTTTGAGTGCTTAACTCTGCAACCTTAAGTGTTCTTATAGTAGTTGTTTGTGTGTAATACATGTTTCGAGTGCAACACCACACAGCTTGCAGTGTATTTAGAATTCTGTATATCCACTTTTTGGGTATACATATTACTTGATGAATGCAGACATATTAAACTGCCTACATAATCAAACCCCCATCCTGCTGTCCCTCTGTGAAGTCAGTGGAACACAAGCTAAGACTGCAAGTAAACATCACATTCATTCCATTGCCCTCAGTCACTCAGCCAAGGAAAACAACGCTTACAGGAGACACTGATCCTGATGCTAAGGAAGAGCATAAAATACGACTCTGATGACTGTTGCATTTTAAGAGCTCTTGGAAATTTTTCCCAAAACAAACAGCACGTACCACACGTTCCTAATATTTATAGTCAGTCTCATCACTGCGCTTTACCCGCAGGCATGAGAAATACAGAGTAGCAGCTTTTCCTAAGATTGCTGCCCATGCTGCCTGGGATTCTTGAGAGAATGTGAAGGAAGTTTCTATCTTGTTACCAATAGCTTGACGAGCGTGGATAAATATTAGATCATACTTTTCCTCTTAAAGGAACAGCACTCTTCTAGCCTCTTGTTCATTCTCAGAACACTCTAGGGAACATGCTCCTTGATGGTACTGCTTCTCAAGTAACTCAGTTGAACTGGCATTGCGTTAAGCCATAGCTGATGGATGATGTTCACTCAAGACCAGCCTCTCAAGCCTTCAGCAGTTATGTGCCGGGGATCTGATGCAATTCAGTGTAAATTCTCCTCTTTCAATATTATTTGACAGATATTATAATAGTTGTAAGGACTAATTTGAGCAATTCCTCTTCTGATCATAAAAAGTGATCACTGCAAGTGGATCCATAAAGCAGTGAGCTTCCTCAGCAAAATCTGCACCATGACAAGACAGCATGAGTTCTGCTAGGCCAAAGCAGATCGGGAAGTATGGTTCTAATGCAACCTCTCCATAATACGAGCAACAAACGCACTGTAAAGTAACTTTTGATTACCAAAACTGAATCCCACTATAAATCAGTAAAGACTCACCCACTGTATGGGAGAGACATGTCCTCTGCTCAAAGCAATTTCATCTTAACCTTTAGAACATGAACCAATTTCCAGGTGGAGAAAATCTGAAAGCTGGTCATTTTACATGGTCACCAGTGAACCAAGTAGGAAGTGCTATTCCAGGGTTCAGTTTTCCAGCAGCTATGAAAGGTGGTGTATTAGGTATCTGTTGCTTTGGAGTATGGGCAGGATGAGACACCCCTACTGCTAGAAATCCTTCCCACATCTGATTCCTCACCCAGACCATTGAATCAGAGGTCAGCAGTGGAGAGACAGGTTAAGTGGGAGCAGCGATCCCCCGGTTGGAAAAGGCATCAGCAGGGAGAAGGTGTAGGAAACAAACGTGCAAATTAATCTCTGGGGAAAGGCTGAAACAGGTAGATGAAAAGCATGAGGATATTTTTATAAAGGGAAGGTTTGCAGCTAAGACAAGTTTGGGTGCCTGGTGGAGGTGGCATAGGAGAGAAAAACTAACAATTCATCCTTAATGTGCTTAATATTCTCTGAGTTAAGAGATGTGCAATAACCTCTCCAGTTGGTAAGAGACTGTATAAAATGCAACACTGAATTTGTATCTGTCACCTTATCTTCCACCTAAAGTCCCCAGCTGGTAAGTAAGTAATTAAAAATGATTCTGTTAAAAGCCGCCTACTTGCTATGTTTTTATGCAGCAATTAACTAATGATTTGCTTTCCCAGATCTTTATTACTCCTACATGAATACTGGCTTAGATTTCATTACAATGTTGCACTTCTATGGTATCATTCATCAGAAGATTTTATAGCACCTTTTCAACAAATTTCCCGAAAGCCCTGCCAGGGAGGCAGGTAAAGTATTATTCCTATATTACTGATGGGAAAACTGAGGCACAAAAGCTAGGGTATTTGCCCATGGTCACACAGCAAGTTCAGTGGCTGAACCAGGAACAGAACCCAAGAGCCCCAACTATAAGGCCTTTGCTCTAGCCAACAGATAGTACCACTTCTCTGAAACACACATATTTTAGGTCACCTTTAGCTTTTATCCAAATTGTGTCCAAGGAAGCCACGCTATGAAAGTGGTAAAGAATAATTACTTGTTTTGGTAGGTGCTGATGGTCACATGAGTAGAATACGATCCCCCGAGAGGAGTGTCAGCTTGGTGAATAGTTCCTCTTGGAAAGTATAACAAATCTCCTGGCTAAAAGAAAATAGAAGGAAAAAGCAATTAAGTATTTGAGTCTTACCTTACTGTAATGTTAGCAAAATAAAGAAATTACTCCCTAGATATCAATGTTGACAGTTGAATATAAAAGCATGCAATACAATTGACCCACCTTTCCATGCCACATAGCTGAGCGATGAAAGAGGACCTCTTAAGGTTGGAAAGCCTGAGAGCTAAACTAAATTCTTCCTTATTATTTGTGAAGTCAAAGCAAATTAAAATTTACAATTTGCACATTAAACTAGGTACACACAAAATGAAGAAGTGACTGAGACCAGCCCATTGACAAAGTGAGCCAGTGGAACAGTGACAAACAAGTGAAATGCTATCTGGATCCAACCTAACACCCTTGAAAGGGAAAAAAACTAGAGTTGCCTAGGAAAGCTAATAAAACCCATCTATGCTAGGTACTAATGTATTTTTAAACACAGTTTAAGCAGTTCTGGTCACAGGTCTTAAAAAAAACGACCACCCATCCTTCCTCCCCCCACCACCCTGTCTTAACAAGCCTTGTGAGCAAGGGCTCTTTAAAAGTGATGGCAATTTAGCAGAATGGAGATAACAGAAAATAAAGATGAGAGAGCAGAGAAGACAGACAGACAAAGGAACACCACCATGAAGAAAAAATTTGCACCACTAAAAGAAACGCATCACAGAAAAATATTTCAGGTCCAGCGCAGCTCTGCAAGAAGATACCACCACCAACCACATGCTTCAATTCCTAAGATCAAATATTATGCAAGCACTGCCAAGGATTTGCTTAACTTTATTCCTGAAATTGATTTTAATTAGATATGTGACTGCTACTGCAAATAAGGCTAAATTTACAGCTTCTCCCATTAAATTCTGAATACCTGAACAACGTATTGCAAGAGAGAGTCATAAAATAACTATGGTAAAACACAGAATAAATTTTAATCTTAAATTTAATTTATTTGCCAGGCTCAAACCACTCTTTAGGCAGATTAGTGGTCTTAAAAAAAAAAAAAAAAAAAAAGATTTTTAAGTGAATACTCTTCAAATGGCTTCTTCAAGTAGGTGAATTAAAGGTCTCCTCCAATTACAGAATTTCACAGGTTTTAGCAAGATCACTTATGTTTGTCCATTTATAAAGAGCTGTGGTTTGTCATAGGTAAACCACATGTGATTCACTTACCTTTTAACAAGCTTCCCTCTGCCGTTATTGAATTGTCTTGATTATCTATCACAGCTAGAAAGGATCCACTTGTTGACTTGTGGAGTAATTAACTTATGTTCCAGCTCACCTAGAGAGGAGCATCTCCTACAAGGAGTGCATCTAATTCTCCGGTATGTGTTAGCCCCATTGGGAGCTCCCCACAGGAGAGTTACAACAGAAAGGATTGTAATCGAATGCTAACATTGGTTTATTACTTCTTTAAAGAATGATTTGTTAATAACAACTTTGAACTATCTTGCTTTTCTAAATTATGGGTTTCCTGAGGGATGGTAAGAAATCTTATGAAACAAATTGTGGGGGATCATATCCCTGACCTTATATTATGTGGAACAATGGCTAATCATTTGTCCTACCTGATCTACCTTTCTCTAGACTATCATTTTGGTGATTAGGGAATGAAGTTACTAGGTGCTCAACAATACACAAAAGAGGAACTGATCTGCTGGGTAGAAAGAAGTCAGTTTACAATGTCACTGGTCAGAGCTGACCAACACTTTAAGGGCCAAATCCTGCTTGCCTTATTCACTTGATAGACCCACTGACTTCAACAGACTACTTATATGAGTAAGGCAAAGCAGGATTTGGGCCCAAGTCTTTAAGGGAAAACTGGTTCATACATAAGTGCATTATCAACATTAAGATGCTATAAATTAAGGACTGCAAAATAATTAGGAGGACCATGGGTTCTCAACGTCAGGGGTCACAACCCTCAGGGGGGTTGCAAACATGTGACAAAGGGTTATGATCACAGCTGCCTTTCCCTTCTTGCTAAAAGGGAGGTGGGATCCCAGCTAGATAGATGGGGAAGTGTTCCCCAGTATGAAAAGGTGGATAATTTAACTGAATTAGCTACTAGTTAACTCCCATGGAGCTGAGCTCTGTGTTGGATACAGGTAGCAAACCAGTCCTTACAGTTCCCTGATGAAGAGAACCAAGTTCCACGGATACAGGCTGCAGAAAGCGGCGCAGGCCGAGGGATGTGCTGGCCACCGCTTCCCAGAGCCCCCATTGGCGAGTGGGAGCCACGATTGGCCAAACCTGCGGACATGGCAGGTAAACAAACCGGCCCGGCCCACCAGGGGCTTTCCCTGAACAAGCAGAGGACCAGCTTTGAGAACCACTGGACTAAGGTACGCTTTAATGAGATGAAGGGTACTAGAGTCTGGCCCACCATATGCAACAAATGAAAGTGAAAAGGAACTACATTCATTAGACTCTGGATCAAATCTTACAACCCCTCAGACTTCTATTAAAGTCAATGAATTTCTCATTTATAATACTCGCAACCTACTTATGTCCAAAGCCAGGTTTTGACTTGAATCTGTAATGCTATACAGTTGGGCAAGAGTCCATTAACATGAGTTTCTCATGCAGAGACCTTGCAGGATTTGGCCTTATGACTGAAACAAAAGGTAGAGAAGCTCATCATAGAATCACGGAAATGTAGGAGTGCAAGGGACCTTGGGAGGCCATCTCGTCCAGCCCCCTCGGCTGAGGCAGGACCAAGTAAACCTAGGCCGTCCCTGATAGGTGTTTGTCCAACCTGTTCTTAAAAATCTCATGATGGGGATTCCACAACCTCTCTTGGAAGCCTATTTCAGTGCTTAAGTATCCTTAGAGTTAGAAAGTTTCTCTGAATATCTAACTTACAATTTCCCTTGCTGCAGATTAAGCCCATTACTTCTTATTCTGCCTTCAGCAGAGACAGAAAACAATTGTTTGCAGTGTTGGTCCCAGGATAGTAGAGAGACAAGGTGGATGAGGTAATATTTTATTGGACCAACTTCTGTTGGTGAAAGAGACAAGCTCTCTGAAGAAGAGCTCCATGTAAGCTCAAAAGCTTGTCTCTTTTATTGGACCAACCTCTGCTGGCGAAAGACAAGGTTTTGAGCTTGTACAGAGCTCTTCTTCAGGCTGAGAGCTTCTCTCTTTCACCAACCCAAGTTGGTTCCAATAAAAGATACTATCTCACCCACCTGGTCCCTCTCTGGAGAATAAGTGATCACTGTCCTCTTTATAACAGTCCTTAGTGTATTTGAAGACTGTTACCAGATCCCCTTCAGTCTGCTTTTCACAAGGCGAAACATACAGGTTCTTTTAACCTTTCCTCATAAGCGATGTTTTCTAAACCTCTTATTTTTGTTACTCTCCTCTGGACTCACTTCAGTTTGTCCACATCTTTCTTAAAGTGTCCAGTTTGGGGCACCACAAAATACTCCAGCTGCAGTCTCACCAGTGCCAACTAGAGCGGAATAATTATCTCCCATGTCTTACATATGACACTCCTGTTAATACACCCCAGAATTATATCACCCTTTTTTGCAACTGCATCACATGGTTGACTCATATTCAATTTGTGATCCACTGGAACCCCCAGATCCTTTTCTGCAATACTATCACCTTGCCGGTCTTTCCCCATTTTGTAGTTGTACATTTGATTTTTCCTTCTTAAGTGTAGTACTTTGTACTTGTCTTTACTGAATTTCATCTTGTTGGTTTCAGACCCGTTCTACAATTTCCCTATAGGATACCCAACTGCCCTTTTTGCCAGACGGTTTCCAGTGCTCTGAATATCATTTTTATAAACACATTCAGGGCATTCTTCTTAAACAATGCATCAGAAAATAAAGTTATTACGCTATTGTGTTTCACAGCCAAAGCCAAGAAAGCCATGTGCAGCAAATACCAGTACCTTTAATATGAATTCATGTGTTGGATTCCCAATCCGATCCTCTGATTCAACATTGTACTCTCGAGCTAAATGCACAGTAGGTTTGTAGAGACGCCAGTGTTTCTCTCCTTCCAGCTGAAGAATAAACACCTGCAAAGGACCACAAGACAATATGCATCAAAGAGCCATGCTGTGCCTCAAAACTCCAGCTGCTCAAATTTTGAACTCTGAAAAAACCCATGGGACTAAGTGAGAGAGATAGATAGCAAAGACACAAAAAGTCAAAGTGATGGCCTTACTGGTGACACCCAGAGTTCTATAAAGTTCAAAAATAGCTGAGAGGTACATTCTGCATGTGTTAGGTAACTAAAGAGTATGTTTGTGTGCAGCTAAAATTCCTTTGACGAACAAAACTGCTAGATGCATTTATCTGAAGTGAAATTAAAAATAAAATAAAAACAACCTCTGATTCATGAGGAGACATTTATGCCTTTTATTTGTAAATATTCTAAAACCAACTAGAAAATATTTGTTTTATTTTTAAAACATGACAGTTAAAAGAAGAGAGTCAGGCAGCATAAGTCCCCAACTTCAGGTTTTGTTTTTTTAGTAAGTTTTATAAAATGTAATGTTTTTACATTGTAATGTAAATAATGTTTTTGTTATTTTTAAAAGTTAAATGAAGACACATCTAGATTTAAGGCTTTCCTGGCAGCATTTACAAACTAGTCATTCTAGAGTTGTGCTACTAAACAAAGTACTAAAGTGTGACCAGTCTATTTCTATTGTACAAGCTGAAGAAATTGCAAAGAAAAGATGATTTCCAAGTTTTTACAGTTTTAATAATTGGAAGGTCTGACCCCAAGAAGTGCTAGGCACCTACAACTCCCAATGAAATCAGCAGGCTCTCTCAGGATCAGGCCCTTGACGCGTTCTAGGTAACAAAGGTAGGTCTGGAAGTTTTTAATTGATTTTTTTGACCTGACTGTCACTTTTTAAAATCACCACCACCGCTGTAACACTTCTACACTGAAAGACAAAGGCTGCTGGGAAGCTTCTGTAGCTTGTCGGCATCAACTTAAAATCCCACACAACAGTTCTGGAAAGCACATTTCACAGGATATTACCATCAAATTACTCAATACCTTTTCTTTAAAATGAAAGAATCCTTGTATGTTACTTTGACCAAATCTATACCTACACAGAGCATAAACCTGTCCACATATAAACGCACCCAAAGCCATCCAATAAGTGGATCCATTTAATGACTTCCATAAAGTGAACATACTTCCACCCTTGGAAACGCTGCTTGTAAATTTACAGATAGCAAGCTTGTTCTCTCACCTCAACATCATCATAGTGAGGAGGCAGACCCTGGGACCCTGGAGGAGTAATGTAAACATTGGAACCAACCAAAGAGCCAAAGTAGCATTCCAGCTTCTCCTGGATCCTCCACAACTCATCCTTTAAAGAAAGCAAGTGAAATTACCACAAATAAACGTTACTTCTAAAAGCAAGCATGGCGTTTGTTTTTTTAAAGTAATGTTTGATGTATTACTCTAACTATGGTAGCAGTCCACACAGAGGAACTTAAATGATGGGAGAAACTGTAAACGTAGTTTGCCAAACAATGCAAGTTTGGAGTCCTACTACAGAGGGATGCCAGTTGCCTTACTAGAACATGTCCATGCTGAACGCTGTGTGGAACAGCAGAAAAAAAATCAGCTGTGAAGGTAACCAGCAAGCCAGGTGCCAATCTGGAGGTGATATGCTGCCCTGACTGCTATGGAGAATAGGTAGAAGGTGTAGAAATAATAAAGAAGGGAAGGTAGAAGTACCTAAGTTCTTCCATTATTCACTCAGTTCTAATGACAGTAAGCTAGAATCTCTGACTATTGTTTTTTTTTCCCCCGCTCTCAGCCTACTCCGCCCTTTCCTAGCATCAACATCTGGATATTTTTAGTGGTATGCCCCCGAATATAATTTAAAGCTATTTGGTGTTAGAACTTCTAGTGTCTAGACTTCAGTGTTATGGAATTACCCTCTTATTTAGACCCATGTATTTTAGCTTTTAAATCAGACTTGCAGAGACACATGTTAGAAGATACTTTTAAATATGTCCAAAATGTAAAAGAATTGAGTTACTCTGTGAAAGATGTTGAATACTAATTATTATACTGCCACTGCCAAAACCTGTTGGTTTACAGTTAAAGATTCTTTCATGTCAAACCATTGGTGTGCGCAACACAGGCACACACACTTTCCTCCAAATCCTTTATAACCAAGGAAAGACTCAAGCCAGCCTTATCTCCCTAAACACATACACACACGCTTATCCAGTTATCCTAAATATAACCCACAATAGGAGAATGAGAGTCCCTGTGGTTGGTTCATAGGACAAGTTTGAGTCTTTTACAATTTCCAGCTAGAGCCCGTCAAACTTTTCTGCATTTTGATTGTTCAACAACAAAAAAGAATGTTTTGTGAAAATTTTCACAAAACAATAAATTAATTTTTCATTTTTCAACCAGCTTTAGAGCAGATCAAGATGTTTCAAAATACCAATAAAAATATTTTTCATTAAAAAAAATTCATTTTTCCCCATCAGCTCTTCTTGCAGTTAGGGGATTTTTAACCCATGATTAAAGTCAATAGGACTTGGGCCCCTAAATGCCTTAAGTGTTTGTGAAAATTTTACCCCAAGCCTTTTAGTTCAACCAGTAAAGTCTCATGCTTTTAGCATTGATGGTCTAAATTTCAAACCCTAATGATAGCTCCCCACCAGAGTCAGTTACGCTACACTATACCTCCACCAAAACACCCCTTCCGTTTGGGGGGGAAAAAAAGACATACAATGCACACATGAAATTTTTCTAACTCGTATCGTAAAGCCAAATCTTAATGCCAGCCGCACAACATGCCAATAAACAGTCCAAACATGGAATGTCTCAACATTTCTGAGCTTAGTTATAGTTTGGCATTGCAGCTATCCAAATTGCTTTTATTATTGCCTTGTATGTTCTCAAAGAAGGTTGCTCCCATTATTCCTCTAGTTCCTTTTAAACCCTTTTTATTAATTGCATAAACGAGTTCTAAAATATGCTGCCAACACCCACATCTGACAGGACATGACATGCTTAAGGAATTACACCCATATCGGGGTCCAAAATCAATGAATAGCCTGAAACAGAGGATGCCTTCCTGCTACCCTTCTACACGGAGGCAAAGGAGCGCTATCAATATATGTGCATTCAACGAACACTCTAGACTGCAGTATTCACTCCATCTTCAAATGCCAAATATGACATTGAGCCCCAGGACTACAGTGAAATCAAAAACACCCTAAGCAAGATATTACATTTGGGGCACAATTTTAACAGGTATACCTCCCAAGAGACTAATACAAAATTAAACTGTAAGATGGCATAATTGTGCCTAATACCCAGCTCAGGGTATTGACATTTCATCCCTTTGTAGACTGTATGTGGAACCATCCTCTCCTTCCCAGGGTTACTGATTAAATCAGTGCACAGTGAATGCTAAAAAGTAAGAAAAAGACAAGCAAAAGAGAAAGCAGAGTGAGCGGATGCTAAAATGGACAGCATGCTACTAATTATGCTAAAAGAAAAGGAGTACTTGTGGCACCTTAGAGACTAACAAATTTATTAGAACATAAGCTTTCGTGAGCTACAGCTCACTTCATCGGATGCATTACTAACTATGCTGTAATTCAGTACTAGTGTGTTTTGTTTATAAGAAGGTGGAGTGTTTTGGAAATATTTCACACCTTGCCTTGCCTCAAAAGAACCGGTATTAAAACCTGCACTTGCACACAGAAACAAAAACAAGAAGGGGAGGATGTGTGAACTTTAAGACGAAAATAAAGATGGGTATTAATTAAGTTTGTGTTTATCCTTCCCTAAATTACAATGATGGTAACAAAACAAGCTTTTAAGGAGGAGTTCTAATCTTCTTACACCATGAATCAGCCTTTAGATATGCCCTTGCTACAGCATGGAAGGATGGTGCATAGAGCAAAGTATAAAATAGTGTTTTGATTCAGATAGTTCATTTATAAAGTAGTAGGTGTTGACAGCCTGCTGGCAGCAGCTAAAACCAATTTCCCCCTGATTTCATTAAGATACATTGTGATACACTAATATACACTGTGCATCCAACCTGACTGAGGCAAATAAGACAGCAGCTAGGTAATATGCAGCATTTGTATTTTACAAAAAACACATAATAAGAAGGACATGAGCCACAATCTATGGGCAACAGTAGATCTAACCTTAAATCTCTGAGGCTGGTGAAACTGTATCGTTGCTTTTTTCTGATCAAAGTCTCTCTTCAGCTGCATATAGTTCACTTTGCCATCTTTATTTAAAACCTTCTTTTTTCCATTCACACATCTGCAGATATTAACATCTCTTCCATAGTACAAACCCTGGCTGGACAGCTCCTTCAAATCCATTAATTGGAAGAGAGACTGGTAGTAAGCAGCTACTGAAGGGTCATCTCTCTGAATAAGCAATGGCTTCTGTTCCCAGTACTCCTTGAAGAACTTCTCTTGTTCAATGGGAAAGATCAAACTTTCAAAGACACTGTCTGGACTGTCATAGTTCATAGGTGAAGGCGGGCAAGATGCTGCCACCTTTGCTCGTTTACATGGTACATGTACTTTCCTTCCCGTTTCTGCTTGTTTCCCTCCTTTCTTCGACATATTCCTGTTTAAGTTAATAAAGAAAGTAAGGTCACTAGAAACAATACAGTAAATCAGCTAAAGGGGTTACAGGCCCAGATCAGCCCCTCTCAGATTAATACATGAGAACCTGGGGCAGGGAAACTGCATGAAGAGCTCCTTTCAGATTCTCCCCTTCTCCTCCAAATTATTCCATAAGGACAGGGGAAAACATTCACATGTACCATGCACCTTAGTTCCTCTCACGAACACTTAGTGATTCCCAAAGACCTCTGCAGGTAGCTGTTGCTCACAGACCCCAATCCTGCAACTGGCTTCACATTTTTGGGGGTACTAGAGGGTTGATTTATGATTGTTGGCTGACTCAGGTTGGCAATACTAGCTCCTCATTTATTTCTGACTATTGCCTTCAATCTCACAGTTTTACCCTTATGAAGAATGGTCGCCGCTTCTAATTTTTGTCAGCAGCACTGAAATCACAGGCTTAGTTGGCAAGATAGCCAATAACTCCCATGGCTTCCAGTGGGGGTGGGGGAAATTAAGCCAGCCTGACCTCAGGGAAGATAGTAGCCTCTTAATCACCATTGGAAGGCCAGAACATGAAGGTGCTGGAATGACCCTGTAGGAGCAGCAAGGAAGATGAATGTGTTAGAAAACATGACAGGAAGCTATGAAGAATCAGGGGGTTCAGGAAAAGGCAAGGAGGATAAGGCACACGCTGAGGAGGGCGCAGTACAATGTGATGGATAGGGGACTGTCAAGGAAAAGGGAAGTAAATAAGGGGGGACAATGAGCGTAGGGAGTAGAAGATTGTGAGGGAACATGAAAGAAGATCTGAACGGGGTAGCTGGCTGTCCTGTTTAGTTAGGGTGGGGGACAGAACAGGAGCACCCCAGTAGATAGAGAGTGTAAGCATAGTAGCAAACTGGAAGGCATTTGTGTTTAAGGTTGAATTTTGAACCTGAGATCATCACATAAGAATTTAGGATGAGCAGATTCCCTCTAAAGGTAAAAAATTATCACCCAAAGGCAAGCAACACACAATTATATTTTTTAAATCTTATGATTTGTGAACGCTAGACATTGGCAATACTCAGTTTATAGGAAAGAGAAAAAAATTACATTGGAAAGAATCAAACCGGTGTCAGCCTTAACAAAGCATTAAAACTATCAAAACACTGAGGCCTTTCTGTTGCCTCTACAGAATTATACACTGTAATGGGATATATTGTAAGGCTGCACTTTGATCGTGTGCAAAACAGTCAAGCTTTGTGGTTTATACCAGGGTGGATTTGATTTAAATCAAATTGATTTAAAATCACTAGCCAGGAAGACTCAATTTAATCATGGATTTCTACATAAAAGTGCATTCTTGTTGGTTGTTACAACCTTAATACATGTTCTTCACAACTCAGAGATAGATGCAAGTTTCATTTTTAGAAGGTACACACTATACATTTTTAAACAGTGATTTATTTTGAAAACTTTTCAGATTAGTTTTACAACTATATCAGAAAATGAATGATTGGTTATTTCATTTACCAAAGGTAATTGAAGCTGTTATTTATGAAGTCATTGGGAGGTGAACTGTCTCCAATTCAACAGATTAATCATTAGTATTTGGAGGATTTTCTTGCCCTGCTGTATTAAGAGAACATCACCAGACAGACATTTAAATTGTTTTATTTAACTAAAACAACAACGCTAAGTATTCTGGATTTTTTTCTTCAATAGCAAACATATAATATTTTAACAAAACAAGCATATGTCCCTCGCTTCTCATATTTATCTCCAGACTTCTCCTTCTCCAGATCTATTCCGCACGCAACAATCTTCTATTCATTGAGCTTTTTTGAAACTTTGCACTTTTAGAGAGAGGTAAGGGGATTAGGGTGACCAGATGTCCTGATTTTATAGGGACAGTCCCGATTTTTGGGTCTTTTTCTTATATAGGCTCCTATTACCCCCCCACCCCCACCCCTGACCTGATTTTTCACACTTGCTGTCTGGTCACCCTATAAGGGATTGACTTTGTGTACACAAATTTGCAGAGGGACAATAGAGTCGAGGTCTGTTATTTCTCACCTCTCTATATTATTTATTTATTTAAAACATTTTTGCTGTTAACAAGCATGTTACCTCTGGGGAAACAAATCCACAGTTTGAGAACTGCAAAACTAAGCATCTCTGATAGTATCTTCTAGACTCAGCACTGAGTCCCATTGGGTAGATAAAAAGATTAACCTAAATCTATACAGAAGCCTGTGGAACCCCATAAAATTGGGTCTCTAATCCATGAACTATTGGAACTCATTTACAAAACTTTTCTTAAACATTACATGAATATATTGTCTCATACTATAGAATTAGAATTTATAATCCCTATTCCATGATGAGATATCTTTGAGCTATAACATATCTTAATTAAAACTATCTTTAGACAGGTTTTTTCCTCAAAAAGCATTTTATCAAAAAAATCTGATTTCAATAAAAAAAAAATCTTTTTTTTTAATCATTGATTTTTATCCAGCCTGGTTTATACTGTCACTAGGAACCTTTCATTACAGTCTAGCAATTCTACAGTTCAAAGTCATTTATTTTGCTCTTCTAGGCAGACAAAATGCTTGCGTGTCATTATGTAAAATGAAAGTCAATTCATCACATTGCTTCAACAATGCAGCGACACTTTAAAAAGGTTGAAAGGTAAGCACATAGTGTACTGGGGAGAAGTAAAAATGCTGAAAATGTTAGAATCTATTACTGACTTTTTCTATACATCAATAACACAAATGTAAACAAGTTTAAGTATCTGTACTTTTAAGACCTATACCAATAACACCAGCCTCTTGGCACATTTACCTGTTTTTAAATAGAAACTTTAAATGTAAGCTAGGGTTGTCAATTTATAGCAGATAACTGACGCGATTAACTAAAAAAAAATTAACTGCAATTAAAAAAAGTAATCACAATTAATCGCACTGTTAAACAATAGAATGCCAGCTGAAATTTATTAAATATTTTTGGATGTTTTTCGACATTTTCAAATATATTGATTTCAATTACAACACAGAATAGAATGTATACAGTGCTCACTTTATATTATTTTTATTACAAATATTTGCACTGTTAAAAATTATAAAAGAAACAGTATTTTTCAATTCACCCCATACAAGTACTCTAGTGCAATCTCTTTATCGTGAATGTGTAACTTATAAATGTAGATTTTTTGTTACATAACTGCACTCAAAAACAAAACAATGTAAAACTTTAGAGCCTACAAGTCCACTCTGTCCTACTGCTTGTTCAGCCAATTGCTAAGACAAACAAGTTTGTTTACATTTACGGGAGATACTGCTGACTGCTTCTTATTTACAATGTCACCTGAAAGTGAAAACAGGCGATCGCATAGCACTTTTGTCGCCAACGTTTCAAAGTATTTACATACTAGATATGGTAAATATTCATATGCCCCTTCATGCTTTGGCCACCACTCCAGAGGATATGCTTCCATGCTGATGATGCACATTAAAAAAAATAATGCATTAATTAAATTTGTGACTCTCTCCTTGGGGGAGAACTGTATGTCTCCTGTTCTGCTTTACCCACATTCTGCTATATATTTCATGTTATAACAGTCTCGAATGATAACCCAGCACATGTTCATTTTAAGAACACTTTCACAGCAGATTTGACAAAACGCAAAGAAGGTACCAATGTGAAATTTCTGAAGATAGCTACAGCACTTGACCCAAGGTTTAAGAATCTGGAGTGCCTTCCAAAATCTGAGAGGGATGAGGTGTGGAGCATGCTTTCAGATGTCTTAAAAAAGCAACACTCCGATGCGGAAACTACAGAACCTGAATCATCAAGGTCTGCTCTGCTTTGGATCATTATTGAGCAGAACCTGTCATCAGCATGGATGCATATCTTCTGAAACGGTGGCTGAAGTATGAAGGGACATATGAATCTTTAGCACATCTGGCACGTAAATACCTAGCGATGCCAGCTACAACAGTGCCATGTGAATACCTGTTCTCACTTTCAGGTGACACTGTAAACAAGACGTGGGCAGCATTATCTCCTGCAAATTGTAAGCACATTTGTTTGTCTGAGTGATTGGCTGAAGTAGGACTCAGTGTAATTGTAGGTTCTAAAGTTTTACACTGTTTATTTTTGAATGCAGTTATTTTTTGAACATAAATCTACATTTGTAAGTTCAACTTCATGATAAAGAGATTGCACTACAGTA
Organism: Dermochelys coriacea; assembly: GCF_009764565.3. Classification (NCBI taxonomy): domain Eukaryota; kingdom Metazoa; phylum Chordata; order Testudines; family Dermochelyidae; genus Dermochelys; species Dermochelys coriacea. Next base: position 187,571,411 of record NC_050068.2, on the reverse strand, counting down.
CTTGTATTAGGTGAATTGAAATATACTATTTCTTTTGTTTTTTACAGTGCAAATATTTGTAATAAGAAATATAAAGTGAGCACTGTACACTTCGTATTCTGTGTTGTAACTGAAATCAATATATTTGAAAATGTAGAAAACATCCAAAAATATTTAAATAAACGGTATTCTGTTGTTGTTTAATCACACGATTCATTTTTTTAATTGTTTGACTGCACTAAGGTAAACAATCTGTAGACAGGGATTTCATTTAACAGAAGATTGGAGAACAGACTATATAACTTTATTGTTAAAGCGAGCAAGAAAAACAAATCCAAACAATTTCTTTAAAGTGTTCCTGCTTAGAATTAAATCACTGAAGCCAAACAATGATCTAAGGCCAAAATTTTCAAACCAGAGTGCAGAAACGTAGGCTTATAAACAAACATCTGAGCAACTAAACAGAAGTGACCTGAATATTACTCCTGCTGGCATTCTGCGTCAAAAAGTTAAAAATTCTGCGTACAATATTTTAAAATTCTGCATATTTTGTTAAAATAACACTATATAATCATACCAGTTTCAGTTATTTTGGTAATGTATTCAAAATGCCTGTCAGCAAATATGTCTGTAACAATACAGATACACAAAAAATTGCCCCATGTATAGAGAGTTAAAGAAACCCATACAAGAATCCAGTTCCTGTTTCTCTCCTCTCCCCCACAGAGCCCAGCCAGGGGGACAAACACTCACACCTCTTTCCCCACCAGAATCCAGCCATGGGGTCCCTCCCCGGCCCAGACACTTTCACCCCCTCTACCCGAGGCCAGCTGCAGAGCCCCTCCAGCCCAAAAACTCATAGCCCTTCCCACCAGAGCCCAGCCACAACCACCCCCAGCCCAGACACTCCCTACCTTGCCCCCCCCACCCCTGAGAACAGCCATGGGACCTCCCTGGCCCAGACATTCATAACCCCTCCCCCGCAGAGCCAAGCCCCAGCACTCTCTACCCCAGACTCACACCTCCAACCCCTCAGAGGCCAACTGTCCAGTGACCTGTCCTGTTCATTATTTGTCACTCCCCCAACTTTGTGTCATTGGCAAAGTTTATCAGCGATGATTTTATATTTTCTGCCAGGTCACTGATAAAAAAAAAAAAGTTAAACTGCATAGGGCCAAGAACCGATAGTTACAGGAACCTCCTAGAAACACACCCGCTCAGTAACGATTTCCCATTTACAATTGCATTTTAAGACCTATCAGTTAGCCAGTTTTTAATCCATCTAAGGTGTGTCCTAATAATTTCATATTCTAGTTTTTTAATCAAAATGTCATGTGGACCCCACTCTCAGGATTTGAAACACCCTGGCTTCCCGAAAATACCGGATCAAATCCCAGCAAGGTCACCTCAGGCCTTCAGCCTTGCCAGCTAGATAAACAGCATTCCATGCACGAACGGGAAGGTGGCGTTTCAGATGAAACTTAACAAATAAAGGTTTTGAAACGTCGCCACCCGGTTGTACTATGTGCCAGTTAGCGGCTGCCTTCTGCCACAGCGGGGCTTGCATTTTAATAGTGCTGTACGTGTGAAGTATATTAATATTCCGGGACCGTTAAGGGAGGAAAGGTTTCAGAGTAGCAGCCGTGTTCGTCTGTATTCGCAAAAAGAAAAGCAGGACTTGTGGCACCTTAGAGACTAACAAATTTATTAGAGCATAAGCTTTCGTGAGCTACAGTGAGCTCACTTCATCGGATGCTGTCGTTATAAGATATTATGCAGTCTACGTATAGCTTGGGCGTTTGGCCGTGCAGGAAGCCTCTACCCCACCCCAACCGCTTTAATAGGGAGGATTCTTCATCCTTTACTCCCCTCTTCTTTAGCTCCTGCACATTAAACTCAACATTTTAATAAATTACTGCCTAGGCTTGGAAAGATCCGATTTTTATCAGTTAATGTAGCTAAAATCGATTTCCCTCCACACACACACACACACACACACAAAACCAGCAACACATTTCCATCCACACATTTACAGAAATTTACAGGAACCTGCTGCTTGAAAAGGTATCCGAGTTTGACTGAAGGAGATTGACTTGGTTTATTTCCACGCGGGAAGCTGAGCGTGTGCCCGTCAGCGGTTACAAAGGTTTAACTTCTTGAATCCCCACGCCTTTGGTCATTAAAGAATTACTGGCAGCGGGGGCCCCCCCCTTTCCAACAACTCCGAACATTTAACTTCATCCAGACGATTTTAAGAGGCGGAAGGCTCCTAATTTTGCATTATGAAGCATTAAAACCAGGGGAAGCGGCTTTAGACCAAGCAGCGGCATTATCCATCAACACTCAAACCCGCGGCCTGCCAAGCCCACTCCCTGCCCCGGGCGCCCCTGCACCCACCGCAAGCGGGCGGCTCACTAAGGAACACGGGCTCCGACACCCCCCCCGAAGCCGAGCTGCCCCCGCCCGGACCCCCGCCCAGCGCGGCCTGACGAGGGGGGAGGGGCAGGGCCCGCAGAGCGCCGCTGGGGGAGGCCCAAGCTCTCTCCCGCCGCCGCCCCTCCTGCCCCGGCCCGGGCTGCTCGGCGGGGAGCCGCCGGCGCACTTACCAGCCGGCTGCACGCGGCGCTGGGCAGGGCGGGGATAGGCCCCGCGCGGCTGCTTCCTCCGCAGCGGGGCCGCGGGCTCCTCCCGCCGCTGCTGGGTCGCGCCTGAGGCGGCGGCCGGGGGGTTCTTCCCGCGCTCCCCGGCTTGAGTTAAAATACCCGCCGCCGGCCTCGCTGCTCTGCCCTAGCAAGGGGGGAGGACTCGGCCGGGGGAGCCGGGCATGGCGGCGAGGAGGGGTTGAGCTGAGCGAAGAGTTTTGTTAGTATGAATTTACCGTCGCGCACACGAGGGCCGCCGCCCCCCTTCAGAAATCATGTCAGGACCCCCCCCCCCCCCCCCCCCGGGTCGTGCAATTTTTAAAAACCATGGGGATCGCTGGAGTTGCGTCACGCGATTAATCGTTGCAGCAGCCCCCAGGGCGACAAGCAGCCCCTCTTTTTTTAAGCTAAGGTTGTCACAGGATCACATCCTTCCCGGAAGCGGGGTTTTGAGAAAAACACCCCACACCACAAACAGCGCCGTAAAATCAGGCTCCCTGCCAACGCAGCAAGCAGTAAGGCCAACAGCGAGCCATGCAAGTCAGCCCAAGGATAAGGGTAGGCTCAAGCCTCTAAACACGTGGGGGCTTAACTTCAAGGCATGCAAGCAGTACACTAAAAGAAAAGGAGGACCCGTGGCACCGTAGAGACTAACAAATTTATTAGAGCCTAAGCTTTCGTGGGCTACAGCTCACTTCATCGGATGCATTTAAGCTTATGCTCTAATAAATTTGTTAGTCTCCAAGGTGCCACAAGTCCTCCTTTTCTTTTTGCGAATACAGACGAACACGGCTGCTACTCTGAAACCAAGTATTACACTGTCTCTCCCATGGGACAACGCTTGAGCTTCCAGGGAAGCATGTGCATAAATATTTGCAGGATTGGGGCCAAAAACGTTACAGTACAGCTTTATTTACTCTGGGTCTGGGAGAGATACACTGTTCCAGAACTCAGAGTAGCAGCCGGGTTAGCCTGTATTGGCAAAAAGAAAAAGGAGGACGTGTGGCACCTTAGAGACTAACAAATTTATTTGAGCATAAGCTTTCGTGAGCTACAGCTCACTTCATCGGATGCAAACACATGGACATCATACCGAAAGGACTGAAGGTAAGGCATCCGATGAAGTGAGCTGTAGCTCACGAAAACTTATGCTCTAATAAATTTGTTAGTTTCTAAGGTGCCACAAGTCCTCCTTTTCTTTATGCCAGAACTGTTTTCGAGAGTTTTTAAAATGTTTCAGAACCGAGCTTTGCGTCCCCTCCTCTTGTTAAGATTTAGGCCCCCTGTTGAAAGCAGTTTTGTACAGGCATGTTGCTGAAGTGCGTTGCTGAATATAGAGGGATTTAAGCACAGGCTTAAAATGAAGAATGCTTAAATACTTGCTGAATTGAGGCCTTAGTTACTATGAGTACATAAAACAAGGGGGGGTGTGTGTGTGTGTGTGTGTGTGTGTGTGTGTGTGTGTGTGTGTGTGTGTGAGAGAGAGAGAGAGAAATAAAACATTTTCTGAGTGTCTACAAATAAACAGAAAACAGCTTTTCTATCTAGAATGTCAAGATTTTACAGTCTAATTTCTCATGCAATTCCCTGGCTAGAAGGGAGTCTAGGGTGCACGGGAAAGGGGAGGAAATTTCCCATTCTAAATGTAACAAAACTCCCATTCCCAAGCCTTGAAGGCTCAGGAGATACCAGGCTGTAAAATCAAGGCATTCTAAAATGTATCCCATGGTTCTGCATTTTATCACCTGGATAGCACCTCCACCTATATTTACCCTATATAATACTAAGTGGAGGCGACATTCATAGGGCAAATAAATTTTACCATGCATCTTCGACCACCTTTGTCCACTAACAGGTTTCAGAGTAGCAGCCGTGTTAGTCTGTATTCACAAAAAGAAAAGGAGGACGGGTGGCACCTTAGGGACTAACAAATTTATTTGAGCATAAGCTTTCGTGAGCTACAGCTCACTTCATCGGATGCATTTGGTGGAAAATACAGAGGGGAGATTTATATACACACACAGAGAACATGAAACAATGGGTTTTATCATACACACTGTAAGGAGAGTGATCACTTAAGATGAGCTGTTACCAGCAGGAAGGAGCGGGGGAAGGAGGAAAACCTTTTGTAGTGATAATCAAGGTGGGCCATTTCCAGCAGTTAACAAGAACATCTGAGGAACAGTGGGGGGGTGGGGTGGGGGGAGAAATAACATGGGGAAATAGTTTTACTTTATTTAATGACTCATCCACTCCCAGTCTCTAGTCAAGCCTAAGTTAATTGTACCCAGTTTGCAAATCAATTCCAATTCAGCAGTCTCTCTCTGGAGTCTGTTTTTGAAGTTTTTTTGTTGAAGGATAGCCACTCTCAGGTCTATAATCGAGTGACCGGAGAGATTGAAGTGTTCTCCAACTGGTTTTTGAATGTTAAAATTCTTGACGTCTGATTTGTGTCCATTTATTCTTTTACGTAGAGACTGTCCAGTTTGACCAATGTACATGGCAGAGGGGCATTGCTGGCACATGATGATGGGTTAAGGGAATTTAGCCGTATGGAGTGGAAATCTATCAACTTCATGAAAAAACTCGTACAGATACAGACAGACATCTTCCTCTCCAAATGCAAACATATGGACATCATACCAAAAGGACTGAAGGTAAAAAATCCATTACAATCTACATACCACACAGACTATGCTGACAGCTTGTGCCACACACTCTCAAAGAAACTGCGGAACCACCTGATCAACACCCTCTACAGCAAACAGGGAAAGATTAAGAATGAGCTCTCAAAACTGTATACTCTCATAAAGAACCAACCTTCCACACAAACTTCCTTGTGGCTGGACTTTACAAAAACTAGACAAGTCATCTACAACATACACTTTCCTTCTCTACAAAAGAAAAAGGACACTAAACTCTTGAAACTGCTATATGCCACAAGGGGCCACAACAGTGGTTCCCTTAACCCACCCAGCAATATTGTTAATCTGTCCAACTATACTCTTAGCCCAGCAGAAGAATCTGTCCTATCTCGGGGCCTCTCCTTTTGCCCCTCCACCCCCACGAACATGATACAGTTCTGTGGTGACCTAGAATCCTATTTTCGACGTCTCCAACTCAAGGAATATTTCCAACACACCTCTAACCAACGTATTAACCCACAGGGACCTTCCAACCAACACTATAAAAAGAAGGATTCTGGGTGGACTCCTCCTGAAGGTCGAAATAACAGACTGGACTTCTATATAGAGTGCTTCCGCCAACGTGCACGGGCTGAAATTGTGGAAAAGCAGCATCACTTGCCCCATAACCTCAGCCGTGCAGAACACAATGCCATCCACAGCCTCAGAAACAACTCTGACATCATAATCAAAAAGGCTGACAAAGGAAGTGCTGTCGTCATCATGAATAGGTCGGAATATGAACAAGAGGCTACTAGGTAGCTCTCCAACACCACTTCTACAAGCCATTACCCTCTGATCCCACTGAGGGTTACCAAAAGAAACTACAGCATTTGCTCAAGAAACTCCCTGAAAAAGCACAAGAACAAATCCACACAGACACACCCCCGGAACCCCAACCTGGGGTATTCTATCTGCTACCCAAGATCCATAAATCTGGAAATCCTGGACGCCCCATCATCTCAGGCATTGGCACCCTGACAGCAGGATTGTCTGGCTATGTAGACTCCCTCCTCAGGCCCTACGCTACCAGCACTCCCAGCTATCTTCGAGACACCACTGACTTCCTGAGGAAACTACAATCCATCGGTGATCTTCCTAAAAACACCATCCTAGCCACTATGGATGTAGAAGCCCTCTACACCAACATTCCACACAAAGATGGACTACAAGCCATCAGGAACAGTATCCCCGACAATGTCACAGCTAACCTGGTGGCTGAACTTTGTGACTTTGTCCTCACCCATAACTATTTCAACTTTGGGGACAATGTATACCTTCAAATCAGCGGCACTGCGATGGGTACCTGCATGGCCCCACAGTATGCCAACATTTTTATGGCTGACTTAGAACAACGCTTCCTCAGCTCTCGTCCCCTATGCCCCTCCTCTACTTGCGCTACATTGATGACATCTTCATCATCTGGACCCATGGAAAAGAAGCCCTTGAGGAATTCCACCAGGATTTCAACAATTTCCATCCCACCATCAACCTCAGCCTGGACCAGTCCACACAAGAGACCCACTTACTGGACACTACGGTGCTAATAAGCGATAGTCACATAACACCACCCTATATCGGAAACCTACTGACCGCTATTCTTACCTACATGCCTCTAGCTTTCATCCAGATCACACCACACGATCCATTGTCTACAACCAAGCTCTACGATATAACCGCATTTGCTCCAACCCCTCAGACAGAGACAAATACCTACAAGATCTCTATCATGCATTCTTACAACTACAATACCCACCTGCTGAAGTGAAGAAACCGATTGACAGAGCCAGAAGAGTACCCAGAAGTCATCTACTACAGGACAGGCCCAACAAAGAAAATAACAGAACGCCACTAGCCATCACCTTCAGCCCCAACTAAAACCTCTCCAACACATCATCAAGGACCTACAACCTATCCTGAAGGACGACCCATCACTTTCACAGATCTTGGGAGACAGGCCAGTCCTTGCTTACAGACAGCCCCCCTCAACCTGAAGCAAATACTCACCAGCAACCACACACCACACAACAGAACCACTAACCCAGGAACCTATCCTTGCAACAAAGTCCGTTGCCAACTGTGTCCACATATCTATTCAGAGGACACCATCATAGGGCCTAATCACATCAGCCACACTATCAGAGGCTCGTTCACCTGCGCATCTACCAATGTGAGATATGCCATCATGTGCCAGCAATGCCCTTCTGCCATGTACATTGGTCAAACTGGACAGTCTCTACGTAAAAGAATAAATGGACACAAATCAGACGTCAAGAATTTTAACATTTAAAAACCAGTCGGAGAACACTTCAATCTCTCCGGTCACACGATTACAGACCTGAGAGTGGCTATCCTTCAACAAAAAAAACTTCAAAAACAGACTCCAGAGAGAGACTGCTGAATTGGAATTAATTTGCAAACTGGATACAATTAACTTAGGCTTGAATAGAGACTGGGAGTGGATGAGTCATTACATAAAGTAAAACTATTTCCCCATGTTATTTCTCCCCCCACCCCACCCCCCACTGTTCCTCAGATGTTCTTGTTAACTGCTGGAAATGGCCCACCTTGATTATCACCACAAAAAGTTTTCTTCCTTCCCCACCTCCTTCCTGCTGGTAACAGCTCATCTTAAGTGATCACTCTCCTTACAGTGTGTATGATAAAACCCATTGTTTCATGTTCTCTGTGTGTGTATATAAATCTCCCCACTGTATTTTCCACCGAATGCATCCGATGAAGTGAGCTGTAGCTCACGAAAGCTTATGCTCAGATAAATTTGTTAGTTTCTAAGGTGCCACAAGTACTCCTTTTCTGTCCGCTAAAGCCTTGATTTGATAAAAGATTGCTAAAAGAGTTAACATGATATCAACCAAGACCTAACGATGTTAGGTAATAAAATAACTACATCTTAGCCCCTACTGTAGACACAGGTTAACGCCTTTTTGCACATGTTCACTGGTTGTGATCTAGCCACATGGGAAAATAATCACAATTTCAACCATGGTTTGTTTTCCCAATCTATACATGGCCTAATGCATCTCACCATGATTTATTCCAACCCCCCAAGAAGATTCTTACAGCCACCATTTTAGAAAAAAAATCCGTCAGTGAAATGGGTCCTCATTCTTTGACCAAACCAATCTGGAAACTACATTATAATAATTCACAACAGATAATAAACCACACTGGAACTAGTTATTAATTGGTCTAATACATTAAACAAGATAGAAAACTCAATTTTGATTCATTTTGTGGGGTTTCCTGTATAGAATCAATATACATTTTAAAATTTAGCCTCATTCCTCTATATTTCCAAAGCTGAGATTTGAACCATTCTAATAATAATCTATTATCTTGGATAAACATTCAGAATCATTTTAAATATAATAATCATCCTAAATATAATTATGTACATTTAGTAATATAGCTAGTAATATAGTTTTATTTACATTAAGGGGAATGCCAGAAAATATTAACTGGATCTTGCTAAACTTCTGTTGCTGTCCATTTATAGCTCATAGTAATGAAATACCTACCACATACAAAATAGTATAATCAGCAAAAAAATGAACTAAGGGACTTCATCATAAGATAGATATATACAAAAAAAAATAACAAAGATGAATAAGAAATGTTAACTAGGTGGTTTGGGGAATTGGTAATGGGGGAATAATAGAGCCTTTCGACCTTTAAATTAACAGTTTAAATACAACTACAAGTAGTCTGAGTCATTTTTCAAATCTATAGGTGTCCATATTAGAAAAACTTGTAACTCCGTAAACTACAACTAATTTTGGCCCTTTTGAAAAAAATCTATTAGCAAACTCCTCGATGCTGACTAAATAAAATAGTAAACTATAATACATTAAATAATAATAATACTAATTGCGGTGAAAGGACAAATTTGTATTTTGTGCCATTTGGTCCTGTTGTGCCAGTTTGTCAGCAGGTGACCAATTTAAAAAAAATAAACCCAGTTTTGAAAACTACAGATGATCATGGGCTGCTGATTAGTGCAGAGCACATCCAGACTGGTTAGGTAGGGGAAAAACTTTTCAATGGACAAATCTAAACAGATAAGAAATTTATTTCATAAGGATTAAAGAGTGAAAATTAAATCTCTACATTAAGCCTCTTTCCCCCTCTCATTTGGCTGTGAATTTTAAAAAAACCCTCAAATTCCTTAATTTGACTTGCTCTTGGGTTCACATATTAATATAACCCATGACCTCACCCAGCATTCAGCATAATTAGCAAAATTTATTTAAATGTATAAATTCCATGTTATCACTCCAAAGATATCTGGGTACCTGCAATGGTGTTTATTTTGAGCTCTTTGAAAAACAGACCACTTGAGATGAGCTACTGCATACTTCTCCATGCAAAACTATATGCATATATAAATGTACCACTGTCTCTTGTTATCAATCTTTAAAGATCAGAGTCACTCTCCAGACTTTGAGGTTTGTGGTATTGAAGCTTACTTACATCAACAATTCATAGATACTAAGGTCAGAAGGGACCATTATGATCATCTAGTCCGACCTTCTGCACAATGCAGGCCACAGAATCTCACCCACCCACTCCTGTGATAAAGGATGTCAGACTCCAACGAGAGACTGCTGAATTGGAATTAATTTGCAAACTGGATACAATTAACTTAGGCTTGAATAGAGACTGGGAATGGATGAGTCATTACACAAAGTAAAACTATTTCCCCATGGTATTTCTCCCTCCCACCCCACCCCCCACTGTTCCTCTGATATTCTTGTTAACTGCTGGAATTAGCCTACCTGCTTGTCACCATGAAAGGTTTTCCTCCTTCCCCCCCCTGCTGCTGGTGATGGCTCATCTTAAGTGATCACTCTCCTTACAGTGTGTATGATAAACCCATTGTTTCATGTTCTCTGTGTGTGTGTATATAAATCTCTCCTCTGCTTTTTCCACCAAATGCATCCGATGAAGTGAGCTGTAGCTCACGAAAGCTTATGCTCTAATAAATTTGTTAGTCTCTAAGGTGCCACAAGTACTCCTTTTCTTTTTGTGATTTCTTCATACTGATTGATGTAACAACAGATGCTAAAAATATGGGGCCCAGATCCTACAGTGTGATTGGTCACTGTGACTTAAGTCATCACATGGTGTTATTTCTGCTCCTTGATTGGTTAATCCCAAACCCACCAAGAGTTTTCAGAATCACTGTGTGAATGCTTCTGGAGTGAAAACTCAAGCTAGTCTACACAAGAAGCGCTGTGCTGCTGTAGACACTATGCCTACGAGAGAGCTCCCACCTCCCTGAGAGGCTCTCCTGCTGACATAGCACTGTCCACACCAGCACTTAAGTTGGTGTAACTTATATCACTCAAGGGGGTAGCTTATTCACACTCCTGAGCGACATAAGTTATACCGACATAAATGGTGGTGTACAAGCCTCCATACAGTTTCATATTTGCATAAGTATTTGTGACATTTTAACTGTCATTGAATGAACTTGTGGATGAAACCTCATTTACCTGAATGTTTGCAAATGACTATAAGAGTTCCCTCAAATAGTGTGTCAACACTAAAGAAACTGACTGTACTAAGAAATGTCTGTCACTTTCTCGATCTGGAAGATACTTACTTCTAAAGGGTTCTGTAAAGATTAGTAACTTGATGTTTGGAGAGCTCTGTGAAGATGAAATACGGTATATAAGTGCTGATTGTAATTATTTATTAATCATACATGTAATGGGATTTGTGAACAAAGTCTTTCTGCGGCCCTTTGAAAATTTACTGCAATATGTTCAGCATCATCTCCCATTGCATTGTCAAAAAATTATAAGCTTCCCAGCCAATGTATGCAACGTGTGTAGACTGTCTGTCTGAGCAAATGGTATGTCTTTGTTTGGACATTTTAACTTAGCATTTACATTGTGCTTTTCCTGTTGAAAGCATTTTACCAATGGCTAGTTTTGTATTTGCTTTCTGTATCAATGTAAATAACTGTTTCTTCCACCAAGCAAAATAATTGCCTTCTAATTGGAATGGGCAGCTTTCAGAACAAATTAAACTAGCCTAGTGCATCAGAAGACTAATGAAATTGTGCTATGAAAGGAAATACAGAGATAACTTTTTTCTTCTCCCTTTGTAAACATTTCCACTTTCCCCCCCAAATGCCAGGCTGTTTTAGGAGTTGCACATTCAGTATTACGGAACTTTTGCTATCAACTATTCAGTAAGAATTTTAGAATAGGAAATACCTAATTACAACCAAGAAGTTCCAGTGGTATTATTTAAACTGGCAGCTGTGGATTATCCCTCAGATACTGGGAAAATATTTGTTCCAATACAGCAGACAACAATTTGTACTGTGATGTTTTTACAGTAATTCATAGGGTTAAAAATTTGAGAGCGCACAACTGGAACAATTGGATGGGACCTTCTCAGACAAACTGGAGCATATGTGTAGGGTAGAGTGGGTAATCTGTGGGTGGCAATGATGGCACAATAAGGATGCTGTATTAACTTAGTTATATAACATAAATCTGCTCATCCTGAAGCCTCGTGTGCTAATACCAAGGCTTTGTTGTAGGATCTCTGTGTACTTTGGCTTTACTTTCCCAACACTGTCATTCCAAATGCACAGTTCTGCTTTCTGTGACAGGATTCCCTGGACCAGTATCAAACAATATTGGCACTGATAATTTGACAGTAAAGTGGTTGCCAAAAATCCCACTCACTCCATGGGTTTCAGTCACCCTGTGTGCAGTGATTCACCAACTTTTCCCAATCCATATTTGGGATCTGGACAAATACTTTTTGCAGAGTAGCAAACATCATTATTCTATGAACAAATAGTATTACAGCAGTGAAATCATGCATGCCAGAAAATGATTCATGCTTTCAACTTTATTTCCATTTCCTTTATTTTAACCCAGCAGTGGCAGGCATTTAGCTTTTGACATTTCTACCAACACATATCTCCACGTGGAATTCATTTTATTAATGAGAGACAAATAATTCCTATGGAGAGTGCTACTAATTTGGACAAGTCACACAAGTAATTCCACAATTACTTGATTCTTTTTTGCTGTTGCTGAGCTTCTTTTTGCCTTGGTGCCCTATGTTTGACTCCCCATTGCCTGAACTAAAGGGAAATCAATGCAGGATTCCTTCTGGGAACTGACAGGATGAGAGAATGTGGCTCTGCTTCTGCATAACTTTTTCCTTTAATTTCTTCTACATTGTAGTTTCTCACTCTCCGTGATCTTCAGTACCTTGACTAAGATCAGAATCATAGTACTAAGCGGCCTTCAAAGTTTCTCCTCACCAGAACTTTCAACCTCCAAGACCAGGATGTGAGATAAAAACCCAAACTGATGTGTACAATAAAAAAATAGAAGAGCCAGAATCTTGTAACAAGTGGGGATTTTTTTTCCCCTTTACCCTTTATAAAGTTTTCTAAAATCCCAGCCTTAAGAGTTCCGATCTGAATAATTTATGGAAGAAGGAAGGTAACAGCAAGTTTGCGTGAGGCTGAATTAAATGGCATCCAAAATGAGTGACATATCTTGTAATGAAGTATAGTTGACAGGTCTGCTCTTTGTACCAGCCCATTCATCCAGCCAAAAGACTGCCCCTGGCTAAAATATTGTCAACATTTCAAGAAATGATGATCTAAGGTCACTCCAAAACACTAGTGGCTGCATGGAAGTCAGAGAGCCTTAGGTTGTGTGAAGCCTTAATGATGTACAGTGCACAGAACTCCATCCAGCTCACTTCCTACCTGTGGCTGGTCCCCAGTTCACTGCTCATCCATCATCCCCTTCCACCAAACTGCTTTCCAAGCACAAAGGCTACTGAGGTATATAGCAAACTGGCCAGCACAACAGGAATGCAGGAAGCGAAGACACAGAGGAGACATTTGGAGAAGAATTCTCATGCTGACTGCATCATACTTGCCTGGGTCACAAATAGGGAATGAACAGAGAGGCTGAATAGAGAGGAATGGTTACAGCATGCTAGACTGGATAATACGTTTAAGTCCCTTTTACTGGAACTGACAACTATTTAGCAGTGTGGTGCAAGGTCCCTTGATATGCAAATTCCTATGCAACTGTGGAAGTAGCCCAGGGAAGGCTACCACAGTGAAGCACTGAGTGGGCCAATTAAAAGTCTTCTTAACATTCAGAAGTAAAACTTACAAAGCATGAAGAAGCCAGAAATATTTGGGTTTTTAATTCATAATTTTTCTGTCACCAAACCAACATCCCCTTGACCGATGTCTGACTCAATTTCAAAAACTTTTAAACATTTCTTCTATTGCTGTTGCTCTTTTAAAAAAAAACACGGATTCTGCGATCCTTATGTGCAAAATAGTGCATAGATTATAGTGTTTTCCTTTCATACATACAAACCCCAGTAAAAAAAGTTGAATACAATATACACAGTGGGAAATATAATCCTGGAATACGTGTCAATGATGTGATTGTTCTGCAAAATAATCCTGCCCACATTTCCTTTCAAGGATCTCTTCCTTTTTATGCGGGTTGCGTCCAGGTTGGGGATGCTGGCCACCCGTCCGCGGGCTGAGCTCTCTTCAGAGTGGACCGCAAAGGTGGTCATATCAATGTCAGCCTCATTGTCATGATAACAGCCATCAAAGGCCATTGCTTGTACTGCATCAATGTTATACATTCCTGAAACCTGGCAACAGAGAATTATTGTGTGAGTAAGCAGCAGCCATTGGAGTGCTAAATAATGAAGCACTATCCACTGAATAATCATCCACATGGAGGCTCTGTCTGCTAATGGATGTGCTGGATGGAAAAAAATGTAGCTACCTCATAACATGAGCAAGTGAATACCTACTTATGGGAATTGTCTAGTATCAGCAGGGCCATGTTAACTAGAGTTAGGAGAACACCTCATTACATTTTCTATGAATATTCTCTTGAATAAAACAGTGACTTCACTGGAGCTATATGAGCCCCCTTTATGTGTTCTCCTCCCTCAGATTATCTACTGAATGAGTAGGAATGTTTATGGGAAAAGGAATTTTAAGTGAATATTAGAAAGATTAATGGAAAGCAAATTTTTTAACTTGTAAATGGGATTATTCACATTAGAAATCTGATTCTAAGAACAACACAGTCACTCATCCCATCAGGAAACAGAACCATGCCATGTGACCTCTCTCTCCAATCAAAGATAACTAAAAGAAATTGGGAGAAAGGAGAAATGGCCCTTCCTCTTCAGGAAGCAGGAGTGTGGAGACCCTGTTGGTCATCAGGATGTGGGGAGATCCCACCCCACTCAGGATCCCAGAATGAAGAACGATAGGGGCCCTCAACTACCAGGAATGGGAGAAAGAGTTGATGGAGACCTTCCCTCTCAACGACCAGAAGAGGCAGAAAAAGTATGGACAGAGTAACAGACTCTCACTCCCACCTCCCCAGGAGAGAAATAAAGGTATGGAGTCCCCTTATCTTCTTCCACCAGAAGAACAGGGGAGAGTAGACCTACTCAGGATCCAAGAGAGGGGAGGTACCTTCCCTCCCATCAGCCAAGAGGAGGAAAGAATGGATAATCAATTTGTCACTGAGCAGAGACAAACAGTCACAGCACACCCGTCACAGAATGCAATGGCATGTTGCTGTATTCAGATTACTTTGTGGCTTCCGTGAGGCTGACTGACAACAAAACACACACGTTTTTACCTTCCCTCTTTTTTTGAGTTGTTTTCTCTCTTCTGCTGTGGTGAGATAATTCACAGCTGCGTATTCGATGACAGACAGGAAGACAAAAAGAAAACTGATCCATAAGTATACATCCACAGCTTTTATGTAAGACACCTGAGGCATTGAGGCACTTATTCCTGTGATTATGGTTGACATGGTCAGCACAGTAGTTATGCCTGCCAAAGAAAGATGCGATTAACACAAAACAAGATCCAATTGTTTTTATTTAACTGGCCACCAACTGCTTGATCAGCAAAGCTTTGTGGGTGCAGCAGTCAATCCCTCTTCAATTCTTTGTACAGGCTATGAAATGTGGAGTGTACCATGAACGGCCATTTTACAGGACCTACCAAATACACCACCAGACTCATTAGGTCACTTCTGTTTTCATTCTATAGGAAATCTGATGATCACATAAAGGGCTACAAGGTACCTAGTCCTAGTTCTGCATGAGTGTGAACATGGAGGATGCTCCTTGTGATTCCATGATGTGAGGTCCCAGGAGAAACGAAATACCAACAGCAGCACTAGAAATGAGGTAAGAACTGGAGTGAAGACAGGGCTGTGGTGAGCACACCTAGGCTGGTGCCAGGGACAAAGTGCCTAATTCATTTCTCATTGACACCAGCGTACATCCGGACTAAATCAACTGAAATCAGCTGAACTACATCAATATAAAACTAGCATAAGAGGGGAAAATCAGGCCTGTTGTGTCTACCTCAGGAATTATTGCCTCTGGGAGCTACTACTGGAGCAGTATGCTTTCCTGTTCTCTTTCAGCCAGTGCCTGAAAACCACAATCAATTCCAAACAATTTCCCCAAGAATTCACTTATAAATTAGGCAGGATTTTTTAGATTACTATGGCAGCTCTTTGACAAGCAGGTGGGAAAAGGGATCCCCCCCACTCAATTCTAGCAACTGAGAAGAGAACCAAGAGATTCATTGTGTTGTACAATGACATTATGTCATGTAACAGCAATACACTATGAAGTGTTGTGATGGCACATCATTGTCACACATGAACTCAAAGGAAAAATAACACAACAGGACCTTGTGATCTAAGCTACATCTCTGCAACCCTATCTGGTTAAGTGATTCTCCAGATGTTAAATACTGAGTTCCACCTCTCTTTATTTTGGGACTGCAATGGCCACAATGGAAACGACATAAAAGAGATGGGGGCTGGCTACATAGGAATTGCCATATCAGAATGACCAACTGACCTTCACAGATTGATATCTTCTTTCCAATACTGCTCAACGCCAGGTGCTTCAGAGGGAAGTCTAATACATGCCACTATGCAATATCCCACAATGGGTTGGGAGCGGGGAGATTTCTTCCTGACCTCTGTTGCTGATGAGGATATGGTTTGAAGGGCAAGGACTTTTTTTTATCCTAGCTAGGTAAATCAAGACTGGTATATTTATTGTTATTATATTTTATTATATTTGTAAAGATATGTTTTAGCTCAAACAGAGGTTATATGTTTTGATGCTATTGTTGGGTGAAATTCTATGGCCTGTGTTATGCAGGAAATCAGATTAAATTATCATTAAATGGTCCCTTCTGGTCTTAAATTCTATGAATCTATGAACTGTAGATGCTTTAAAAACAAAACAACTGAACCTTATTTTTTTAATTATTGCCATAACAGTGGGACAAAATCAGCTGGTTCATGCAGGCATAACTCAGGGCACAAGGCCACTGGTGTCAGAAAGTCAATCTTCACCGGTGCAAGCCACTTGCAATCCCTTCTCAACTAGGGGATTAGAAGCCAATTATTGCAGCCCCAAAGGTAGGAGAGTCTGGCTGGGGATGGGATGTAGCCAAGGTACCTGTGGATTACTATCCATCCTTGGTAGATGAACAGATGCTCTGGCCCCTTATTCATATAACTATCTCATGTTGTGCTGAATTTGCTTAGCTATTTTGCCTCAATAATGCTCTGTAGCAGTGGGCTCCAGATGGTGATTATGTGTGTGTAAAAAGTATTTCTTTTTATCCATTGTAAGGCCCTAATACTGGTGACTGCTGAGTGCCTACAACTCCCAATTCAATCAATAATACTTGTGAGTGCTCAGCTGATTACAAATACTGAATACAGTATTCAAGTGAGGATATGTCTGATTTATGTGAATCAAGACACTGACCAATATCATGGAAGTTCAGAGTGTAGAACAACACATTAGCAAAAATTAGCTATTTTTCATCAAAAGGTAATTAAAAACAATTCTGATCAGATTCATGACAGATGAGAATGTGGAACGCATTTTATGCGAGTTTTGCCAAATGTTCCCATCTAAATTTCATTTTGACAGAAATGTTCCTACCAGCTCTACTCAATGCACGAGACCTAATTCCATTGTCTTACTCTAGTTTACGCTGGTTTAACTCTACTGACATCTATAATGACTTTATCTTCTCCTCTCTCATCTACAATTACTCAGCTGAACACTGGAGTTCCAAATGTACCATGTAAGAGGAAACCTATGTATTAAAAATATATACACATTAGGGAAACCAATATGCATTGCATATATAGGACTACAGCTTTTTAAAACAATCAGGTTTCCAAACCATTGCTGTTAAACCTGACTGGAAATTATCTAAGCTATGCTGTTGGAGTGCAGACAAATTCTTCTCAGAATCTATAGGAATTCACATATAATAAGGAAAGAAAACTAGTAACTTGCTAACTTCAGTAAAGCACAGTCTTAACATTTTTAGATAATCTTTTGAGATTCAAGAATTTAATTATTCAAAATAATGCATGATAGTTTCCCCATAGATAAAGAGAAACAGAAGTGTTTCATTTATACCAGTAGACAGGATATCTCCTAACAAATTCAAACTGGAGCAGGTACAGAGAAGGGCTACTAGGATGATCCGAGGAATGGAAAACTTGTCTTATGAAAGGAGACTTAAAGAGCTTGGCTTGTTTAGCCTAACTAAAAGAAGGTTGAGGGGAGATATGATTGCTCTCTATAAATATATCAGAGGGATAACAGGAGAGGGAGAGGAATTATTTCAGCTCAGCACCAATGTGGACACAAGAACAATGGGTATAAACTGGCCACCAGGAAGTTTAGACTTGAAATCAGACGAAGGTTTTTAACCATCAGAGGAGTGAAGTTTTGGAATAGCCTTCCAAGGGAAGCAGTGGGGGCAAAAGATCTATCTGGCTTTAAGATTCTACTCGATAAGTTTATGGAGGAGATGGTATGATGGGATAATGGGATTTTGGTAAGTAATTGATCTTTAAATATTCAGGGTAAATAGGCCAAATCCCCTGAGATGGGATATTAGATGGATGGGATCTGAGTTACTATAGAAAATTCTTTCCTGGGTATCTGGCTGGTGAATCTTGCCCATATGCTCAGGGTTTAGCTGATTGCCATATTTGGGGTCGGGAAGGAATTTTCCTCCAGGACAGATTGGAGAGGCCCTGGAGGTTTTTCGCCTTCCTCTGTAGAATGGGGCATGGTTGACTTGAGGGAGGCTTCTCTGCTCCTTGAAGTCTTTGAACCATGATTAAGGACTTCAATAGCTCAGACATGGGTGAGGTTTTTCATAGGAGTGGGTGGGTGAGATTCTGTGGCCTGCGCTGTGCAGGAGGTCGGACTAGATGATCAGAATGGTCCCTTCTGACCTTAGTATCTATGAATCTATGAAACTTTCTTAGACCAACAAATAATTTATATCTTATCTTCTAATGTATTATAAATAATTGATTGTTCCAATAAAAAGGAATCACATTCTTTACAGGTCTCCTTTTTCCTCACAGATCAATATGGCTACAGAAAAATATTTTCTTTAGCAGATCTCAAACTCCAGCTTGATGTTATGATGTTATTTTACACTAGAGGTCTCAAGGTTTTCCCTTGTCTTAGAAGCATGACAAAACAATCAGCTTCTGAGATCAAAGATGCTCTGATGGTAAGACTGAATAATGGGAACTCCACCATTAATTCTTAAACCTATAGCAATGGGACTCAGAAGCATTACAGGTACATTTGATAGAGCAATATGTCTCCACCAGATTCTCAAAGAGATGTTAATCTTGGAAAAAACTGTATTAATTCCAAGGCCAAGCCATCAAAGACAGAGTTCTGAAATGATCTCAAGTGATCAATCGCTGGAGAAAATTGTCAAGTTATAAAAAGTGACTAGTTAGTTTTTTATACACCCAATCCTGAGTGTGTTGAATCCAGAAGGATGCATAGGTCAGGCCTTTACTGAGCAAAGTGTTAAGGCACCAAACACAAAATTTTCAAAAGCACTTAAGTGACACAAGAGCCTAAGTCCTATATTCAAAAGTGACTTAGGTACCTAACCTGTTTTGGTGGTTTTGAAAATCCCACTAGGTGTCTAACTCCCTACTAGAAATCAATGGGAGTTAGGGCTGAAAGGTATTTAGGTGCCTAACAATGCAGGTAGTCACATCGGAGCCTTGGTGCCTATCTGAATCTTTAGATGCCTAAATACCTTTGAAAATCAAGCCTTAAGTGCCTATGTCAATTTTTGACAATGAGACTTAGGTTCGTAAGTAACTTAGGCACTTTTTAAAATTTTACCCCATGCATTTTAATACAACATAACATTTAGAAATGCAACATACCCCAACTCTAAATGACAGAATCCATCAAAATATTAAACTGCCTCACAGCACCATTCTATAGCACTTACAACATGGCTGAGAAACTGCTCACTTTGTGTGTGGAGGGAAATCATCCCTTCCCTAGAGTCCACACACAGGTTCTCCTCTTTGCGCACAGAACTCCATCTCCTGTAGGGGGAGTATGATGTCAGCAGCCTCTGGGGCACTACCAGCTGCCCAGGAACCCACTGAGAATCCTGCATGGGTTTGAGGATCCATACAAGTGTTGGAGGTGGGTTCGGGCCAGGCTGACATGAATATTTTCCTCTCTTCCACTCCAAGCAAGCAGAGGTAATTCCACTCAAAAGTTAATGCTCTTAGCACTTAGCACTTCCTGCTCCTCCTGCATTACAGAACATCGCCGTGCGGGGTGAGGAGGTGAATGGCTTTCCATGGGCATCTGTCAGAGGGATAAGTCCTGGCAGGACAGCTGCATTTCAGGCACACTGCTAGGGAGCCAGAAGATGTGGGGAAAGGTCAATGGGCCCCTGAGCTAGTGCAGAGGTACAAGGCCATCACATGGATAGCCCTGTGCCTCCTGAATAACCCCCCCCCCACCCAAATTCACAGGACATGGGGGGCCAGACTGCCTGCTTCTTCCACAGGGGGGCAAATCTATTCTTTGTGACAGCCGAGTTTAAATGAAATTCCACGAGGGGAACCACAAACAATGCCTCTCCCTCTAATGCCCCCTCGTGCATTCTGTAGTACAATAAAACTGATTTGTGGCGTGCAAAATGCCCCCTTTCCAAAGGCAGAGAATGTATAATGGGAATGGATATGTGAGGATGACAATGATACTGTCATTCAGGCACCCATCTAATACATGGCCACATATACACTGCAATCAGAACCCAGTTAAACTATCAAAAGCCCTCTTCCCTTTCCTGCCTATCCCTCTCCAAGACTAGATCGCAAAAAGGTTTACCCAGTGATACCCTAGCAGGAACGGCTCTTCTGTCAATCCAAAATGAAACCCAGGACAGCATCACCATCAGCATAGCTGGGAAATAGGATTGTAACACAAAAAAGAAAATATGCCTTCTTAGGGCGAAGTTTATAAAAAGGCGGTTGTACCAACCTGTTGAAAGAAAGAGAGCAGACAAAAAAAGAGATCAATGTTTTCATAAATATAAGCACTCTTCTGACCAACCTCTGCTTTCCACTATGCTTGCCCTTACATTATATTCGTATTCTAAGGAATAATAAATAAATAAATAGTAATCATGCCTTTATTTTATATAATGACTTTTATCTCAAAGTGCTTTACAAACCCACCACTGAAATGGAGCTATATCTGGAGTGAAACAGCACAGCTGTTTAAAGGTGCAGAAAAATATTACTTTACAGTTGAGGACAGAAAATGAAAAAAAATTAAACTGAAACTTCTGGGAGATACAGAGGAGGCAGCGTATAAGTATCCAAAATGGAATTTGGCCAGGACAGCGAGACTGACATCCCGGATCCCATGAAAAGTGGCATGGGGTCATGCAAATGCTTAGAGTTGTTTTATGTTACAACAGTATGGTTCCTTTTCTAACACCAGGCGTGGATGCTAGTTTAGAACTGATTTCAGACAGAAGAGTGCCACCAACTGAATTACCAGGGTGACATTCTGCAGCACTGGATGGTCCGGAGTTTAGAAAGACATGGTGGGTGAGGTAATATCTTTTATTGGACAATCTTCTGTTTAGTCATAGACAAAGGAGGGTTAATGGGGATTGTTGTAATGAGCCATAAATCCAGTGTCTTTATTAAGTCTGTGATTTTTAATGTCTAACAAAGTTCTGAATGTTAGCTCCCAGGCTCATCTTTTACAGGTGTTGTGCAGATTTTCTTTGAAGATGAGGACTGATAGGTTGGACAAGGAGTGATAGTTTTGTGAAAAGTGTTTGCCCACAGGTGACATGGCTTTTTTGTCTTCTATCAATTTTCTGTGTGAGCTCATTCAAGAGCATACCAATTGTCTCATTTCACCCGCATTCCTGTTATGGGGGCATTTAGTGCACTGGTTGAGGTACACCATGTTGTGATAGGCATGGGTAGGACGATGGATCTTGAATGGTGTGTTGTGGGGGGTGCAGGTCATCTTAGCAGAGGCAATATGTCTGCAGGTTTTGCATCTTTTGTTATTGGAGGTTCCAGTGCTGCTTTCAGTTGGTGGGTCCTGGTCAATGGGAAGCTTGGTTCTGATGATGAGCTTAGGGAGGTTGGGGGAATATTTGAAGGCCAGAAGTGAGGGTTCAGGAAAGATTTTTTTCAGGATGGGATCCCCATACATAATTGTTTAAACCCATATGGGTTCCATTGCGGGGTGATAGGTGACAACTAGTAGTGTGGGTTTTTTTTTTCCATATTGAAGCAGGTTCTCCTTTGTTCTATGACTGCAGAGGTGTTAACTTCCCACTTCACCTTGAATGGTCTCTTATAACACATTAACTCCTTATGCTAAACAATCTGTCCCACCTTGTATTTAGCTGTGATACTTGAAGTATCTTTCCTAGACTCGAAGAAGAGCTCTGTGTAAACTCGAGAGCTTGTCTCTTTGACCAACACAAGTCTCTTTAGTATCCTGGGACCAACACAGTTACAACAGCACTAGGAACAACAGTGAATTTAGAGTACAGAGTGAGGTTAAAAGAAGACAGAAATGGCTGGAAAGCCAGAACCTGCCTTTGCAGTGAGAATATAGGCATGAATTAGATTGTAGTAGAACAGTCGTGCCAGTTTAAAGAGCTTTTTTAGGAATTTATTAACTGATAACAACAATCCAATCTAAAATTAAACATAGCCTACATGGTTTCAGCCTGGGATAGGATTTTTATTTAAAAAAAAAAATTCTTCAGAACTGTGGTCCAGACTGGTTCCTCCTTTGTGGAATACCTGGGGAGGGGAAAGAGAGGCAGGAGAATTCTGAGAGCTTTATTTCATGGAGTTCCTTGCAAAATGTTCCTGAAATGGGGAGAATTTAGAGGATGGTGAAGTGAGGAAGGGATGAGGACTTCCAAACCTGTGGATGACAGGGATCTATCTACAGGAAAGGGCAACCCAGACCTGCGTAGGGAGGAGATGTCCAGGGGTATGTCTACACTTGAGCTGGGATCCAGGATCCAGCCTCCAAGCCCAGGTAGACAGACTCACACTAGCAGGGCTGAAGCTAGTACACTAAAAATAGTGTGGACGCTGCAGTTCGAATTCTCAATCCCATCTGACCCGCTAGGCTTGAGAGCCTGAGTGGCAGCCTGAGCAGCAACTTCCACACAGCTATTTTTAGCATGCTAGCTTGAGCCCTGCTAATGCAAATCTGTCTACCCAGGCTGAGAGGCTCGCACCCCACTGCAGTGTATATGTACCCTATAGGAACAGCTTCTCTCTCTCTGTTCTGCAGTCCCCTGGCCCCTCCTGCCAGGAGGGCTCCTATCAGAGTCATGTCAGCATTTGTGTCCCCCTGCACTTGCTCAGTAATGTTATTAGCTTAAGAGGAGCTGTTCTGTATTTAATAACCATCTTCCATTAGAAAGGAAAGGAAAGGAAAGGAAGAAAGAAAATACAGCATCCTATAATAAATTCCAGGCAAATCAAAGCAAACGTGCAGTTATATTCTGACAAGTGACTACATGAAAATGGCACCATTTTACTCAACAGATTTGCTCGTTGTGTGTATTCGGTCATATCTCATTGATTTCAGTGACAAAAATACACCTTTCCTGATTACTCTGCTGAGCCAGCTCACCATAAATAGTAAGTTAATATTAAGTTCCAATCAATTACACCTTTGCAAAATCACTGCAGACCAGGCGTTTGCACAGTTATCACTGATGGCCTGATCTAAAGGCAATGAAGTTGCACAGGTGCCACTGAGGGCCTCATTTGTCCTGCAGAACTTTTATTAAATGATGAAGATGAGTAAGATGAAATGACCCAGCTTGACTTTCAGAGCCCAGCCTCACTGTGTGGTGCCAGCAGTTAGGGAAGAAACACTCAATCTTTCTCCTAGTAAAATGAGCACAATTATGTGGATATCAGTGAGGCGCAACAAACAAGGAGCTCCACACTGACATGCAGATGGACACTTTTCAGGTTAGAGATGCTCTTTAAGTCTGGAATTCTACCTTTAGCTTATATGGTTTTATGTCACTTTTTCATAAGAGCCAGAGCTAAGGATGAAGTGTCAGTACAAACTGTGAATTTTTCCAAGTTTAGCTGGATGGCATCACAAACTCAATACTAGTTAAAAATATTGCTGAATTTAATAGCAGATATTAAAGTGAAAACATTGCAGTTTTAAATGAATTTTATCTAAAGGTTGAAAAAAATTCTCCTGTAAATAAATCTATTTGCAATTTTCCTGAATGTTTTAAAGCCTTTTATTAAGCTTTATGCACATCACCATACTACATGAAATCACCTCTACTCCATTAATAAGCTTTGATAATTGAGGAACAACATACTCACTGAAATGAATTGATTCACAGTAGATACTATAGCATACACACCATGCATATTATTTTAATCAGTTTTTAAAAGTACTGTGATTGTATTTAGGTACAGAAGTGTTTCAGTATTTAGGATCACATGCACAATATACAGAAGATAAACAGCCGTGCATGAAATCATGACCATAATACTCTCAAAGGGTCCTGAACTCTTTTCAGGTTAAGAATAGAGCCAGAACCATATGAGGAAATTAAGACCCATATTTTTGGGGCAGATATTTATATTGAAACAAGGTTGTACTCGGGTCTTCATAAATATTTTTATGATATAGAGGGATTTTCCTCAAACTTTTTGTATAAACATGGAAAATTTAGTGAGCAATTAATGCTAAGTTAGAATAGTAGTTAGTGCTCTGAACATCCGTTCCTTGAGGTCAGCTGTGCTGTGGAAGCATCATGATTATTGGATTGTTTTTGCAACATTTCATAGCTAGCATTCAAAATTCATGAGTCAGGTGCATAGAGCCATAAGATTTTGGAAAAAGAATAGATTTGGGGTTCTTTTTATTTGCCTGCTAGGTTTTGAGCCTTCAGGGTTCATATTTTCAAGCTTTTCCTCTGCAACCAAGAAGGCTAGAAACTTACTTTAAAAAAAAAAAAAAAAAGAAGAAAGCAAGCAAGCTGAGATCCTCCTGTGATCCCCTGGCTACGGGAGCCTTAAGAAAAGTATCAAATAGTGCAAGAGCTGGCAACACTGCTACTGCTCTACTTGCCCCCTTTCTACAGGCTCTTTTTTTAGAGTATTTTAGATACTACATGGCCCCTCAGTGTTATACAGACAGTGTGTTACCTAGGCAACGTAATCCAAAAAAACTGGGAGCCAGAGTGCAGACAGATCCATTGTAAGCAAATAGATGAGTCTGTTTATAATTCTAGGTTTTCTTAGTGGAAATTATAATGCTCATCATTATCTATTAATAGTAAAATAAAATGTAAAGTATATGCTGTAGGGTTAAGCTAGGTGTTTATTTTCTAATGCCAACAAGCATAATATACCAGTACTGCTGTAGAAAGCTAGTCCACTAGAAGCTCTGATCTCTTCAATGAAGAACTGGGAAAGGGAGATGTGCTCATCCGTGCTCAGCGACTCATTCCCATGTTTCCAGTACAGCATTAGATCATCTTCATTATAAGCATCTAAAGAAAAAATAAAAGCTAAATTACCAACTCTAGTAGGCTGAGGCTTCCACTTGATTCATCGGAGACAGCACCTTAACTCACGCTGGTCAGAAAAATTTCAACAAAACATTCTTGTGTCGGAATTTGCCGATTCATCAATATCTACATGTTTCAAAGAGATTCTTCAATTTTGACAAAGTATTGATGGAACCCAGCCAGAGTCATGATGGAATCCTGCCTTTCCTTCCAGCTCACCTACCTGGCTCCTCAGCAGCATTGGGACCTTACAGCTTCCAGGATCTGCAGCTCTAAGGCACCCCTGCCAGTAAACTGCCCCAGAGCTGGGACTTCCCTTTCACGGAGAATTTTGAAATTTTTGCTTTTCAGTCCAAATCGGAATGAAACCCTATTTTTCAATATTGAAATTCTCTGCAAAATGGAATTCCCTTTCTCCCCGCAGCTCTACAGCTTCCTACAGACCACAGGGTCCTTGGTTAGCGGTGGGCAAACAAGGCTAGGTGAGATAAAAATTGCCCCTGTAAAATATAAACTATTTGACAGTGGCAAAACAAACAATTTTTTGAGGCTTGAAAAAGTTCAGTCAATTGACTCCTAGATTCTCTCATTTGTGTGTCTTTGCTCTCTCTTTTTTCAGACTAGTCCGTAAAGCAGAAGTTTCACAATGTCACAAGAGGCCAAATTCTGAAGTCATTACTCAATTTTAATTTGAGACTTACTCAGGTAAAATTCACATCAAAGTCAACAAGTTTTTTGACTGAGCAAGGACTTCAGGATTTGTCCCAGGGTATTTCCAACCTAGCTGGAACCAGGAGCAAGCAAAAATCTCACGAGAGTGGCTTTCTTGTGATAACCAAAGAATACATCTGATACATTTTGTAATTGTTTGAACTTTTGAGGCTCATCTGTAGTAAAATCTTTGCAGTAATTCTCCCAACAGTGGTTTGGATTTGAATCTTAGCTATGGAAATGTACAAGATGCACAAAGTCAGCCCACACTTGGGATGAGGGAAACCTCTGCTAACTGCTGCTTAAGGGATTCCATGTACAGAACTCCCATTGAAGTTAAGGTAATTCAACATGTTTAGCAGCTGCTGGATTGAACTCTAAGGGCCTGCACCTACATCCACTGAAATCAATGGGAGGTTTGCCATTGATTTCAGCATGAGTAGATGCAATGCTGGTAGACCAGGTGCCAGCTCCTTCCAAGACCGCTTGCTGAACTCTGACAAATTCATAGCCGGGAATCAGTTAGTATTGATATTAGAGATAAAGAGTAATTAGAGATTAGAGTAAAGATATTAGAGTTAAAAGAATGCGTTTAGACTTTATGAAATGCTGGTAGGAGACTGTATGTATTACTCTTACTTATAATATCTGTATCCCATGTTACAGGGTAATATTTATATGTTTGCTCTGTAACTATAAAAATGTTTGCAAAGACCAGGTCTACACTTAAAATTATGTGCCGCTGTACAGCTTTAATGAAGAGATGTGCTCTCATCGGCATAGTTAATCTACTCCCCCAAGATATAGCGCTGTTTACATAGGGGGTTAGGTTGGTATAACTGCATCACTCAGGAGTGTGGATTTTTCACACCCCAAAGCGACATAGTTACATCGACATAGGTTTGTAATGTAGACCAGACCTAAGCCTGTAAACCCCCATAGTCAGGAGAGAAGCATTACCACATGGGAAATACTAGTTTACCACAAGAGGTGTCATCTCCTCCCCAACAAAAGAAGGCCTAAAGACACCAGACACACCATTGTGGAACATCAGGGGTGATTGCTTCTCTGACACCCATGAAGAGGGTACGTGCACAAGCCCTCATCCCATCACAGCTTGAATGCTGAGGGAATGGAATAAAAATCCCTGTTAAGAAGAAATTATCATCACTATGCTGCTTAGAATTCGGAGAGAGCAATATTCCTAAGCATAAGCAAGAGATTCCCAAGAGGTTTAGTTTGGGTTAGCCCTAAAGGACATACTGAGCTTGTATATATAGCAGCTACTATTAGCTTTTGGAACCTAAGACTGTAACTCATCTATGTGTGTATTTGCCTTCTTTAACTTTGTAAATAACTCTCCGATTTCTTGTTCCTAGTTAATACACCTTTAGTTAGTTTATTACAGGATTAGCTACAAGAGTTGTCTTTGTGAGAGATCTAAGGTATAACTGACCTGGGGTAAGTGACTGCTCCTTTGGAGCTGGGAATAACCTGAATATTGTTGTGATTTTTAGTGTAAGGGATCATCTATCGCAAAGGCAGGCTTGCCTGGCTGGCAAGACCAGAATGTCCTAGGGGACTGTCTTTGACTCCATGTTAAGGTTGTTACAGAGCTTAAGGAGTTCACACTTGATACTTGGTTGGTGAAATCTAATTACAGAATACCAATTTGGGGTTTACGCTCTGCTGCTTCACAGTCTGCCCTGAGGTTGGTACCCATGTTCGTGAGCCACTTCAGAAAGCCTGACAGTAGGTTCAGACCTAAATCAGCTTTAATGTCTCGCTACCATTATCAGGCATAACATTGGGTGCTTGTACCATGGAGACTGCAGTTTGTATGATTTTTACTAATCACCAGGAGAACAAGATCTAGAAGCCTTTGTATTCTGTTATTCACAGATACTTGCAGATCACCTTTAAAAATGAATTATGCTGAAGGAAAAATGACTCCATCTTTCAACGTACTATTCTCCATGCCTAAGAAGTAGGAAGGAGCATCTTTACCTTTCTTGTTTTCCAAAAATGTTCAGTATTCTGTGGGGGGGTTATTCCCAAAAGTCCCCATAAAGGCCAGTCTTCTGTAGTGTAGACTGAAAGGCCTGAAGTCACATGTCTTCCAGACTAAGTGTAGGAAAGCCATCTAGCAAGGGGGAATTACTATGACAAAAATGAAGTGTGGGTAGGACACACATATAATGAATATACATGGTACCATGATTGAGTCAACTTACAACTTTCCAGTTCTATGAGAACAGTTCTGAGTGTCCAGAGGGAATCGGCTGAAATCCATAAAACACATGGAAGAAACAGTAATCCTACAATAAGGAGCAGAAAACAATTGTTGAAGGTAATTTCACTATTTCTAAAAGGAATTGTGACTTTGTAGACAATTTATTGTGGATCCTGGGGTCACTGAGGGGTTTCAAAAGGTTTCTGATGTTTGCCATTTTGAATTACGTATTCTAAATATCTTTTTGATTAAAAGATAAATCCAAACCAGTGGGAGACTTTGTTTTAAAAAAAATAGACAGTATTTTCTTATTACTGTTTCACCCCCAATTTTTAATCTTTTCACTGACTGGCTCCCCATTTTCAACCATAGAAAGTTCATGTTGCTTGCCGTCACTTTTGAATTCTTCATAGCTGTTTATACTTCAAAATTTACACCGTAACAGGGGGAAGTTCAGAATTCTGGGTACTATTATTTCCAGTCTTTCTGACTCCAGAGCCAAGGAGCCATCAGTACAGAGGATATTCTTCTGAAGGGGTAATTTCACAATTAGAAAGGGCTATAAAATATAATTTCATAAAAAGATAAACCCTGATTTCAAGCTCCACCCACTCATGCTGGGGATGCACATAGAAAGTGCTTAACACTATTTATGCATGAATGTTTGAAAATCATTCTAAAAAATGTAGGAAAATCCAAGCAAAGATGTTAATTCTGTCAATCCATCTGGTTTTCCATGAATGTGTGGAGGATCAGCGTCCCTGACATTCTAGCCAATAAACCTAAATAAAAGGTTAGAGGCAGCAGTTCATATATAAATACTGTATATAGTTCTAGTTATTGCTAAATTTCCCTGTGCTGTCACAGCCTGCTTGACATTTTGCTTTGATCTTCCAGAGGCAAACCCAAATTTAATTTTACTGTGCTTATAATTGAATTTCAATGACTCATGGCTGGTGACTGCATTGTGGATGGATGTTTACAAGTGTAGGAATTTATGTGATGGAAATAAGGCTTTGAAGTTAACACTTCTTTAAAATGATGTATAAAATTTGTACCTCTGTGGGTGCAGGTGTTTCAGCCTATGTAGTGTGACAAAGCTCTGTCCTTGCCTCCATGGGTCCCGCGTTTCCTGGCGGATTTCGCTAGCCTCAGAGGCTCACCGTGACCCTCCACGTAACCCTTCTTTCTCTAGAGACAAGGGTCACAGTCTACTGAGGCATTTTCATCATTGGCCAGCGAGGGAGGTGAGGAGAAGTTATCCTTCCTTGCACAGTCTCTGTTGTCTCCCAGTCTCAGTGATTAAACAGGGGGCAAAGGAGGGGGAGCCCGGGCCCACCCTCTACTCCGGGCTCCAGCCCAGGGACCCTAATAGTATCAGCTATGGTAGCTGACCTTCTAGGAACATGACATATACAATTCCCTAGGCTACTTCCCCCACAGCAGCCCTCACTTCCTCAAGCTCCACTTCACCCTTACCTCAGGGCCTCCTTCCTTGTGCCTGATACGGTGTGTACTACTCAGCCTCTCCAACAGCACAACTTCTTCCCACAGCTCCTGACATGCACACCCACCTGACTGGCTGGGAGGCTTTTAACTAGTTTCAGCCGGCCCCTGATCGGCTTCAGGTGTCCCAATCAACCTAGCCTTCTCCCTGCCTTCTGGAAAGTTCTTAATTGGCCCCACGTGTCTTAACTGACCTGGAGTCGCTTCCATTTCACTCAACCTGGTACAGGGATTTGTTTAGCCTGGAGCTAATATATCCATCTCCCACCACTCTTCCATAGCCATCTGGCCTTGCCCCGTCACATATCCCCGCCTCTGCTCAACACCATAGAGTTGGGCAACTTGGGACTCCAGGCAATATGCTCGTGACAGACCCTCAGTGTTGCCATGAAGGTATCCAGCCCTGTGCCGTATGCGGAACTGGAATGGTTGGAGGGATAAGAACCACCTGGTGACTCTTTCCTTATTCCGCTGCATCCACTGTAGGGGTGCATGGTCCGTCACAGGAGTAAATCGCCAGCCTAAGAGGTAATAACGCAGTGTCTCCATAGCCCATTTGACAGCAAGACATTCTCTCTCGACTACTGCGTATTTCTGTTCTCTTGGGAGAAGCTTTCTGCTTAGGTAGAGGATCGGGTGTCCTCTTCTCCCACCATTTCATAGATTCATAGATACTAAGCTCAGAAGGGACCATTCTGATCATCTAGTCCGACCTCCTGCACAACGCAGGCCACAGAATCTCACCCACCCACTCCTATGAAAAACCTCACCTATGTCTGAGCTATTGAAGTCCTCAAATCGTGGTTTAAAGACTTCAAGGAGCAAAGAATCCTCCCTCAAGTGACCCGTGCCCCATGCTACAGAGGAAGGCAAAAAACCTCCAGGGCCTCTTCTAATCTGACCCGGAGGAAAATTCCATCCCCGACCCCAAATATGGCGATCAGCTAAACCCTGAGCATATGGGCAAGATTCACCAGCCAGATAAACAGAACTGACAGAACTGCTCCCAACCCCACCTCGGAAGCGTCTGTTAGTAACATAAATTCTCTGTTAAAGTCCGGGGCTATGAGTACGGGGTCATTATAGAGGGCCGTCCAAAGGTCTGCAAATGCCCCCTCTGCTGCGTCGATCCACTTTACCATGTCTGGACCTCGGGCCTTCACCAGGTCTGTTAGGGGACTTGCCCTAGTGGCGAAGTGGGAAATAAACCATCGTAGTAGCCTACCACACCTAGGAATGCACGGACCTGCTTCTTTCGGGTCGGCCGGGGCCAGTTTTGAATTGCCTCTAGTTTATTCGTTTGGGGCTTCACTATGCCCCTTCCCACAATATATCCCAGGTACCTAGCCTCTGCTAGCCCTATGGCGCATTTAGTGGGATTAGTAGTGAGGCCAGCCCACCTTAAGGTGTGCAGTACTACCTCACCTTTCTCCAAGTGGGTTCCCCAGTCTGGCGTATGGATGATGACACCATCTAGGTATGCAGCTGCATAACTAGTATGGGGGTGCAGCAGCTTATCCAGGAGGCGCTGGAATGTGGCTGGGGCCCCATGTAGCCCAAAAGGGAGGACGGTGTACTGGAATAGCCCATCCAGGGTGGAGAATGCTGGCTTTTCTTTAGCTTCTTTGGTCAGATGAATCTGCCAGTACCTTTTGTCAGATCCAGTGTAGTCAAGAATCGGGCACTACCCAGTCAGTCAACCAGTTTGTCGATGCGTGGTAAGGGGTATGCATCAAACTGGGATATTTCATTCAGTTGGCGAAGTCATTACAGAATCTCATGGTACCATCAGGTTTAGGCACGAGAACAATTGGACCGGACCACTGACTGTAAGATTCTTCAATAACCCCTAATTCTAACATTTTCTTTACTTCGGCCTTGATTTCCTCTCTTCTGGCTGCTGGCATTCGGTAGGGTCTCAATGTTACCTTGGCTCCGGGGATCGTTCGGATATGGTGATAGGTCTCAGTGTCCGCTCTGGTTTTGTAGAGAACACATCTCTGTTGCGATTAATCATGTCGGCTGCCTCGATCTTTTGGATCAGCGTCAAGTCGGATGATATCCTCACTTGCTCGTGTAAGTTATCCTCCTGGGGAAGGGTCTCCTGAATGACTAAACATTCCTCTCGATCGTGCCAAGGTTTTAGAAGATCGATGTGGTAAATTTGCTCCAATTTCCGGCAGCCTGGCTGCCACACCTTATAGTTCACCTCTCCCACGGCTTCGATTATTTCGTAGGGTCCCTGCCACTGGGCCAACAGTTTACTTTCTGCTGTGGGCACCAGTACCATCACCCAATCTCCTGTTTGGAATCGTCGAAGCTTCGCTTGGTGGTTATGATGGGTTTGTTGGGTCTCCTGTGCTCTCTCCAAGCGTTCCCGTACAATGGGCATAACTCAGGCTATCCGATCTCTCATCTGCAATACATGCTCAACTATGTTCCTTCTGGGATTTGGCTCCTCTTCCGAGGCTTCTCTGGCTATATCCAATATGCCCCGACGGTGGCGCCCATATAGTAGTTTGAATGGAGAGAAACCCATGGAGGCTTGCGGAACCTTCCGGATGGCAAACATGAGGTAAGGCAATAGGGTATCCCAATCTTTCCCATCCCAGCTCACCACTTTCCTGATCATGGCCTTGAGGGTCCTATTGAACCTTTCCACAAGGCTATCTGTTTGCGGGTGGTATACAGAGGTTCACAGGGCTTGTACATGGAGCAATGAACAGAGATCTTTCATCAACTTGGACATGAAAGGTGTCCCTTGATCAGTCAATATCTCCTTGGGTAGCCAACCCGGGCAAAGATCTGTACTAGCTCCTTAGCTATTGTCTTGGAAGCTGTGTTGCGCAGGGGAACAGCTTCAGGTACCGGGTTGCATAGTCCAGTACAAGCAGCACATGTTGGTGGCCCTGAGCTGTCTTCTCTAGGGGCCCTACCAGATCCATGGCTATCCGTTTGAAAGGAACCTCTATTATTGGAAGAGGTATCAAAGAAGCCCGCAAGTGCAGGCGAGGGCTATGTAACTGACACTCCAGACAAGAGGTGCAGTATCGCCGGACATCTTCATGTACTCCTGGCCAGAAGAACCTCCGCAGGATCCGTGCCTGGGTTTTCTCTACCCCTAGGTGTCCTCCAAACAGGTGACTGTGGGCGAGACTCAATATGGCTTTTTGATGTTTTCGTGGCACCAGAAGTTGTATCTCTTGCTCCTGCATTTGCACTTTCTTCACTATAAAGTAAGGTCCGGGACCCCGGACCTTCCCATCCACAGGTATTCCATCAATCTCGGCCACCTCTTTCCTGGCGTTATCATATGTGGGGTCCTCTGCCTGGTCCCGCCCAAAAGTCTTTCTCCCAGGACTAACCTGCCCTAACTCCCAGGGGCTGGCTTCTGCTTCTTCCAACGTCTCGCCGCCATCATGGCTGGGGGCAGCTTCTGGCTCACCTTCTGTGGTGGAAGTTTCTCTGTTGGCTGCTCGTATCCATCTGCCTACTAGGGAGATCTTCTGGCCCTGGTTCAGGATCCGGGTTCCCAAGGCCTTTGCGGCCTTCCTCTCTTTTTTTGTCTTCTGGGTCTTTTGGGGGACTGAGAATAGATCCTGAGAAATCTCAGCGAACATCAGGGGTTGACATTCCCCCGGTGACGAGTCGCTGTCCTCACGCTCCCCACCTCCCTCCAGCCTCTCCGGGTGGAGTAAATTATCATACCCTGGATAGTCCCTCCCAATGACTACAGGATATGGGAGTTTAGGAACTACGCCGACGGTCACCTCAATGGGGTTTCCCTGAACCTCTATCTCCACTGGAATGGTGAGGTAATGGCTCACGGCCCCATGCACGCACGTCACTGCTACGCGTTTGGCTTGTAGCAGCTGACTATTTTTTACCAGCTTACCCAATATGAGGGTGATAGCACTCCCAGAGTCCACAAGCACTGTAGTCTCTGCTCCATTTATCCTCACTGGCCTGGTGTAATTATGCGGGGCTAACGCGACCCTCGCGAGGTGGCTAAGGGAGCATGGGACCTCCCAATCCCCCAAGTTACATTGCATAGGCTGCTCGGTGCTGGGACACTGTGCTGCTATGTGTCCCCACTCCCCACGTGCATAACATCTATAATTGCTTTTAATCACTCCCCTATCCCGGGGCTAGGGGGTTTAGTCCCAGGGTTTAGTTCCAGGGTACTCAGGCCGATCCCTTCCTTCTGAGGTCCCTGCTGATTTTTCCCCCCCCTTCCACCTAGGACTCCCCAGGGGTTTGGCTACCCAACCTTCCAGGGTTGGGGTCAGGTGCTTGCTTCAAAAGGGGCCTTCCTTGGGTAGTCGGGTCAGTTCCCTGGCTGTCATTCGTCTTTCTACCAGTGTTATCATCTCGTCGTATGTGGACGGATCGTTCTGGCCTACCCATTTGCGGAGATCTGGCGGCAGTCCCCGCATGTAATGGTCTATGACCAGGGTCTCCAAAATCTCCTCTGGCCTGCACACCTCAGGCTGTAACCACTTCCGTGCGAGGTGTATGAGGTTGAATAGCTGGGACCTCGGGGGTTTGTTCTCCTGGTATTTCTACTCATAGAACCTCTGGGCCCTTACTGCTGCCATTACCCCTGATCGTGCTAGGATCTCTGCCTTCAGACGGGTATAGTCAGTGGCATCCATGACAGGCAAGTCAAAGTAGGCCTTCTGGGCCTCTCTATACAAAAAAGGGGTAAGAATGCTGGCCCACTGCTCCTGGGGCCATGCCTCACGCTGAGCAGTCCTTTCGAATGAGAGGAGATATGCCTCTACGTCATCTCCTGACGTCATCTTTGGCAAACAACCAGTGGCCCTCAGGGTTCGCATCCCGTCGGACCCCTGGGCCTGGGTGGTGAGGATCTTCAGCTGGTCCACCACCTCTCTCAAGAGGGCACAATCTTGGGTCGCCTGACTCATCAATAATTGATTGGTTTCCTGCTGTAGCCGCATAGACTCCTGTTGTGCCGTTGCCTGAACCCGGGTGGCCTCCTGCAGGGCTGCCGTGGCTTGTACCAGAGCTCTTACCACCTCCTCCATTGTGGTATAAAGCAAACAAACAAAAACCAAAACAAAAAAAAAAATCCAAAACCCCAGTGCACTTTTTTTTTTTTTTTAAAAACCTTTTTCTTCCACTATGCTGTGAATGAAATCCCACTCCTGACACCAGTTGTGACAAAGCTCTATCCTTGGGTCCCGCGTTTCCTGGCGGATTTCGCTAGCCTCAGAGGCTCACTGTAACCCTCCACGTAACCCTTCATTCTCTAGAGACAAGGGTCACAGTCTACTGAGCCATTTTCATCATAAGCCAGCGAGGGAGGTGAGGAGAAGTTATCCTTCCTTGCACAGTCTCTGTTGTCTCCCAGTCTCAGTGATTAAACAGGGCGTAAAGGGTTGGGGGAGAGCCCAGGCCCACCCTCTACTCCGGGCTCCAGCCCAGGGACTCTATTAGTATCAGCTATGGTAGCTGACCTTTTAGAAACATGACATGTACAATTCCCTGGGCTACGTCCCCGACAGCAGCCCTCACTTCCTCAAGCTCCACTTCACCCTTACCTCAGGGCCTCCTTCCTTGTGCCTGATACGGTGTCTACTACTCAGCCTCTCCAACAGCGCAACTTCTTCCCACAGCTCCTGACATGCACACCCACCTGACTGGCTGGGAGGCTTTTAACTAGTTTAAGCCGGCCCCTGATTGGCTTCAGGTGTCCCAATCAACCTAGTCTTCTCCCTGCCTTCTGGAAAGTTCTTAATTAGCCCCAGGTGTCTTAATTGACCTGGAGCAGCTTCCATTTCACTTAACCTGGTACCAGGGATTTGTTTAGCCTGGAGCTAATATATCTATCTCCCACTACTCTTCCATAGCCATCTGGCCTTGCCCCGTCACAGTAGCTGCAGAAGATTCAATAAACCAGCAGCTGTATATTGATTGATAGAATGAAGATAAGAGTATCAAGAATTTTTTTAAAAAACATGAAATCCTAGATTCTGGACGTTGTAGATAAATCTGTGGAATATGCACATTTTCCACAAATAAGGATTTGGATTACATCCTAACCTAGGATGTGATATCAAAAGATGCTTTTTATGAACATATGATTCTTTAAGAAGACAGGCATTAATATAGCTGAGGCTATAGACACACTGCATGACCTTAATCATCCTAAACCTTTTTGAAACCAAAGAATGTTTCCTTTGATCGATTTCACACAAGGAAGTATACTGCACTAAATTGAAAGTAGACAGTCTCCTAATGGACTTTGTGATTGGCAGACATAAAAATCTTGCAATCTGTTTAAACATTGTATGTGTGTGTCTGTGTGTGCGTGCATGCATATACATATATTTGACTACTACTGTCCAGACAAATAACTGAAATGCTTGGGAAGATCTCAGAACTATCGGTGTCAGGTAGCAGGGGAAGTAATAATCGCTGTGCCTCTAAATTTATTCTGTGGCCTATATTTATTCTGTGGCCTATGTTATACAGGAGGTTAGATAGACAGTCGCAATGGTCCTTTCTGGTGTAGGAATTACGAAATTTCATCTCTATACAGAGGGCCAGTACAAGGCCTATGCACTATTTAAGTCCAGGTTAAATGGAATTTATGTAGCTCACAGGCCCCTGCACTGGGGAAAATTTCATCCATTAAGATCATTTCTGCAACATCATACAATGTACATAAGACTCCTCAATAAAAGATAAACGATACATTGCACATAATAAGAGGAAGTTTAATGATGCAGCTATTGTCTAAAACATTAGCCAATTTCTTATAGGTAAATTAAGGCTTCTTTAACAATTCTAAGCACTGCACAGTTGATATCAACTCCAATAATATGCTCTGACTGTTTGTGTGGAACTCCTATTGATATTGTGGCAATGCTGTGCATGTACCATAGAGAGAAAATTTCAGGGCTGACATCATTAATGCAGAGCCAAGGGGAGAATTTTGTTCTCTGTTAGCAATTTCTAACTTTATTACAATCACTGGACAGAAATGCACAATAAGTACTGCAATATTAATACAGCATTGACATTAATGGTAGTATGCAGTGTTGCTCCCAGGATATGGGACACATGAGGTGGGTGAAGTAA
This sequence comes from Dermochelys coriacea, assembly GCF_009764565.3. Lineage (NCBI taxonomy): Eukaryota > Metazoa > Chordata > Testudines > Dermochelyidae > Dermochelys > Dermochelys coriacea. The sequence continues at coordinate 187,534,514 of NC_050068.2, read as the reverse complement.
TACCTTTTATTGGACCAACTTCTGTTGGTAAAAAGGACAAGCTTTCAAAGTTCTGAAGAGCTCTGTGTAGGTCAAAAGCTTGTCTCTTTCACCAACAGAAGTTGGTCCAATAAAAGGTATCTCACCAACCTTGTCTTTCTCATTAACGGTAGTGGTTTTTTAATAGTAGCAATCTCTTATATCTGATGTCTTTTCATATCAATTTTAAAAAAATGAACAATATGTAAACATTGCCACCATCCCACCACACAAACTACAGAAAATGTTTAACAGGGGAATGAAAGCTGTAACGTCAATTCTGGATTTATTTTCATAGTGGTAAACTAGGAATTTCAAATACTTGAAAAATCATGTTAGCTGACACAGAGCTTGTCTTAGGTACTGACATACAGGTAGTCACCAGTTCCCAGGGTCTCCTTAGTGAAAACAGGGATTAATGCCGATCCACATCTCAACATCTTGAGGAGGTGTTTAAGGTCCCTTATTTCCTTATTTGAAAAGGACCAAAGTGACTTTCAGTCAGCCCTGAGCTGCCACCTTATACACAACAGAACCTGTGACAACCCCAACATATTGGGCAAATAAAAAAAATAAACCACTTTGAAAACTCCATATTTAACCACAAGGATCTCAGATAATTTCTCAGTTCAACAACTTCTGAGCTTGATCTGCTCAGGCAGGAGGCAGTCCTGTAGCATTTTGCTGCTGATCGTTATGGGGGGATAACTGTCCTTACCTTAGGCTGAAGAGTACATTGCCATCAGGGTACACTCGGAGCATTATATTCTCCATAGTTGTATCATGGATGAAAGATCTTTTGGAATGGACAAAAAATACATCAGGTACCCAGATCTTTTTGATCAGTCTTCCATCAAAGGTCATGCTTCTATTTTTGGTACTAGGAAATGAAAGCCTCTCATCTTTCCAGTAATGTCTGAGGTATAAGGTCATCGTGAAGTCCTTTGCATAAAGAAAATTAAGAGGAAGAGATGCATGTGTGTTTTTCCTGGTTCTGACTACAGCAATAATAACCAGTACACCTAATCAAACCTGATGACTTTGAACTACTTCTGCTCTGGGTTTCAGGAGCAGAATTCTCAAACCAGAGAGAGCCAAACCAAAGCCATTCAGTGAGAGCACAACACAGATGGAAGATATCTTGAGATGTCTGCTGTTTGCCCTGGTTAGGTGGTACTTACAGTTCAACCAACAAAGGGCCTGATTTTGAAGCCCATACTTCTTTCTTACACAAACAAAACTATCACTGATTTCAATGAGCTGTTGGATTGGGCCCAAACAATAAAACAGTCCCCAAAAGAAAATAGCATTTTAGTAAGTAGGATAAAAGCAACTGAAATTACTCTATAGCCCTTCCACTGAACTTTTTGCTGTTTTCTCTTGATGTCACATTAACGCCTCATTTTTATCATCTGCAGCCAATAAATGAGTTCCTATTATCTAAAATATACAAGAACAAATTCTGATTTCAAATTAACCCAGTAGATTTACATGTTACACCAGATTTGCACCACAGTAACTAAAATCAAAATTTGACTCAAAAACGTAAAATGTAACATATTAGCACCTGGACCCTGCATAACATATTAGAACTCACAATGAATGAATGGATTTGTTTGCACATACTATTACAGGTGAGGCTGGCAGCACCACCTATTATTAATGTGGACCAACATTTCCCTTATAAGAATCTGTTTGTGTCCTAAGCCAAACTTAAACCATTTCAGCTCAAATTTTCCAAGTTGAGTCTCTGCCTCAAAATGATTTTTTTTTTTTTTTTTTGGAGAACTTCAGCCAAAATCATTTCCAAGGCTAAGAAAAAATATGATATTTTGGAATGTTAATTTTTTTTCTTTGAAAAGCTTCAGTACCCCCTTTCTTTAGGGAACTTGAAATATGGCAAGGGGTGGCCTTTGTGTCAGGGATGTGTCTTTGGCCGTTCCTTTAAAAATCTACCCAAATTTGGCCAAATAATAAGACTTAGCATGTGCAAACTGACATTTTTCAAAGTAAAGACATCTTAGATTTTGAGCAGCTAAATTTTTTGAAGATTCCATGTGCCCCGAGCTCCCCTCATCCCTTCACAGTTCTTGCGTGTGAGGAGACTACATGTGCACCATCCCCACAGAGTAACTGAGCATCATCCAGACAGGGTGAAGTGGACTTACCCTGTAAAGGCTGCTCCAGGCCAGAGTGGGGCTAAGCACCTGAACTGAGAGCAGGGGGCCTGTTCTACTGTGCTCTCAATGACCCCACATGCTAACACCCAAACAGTATGGAGGAAGTAGCCACCTGAGTCAAATGGAGAGGGGACAAAAGCCAAACCTGGAGAGCTGGAGGAGAAGTCGGGGGAGTAGATTAGGACCGGAGGCTGGCAAGTGTGGGGAGGAAAACTAGGACTAGGAGCTGTGGAGGAAACAGGGGGAGGGGCTAGAGGCCAGTGGGAGTGGAGAGGCTGCGATTGTATGAGGAGCTGTGGAAACTGAGACTGGCAGGGCAAAGAGACAGAGTGGGAATCAGTGGGTGAAGAAAAGGAGGTGGAGCGTGTGCGGAGACAGATCTGACAAGGAGCCAGGGTCCAAGGGAGAAGAACTGAGACTAGCTAGGAAAAGAGACTCAGACAAGGAGTCAGGGACACTGAGACTGGATGATAATTCTGGGAAGAGAGATTTGGGGGAAAGGGGCTTTTGGAAGCAGGGAGTAGAGAGACAGATCAGGGTATGTGGGGGACTGAGATTTGCTGGGAAAGGAGCCAGGGGGCTGGGCAGGATTGGGAATGGCTGGCAAGAAGACTGGGAGTGGGAGGCAGGAGGAGATTGGTATGAGGAGTCCAAAGGAGTGAGACTAAGATTTGCTGGGCAAGGAGACTGGAATGAGAAGCCTGAGGAACAGAATCTGGGATTGGCTAGGTGAGGAGAATGGGACTAGGACAAGGAGCCAGGGGTGAGGAAGAGATGGGACTGGGACAGGTTGGAAGGGATGGGGCAGAAGTGGCCACACTTGGAGGAAATGAGCAGAAGAGTCTGTCCCCACTAGAACACACTCCTTCTCCACAGCCTAGAATGGAAACCAAGATACCCGAGTCTCACCATTTTTCTGTTGCAGAAAATATCTGTGAAACCCACTGGCAAAGCCAGGGTCTCATTCTCTTCTACTGCTGATTCACACAGAGGATAGCAACGCGCTACTGCTATCAGTTATTCTATTAGCTCAAGTGGCAAAGGTCTGTGCAGTGGATCTAGAGCAGTGGTTCTCAAACTTTTGTACTGGTGACCCCTTTCACACAGCAAGCCTCTGAGTGTGACCCTCCCTTATAAATTAAAAACATTTTTTTATATATTTAACGCCATTATAAATGCTGGATGCAAAGCAGGGCTTGCGGTGGAGGCTGACAGCTCATGACCCTCCGTGTAAAAACCTCACGACCCCCTAAGGGGTCCAACCCCCAGTTTGAGAACCCCTGATCTAAAGGTTCCAACCCTGCTGATGAACCATGTGGGTGTCGATACCACATGATGGAATTTCTGGGGGTTTTTCAGTTTGCTTTTTTTAAAAGCCTAGGAAATTATACACACACAAACTATGCTTAAAGAACATTATTAAGACTGCAAATGGTCAAATTATAGGTCCTATTGACTTCAGCTGCAGATGTGAGCACCTAGCACTTGTTCAGATTAGACCCTATGAAAATGAAGGGGGGGTAGTTCCCTTTTATGGACACCCAGCCAGCCAGCCAGCCGTTATAAAATCCCTCTTAGTAGCTGTTCTCTAATTGCTCTACCTATAAAGGGTTAAAAAGGCTCACTGCTATTCATAGGTAAAAGGAAGTGAGTGGGCACCTGGCCAAAAAAGCCAATGGGAAGACTAGAATTTTTTAAAATTGAAACAAGACCCCCCTTTTGTCTGTCTGTTGTTGTTCTCAGGGAGAGGCAGACAGGGAGCAGTTACGCTGTGAGAAGCTTGGGCCAGGTATGAAAAATCATCAGTATCATACCTAGAAACTACTAATTTAAACCCCCAGATATGTAAGTAGATCAGGAAATGTCTAGGAAGACACTATGATGTTTATTCCTTTTATTTCTTTCTGACTTGTGGATTCCTCTGTGCTAATCCTAGGTGCTTTTGTTTTGCTTGTAACCTTTAAGCTGGACCTCAAGAGAGCTATTCTTGATGCTTAATCCTTGTAAGCTTTTTTTTAATATAGCAAAAACCTAAGTTCCCAGATGTATTTTCTTCTTTTTTTATTAATAAAATTTACCTTTTTTAAGAACAAAATTGAATTTTTGTGTCTTAAGAGGTTTGTGCACATGTTGTTTAATTAGCTGGTGGCAACAGCTGATTTCTTTTTTTTTTTCCCCCTCAGCTCTTCTCCAGAGTGGGGGTGAAAGGGCTTGAGGGAACCCCCACAGGAAGGAATTTCCAAGTGCGCCTTCCTGGGTTCTCAAAGGGGTTTTCAACTTGGGTGGTGGCAGCATCTACCAACCCCAGGTCAGAGAAAAGCTGTAACCTTGGGAGTTTAATATAAGCCTGGAGTGGCCAGTATTAATTAATTGTTAAACTCCTTGCAAGCCCCCACTTCTGCACTCGAAGTGCCAGAGTGGGGAATTAGCCTTAACAGACCCCAGGGTTTCAAGCAAGGCACTGAGAAAATGTGGAACACACAACTAGTGACCATCTGTGAAAAGTCTGGTTTAAGTGAATTGCCCAATATTACATATGCAGAGATAAAATCCATTTCTCCAGGGAACATTCAAACTGCCATAACCATCAGAACATTGTTTCTCTTCCTACAGTCCCCTGCCTCATTCACCACACATCTTTTGGCTTCTGCAACAAATGAGACAGGGGTACTCCCGACAACAGTCTCCTTCATTACACAACCCTGAGCCATCTCCAGAGCAGGTCCATCTTGTGCACTGAATGAGGCATGGGTCCTGTGGGGAAAAAAATAGCATGTGATCATGTAATTAAAGATAGTATCTATCATCATGCATATGTACAAGGGGCCCAAAGTACGGTTCCATTTTTAAAAATATCTCTCTCACACCAGTGTTGGTGTATGGAGTGCAAACCGGTGTCTTCCATTCCTCTCTCTCATTTACTGCTGCTTCCATTTGCTCTATGGAGTTGAAACCAACTCTTTTGCCCTCCTTGCTAAGAGTTCTTAATATTTCTCTTGGGCATCCTCACTTCCTCATACCAATCGGTTTCCACATGACAGCTATATGTGGGAGTCTGTATATTGGAACCCACAATACATACACTGAATATGTCCAGTGTTTCCTTCTGATGATGGTAGAAACAACCTGCTGGCTGGTGATTTCTAAGATCTCTTGGTTGGTTATGAATAAGGCTACATTTTAGTCATGGGTATTTTTAGTAAAAGACATGTACAGATCACAGGCAGTAAACAAAAATTCACGGCCTATGACCTGTCCATGACTTGTACTATATACCCCGACTAAATGTTGGGGGTGGGTGGAGGTGACTAGGGGTGCCATGGGTGATTGTGGGGGGCACTGTGGGTGCTCTGGGGGGGATATCAAGCCAGGGATGCTGCGGGTGGGCAGTCCAGGGGACGCCACATGTGCTCGGGGGGGAGCAGCCCAGGACCCCTGCTGGTGCTGGGGGGGCGGGGCTGGCAGGCTTCCTACCCAGCTCCTCGTGGCTCCCCCGTCTGCCCACCCGCAGCATCCCTGGCCTGACCCACCCCAAGCACCTGCAGTGCCCCCCGTGGCTTCAGAGATATCATTCAGTAGCACAATATCACCGCAAAGTCAAGATCATCTAGCCATTTACCATCTATCCTGCCATTTGTGTTGCTAACAGACTTCATTATCCGGTCTATGGCAATGCCAAACAACAGTGAAGATGAAATGCAGCCGTTTCACACTAGTATCCACAGTGAACCACACTGTTGTCTGGTTGTTCACTCTTACAGAGCACTTTGCATCTCTGTACCAGGCCTTGATGATGTTGACAACTTTAGCTAGGCTTTTGTCAGACTAAAGAGAATTCCACAATGTACGTCAGTACATGCTGTCAAATACCTTTTGAAAATCAATTAAATTGATGAAGTTGGGAGCTTGCCATTTTATCCATTCTTCTGTGATGATCCTTTAGTGTGAATATCTGATCTACACGATTTCTCTTGGACCTGAATCCAGCCTGTTCTTCTCTAAGCTTTGCATCCACTGCCTCTTTCATCCTGTGTGGTATCATGCTGCAGAATGCTTTCCCTGCAACAGAGAGTAATATAACTCCTCTCCAGTTGTTACAGTCAATAAGATCACCTTTTCTGGGTATTCCGACAATGATTTCATGGTCAGGAGGCAGTCTTTTTTCCTCAAACTTCATTGAACAGCTCTGTCAATTTCCTTAGGATGGTGTTATCAAGTAGTTTTAGCAGTTTTGCTATTTGTTACAGCCACTTTGGGGGTTCTTTTCAGCTTTTTGATTGTAGCCTGTACTTCTGATATCTCTGTTGGTCATATATTAATGTCAAATTGATCAGATTCCCATGTTCTATCAAAGTCTGTTGCTGAGGTGGAACGGGGTCTGCTGAGTACTTCTAAGAAATGCTCTGCCCATCGGTTTTTTGTTCTATCACAGTTGTAAGCATTTTTCTTATTTTTGCTTTTTACTGATCCATGTCCTGTTTTTAAATTTCTATACAGGGCTTTAATCATCTGGTAAACAGCTCTGTGGTTTCCTATCATGGCAGCAGTTTTGATTTCAACTGCTAGGTCTTCAGCCTATCTCCGTTTATCTTTCCTTACATTTCTTTGTCTGTTCTCTTATACTCCTCCTTTGCCTTTTCCAATATTTTATTGATCATAGCATTCAGTTTTCTTTTCAATACTTTTCATTCCTCAGTAAGACAGCATGTCTTTTGGTTTATCCAATTCTTGCTCTATGGTTTTTTTTGGGGGGGGGGTTTTTTTGTGAAAAACTGATCTTTATTTTCCAGAAATATACAAACTTATTCTCTCATTTTTCCATCTTCTTCTTCTACTCCGCTGATGTACAGGACATTGTTATATCTTATCAAAACTTCACCAAGGTGTCCTGACAATGCACCCAACTGTGACTACTGCAGTTTGAATCACGCTGTCTCTGATCATTGCCTATTTTTCTTCAGGTCCATTCTGTCTTTCACCTTCTTCTGCCTCTGGCAGTGCCTCAAATCTGTTCCTTATTTGAAGCTGGAATTTCTTGCAGTACTCTTGTTTTCAGTTGTATACTGTTGATTTTCTTTACTAAACTTTCTGTGTAAGGTTGCTCTTTCTCAATATTAATTTGAGGTTAGCAATGCAAAAATTGTGGGTGCTGCTGACAACTGCTACTCGATATGCCCTTCTGTCTTGGACACATGACCTGAATTTCCAGCTAATGCAGATGTGGTCAATCTGATTTTTCATTCTGCCATTTGGTGAAGTCCATGTTTCTTTGTTTTTAACCTCATCTTGCTGTGGCTGCTCATCCCAAGCCCTGATAAAGTGGAGAGGGCTGAGTGCAACACAAACCACCTAGTCATGTAAAAACACCTCACTGGTTGTAAAAATGGAATCAGGCTACTGTCCCAGTAAAAATGAACACTGCCAACTCCTCATGCTGTATGAAGGCTTCTGGTAAAAGCAAATCTCTGGAAACCAGAATCCTGGTTTGATGCTGGCAGCAAGAAAACACTTCAGAGTTGGTTACTGGAACTTGAGAATGTAAGCAGGGTCTGAATGAACTCTCCCCTAACAGCAAGCAAACTGTATTTACATGAACACATGTAACTCTGCTTAGATATCCAGCAGATAGAGCAGTGTTGCTCAAAGTGATCAACTTTGGCTGGTCCTGGGTTACAAATCACTTTAGTACATTTCTGCTTAACCTGTCCCAAATGAGGAGGTGAAATCTCAGAGGGATAGCTCAGTGGTTTGAGCATTGACTTGTTAAACCCAGGGTCCTGAGTTCAATCCCTGAAGGGTCCATTTAGGGATCTGAGCCAAAAACTGGGGATTGGTCCTGCTTTGTTTGAGCAGAGGGTTGGACTAGATGACCTCTTGAGGTCCCTTCCAGCCCTGATATTCTATGATACCCGCAGCTGAAAGGACCTCGTTAAGCCAAGGGCTTGAATGCTAGAGCCCTATGAAAGTAAGAGGGGAGGGGACAGGTGTCCCTGAAGGTGTAGATTCTCCCTAAGGGTCCCCAGTCTGGTTTAACCTATTCCTCCCCACTCTTCAAAGATAGAGCTAAATAGGCTCCATTAGGAGCCTTTGTTATTTTAAGTGCTTAAATGAGAGCTGAAACCACTTGTGATGGAACAGCATTTCTGCCCAGCCTGCTAAAAGCTGAAAATCACTAAAAGCTGACAGTCACTAAGAGACTGACCTGCAGAGGTCACAGCAGAGAGGCAAGAATGGCGAGCAGTCAGCCTGGGGGAGCGGAATGAGTGGCTGGCAGGGCGGCCAGTGGAGAAGAACTGCCACTGGCAGGGCGGCCAGCCAGAGCAAGCGCTCAGATGGTGGAGCAAGCAGGTGCTTTCTTCCCTGGGTGGGAGGCGAACTCACAAAGATGCACCTCTGAATCCTGGGTCCTCACTGACTAAGGACAATCTCTGTGAGTGGGAGTATGGTGAGGGAGCAGAGAGGTGCACAGAAAAGGAACTTTTGGTTGTAGAACTCAGGACTGTGAGGTAGAAGGTACTGCCCCATGCACTCTGGGGTGGGTGTCCTGCTCACCATTTTATGATTATGAATCCTCCTTGTGGCATTTTCCCTAATTAATGTCAGGTGACTTCTCTCCTTTCATTAAAAGTTTCTTTTCAACACTCAGACTTTGTGCTTCCGAGTGGGGAAGTATTGCCTCTCAGAGACCGGGGGGAGGGGGGTTGTAATTTTCCCAGGTCACTGGGTGGAGGCTCAAGCAGGTTCTGTGTTGTATTGTTAAAAAGGAACCCCTAGATATTGAACCCAGCCCTGGCTGCTGACAGCTCCACCTGGCAGAAGGGTTACAAGAACAATGTTTCAAACATGAAAGATCTCACAGCTCATGAGGGAGATGGACAACTATAGATTTGAAACCCTGGGTATCACTGAGAGCAGATTGATAAGTGTATATGAGAAGCATTTCAAGAAAGAGAAGAAACATTTCATTTACTCAGGTTGTAGTGAAAGCAAACACTCAGAGGAGTAGCACTCATTATGACAGATTCTGTGGAAAAATCACTCATCAATTTAGGAACCTATTAAGCAACACATCCTATATGCCAGAATCCAAACCAGATTCCTAAAGTTGTCAATCATATAGTGCTATAGTCCAACAAAGGAACTTAGCAATGAGGATAAAGATGACAGAATACCTAAACATGACTTACTTCTTGTGATAGGTGACTTTAATGCTCAAGTAGGATGAGTGGTGAAGTATGTGTTGGGAACTAACAACCAAAATGGCAAGAGACCCACTGAATTGCACATGGTGTACAACCTAGTTCTTGTGAGTACTATGTTCCCTAACAAAGACATGATTGCACAGGCAAACTTAATTCTGGCATTTCCTAACTTTCGAGTGCTTGACTTTGCAACCTTAATGTTCTTTTAACGTGCTTTTTTTTGGGTAATACATATATAGTCACACACAGGTACTGGCTCATAATGAGCTTGGATATATTGACATTCCATTTACAGTGAAGTAGAATTAAATTCTCAAATTATTCTGTTGTAATGCCATGTGCAAATGGCAATTCCACCTCACTTTCTGACTGGGCCGCTTGTAAATGGCCCGACTGAGCCTGTCCATATTATTAACTGAGTTTGTACCTAATTAATTGCATGGTTGATGCTAAATTCCACACTGGATTTGTGTGTATGCACAACATGGCTAATATGTGGCTAGTAAGCTATGACAACTAGCCATATGTCCCTATGCCAGGGGCCTAAGCTAGCAACATAGTTTTCTTCCAATAAGCAGATCATAACACTTATTTTGTTGTGTATACAAGATCCACTAATCACATTTATTTACCTGACTGGTTGGTTCTCCTCTCTCCTAGCTCTCTAGGCGGTACGACATTCTGGAGCACATTACCCCACACGCGGCTTGTACAGCAGCATGTGCTTGTCCTATGGGTACTCCAGCTCCTGCTGGGGCACTAAAATATAGCTGATCAGATTTCCCAGACTGAATTGATACAAATTCAGTTAGGCAGTAAATAGGTGTGAACAGGCACACATGGTTGGTCTGTGGAAAGACACTGCTGTGTGGACACAACTGAATTGTGTTTATTGTACTCAAGTCACATGAGAGTGTCATGAACTTATAACAGAGTTTTTTTTAGCAATGTAGACCGGGTCAGTGTTTACCAATATTCATGCCATGCTACAAGGCCTACTTATTATGGAGAGGTGGCAGCCCCTGTCGTTATATTTGCAGTCAGCTTCCATTATAACTTTTTGTCCTTAGTATCTTTGGCTTGGAAAATTTATTTACCTTGAAGATTCCCATTCTGACTCTAAAGGCAAAGGAGAACAAAAGATCTTTTGGGGATTGGAATATATACAGGCTTTTGCCAGGATGAAGTGAGATTCCTTTCCCCTTTGGGCATTAACAAGAGAATAATGAGAGAGTCATTTATGAAAACTGAGTCAATCTGTAAAGTCTGTTAATTAATACATTTTGTAAAAATCTCATCTGCATTTAGTTTTTAGATCAGTGCATTTTATAAAGTAAATGAATAAATAAAATACACGCAATATCATGAATTTCATATACAAGTAAACTAGTAGGACAAAAATGTGTACCAGAGATTGCAAAAATATATTTTACTGTGTTATATTATTTGAGACATAGGATGTGATTAAGAATGCAGAGTATATTGGAATGCACAGTGTATTGTTATGCACGTGCAGAAAGAGAAAGAGGTAAAGTTGCAAATACGGTTATAGCTTTTCCATAATCTGACTGCTATGTGCTTTACTGTGCAAGCCTAGCCTGACTGCAAGTTTATTTTGTTGGAATAATTACAGTGAAAAAGGAACTAAAAAGATATTTAGGCTCTGATCCTGTAATGTGATCTACTAGTATGGACCTCTGAGTTCTTGTGGCATCACACTGACTTCAGTTGGATTCCATAAGAGAGTAGTGGGCCCCATAGCAAGATCAGGCCTATGGCCTAAAACTGCCTTTGAAGTGAGAATTTAATATTGTAAATGTGCTCTTTATTCAGCGTTAACCTGTGTGGTCATTCTAGGATTGAACAATGCAGCAATAATGTAAGTGAAGCTGTGAATATGGTATGAACAGGATGCATTCACAACTTCATGTTCTTGACTAGCAGTAAGAGGTTTTCCCTCTCCAAGACTGTGTGCATAGTAAGGTTTTTGGCAGATTCTTCCACCACTGCTGTGTTACTGTTGCAGCTGAACTAGCAATGATGCAATAGTGTGTACCAGATACTGGCATCTGCCTACCAACTAACAGTAGGTCTATATGGCATAGTGGTAAAAATGTGGGTGGCCAGTATACACTACCACTTAGACCACTGCTAGCCCCAGTGATGCTACACCAGTGCTATAGCAATGGAGGGTCACAAGGCTCAGTGTGGGCATTATGTCTTTGAGCGAGAAAACCTGTTAGTGCAAGTCAAGGGCATAAAGCTGTGATGCAGAATGAATGAAAGTTGCCTCTGTGCACAGGACCTGTACAAGCTAAGGGCTTGCAGAGTGATTTTCAAAGATGTGTGACACCCAGGAACTCCCCCTGAACATAACAGGAACTACGGAGTGCTCAATACTTTTGAAAAATCAGGCCCTTAGTCCCTTGGCACATAGGAGACATTTAACACATATTCACATGTAACATCTATTAATTTCAATGGAAATAACTTTCATATATCAAGATGACAGTATAACCTTGTAGGATTCTACTTATTTTACTATATTGGTTCTACATCAGAATCTTGGAGGGTTATTTCTGAAGCCTATGTGATCCCAGAGTTTTGGTTACAATTCTGTCTTCCATCAGTTTTAATAACAGGATTTAAGTGATAAAACTTACCATGTCAACTTCTGAAATGCTGTCAATACTTTCCACCTGCACATCAATGCCCACTGGTATTGGTGGTCCTTCAAAACAGCAGAACAAAAAATGTGATCTGAATTGACAAATGTTTTTAATATAAACCTATATGTTAATATAAACCTAAACAACCTGCATTGTTCACCGCCTCCCCACACACATGCTGCCTTGAATTAATTTTAAAACTGTTGTGTGCACTGAATCCAACCTTAGTAACCAAATGAGAAAGTCAATGACAATGAAAGAAAACCTGATATTAAAAATCTGATCAAATAAGCACATGTCCTTCAAGACATAAGACATGTCCACATGTCTTTGCAACCTAGCACAGGGTATGACTGGGATTTACAGCATGGCCCTGAAGTTTGGTGAGTGTAAGAAAATTTTCTTATGATTCTGAAACTAATGAAGCTTACACAACTCATTAGAATGGCCCTGTGGAAAACTTACATAAATACCAGTATCAAATATACCAATGCTTGTAAAGACTACTTAATAGTGAAAACTTTTCCTCCTCCTAAAGAAAATTATTTATTATACTTCTAAAGTAACTTTACCAGGTAACTAATAAAAGTTTGTCCTATAATAACTTGAAATGGATATATAGGTCCAATAAATGGGAAACCTGCTCATTGACTGCTAAAACGATATTCTAATCTGTTTCTCAGTGCTGATGCAATTACACTGGTACTAACAACAATGCAACATAAGAACGGCCATACTGGGTCAGACCAATTGCCCATCCAATCCAGTATTTTGTCTTCTGACTGTGGCCAGTGCCAGGTGCTTCATAGGGAATAAACAGAACAGGTAATTATCAGGTGATCCATTCCCTGCCACTCATTCCCAGCTTCTGGCAAACGGAGGCTAGGGACACTTCAGAGCATGCAAGCACTAAGGAGGACATAGCTCCCATGTTTTTACCACCACATCATGAAAACCTGCTCACAGAAACATTAATTATTATATGACTATGGAATGGCAGTAAGGACACTGGCTCTGATGACCAGGGAGAGTATGGGAGAATATGGATAGATACTAATTTAACGGCTGTAAGATTTTATAAATAAATTAAATTCCTGATCAAGCATTTTGCAAGTCAAAGCTCCCATTCTGCCTACTATTCTGAATTTCAGAGCTCTGGACAGCACATATAAGTTAAAAATGCATCTACAAAATACAGGCAGAACATCTAGGTGACTGCCACTGACACATATAGGGGCTTTTTTGGTATTAAAAATATAAAAAAGTACAACATTAAAGTTAAAATAAAAACAAGGTCAGGAAATGCAGAAGTTAAGGTTCCCAGACCAATGCTAAGAGTTATGCTTTATATATACATGAGTTATCCTGTATATTTTACAGTGAAGATACAAACCATCCCGATGAGTCGAAAGAATAGTAAATATGGCAGGCGACCAGCTTGGCTTAATGGTGAAATCCTAGCGGATCTTAAACATAAAAAAGAAGCTTACAAGAAGTGGAAGGTTGGACATATGACCAGGGAAGAGTATAAAAATATTGCTCGGGCATGTAGGAAAGATATCAGGAGGGCCAAATCGCACCTGGAGCTGCAGCTAGCAAGAGATGTCAAGAGTAACAAGAAGGGTTTCTTCAGGTATGTTGGCAACAAGAAGAAAGCCAAGGAAAGTGTGGGCCCCTTACTGAATGAGGGAGGCAAGCTAGTGACAGAGGATGTGGAAAAAGCTAATGTACTCAATGCTTTTTTTGCCTCTGTTTTCACTAACAAGGTCAGCTCCCAGACTGCTGTGCTGGGCATCACAAAATGGGGAAGAGATGGCCAGCCCTCTGTAGAGATAGAGGTGGTTAGGGACTATTTAGAAAAGCTGGACGTGCACAAGTCCATGGGGCCGGACGAATTGCATCCGAGAGTGCTGAAGGAATTGGCGGCTGTGATTGCAGAGCCCTTGGCCATTATCTTTGAAAACTCGTGGCGAACGGGGGAAGTCCCGGATGACTGGAAAAAGGCTAATGTAGTGCCCATCTTTAAAAAAGGGAAGAAGGAGGATCCTGGGAACTACAGGCCAGTCAGCCTCACCTCAGTCCCTGGAAAAATCATGGAGCAGGTCCTCAAAGAATCAATCCTGAAGCACTTAGAGGAGAGGAAAGTGATCAGGAACAGTCAGCATGGATTCACCAAGGGAAGGTCATGCCTGACTAATCTAATCGCCTTTTATGATGAGATTACTGGTTCTGTGGATGAAGGGAAAGCAGTGGATGTATTGTTTCTTGACTTTAGCAAAGCTTTTGACACGGTCTCCCACAGCATTCTTGTCAGCAAGTTAAGGAAGTATGGGCCGGATGAATGCACTATAAGGTGGGTAGAAAGCTGGCTAGATTGTCGGGCTCAACGGGTAGTGATCAATGGCTCCATGTCTAGTTTGCAGCCGGTATCAAGTGGAGTGCCCCAGGGGTCGGTCCTGGGGCCCGTTTTGTTCAATATCTTCATAAATGATCTGGAGGATGGTGTGGATTGCACTCTCAGCAAATTTGCGGATGATACTAAACTGGGAGGAGTGGTAGATACGCTGGAGGGGAGGGATAGGATACAGAAGGACCTAGACAAATTGGAGGATTGGGCCAAAAGAAATCTAATGAGGTTCAATAAGGATAAGTGCAGGGTCCTGCACTTAGGATGGAAGAATCCAATGCACCGCTACAGACTAGGGACCGAATGGCTCGGCAGCAGTTCTGCGGAAAAGGACCTAGGGGTGACAGTGGACGAGAAGCTGGATATGAGTCAGCAGTGTGCCCTTGTTGCCAAGAAGGCCAATGGCATTTTGGGATGTATAAGTAGGGGCATAGCGAGCAGATCGAGGGACGTGATCGTTCCCCTCTATTCGACACTGGTGAGGCCTCATCTGGAGTACTGTGTCCAGTTTTGGGCCCCACACTACAAGAAGGATGTGGATAAATTGGAAAGAGTACAGCGAAGGGCAACAAAAATGATTAGGGGTCTAGAGCACATGACTTATGAGGAGAGGCTGAGGGAGCTGGGATTGTTTAGTCTGCAGAAGAGAAGAATGAGGGGGGATTTGATAGCTGCTTTCAACTACCTGAAAGGGGGTTTCAAAGAGGATGGCTCTAGACTGTTCTCAATGGTAGCAGATGACAGAACGAGGAGTAATGGTCTCAAGTTGCAATGGGGGAGGTTTAGATTGGATATTAGGAAAAACTTTTTCACTATGAGGGTGGTGAAACACTGGAATGCGTTACCTAGGGAGGTGGTAGAATCTCCTTCCTTAGAGGTTTTTAAGGTCAGGCTTGACAAAGCCCTGGCTAGGATGATTTAACTGGGACTTGGTCCTGCTTTGAGCAGGGGGTTGGACTAGATGACCTTCTGGGGTCCCTTCCAACCCTGATATTCTATGATTCTATGATTCTATGATTCTATCCCAAGCCTGAAAAAACTTAAGCATCGGCTTTACTTCAAGCACATGAGTAGAGATAGTGACATTAATGGGATTGCAGAAGTCTAACAGAGTAGAATTTGGGAGCACCGTAAGTGCAACCTACATCTAAAATAAAAATAATATTACGTTTGTAGGATTGTGGCTTTGAAGCCAATGGAACTACTCACATTTATAGAGTTATAAACATGCCAAAGCATTTGCAGAATCAGTACCTCAGTCAATAACATGGAACCAGAGAAACAGGAACAGTGTATGCACCTGCAATACAGCTGAGACATGGTTGCTGTCAGAACATTTGGAATGTTGGGGAAAGAAACAGCTGAGGATGTGGGAGAAAGTCCAAGAGAGCTCAACATGAGAGGAGAAGAAATAAATTTGCATTTAACAATTATTGACCATGGATGATATTTTCACATCACAGATGCTTAATAAATTATTTTTAAAATGTAAATGAAGGCACCTCAATACAGTATGCATTATTTTCATTGCTCTGAACTAATTTATGTATACAAAAAGAGAGGGAGATTTTTCTTACATTAAGAAACTTTACATAAAATTAAAAGTAATACTTT
Source organism: Dermochelys coriacea (assembly GCF_009764565.3). Taxonomy (NCBI): domain Eukaryota; kingdom Metazoa; phylum Chordata; order Testudines; family Dermochelyidae; genus Dermochelys; species Dermochelys coriacea. The sequence continues at coordinate 187,518,424 of NC_050068.2, read as the reverse complement.
GTATCTGACTTCTTTAAATCTCTCTCTGCTTCTCCTGCTTCTTTTTGGCAGCTCTCGAGGCTGTAGTAGCTTCTGCAGCTGCTGTGTCTCCAGCCTCAAATGGGCATTTAGGTCGGTAAATCTATGTCGCTATGGATTCACTGGCCACTACCTCACCTCTGCACTGGCCTAACCCCACCCCCACTCTGAGCTAGGGCAGATCAAGCACTCACAGAGCTCTAATCCACCAAGTGCAGGAGGTACAGACTCCTCCACTCCCTTTGACCCTAATTTGGCAAAGTTCTTAAGCACATGCTTAACTTTAAATAAGTGTTGTCCCTTTAATTTAAATGGAACTGCTCACATGCTTAATGGTTCAGCATGTGCTTAAGTACCTTGATGAATAGAGGTCTTTCTATACCCTGTCCCTCCCCTACCATGCAACAAATGCATATTGGTTCTTCTCTGTTCTGGACTTTCTGGTACTTAGTTGGGTTGGAGCATTTGGCCCTGTGAGTCAGAACCAATTTCCACTAAAATCAGTGGTAATTAACCATGGGAACAGATGACCAAGGGAGGAGATAAATTCTCCATCACTTGGACTCTACATTGAGATTGGATGTTTTTCTAAAAGAAAGGCTTTAGTTCAACCACAAGTTGTTGAGTCACTGGATGAAATTCTATGGCCTGTGTTATACAGAATGTCAGACTAAATGAACATCATAATCCCTTCTGGCTTTATTAATCAATGAAGGAATGGAGAGACGTCTATTGATATAAAGAGCACCGGGCTGAGTCCTAAAAGAGGAAGAAGAATAAATTACTCACTCTGTCCCAGAGGTACAGCTCGCATCCGATGAAGTGAGCTGTAGCTCACGAAAGCTTATGCTCTAATAAATTTGTTAGTCTCTAAGGTGCCACAAGTACTCCTTTTCTTTTTGCGAATACAGACTAACACGGCTGCTATTCTGAAACCTGTCCCAGAGGTGGAGTCGATCAGAGTTGAGCTGCAGCTCATGAAAGCTTATGCTCAAATAAATTTGTTAGTCTCTAAGGTGCCACAAGTACTCCTTTTCTTTTTTGCGAATACAGACTAACACGGCTGCTACTCTGAAACCAGAGATGGGACAATATAGGGAAAACTTGCGTTGCTGGTGCATATGCCACAATGCTGCTGTCAATAAATTGGGAACTTCAGTGTCTGAGGCTGACAATGAAAATAGTATCGAGAGAAAATTTGGATTTTTATTTTCACAGTTTGACAAAACGGGGGAAAGGGCAAGTTTTGTCATTAAACTGAGCAGCTCCAGTTAGAGTATTTCCACAAATAATTATTTTAGAGGGATTAGTGATTTTCACAATGGAAGTTCCGCAGATTTTCAAGATAATTTCTCCTCAGCAGCGAAACCAAATTATTTTCAGATGGATTTATATTCATGCAAACATGTCCTGCCTTGTGAAATCAGTTTTCCTTCATTTTATTTATTTTAAAAGGTTTAAACCAAGCAAATGTTTCTCCCATGAGTGTGGAGTTTATTTTCATCGGCAGCCTGAGTGAAAGATAATAGATGCATATGCAAATTACGTAACTTTTTTTAACTGTAGGTCCTCACAAATTCTGCAGCATTTTAGGGTCAATTTGTATGGTAGGAATGACAAAATCCTATGACAGACTTTAGAGAATCCCAAGGTATTTTTGTGCAGTTATACCTTTTACCATTTGTTGCTGCACTGCACCTGCATTTCCATAAGATACATGTAGAATTTAGGGGAGTCAGCTAGTGAATTCCGGAAGCTTTGATCCTTCCACAGTGCCATTGTAATCAGATCATTCATTATCCATGAAATAACTTAACCCTTTCTTTTTTGTTCCAGTTTGGAAAAATTACAATCTTCCATCATTAAGAAAGAGGGTCAATTAGTTTTTTTTCCACCAAATGCATCCGATGAAGTGAGCTGTAGCTCACGAAAGCTTATGCTCTAATAAATTTGTTAGTCTCTAAGGTGCCACAAGTACTCCTTTTCTTTTTGGTCAATTACTAGTGAATGGATTGCTATTTTTCCAAGCTCCCACTACTAGATGGAGTATCAGACCTCTTCCAGTTGCATGCAGTTGTAACAGGGTGTGTTGGCTTTTTAAGGAGGCTACAGATCCAGCATAGCCCCCCCATCCTCCCGAGTTCTGAGACCTAATGGGAGTTGTAGGCTCTGCAACAATGCATATTGGGAAAAGGGGAGGCATATAAAAAAGCTCCTGTTCCCTCTGGCAAGGCAGGGAACAAGGAATAGGTAAGACCTAATGATGCTCCCTCCTGAAAAGGGCCTGGGAGGGAGGTCAGGTGGACAGAAGAGTCAGGGGACCACAGGGAGAAGAAATTACTGTGGAATTTGTTACAGTTCCCTGGGGGGATAGAGCTGGGGGAGGGGGCAGTAATAAAGGGTATTTTATCTTTGTCCATCTGTTTGAAGTATTTGAGATGGGATGGTGCCAGAAGTAGCCAAGGCCTGGGATGGAAATTAGAGGACTATCAGAGTGAAGGAAGAAGCCTTGGGCAAGAAGAGCAGACAGGGCTTGAAATGTTTATTGAGTGCTAGTTTCCTGTAAAGACTGTATCTTCCAAAAGAGGGTGAGAGGAAGCCCCCTTCACTCCCTGCACCACTAGGGGAAAATTTCTGAGACCTTCAAGGGAGGGCTGAGACACAGAGGAAAAGGTCTAGGTGCTGAATGGCATGTCAGAGCCCTTTTTTGTAGTGGACTTCCATTGTACTCTTGCTTGCCGTGGAAGAAGCGGAATTGTTCTAATTTAGCTGAAAGGGTAAAGTAAACTACCCAACCAGTAAGATGACCTGTGAGGAAACTGAGACAGAGGCCACACTTGATAACAGAAAGAGGAAAGATAAGCCACCTGCATAAAGAAACTTTTACCTTCAACTGGCTAAATATTACCACACATTACAGTTCAGGTATTTCTTAAGTGTGAGAGTGTTATCATGCTCTCTAGTGGCTGACCTCACAAAGACATGGTAAGCCTTAACATGACCAACTACACACTCAGGCCTTGATCCTGCAGGTGCTAGTGCTAGTTTCCTGTAAAGACTGTATCTTCCAAAAGAGGGTTGGAGGAAGCCCCCTTCACTCCCTGCATCACTAGGGGAAAATCTGTGCAGTGTGAAATAGGAAACAAGGTTTCACTCCAGTGTAAATGTGAAAAGAGACTACACATGTGCTTAAGTCTATGCTTAGATAGTTCTTTTCATCTGTAAATCTCAAAACACTTCACTAAGGTGGATAAGTAGAATTCTACTGTACATGTAGGGAAACAGAGGCACAGAAAAAATCAAACAATTACCCAATATATAGTCATTGCAAATGTAAACAAAATTAAAAGGTGAGAGAAATTAAAAAGTTGAGGCTAGAATTGAAACGAGCTAGAGAGTCAATGAGGACAGAAGACCCAGGAGGGCTCATCCAAGTAGCAGAAGCTTCAGAGGAGATGGCTCTTGCACAAAGAGAAGAAGAGAGGTGGATGCTAGATGAGTGAAAGGAGGAGTGTGTGGTAGACCTAGCAAGTCCTCAGAAGGTGATGGTAGAGCAGGACAGTGACTTTTAAAAAAGACTTTCAAATAATGTAGTTAAGAAACACTAAACAGGAAGATTATTTAAAAGGAATTCAAAGAGCAGCTCTCTCTAACCACCTCTCTCAAATGGGAGAGTTCTGCCTGTCAATCCAGTCTGACTGGTGACAACAGATCATAGCTTGGCAGGAAACATCATTTTGATATCTGAAAGTGATCATTTGCCCAGACTTTAAAGTAAGGGTGTGGAAGTTCTGCATGATGTTAGTAATGCAATTTATTTTCTCCCTCCTCCTGTAGTCCAAGTTGGATTATTTTCTAAGAGTTCCACAATACCTAACAAACAGCTAGGAGACTTGAGGCCATGATATTTTTAAAAAGGCATTATAAGATATTAAAAGATTTGCATGTGGATCCACTGACTTTCCTTTCCTTGCGTAACATGACACTGTACTTTTAGGTAATTACTATTTCTGAGGATGAGGTTTACACTACTGTACAGCTGCTAAATACATAAGCCCTCCCTGCTCCCCCACTGGCAGAGGAACACATCATGCTCACTCACATTGGTCTGGCTTTCAAAAGGACAATAAAAGAAGGAACAGTCTCCCCCAACAGTTCAACATTTCATCAGGACTGATTAGTACTGTAGTAAAGTTGGAACAGAAGCAATGCGGGTACAGGTAATGCTAACAGGAACTAATGGTATGTGGAATCATAATTTAGGCTCCCTCCATACTACAGATTAAATTGTTTTAGCATGTTGGGGGCAATTTAAATAGATTAATGGCTAGGGGGGAAGTTGTGTAGATCATGGCATCAGGGAAGTGGGCAGCATTCAAGTAGTGGGGGTGTAACAATGCTGGTTCTGGCAGGACCCAACTGAGAGTGCCAATTCAGGACAAATTGCTTAAAGCAGGGCAGTTATAGCCAAAGGCTGGGGTTTTTCCACCTCTAAGGCAAACCAAACCAGCCAGACAGAAAGGACTTTGGTTTTACCCCACTGGCTAACCACAAGTCACAGAAGCAATTCCATTAGATACTCCAGTTTCCCAGGTTTCAGAGTAGCAGCCGTGTTAGTCTGTATTAGCAAAAAGAAAAGGAGTACTTGTGGCATCTTAGAGACTAACAAATTTATTTGAGCATAAGCTTTCATGAGCTACAGCTCACTTCATCGGATGCATCCGATGAAGTGAGCTGTAGCCCACAAAAGCTTATGCTCAAATAAATTTGTTAGTCTCTAAGGTGCCACAAGTACTCCTTTTCTTTTTCCAAGTTTCCCAGTATCACCACCGGTGCCACTCGTTATGGAGACAAATGGTTATGAAAACCAATACCCCAGTAAAAGAAAAAAGGTTCTCCCGATCCCAAAGGACCAAGCCCCAGACCCAGGTCAATATACAAATCAGATCTTACCCACAAATCACACTGTTGCCAATCCTTTAGAATCCAAAATCTAAAGGTTTATTCATAAAAAGGAAAAAGATATAAATGAGAGCTAGAATTGGTTAAATGGAATCAATTACATGCAGTAATGGCAAAGTTCTTAGAATAAACTGCAGGTTCAAATCAAGTCTCTGGAGCACATCCACAGCTGGGATGGGTCTTTCAGTCCTTGGTTCAAAGCTTCAGTGTAGCAAAGTCCCTCCAGAGGTAAGAAGCAGGATTGAAGACAAGATGGAGATGAGGCATTAGCCCTTTATAGTCTTTTCCAGGTGTAAGAACACCTTTTTGTTCTTAGTGTAGAAAATTACAGCAAAATGGAGTTTGGAGTCACATGGGCAAGTCCCTGCATACTTTGCTGAGTCACAAGGCGTATCTGCCTTCTCTCAATGGGTCAGTCGTATAGCTGATGGTCCTTAATGGACCATCAAGCAGGCTAGGCAGAGCTGACACCAACTTGTCTGGGGTGTCACCCAGAAGCATAGCATAAGTTTGAAATACAGACAGTATAGAGCCAATATTCATAACTTTAACTACAAAAATGATACACACATATAGACAGCATAATCATAACCAGCAAACCATAACCTTGTCTTAGACACCTTATTTGACCCCCTTTATACAAGATTTGGTGCCACTACAGGACCTTGGTTGCAACAATGATCTATACAGTCCCAGATTATATCAATAACATCACAGGGGGATATTTGTATGGACAGATGCGTACGCTCTAGGACTATGATGACACAAATTGGACTGTTTCTGTTGACACTAGCCTTTATTTGGGAAGCAAAGAGTTTTAGGGCTTGTCTAAACACAAGGGGTTTACTTTGCACTAACTTTTGAAATGGCCTGCATACACACGAAACAAACCCTTAAGAGAGTAACTCTACAGTCTATACTACATTTACAAAATGTAATAAATTCCTTGTGTATTGAGTTAGTGCAGACTAATGTTCATGGGTATATCTCACTCTTACACTGTACCATTCTGGGACTTCTGAAGGACAATCCAGCAGGTTCAGCATTGCTGCAGAGATTTGGAGTAATTCCCAAATTTGAAACAAGACAATACACTGTGGGATGGAGTTGGGAAGACTGGCTGAAGTGCAGCTGCAATGCTTGTGGCTTCTTGAGCTCACACTGGGGAAAACTTATTCTAAACTGCTCTAGCCCAGCCACTCCTAAGATAAAGACTGTTCCTTGCTGCTGCAACTAACCATTACAATTAAAGCTTGTAAAATGTCTCCGGCAGCTTTTGTTTTGACTCAAGATGTTGTACAAGGATTGTAAACTCAAAGTGCCCCAAGCAATGGTTTCCTTTAATTTTTAAAAATTTTTTTTGGAGTAGACAGGGTCTGTGTGTGAAAGATGATTTTCTAGCTGCCTACCTGTGACACTCAAACTATAAGAGCTGTGAAATGAAACAGAAGCAAAGAGAAAATCCAGCCAAAGAAACAATGTGACAGCCAAGCTTTGGGAATAAATTATTATAACACTGAGTTTTGTTTTTTTTTAAATGTTTGAGTAGAGCCAGAGCTATGTTCTGAATTTGGTTAACCTCATTTTATAATGAGCTGCAGGCAAAGCAGCATTTCTTTGGCAAGAAGTAGAAACAGCACATTAATAGCCTGCTGGTTTTGATTCATCTTGACATATCCTATTTGTGGGGTTTACATATGCAAATTAATCTATTAATAAATTAGTAATGTCAGAACTGAATTTTAAAAAGATCATTTGTTAAGAGTCAGAAGGACAAATTATGCTTGCACTTACACCAGCATACATCTGGAATAACACCACTGGTTACAATGGAGTTATACCACATTTACACCTAAGTAAGTGAAGCAGGATTTGGCTCAATCATCCTAAAATAGGTATTCTCACCTCCACAGGGCCACAAACATAGGCAGTGCAAAGTGAACTTAAACTGGACAGATTTGGACTGAAGAATTCCCCCGGCAGAGAAATTCACAGAGGGAATTTCTGTGAGCTTTAGGCTGATGGAGGGTGCGTAGCCAGATGCCCTTACCCCTGGAGTAAGGGGAAGATTATTTGTTGTGGGAGGAGACTCAGTTGGGCTACGTTACCAAAATCTTTGGGCCCAGCTCCATGATGTAACACCTGGGAAACCTAACGGGATGTAACTGAGGACAGAATTTGACCTATTTAAAAAATTCTTTTGCTTTTAAAATACATGCTCTTTACCCAACTGTTCTGACCTGATTTTCCTCCCCTTCAGTATTGTTAGCTAATGCAGCTAACTGAGCTGAATAAATCATGCTATGGGGCACGAGTGTGTGTGGCAGATACAAGTCCACCAGGAATCACAGTGATGCGAAGCTCTATCTGTTAAGCTTGAAAAAAGCATCAGCTTCTCCATGCATAAAACCAGATTATGGCTGATGCTGTGCAGATGCAGTAGGGGGGAGAAAGCACAGCAGGCCCTCTTCCCCACTCCAGGGTAGCTCTGCAGCTGGCAGCTGTAGTTAGGTAGGTTGTACTGATAGAGCCAGTTGGCCCCAGAGAGGGGTGTTTGCAATGGCCAGGGCTCCACACACTCTGTGCACTCCAGTAGAGCTTCTCTGGAGGGTAGCTCGGTGGTTTGAGCATTGGCCTGCTAAACCCAGGGTTGTGAGTTCAATCCTTAAGGGGGGCATTTAAGTATCTGGGGAAAAAATTGGGGATTGGCCCTGCTTTGAGCAGGGGGTTGGACTAGATGACCTCCTGAGGTCCCTTCCAACCCTGATATTCTATGATAAAGAGATTGCACTTCTATGAAGTAAGAGCTACAACTTTTTCAGGTGGTAGCACATGACACTAACCAACATGCTCCTGGGGTGTCTTTGGAGGCATTGAGCCCAATTTACCTTGTTCCTGCACCTTGTGTAGTCATTGCATAGCTGCTAAAATACGCTATCCCATCAGAGGGGTGGCATTTGCACCCATTTTGCCCTAGGGTAAATGATGCACAAGGGCAATAGTGAATTGAGCCCAGAATGCCTTCAATGCTACTTTAGTATAACGCCTCCTCTTTTTCACCAGCATATCTTAGGCTCTAAAGAGACTCAATTAAACCTCTATGGTTTGGAAAGAACTGCATCCCGAACAGATTGTTTCCCCACTAATTAGTATTTCCTGGCTTCCCACACCTCCACACCACACCACCAATTCCCCTCAGTTACCTGTATGGTCAGAGTGAGAAACCATAGCCAGACAACATGCTCCCTCAAAAGAAAAAAAGTCTTTAAAATAAAACAGGCCAAACCATTCAGCTAGTAAGCGAATAATCCATAGAACAGTTTCAAAGGGTAATTTTAATGCTATCATACCACTGTGATGTTTAAAGGAGGGTTTTTTGGTTGGTTGGTTTTTACATGTGTTCAGAGCTGCAGAGACCCACAGTGACGACATCCAGATTAAAGAGAACAAAATCTATTATCTGTCTCCAGATTTATTCAATAATACTAGTCCAATTTCCAACTTCCAGGAATAATTATAGTACTGCACATGGTTCACATCCTCCAACTAATACCTAACCTATATTTTAAGCTAGGCTGTATTGTTCGTATTGACTCTTTTCCTTTGGTGTCTTTAACCGTACACATTCCCCATCACCAATTGCATCTCATCCTGTATTTAAGCTTCCCTTTGCTATACACTTCAGCATTAGAAGAAAGTCAATCTCCTTCAAGGAAATGCATATCCTGTATCTCTCCTGTCCCCTTGGTACCCTATCCAAAGTCATGTTCTGATTGGTTAGTTGAGGCTTGGACCTTTTGGTGATGTCACAACTGTGTATTAACTACCAACAGAAGCCTTGATTCACCATTGCGTTACTCATGGAGTACTTCATAGAGAGCTGTTTGCTGTCATGGAAATGCTTTTTCCTTCCACAGATGGCATTTCCATAAATTACAATTCCTTGAGTGGAAAAGCAGGAGGGATGGACACCGAGGTAACTTGAAAAGCCATTGACTGATAAATTTCAGATTACTAGCTTCACCTGTCTTTCAGAAATAGCTTTCAGTGAACATTGTGGTGGGGTTTTATTGTGATAAGGAGACTTGCCTGTTTGAAAACAGACCAAGACCACTAGCCGGCCACCAGACAGTAATGAGATTCAGCTACTAATGTCTGGATTTAAGTCGGCAATCTTTAACAATCCCCTGAGCTATCCAGTCCGCCACGACCAGGAGACTTTCATTGTCCCACGTCCAGTTTGCCTGTCATGGGCCAAATCCTGTAGAGCTTCAGACAAAACTCTAATTGACTTGGCCCTATGTTTGGTAACTTATTAAAGCAAGACTTGCTTAGCCTTCCCTTTCAGGATATGGCTGTGCCTCAGGTTCCCTGTTGGCTGGCTGTCTCCCTCTCCATGTCAGGGATAGTTTTAGCCCTCCAGCTGGAATAAAATACTTCTCCTTTCCCAAGATAAACAAGAGTCCAATGGAAAATGTCAAAACAAAAAGGCTTCATTCAGTTTGCTCTCTGAGCCACAACCCTCCTTCCAGGGTCCATGGGAACTTTTCCCCTTCTGAGACAACCAACTGGTTACAGAGGTATCAGCACATTGCTTCTTGGAGGCAGAGCTGAGGCATAGGTAGGCCCATGTTCTCCTTCTGCCAAAGCCTTCAGTTCTGAGCAGGGGCATCATTGGCTATGAGGCACGGCAGACTCAGTTGCCCCTGCCCAGATTTTTGTTTGGCCTCCAACAGACTTTTCATAGGTCTATATGCTCCACTACTCCCACCCCGGCCTTTGCAAGATATAATAAATCACAAAGAATGTTCTATATGCTGACACAACTTTGGCCCCCCTAGAATTTTTCTGAAATGACACCCATGGCCTGAGGCCCTAAACAATAAAGTAGCTATCTGCTCCAGCCTTAGACATTTCCACTTCACTCTTCCTTCCCATTCCATAGCCCCTGAGTTATTGCTTGCTTGTCTGTCTGCCTCTTAGGCCTTCTCTCTTGCTCTTTTCCAGGCTTCTTCATTACAGCCCATCCCACACTCCTTCTCTGTTGGTAGCCCCACTTTAGGTCTTGCCCAGACCCAGTTGCTGAGGAGTAACGGTGGTGGGTGGTGCTGCTACTCTCTTTCTCTGGGTCTCTTTTTCATGGAGTGAAGGGGAACATATTTATAGCCCTTCCCCCTTTCCCAGCATTTCTTGCTGTAGCCTGCAGTTCCTATTAATCCATCCAGGAATTACAACCCCAGAGAGTGCTTTAATCCTGGGCCAAGACAGTAACAGGAAAGTTGGGCCTGGGGGCTGCCTTTAGCCAGCATGCGGTTTTACAAAGGCCAAATTAAATAACACTGCATTCTGTGCAGCACTTCTTCTAAAAACTACTCCCACTATAGCCAGCTATATACACTGCAAGCACGTAGTTCTGCTCTGATTAGCTACTAGCTATTTCCATGATTTGCATACTGTGGGCTACATTATCAGCTGATAGGCCTACAGCCATTGACTTCTCTGAAGTCTATGACTATTTACAGCTGCTGAGAATCTGTCCTTGTATATTTTATTTTGTATTCATACTTTGGAGCAGGCCAGCCCGTTTCCATGAATCACAAACATGGAACTGCTGACCCCGGTTCAGAAAAGCCTTTTAGCAAGGCAGCTTTCTCGATTTTAGTGTAATAATTTAGGGCCAAAATCTGTAATTCATAGGTATGTCATGACTCAACCTCAAAGGGACATGTCAATGTGTGTCCAATGGCAGAAACTGGCCCTCTAATGGGATATCCAAATTATGAGCATCCCATATGATTTTTTTTTATTCACATACAATGTAATTAAACCTGGAAATAATAATCATGCAAACCTACAACACAGAAGTCCAAGGGCCAATAAACCAAAAATATAAGGTTTTTTTTTTTAAATTCAGTGCTTCATGCCAACTCAATATACTCAGGAATTGGTAACTTGCTTAAAAACTTCATAACAAATTTGATGAGTTTCAGGAATTTGCTAAATGCTACTAGACTGCACAGTTTTAGGGGGATATGTTAACGCAACGTTTTGATAATAGAATTCTATCTGTAACAGTAAAGATAAAAAATTACTTAGCTGTGAGTAGATAATTTGGCAACTCTTATTACTGTTGTGCAAAGTACAAAAATTGTCTTTTGTTGTAAATTATTTCTTGGTTTAAACCAAGGAGGGGAAAAATCTCAGTTAAACCTGACGTTCCATTTTCACATGACTTTGCTGGGCACGGGTTTAGCAGCTTATAGTGCAAGAAGAAACTATTAAATAGTATAGAAATGTTAATGCAGCTGACTGCTTACCTCCAAATCCAGGTCTCATTGCAAAGTCATGGCTGTCTATACGGAGAAGCTGCTCAGCCTTTAGCGGGCGTACTTTGGTGCTGTCTAATTTCCTCATTTTAATTTCTCGTTTGCTGTGTTTTAAAAAACAATCAAGTCAGGAGCTTCATTGTACTGACTGACATTCACAATAATGATTAAATTAGATGAAATGACTAGATTACTGAATTGTGGGCAGTGACACAACCACATGAAAAAAAATTAGTGAAAATGGGGAGGGAGAGACCCAGAGTGAAAATGCACAGGAGAATTGTACTGAAGGAGAACATCAACAAGATATAAAAAGTTGGGGGTAGGACACACATGTCCCCTTCTATCCCCTCAGAGGTTGCATCTCTGGGTGTGGGAGAACGTGTAACAGACAGACAAACACTTGATGAAGAAACTGATACATTAGTTTTCACCTAGCTACCTTCTAATTCTGTTTGGAAATAACATAATATGTTGGTAGCTTTAATGTGAGCCGCACTAAGTCATATGTATTACTGGGGGAGTGGCGATGATCTGATATAGCGGTTGCTCAACACTCTTCATGAGAGCATTTCTATTGTTTTTAAAGAGCTCTAATGTCTCAATGGTTTGCAGCAGGACTCTAAAATTTGACAGTGAGATAATCCTGGGGTCAGGGAGGTGCCTTTTGGTGTCCCCCTTAAACAAATCATTCAGAACTGGCCAAGTTAGAAGCTGAAAAGAAATCACCAGCTCCAATTTGTATTTTGCTTACTACAGTTCATTGCTAGATTTACTGCCAAAACCAGCCAACACTCCATTAGCACTGTGCATGGCACCATCTCAGCATGCCCTACACCACTGAACCTCCAAAGGAACACAGACAACACAGATGATCCTTTTCCTGTTGTTGCTGAAACCAGGACACCATACATGCTAGACTCATATCTAGAGACTGGTGTTAAAATTCTGTTCACTTCACAACACTTTTTATTAAGCAAAGGCTCAGACAACACAAAAAATGACAAGCTGGGAACAGAACCTAGGTCTTTAATGTGGCAGACTCATGTCTCACCCACACTGTCTCTCAGAAAGAATGTATTGAATCTTAGTTTGGCTATGCCGTGTGTGAAATGTGACAACTCCTGCATTCGATTCCACTGTTTCAGTGTGTTACGTGTCCTCCAGCAGTGGCTGGCTTACAGAGACTGTTCCCTGCTATTGTAATTACTCTTTTAGTTGGTGTGGTAGAAGTCTCTGCTGAAAGTGCAGGGTTCCACCCCCTTTTTTTGATGGGGAGGCAGGGAAACAATGTTAGTGGCACATAATAGAATTTGTTTTCCTCTTTTTCCTTTTCAACGAAAACCCAGAAAATTACAGGATAAAAATATCAATGTTAAAAGAACGTTAAAAAGCTTGTTCAATTATTATTTATTATTTTTTATCACCATACCCGCTAGGAGCCCTCATCATAGACCAGGACTCCCTTGTGGTAGGCACGGTCTAAAGACAGAACAATAAGAAGCCACATGCAGCAGTTACTGTGAATCGTGTGCTTCAAATGTACCTTTCTGCCACTCAAAGGGGATTTTTCAATGTGTTTCATAAAATCAGCATTCACCAGTGTAAAAAGCATAACACTTTGAGAGTCAAAACGTTTTGTTCTTTATTGTAGGGAAAGGACCAGAAGAATAATCTCTTTCTCGTGTACTTTTGGTTAATGCTTTAAAACCTTCTTTGCGAGAGAATGCAGACAAATAGCTTTGGAGGGGGAATTCGGATACTCTATTAAACCAGTGAAAGTTGTAGGTTAAGTAACATTTTCACATGGGATTCTTTATAAAAGGCCACTCATTTCACCAAGGCCGTCTCTCGGCAGTGTCCCTAATAATCCCAGTGCTGGCTGAAAGGGATTTCCCCAGGAGGAAAAAGAGGTTACTGGAAAGTTAGACCCTGTTGAAATGGACTGGAGATAATGCCCCCTTTAGAAATGATGCCAAAGAGAATCAAACAAAGAAAAATTAAATGCATTTGGCTCCTTTCTGCAGAAATGCTGCTCCGCAGCTGCTAAACTCTGGGATCCTCTGTGGCTTGGAACCTGCAGTCTAGTCCCAATTCCAAACTTAACGTTGCAAGTGGTCTATAGAACACAAGCATTTGAGGCCAGATCCTCAGCTGGCGTATATCTGCTAACTCCATGGATTTCGAGGGAGCTACGCCAAATTGCACCTGGTCCCGGAATCCCTCTCCAACTCCCTTCTCTTTGTATAGAGGGCAATGTTGTGACATGCTTCTCCCTTTTATCTTGCCTACCTCACAGGAATGTCATGTGGATTAATGAGGTAAGCTCTTTGAAACCAAAGAAGTTATATTAGCACCAAATATTATTGCAATCATACGGCAATAGGTCTGTACAGTATGTCAAGCAGGATTCTACTGTGGATGCACATTCCCACTGTCAGACCCCTCTCCCATTTTGTGAATTGTTATGCCAGTGGTGGATACTGGATCAACAGCCAGAAATTCAAGTCTGTTATTCACAGAACAGGACAAGGAGAGGGAACTGTAGCATACACATCTCGCTCACCTCCCTACCAACATTCCTCAACTCAGATGAGCAGGGACCACCTTGAGGTGTTAGACAGTAGGTCAGTCTCCATTCCCATGCAGTTCCTCACCTATTTGCACAACTAACAAAGTGCCAGTTATTTCCCATTTTGATAGCGGGATTTTTTTTTAATGGACAATGAGTCCAGTGGTGATGACTCCTACATATTCAGTTCTTTTCAGACAGACTGCTGAACAGTCATAATTTTCAGGTCTGCTTGGCTTGGACTGGATTTGAACCTGACTTAAAGATGAGTCATTACTAGATTCCTGAGCCATGCAGCTTTTCCATGCACCTCAGTTATTATGTTATGATTGCTTCCACTACCATGTATCTCTTATACACAAATTCAGCAGGATATTCCATGATTCAGAGGTGGTGCAGCTGCCAGAGGAGTCCAATTATGCTGTATTTTATCAACATATGGCATGACATGAATAGGCTACAAGTCCAATGCTGTCCATTATTGCACAATGCTGCGCATACAGAATATGGGGAAACAATCGCCTTCCCTTTCATCCTCCCATAAATTTAACCATTTATCAAAATTTCTCCTACTTTCATGATAAGGCAGTATTTTGATGGATTGGGTGATTATCGGCAGTAAATTGAAACCTGGCATTTTTATTGACGTATTATAATGTAAACATGGGAACACATACAAAGGCCTCACAGGTATGATATGAAATTGATCTATACATACTGTTGCTGTGGGGGAAGAGCCACTTCACCCAGAAACTTAAATGCAAAAGGCTTTATGTCACTTTTTTTTTCCTTTTAAAGCAGCCACCTCATATTTTTTAAGCTTGCCTTTTGCTGTAATAGTTGGATGCAATAATCCCAACTAAAAACTAAATAAAATATATTAAACAGCTTACACTTTGGGATTTGCAGTTAGACGTGGAATAATTCCATAAATAAAGCGCCGTGGATAACTATATTCCAGAAGAGTAACATACTGTAATATGATTAAAATGAAAACCTACTTAAACTAGCCTTATTCTGTTGTTGAAAAAAGCATCTGCATACAATAATTATTACACTGATATTTAGTGCAATAAAGATAACATAATAATGATTGCATAAACCCAACTTTAGATATGAATTTGTTTCTGATGGTAGAAAAAAACAAACTCTTGAACAACTATATGTTGACAGCGATACAATAATCGCAATACTTAACTCTTATGTGGTGCTTTACATTTTCAAAAAACTGTACAAACATTATCTAACTGATCACATATACACACCCACACATATTATATAAGTATTTAGAATCATGATACAGAATGATCAGTGATGGAAACGTTACTGTAAAGTATTATTGCTAATTGTCTCATGGGGGCACCCAAAGGCCCCAGTCAAAACTGAGACCTCCCTGTGCTAAGGGCTGTACAAACACAAAGACCAGTCAAGTAGGACTCTGAACAAAGAGAATACCTTCTTAGGTTTGGTGACAGACATACAACATTTATTAGCAGAAGGGCAGCAGTGAGCCAGGGTATATAGCTTACCTGTTATGCTTCTTCATGGATGAGCATTTCTGTTGATGATGATGATGAAGAAAACGATGATGATCACTTTGAGAACTGACACTAGTTAGCACAGCTGTTGGCCAGAGGCAGGTGAGGAGCAGCAGTTTTATTACCAGGACCATGTCTACCAAAACAGAAATGCAATGGATTCAACCAATCCTCCTCAATGACCTTTCACTTTTAGTGGTCCTATTATTTAGAGACAGCATACCATAAAGAGGATGCAAGTATAATGAGGCATCACTGAAAACAGAAGACAAAGGCATCCCAGTTTTGATTTCCTCTTTGAGTTCTCCTTTTATTCTAGCAAATTGCAAAAATTCCTTAAAATCCACACGAGCGTACCTCCTGTCAAGCAGCTGCAATTTGCCTTTGGAAATATAATAAATATAACTACTTATTTTGTTGATTCTCCGTTTGCGCCATTGCTTCCACTCTTTCAGGGTAGGTTTTTAATTGCATGGAAGCTTACTGAGTGGATGATAAAACAAATGTAGCCCTGTGCAGACAAAAGGGTGATGTCAAACATTTAATCCTCCTTAATCCCACACAACACCATATAAAAACCTTTCATTGTCCTATAAAAATCTGTGCTTAATGAGACTAGGTCACTAAACTAATCTTAGTTACTGTATATATCATCAAAATATTTTTTTACACATATTAAAATATTTCATTAATTGAGTAAGCAGTGTTTGTCCCACATATTACTGACATTACTTGCTTTTGTGATTCAGGGTAGCAAGCACAGAGTGACCAGGTGCCCAGTTTTCAACCGGAACACCTGGTCGAAAAGGGACCCTGGTGGCTCCAGTCAGCACTGCTGACCAGGCCGTTAAAAGTCTGGTCGGCAGTCCTGCGGAGCTAAGGAAAACTAGTCCCTATGTGTCCTGGCTCCACGCTGCGCCACGGAAGCAGCCAGCAGATCTGGCTCCTAGGTGGGAGGGGCACATCCCCCCTGCAGCCCCCTCCCACACCCTAAACCCCTCATTTCTGGCCGCACCCACAGTTAGAGCCCTCACCCCCTCCCGCACCCCAGCCCCCTGCCCCAGCCCAGTGAATGTAAGTGAGGATGGGGGAGAGTGAGCCCCCGAGGGAGGGAAAATGTAGTGAGCGGGGGGCAGGACCTCAGGGAAGGGCAGGGGTGGGGCCTTGGGGAAGGGGCGGGACTAGGGTGTTCGGATTTGTGCAATTAGAAAGCTGGCAACCCTAATCTTGACTGGAGAAATATAATTAATTCTGGGCAGTGTAACCTGTTGAGAAGAGCCCAATCCACAACTCCTCTTTGTGTCAATGTTTTTGGGGTGGCTATCCTTCAACAAAAAAACTTCAAAAACAGACTCCAACAAGAGACTGCTGAATTGGAATTAATTTGCAAACTGGATACAATTAATTTAGGCTTGAATAGGGACTGGGAGTGGATGAGTCATTACACAAAGTAAAACTATTTCCCCCTGTTATTTCTCCCCCCCCACCTCATCCCCCACTGTTCCTCAGATGTTCTTGTTAACTGCTGGAAATGGCCTACCTTGCTTGTCACCATGAAAGGTTTTCCTCCTTTCCCCCCCCCACTGCTGGTGATGGCTCATCTTAAGTGATCACTCTTCTTACAGTGTGTATGATAAACCCATTGTTTCATGTTCTCTGTGTATGTATATAAATCTCCCCACTGTATTTTCCACCAAATACATCCGATGAAGTGAGCTGAAGCTCACGAAAGCTTATGCTCAAATAAATTTCTTAGTCTCTAAGGTGCCACAAGTACTCCTTTTCTTTTTGCGAATACAGACTAACACGGCTGCTACTCTGAAACCTGTTTTTGGCATTGAATCTGAAATTTGAAAATTCCCCCCGCCCCCCTCCACACATTTTTTTTTTGAAGCCGCTATCCCTTCACTTTATAATAAATATATAGGACACAACCATGGGTGAGAGCCAAGAAATTTCTGTTACCCATAATTTGATGATAAATATACCACCATATTATCATCCATAAGAATACTGGAAAAATTCTACCTTCTGTTAGTGTAGCAAGATTTTGTACATAATTTCAAAGTATTTTTCAACCAAAGCATAATTTTAAAAAAGATTTAACTTTCATTTCTTTCAATCATTTCTTTCTGCCCTAGCTGTATAGCAGCAGATCGCATGCATTCCCTCACAGGATATTTTGTTAAGCAATAAAATGGGCTTGTCCCTGCTTCCATTGAAGCTGATGAGTCTTCCCACTGGTTTAACAGAGGGCAATATCCCACCCATGTAACCGATACACATTAACTTCATCCCTTTCAAGCCATCAGCAAACTCAGAGCCATCAGAATCAACATAACATGTATTTAATTTATTTTTCCTTATAAAACAAAGTGAAACATTCAGGAAAGGTGCTAGAGTGAAGGTGAGGGAATCTACAGAACAGCATAGCAGGAGCAGCAGGAATTCAAGTTTCCCAGCACTGCTCCCCACCCATGTGTCTTAACCTTGACCCATACGAACAACTGTAGGTGTGAGGACACAGTACAATCTTCATGGCTTCTCTGCTGAGATTGCTAACAAGTAGGCCCATTGTGATGGTGGTATTTGTGATACGGGCATCCATCCACAAGGAAGTCCACTGGAGTTACCAATTCATTTCACTTAGGCCTGTAAATGACCCACTAGACAGATGATTTCGAGAGGGAGATTTTCAAAGGTACAAAGGACAGTTAACTCCCAATGGCGTTCAGTTGGGCAGCTAAGCGCCTACCTTCCATCTGTATCTTTGAAAATATCCTCCCACCCACTCCATCACTATCGATTTGAACCAGGTTCAAACTGATGGCCTAGATCAAAGTTTCCATCCTATTGTTAACCCTCCCTGCAAGATAAACTGGGATCAGACTCTGGCTGCCATCACAGGGACTAAAAATGGGATACCTCTACGTGGGATTTCTGGATGGGGTATGGCTATATTGGGCGGAGAACTGGATACCCCCACTGTACAGGTGTAGCATGGGACATCCTTCTCCATGCTCCTTCTAGAACATCTGACAATATCTGCCTTCCAAAGAGATCATACTGCCAGATCCCATCACTCAAATAATGTACCACCTCTCTCGTAAGAGCTATAATTAAGCCAAAAATAAGGAAAATACCAAGTTAACATCAATATATAGAAACCTAAGTAGGTGTCAGAGCTATCCTGTTACTTTGATTACACAAAGGAAAATAAATAATATTTAATAAACATATGTAGGAGTTACTCAGAGTAGAGACCAGAGCCATGTCTGACCCACTCATTAATCTGTCTAGTCTAATCTATCCCACACACAGTTTACCTGAGCACCTGATAAAATTACAGTAACTCCTCACTTAAAGTCGTCTCGGTTAACGTTGTTTCGTTGCTGATCAGTTAGGGAACATGCTCGTTTAAAGTTGTGCAATGCTCTCTTATAACAGTTGTTTGGCAGCCGCCTGCTTTGTCCACTGCTTGCAGGAAGAGCATCCCGTTGCAGCTAGCTGGTGGGGGCTTGGAACTAGGGTGGATCAGCAGTCCCTCCATCAGCTTCCCGCTCCCCTAAGTTCCCTGTGCAGCAGCCACCCAGCAGGCTATCAATTGCCAGCAGTTCAGCTGTCCCTCCCCGCACTGCCATGTGCTGCTCCTGCCCTCTGCCTTGGAGCTGCTCTCCAGAGCCTCCTGCTTGCTGGGAGGGGCTAATATCAGGGTGTCCCCCTCCCCCCTGCTCCTGCTTACTCCATCTCCATAGAGCAGGGGACACACACGACAGGGCTCAGGACGGAGGGACCTTCTGGGGTCTCAGCTTACTGATTAACTTAACAAGGTGGTGTACTTAAGAGTGGTGTGAGCTAGTTAAAGGGGAAATACGCATCTCTCTCTCTCTCTCACACACAGGGTGTGTGGCTCTGTTTGCCATCCTGTATCCCCTCCCTCCATTCGTGCTGCCTTGTAGAGTGTGAGGCAACATTAACAATGAGTTAACCATTAAGGGCTCAGCAAATTGCTAGTTCATCATTTAGCAGTAAGGCATTCCCTGGGAAATATCCCACCCTCTGACTTCACAATCATTATTGCTGTGTACAGTATTAAATTGTTTGTTTAAAACTTATACTCTGTGTGTGTGTGTATGTGTGTATATATAATGACAAAGTTCCTCCTCTACCTTAGGGGGTCTTGCACTTATTGGCGGATTTGCTCGCCTCGGAGATTCACGGCAGCCCTTAGTTTGGCTGTTTCGTGAACCCACAGTCCAGTTCAACTCCTCCTGTGTCTGATCAGGAGTTGGGAGGTTTGGGGGGAACCTGGGACCGCCCTCTACTCCAGGTTCCAGCCCGGGCCCTGTGGAATGCAGCTGTCTAGAGTGCCTCCTGGAACAGCTGTGTCACAGCTACAACTCCTTGGGCTACTTCCCCATGGCCTCCTCCCAACACCTTCTTTATCCTCACCATAGGACCTGCCTCCTGCTGTCTGATAATGCTTGTTCTCCTCAGTCCTCCAACAGTACGCCTTCTCACTCTCAGCTCCTAGTGCCTCTTGCTCCCAGCTCCTCACATGTGCACCACAAACTAAAGCGAGCTCCTTTTAAAACCCAGGTGCCCTGATTAGCTTGCCTTAATTGATTCTAGCAGCTTCTTGATTGGCTGCAGGTGTTCTAATCAGCCTGTCTGCCTGACTGTTATGGAACCTTCCCTGTTACCTTACCCAGGGAAAAGGGACCTACTTAACCTGGGGCTAATATATCTGCCTTCTATCACTCTCCTATGGCCATCTGGCCCGACCCTGTATATCATATATATATACAGTCTTTTGTCTGGCAAAAAAAAATTTCCCTGGAACTTAACCCCCCCTATTTACATTAATTCTTATGGGGAAATTGGATTTGCTTAACATCGTTTCACTTAAAGTCGCATTTTTCAGGAACATAACTATAACGTTAAGTGAGGAGTTACTGTACAGAGAAAATCAAACTGAAGTGTCTTTGGTTTCTCTTCCTCTCCCTCAAAGCAAACATTAGGTGTTATTTAAACCCCTTTTCCATTTACTTTTATCTTGATCTTTCATATTTATTATTTGCAAGGGCTGGTGTTATTGTGAGAAAGGCATTGTGATGGATGAGGTGGTCCTTACACTTAGTCCTGAAGGTGGTAAAATTTGTAGTAGTTCTCCTTTCTGTGAGGAGGGAGTTCCATAGCTATGGGACAACCAGGAAGAAAGCTCTGCTTCCCAAATCCCAGCAATCTGATTGTGTTCACTGATAATTCTGTGGTTCCCAGCGAGCAGGAGAGAGGGAGGTCCTCTGGTCACGTGGGCCCGTCCCAGGGAGAACCTTGAATTCGATCTGATATTGGATAGGGAGACTGTGTAGCTAATAGAGGACTGGGGATGATGTGTGTGTGTTGACCAGATGTGGGTTTAAAATATAATATTGCTATGTGTCTTTTTTCTTTTGTTTTTGTTTCCCTGGCAGACTTGCTGGAAAAGGATGTGCTCAGAGTTCCTTGTCCAGGAACATGGTGAAGCAATACCAATTGACTTTGAAAAATGACTGGACTGCTAGAAGAGTCTGCACTCTGAGTTCCTGTCTTCCAAAATGCAGTTCATCCAGTCTCCTGTCGAAGAATGGACTCGATTCCCTCAACTGGGAAATGGTAACAAGATGTCATTTGGCTTTGAGACCAACCTTTGGCTTTACTGCTCCACAGGGCTTCTGAAAAGAGCCCTTGGGGAAAATTCATAAGTGTTCAGTGCTGACCCAGCTCGGTACCCTTTGAAGTCAGTGGGAGTTCTACCGTTGGTTCCAATGGGAACAGAGTTTGGAGGAGGTAAGCATTTTTAATAATCCCCTCCACCATGTCTCAACTGTGGTATTTTCAAGAATTAATCATGACCAGTATACAGCTTCAACCATCACTTAAATGCAGACTTCAGAAGGGAGTCCAGCAATGTGAAGTTGTCAACAGAGGAGCTCCCACTTTCAACCCGTGTACATTAACAAGGGACTCAGACATCACCACCAGCAAAAGGATTCTTCATACTAGAGTTATTCTCATTTTCTCTGTGTAGAACAATATTATTCAGAGCAGATTATAGTATCAATATAAATTACCATTAAGAAAACAGGTAATCTCCTGTGCATTTGGCAGTAATGAATCCTAAGAGTCTTCTTTGAAGAGAAATAAACGCAAGATAATGGACTGTGCTTGTAATGGGCGACCCATTAGCGTGTCTGTGTTTATACACAAACAATTAAAATAGACCATCTGGCTCTCTGCTACCATTAAAATGTTTTCTTAACTTTATCCCTTCACTTTTCCCCATGCTTAGCTTTCGAGGACAAGACAGTTTAAAATAGCAACTCTGGGACAAAAGAGTAGACTGAAACAGCTCCTCCAAAAAGAAACAAAGATTAGTAAACCAACTAATATCAAGGAATAAAGTCCTTTCCAGTGATACACAAACACTGAAAGTGTTGCAGGTAGTTACAGACTGGGGGCTAGAGGTTCCCATCAACAGCAAATCATGAAGTGGAGCAGGTTCTGACAGTGATTATAGAAACAGGATGAAAAAATTCCAGTGTTGGACAAAACAGATACTAGAGTGCCTGAATTTTCAGATGTGCTGAACACTTTTAGCACCTACTGAAGTCAGCTGAAGTTGTGGGTGCCCAACACTCTGTAAATCGGGCACATGCTGCCCAAGTCACTGTAAACCCTGAAAGGGAGCTATGCATAACAGCTGCAAATTATCCATACAAAACCATCGGGGAAAAGAGGGAGGAGTTATCTGCAATGACACTTCATCTCTCTGATGCCTCTAAATCATAGTGTAATGTACATGGGGAAAACACTGCAAATTAAGCCTTCTAAGTGGTGTTAATATTCAAAACACACCCTCAAGAACAGGGCAAAACATGATTATCAACCTATGCTAGTGCCAGCACAGAAAGAGAATTAACCAAGGTGACAATTCCACGCATTATAGTGTGATGGAGAGATACAGGGGATAGGTAGCTTTGGCCTTTCTATGGTAACAGATTTAGCACATAGTATTTACCATTTCTAGTATGATTACATCCAAAGGCCCCAGTCAGGACTGGGGTCACATTGTCGTAGTTACAGAAAAACAGATGCAGAGCCAATCCTTACATGGGATACCTTACCAAAAATCATTCATCTGCATACCCTAGCAGGCTCAAATATGCTTTGCATGAAGGAGCGGAAGGTCAGGTATATGATTCCAATTTACAGTAGGAATCCCACAGTATATGAAGTACTTCATCGAACTCTGTCACCCTTGAGAAATATGATCTTAGTTGATATCCTTGTTGTAATCACTGGTAAATATATATCATTATATGATGCCCCTTGTGGTCCCGTCTAACCCTATGGTTCTATGTTTCTATGGGTATGCACAATACACTCTCAGTAAGAGCATGGTGCCATGTGCCTGCCTCTCCCATAATAGACTCTAGGGAACAGGAATATCCACTGTGAACACTCATTTTATAGTACTGATCACTGATTTAACTTTCAATCTCTACACAAGACAGACTCCATCAGTCACTGTATTTTATGGGCCTGCTTTGCTTGATTCTTATGGCCTGTGCCTTGTACAGTCCTTTACACTTGTGTAATGCAGGTGTACATGACTAAACAAGGGACAAGGCAGTGGTGAATCTGCCCTATGTCTTAAAGTGTTTGAGGTAACAAATCAGATAACATAGTGATGGGTACAGTATGAGAACTTGAATGGAACAGAACAGAATTACAAAGCTAGATAAAAAAGTGCCTCAGTTTGATTATGAAAATGGTGAGCTCTTTGGAGCAGGGACTGTGTTTGTACAGTACATAGTATAATGGGGGTATTAACTTCTTAGGCACTGCTGCAATAGAAATAACAACAACAATAATAATAATATCAAAACAAATGCTGTATAGTTTCTGATAAATAATCAACCTCACATCACAATTAAAATCTTAACTGTTTTTCCCTCGAGAGGTAACATCAAGTTGTTGGCAGGCTGATAGGTAACCTGGTTAAAAATCTCCTGAGAGATGATGATTCTGAATAGTATCTTGATATTGCAGACTGGGTTTTGTGTCCAAATCAAATTTCCACATCATATGTATGTTTCACTGTCCACTGAAAGCAAAATCTAGCCCAAAGCTAAACATCTGGTAAACTACTCAAGCCAGCGGAAGTAGCTGATGGTAGGGCTGTGTGATTTCCTTGTGCATGGAAAAGCATATGAGGTGGAAAGTTATGCAGAAACATATGACAGAACGTCAAAAAAAAAAAAAAAAAAAAAAACCCCACAGAAAAACAAAGTTTGTACTGCAGTATTCTATTTGGATCCAAAGCTGAGTTGTAGGGGTTTAGCCTGGATCTGAACTTCCCCAAAGTTTGGATTATCTAGTTCACAGGAACAGGGTTATTACATAACATATATAAACTAGTCCAGCACTTTGAGCATGTTTTCATAATGACTTCCCTGTTCTGACAACACATTTAGTGATTGGCCTAAACCAAAATCCACTAACCCAAGCCTCTGAAACTTTTCCATTAGCACGAGGTGATTAGATCCCAAAATTCAGGTTTCAGAGTAGCAGCTGTGTTAGTCTGTATTCGCAAAAAGAAAAGGAGTACTTGTGGCACCTTAGAGACTAACAAATTTGTTTGAGCATAAGCTTTCGTGAGCTACATCTGATGAAATGAGCTGTAGCTTACGAAAGCTTATGCTCAAATAAATTTGTTAGTCTCTAAGGTGCCACAAATACTCTCTTTCTTTTTGATCACAAAATTGTTTGACCATTGCAAATCAGGACATAGCCCTTACACAGAAAATGATTTTCTAAAATACAAGCACCTGTTCCTCCAACTGACTTGAGTGGGACCTGTGGGAGTTCAGCACCTCTGAAAATCAGGCCTAGAATGTCTTTGAACCCTTCAGCCAAATTAGCTACAATTCACAGCACTGACCAATACCCTAGAAAGTAAATGTCAAATTCTGTGCTCTTCTTTTTCTTCACATTGGTGAACATTCAGTTTCTAGCTCTCATAAAATACATTACAATTGAAACTACAGTCTGTCTGATTTCTTATCTTATTTGCCCACTGCACTTTTTAGTATATACTATGAACTCACCTGAAAAGGCATTTTAAATCTTTAACAGAAGATCCTGAACATGACCGTGGAGTGTACAAGGAGGGCTGCCTCAAATTTTCATAGTCCAATATCCAGCTGTACTCTCATCACTTCCATTTTCCCATACAAGGAGGCCCATTTATGTCCAGTTGGTGATTCAGCTGAGCCTTTGTGGCATAAAGCCTCTCTTCTGCTTTCCTCTGAGGCTTATCTGGACCTCTGCTTATTCCAGAGCTATAGCAGCTGCACATTTTCATATAACCTGATATTAGGACATAAAAAAAAAAAAAACTTTCATCCATTGCGTTTTGCAGCACTACGTTCACAGTTTCTAAACTAGGGACTCCCCATTCCACCTTTGCAAGATCAGTCACTGAATTAATGTTATCCCTAAATCTGCTCATTTAGTTTGTACACCAGTAATTCTAGAAGTAAAACATATCAGTTTTATTGCCCACAGTTAAGGAACAATCCATTTTGGGTGATCTCTGGAGAAACACTGGGCCAAATTCTTCCTTGACTTACACTTCTAACAACCCCATTGACTTCAGTTGGGTAAATCAAGGCAGAATCTGACCCATTACTTTGATTATCCCCTTGCTGATAACACGGCTACACCCTCCACCACACTTGTCCAGCTTCTCTTTGAAGAGTTGTTTTTTGTCTCCAGGGCTCATTTCTTCAAGAGTCTCTCAATGATTTTTGGAGAGGGCAAAATTAATGAGGAGAAAACACCAACAAAAACAAACTGTGAAAGCAGATGGGCAAGTTTGGCTTAGTTCTGATGTTGGATCTATGGAGAAAAACCCTCTCAGCCATTTGGCCCTGTGCATTTCCTTGACCGTGATTTTGGGGATAAAATGAGCAGACTGAGTAACAGATAAAAGGGTGAGTGGGATGGGAGGAAATTGCAAGCTCTTTCTACGGCAGTGTCTCGATTGACAGTTTATACCCCTCTCTTTATTTCCAAAATATTAAGGCCCCCGTAAATGGCTTTAACGGGAGAGCTTTAGAAACAAGATGCGTTGTGGGAATAAATTCTAAAGAGGAGAGAGATGCTTCAGGTGGTCAAGGGAGCACAAAGGCAATCATAATTCTATGCTAACATTACACCATCTGGACAGGCCTTCTACTGTCCCTTGTAACACGTTGTACTTTTAAACTTTATTCTAACAATCCCCTATTTACAGATTTATTTCATTACACCTGACAAATTAAATTTAACACAAATTAAATGCTCAGAAGACAACGCACAGTTTCTAATCTTGGCTCCTCACATTGATGGTGCCATTTAGGGACGTCTACACAGCAAATGGCAGCAAGTCTCAGAGCCCAGGTCTACAGACTCGGGCTTGCCAGGCTCACGTTACAGCACGAGAAATAGCTGTGTAGACATTTGGGCTCAGGCTCAAGACGGAAAGGGGAGCGTCACAGCCTGATTTCCAGCCCCTGATGTGTAGACATACCCAAAAGCAGCCCACACCAGGGCCAGCCCACAACATTTTGGCACCTGAGGCAGGGAGCTCAAATGATGCCCCCATGTCCCCTCGCTTGGGCCAAAACTTTGAAAGGTCTCAATTCTGCCTTTTTCCTGTTCTACTCCTCTTATGGTACTGCTCTGCTACCTACCCCAATAAAGGAGAACTAACAACTTAAAATGCCTTGATCAAAAATTCTAAGTAACACTTAACTTTCAAATGCCTGAACAGCAAATGTAACTTTTCTTGTCTGCATAGTAACTGGCATTTTCATCTGTTTGAATAGTCAAAGTGGTGCTTTCCGTGCCTTCTTGGTTGCAAAGATTTGAACTGCTTCCTGCTGAAGGTCCACAGTCTTGGCCAGCTCATGCTCTATTGAGATGGTTGCAAGGCTGACCAGCCTCTCTAGTGTCATGGTGGAGCGTAGATGTGTTTTATTAACTTCAGCTTGGAGAAGCTGCGTTCTCCACTGGCAACTGTTATGGGAAGCGTTAGAAGTATGCGCAGAGCAACAAAAGCATTTGGTAAGAGCGTGGTCATCTTATTTGTGCACATATATTCCAGAACAGCCTTTGGAGTTGATTCTGCTGAAATGTATCTTGAAAGAGCTTTCAGTTCATCCCCTAAATCACTCGCATCAATATCGCACGTCATCATATGTCAACACGGTCTCTAGTGCCCTGCATTACTGGTGGAGGTCTTCTTCAGGTATAGTGAGGAGTTTTGGAATATCGTACAACATCCCAAATATACTGCTGTGCTCCTTGAGCTGCATGAAACATTCTTCAACTGACTGTATTGCACAATCTAGCACCTGGTTAAAGAATTCAACTTTGAATTGTTGTTTGGGGTCTCTTATGGGATTATCCCGTGCCTCGTAATCAAAATGCCATCTTCTTCGGTAACTCTTGTATTCTTGAATGGGTGGGAAAATAGCTTCAGTGTGAAGTTCCGCTGCCAACTCCTGTGCACTCTTCAGAATGCTTTGAAATCCTTCATCTGACCTGTCAGACTGTAGGTATGACTTTGCTTTTGTCCAGTTGTTCCATTGCTCCAGATATATCAAGGTCAACACCTTGGAGTCTCTTGCTTACAACATTTATTTCAAACAATATGTCATGCCACAACACTAAGCCACAAAGAAATTTGAAGTTATGTATGTTTCTGGTGATTACATTTCCCTCTGCCACTGTTCTCCCACAAACAGTTCCTGTTATAGGATTCAGAGTAGCAGCCGTGTTAGTCTGTATTCGCAAAAAGAAAAGGAGAACTTGTGGCACCTTAGAGACTAACAAATTTATTAGAGCATAAGCTTTCGTGAGCTACAGCTCACTTCACGATGAAGTGAGCTGTAGCTCACGAAAGCTTATGCTCTAATAAATTTGTTAGTCTCTAAGGTGCCACAAGTTCTCCTTTTCTTTTTGTTATAGGATTATCCTCCATAATAGCAACTATAACATAATCTATCTTCCCAATTTGGTGTTTGAGAGGCTTTATCGCCTCCACTCAACTTTTCCATCGTGTGGCACTCAGTGGTTTCAGTGTCAGAGAGGATATTCCCAGATGTTGATTCAGAATTTGCCATCAATGAGTTGAGGCAGAGAAAAATGCATAAATGCTTTGAATTACATTTAAAAATTCAGCAGCCTCACTAGAAGCTGATGCTGCATCACTGACCACCAAGTTCAATGAATGAGAACTGCCTGGGACCAAAAAAAGATCGAGAGTTTAACTCTCAGATCCGTGTCTGCACTCCTCTGTTCTTTCCTTTCATGTTGGCACCATTATCGTAGCCCTGACCTCTTATGTCAGCTATCACAATTCTCATATCTTCCAGCTTTTTAAGAAGCACATTTGTCATACCAGGCTCCTGTAGTATCATCAATGTCAATAAATTCTAGAAAATGCTCTCTGACAGTCACCATTGAAGGGACATTTTCACTAGGTTCTGTTGTTGTTACAAAAGGCACCATTAAAGTAATTTGTTCCGTATGGCTGATGTCAGGTGTGCAATCCAGAACAACAGAGTAATATTTTGCTGACTTCAGATCTGCCACAATCTTCTGTTTGACTTTTGTTGCCAGTAACTGTATGATCTCATTTTGAATTCTTTTTCCAAGGCAGTGGTGTGTACACATTTCTTGGGTGGTGACTCTTCTTAGATGCTCCTGGAGTACAGCACCAAACTCAGCCATCAGAAGTGAGCTGTAGCTCACAAAAGCTTATGCTCAAATAAATTTGTTAGTCTCTAAGGTGCCACAAGAACTCCTTTTCTAATTTTAAAGAAGTTTCCATTGTTTGGCACATACAGCTGATCTGAAGTGCCACGCAGTGCTAGGTTTTGCGTAGCAAGCATTCTCACAATGGCAATGAGCCTTTTCAGAACATTTTGCCAGTAAAAAGACTCTGCTGCAATCTTCTCTTGACACTGATCATCTAGGGCCTTTAACCGTAATCTCATTTCAAGATCTTTCCACCTATGGAATGCTCTCTGGTGATTTGCTGCCTTCTCATGGCATGCCAAATTTCTAGCCAGATTTTTCCAGTCCTTTGTTCCTGTAGAACCCAATGTGGCTAGAACATTAGACTGGAAGAGTTTGCAACAAAAACAATATGCAGCATTCTGGGTTTTTGAGTACATAAGCCATGGCCTCTCCACTTGGTCACCATTGGGGATTTCATGGCAGTAATGTGTTGGATGGAAACTTCTATTTTCATTGTCTTTGGGGAACATGAAGTTTTTCACTTGCTGTGGCCCATGCAGTACAAGGAAGTCCCTCAGGCTACTTCTCAAGTAGGTCCACAGTCCTGGATGCTCTAGACTTAAGGAAATAAACTCAGCAGCAGCTGTTTCTTGCGCCTCCACCACACTCTTCTCTGATCTACACTTTTCTTCAGGAACGTGCATGGTTACATCCATTTGAGATGGAGATATGGATGCTGCAGTAGCTGCCAGGTCACCTGCACTCTGACTAACTGGAAGATCAGGCATCTCCTCACCACTCACATCCTCACTGGGGCCGGAAGGCTCACTGTCAACATTTGTGTCTATGTATCTCAGGAGAGCTCCTTCCTGCGTAGATAGAAAAGCTTCCTTTGCTTGCTTGCTTTTTCTGAATGCTGCCCCAGAGGGGTTTTTTTTCTTTCATTCATGACTCCTGTTCTGTGCCAGCTATAGTGGCTCTCAACACTCAATTGAAGGGGACAAAAAAGCAGGCTGGTAGCAGGGCCTGAGTGAGGGAAGATATCAGCATCTTAAGGGCCTAACTGGCTCCTATTACTTCATTTGACTGCCTGTTCTCCTCTAGTGGGTTAAGGGAAGCAGCAGGAAACAGGAAGCTCCCTCAGAAGCTGGTGTCAATCAGTCCAGGGTCCTGGAGGTGCTAGAGAGGTACATAAGAGGCTCCTCCTCCTCTCTCTCCCTGCAGCTGCTGCTGCTTTTGGTTATTCCCTCTCACCATTTCTCCTATCTGACTGTTGAGTCTCTTGTGCCCTCCTTTCTGCAGCACAGCACTCCTCCATCTCTCTGCATCTAGAGCAGAGAGAATACATATGCAGCAGCAGCAGAACTTAGTAAAAATGTTGTAAGTGCCTGTCATAACTATAAAGGGAAGGACAAACACCTTTAAAATCCCTCCTGGCCAGAGGAAAACCCCTTTCACCTGTAAAGGGTTAAGAAGCTAGGATAACCTCGCTGGCACCTGACCACAATGACCAATGAGGAGACAAGATACTTTCAAAGCTGGGGGGGGGGGAGAAAAAAAGGGTCTGGGTCGGTCTATGTGATGCTTTTGCCAGGGACAGAACAGGAATGGAGTCTTAGAACTTAGTAAGTAATCTAGCTAGATATGCATTAGATTATGATTTCTTTAAATGGCTGAGAAAATAAGCTGTGCTGAATAGAATGGTTATTCCTGTCTTTGTGTCTTTTTGTAACTTAAGGTTTTGCCTAGAGGGTTTCTCTATGTTTTGAATCTAATTACTCTGCAAGGTATTTACCATCCTGATTTTACAGAGATGATTCTTTTTACCTTTTCTTCAATTAAAATTCTTCTTGTAAGAAACTGAATGCTTTTTTCATTGTTCTTAAGATCCAAGGTTTGGGTCTGTGGTCACCTATGCAAATTGGTGAGCATTTTTACCAAACCTTCCCCAGGAAGCGGGGGTGCAAGGTTTTGGGGAGGATTTTGGGGGAAAAGACATTTCCAAACTGCTCTTTCCTAATAAAACACCCGGTTAGACATTTGGTGGTGGCAGCGAAAGTCCAAGGGCAAAAGGTAAAATAGTTTGTACCTTGGGGAAGTTTTAACCTAAGCTGGTAAAAGTAAGCTTAGGAGGTTTTCATGCAGGTCCCCACATCTGTACCCTAGTGTTCAGAGTGGGGAAGGAACCTTGACAGTGCCTATCTGCAATGGCAATAGGTGTTCCACAAAAAAATGAAACTGATAAATATAAAATAAATATTCTACTCCACAGCAGCCCCCGTTATGGCACATTTTCTTTCTATTAAGTAAACCCAAATGGGTTGACATGAGCGGTGACTGGAGAGTGATATAGTCGAGTGCAGTGGAAGCTGATAAAACAACCTCGCATCACCACCAAGGACATAGAAATACGCATTCTCAGTGCATTTCTTCTTCTTAGCTGGGCCAGCTGACCCAAAGTCATCTGAGCTTTGGATACAGGGATGTGTTGTCTGAGTTGAGAACTGGATACTTGAGACCATTATTTGCCCCTCATTTAGACCTGTTTATACAGGTGTAACCCCATGGATTTTAACATTGTTACTACTGACTGATGTTGGTGCAAGAAACTCAGCCCCTGGGCTGCACAGAAGTGAGTCCCCACCGGGTTTAGAACTGGATGTACAAAACAAATATAAAGTGGGCACTTAATTTGCTGCGGTAGTGTAGAGCTGGGCTGGCAAGGAAAGCATTAGGAAGAGGTGGTTGTCTGAAACGGAAATAAATCCTCCCTTGGTAAATCCTCCCTGCTGTTTTCCAAAGGAGGGAAGATTACTGTTCCCCTTTCACCACAATAGGCATCCAGGTGATGTGAGAAGCACTGAGAGTCAGTTGTGAATACTTCACAGTGAAAGGTGTAGAAAATGACTTGTTGACTTACAAGAGTAAGAAAAATCCTGGCCCCACTGAAGTCAATGGCAAAGCTCCTATTGACTTAACTGGGGCCACGATGTCATGCTAAGTGTGGTTTTGAATGGTTTATCGTGTGTATAAGCAGGTATCTTTTCCCCCTTCACAGTATGTGTGTATCGCTACAATCTAGTTTTATCATCCACTGTTGTTCATCCTTAGGCTGTAATGTTAGAGTGCAAGAAATAAGAATATATTTGTCTTTTAACTCCCTGGAATGTAAATTATGGGGGGAATGAGCCTCACATGACTGCCCACATATAACACACTACAGAACCCTCTTTACAGAGGGATCAAGGAGACAACACATAACCTGAGTAATTTACACAAAAAAGGGGTTTGATATTAACAAAATATATAGCAATATATTAGGAACTGCAGGACTTGGCCATAATCCTTCACTATCAGAAGCAATGCACATTGCACCAAAATTTGTCTTTTTAAAATACATTATCGACCAGTCGGGGTGGGGGGACGAAAAAACTTCTCTTCGCTACTTTCTAGTCTGACAACAGGTATACATCAGCAGTTCTCTCAGCTTATTCTCTTCCACTGATTTCAGTGAAATAACTACATAATCGTATTCACTCCTTTGTTGCTGTTCCTCTATTCTGCCTACCAAGTTCATTACGCATTTCCTGCCAATAATACATAAAGTATATGCCTGGAACCTGCAGTTTTAACAGCTGGGAATTCATTCATAAACGTGCAGTGTATCCTTACCAAACTCTGTTCTGCCACGTACAAACACAAGTAGAACAAGGATTTTTAATGTACTAAAATATATATCTTTCAGCTTTGAAACTGCAGCCTTTTTGTCCTACTCCAGTCAAAACTGAGAGAGAAGTTTATTGATTAAAGTCCAGTCTCTAGTGGTCATAAGACACCATTACCAGTCACCATACACAATTCACTGTGGCCATTTGCCAGTCTTTCCCCTCCCACTGATTACTTCCAGAGAACGTTAAACAACCATAATAAAGCAGGGACCAAGTTTCAATCTTGGCAGCCTAACCTAGCTGCCCAATTCCTATGCTGAAAAAGGTACCTCAAATGGATATTTGGATGTGCTGATTTCAGTATCTAGTTTTAGGTACCCATGTTTGAAAACATTGCTTCCCTTCTTTAACTTGCTAGGTTTTTAAAGCTCAACAGTTTCCATTTTACCAGTGTCTAGCAGAAGGAAGGGGCTCTAGATCCAAAAATCTTGGGGCAATACACATTTCTGGTCAGTTACTGAAAAATATGGTTATCCTACATATATTTAACCCTTGGAACTCACTACCACAACATATTATTGAGGTCAAAAGCTTAGAAGGTTTTAAAAAGTAGCTTAATCATGTATACAAATTACAACATGCACTATTTCATTTGATAGGTCATCAGTTTATATGGCATAAAAATCTTTCATGGTTTAGGACAAGTAAACCACTGTCTAGGGTTAAGAAGAAACTTCCTCTGTGGGGACTGTGGAGGATGTTTCATTGTCCCCTATGGAGGTTTCACTCCTGCCTCTGAAGTATCTAGTTCTTAACAAGGATCACTGGGTATGATTGGGTAAGTCCTTTGCTTCTTTACTGACATTTTATATTCTGAAAATAAAATAAAAAACCTTAACTACAATGACGTGATAAAGTGAAAAGGTTTTTTTAGATCACAGGCAGTCTGATGAGACCAATGTACAAAAGGATTTACTGATCCTCATGTACACCTATATGCTGGTGACGGGTTGCCCCGCAATGCACTGAGCCTGCCTGTTCCACCAGGCTGGGCTCCCTTACACTGACTTGCTGAGCCAGGCCCTCAAACCTCCTCCAACACACACACAGGAAGGGATACACCCAGCTGCCGAAAGACACAGACACTGAAATCAGCACTACATAGGAAGGCTTCAGCTAGAGAGTTGCCCAGCAATCAAGTGCACACCCCGTCTGGAGTGTAAACCCCAAATTGTATCATCTTGCACTGCACAGAGAACTATACAGCAAAAGCTCATGAAATCCATCCCCTCCCTCAATGTGGAGGAAGATATGAACAGCTTTTCCCCCACCAGTTATGAATTCCACAAACTGGTTTTAGAGAAAACAAAAACAAGTTTATTAACTACAAAAGATAGATTTTAAGTTACTATAAGTGATACCAAGCAGATCAAAGCAGATGACCTTAGCACAGGGGTCGGCAACCTTTGGCACGCAGCCCCTCAGGGTAATCTGCTGGCGGGCCGTGAGACATTTTGTTTACATTGACCGTTCACAGGCATGGTCCCTCGCAGGTCCCAGTGGCTGCGGTTCGCCGTTCCCGGCCAATAGGAGCTGCGGGGAGCTATGCATCTATGCAAACCACCGAATGATGTAACTACATTGATTCCAGTAGAGTAACAGCATAAATAAGTTTGACCCCTAATAAATAGCTGAACTGAAATCATCATTATAAGGGCACTGTCTTCAGCCAGGGTGGATTGATTAAAATCAAAGCAATGTAAATCATTGATTTAAATCAGCAAGCAGGAACCTTTGATTTAATACAATCTGTTTTAATCGTGTTTTTCATTTGTACTTTTTAGTTATTTTCCTAAAGAAAGGTTGAGTCATTGGTTGGTAACCATTAAAACATGTTGATTTGCAATTATCTATTTATTGCCTTTACACCAAATTCGGTGCTTCTTTTTGCTAATCAGGAAGATACAATATATGTGTACACATTTTAAAGCAATTATATAACTTAACATACATTTATTCAGATTCTCAATTTTTACATATTTTTATTATCTTAGAAAATGGCGAATGATGCATTTCTTATTTGCTAGATGATGATTACCTTTTTTACCAGTGATTTGTAGCAAGCTCTACTTGTATGGAAATTCAAATTGAATTAAAGGTGCACAAAAACAGCATATTAATTTTTTTTAATAAATAAAACTATCTTAAATGGCTCAAAACATAAAACTTACTGATAGAATGTTTTTCTTATCAAAACATGTTTTACATGTACAACTATGATTTATTAAACAAAGGAAGCATTATCTGTAGTTTGTGAGATGAACTGATTATTTCTGATCACTATGGGCTGGTCTTCACTACAGGGAGATCAACACTGCTGCAATCGATGCAGCAGGGATCAATTTAGCAGATCTAGTGAAGATCTGCTAAATCGACGGCAGAGCACTTTCCGGTCACCTCCCCGAGAAGAGTAAAGTAAATCGACCCTAGCGCATCTCCCATTGACACAGTGCACTGAAGACACCAGGGTAAGTCAGTCAACCTAAGCTATGTCGACTCCAGCTACATTATTCACATAATTGGAATAGCGTAATTTAGGTTGATTTACCCCTGTAGTGAAGACAAGCCCTATGCCTTTCAGGATTTTAGGGCTAGTAGATCTCATCCTCTCACACCTGGTTTTTATTCATAGATTGGAAGAGGTAAACAAGTCTTCCTGCTTTTTCAACTCCCAATTGGTTTACTAACTTTGAACAAACCAGTCATTGAACTGAACTAGCTGAATAAACTGAAATGAAGAAAATATTGCATCCACAGAAAAGCGTACTGCTTGCAAAAGCTGATTTAGCACTTGAAAAACTCTGGTTCCATGTGCTTAACCCATGACTTTCACCAGTTCAGTAGTTTGAATTTCTTTAAAACTTGTCAGTAAATATATACTGCTTAATATTATTTTTTATTTAATTTAATTATTTTAATAGATTATAAGTTTAGGCCTTAACATAGGTTATCAATTTCAAATTTAATGATAAATAGATTTATTTAAACCTGTATTTAATTTAAATAAAAGTCCAAGTTAAATTTTTTAAAACTTTTTTTTAAATTAGAAAAACATTGATTTTTAATCTGCGCTCTCTGCAACGCTGCATTTATGTGTCAAGAGCCCATTTTTATGGATCTATACTTTGGCCACAAAAAAACACTTTGGACTGAATCACAGCATAGGGTCTTAACAATGATTCAAGCAAGACAAGGACCAAAATACCAGCTCTGGGCTCTCCATTCCTAGAGTTTGGTGAAGAGATGCCAGTTAACTTTGCAGACCAACAGTTTTACTGCCCTAGAGTCCAGCAAACTACCCAATTGCTGCAAATAGATTCAATATAGGTAACATTTCTTCTGATTTTTAAATAAGAAAATGTGACTGGTTTCTGGCCAAAAGAAGAATAAATCAACCAGCACACCAGTCAGTAAAGAAAGTATCTCCACTGAAGAACTTGGATTTCTCTCCCTCTGCCTAGTGCGACATGGTAACTGCCCTTGTGATGTCATAACAGTCTGATACGAGACACTATCCGAGGCTTTTCCTATTGTCTGCCTCTCTCACTTCTTTCAGAGTGCAGCTGTTCTCTCCTCCGTGCCCACAGAAACCATGGAAAATGAGCTGCAGCTACATGCCATGTGGAAACAGTCCCTGATTATCCCAAGAGTCATCCTGCAAGGGTGGAAATTTCTAAGATGCATGACAAAAAGGCTAGAATTATCACAGCGGAACGCTAAGAGCTAGGAGGTGCCTTTTTCTTTTTTTCTCTTTATTTCCCCATCATTTCCTTTTTTTTTTTTCTTTCTTTAATCTATCATTTCTTTTCAGAGCACGTGTTCATTCTCCTGGAAGAGAAGCCAGGGAACCCACTAGATAGTAACCACTGCCCCTGGGTTCAATCCCTGCAATGAGTCCCTTGGGCAGCCCCAGCATGAAGGGAAGGAAGTAGTGTAGCATCTAGAAACCCCCAGCTCCTCTTTTATTGAGCATATATTGTAGACAGCACAAGTAGTGCTGCCTGTAGTTAAGGTTGCCTGACCTTTTCATCGTAAGACCGTGTGTTCAGTTGCTTAGAACTTGGACAAACTTTAACCATTCATGCTTAAATTCTACACGGCAGATGCCTGTGGTGATGGGGTCAGGGGTGCAGTGAGGGTCCTGGGACTGGAATGAGGATAGGATAACTGGCCAGCGGCAGAAGGAGTCAGGGCTTGGGGAGAACAGGGACAGAAGGGTCTGTGACCACATTACAGCACATTCCTCTCATAATCTGGAACAGAACCCAGGTTTTCTGAGTCTCAACATTCTTTTACTGACAGAAAAGAGCTGTGAAATCCCATGGCAAAATGTGTGCCTCATCTCCCTCTAGCTGCTGGCCCATACAGAGCATGACAACCTACTACTGCTATCAGTTACACTGTTAGCTCAAGTGACAGAGGTCTGTGCAGTGGATCTAAACGTTTTAATCCTGTTGATAACCCATATGGGTGTCAATATAGTTCTACTTCATGGCACTTTTTTTTTCAGTTTGCTTTTTTAAAAACCTAAGACATTACTACAAAAAAACTATATTAAAAAAAGTTAAAGTTGCAAAATCAAGCATGCATATGTGTTAGGAAATGCCAGAATTAAGGTTGCCTGTGCATTCAGAGAATGATTCAGGCTTCTGTACTGAACGAGGATGGTTTCTCTAAGATGCCTGCCTCATTTCTTGCAGAAGACGGAAGGTGTGTAGTGAATGAGACAGAGTGTTACAGGAAGAGAGTGGTCTCGTGGTTAAGGAAGCTGAACCACCCTGAAGAACTGGATTCTACCCCTGCCTCTGCTACATAATTCCTACGTGATGCTGGGCAAGTCAGTTAAACCGAACTTTTCACTGTGTAGTCTTCATTTTGTTGGATGACCAATTTGAGGCGCTGGGGTCCGATGTGCAGAAATGCTAAGCACTTACAGCTGCAACTGAAGTTAATGGGTGCTGTGCTGTAAACAAAAAAAAAAGTGTTATAAATGCTAAGTTCTCTGAAAAATCAGAGTTCATTTATTTTAATTGGATCTGGGACTGAGGACAATCGTCACACCTTAATCCATATTTAGGTGGGAAAACCATATTTACCAGTCCCCAAACCAAGGCAAGTTTTGATCTCTCCATGCCTAGATTTACCAGCAAGCAGCAACTGGAAACACGGCCATTTTATATTTTTTTTAGCCTTTTAGTTCCTTTATGTTGGCAAATGGAAATTCAGTCCCATTTGCAAACCAATGCACTAGTGCTGGAAACAGTCCAAGACCCCAGCAACCCTCCTGCGGCTGCCCTATAAAGGCTGAACTAATCATTAACTGCAGCAGCAAGGCGAGGTCTGTTTCCTCCGCCTGAGATCCCAGGCAGCAGCCAAGGGAGAGGTGAGTGGCTATTGCAATGCTCAACCCCGCACCTTCAGCCTTCAAGCAAAAAACCAAACTTGTTTCAAACATGCTGAAATCGATCGGCTCCCAGGGCATGATGGGGAGCAATGGGGAAAGCGTCTCCCCTCCTCTCACCACTACCCATGGCAAGCACTTTCCCTGTGCTACCCCCACCGAGCAGAGTCCGCACTGCCAGCCCCCAAGCAGGGAGCCGCTGAGCAATTCTCTCCTGTTCTCCAGGAGCCTGGGCAGCAGCCCCATCGCCACCTCCCGGGGAAACCCCCTCTGTACCCAGACAAACCATAGCACAATAACTGCCCTTTCCCCCGCACCTCCAGCAAGCAAGTCAGGCCGGGAGGAGATGGGATTGGGAAAAGCGAATCCCCCTTGAAAACAGGAGCTCCGTGATCGGCTTGTCTAGTAACAAACAGCTGAACAGCATAAGCAGAAAACTCCACGCCCCCCCCCACACATATACACAGCTCCAGCCTCCAAATGTAGCTGAAGCACAGCGCCCCCCCAAAGCACAGACCCAGAGTGGTCGCCCTGATTTCCCATACCCAAGGGATGACTCTGATCATGCATATGCATGAGATCGCACAGGCAGCCTTATTTTTGGCATCATCTAACTTATGAGGGCTTGACTTTATGTAACCTTTACAGTCTTCTAATGTATTTTTCATATGTCAGGTATATGTTTGATATGAGGAGAGGAAGGACTTACTAGACAACATGCTACCCCTCTCTGGCCTGTGCAGCACTGGACGCCAGACTTCTTGGCACTGCAGGAAATCCTCACCAAAGTAAAAGATTCCATTTCACTTCTCACAAGGGTCCTAACAACTCTATCACCTTCTGCTCATATCCACATCTCCTCCATTAGCTCTCCAGCCGTACCCAGGAGTGACCACTCTCTCGTGGGGTGAAATGAGAGCTCAGTTCTATGTCTATTCCTTCTGAAATGTCGCCACCCAGCTGCTGTAGGCACTGAGACAGATGTTGCCTATCAATACCATATGCATGAATCTGTCTTTTTTTAATCCAGTGGAGCCATACTGTTTTTCAGGCCAATATGTGTGCCTGAGTGATTTGGCACAGCAGATTGTTGGAACTGATGTGCTGAACACGGCTCAGGCCTGACGGAGCACATTCAGAAGGCCTGTTTCTCCACTGCCCCTTGTGTAGTCACTTACACCTGTTCAAACTGAGGGCAGCATGGGTATATAATGCCACCATTCTGATCTGATAGCATTTTGCACTGATGTAAATGACTTCACTAGGGGCAAGACAGTGGAGAATCAGGTCCAGATTGTTTAGTTGATGTTCCCAGGAGTACCCATTTTATATTAACTTGGGCATCTAAATGAATGGTGTTTAAAGTGTCAACATTTTTATGAACGATGACAAAGAAACTAATTCTCACCTGCAGGGCGTGTTTACTCAGAGCACACTGAGGAATCAGCTCACAGACACAGAGATGCTTTGCTATTATGATGGACTGTTTTCAGTTTTCTTCTCCAGACTGACATGAACCATTGCACTACAGCAGAACACCCTTGCACATAGCAGCCGCATCTGGGAACGTGGACATAGTGAAATTTCTCCTGCCTCAGAATGCTGACACGGATATCCAGGATCACTTTCAATACACCTCACTCCAGGAGGCTGCTAAGTTCAAGTAGGTTTCTTCAGCATACTACAACTACTCAGTCCCTCCATCACTAGGGGGCGGGGCTCAAGAGCTGTCATTTTTTAAAATACCATTTTCTCCTACTGCCTTTCTCCCTTCTTTCTTTGCTTGCGCTAACTGTCCACCAGAATGATAGATTAATATAGACGAGCAGAGAGAGGCTAAGCAAAGAACAGAGACTGCATTTTTAATCGCTTTGCTTACTGCTAACAATGCACTTGTGCAATACAATAAACAGTGCAAAGAGAATTCCTTCTTGAAGAGCTTGCAACATAAGGAAGAAAGAAAAGGAGGACAAAGAGCTGAGAGAGACCGACAGAGAAAGAGAGAGAATGAGAGAGCTGTCTGAATAAAGCAACAGATAGAGAGAAAAAAATTCCTAAGGGTGTTACAGAAATAGTAAGGTCAAAGGGAGGTATCCAGTCAGACATAGCCAAACATACAGCAACAATGGGATTTTCCTGGAGGGTGAAATTGGGGAGGCTTCTGATTAGTTTTACTTGTCTTTCTTCTAACACTTCAGAAACACTGATGTTATCAAAGCTGTCATGGGATAAGAGAGAAGGTCCTCTTATGGATTGGTAACTGACTAAAAGATATTCCTACTGATTGTTTCCTAAATGGTAGGTTTTCAGAATGGAGAGAGGTAAATAGTGGTGCCCCCCAGGGGATCTGGTAAATGGGGTAAACAGTGAGGTGGCAAAATTTGCAGATGATACAAAACTACTCAAGATAATTAAGTCCCAAGCAGACTGTGAAGAGCTACAAAAGGATCTCACAAAACTGGGTGACTGGGCAAATTTGTTAGTCTCTAAGGTGCCACAAGTACTCCTTTTCTAAAATGGCAGATGAAATTCAATGTTGATAAATGCAAAGTAATGCACATTGGAAAACATAATCCCAACTATACATATAAAATGATGGGGTCTAAATTTGCTGTTACCACTCAAGAAAGATCTTGGAGTCATTGTGGATAGTTCTCTGAAAACATCCACTCAATGTGCAGCAGCAGTCAAAAAAGCAAACAGAAAGTTGGGAATTATTAAGAAAGGGATAGATAATAAGACAGAAAATATCATATTGCCTCTATATGAATCCATGATATGCCCACATCTTGAATACTGTGTGCAGAAGCGGTCGCCCCATCTCAACGAAGATATATTGGAATTGGAAAAGGTTCAGAAAAGGGCAATAAAAATCATTAGGGGTATGGAATGGCTTCCACATGAGGAGCGATTAATAAGACTGGGATTTTTCATCTTGGAAAAGAGACAACTAAGGGGGGATATGATAGAGGTTTATAAAATCATGACTGGTGTGGAGAAAGTAAATAAGCAAGTGTTATTTACTTCTTCTCATAAACACAAGAATTAGGGGTCACTAAATGAAATTAAAGGGCAGCAAGTTTAAAACAAACAAAAGGAAGTATTTTTTTCCAAACACACAGTCAACCTGTGGAGCTCTTTGCCAAAAGTTGTTGTGAAGGCCCAGACTATAACAGGGTTCAAAAAAGAACTAGATAAGTTCATGGAGGATAGATCCATCAACGGCTATTAGGCAGGATGGACAGGGATGGTGTCCCTAGCCTGTGTTTGCCAGAAGCTGGGAATGGGCGACGGGGATGGATCACTTGATGATTACCTGTTCTGTTCATTCCCTCTGGGGC
The DNA here is from genome assembly GCF_009764565.3 of Dermochelys coriacea. Taxonomy (NCBI): domain Eukaryota; kingdom Metazoa; phylum Chordata; order Testudines; family Dermochelyidae; genus Dermochelys; species Dermochelys coriacea. The sequence continues at coordinate 187,477,704 of NC_050068.2, read as the reverse complement.
ACCTGACATTGGCCACTTTCGGAAGACAGGATGCTGGGCTAGATGGACCTTTGATCTGACCCAGTATGGCCATTCTTATGTTATGACTCCCCGTATATTGGCTTGTTAACCTGTTGTAGGCAGCATTTCTGTTTCATCTCCTTGCTGGATAGTGGCTTCTGTACACCATATTTCCATATCAAAAGCAAAGTAGATCTCATTTTCTCCCACTCTTTCTCATTACCTGCACTTCTTGTAATCCTCTGTTTGTCACCTACTCACTCTCCACCATATGTCTCTTTCCTTGCAGTCCCCTATGCCTGCAGTAGCTTGCCTTTCCTTGGATGCCAAGTGCTTTTAAGTGATTGAAACTGTGAAATATGAAATTGGAACCATGTGCATGCAGTTTCATTCAGTGGATAAAGTGTTAGGGACAGACCCGAGACAGAGCCACATAGAAAAAGTGAGACAGAAATAGACAGAATGACATGTAAGCTGGGCAAGACCGGTTACTGTATGTTTTACACTGCCTAGCACAATGCGGCCTCTGAGCTGGTTGAGGCCTCTATATTGCTGCCACAATAATAATACACGGTAATTATTGATACTTATTTGCATATAGGAAAGGCAGACACAGAGGAAGACACAAAATGAGGGGAAGATGGTAAAATAGAGACAAACAAACAAACAAAAAGGGGTGGGGGGGAATAACAGACCCACAGAGGAAGACAGTGAAAGAGGCACATAGAAATTTAATTTTTCCAAGCCTATCAAACAGTACATGTCAACAAACATCAATTTCATTATACACACACAGCCCAAAAAATATTTACATTGATAACTGAAATGTACAGATAGGCAAAGAAAGAAAAATGCTACTTGAGGATTAAATGTTTGATTGAAGGTAATTACTTTGTATATTTTTACATATGATGTTGATGATTTATGTGTTAATGGTTACAAAGCTTTAACATTTTTAATCTCAACATCTACTGTCATTAAATAATTATTGTCTGACTCCCACACCCATAATTTCCTGCAAATGTAAACGTTTAAATAGATAAAAGTAGGAACAAAATGCTTAAAAATAAACATATTATCTGTTGAAATTATATATAAAAAAATAAAAATAGAATTCTACGAAGACTACACACTGAGAAACCTTTGTAGCAATAACAGAGCCCCATTCCTCTGTTAGAAGCCGTCTAAGCTTTGCTTCCCGCAAAGAATTCTGACCATGATAAAAAACGGAGTTGCTGTGGAACACAAGATGGATGAATCCACCCCCCCCCCTTTTTTAATAGGCTTGTTGCTATTTAATTCATCCTTTCTCCACTGCATAAATACCTCTGCAAAAGTCCTGAGCTCATTTAAGAACTTCCTTGGTCATTGCATTCTTTTCCTAGAAAAGCAAGTTAAATGTTCAAAGAACAACAAATTCCTGTTGTCCAAAGGACAGAAACGGCGTGTAATAAACTAAAAAAAAAAAAAGAAAGAAGTGATGATGCAGATGAGAGCGATTAACTACACATGACCACATGATGGCAGTACAATACACAAAATGGGCCATGAAATGGATTCCCATCGTCAGTAATAGGGGTTGTATATAACCACAGCCTATGCCTATAAAGGTTTGGGGGAGAAAGGGAAAGAGGCCTCTAATTCAGCCAAAGCTTCGCTCTCCTCATAGGAGGTTGATAATAACACCCTTAACAGAGCCTGCTGAGACCAGCCCTGAGTTTAGCTATACAACTTATTTTTATACTGAGTACACAGTACAGTGTTGAAAGAAAGAACGAAAAAGAAAGAACGAAAGAAAATGAAAAAGACCAAAAAAGAAAAAACGAAAGAGAAAATGAAAAAGAGAAAGAATGAAAGAAAGAAAAAGAAATTAGAGAAGAGAGAGAAAAACACTTTATAGAGGGGAACTGTGTGTAGGAGAGATGAAGGGAAAGCTTTAGAGAGAGTAAATGAGGGAGTTGGCTAGGCAGAGTGATTCTGCAACAGACAGGAAGAAGAGAACCTCATTCCAGAAGGGCAGTAAAATGAAAGGAGAACCACAAAAGCAGTATAAATGCTAGTAAGAATTCCTGCTAATTAGTTTCAGTGAGGGGAAATGGAAGGATAAGCTCATAAGGGAGAGGTAAGGGCACAGTAGTGGGAGAGCAGGTAAAGGGCAGCCCTTGCTTTCAGTCACACCTCAGCCTGTGTGACATCTGATGAGAGCAAGTATAAGAATAGACATAAATAAGTTCCTCTTTGAGTGTCCTCTGCATATGACCACACATGGGATGCGCCAGCCGGGTGCAGCTTAGATGGTGGAACTAACTAGCAATGCCTGGTGGAGCAATCACACACGCCTCCCGCCTCTCCCCTTGCCATGCGAGAACATTCTGAGGGTGAGGCTGTAAGAGGATCTCTAATTCTATGGCATATCTGCTGTGTAATATCTGCAAGATCCACCTGTCTGAGGTTACTGTTTTCCAATTGTTGCAGAAATGGCACAGGTGGTCTCCAAAGAGGTCTTCAGGTCTGTGTGATAGACCCAGGCCAGTTGGGTACAGCACAGAGGTCGTATTGGGATCCAGGAAGTGGGCGGGCAAAGCCCGCCCACTGCCAAAGGATCCCCCCCAGCTTAAGAGGGGGGGTCCACAGGACCTGGAAAGCCAAATAATTACGGGGGACAACTAATGAACAACAGGGACAGGAGTGCGGTCAAAGGGTCAAATGAAGGGAACCGGACGGAGACACCAAGCAGAGAACCCCGGACAGCGCCCACTGCTCCTCGAATGTGTCAAGGGAGTCATTGGACGCCGCCCAAAGGCGTGAACGGACGGAAGATCGGAAATAGGCCCCACAGCCACAGGAGACTCCATCGGCCAACGTCCTCACCCTGGTTTTATAGATGGCCACTTTAGCCAGGGTCAGGAGGAGGTTGACCAGGAGGTCCCGTGACTTGGTGGGGCCAAGGAGAGGGAGTGCATAGATAAGAAGGTGAGGGGAAAAGTGCAACCAAAAACTTAACAAAATATTCATGAGGAGCCGGAATAGGGGCTGCAGCCTGGCGCACTCCAGGTAGACATGCGCCAGGGTTTCCCTCACGCCACAAAAGGAACAGGTGTCCGGGATTGGGGTGAACCGCGCCAAGTATGTGCCCATGCTCACGGCCCCATGAAGGAGCTGCCAACTGATATCCCCGGCAGGCCTTGGAACCAAGGTGGAATAGAGGCCGGCCCACCGGGGCTCCTCACCCAGCGGCACGGCAAGTACAGCAGAGAGGTAGAAGGCAGATATACTGGCCACTGGATAAGCAGTTTTCTGTTCCCTGACTGACCAGAGCAGGGCTGCTCCAGGCTAATGAGAACACCTGACTCCAATTAACCTGCAAAGTGTCAGGTGAGGCCACTAAGCTAATGTGAACACCTGACTCTAATTAAGGCCCCTCTGATACTATAAAAGGGCTCACTCTGGTCAGGCCGAGGGGAGCTAGAGGAGAGGAAGTGTGGCAGAAGGACTGGGTAATGAAGACAACCTCAAGCAACTGGAAAGGGAGCCCTAAGGTAAGGAAGGATGAAGAAGGCGTTACGAGAGAGAAGCGGGAGAGCCGTGGGGAAGTGGCCCAGGGAAATGTAGCAACTCTGGCAGTGGAAGGTCGGCTGCCAACAGCTGCTGCCATTAGGGTCCCTGGACCGGAACCCAGAGTAGAGGGCGGGCCCGGGTTCCCCCCAACCCGCCACTACAGAAACACCTCCTGGGAGGGGAAGACAGGCCTCTATTAGGACAGAAGGCTAAACTGTTCGGGAAAAAGCCCATAGGGACAACAGAGACTGTGGAAGTTCTCTCACCAACCTCCTTGCTGGCTTATGATGAAAAGGGCTCAGTAGACTGTAACCCTGGCCCTAGAGAGAGATGGGCTACATGAAGGGTCGCAGTGAGCCTCTGAGGCTAGCATAAAGCACCTGGAAGCGTGGGACCCACGGGAACAAGGTCGGAGCTCTGCCACATCTATAAAAGGGGGCATGGCACTACAGCCACTTCATTTCTTTCCTACCACATCCAGCTGATGGTTCAGGAACTGCTTCAAGCTTTGGCCCAAATCCTTCCCTTCAGTGCCTTCTAAGGCTATATCTACAGTTAACGGCAGTGTTGAGTACATACATGCCCCCTAGCACATGTATAAATTGCAACGTAGACTTTGAGGCAGCACTTAAGCAAGTAAAGACATACCAGAACCTCAGGGTATATACCCTACATGCAAGGTGTCAATTTCAAGCCTTGAAAAGGATGCAGATCAATATGATGGATCTCAGCAATTACTGTTATAGATTGTTGATGGGTCAAATCGGAATCATCAGATCTGAAGGTATGATCTCCTCCTCCTCCATGGAGTGAAAGCCTTATCCTTGGTCTTAGTTTTGATGGGTTGGAATCTGACAAGTCCACAGAATGCCTTTCGTCTCTCATATCAGAGTTCTTTCTGCTCATCAGTTCTTTAACTAGTCTCGGACCACCGGGATCTGATGAACATCTCTCTTGTGAGTTGGCTCTGGGCACAGAGACCCATGCTATCAGGGTGTATCTACTTGTAGGCTGACGGTTTTAGATCCTTCTTTGGAACCATAGCTTTCTTCAAGCTCAGAACTGCAGCAGACAAGTTCTGCAGAGACTTCTGTTGCTTCTTATCCCTGGTGTATTAGGGGCTGAAGAAGGTCTGTGAAGTGTCTCAGATTCAAGTGAAGGATTGGATCTGGCTGGCTTAGCTACTAATGCCTCCTGGAGCAATATAGCCTGTAATCTGTTCTGCTGCTCCTTACATGCTCTCCAAGTAAAAGTGGAGCATATGGAGCATTTGATGGAGAGTGTCCCTCTCCTAGGCATGCCAGGCATCTTGTATGCACATCCAACATCCAGAAGAGCAAAGGACAGGAGACGTCTTTTAAATCCCGTCATCTGAATCTTCAGATCCACAATCCCAGAATTGAAGATCCGCATTATCTAAAAACTATGTACACTAAATTGTGTTTAAAAATTCATCTAAAAACTAATCTTCTGGTCAGGTCAGAACTGAAAACCTGCTACCGCTACAACCATAAGTGGTACAACCTGTACTGGTCAACGCAGGGTGCTGGGCAGTGGTTGGTTAACCCGGAAACCTCAGGAACGCCAACGGCTTTGGGCTGATGAGTGCCTGAGGAAGGTAGTGGAACCGTTGATGGAGGAAATGCCATCCAAAGGTGGATGAGCAAATTCACTCAGTGTTTTTGCCAATGACATCCACACAGGACAGACTGGGTCCTTCACCTGTGGCTGTTAACAAATCTAAGAGCCCCGAAAGGCAAGCAAATGGAAGATCTCCGCTGCTCTGGCAACTCCAGCAGCGTAATTGGTTCCAAATGTATCAACACCCATCCTTCCTTTGGTCCAAACGAGTGAAGTCAAGAGAGGGATGCTGACACATGGGCAAAGCAGGGCCTCCATATCAACTGCCCAGGCTAAACATAGAAGGTAGCAGTTACGGGTTATAAGCTTTCACTCAATTGGCATGGAGGAGGGCGCCATGGGTCACCTTAGATGGTGGGAGGAATCACTGCATTCCATTGGTCAGCCACTGCCTGCCACAAGGCCAGGCACCCCCAGGACAATTAAGTGCTGACCTGCCCCAGACTGCCCACCTCATGGGGTGCATGGGGCTAGACCAAAAGTTGAATGGCAGATAGAAACTTTGCACCTGGCAAAAATAAGAAACCAAGAACTTTACGGCTTGGCAGCTGGAATGTCAGGACCATGTGTCTGGGATTGACAGACAATGACGACCTACAATACACATGCAGCATACGGAAGTCAGCTTTGATAGACTGTGAGCTCTACAAACTCAATGTTGACATTGCATCTCTTCAGGAAACAAGACTTGCAGATGCTGGTTCTGTCCAAAAGGCCAATTATACCTTCTTTTGGCCAGGTAAAAGCAGCAAAGAAAATCGCCTGCACAGTGTCAGTTTTACTGTGAGAAACAAGTGGGTAAAGCTCCTAGAAACACCCATTGGAAAGTCAGAGCGTATCATCTCACTTAAACTTCAGATGACCATCGGCTCTGTGAACATCATTAGTGCCTATGCACCAACATTCAAATCTAGCCCTGAAGAGAAGGATACATTTTATAGCTCTTTGCATCAAGTCCTCAGAAAAATACCATCAACTGAGCAACTTTTCCTCCTTGGTGACTTTAACACAAGAGTCGGTGCAGACAACAACTCATGGCTAGATTGCCTAGGACATTTTGGCATTGGCAAGATGAATGAGGACAGCCATCAACTTCTTGAATTCTGCTCCCAAAACCATTACCAATTCATATTTTACAGGAAATTATTGTCACGAAGTGTCATGGCAACATCCACGATCAGGCCACTGGCACTGATTAGACCTCAACGAAAACAATGAGGAGTACTAGTGGCACCTTAGAGACTAACAAATTTATTTGGGCATAAGCTTTCGTGGGCTAAAACCCACTTTATCAGATGCATGGAGTGGAAAATACAGTAGGAAGATAGATAGATATAACACTACATGAGAAGATGGGAGTTGCCTTACCAAGTGGGGGGGTTGAGACAATTCAATTAACGTGGGCTATTATCAACTGGACAAAAAAAATCACTTTTGTAGTGGTAATCAGGGAGGCTCATTTTAAACAGTTGACAAGAAGGTGTGAGTAACAGAAGGAGGAAATTAGTTGTTAGTTCTTGTAGTGACTCATCCACTCCCAGTCTTTATTCAGGCCTTGTTAGACCTAATTAGACCTTGTTATCATCAGGAGGAAAGACCTACCTTTAGTGCAGAACACTTGCACGTTCCACAGTGCTGATTGTGACATTGACCACTCCCTGATTAATAGCAAAGTGAAGATTACAGCCAAGAAACTACATAGAGGAAAACCTAGGAGAAAGCCCAAAATCAATGCTATTAACACCAAAAAACAGAGGAAATGCCAGGAGTTTGTGTAGGCTTTTGAACTTAGCATGCAAGGAAAGTCATTACCAGAGAAGGCAAGGGACTTTGGGGAAGATTTAAGAACAATACATGAAACAGCTTTAGCTACATTTGGGGGAAAGAGATCATCAAAAAAAGGACTGTTTTGAAGGAAATGAAGCTGAACTATTACCTCTCATCAATATTAAGAACACAACTGATCTGGAACACAACAAGAAGCCAACAGAGAGCACCAAAGCGAGACTTTGACATGCAAAAACCGAGATACAGCGAGCAAGCAGACGCTGTGAAAATCATTACTGGATCAAGCTCTGTGAAGAGATACAGACAACCTCAGACACAGGAAACCTCAAATGTATGATGTCATGTATGATGGCCTGAAGAAAGCTCTAGGTCCCTTTGTCAACAAGGTTGCCCCTCTCAAATCGCACAGCGGTGAAATCATTACAGATAAAAGCAAGCAGTTGTCTCATTGGGTTGAACATTATTCAGAGCTATATGCACAATAAAGAAACATCACCAGAAAATCACTGTACCAGATACCAACTCTACAGGTCATTTCAGAGCTAGATGTGGAGCCCACTGTAGAAGAGCTAAGCAAGGCCATTGATTTACTATCAATGATTTTCAAGGCTTCTGGAAAAGATGGCATCCCAGCAGAAATCCTCAAGTGTGGGAAAGACAGCATATTACCATATCTTCATCAGCTACTACTTAACTGCTGGAAGGAGGGTGAGGTACCACAAGAGATGTGCAATGCAAACATCACTTTGTATAAAAATAAAGGCAATAAGGGCGACTGCAACAGGTACAGGGGTATCTCGCTACTAAGCATAGCAGGAAAAGCTTTCACAAAAGTTATCTTAATGTGCCTACAACAGCTGGCAAATAGTGTCTACCCTGAATCACAGTGCGGATTCAGGGCTGGAAGATCTACTATAGACATGGTATTTTCTCTACATCAACTCCAAGAAAAGTGGAGAGAGCAAAACAGACCATTGTACATGGCCTTTGTGGACCTAACCAAAGCATTTGACATAGTCCGCAGAGCAGGTCTATTTGCAATACTAGAAAAGATAGGATGTCCACCAATCCTGTTAAGTCTTATACGTTCATTCCACAACAACGCAAGAGCAATTGTCCAATTTGACGGGTCCACTTCAGTCAGCTTTGAGATGAAAGCGGAGTGAAGCAAGGATGTGCTCTTGCCCCAGTACTCTTGAACTGTGCATTTAAGAACATAAAAGATGGAGTACATCTCCACACAAGATCAGATGGGAAACTCTTCAACCTGTCCTGATTTAAGACCAAAGTCAAATAGGTGCTAATCAGGGAACTTCTATTTGCTGGTGATGCTGCCCTCATAGCCCACAATAAAAATCTACAACAAGAACTCAGACTGCCTTTCAATTACCTGTCAGGCATTTGCTCTCACCATCAGCATCAAGGAAACGGTTGTATTTGGACAGAGGTTTCCACAAGATCCTTCAATTACCTTAAATGCAAACCAGCTACAAGTAGTCCAAAAGTTCAGCTATTTAGGTTCTACATGATCACCAACCTCTCACTGGATGAAGAACTAAATGTTTGCATTGGAAAGACTGCCACCACCTTTAGCAGACTAACTAAAAGAGCATGGAACAACTCAAAGCTTACCATCAAGACCAAAATTCTAGTGTACCAAGCTTGCGTCCTCAGCACTCTCTCATATGGTGAGAAAACATGGACAACTTATGCTTATTAGGAGAAAAGGTTGAACACGTTGTTTACGCCACATACTCAGCATCAAATGGCAAGATAAAGTCACCAACACAGAGGTCCTTCAAAGGACAAATTTACCAACTGTGACAGCCCTGCTCAAGCAAAGATGACTGAGCTGGCTGGGCCATTTGAGTAGGTTGGAAGATGGACGCATAACCAAGGACATGCTATATGGGGAGCTATCAGAGGGAACAACAACAATAGGAAGTCCCAAACTTCACTATAAGGACGCATGCAAGCGAGATAGGAAGGAATTTGGAATTGATCCTGACCAATGGAAAATCTTGGCAAGTGACTGTAACAAGTGGCGCCATCGTATCCATCAGGGTATCAAAGTCCATGACAGGAGCTGGCTCCTACAGCTTGAGGAGAAAAGAGCCCATAGACAGCAAGCAGCTCTCAACCAAGATACATACATTTGCAATAACTGCCAAACATCATGCAAATCTCAGATTGGCCTATTCAGTCACAAGACATTGCAAATTATCTACATCATAGGTTGCAATTCCCAACATCTCTCGCAGACAAAAGGATGCCAACAGCCAATATAAACTAATCTAAGGCCTTGTCTATGCTGGCGGTGGCATATCTGGTATGTGTAGCTACACAGCACAGTGAAAAGCAGGCTGTGTCCACACTACAACATGCAGCTGCATGTCAGTGAAAGGCTCTGGCAGCAGGGAGACAGCTGGGAGCTGTTGGAGCCTTTCCCCATTGCTGAAGTCTTTCACTGTGGTGGGGAAAGGCTCTGGTAGTTCTGCATTGCTGGAGCTTTTCCCTGCGACAACTACTGGAGCTTTTTCCTGCTGCCAGAGCCTTTTACTGCATTGGGAAAAGGCTCCGGTAGCAGTGAGGCAGCAGGACACTACATTGCTAAAAATAGCAGTGTAAATATGAGACACTCTGCTTGGGCATGTAGAGAACCATGTAGGCATTGATATCACCCAGGCTTATCAGGACTGAAACTGGGATCAGATCTGCAATCTGACTCTGAACGTGAACAAATTACACAGCAAAAAGAAAACCACACTGCCAGACAACCATATGAGGACTCTTATCATATGACATATTATTATTCGGAACCTAATATGGAATTGTGGCCAGTGTGTCAGATTCTGCCATAGGTAAGATGGCCATACTGGCCTTCTCCTGGACATTTTCAAGAGCCTCACCCCCTTTTTATGTAAGGAAACCTTCTCCACCTACTATGCCGGAGATTTTCAACTGTCAGATCCTGAGGTCCCGGATCCGTCTGCAAGACACAAGAGTAGAGATCGGTCCCCCCCAGTCATCCTGGATATGCTTTTAGTGGAAGAGGAACCAATGTTAGCTGAACATCCTCATGAAATGGAACCTGAGTCAGAGGGTCAAATCTCTCCATATTACAGTATGGCTGCCTTTTGAAAGCTGTCCCACAATGCCCCATATTGACAGTTAAATCGGTGCAAGCACTCCTGGTGAGGACGCGCACTGCTGACACAAGGAGCATAGTGTGGATGTTTAAAAGAGATTCAATTATCTGTGGTGACTGTACGTTGACCTAACTTAGGTCAACCTAATTTTGTAGTATAAACTTGCCCTGAAACAGAGTTAGTGAGGCAGAGAAATGGAAACAGCTGAAACTACAGCAAACCCAAGCAAGCATTTAAGAGCTCTAGATCATTACTGGGTTTGTGTTCACTGAAAAAAGGTACATTTTGTACATTAAAATAGCTATCTCAATGTAAAATCCTAGCAGAGATGAGGCATAGATAATTTTTCCCTTTAAGTAGCTCTAGTCGAGGTCAACCTCAGGTGGTGAGTATAGGATTAATCTTGAATACCCATATGCCGCATCTCCACTATAGCTATCTCATGGTAAAAGCACACCTTTTTGCAGTGAAGACAAAGCCACGGTTACTAATTCAAAAATTACAGTGGAATAAATACGATAGTGAGTAATGAAAAGCCAGTTTTATCCTCACTGATAAGGAAGAGGGGGACTTTATAACCCACTCAAAGCCCCACCTCTTGTGTTTGCCACCTCTTTTCACTTAGCAGTAATAGCAGCAATGGTATTCCACTTTTTCCATTGTGTATAGTATAGTACACATTACAGTGTTGTGATAATGCAAATACATATACACAAGCAATCACATACACAGATTCACAACACATACCTAGCCAGCAAACTGCAATATAGCTATTTAAAAACCTCTTTTTATTACTCTCCTGAAGAGTGACTTCAGTAAAATAGGATACTGGCTCCCCATATTTACTGTATTACACATATAGGGTGCCAAGTTATTTTGAATTTTGGTTGTGGCCAAAAAAAACCCCTTGAATGTCATTGTAATTCATAACTAGAATAATTATGCACTTGCACTGCAGTAGTTCCTAAAGATTTCAGTCAGGGATCAAGACCCCATTCTGGTAGATACTGTATACATGTACAACAAAAAGACAGTTTCTGCCCCAAAGAGCTTAGTCTACATACTGTATTGCCTACTCCTGGAAACAACTTCCAGGACTCTGGAAAGGTAAAACTAACTTTCCCGGTTCCTTCTATACCCTGCTTCCACCACGATCACAGAAAGGAACTTTCCAGAAGATAGCCCACACAATTTCCTCTAATACATTTCTAGGAAAGATGGCTGTAGTTAGCAGAGACTGATCAGAGAGAGAATTCAATTTACCTTCACTCAATATTGGATACAGTACAAAGAAGCAATTCCATTGCAGCCATAGGACAAGACCTCTCTGCAGTTCCCAGCCCAATGTATATCAACTTCCCAATCCTACTGGGGTTCACTTTCAAACAGTAATATTCTGATCTCTAAAACCTGCCTGACATTAAAAGCTGATCAGTTGAAAATGAGAATATTCACCTGGCTCTGATTTTGTTTGAGTGACATGAATCCAGCTGGGGATATAAGATATTTATAGAAATATGGACAGAAATTGCAATGGAGAGAGATTTACAGAGGGACTCATTTACACTTATTCAGATATAGATGGGAGAAATTTCCCCCAAAATTGACCCTTCACATTGATGAATAATAAAAACTATTTCCTGCATGCTGATTTCGGGTTTCCTTGTAAGATTTCCTAATTGATAAAAGGTATAAATGATTGGGCCACAGGCAGATTTGGGGTGTTCATCCTCCCTTTCTATTCCAAGGATAGTTTACCAACCTAATTTGGAAGTAATTTTCTGGCTGACCAACATTTGTTCCTTGCCACAGTTAATTTCATTTGATTTTCTTTAGGCAAAAGGATTTGGAACAAAACTCAAAAGTAAACATTTGAAATGAAAGGTTTTTAACATGTAATTTAGGATGCTAAAACAAAATCAAAATATCAGGTATTCCGCTGATTTTTCCTTGCTGCAGAATTCATTAAAGATTTGGTGGAAATTAGTTGAGTTTCCAAGGTCATGTATTCAGCAATGCAGGATGGCCAGGAACACAGATGTCTGACAGCAGCTAAACCCCTGCAGATTATTTTGTAACCTGAGGGATCAAGTTAAGAAAGCAGTATTTAGTTCAAGTTCTCTCCAAGCCTAGGATTCTCTGAATCCAAGACACCATTTCTGCACTGAATCCTAGAGACTTTCAGCTGAAAGTGGAGTACTGCTGATGAGTATCCTGAATCTGGGACACAATTCCCTGAAGTTTCTCAGATACCAGGACTGCACACAGGTCCAGAAGTCATAATTAAAGTTTTGCTTCATGTCTTCAGGCCCAGTGCTTATTTGTACAGACACAAGTTTGGGCACAATTTTGGGGAGTGAGGGGATCTTCTGTACCTCCCCTATAGGAATTGTAGTGATTAGAAGTAAAATGAGAGACATTCTATTTCTGAACTTTAAACCATAATTATTTCTGTGTTGGGACTTGCTGTTTTGTTTTTTCCATTTATGTAGCTACTAGCTTTTAGTTAGTACTTTCCTTTAACTTCAGGTCCACCAAGCCTAGCCCATCTCATCTTATTTAGGCACCTCTTAGGGAATGAATTACCCCCTTCCACCAAACTCTTAAGGGTTGTGGAGTAGCATCGTTAAACATTAAAAAGGGTCCCTGTGGAAAGAACAATGAGCTTGGCTTCATTATATTATATATATAAGGACCAACTTCCTGTAGCCACAGCTAGACAAGTAAAGCTCAGATGTAGTTCTTTAGTTTTCTCTGTTTCTACTCTTTCTTTAATAAGCAGCCATTTGTATAAATGCATCTGTAATCTGCGTCTTGATTGTTGACATGAGGGACAGCAGCTGATGTCTTTCAAGATCCTGAAAAGGAAAGACTCCACCCACCACCTACAGGAGAAGAAGAGAAGAAGAGAAAACACTTTACCAACACATCCCATCTCACAATCCTTCGGCCTGTTCCCCTCTCCATTGTCCTCAACTGCTCTTTTTCCTCTGGCTCCTCTTTCTCCTCCTACAAGCAAACTATTTGCCCTACCTTGATCACAACTTCCCTTACATGCTAATCTGCTTCTCTGATGGGGGGGGGGGGGGATATCTGATGCCTGCATGATCCTGAAAATGATCATCTTCTCTCTCCTCTCCTGTGTCTCCAGAAGCCTTGGGCATGCTGTCTGCTCACATTGCCTTGGCTTCTCAACCAAGTCTCTCTCCGATTCCCTCTAACCTGGTTTTCACCTCTATATTTCACCAACTTGCCCTTCCCAGCTAGGTTTAAGTGCACTTTTGTCTTGTTATTTTACTTTATTTTCCTGCTGCTTTCAACACTGATAATTTCTTTCCCCCTTACTTTTCTCTCTCCTCTCTGGGCATCTGTGACTGTGCCCTCTCCTGGTTCTCCCTCCTACCTCCCTCATTGCTCTCATTTGACAGATCCCGATCCTCCCCGCCTGTCTCTGTCTTTCACAGGGTTTGTTTTTCTTCCTTTCCTTTGTTCTATACACACTCAGGAGCCCATCCCTCTCCCCCCCACTCCCCCTTCACACAAGTTTTTACTATCAACTCTAAGCCAATGACACCCAGGTCCACTGGAGTAGAATGCAGAGCCCAACTCCTGTTATTTCTACCTTGGATATTCCAGTTTAAGGGTTTAATTGAAAAAAAATTCTGATCATCTTTCCCCCATCCAATTAGCTAGAAGCAATCTTCCCTGTCCTTGTTATTTAAGAACGTGGCATCCCAGTCCATTTTGCTACTTGTAGCAGCATATCAATATGTGCTCCTGGCCCCAAACTTGAACTACTTAAAAAGGTCCTTGCAAAATAATTTAAAATGTTTATAATCCACTCAGTCCAATTATAGGGGGAAACCATCCTATATTTTAAATATTTCATTACTACTCAGACCCATCCTTCAGTATCAATAAAACTGCAAAAGCCAAGTTTGCATAATAGAAATCTTCCATTTTTGTGTTTCAGCTTATGTCCCCCAACTGCTCATTGTTCTATACCCTTAGCTGTCTGTGGGACACTCTTATTTTGGCATTTTAAATGACTGATAGATTCTGGCATCTCACTAGCAGGACTGCAATGACAACACACATCCCACTTCATCAGGAGAGGAAGTGAATGGTGATAATTAAAATCAACAAAAGAAAAACTGGGGGGAAAAAGCGCTGCATGATAGTTCTGCTGTTGCAGGTGCTATTATATAGAATCTTGCAGTGACATTCTCTCTCCCTGAATCCACTGAACTGTCTGTTTGCACATGCAAACACCTGATTGGTACACTGAATCCTGGTAAATGTTAGAGCCAATTAAGTGCTCAGGAATTTATGTATTTTTACATATAGTCCTGGCTTCTGATAGTCTGGAAAATCAGGCCCTAAACTGTTAACAATTATTACATTTTTACTAAACTAGTGCAATGTTTGAGCTGTATGGATGAAAACTGCTGCTTAAATGTGTAAGTACCAATGTCTCCCTTGCTGACTCACTCTCATGTGAGGTTAGAAAGCAGTTTTCCCTTCAAGGGCATACTGATGTAACCCTACCCCAAAACATTCTAGGACTCAGATAGTCTAATTCAAACCAAGATTTACTGACACAGGGGAAAACAGATTGAAATTGTGTGGTCCCTTTCCCTTTGAGTCATCTGACATAGTTGTGTTCAAACTTTTTTTAGCCTCTGACTCATCAATCAAAAAATCATCTTGTGATCTGTCACATGCCTTTACAAATTCAAATCCTTTACAAATTCAAAAGATTGTGGGATTTGGATCATGCGACAAAGATCACTTTCATACCTATTACAGTCTTCACAAATAGAATATAGTTACCAACAGCCAGTAGATGTCAATTAATTTTTTTGAAAATTAACCGATGAACAAAAAGTATGTCTTGTCAATAGACAGCAAAACAGGAAGTCCTCATGTATAGATCATTTCTAGTCATACAACTCAAATGTTGAAAGTTGGGAAGAAGATATCTGTAGTTTCATCCCTTTGTACTGACAGGCATTGACTTCTGAACTCCTCTAAATAGCTGTTTCTGAACATCTGCAGTCATGCCATGAATTTGTCACCTGACTGCATCATTTGAGAGGGGAATGAGTTTGCTTTGATTTGACTGGCAGCAGCAGATCCCAGCATAACACTAATGACATCCAAGACATAGGGCACAATCAGTTCCCCTAACTATATGTGGCTTGGCAGCTTTTGCTGTTTGCTGTGACACCAAGTATGATGCTCAGAGGGCTTTCATATTTATAGTATTGTTATTTAATGAAACAGTCTTCTGATTTTGTAAACCCAGAAGCTTTTGTTTGGAAGAATGCAAAGGAGTTTCTTTTGTAAAAATGGGTCATTGGTCTCCAAATGGCCCAGTGCTCGCTCCTTTTAATAGCGTATGTCTGTATAGATCTACATTGAACTACAAACCCCATTTTTGTTTTGTGAACACCATTCTTCACTGTACCTTCACTGTGGCCTTTTAACCTCCATCTTGTATTGGAACTGTTAGAAGAGGGCTAACAAAAGAGAGCAATCAAGAATCCATCTGGAGGGCTTTCCATTCAAATGGAAACAAGTAGGACAATGAGCTGGCTGCCGCCCAGAGGAACCAGCTGTACCAGGTGAGACCGTAACCAAGCAATGGATCACCTGATGAGGGATTTAAGACTCCACTCAGGAGTTCACCAGACAGAAAGAACTGGAACTTTCTAAAAGGAAGGCTCTCTCACCAGCCATTTTAGAAGAGACCAGAACAAGAAGGTAAAGATGTGCCAGGGGAGAAGAGGGTCCTGGGACCATAAAAGGACTGACCAAAACACAAAGGGTTTGCAGAGTGATGAGATTCTGGAAGGAGGGTTTTACATGCAGGTTTTTGTTATTTTTCTATAGATCTGTATATCTCTTGTGCTTTGTCTGTGAGTAAGATGTGATTGGTTTAAAATTTTCCTTGCAAAATCAGTGTGTCCCTGGCTTTCACTGTCACTTAGTCCCTGAAGGAGGAAACAATAATTCAGAGGGGATACGGCATCAATGGAATTCTGGGAGCATGCAAGAGCTACTGGGGAGGCTTGGGAAAGCTGACACTAATGACAGGTTCTAGGCAGGGAAACCTGTAGAGCAAGAGATAGCTGCAGGCATGGGGACAGAAAGGAAGATGTTGGGCTCCTGACTCTAGCAAAATGGCAAAATCCAGGATAAAAAGGAAGAATTCCATGGCATATTAGAAACGTGACCAATATCATGACCGTGGAATGGCAGAGTGCTCAGGGGCTTGATTGAAACGAATCACAATTCTTAAGAGATAGTGCTTCAGACTCCCTGCAGATTCACGAAGGCATCACTGAATCAGTTTATGCTTGGTTCACTTTTTCAAGTTTCTACCTACAACCTAAGTTCCTCTATGCTGTGTGGCCAGGTGGCTGCCCAGCAAGTTATCAAGTGGCGCGCCCTTCAGGTGTCCCTCCGTCCACTACCATGCTGCTCCTGCCCTCTTCCTTGGAGCTTCTCCCAGGAGCCTCCTGATGTCAGGGTGTCCCCCCGCCCCTGTACCCCATCTCTGCAGAGCTGGGGGGACAGGGATGTGACAGGGCTCAGGAGTGAGAGGGAGGGAGCTTGCTGTTGGCTGCTGCTGCTGTGTCTGCTTTGAGTGCTGATCTACTTAAAAGGGCTGCAAATCATAGGGCTGAAAAGAAACAGCGCTCAGGATTTTAGTGAGGCTTCACCATTCAGGCTGCATTTTGCCATCATCTGAAATTCCATGCTTTAATTAAAAACAATCCCTGAGTTTCTATCTTTTTCCATTGTGAATACAGAGTCATAACACTGTAAATTGATGTGTAAACACTAGAATAACAGTAACCTCCACAGAGCTGCCTCTCATGGAGAGAGAGGGCTGGGTCCTCTGTAGAAGGAGGAAAAAAAGGCCTCTTTCAGTGAGGAATGCGGTCTGGGAGATGTGTTCTCCCATCCTGGATCCATGTTGCCCAGGTCTGGGGCAATGGCCTGACTACTCTATAGGCCCCCAGCTCCACGTCAGAGCTATCAGCCAGGTCTCCACATTCTTGGGCATTGGCATACGGATACTTTAAGTTTTAGTCCCCTGACTATAACTCAGAATGGGAGGAAGCCGCTCCACTTCCCCCAGAATTCAATGGGACACTGTATATACACACTCCTTCCTCCTGTGCCCATTTATACACACTGGGGCTTTAAGGAAAAGCACCATATAGTGTGAGAGTTAGCAATATTGATTACCTGAAGGATGCCCCAGGGCAGCTGCAGTCCACTGGGGATTCCTGCCAGGCTGTGAACGTACTTAAAGGGGCAACACACGTCTCTCTCACACAGCGTGTGTGTGTGTGTCTCTCACACAGCGTGTGTGTGTGTGTGTGTGTGTCTCTCTCACACACACACACACACACACACACACACACAGTCTTTCACACTCACTTCTCAACACATACTTGTATTGTTGTTAATTCTTGATACTTCCTGCAATGCATATATAGTCTCTGTAATTTTATTATTTCAAAATGCTGTTACTTCAGTTTTTTGACTGGTCTATGCATTTCATAATTTTTATTTCTCTCTTACACTTAAATTTAATTCTCTGAGAAGTGAGTTCTAAAATGTCTAACCTGTCCTGGCTGAAGTTATTATCCTTATGGTAACTTATTAAAAATATATATTATATTTAGGTTTTTTGTTTCTACTGGCGGCACACATCTGCTCATTACCTCGATAATTTGGTACACATAACGAAATTCATTCCACACATGGATGGAAAAAATCAGAAGGAACATTGCTTACAATTATACAAGCTAGAAACATTTTTTTAAAATGTTTTCAAGAGTTCTTGAAATGTATGTTTGATTTTCAATGTTTGGATTTGTAAGTGTAAATTTAATTCAGAATTACGGTATTAAATGTTGAAATGAAATTAAATGTTGTTGAAAAAAATTACAACTTTCTCTCAAAGTTCTTCTGCCCTTTAAAGAAATCACTTGTAAAAATTTATCTTAACATCTAGAAACAATTTTTGGCCTAGGAAACATCTTCTCCTATCATATGCCCAGCATATACTCCATGAAAGATTACTCCAACTCCCCCCTTGCATGTCTTCACAAAGCGCACACAAGACAAAGTATTTTTTTATGCCAAGAACTCTTGAAGAAAATAGTCTGGATTACTATTTCTCCATTCTCACTATCCCCTGGTTTATTAGCTCACTAGCTTTACTCATCTGGAGAAAAAATATTGAGGCACCCAGGAAACCAGTAACCCCTACTTATTAGGGATTATAATAGGCTGCACAAGGGGCATTAAAAGTTCAGTGTTGAGACCAACAATTATAAAGATTTTACAGTAATGGTTTCTGTAAATTGTAAATTAAATCCATTGGGCTTTATTAGGAAATCAGAATGTTTTTAGCACACAACAGTACCAATGGTATTGTAAGAGCTCTGTAATGATATTAGAAACCATTCTGATCAAAACAATGAGGGGCTGCTGGCTAGCTGGTTCAGAGAATTTATAATGGAATTACTCTAGATTGCTGATTTTAAGTAGGCCAGGGTAGTTCAGGGAATGGCAGTGAGATATGAAACCTTTTAACTCTGGCCAGTAGTGACCTAAAGTTATTTCCATTTTACATGTCTTTGGCAGCCTCTGTAAAACAGGTTAATACAATTCTAAGTAAAAGTCTTTTAATTACATCAAAAGGCTCTTATTTCATGTGACTCTCAACAGTATTGGTACAAGGGCTGTCAAGCAATTAAAAATTAATTGCAATTAATCACAATTAATAACACTTAAATAACAATAGAATACCATTTATTTAAATATTTTTGGATGTTTTCTACATTTTCAAATATATTGATTTCAATTACAACACAGAATACAAAGTGCACAGTGCTCACTTTATATTTTTTTTTGATTACACGTATTTGCACTGTAAAAAAATAGTGACTGGTTTCAGAGGAGCAGCCATGTTAGTCTGTATTTGCAAAAAGAAAAGGAGTACTTGTGGCACCTTACAGACTAACAAATTTATTTGAGCATAAGCTTTTGTGAAGTAAGCTGTAGCTCACGAAAGCTTATGCTCAAATAAATTTGTTAGTCTCTAAGGTGCCACAAGTACTCCTTTTCTTTTTTTAAAAAAAATAGTATTTTTCAATTCACCTAATACAAGTACTGTAGTGCAATCTCTATCATGAAAGTTGAACTTACAAATGTAGAATTATGTACAAAAACCCCTGCATTCAAAAATAAAACCATGTACAATTTTAAAGGCTGTAAGTCCATTCCATCCTACTTCTTGTTCAGCCAATTGCTTAGACAAACAAGTTTGTTTACATTTATTTGCTGGACATAATGCTGCCTGATTCTTGTTTACGTCACCTGAAAGTGGGAACTGCTCGATAACAATCCAAAGCAGAGCAGACCGACGAATGTTCATTTTCATTATCTGAGTCAGATGCCACCAGCAGAAGGCTGATTTTCTTTTTTTGGTGGTTCAGGTACTGTAGTTTCCACATCAGAGTGTTACTCTTTTAAGACTTCTGAAAGCATGCTCCACACCTCATCCCTTTCAGATTTTGGAAGGCACTTCAGATTCTTAAACCTTGGGTTGAGTACTGTAGCTATCTTTAGAAATCTCACACTGGTACTTTCTTTGTGTTTTGTCAAATCTGCAATGAAAGTGTTCTTAAAATGAATAACGTGCTGGGTCATCATCCGAGACTGCTATAACATGAAATATATGGCCGAATGTGGGTAAAACAGAGCAGGGGACATTAAATTCTCCCCCACGGTGTTCATTCACAAATTTAATGAACGCATTTTTTTTTAAATGAGCGTCAACAGCATGGAAGCATGTCCTCTGGAATGGCGGCCAAAGCATGAAGTGGCATACGAATGTTTAGCATATCTAGCACCTTGCAATGCCGGCTACAAAAGTACCATGCGAATGTCTGTTCTTACTTCAGGTGATGTTGTAAATAATAAGCGGGCAGCATTATCTCCCATTTGTAAGTTGCACTTTCATGACAAAAAGATTGCACTACAGTGCTTGTATGGGATGAATTGAAAAATACTATTTCTTTTGTTTATAATTTTTACAGTGCAAATATTTGTAATAAAAATAATATACACTTTGATTTCAATTACAAAACAGAATACAATATATATGAAAATGTAGAAAAACATCCAAAATATTTAATAAATTTCAATTAATATTCTATTGTTTAATAGTGCAATTAAAACTGCGATTAAATTAATTTTTTGAGTTAATTGCGATTAATCAACAGCCCTAATTGGTACATAAATAACCCACTTTTCAGTTCAGTGATCCAACCAAAAAAGTGAACAAAAATACCCAAAACAAACATTTTTCAAAATTTTCAGGGAACCAAAAATGTCAGAAAAAAATCATTTCAGGTTGAACAAATTAATTGTTTCTTTCCTTACATTTTTAATTGTAATAAAATTGAAAGAAAAGTTGTTTTGAATCGAAAAGTTGAATAGAAAATGTTTTGTCCAGAATTTGTTTTTTGTTTCACTGAAACAATTTACTGAATTTGACCATCCAGGAGATCTGATTAGATGATCTCTTCAGGCTTTAAAATATATGACTCTAATATATCAGTTAGTTGAAAAGGAGACAAAAATTCCCAAAGCATGGAGGAAAGTAAAATGGAAGAAGAGGACAGACTACAACAAATTTGATTACATATAAGTAATTGTTCCTGGTTGTATGTCCTATCTTCTCCCATCCCAGGACAGCTATGCTATTCCAAGACAGCAGTGGAAATGGCAAGAAATTCTGATGATAAATAAAGGAAACTGACTTGCCGGAGACATACTCTGAAATACTATCTGGACAAAATCTATTGCTTCAAAAGAGGATACATCAACCCTAGAGGGTAGTGACAGATGACAGTGTTAGGAAAGGAACAAATGGCAGTACTATAAATTTCATCTTTGCCCCAGCTCTTTCTGCCAGGAGACACTCCTTTTTCAAATGAATTGGGATTCAGACACATATACACCAACCACCACCACCACAGTGGCCCCACGTCAATGGTATGGTAGAAAGATTTATGCAAGATGTATATAAATTATTACATTGATGCCATCCAAAGAATTCCAGTAAGAATAGCATTATATACACTTAAGACATAGATCAGTAATATATCCATCCAGAGGTGAGACTTCCATGAAACTAATGTTTAACAGACCACTGAAAATATCCATGTGTATGAAACATAATAGAAACAGCCAATTATGCTCACATTTTGAACAGAGACTAAAAACACTGAAGTCAAGTAGTGCGCACCTCAGAAGAGACAAACTGTATAGCCATTCACCTTTATAAATTAAGAATATGGGTTGGATGAAATGACCAGTTCAAACCAAGAATAATTCCATTAAACTCTGTAGTACTGTGGGTAACACAAAGGAAAGGTAACACAAAGGAAAGGTTCCATAATTGTAGGAGATCTAGGAGAATGCTGCTTAGAAATGAATCTTATTTCAGGCGGTACATTCACCACATAAAATAGAAATGATTGAAAGATGGTTTCCCGAAAAGGAGTCAGACGTATCTGAGAATTCCCTGATTGAGTGAAATTATATGGCTTGTGTTATGCAGAAAGTCAGACTAGATTATAATGGCTCCTTTAGGCCTTAAAATCTATGAAATTCCTTTTGCTCAGAAAGAAAAGGAGTACTTGTGGCACCTTAGAGACTAATGAATTTATTTGAGCATAAGCTTTCATGAGCTACAGCTCACTTCATCAGATGCATTCACTGGAAAATACAGTGGGGAGATTTATATACACAGAGAACATGAAACAATGGGTGTTACCATACACACTGTAACAAGTGTGATCACTTAAGGTGAGCTATTACTTGCAGGAGAGCAGGAGAAGGGGAACCTTTTGTAGTGATAATCAAGGTGGGCCATTTCCAGCAGTTGACAAGAATGTCTGAGGAACAGTGGGGGTGGGAGTGGAATAAACATGGGGAAATAGTTTTACTTTGTGTAATTACCCATCCACTCCCAGTCTTTATTCAGGCCTAAGTTAATTGTATTCAACTGGCAAATTAATTCCAATTCAGCAGTCTCTTGTTGGAGTCTGTTTTTGAAGTTTTTTTGTTGAAGAATTGCCACTTTTAGGTCTGTAATCGACTGACCAAAGAGATTGACGTGTTCTCCGACTGGTTTTTGAATGTTATAATTCTTGACATCTGATCTGTGTCCAATTCTTTTACATAGAGACTGTCCAGTTTGACCAATGTACATGGCAGAGGGGCATTGCTGGCACATGATGGCATATATCACATTGGTAGATGTGCCGGTGAACGAGCCTCTGATAGTGTGGCTGATGTGATGAGGCCCTACGATGGTGTCCCCTGAATAGATATGTGGACACAGTTGGCAACGGGCTTTGTTGCAAGGATAGGTTCCTGGGTTAGTGGTTCTGTTATGTGGTGTGTGGTTGCTGGTGAGTATTTGCTGCTGCTGGTAATAGCTCACCTTAAGTGATCACTCTCATTACAGTGAGTATGGTAACACCCATTCTTTCATGTTCTCTATGTATATAAATCTCCCCACTGTATTTTCCACTGAATGCATCCGATGAAGTGAGCTGTAGCTCACGAAAGCTTATGCTCAAATAAATTTGTTAGTCTCTAAGGTGCCACAAGTACTCCTTTTTTTTTTTTTTTTTTTTTTGCAAATACAGACTAACACAGCTGCTACTCCGAAATCTGTCCTTTTGATCAGAGGCTCCTAAGAAAGAAATTGACAAATGATTTAGAGAGTCACGCAGTAAAGCATCCAAGAAAGCCAGAGACAAATAAAACCACCTAGAAGGCTCATTGAAGAAAAATGGAACTGTTAAAATGATGTCTAGAATTTTAAAATAGTTGTTTTATTGTTCTATTTATATTATACATTTCTATTGAAGCAAAGTTAGCTAATTGAGAGGGTTTTTTAATATGCACTGGAATACTACAAGGGTATAGACAAATGATTGTTGTTTTAAGACAAAGTACCAACAAATGTCCGAAAAGTCAAATATATCTCAATTATTAAAATGATGATTCTGGTGTTCTAGGGCACCATAAGATTTGAGGTCTGTGCCTTTAAGAATTGTCTGCTTAGTAAAATATCAATTGAGAGCCTAACTTCCTGCTGACTAAAAAGTTCTGTAAATCTAATATCTAAACAGAGCAGACATCCTTACCCCATTCTATCAGTACTTATTTAATATTTTTTTCTACTGTACAACAATAAATTGGGTGAGTACTCTGATCCTTTTCATAATATGCTAAAGAACAACTTTACATTGGGCAATCCTGATCTGTTATTTATAGATTTTTTTTTAAAATGCACCCAACACATTACGCTTGGGTGATTGTACATTAATCTGTAAAACGATGTATAAAATACAATAGTCAAGCTCAATACCAATAAATTAACCTAGGAGTTCTGCTATATAAAAATCCTTGGAATCATCCCCCGCTTAGGGAAAAGCATGAACAAACGGATGAGCCAGACACCATATCCTGAATTTCAACAGACTCAGGCTGCACAAGACCAACAGGGGAAATGAATCTCAGAGTGAAGAGGCCTCCACTGAGAATGCCCTACATTGGGAAGCTCAAATCCAGGAACTGTTATAGCACCAGAACCCTCTGCTGATTTCAGCTGTTGCTGGGGAGGAACGAAGGAGAGGTTCTCTCTCAGCAATGTCCCACTGGAAATGTCTTGAATTCTGTCCAGAATTAGAAGCCCAACTGTAGTCACTGAAGAGCTATTCACGTTGTGGTTAAAACCATGGAGCAGATGGAAAACTGCCTTCTGCATCATGCATCTTCTGAGTGGTCTTCTAGCATGACTATGTAGGGTTCATTGGAACAATCTAATCTTGAGGTCACAAAGGCATGGATGACGCTGGCGAGGGAGGAGATGAAGAGAAATGGTTACCGTTGTCTTGCCAAACTGTTGACAATTGCTATGTCTGACCACTGAAGCCACATCAGAATCCATGCAGCAGGAAACCATAAGCCCCCTCAGTCCACACACCATTCTGGCAAAGGATGTTCAAATCTATTAAACAAACAAACACCCCTCCTCTCACACTTCCCAGGAGCTTGCCACACTTTCTAGCCTCACCTCCATCTTTGTCTTGCCTCACAAACTTGCTGTTATAAAAGTCCATATATCCATCCAAAAGTGGGGAAAAAAATATATCCTCACCTACTGGATAAAGGAACAGCAATTTCCACTGTGATGGATGTCATGCACACAGACCTATCTATAAAATCGAGGATCCCTTTCTCAGCACTGAGGTGCTGCTGCTGTGACGAGCTCACTGAATTTGTTACCTAAAAGTACAGATTTTTAAAATGTGTTTTCCAAAATTCTCTCTTCTCTTTCCTGCTTTATTCTATTTTGTTTCTTCCTTAGTCAGAAAATGGAAGCTGTTGGACCTTGAATGCTGAGCTTGTCCTCCCAATGAACACAATGTCAGGCCAGGGTGTAATT
This sequence comes from Dermochelys coriacea, assembly GCF_009764565.3. NCBI lineage: Eukaryota > Metazoa > Chordata > Testudines > Dermochelyidae > Dermochelys > Dermochelys coriacea. Next base: position 187,453,008 of record NC_050068.2, on the reverse strand, counting down.
GAGAGAGAAGTTCAGGACTCGCTTGATAAATCCAGAACCCTGAAAAGGCTGCTGGCACAATAAAAGAAGAAAGGAAATGGGATACTGATGTGATAAGCTTCTATCAAATGACTCAATCACTGCTCCTTCACACATTGTATATGGAAATAAGGGAAAGGAGTCAATTGAAAGGTGTGGCTTTCAAGTGAGCACTCACTCACTCTCACACATACCACACCCACATTTCCAAATTGCCATGGCTGTTTCAATTGGGATGATCAATGGATGTTCAAATAAGGGCAATAAAAAACAATTATGTGGCAGAATTTGGGGATTCCTGCGGCATCCACCACACTTTTAAAATAGAAGCACTTTATAGATGGCTCTTCCTCTTGATACTGATTTTGATGCATTCTCTGACATTTTGCATTCTTAGTAGTAACTTGGTCTAATCTGTTGGGTTTTACATATATTCACTCACAATATTGAGTCCATAAGGTCTAACTCAGCTGAAACTGAGAAGAGAGAAAACCTTATCCAGGCAAACACTGAACCCAGAAGACAAGAAATACAATTTTAATTGCTTCTGGTCCTGCGTTTGACCCTGGGGTCTAAGACATTTCTAAGATTAGGTCCTAAAGTCAAATAACCCAACAGATATAACTGAATTCACCCAAAAGTTGATGAAATGCTGGCGAGTGCTTCAGAAGCAGGGGAGAGGATCACTGAGAATTATAAATAAATATTGGTTTTGAATTTACACCCCAAGTTTTCCAGAGCAAGCAAGAGAAGGAGCTTTTCTTCCAAAGAACAGGTGAATTCCTGCATTGTCTTTATTTCTGAGTGAGCAATGCTGAGAAAGAATCTAACAGCTACTAATTCCTTTCAACCCTTCCTGCAGGAACTAGGTGCAGGGGTGGATTAGGATTTTGTGATGCCCTGGGCCAAAGCAAGTGGGAGCCCCTCCCCACCCCTTCCGCCTGCAGTCCCTCCTGCCCTCCTTCCCGGCGCTCCTGCCAGAGAGCGGGGTCAGAGCGCGGGGGCTTGCCCCGCTCTGTCCACCCACCCTCCCATGCTGGGCGGGCGGAGTGGGGCAAGTCCCCGCCACAACTGAAGCCCCGGGCAGGTGGAGCGGGTTGCGGGGGCACCCATTTTTCCAGGACACCCTTGGCACTGGCCACATTGGCCCAGCGATTAATCTGCCACTAGCTAGGTGAACACATGGAAATTACTGATTTTTTCATATTATCTTTCAAATACTTTTATTTAAAATACTAACTTTCCGGGGGTCTTGTTTCAATAAATATTTTATCAAATTTATATTAAAGAAAGCAAATAAATGAATTAAACTAAAGTTACAAGAAGTAATATTCACTCAACCAGAAAATGGCTTCCTTCACACTCTCCTTGTCAGAGACAGATTTTAAAACTCATACCAAAATCAGCCTCCAGGGATTCTGGAAACTTTCATTTAGGAAATATTCCAAAAAGGAGATGCATATCTGACACATGAGAATATACTACAGGGAGATGAGTACTGTGCACGCATAAAGTAAGCAAATCAGAAGATTAAAAAGTTTAACTAAATTTTTTTCAGCCACTTCCACATGCTTTTTGTGTTTGCTTCCCATAAGGATTCATGCAACTGAATTATGCCTGTGAAAAGCAAACGTTAGGTTCCATGCTCAAATACTTTAACACTGAATTATAAATTAATTTATGCTAGAAATTTGATTTGGGACTGAACCTACAAAGTGCTGCTTGACTATTGAAGTTAGTCACATCTTTTAAACATGCCTTGTTTTAGTCCCAATGTTACCTAGCAGTTCACACAAATATAGTATCCCTTCACTCTTATTGCTGAAAGTTAGAAACAAAGAATGATAAAACTGACGTTATAGAAAGTTCACACAGTGCTTTGAAGATATAAAGTCTATAGATATCTTAGGTATTCATACGATTCCCCCATTACTGTAACAGCTATGCGCTTCACAATACCCTCATAATACCCCTATGAGGTAGGGAAGTGCAGTCATCCCCATTGTACTGATGCTCAGACACTACACTGCAATCAGAGGGGTTGTAGACATTCCTGAGCTAGCTTTAATCTAACTAGCTTGGGTACCACAGCAGTGAAGACATGGAGACATGGGCTAGTTGACTGTGTACGTACCCAGGCTCCCTGTTGGGCTTATACTCAGGGGGCTAAACCTGCTGCAGGTCATGCCGCCATAGCTTCGCTGCTAGCTCAGTAATGTCTGCACATGCTGCAATCATACCTGTGAATGTATTGCTAACATATCCTCAGTTACTTGCCTAAAGTCACACAGGATGTCTGTGATTAAGTTCAATTCTCTGCACTCACTCCCACAGCCATGGCTGCTGCCCTAACCATTAGGCCATACTTCTGTTCTAAAGTATCACACAAGTGCCAGGCGTCATTCATGTATTTGTTGTATATAAACACGTGAGGGGTAAATGTGTTCATTAGGGGATGCGTGTCTGCATGTCTGTTATGGATATATCTTGCAAGTGCTGAATCTCTCAGGCGACAAGGTGTCTCTCTGAGCCACAACCCTGGTAGTGGACAATGTGGATGGCTCCTTATGTACATGCAGCTCTGGGCACAGCTCTGCCCTGTTTGCTTAAAGCCTTTCAGAACTGAGTTGAGCTTCCTGATTTATCTTATGCCTGTATCTAATGTAACAGGTTTTGAAGGTGGACAAATTTGTACTGCTTATTCTCCTCTACACCTCTTAATCAATATGCAGTACTACAAAGGCATAACAAATCAAAAGACTGTGTGTACACAATAGTAATGAAAACAAAAGAACAGCCATAATACACCCATAAACATAAAGCTATAGTTCTCAGCAAAACCAAAATTTTTCTAACCAATATTTCCCCGTTTAGACATGGGAGCATCTCAGATAAATCTGTTTTTACTAACTAACCCCCACATGCTCAGACCTTCTACATTTATGACAGCATTGTGAGTCATTGCAGCATTGCAGGATTTATGAATTTCTGTATCTACCCTTCTTTTAAAGAGCTCGCCCACTGAGTTGAAATCCCTAATAAAATCTACACACTCTATGGTATATTTCTCTCAGACAGTTTAATTTCATCTGTATGACAGCCTCCATTCCAGAATTTAGCCCAAAAGATTTTAAAAACCCCTACATCCTAGTGAGTTACCATGACAACTCCTGTATGTGACCTTCAGAATGTCAGATGCAGGTCCTAATTACATCTAACAAATGCAATTGCATCACAAATTGCATCACAGAGAGAAATAAAGTCTCATTATAAAATATGTTTATATCTGAAAGAGCAAGAAAATTCCAAAAAAAGGGTTATTGAGTCACTGAATTCAATAGTTTATAGGATTCATTATAAATTATCAGATACAAAAAGCTCAAGACTGTTGTACCAGTAAAAAATAGTCCCATTCAGAGCTGTAATTCACATAATGAAGTTGTGATTAAATCCGTGCATTAATCTTTTTACACATTTACTTTAGAAAGGATATGAACAATAAAAACTGCCCCTTTAAGAGCAATTTACTTACGAGATCCGTGCACCTGCAGGTGGTGTCCACGAGCAATATTATCCAGTTATGCAGTCATTTATATAGTAGGGGGGTCTATCTATCTATCCTTTACCCCAAGATACACAGCCATTCCTTGTTACAACAATTTAAATTTGATTTAAAACCTTTTGAATTGCCTCATTTATCTACTCATTTCATCAGATAAATACTGGAGCAATGACAGAAGGGTGACAGAGTTTGTTCCTTTATGATTTACAGATAATCCCAAACTGCGGTGATGTATTTCATAACCCTGGTGGGAAATCTTGGCATGGTGGTGTTAATGCAGATGGATTCTTGTCTTCATTCCCACTTGTGCTTTTTCCTCAGTAACTCATCCCTTGTCAACACCTGTTGTTCCTCAACTATTACTCCCAAGATGTTGGTGAACTTCTTAGTGGAGAAAAAAAACATTTCCTTCTCTGGCTGTACTACATAGTTTGTTTTCCTGTGTAGCTGTGCAACTTCAGAGTGCCTCCTTTTTGTGGCAACGTCATACAACTGTTATGCAGCGCTAAACAACCCACTGCTTTATAGAATGGCCATATCCAGCAGACTGTATCAAGCTGATAATCAGTTTGTGTATCATTGGATGCCTCCATGCCATGCTGCATATGAGTGGCATTTTTAATTGAGATTATCTTTCTGTGGCTCCTCACACTCAGTGGTCTCTTCAGAGATATCTGACACTTCCATCAACAAACTCATTTTTATCCTCAGTGGCCCGATTCAGGTCTTCACTATTTCTACCACCCTTGTCTCTTACATTTACTTGTCTCCCCACCATGCTGGGAATGAAATCAGCAGAGGGGACATGGAAAGCTTTCTCTACCCATGCATCAGACCTGTTCTCTGTTTTGCTCTTTGTGTACATACAACTGAGATCCAGCTTCTCACTGGATTGTGACCCAGTGGGCTTTTATACGATCCTAATCCCTGTTGAACCCTTTCATTTACTGCCTGAGAAACAGGTGAAAGAGGCCATGAGAAAAGTGAGAGAGAAATATTTTTCCAATGAAAGAAGTCAGGTTTTTAAAAAACATTATTCTTCATTAACTTCCTCATAAAATTATCCATAAAGTAATGAAATAGTTTAAAAAAATAAGATAGTCTCTAGTTAAAATATTCAGCACTTATTTATCAAAGATTCGCAAGAGGACCCAGGCTTTCAGAACATTCCTGATACTGGAAACATTTAATCTGTCCATTGAAAACTCTGTTTTAAAGGAGCATAACGAGTGATTATTTGGAAATGATGCTTTCATGGCACTTGTGTGAAAATGGTGCTAAAACCCCCAAATAGATAAAATAGTCTAGTTTCCTTTCACAACGTCAAGGTAAAAAAGAACTTGAATTATTTTAGGCCACATTTTGTTCTTCCAAATGCTCAGAAAAGGAGACAGAGTGACAATCCTGGGACTGAAAGCCCTTTTTTTAATGCACAGAAATGTTCCAGAGCCGTAGTGACTGTGCAGACATCCATGTGTATGAATCATCTTCAGGGTGAACAATTTGTGGGGGGAGGAGGGTTAGCAGGAGGGTAGTACAGTCTTCACATTAATTCAGTCCTTGACATCTGTGTTCACAGAACCAATTAAGATAGCAACAATGCAGACATGTCCACTGGGAACTGAGCTGAAAGGCCAACCCGTGTAACATATACTGTTAAAAGGGCATTAGACTTTGGTTACTATAAGCCTGGGCCGGTGAGGCTAGTTTCTTCTAGGTAAGCATGAGGATTTTGTAGGAAAATTAAGACTAGATGGGAGAGAGACTTGGAGGAAATAGTATACAAGAGATGAATGAGGAACAACATCCTGAATAGATATTTGAGCAAATAAAAACACTCTACAGAACAAAAGGCCCACTTTAAAAAATGTTAATAGAAAATACTACATGTGGCACATGAGCTGCTGCATTAAACTAGACAAACATCAAAAGATTTACAATATGTGGGGCTCCAATAGCTGCTTTCTGATGTGGGGATAGCGAGTAATGTGGGGGTACTTGAAGTGAGGATAGTGAGTAATCCAGAACTTCCTTGATCAGGTGACAGGACTTTTGGAACCCATGTGCAGATCCGGTATTTGCATTTGTCACAAATGTATCGGATTGGTTCAGCAGATATGTTAAAAGTTAAGGTGTTGCCCTAACTAGATGGTGACTATGAAGAGAGCATGATGCCACACAAGGTAAAAGCATGATACCATGAGCAAGAGACTAACTGAAAGAACTTGATGCATGCATGTTCATCCCCCAGGAAATACAAAATCAGAGGCTCTCCAAAATTATTATTAAATAAATATTTACATTATAGTGGTGCCATGAGGTCCTAATGAGGATTGGATCTCCATTATGCTAGACACTGTACAAACGCATCAGAAGTTATGGTCTGAAATTGGCAACATTTTGAAAAGGAGAAGTCACTTTTGACCTTCTTTGTGACTCTCTAAAAATACCTTTCATGAAGATGAGCTCACTGAAATCTAAACCTTTGCTCTTCATTGTTGCTGACTGTTTTAACCTGCTGCCTCCCATGGGCCTGATAGCACAGCTGCAGCATCAGAGGGGCTGGACTATTATGTTGCTGAGAGGATCAGAAGAAGCGGCCAAGTATCTAGAACCGTCAACTGAGACGGTCGATGCAAGTCAGAGAAAATGAGGTGCTCATTTTATCCAGCCTTAATTCCACAAAAACGCTTAAAAATCATTGCATCCCTTTGGGATTATTAATATCTGAAACTATCCTGATCTTTTTCAGAGAATGTTAGTTCTCCAAATTTACAAGTTTTGCTTTCACTGGTTAGGCATGTATTTTGCTCATTGTATGATAATAAATAGTTTTATGCTCTGATACATATTGATTTGTCTCTGACCTTGCTGCTGCACACAAGTGAAGGACTGAAGTCTCTCATGGGTTCCATCCTTGGGGTACAGTATTAATTAAGTGTAAACACACAACCAGATATTTTCAACCTCATTCTCAAAATGAATGTTTTCTAAACCTCCAAAGCTCCTTTTCTCTCACCACAGGTGGGGAAAATAAAGTCTTACGCTTTTCTGACTTTGCAGCCATTACATTTGTTTTTAAGTTGTACAAGTAAAGCAACGCTGTTAACATTGTAGGGAGAGTTTGCAGTATTGCCAACCTCGAGCATTGAAACAACACTAGTCAGACCCCAAAAGTCATGAGATTGGTTTAAAAACTAGATGTAGAAAACCAAACGAACAGGTAGGTTACGATTAAAATTCAAAATGATCTCAATAAACTGGAGAAATGGTCTGAAGGAAATAGGAAGAAACTCAATAAGGACAAATGCAAAAGTACACCACTTAACATAAGAATGGCCATACTGGTTCAGAACAAAGGTCCATCCAGCCCAGCATCATGTCTACCAACAGTGACCAATGCCAGGTGCCCCAGAGGGAGTGAACCTAACAGGTAATGATCAACTGATCTCTCTCCTGCCATCCATCTCCACTCTCTGACAAACAGTGGCTAGGGACACCATTCCTTACCCATCCTGGCTAATAGCCATTAATGGACTTAACCTCAATTAATTTATCCAGTTCTCTTTTAAAACCTGTTATAGTCCTCGCCTTCACAACCTCTTCAGGCTAGGAGTTCCACAGTTGACTGCGAGATGAATGAAGAAGAACTTCCTTTTATTTGTTTTAAACCTGCTACCCATTAATTTCATTTGGTGGCCCCTAGTTCTTATATTATGGGAACAAGTAAATAACTTTTTCTTATTCACTTTCTCCACACCACTCATGATTTTATATACCTCTATCATATCTCCTCTTTTCCAAGCTGAAAAGTCCTAGCCTCTTTAATCTCTCCTCATATGGGACCCGTTCCAAACCCCTAATCATTTTAGTTGCCCTTTTCTGAACCTTTTCTTATGCCAGTATATCTTTTTTGAGATGATGGGACCACATCTGTACGCAGTATTCAAAATGTGGGCGTACCATGGATTTATATGAGGGCAATAAGATATTCTCCGTCTTACTCTCTATCCCTTTTTTAATGATTCCTAACATCATGTTTGCTTTTTTGCCTGCCGCCGCACACTGCGTGGACATCTTCAGAGAACTATCCACAATGACTCCAAGATCTTACAAAGGAACTTACAAAGGAACAATCAGTTGCACACATACAAAATGGGAAATGAGTGCCTAGGAAGGAGTACTGCAGAAAGGGATTTGGTGATCATAGTGGATCACAAGGTAAATATGAGTCAAGGGTGTAACACTGCTGCAAAAAACCCTAACATTCTGGGATAAATTAGCAGGAGTGTTGTAAGCAAGATGGGAGAAGGAATTCTTCTGCTCTATTCTGTGCTGATTAGGCATGAAATGGAGTATTGTGTCCAGTTCTGGGTGCCATATTTCAGGAAAGATATGGACAAATTGGAGAAAGTCCAGAGAAGAACAACAAAAATAATAAAGAAAACATCACCTCTGAGGGAAAATTGAAAAAATTGGGTTTGTTTAGTCTGGAAAAGAGAATACTGAGAGGGAACATGATCAAAGTTTTCAAGTACATAAAAGGTTTTTACAAGGAGAAGGGAGAAAAATTGTTCTTCTTAACCTCCGAGAATAGGACAAGAAGCAATAAGCTTAAATTGCAGCAAGGGTGATTTAGATTGGACATTAGGAAAAACTTCCTGTCAGGGTTGTTAAGCACTGGAATAAATTGTCTAGGGAGGTTGTGGAATCTCAATCACTGAAGATTTTTAAAGGCAGGTTAGACAAACACCTGTCAGGGATGGTCTAGATAATACTTAGTCCTGCCGTGAGTATAGGGGACTGGACTAGATGACCTCTTGAGGTCCATTCTAATCCTACACTTCTATGATTATTTTTCTTTTCCTTCTGTTTTTGAGCCTTTAAAGAATACTTAGGTCATGTTTTCATGTTTCTCTACAACCATGAGGCTAGAAATTTACCTTTTCTTAAAAAATGAAAGCTGAGATTTTTCGTATAATCAAAGGCCTCCAGGAACTGGGACTTTGAAAAACAGTAACATCGCAAGACTCGTGATAAAATGACATGTGCTGGCACTACTGCACTTATACTGTCAAGGTTCCTTCCCCACTCTGAACTCTAGGGTACGTATGTGGGGACCTGCATGAAAACCCCCAAAGCTTATTTTTAACAGTTTAGGTTAAAACTTCCCCAAGATACAAACTATTTTACCGTTCGTTCCTGGACTTTATTGCTGCCACCACCAAGCGTCTAACAAATATAACAGGGAAAGAGCCCACTTGGAAACGTCTTTCCCCCCAAAATCCCCCCAAGCCCTACACCCCCTTTCCTGTGGAAGGTTTGATAAAAATCCTCACCAATTTGCATAGGTGAACACAGACCCAAACCCTTGGATCTTAAGAACAATGAAAAAGCAATCAGGTTCTTAAAAGAAGAATTTTAATTAAAGAAAAAGTAAAAGAATCACCTCTGTAAAATCAGGATGGTAAATAGCTTAGAGGGTAATCACATTCAAAACATAGAGAATCCCTCTAGACAAAACCTTAAGTTACAAAAAGACACAAAAACAGGAATATACATTCCATTCAGCACAACTTATTTTTATCAGCCATTTAAACAAAACAGAATCTAAGGGATATCTAACTAGATTGCTTACTGACTTTTTACAGGAGTTCTGACCTGCATTCCTGCTCTGGTCCCGGCAAAAACAACACAGACAGAGAGAACCCTTTGTTCCCCCCACCCTCCAGCTTTGAAAGTATCTCGTCTGCTCACTGGTCATTTTGGTCAGGTGCCAGCGAGGTTGTCTTAGCTTCTTAACCCTTTACAGGTGAAAGAGTTTTTCCTCTGGCCAGGAGGGATTTAAAGGTGTTTACCTTCCCTTTATATTTATGACAGAAGGTTAGAATAATCTTCATGTAAACATCCAAACTCTCGACTGCTTATTCAACCCAAACTTCTCCCCCTCTTGAAGTTCACCCACCTCCATATTTAAAATTAACAATAACTTAAATCCCTGGATGTCAAACTGAATATTTAACCTTCAGATATGTAAGAAGCCCTTTAGAAAATAACTACTGTTTAATAGGAAGTTCTGAAAAATGACATTTAGAAACATTGCTGCATTTATCTTTCACATACATTATTTTCTAGGGATTGTTGGGGCTAAGCAAAGCTGCAACGGCAAAAACAACTTAAAACACACCTCTTCTATTTTCCTAAGAATTAGGAGACCTACAGTAGTGACTGACGAAGTTCTCCCATGGAGGACAAGGCATATTAATCTATATACAATATATTCAAGTTAAGAGGAAAGAAGAGTATCATACTGGTATATATGTTTCATGGTACATTTTGTACCCAATGAATTGGTTGTATGCCCTATCCTAAGCTTTTTAACGTCCCCCATGAGATGGTGGACCAGGAAGAGTCAGAAAGTTTCACACTAATATGCCACTTGAAGAAAAGCCTTGGAATTTTTTTTTTTAAAAAATAAGGATTTAAAATTGACTTGGGTGGGGGGAGGGGGGAGTGTGAAGTGGAATTTTATCTTAAAGCATTTTTGAAAAAAGACTCACAAATATGTATATCAAACATTATCTTATAACTTAAAATGGCACAAGTTATTCATCTCCAGAAATACGGGCTTATAATAGAAACACCATGTGCTCTAGCTAGCCCCTGGTGCGAGCAGTCACAGCACATCACCTCACTGCTCTAAAATCTTTGCTTCCATCATCAGGGGTTCATGTATAAATAGGTTAACAATGGCATCAAAATAATGGAAGAGAAGGCTTTACAGCAGAATTTATTTTAAATATGCTGTATGGGTTCTTTAGTTCAAAACTAAACAAACACTTTGTTCTGTTAAATCTCTTATTACAAAAATACTCTATTCTAAGGTAATAGCATAAAACAGCAGCATTTCTATTGTAAGCTGTTGGACTTAAAAAAATTGTTCTCGAATACCTTGTTTTATTATTTTTTAAATAAGGCAAAATATGGACTCCATTCCCCAGTCTTTGTATGAGCAAAACGGTCATGGGATTCAAGAGGCTTTTCCATGGTCCCCAATCACCACAATATCTCAGCACTTCAGTAAACCTAATGAATTATTCCCTGCAAGGTAGACAAGTACTATTTGGATTTCACAGCTGGGGAATCAGTGAACACAAATTAACAGGGAAAGCATCAAAGAGATTACTCTTTGCCAGCTCTTCAGAGCTTTGGGCATTCAAAACAAGGGAGTATTTTCAAAATAGATTGCAGGGGAAGCCCAGGTTTTTTGGAAATATGCTCTCATTTCTGGCTGCCCAAGGTGTCTGGGTGCCCAGGTGGAGCTGAGTGCCCCACAGTGGAATACATTTACTTAAAAAATTGGGCAATTGGGAAAATGCATTTCCTTATCCTCCCCCACTCTCAGACCTTCATTCTTTCCTGCCACCAGCTAAAAGGTTCCCACACCACAGGTTACTTTCTCCTCACTTCCCCCCCCCCCAAAAACAACACACCCCATCACTTACTTTGGCTTCCTCTCTCTCTTCTCATACGTGGTCATCTTGGATTGGCTCCCATAATGTGTTGCAACAGCTTTCAGAAAGCATACCAATTTTCCATCCTCCCCCTTACAGACTTCATGACTCCCCCCATATTACTCTGCCTTCCAAAAAACCCCTAGTGTCTCCTCCAAGACCTTTCTGTAGACTCTCCTCCCCCCAAATTCCAGTCTGTTCTCTACCAAACCCCTCTCACTTTCTCCTTTTCCAACCTCACCTCATTCTGTTTCCCCTAAATCTCCATTCTGTCTCTGAAGATCCCCAGCCCCTCCTCCCCCAATCCACCTCACTGCCATCTCTTTTCCCTTTCCAAACTCCCTCCACCTTCTCTTCTTCCTCTCCCCAAATTCCCCAGCCTCTCTTCCCTCTCCTCCAAGGCACCTCCCTCCCATTTTTACCTCTATTCTCTTCACTTTCTTCTATTGCACTTATTCCCATAGTACTCCTCCTTCCTCCCAAATCCCTCCACTCCCTCCTCCCCAAACCAATCTCATTCCTCTTCACCCCCAATTTCTTCTACTTCTCTCAATAACCCCTCTCTTCAAATCCTCTAGTCTCTGCTCCCTCATCCCAAATCTCCCTCCAGTCCCTGCCCCCCATTTCCCCTCCACCCCGGCACCTATTTACTACTCCTTGATTCACTCCCTTTCTCCCTTGTCCCTTATTGCTGATGTCCCCCATCTCCTCCAGTGTTATCTTTTCCCTCTGTCATGCCCCTTCAAGGTCAACAATCTGCCCAGCCCGGTGTCCCCATTACTTCTGTCCTCCAAATATTCCCAGCAAGTATCCTGGGCATCAGTGCTAACTCCCTGTCACCCTACCCTGTAGGTCTATTAGTTTATCCCAGCCCCCGCCCTCCTCTGCCAGCCTTCGAATTCCCCCCATCACTCTCCTCTGGAGCCCTTACTTCCCTCCCACTCTCCCCGAGTCCCCCTGGCATTCCCCCTACTTCCCTCAGGCCCACCTGCATCTCCCTCTCTCTTGGCAGCCAACTTCCCCTTTGCTGGCCCCTCTCTGCCACTCCTCACTCTGCAGATGTTATTTTCCATGATCTGTCAGCCCCTGATGTCTTCCTTTAAAGAGCAAATGGGGAAAGAGGAAGGAGTCGCTGCTCTTCCATGCATCCGCCAGGAGTTGCTTACCCACTGGCCTTCTGCAGAGCAGGAAGAGGAGTCACAGCTGTGGCCTCTGCCTGACCAGCAGAGGGACAGAGTAGCCCCTACTGGCAGGGGGACTAGCTGCAGCTATATCCTGCCTATTGAGCCTAACTAAACAGGAGAGTGATGGTGGCAAGAAAGGGAAAAGGGTGTGTGCTGAGCATGGTTACACAAAGCAGTCTCATTCTTTTTTCCTCAGCTTTGTCTTCTCTCTTTCCTCCCCTCCACAGACAGACAAAAATGGGGAGAAGGAAGAAGACAAAGTCTTACACACCCCCTCCTCCCACCTGAAAGTCAGAGGAGTTGCCCCTTATGACAATACCCAAGGAGATCAGCCTTGGAATTTTCAAAACTACGGTCCCCCAGTCAGCCGGTGTTGCTCTCCCTAATTCTAAGCATCACAGTTTCCACATCCAAAGGGAATTGAGTTACTTCAATAATCCCTGCATATGATGGATACCTGTTGCCTACTAGCAGAGCAGAAATACTTTATCAACACCTGAACCAGTAGAAAAGCTTCAGAAGTACATGGAGAATAGCAATGATGTTATTTGCTATGCAACAAAAGAGCCAGTTATTCCCCCACCCCGAATTTTCATAGGTCTATATGCTCCATTATTCCTTCCACTGTATGTGCCCCCCCGACTTTGCAGGATATACTATAATCACATATAGTGTTCCATATGCTGACTCAACTTTGCCCTCCACACCCCTACCCCCAAATTTTTCTGAAATGACACCTGTGGAGGAAGTGTCCTTACATAACCAATGGGTACAGAGTGGGTGTGTCCATGTGAGACTCTGGTTTGTCTGTGGAGCTATGAGGGCTGGACAGCACAGTGGCTCAATATCACAGAGGAGTCCAAGTCTTGCTATCTTTGTAAACAACATGTCTTTCATGGTATTCAAAGTAGAAGATGTTATGATGACAAACCAGACCGCATACATACCTTACAACAGAGCAAGGAAAGGATTTTGCTCACTTGGTAGGAGCTTAACTGCAAAGGAGCAAAATCAGGAAAAATGAATGTTAGTGATTTAAAAACAATAATCAGTGTTTTCACAATAATTATCTAATAACTCCTCTGTGACTTACCTCTTTGTGATTAGGAGTTGCTAATCACAGTGCTGGCCAATGAATGCCCTGAGTATAGATGTAAGCAAAAGGTAGGGGTAGGATGGGATGGAAGGATACGATGCCCTTGCCAGCAATGGGAAAGATTTTTTTAAAATATTAATTCAAATTTCCTGGTTGCTCAGGGCTGGACAGAAATACCTACTAGAGCTATACTAGCACATGTAAACAGACAATTTACATATGCTAATGAGGCATGGACATCCTCGTGGTGAACAGTGTAAAAATAGGCTATTTTCAGAAAATAATAGTGTGTGTCCAAACATGCAAGATGATGGTAGCAGTAGCTTCTGGTACAGGCACAGGTGAGAAGGGAAATGGCAAAGAAAATAAGGGGGGGTTCAAGGAAAGCCCAACTACAGAACACAGAAACTGACATCTTATTACAGAAATGACTGGACTCAAGATGGAGCTGCTATGTAAGCTCTCCAGAATCCCTTCTGCCAAGAATAAAGACTGTGGGCTCAGATTGTAAACTGCATAAATGTTGGGTGGCAGAATGAGGAACACTGGAATACTTGTGAGAGTGTTTAGCCACCACAGCCATGAAAACCAAAGCATCTCTGCATAATGTGCAGTTATTCCTGGGATAGGTATGTTTCCTATTTTTTCAGGCTGTATATCTCCCCTTGGTCCATTCAGAGCTAGGTGTGCTATCTAATGTGCTCAGTACAGATAGGAAGTCTACCCTGGTATAGAATTCCCGCATAATTTGGTTGTTCCCAAGTTATCAGGGCACATAGTAGCTTGAGCACTCCAAGGAGGAGGGGTAGAGGCACAGTGAAGAAGATGGACACTCAAAGAGTAGCAGTTTCAGAAATTGTTCCAGATTCTCAAAAGTTAATCCTTTGAATGCCCAAATCCCACTAAACCCCATGAGCACTAAAATTGCTGTCATGCCTAGCCAAGCTTTTCAAAATATGTTAGCCTAAATAACTTACCAAGATCACACATTAAGTCTGTAGCAGAGTCAACTTCCAGACCCCAGATCTGTCCGAATCCTGTCCTATGTTATAACCACAATACCATCATTCAGCATTATGGGAGTTTTATCTTCATAAATACAGCAGGATTAATTTATTCTGTTTAAAAATATATGTCTGTTACTAAAATCTATGGGCACATATAAAAAATTGAACATAATATAGGACTTCTGTAACTAATTGGGCTTTTTTCATCTTAACTAGCTTTTAAGAGCAGAAGGTGCAAACCTTCTAGAATGCCAAGAACCCTCAACTCTCACAGACTTCAAAAGGATTTGAGGGTGTCCAGGATCATGCTCAGAGAGAAAGACAATTGAGATTAGAATCTTGACAATACTGTATAGTGATGAATCAATTATTGTACAAAAAGAACATGACACAGTTTAAAACAACCAAATCTTTTAATTAGAAAGCAACAAACATGCAAATAGCAGGTATAGAAATTTATTTGAACCAATGTTTTTGCTCTAATGAAAGTTATTTTTAAACATTGATCCAAGCTCCCACGTTTGCAGGTTAAGGAAAATATTGCACTTCGCATCTTCTAGCACCCCTCAGACATGGCAAAACGTTTTAAAAACATTTTTGCTTATTTTACTTGCACACTCTCCCAAAGTCATGCACACAGTCGTTCAGAAACAAAATGTTGGGTTATCCAAAAGCAAAACCTTAAAATTGCACTAAAGCTCTGTAAGGAAAAATATAATTAATGTCTTATATAAATTCCGTAATGTCTAGGTGCTTGCATAGAAGAGCCAATTACTCTTCATCTTCATTTTCATTCTCTTGACCAGACCCTTCTGACCTGTCACCCTCCAACCGGTCTGCAAGACACAAGGATGATTTAATAAGGACACAACTTTAAAAGTAAATTTTCAGCTAACATTTATGATACAATGCATCAACCGGCTACTACCCAAAGCACAGTGCCTATGTATTATGCTGATGGAACCATCTGAAATGCATAAGATAGACTGAGAGCACATACTAAATGGAAAAGTTACAACACCACCACAAGAGAGCAGGGACAGCAAAAGCGAAGGACTAGAAATTGTGAGCACCAATGTGATGACCTAGGCAACAGCTCACTCATGGTCAGCACAGAAGAGATGGGTTTGAGCAGAGTTTTAAAAAACAGATGGGGAGTCAATGAAGTGAGTAGCCTGTTTGAGAGATTGGAACTGAGAGGGTATTTTAAAAACAGTTTTGTAAAGAACCCGTATTGTAACCAGAAATATGCATTGGTCAGAAAACTGGGGAAATTGCTGTCAGTCACTGTATGCATCAGAAAAGACGTCTGTTGAGTAGCAGTTTAGAGAAAGAGGAAAATTAAATGGAGAAGCATGAGGGAAGGAGCATGACTGGCAACTCATACAGTGCGACTAGCCAATCACTTCTACAATAAAACAGTATTAGTTTCAGAAATATCATTACTGAAGTGTGGAGCAGTTCTTTCTTTGGAATAGAATACACCAAGGAGCAAATCAAAAATGGATAAATAAATATTTAGCATCTAAAACGCACATCTAGAGACTCTTAAAAAGGAGAGAAACAAACAGCATTTGAGGGTGGTATGTAAATCTCCCTATAAAACACTCAGCTTAAGTGACAATGCTAGACAAAATTTATGAATGGCATAAATAGTCTGTACAGAAGCTGCTCTGAAATCCTCCTACCTGCTCTTATATGATTCAATGATGCCAGCATTCGTAACATGAAAGAAGCTGGAACAGTAATTGTATTTCTGGTCTCTTCCAGCATTAATTCATTACGAGTTATAACCTGTAGTGATTAAAAAAAATCACTGATCAAAGCATCACTAACCACAAACTACTCCTGATGCAATACAGTTTGTACTTTATACAGTATCTAATACACTGTGTCCAAAAATGCTATACCAAGTTAAAAATGACAAAAGAGCAGACCCTAGCATGTATTATAAACTGTGCTGTAAGTGTACTGTATCATGAGAAAAGTCAGTCATAAGAGCAATTTTTTAATCCAGATAGCATGGCAGTACTTATCATAAAATCATCACTGTGCTGTCTGAATTCCTGACAGAAATTAAGTAGTACGGGAAATGAAGAAAATAGTTTTCAAGATAAGATGTGAAGACAGAGAACTGATGATGTTGTAGATGTCAATAACTGCAGAGAACAAAGCTCTCCCACCAACAATAGCTAAGAAGATGAGAAAGAACAGAAATGATGTTCCCACTCCTACTCCCATGCTCCTGAAAACCTTTGCAGAAAATTTTAGGGACACGTAAAGTTACTGCACTACAAATTCATTCACTGTAAATAGCTCTCTCCCCACTCTCCAACTGACTCCTGTGTCTATAAAACCCAGCTGCCGCCTCTCTGCCCATGATTTAGTTAATTCCTCCAAAGGAAAAAAAAATGCTATATAGCAAGTATCTTGAGCTCCTCTTTCAGTCTCCCTCCCCACAACCATTTCTTGTCCACCTTTTCACCTTGCTCTGAATCTGACCTCAGGGTACTCTCTCCGGTATTAATAAACCTTAACCCCACTGGTCTCTCCAGCTACTGCCCTGTCTTTTTTATCCCCTTTGACAACTTAAATACAGTATTTCCACTGGCTTCTCTCTCTCTCCCCGACCCCAAGACCTCCTGGCAGCCCGTTTTCTCTTCTTTATACTGAAACTGCTTTTACTAAAGACACCAACAACCTACGCCTAGACAAGTCTAAGAATCCCTTCTCTATTCTCATTTTCTATTCACCAACTACTTTGATAGTCAGTCACTCCCATCTCCTCTTCAACTCACTCATTCTTGGGCTTTCCTGACTCTGTCCTGTCCTGGTTTTACTGCTACCTCTCCAACTGCACCTTTATCCCTCTTCCTCCTCCCTCTGACACTGTCTCTCAGGATTCTGCCCCCTTATCTTTTCCTGCTGGGTGATCTCATCTGTTTTCATGGTTTCAGCTACTGTATCCATGTTGAAGTTTTCCAAGTGTCCTCTCTGACCTTTCCCTTCCATCCAGTCTTGGATTTCAAACATCTCATCTTGGATGCCCTCAACCAAATAAATGTACATGGTGAAAACTGAACTCCTCAGCTTTCCTCCTAAGTCCCAACCTGTCCCTCAGAGATATTAATTCAAAAATTGATATATTTGGCACAATAAACTTGTAAAAATCTACAACTGGCAGAAAATGTTTTCTGGTTGGACACAATATGCTTATAATTATTTCTCCTTCACAAACAGACTTAACGCTAACCAAAACGCTGCAATTTTGGTGTTTAGCATGTTGCTTAAGCATTGTTAAGTGATTATTAGGTCAGAAACAGAATACTTTTTACACATGATTTACCTTTATGTATGCTTATTATCTGGAAGGATCCCAAAGCACCTCACATACTTAAGCTGATACAAAATATAGACAGCGATCCCTTCACCCACTATGCAAATGCAGCCACCTTTGTGGTGGAACATGACAACTGCTTAGCCATAGCAATAATACACAACAGGTTAGCACAGAATGTGAAGAATCCAACAGTCAATTGAAACTGCAAGGAGCAAAATTTAATTATGCTATATGCAACCTGTTTTAGGGTACTGAATCTGCTAAAAACTAGCACATGCCAAACAAAGATTTAACAAACTGATAAGATCAAGATAATTTTTCTTTGCTCCCTCACACTCTAAAGTAGGGGAGGGCAAACTAAGGGTCGCGTTCGGTTTGTCAGACCTTTTAATTCAGCCCTTGAGCTCCTGTCGGGGAGTGGGGATGGGGGCTTATCCCGCTCTGCACGTGCCGTGGCTCTGCGTGGCTCCCAGAAACAGCAGGATCCCCCCATGCAGCTCCTACATGTAGGAGCAACCAGTGGGCTCCGCATGTTGCCCCATGCCAAGTTCCAGCTCTGAGCTCCCGTACGCTGGGAACTGTGGCCAATGGGAGCCACAGGGGTGGCGCCTGAGGACGGGGCAGGGCGCAAAGCTATCTGGCCATGCCTCCGCATAGGAGCTAGAGGGGGGACATGCCGCTGCTTCCAGCAGCTGCTTGAGGTAAGCACTGCCCAGAGCCCGCACCCCGGACCTTCTCCTAATGCGTGCCAACCCCCTGCACAAGCCCTTATTCCCCTCCTGCCCTCCAAACCACTCGGTCCCAGCCTGGAGCGCACCCCAAACCCCTCATCTCCAGCCCCACCCCATAGCCTGCATCCACATCCAAAGCCCTCACTCCCCACCCCACCCCAAAACCCCTCTGCACCAGCCCAGAACTCCCTCCCTCACACCCCAACCCTCTCCCCCATCCTGGAGCCCTCTCCTGCACCCTGAAACCCACACCCCCAGCCCAGAGCCTGTACCCCCCCTCACACCCCAACCCCCTGCCTCAGCCCAGAGTCCCCTTCCATATTGCGCACCCCTCTGCTCCCATCCCAGCCCACAGCCCCCTCCCGCACCCCAAACGCCTCATTCCTGGCCCCACCCCAGAGCCCGCACCTCCAGCCAGAGCCCTCACCCCCTGCCCCAGCCTGAACCCCCCTCCCCCACACCCTTAACTCCTCATTTCTGGCCCCACCCCAGAGCCAGTAACCCCCCCCACAGCTGGAGCCCTCATCCCCTCCCGCACCCCAACCCCCAATTTCATGAGCATTCATGGCCCGCCATACAATTTCCATACCCAGACATGGCCCTCAGGCCAAAAAGTTTGTCCACCCCTGCTCTAAAGGGTACTTGGAACCAAATACTGCCCTCAAATGCACCTAGTTCCCATTGCAATCAATGAGAGCTAATTAGAGCATACACTTTGGCATTTGGTGAAGTACGCAAGAATGGCTCAGAGCTCAGGAGTGGCAGTATTTACTTTTGCGATGACACATTACACTTATACAGAGAAGAAATTGACTATTTGACTCCTGCACAAAAAGCAGTTATTTAAAAAGAGCATAAGAGACAAATATTTAACTCTTCCCCGGAGTGACACTATGAGGGGGAAAACATTGGAAAAAAAATTCTCATGTCTTTAAAATCCATGCCACTAATCTGCAACCATAAGCACTAACATCCAGTAGTCATATCTATGGTCACAGCAGGGAATCATTACAAGGGAGAGTTAAGATTATTTGGATGTCCTAAATAAAGATGGCATACCTTAATATGTTTGAATTTTTTTAACTGGGTTATAATGCTCATTTTATAGCCTTAACTCTATAAACACACAGTTTTGTGCTTGGGAATATTTAAAAATGTTTTTAATTTCACTTGCCTCGAATATGTATATATCTCTTAATTTTTTAAACAGTCTCAGCCTCCTCCATTTCTGATTCCTACTATCTACCCTTGTAACTTTGATGGCTCGACCCATCTCACTTGTCTTGTGTTCATAATTTCATACTTCCACTACATCTGTACATTCCATTATTTCCTAATCTCTGAGGTTATGTGGATTGTTTATGTACTGAAAGAAATGAAAGTTAATTGTTTTTAAGAACACCTTATTTTTAAAAACAGAATCTATTGCTGACTTGTTTTAAGTTAAAAAAATTCAGTTATTCAAGCTGTTTGCAGAGAAGACTTTGCTAGAAATGACAGCTACGATGTAAAAAGAAGGAAAGGCTCTTACTTCATCAGCAAGTTTTCGGTTAAAAATCCTCGACTCTTCTAGCGGTGACCAGATTTTTATATCGTAATCAATACCTGACGAGGCAAGAACTAGAAAATCAAATTTAAAAAGAGTATTAGAAAAGAGTTCTAAATTAAATGTCTTTTCTGAACATCTTAGCTGGAGTTTGTTGAAAGTGTTGCTGACATGCTTCATTACATACATGCACACACACTTTACTTCATTAGAAGTGCTCTCATTTTTCACCATCATAACATATGCAAGATCCCATCCTGCAAACATGTACACAGGAGTAGTCTCATTGAGTTATAATCCGTTTTTGCTGGATTTGAGCTATTGACTAAATATATGTCATGAAGAAAATAAATGCAAACCTTTTATATTTTCTCTCTTTTACACAGAATGTGCATAATTTAAAACTAGAAAGTAAACAAGCATCTGCTACTATTATTATACTCTCCTCTGATGATCTGAAAAGATTTAACAGGAAAGGCTTTAAGACAAGTAGATCCATGTGCAACGATAGATGAGAACAGGCCTCCAATTAATTTCCACAGTGTATTTTATGTAGAAATTTGAAATCTTTGACGCACCTGTTCCAAAAACACTGGGCATGTTTACAAATATTTTTAAAACATTTAAAAGAACAAAACACCAAAATGCACTGGACTCTTCTGTCAACTGGGAGGGAGAATTAGGGCACTTTACACTGAAGGAGTAGTGAATCTTTAGGAGGCTTTCAGTAGATGTGGATGGAGACTTGGCTCAGAGCACTTGTCACTGCTGGGAGGGCTGCCCTAATTTTCATTTTTCAAGGTGTAAGTGGAAGGAGGTCACACTGGATTAAAAAGTCAGGGAAGCTGTAGGTGTATTTTGGGAGAGCTTCTGATAGTGTGAGCCCTTACAGTGCACCCCTAGTCACTAGTCACCCATTTTTGAATAGTCCCAGAGGCCATGGGAAAATGAAAAATAATTAAAATTCTTCTGCCAATGTTTCATAAACTGAAAAATGGTTCAATTAGAATTATCAGCAAAGTTTCAGGTCATGTCTAATTTTCCCCATGCTAGTCTGTCCATCCCCAGCATGAATATTTTCCAAAAAAAAAAAAAGTCTAATTATACCTATTTAACTCACTCAGCAGAACTCTTATTAATCTAAATTCACCTCCCTCCCACAGAATCTGAGAGTCTGATACATGCTCTGCTCAAGACTCAAGTAGAACAAGTTGAGGCCAGATGATAATATTGCTTCTCCCGTTACTGTATTAGATAGCTCGCACTATCTCACCAACGGCATGGGAACCACTCTTTCAAATTCATTGTATGTGATGAAAGGAGGGGGGAAAGGAGGACTTTTTTTTTTAAATGGATCCTGACCCCCCTTGGATGCTATATATAACCATTTTCGTTCTGAGGAGTTGATGGGTATAATGGCCTCTGAGCCAAACCTCACTATTACAGACAAGGATAGCAGCAGCATGCTGAATTTTATACAACTGAGACGCAGCCCTCAGATTTCCTGGCAATATACTAATGTGACCCTTGGTTAAGCAAAGTTTTGAAGACTCATCTATAAAGGTTCTTACTACAGGCTATAGGAACATACATATTGCAGGTGGAGATGGTCTTACTTGGGTCAAATGGATGTGGCTGTAGACAATTCACCACGTGATTATCAGCTTCCAGCAGCATCAGATGCTCAGCAGTATGCCGATCCCAGATGAAGATATGGCCACAATCTGAACCACTCATTACAAAGTTAGAGCCCCAGAAATTGGCTTCCTTTATCTATAGTAAAAATAAAATGAATTACAAATATTTGTTACGATTTACATGGTTAGTCTAGAAATAACAGATGTTAAGTGTTAATTTTGTAAGCCATTTCCAGAAAGTATTTCCCACTTTCACAATAGTGCTGGCCCTAATTTAAGGATTTTTCCAAATGCAAAGTCAATTTTTGAATTGACAACTCTATAAAGCCAGTGAATTAAATCCATGCCTCCTCTCTTTAGCAATTCAGATTAATCATCATCAAGATCAGGTGGCTTTATCATTTTGTAACTATTTGACCGCAAGCATCAGATTCTCTAATGTCACCGGTCTGTTTTCTGCTTGGTACATTTTTGGATTAAGTTGTAGTTTACATCTTGGTGGGGATCTGTTCACTAATTCACAAAAATGCTCACACTAAAACTTAAATTGTGCATCAAAAAGCCTGGCAGTATTCTCCATTTTTGTCCTTATCTAGTAGAAGCTGCAAGTTAAGGACTTGCTCTGGAACAGGGTTTGAAATTACGCAAGGAGTGGCCCTTGTATTGGGGATATGCTTTTTGCTGTCCCCATGAAATACCCCCAAATTTGGCCTTGAAAAACTAAAGTTCACACATGCTTAGTAAAGACTGCTTAGATTTTAGCAGCTAAAATCTCAGAAGATTCTGTTTTTACTGAGCATGTGCCATTCCTTCTCAACTCCTAGTGCTCACTAGACTATGCATGCACCATCCTATCCCCTCAAAGCAACTAAGAATGATCAAGTCCAGGATGACAGGGGTTTAGAAGGACTCTCACTGTAATAGCTGAGTAGCCTTGCTAAATTTCAGGTGCAAGTATAATTGTAGTACTGTGTAAGTGGTAACTGTATGCCTGCCTGTTTGCTTAACTAATTACTTTTTTCTTTTGAATAAAGTTTGGTTATATCATTCGAAGTGTTGCCTACTGGTCGTCTACTAAATACATTTTCTGTACCTGACCTAAAGGCTTAAACCTGGAAACTAAATTGGGTTTTATTGCACCCTTATCTAACACAACATAATATTAATTGGGAACATTTCAAGATAAGTTACATAAGGTTACACAGGTTTCAGAGTAGCAGCCATATTAGTCTGTATTCACAAAAAGAAAAGGAGTACTTGTGGCATCTTAGAGATTAATAAATATATTTGAGCATAAGCTTTCGTGAGCTACAGCTCACTTCATTGGATGCATCCAGTGGGGTGATGATTTATATACACAGAGAACATGAAACAATGGGTGTTATCATACACACTGTAAGGAGAGTGATCACTTAAGATTAACTATTACCAGCAATGGGCGGGGGGTGGAGAAGGGAAAAAAAACATTTGTAGCGATAATCAAGGTGGGCCATTTCCAGCAGTTGACAAGAACATCTGAGGAACAGTGGGGGGGGGGGGGAAATAACATGGGGAAATAGTTTTACTTTGTGTAATGACTCATCCACTCCCAGTCTCTATTCAAGCTTAAGTTAATTGTATCCAGTTTGCAAATTAATTCCAATTCAGCAGTCTCTCCTTGGAGTCTGGTTTTGAAGTTTTTTTTGTTGAAGAATAGCCACCTTCAGGTCTGTAATCGAGTGACCAGAGAGATTGAAGTGTTCTCCGACTGATTTTTGAATGTTATAATTCTTGACATCTGATTTGTGTCCATTTATTCTTTTATGTAGAGACTGTCCAGTTTGACCAATGTACATGGCAGAGGGGCATTGCTGGCACATGATGGCATATATCACACTGGTAGACGTGCAGGTGAAGGAGCCTCTGATAGTGTGGCTGATGTGATTAGGCCCTATGATGATGTCCTCTGAATAGATATGTGGACAGAGTTGGCAACGGGCTTTGTTGCAAGGATAGGATCCTGGGTTAGTGGTTCTGTTGTGTGGTGTGTGGTTGCTGGTGAGTATTTGCTTCAGGTTGGGGGGGGGGGGGGCTGTCTGTAAGCAAGGACTGGCCTGTCTCCCAAGATCTATGAGAGTGATGGGTCGTCCTTCAGGATAGGCTGTAGATCCTTGATGATGCGTTGGAGAGGTTTTATAGTTGGGGGCTGAAGGTGATGGCTAGTGGCGTTCTGTTATTTTCTTTGTTGGGCCTGTCCTGTAGTAGGTGACATATGTTCAGACCCCATGGGGGAACAGAATCTTGTACCTGTGGGAATAATCCGTCCAAGCCCTTTAGAAACCTGATAGTTAAGGGGTTGGAAAAAAGAAATCCATTATGTACAGAGGGTAAAAAGCAGACAGCTGCCAGATGTGCTGTGGGAGGGAGGGAAAAGGGGGACTGCTAGAGTTCCTTAACTGGCTCCATAATGACTTAATCAGCAGAGCCACTCTAGAAGGTGCCACTGAAGCCAGAATATTCAACAGTGTTTGAGATTTTTCATGGACATTTTCCGCTTGAAGATCCAGAACAGATGTCACCCTTCTCAGTAGATCTTGGTGAGCCCTGTAATACTCTGGTGATGGTGAGTCACTTACATGCTCTGGTAAGGAGGAAGAGGATGCACAAGAATGCCAAGGTAACACTTGCTCCCCGTCTTGCAGTTGGGGAGCTGCCCAAGTGACTTCTAGCTGCTCAATCACAGTACCAAACTCAGAGAACGTTGCCTGCTGATGCTCTTGGTGCACCTTCACGGAAACTGACTGATATGGGTGAGAGAAAGTCCTAGCAGGAGGAGGACACCCTATGGTGTCCAAAAAGGCCACTTACATGGCTCCGAGATGCAAGTTTGACCAGGCCATTGCCCCCTTAAGAGGAGGCCACTGCTGAGACTGATGCAAGATCCATGGCCCTCAAGTCTCTGACAGAGATATGCACCATACCTAGAGTGGGACACAAAAGACTGCACCTCCAAATCAGAGGAATATGACCCCGAGTCCTCTGATAATAGGGGAGCAGAGCTCTTTGGAAGCAGAGATAAGCAGCCAGAGGCTAGGGATGACAGTACCAGGTATATCATCACTGGCTTACCACTCGATTGCACCAGCTTCTGAGGCCGTAGAAAGTAATGGTACTACATGCTCCTAAAGAGGCAAAATAGGAACCACAGGCACTTGTACCGATTGGAAGCCTTTCCATACCACCACTACCACCACCAGGGACTCTGGTACTGAGAGGTTAAGCAGTTCTCTTGTGGCTGCATATGCCTCTGGTGTCATTGGTACTGATTCCTTTCCTTGGTGTCTTTCGATGGATACTTCAGGGGTTGGCCTCGACAGACTTGGGACAGGTTCCAGAGTCGATGATCCACTCTTCTTAGATGAGGACTTCTCTAGAGATCCTCAGACCCATTCCCAGAGCCATTGCCTCCAGCTGACTTCAGTACCAACGATCTAGCCGAACAGGGTACTGAGCCTTTGGTGAGTTTCTCTCCCTACTTTGGTACTGATGATAGAGAGCAAGATGCCATAGACATCTCTGGTGGGGCACGTCGTACCAAAGCTGCAGTACTCGGAGCCCATTCCCAACATAGCAGATCCGATGGTGGATGAAGTGCTGCCTCCATATGGAGATGTTTGAGCCTGGATACTCTATCCTCAGAGTGGGGCTTAAATCCCTTACAGATGTGACACCTGTCACTAATGTGGGACTTGCCCAAGTATTATAAGCAGCTGGGGTACACAGCTATCAGGACTTAAACCCCAGAGAGCAAGGCATGGCTCCTATACCGGAATTTGGTCAAAAAAGGACCTAAAAACTGAAAATTAATACTAACATTTATCTATACTACACTTAACTTACTACTAACTTCTAAGAAAAAAACAGGCTATATACAAGGAGTGAAGGAAGAACTTGCTACAAGCAAGACTCAAAGTGCTTCAGCAACAGTCACTGGTGGGGAGAAGGAACTGAAGGGGGTCAGAGGTGGCTCCGCCCTCTTAAACCTGCATGCAATGACATGCGACAGCAGAAACTGCTTGAGCCACCACACCAGGTACTGCTGAGTGAAAAGAACATGTCTGACAATTGTGTACAGGGCATGCACACACCTACAATGGAATGCAGATGAGCAATCACTCGAAGAAGAACCTAGGAAACCTGACTCATCGTCATGCAGGCTTAGACTACAAGCACATTATGGAGTGTTTCATGAGAAATGTACTTGATAACTTCTCTAAAATGCCAAATTTTGTGGTTACAGATCTAATGTACAATTAAAAATATCTTAAATGTATTACACAATCCCTTTTAAGCAAGCATATCAATGTAACAACTAAATTATTTCAGCCTAAAATATCAACTCTGCAGTTCTTAAAGCAGTATTTCTGTACCATTGTCCTGGAGTTCCGATGACCCTTATACACCATCTTTATTAAAGGTCGTCTAATATTCAGGGTTTCCAATTCTTCCATCTCTTTCCTTTCTTTTCTTCTTCTGAAGAGTTCCTGAATGCGAGCAACAGCAGATCGTCTAGGAATTACAAAGAGAACACCACTGAAAGATCATACAGAAACATAGTCTGCATAGACAGATCTTTTCGAAATAGTGTACTAGGGCAATTACAAAGCACTACCAAATAGCTTAATCAACCTACTTAAACTTAATCTTTCTCCCCAAATTTGGCACAGAAACCAACAATATTACTATTATTTGAAGTTACAGATTGTGAGCTTTTCCATATTGGTTTAGAACAGGAAGAACATGCAACACAGTGAAATGTCAAGGGTCATGTTATTTTCTTCATTCTCTTTAAAACATACAAACTCTAGAAGCAGGCAAAATTCACATGTAACTTTACTTTGCAATAGAATATTTTCAAAATCCTGTAGAACTTCTCCCATTCCCTGTGCTAGCAAAAGTATTAAAGGGTGAATATATATACATAAAAAAATTGTTAATATAAAGGTTAGCTATTATTAAAGACCAAGTTTAACCTTTAATTGTTTTCTTTCACCTTTATTACATTTTAATAGACCTTCATTTCTCATTATTTCCTACTTTAGGGTGAAGATCCTTTATCTGACAATTTCTTGTCAATGTTTTTGCTATGATGAGAATGAGCAATAAGAAACGTTTAATAGTACTGACTGGGAAACGGAGAAGAGCTAGTTCTGAAGGCTAGAAAAAAAAAACAGTTGTGGTGGGAAAGCTGCCCCTAATGCAGCAGCAGACCCACACAAAAAGGCTTCCTGAAGTGACAGGAGAAAGCAGCTAGGTTAAACACCCTAGTTTGTGGCTGCTGGACTCCAGGAAGCTACAGCTTTGGTGATGCTATAGAAATTCTGGTTGCTTGAGTTCTTCCATCTGGTTCATCTTCCTGTCCCCTGGCAGCACCTTTGCAGCTTCCCCTCAGCTCCAGCTATGGCCACACTTTTACCTCAGAGATTTGCTCATAGCATGCACTTTCTCCTCCATATGGCTGCTGCCTTCCTGCTCAATGCCCTAAGTGGAACTAGAGTATGATGTTCGAAGTGGAACAGCAGTCACAGTAGGGAGTGGGTGGAGGTGCTGATTGCTGGTGGAATGTAATGGATGAAATTGGCCAGGGCAGGAATTCTTGATAGGCAACAGAGCCATAGGGAAGGAAACCACCACCACCACCACCAGACTAGTAACTACCAGTAGGCCAGAAATGATGAAGTGTTATATTTTAGTCACTACCTCTTCAGACTGTTCTATAAGATGGGTCTGTTGCAGAAGGAAGTAGCTGTCTCTCCCACCTCTAGAGCTACTTCCATACTTCATAACCAGAGTCAGCTCCTCCTGCCCTTCCCAATTAGTCATCTCTGCTCCCAGTTCGGTCTATAGATTTCCTTCTCAGTCTTGCCATAGAAGAAAGATGGAGAGAAAATGTTGCTGGAGGAAGCATTGGATCCTAAAGCTGAAAGTAATGCTAAGTGGGCATAAGAGAAAATTTAATCTACTATAAAAAGTGTCATCATCGTCTCCCTCTCCCGAAAGAAAAAAAAGCTCACCAGTTAGACTGGTCTTCTATTGTTAAAAAAAAAAAAAAAAATTTAACCACATTTGATAGACGTTAGAGATTAAAAAGAATTGATGGGATCACCCAGTCCATCTAACAATGGACTATTCCTGATACATTTCCTAGTGGTTTGTCTACTGTAGTTTTAAAAGTCCCAGGAGATGAGGGCTTCCACCAATTTTTTTTGGGAGACCTTTCTGGAGTACAATAAATTTTGCTATTGGGTGATTTTCCCTGGAAGCCAAGTAAGTCTTCCCTACTCTGAAACCTTTTATAGTTGTATCCCATTACTTATTATGTGCCCCCGTCTTGCCATGTACCACACTAAATAATTCTATCCACTCTTTAGTGTTTACATCCTTCAAGTATTTGTAGATATACAACACTACTCTTATATTTATTGAATAATTGGATTACTCCCAAGAGATTAACAACATTCTGCTCATTTGTCATCTTCTATACAGAAAGGGAACCTACGGAGAGTTATGCATTGCACACTTATGCAAAATATTTCTGGAACCATAACTAGAGCTATGTGCTCCAGCTATATGTCAATACAAATATAGACACATGTGATTTGTGTACAGATACATATTTGAAAAGATCAGCTTTGCGATCACAGAGAAATGAACAATAAGATTCATGTGACACTGAACCCCATAGTCATCACAGTAATATTATTATAATACGGTTATGGCATAATTATGATGCATTTTGTACAAGATGAGTCATGTGAGATATCATTGGAAAAGTTATGATTTGCTGAACATGATTATCCTATTTGTATACATGTATCATTTTTGTATCTGAAATTATAAATACTGACTATGTATCTGTACTTCAAATGTAGTTACACCTGGGTGATGCCCACTAGACAAGATGCTTTCAGTCTAGATAGCTGGTTGGGAAGGGCCTATTCAGGGCAATGAGCCATTAGTGAAAACAATGGGCCTTAGGAAAAGCTTATCTCCCACCTCGTAAGCCTTCCTGAGAATACTCCAGACATCCTGTAAGTAATATCTGCTATGAATCTATAAGGACATGTGAACAGGCCACATGATTCTGGATTCCATCTTGGGATGTCTATTTTTCCACAAACCGGTCTGGGAACAAAGTTTTGAAACAAAGGGTTCCTGCCATATGCTAAAGCTATATAAGGCAGGGAGTGACATCATCTGTGGTTCTTCACTTCCCACACAAGAAGACTCCTGCAAAAACCTTAGGAACAAAGACTGAACTGGGGGAAGTGCTGGACCAAGGCTAAAGGGATTTCTAGCCTGTATATGAAGATCTGAAGAACCCAAGCTGTAAAGCTAACGTAGCTTGTGCCTTAAGAATCTACAAGTCTGCCAGTACCATCAGTTAGATTGGATATGAATAGCAGATTCTCACTCTATCTAGTATATTAACCTTCGTTTGTGTATTGTTTATATGTTAGGTAATATGCTTTAATCTGTTTGCTATCCCTTATAATCACTTAAAATTAGTGCTGTCAAGTGATTAAAAAACTAATCATGATTAATCACACTGTTAAACAATAATAGAATACTATTTATATAGATAGTTTTGGATGTTTTTCACATTTTCAAATATATTGATTTCACTTACAACACAGAATACAATGTGTACAGTGCTCACTTTATATTTATTTTATTATAAATATTTGCACTGTAAAAATACAAGAAATAGTATTTCTCAATTCACTTAATACAAGTACTGTAATGCAATCTCTTTACCATGAAAGTTGAACTTACAAATGTAGAATTATGTACAAAAAATAACTGCCTTCAAAAATAAGAGACTGTAAAACTTTAGGTACTAGTCCACTCAGTCCTACTTCTTGTTCAGGCAATCATTCAGACAAACAAATTTGTTAACATTTGCAGGAGATAATGCTGCCTGCTTCTTGTTTACAATGTCACCTGAAAGTGAGAACAGACATTCGTGTGGCACTGTTGTAGCCGGCGTTGCAAGATATTTATGTGCTAGATGCGCTAAATATTCATATGTCCCTTCATGCTTCGTCCACTATTCCAGAGGACATGCTTCCATGCTGATGGTGGGTTCTGCTCGATAACGATCCAAAGCAGTGCAGACCAATGCATGTTCATTTTCATCATCATGAGTCAGATACCACCAGCAGAAGGTTGATTTTCTTTTTTGGTGGCTTGAGTTCTGTAGTTTCTATACCAGAGTGTTGCTCTTTTAAGACTTCTGAAAGCATGCTCCACACCCCGTCTCTCTCAGATTTTAGAAGGCACTTCAGATTCTTAAATCTTGAGTCGAGTGCTGTAGCTATCTTTAGAAATTTCACAGTGGTACCTTCTTTGAGTTTTGTCAAATCTGCAGTGAAAGTGTTCTTAAAACGAACAACATGCTGGGTCATCATCCAAGATTGCTATAATATGAAATGGCAGAATGCGGGTAAAAAACAGAGCAGGAGAAATACAGTTCTCCCCCCAGGAGTTCAGTCACAAATTTAATTAACACATTTTGTTTTAAGGAGCATCATCAGCATAGAAGAATGTCCTCTGGAATGGTGGCCAAAGTATGAAGGGGCATATGAATGTTTAGCATATCTGGCACGTAAATTCCTTGCAATGCTGGCTACAAAAGTGCCATGCAAACGCCTGTTCTCACTGATGACATTGTAAATAAGAAGCGGGCAGCATTATGTCCTGTAAATGTAAACAAACTTGTTTGGCTGAAGAAGTAGAACTGAGTGGACTTGTAGGCTCTAAAGTTTTACTTTGTTTTATTTTTGAATGCAGTTACGTAACAAAAAAAAAATCTATATTTGTAAGTTACGCTTTCACAATAAAGAGATTGCACTATGGTACTTGTATAAGGTGAATTGAAAAATACTATTTCTTTTATAATTTTTAAAGTGCAAATATTTGTAATAAAAATAATATAAAGTGAGTACTGTACACTTTGTATTCTGTATTGTAACTGAAATAAATATATTTGAAAATGTAGAAAAACATCCAAAATATTTAATAAATTTTAGTTGGTATTCTATTAACAGTGCGATAAAAACTGCGATTAATCACAATAAATTTTTAATTGCGATTAATTTTGTTGAGTTAATTGCATGAGTAAACTGCGATTAATCGACAGCCCTACTTAAAATCTACCTTTTGTAGTTAATAAATGTATTTTATTTTTTAATCCAAACCGGTGAGCTTTGACTGGAGTGCATGGGGAAAATCTCTGCTTGATTACCACAAATGTGCATTGTTCTCTTCACATTGAGGGAGAGGCGGACCGGGTATTAAACCCATATACTGACCCAGATTTGACCAGGGCAAGACGGTACTGCCCTGGGGTTGTAGGCTGGGAAGTTGTGGTTACAGAGCCTGCATGTAACTGCATCTGGGTGTGTCCCTACCTGTGTGAATGCTAGTGAAAGTGCAGGCTGGAGGGCTTTGCAGCTTGTCACAGCAGCACAGTGTGACAGGGAGCCCAGGCTGGTGGGTCAGAGGGCTCAGTGGTACCCCAGTTCCAGGTGGCACCCAGGTGGCATACACAGAACACCAGGTTGCCTCCCATTCTAGTATCAACCAGGCAAAAAGCAGTTTAGCTTTAGAAAGAAAAGAGATCTATTCAACACATTAGGGCCTTTTGTTTTCAAGTGTGTACTGCTATCCTTTCAACTGCCACTTACTGGGACTTCTATCAGTTCCAGAAGGTGCTTGTACATCTCTGGTCTTATACCATTAGTTTAATTTTTTTTAAACTGCTGAGTGGGTGATCAACTGATTAGTTAAAAGGTTATCATTGCAGATAAAGTGCTAAATCTGGGTTACCCCAAGTAAGATAGTCTAGTCCTTCAAAGGTATAAAAACTTGCTGAGTACAACTAAAAAAAGTCTTGGGTATCTTGCTAGTCTTATTACTACTCTTGGTCACACAGATTGCTACAGATACAAGAATCACCTTTGCACACCTAGGATGCTTCTACTCATGCCTCTCAGATGAGGACCTAGCCACTGTGATACACACGTTATCAATCACACTGATGCTTTCCAAACACCAATTTGATTCATCTCTGAAGTTAAGTCCTGGTTCTAAGTGAAAAGGCACTAATGGACTGTAATTTAGCTATCTCTAAAATGGGGCCATCTGGAGAGTAAGGCTAATACAACTACACTTCACAGGGAGGTTCTGACTATCAGGCTTTGGGAACAAAGTATTCTTGATGGTGAGACCCTGGTTACACAACTCCTTGCCAGACAAAACCAGACTGGGCCCTAGCCCAGATGCATGATGCTTCAGCTGCATGGGGAGAACACACCTTTTTGATAAAGCCTGCCCCAGAATTGCTGCTCTGTGCACAGATTGTTTTGTTTTAATTTAAAAGCTACACATCTCTGTCCTAGAAGTACAAAAAGAGCAGCATATTTTCGTTCTGGGCTTTTGTGCATTTTTAATTTCAGATACAATGGTAACAGTTATGATATAAAAATATAAATGTTAATAGCAATCTGAAAATTTGATGTAGGCTCACACACACACAAAGCTAGCAGAGAAAGTAAGATGCTGTACAATTTTTTTAATGTTCCAAATGTTGATCTTTGCTGAGCTTGAACAATTGTTTTTTAAAAAATTGCACACACTTCACTGAACATGAGAAGTAGGGTTGCTGCCAACCCTCCAGAACTGCCCTGGAGTCTCCAGGAACTAAAGATTCATCTTTAAAGATTATGTGAAGAAACCTCCAGCAAAAAAATCAAAATTAGCAACCCTACTGAGAAGTCAGAAAGTAATCTGTGATGCATACTCTGGTACAGCACTTTTCTGGTGACCTCACCAGTTGCTGCCGAATATAAATTATTTATTTATATTTTATAAGTAAATTTCTAGATATTATGATTGTGAAGAAAATCTGAATGTAACCCTAAGTAATGCTGTCTTACTGAAACTGCAAATAACAATACCTTTAAAAGGTTTTGTTCACAATACAGAAAGTTATGCTGCAGAATGCAGTTACACAATGATTTGGTCCTGTACACAGAGAGAGACTGAACTATGTTTTGACTATGTCCCCATACCATGCTAAAACCTTTATTTTAGGATAATTCAGGGACGCTCTTTGGTCTCAACTACATCACAAAATCAAAACCAATGTTCTATTTATGTTGAGCGCTACCTTGATACATCATCCCATAATAAAGTAGGTTTGTGTTGCGTATATGGGACAGGACCCAAGAAGGCATGTAGTGCCTCAGTCATCTCAACAGCGTGTTAAATTTTCATCAGATTTCAAAGTTAAGTATTGTTATCAGACATTTCAATTCTGATTATTTTAGCAGAAGTATCCAAGTAGTCTTGGATAGGGACAGCACTTTTTTCCTAGACTGACTCCAGCAGAGCCAAATTTGAATCTTGAAAACAAATGATCATAAAGGAATTTTTTTCCACAGCTTAGACTTTCTACAAAGTTCCCATACAATTCACTTTTAGGCTAAGATTTGGAAGCAGAAATTTAAGCCCAAAAAGTAGTTTTTCGAGATTGAACTGCTACTGAAAAGAATGGTTTGAATGGAGTGGCCATCACACCTTTCCCTGAAGTAGCGCCAGTCACAAACGGAATCTGTATGTCTAGAAAGCAAGTGAATAATTTTATAGGTAAAATGCTATCAAGGTGAAACAAAAATGTCCATTATGTAACTGAAAATATCAACAAATAAGACACATGGACACTGAACTGGTTATCTCCCAGTGTAATAATGGTTTAAGACAACAGAAGATGCAGCCTGATTTTAAGGCTTTAGCAAATCATGCACTTTTAATTACATCACACACCAGCCAAAATCATCAAAAGGAATTGACTGCACATCAACCAACTCATGGAGTATGGTTATGTGAAAGACTCAAAGCTTGCAGTACTTGCACATAAAAAAGCTGCAATTTCAAAACTGAACTTTTATGACAATATGGAAGAAAGGTTTAGTGGTTCAAAAAAGCATGGACAGTCAAGAAACCTGACTTTCTAGGGTAGTCATATAAATTAACCCCTTCAGATATGTATCCTGCAACTGGTCATTCATGAAACTATAAAAATATTTTGTCATTTTAAATTAATTCCTTCCATTTATTAACTTAATCTCCATCTATTATATTTCGCACTCACACAATTGCTTCTGCCCCTGAAGGCCTATTGCCAACCTTAGTTGTCAAAAACCTTGAGACTCCCTACAATTAACCCACTGGGGTATTTCACTGAGACAGACAAGAGTATTCCATCTCAAGTGCTTTTACATTTTTTAACTTTATGAGGTGGAGAAACATCCCCCAAAACCCAGCGTCTCTCTTCCTAAGTTTGCACTATAAACCCTGGGTATAAAAATTATGCTCAATTCCATCAACTGATCCATCCAAAACTTAAAACAGGCCTTTGAATAATGTATTCCTAAATAGTACTAATTAATCTTACTCCAGAATCAAGTGTTCTCCAATACAAAACAAGCCAAATCAATGGTGGCACATGCAAAATACAAGTGCCAAAGCTAATGAAGTTTAAAAAAAAAAAAAGGAAGTGTTTGTTCTACATGAGTAAACATTTTTTACATCATCATTATTTTTATGGAATACACTAAAGAGATTAATGTGATGTTATATTTGTACACAGCAATTTCTTCTCACTCTGTTTCCATGCAATGCATGCAGTTAAATATAACTCATCAAGCAATCTGCTCTACAATTTCCAGCATCCAAAGTTTGGCAAATTTAAAAGTGGTAACAGCTAACAGAAAAGCTGGTTAGATGTGGAAAACGAGGACCTGGTAAATCCATCATACAGAAGGAAGAAAAAGGGGGAGAGGGAGGAAGATACTGAATTACCTCATTATTCTATCACCTATTGCTGTTCCTCTGATATTAAATCTAGTGAAGGGAACAATAGTTAAAGTCATTCACAAATCCTGTGTACCGAGTTTTTAAAGTTTAGAGTCTATTACAGAATGTGTTCTGATTATTTCAAAGATTCTACTTCTTCCATATGAGTTAATACATGAAAAACATTTTAATTTCAATCAATCCTCCCCCCAGTTTTTTCATATTTTATTAGTACACAATAAGTTTTTGTAAATACAGGTTTTATAAAATACAGTAATTATTCATCAACTGAATTGTAGCAGGTGTGGCAGCAAGTTGCATAAGCATTTCCATTGTAAATTCTCTATTTTGAGTCCCTTATGACTTCAAATTTTCCACTAATTGGACTGATTTTCCAGGTTTAGTCTCTGCTCAAAGGTGACTTTTTAATCAGAAAGTTTGAATCGAACCAATTCGGCCATTTGAATATGGAAATAGCCCTCACTGGGAAGAGCCTTGGACTATTCAGGTGAAAACTGATTTTGATCTGACATGATTTTTGACTGGTCATAATTCAGTTGTGTGCACTTGCAGAACACTTTGCACAGTATTATCTCACTAAGCCCACAGAGTTCACAGGTAAGGAAGGCCATGCTTTCTGCCCATACATGACTAACTTTGCTGCGTTTTGAGAAGTTTGTGCACATCTAACTTAAAAGATATTTAGTTGCTTCGGCATGCAAGAACAGGAACTCTTCTCCCCATGGACTTCCCAAGGAGCACAGGAGAGAACTCCCTTCTGTAGATCTTGTAGGGTAAATGACAATGTTCCAGCAGCATCTAGTCAAATAGTTTCACAATATGAAATTTATTTTCATCCTTATTCTTTAAATATACCCTAGGAAATTCCATCAGATAATTGTTCATGGGCGTGTTAAAAATGTCATATTAGATTAGTTAACTAGACCAACCACTATAAAATAGATTTCAAGAGCCAAACCAAGAATTTCACTTCTTTTAGTCAATATAGTCTTCACCATTTCCTAAGGTAATGTTATACTATAGCAGCAGAGATGCTAAAGGAAAAGAATGAGATGGCCATTCCATCCTAAGTCTCCCATTTTCAGTTCTGGGAGATAATGGCTCATGGCTGGTCTCAGCCCAAAGCGTAACAACTCTGGAGAGTTTGGGCAGTTTCACAATTATGTAAACCTGTAAAAATACTTGTTTTGGACTTTAAAACCACTGCTGTGGACTTTTTCTATGTTCAAATAACAAACAGCTTTTTAAAAGATATATTTCTACTGCATTCAAGATAAACAGAGGAATGGTTACATGGGAATCACAGTAAGGAATGCTATGTCAGATAAGTAAAATGAAAATATTAAATTATAGGTCTACTATATATTTTTTTAGTTTTACCTTTTTGACAAATTGACATAGCAATTAAATTCTGGAAAAAAATCCTTTCTATTTAACATCTATTTAATCTTCATTGCAAGTCTAAATACTAAATCATACTAATACTGGGCAACAGATTGCTACTTTAGACTCCAAACATATCTAAGTTATGTGCATTGGATGATAAATCCTGATTAATTGACTTGAAGACCAGGATGTTTTTATATACTTTATAGAAGCTCTCTTTGGTGCTGTTGTTTTAGGAATAACAAAGTAGGTTCAGATTTCATGTTTCCATATCTATAGCATAGGTTTATTGGTACAATTAAATTTAGGATAAGCTTTTTGCTTGCAGACACTATGTTCTGTTGCTTGCAAACACTATATCCTTAAGTCAAACGCTAGAGAGAGTTGGTCCTGTGGACAGATTCCCAGAACACATACAGAGGATTAAATAGAGCCAGTTCCCAGTTTGGAACACATTAAAAGTCGGATTAGGCATCTAAATGAGTGCACATAATGGGAGATCCCTAAAAAACATATGAATGATGCATAATGAATCACATTTAGAACATCTGAAGTATAGATTTATATTCATTTTGTTCAAAAATTGAAGGAAAATAGTAAAAAGTTCATGAAGCATGAAGTACTGTATTTGCTTTTTAAAAATTACAAACAGGTTGCAAAGGGGTATTCAAGTGCTTCTGCCACTGATTATCCTTAGGAGAAACTGTAAGATCTTGACTCCAGAGTAGAGAATTTGGGGTATACACTTTCCAGCATTCCTCAACAGAAAAATTGTACATTACAGACAAGAGCTAATTTGGGTTATGTCGCTATCTGAATTTTTCTTCTATATTATTCTTTGCCAACTGTGGTATTTCTCCAATGTCTAGGAAGTGTTTAACTTGTAGATACATATAGAAATCTAGAGATTAAACTTTATTCTAAGCAGTTCAAGGTTCAATAATGTTATACTCTGGAAAAGGTCTCCAATAGTCAACAGGATTTTAGCGTCCCCTCTTTGAAAGTTAGTGTCTTCTTTTCCTAGAGGAAACACACCAGATATTCCCAGGAAGTCAATGAAAATTTTGGTACTTTGTCAAGGTACCTGATTATATTTTTCTGTATTTACAGAGGTGCCTCCTACTATAGCATGTAATCTAATCACCTGAGGGAGCCAAATGTCTTTACCATAAATCAGATTGAAAAGAATAAAGGGTGAGCAATGTACTGTATCAGTAATTTGTCACGAGGGGCTGTTTCTCTGCAGCCCAAATATATTGAATTATGGCTGTCCAGCAATAGAATTTCCAACTGGGAAAGTAAACATGTCCTTTTCGTTTCTGTCTCTGGACTCTCAACAAGCTGGTCTGTGGTCGTTTTCCATACTCCATCAAGGTCTGTTACTTTAAATATCAAATAGGTAACAACAATGGAATGAATTTTAGGGAGTACAACACTCAGTGAAGCATGATAATTTATCAAGCTGACCTGGGCAAACAGATAATGGTAAAAACAATGAGAGTCTTTAAAGGTGCCACCAGACTTCTTGTTGTTTTTGTAGATACAGACTAACATGGCTATCCCTCAGATAATGGTAAAGTAAATTACCTTTAAGTGTATCGCTGAAGAGCTGGGAAGTGAGATTCCCAGCTCGTAGACACACATTTTCACGTGCTAGCTCTGCTTGAGCTGGTATGCTAAAAACAGCAGCGTAACCATGGTGGCACAGATAGGGACTCAGGCTAGCAGCCTGAGTACAATCCTGCCTGCCTCCTTTGGCACGGACTTGGGCAGCCAGCTCAAGCAGCCATGATCACATTATTTTTTAGGTGCTAGCTTGAGCAGAGCTAGTGTTTGTATGCTACCCAAGTGAGAATTCCAACTCCCATCTCCTGTGTGGATCTACCCATAAAGTACTGATGCAAGATGTACAAAAGTAGTTCTATATTTAGTATAATTTTCCATACTATTGAACAAAACATTAAAGAGTCTTGAAGGATAGGTGCAAATAAGCATCACCTCTGACTTGGTCATATTTACATGAAAAAGCTACATGATAATGCTTTTGGCATCTATGGACTAGTCTACTCTAGAAGCCATACATTGGTGCAGCTGCACGAATGCAGTGCATCTGGCAAAGATACTCTATGCCGAGGGAAGAGAGCTCTCCTGTGGGCATAATAAATCCACCTCCGCGAGAGACAATAGCTATGTCCTGCCGACATAGTGCTGTTCACACCAGTGCTTGTAAATTACAACGACCTGTCACTTGGGGAGTGGCTTATTCACACCCCTGAGCGACGCAAGTTATACTGAAGTAAGTGATAATGTAAACTGGCCTAAGACTTCTTTAAGGTATTAAGTGGAGGCTTATGTTTCATTCTGATCAGGCAGAATGTCATTACCAAAGACCAAAATTTTATTTTTAAGAAAGGAAAAACAAGTGATCCAGGTAACTACAGGCCAGTTAGTTTGACATCTGTAGTATGCAAGGTCCTGGAAAAAATTTTGAAGGAGAAATTAGTTAAGGACATTGAAGTCAATGGTAAATGGGACAAAATACAACATGGTTTTACAAAAGGTAGATCGTGCCAAACCAACCTAATCTCCTTTTTTGAAAAAGTAACAGATTTTTTAGATAAAGGAAATGCAGTGGATCTAATTTACCTAGATTTCAGTAAGGCATTTGATACCGTGCCACATGGGGAATTATTAGTTAAATTGGAGAAGATGGGGATCAATGTGAACATCAAAAGGTGGATAAGGAATTGGTTAAAGGGGAGACTGCAACGGGTCCTACTGAAAGGCGAACTGTCAGGTTGGAGGGAGGTTACCAGTGGAGTTCCTCAGGGATCGGTTTTGGGACCAATCTTATTTAATCTTTTTATTACTGACCTTGGCACAAAAAGTGGGAGTGTGCTAATAAAGTTTGCAGATGATACAAAGCTGGGAGGTATTGCCAATTCAGAGAAGGATCGGGATATTATACAGGAGGATCTGGATGACCTTGTAAACTGGAGTAATAGTAATAGGATGAAATTTAATAGAGACAAGTGTAAGGTTATGCATTTAGGAATTAATAACAAGAATTTTAGTTATAAATTGGGGACGCATCAATTAGAAGTAACGGAAGAGGAGAAGGACCTTGGAGTATTGGTTGATCATAGGAGGACTATGAGCTGCCAATGTGATATGGCTGTGAAGAAAGCTAATGCGGTTTTGGGATGCACCAGGAGAGGCATTTCCAGTAGGGATAAGGAGGTTTTAGTACCGTTATACAAGGCACTAGTGAGACCTCACCTAGAATACTGTGTGCAGTTCTGGTCTCCCATGTTTAAAAAGGATGAATTCAAACTGGAGCAGGTACAGAGAAGGGCTACTAGGATGATCCGAGGAATGGAAAACTTGTCTTATGAAAGGAGACTTAAGGAGCTTGGCTTGTTTAGCCTAACTAAAAGAAGGTTGAGGGGAGATATGATTGCTCTCTATAAATATATCAGAGGGATAAATACTGGAGAGGGAGAGGAATTATTTAAGCTCAGCACCAATGTGGACACAAGAACAAATGGGTATAAACTGGCCACCAGGAAATTTAGACTTGAAATCAGACGAAGGTTTTTAACCATCAGAGGAGTGAAGTTTTGGAATAGCCTTCCAAGGGAAGCAGTGAGGGCAAAAGATCTATCTGGTTTTAAGATTCTACTCGATAAGTTTATGGAGGAGATGGTATGATGGGATAATGGGATTTTGGTAAGTAATTGATCTTTAAATATTCAGGGTAAATAGGCCAAATCCCCTGAAATGGGATATTAGATGGATGGGATCTGAGTTACTATAGAAAATTCTTTCCTGGGTATCTGGCTGGTGAATCTTGCCCATATGCTCAGGGTTTAGCTGATTGCCATATTTGGGGTCGGGAAGGAATTTTCCTCCAGGGCAGATTGGAGAGGCCCTGGAGGTTTTTCGCCTTCCTCTGTAGAATGGGGCATGGTTGACTTGAGGGAAGCTTCTCTGCTCCTTGAAGTCTTTGAACCATGATTTAAGGACTTCAATAGCTCAGACATGGGTGAGGTTTTTCATAGGAGTGGGTGGGTGAGATTCTGTGGCCTGCGCTGTGCAGGAGGTTGGACTAGATGATCAGAATGGTCCCTTCTGACCTTAGTATCTATGAATCTATGTTTTTTCAAATATTGGGATGTCCTGAATACCTGAAAGCCTCTGATAGCTATTACACCTTGAGACATGCAGCCTAGAAAAACTTATTTAAACCTGAGATCTAATAATCCTAAAACTCTCTTATCTATGGAAATCCTCCCAAATCCCACTCCATTGACAAGGTCATGAACATCCTCATCTGATTCTTTTCTCAAAGTAATATACTTCAGATTCCTCTTCCAAGCTGCAGATACCCTCTGAACCTCATCTCTTCTCAAGACCTGGTACCACATTTGAATGTACAGTCTGAATACATGTAATTTGCAGATATTGGGGCACTTGGCCCTGGAATAGAAGTAAAGAGGAGTTGGGCACGGTGGGTTTGTTATTAGGGAAAGGGTTTAATCACTGGTATAGTACTAACAATTTTGTAAATCAAGGATCATATGTGGCAGTACATTAAAATTACAAGGAGTTGAATTCAGTACTCACTCAGTCAAACTCTCACTGACTACAAAAAAGGTTTTGTCTGAATAAGTAGTACTGAAGAAGATTCACAGTCAGCTTCCAAGACTGCCAGTGTGGTCTTTAACTGGAAAAATCATGGTTTTCCCTCACACACAAACCCTTGCCACTTATATACCAATAGTTTGAAAGGCATTCTAAAATCCTGAAACCAGAGGGAAAAAAATTGAATTTTATTATTTAACCTTGTCACCATTCAGCTATGTAGGAAAGTTCTGCTCCTTATACATATACACAAGAACAAACTGAAGCGAATGGGGCATTAAATCTAATTTTAATCAAAAGCCTGGAGGCAATCCTCAACCACATTGGGCTGTACAGCCATTCAATGGAAAAAGGCAAGCATTATAGTTTGGATTTTATTTGCAAATGAAATATTTAACAGTATCAACTTCAGTGCAGTTACCATATACTAGATTTACACTGGTGTAACTAAGAGTAGAAATTGGGCTTACATTCCTCACTGATGCAGTCAGATACAGACAAGAGAGAAGTCTGGAAAATTAAGTGTAATATCCACTTAATATCAGATATGCTGTCTAGTGGGAAAGCAGGCTCTTATATAGCACTTTCTGTGCTCACAGCACTATTGAAATCTTTATCAAATAATCAACAGAACATATTTTTATCCGATAGGGATAAAAAAAATTATGAGAGAGGAACTTAAGGAAGATGCTAGGTTCCTAGCCCAAGGTCACAAAGGAAGTCCATATCAGAGATAGGATTAGAATTTGGGAGCCTTTGATTCATAGCCTTGTGTTCAAACCAGCAGACCACACCATATGCTGTCCTTGCTGAGGAAATTGACTTAAAATCTTTGTCTCTAACTACTAAAATTCTAATTCTACACATAATACTCCACTGAGAGAGGCAGTGGTCCTGTGGAAAAATAGTATGTAGTCATGTAACAAATGACTAACATTATGCATACACGTAAGGTGGACGAATTAAAGCACAGGAAACCCTAAATCTGGCATTTCCTAACTTTTCAGTGTAACCTTAATAATGTTCTTTTAACAGTTTGTGTAATTTTCTAGTTTTTTTTTTTAAAGGAACTGAAATAATTGTTATTCCATCATGTGGCATCATATTGATACCCACACAGGTCATTAGCAGGGTGGAAACCTTTATATCCATCACTGGCAGAGGTTTGTTCAACTGGTAGCAGTAGTAGGTTGTCATCCTCTATGTGAGCCAGCAGAGGAATGGTGAGAGTCGGGAATTCTGGGTTCCACTCTAGACTCAGGAGGGAAACATACTATAGTGAATACAGGCTCTTCTACACATTCTCACCCAGCTTGACTCCTTTTGCCTCCTCCTACCCAACATGTCCTTGGTCCCAAGTTATATCTCTTCGCCACCCTGGCTCCTCATCCCAGTCCCATTCTCCTCACCTAGCCAGTCTCAGTCTCCATTCCTCAAGCTTCTCATCCCAGTCCTACCCCCTTAGTCTTGAAGCTCTTTCTCACCAGTCTCCTTGCTCTGCTAGTCCCAGTTCCTTCCTCCTGGCTTCTCATCATTTTATTTCCCCACCACCACCGTGGTCTCCAGTTACCACCGCATACCCAGTCCCTGTCTCCGTCCCTGGGCTCCTTGTCAAATCTCAGTGTCTCCCCCAGCTCAGCTCCTTGTCACAGTCTTTGTCCAGTCAGTCCCAATTGATCCCCTGGACCTTGTTAGATCTATTTCCCTTTTCCCTTCATTTCCTGTCCCCCACTCCACTGGTTCTCAATCCCAGTCTTCCCCTCCCCTCCCTTCAGTCTCCAGTCCCAGGATCGACCTACACGGTCTTTGCCCGAGCTTACTCCTCCCTTAAGACTCAACAGGTCTAGCTTTTTTCCCCTTCTGTAGTTGTATCAGGATGGTTTGTCACCAGAGGGAGTCACTGAGCACAGGACAGACAGGCTTCCTGCTCTCAGTTCAGGTACTCGGATGCAGCACAGCTTATAGCAACCCAGAGCTGCAATTTCAGGCAAAGTCCTGCTCAGCCCCAGGCTGGCATGTACCCAGTGCATATGGAATCTCTGGGGTATTTAGCTGCTAATATCCAAGTCTCCCCTGAGCATGTGAGAACTATGATTTTTCAAAGGCTTATAACTTGACCAAATTTGGGCAGATTTTCATGGGTTCAGCAAAATGCACAATCCTGACACAAAGGCCACCACCTGCCAAGTTTCAAGTCCCTGATCCAAAACTTTTCAAATAAAATGTCAGATTGTTTTGTTTTTTAAAATGGGCAAAATGTATTTTTCCCTGGCCTCATTCTCAAATGAATGAATTAACCATTTTCCAGGAAATTTAAAAAAAAAAAAATCAACCTGCAAATTGAACTGCTGAAACAGATACAG
The DNA here is from genome assembly GCF_009764565.3 of Dermochelys coriacea. Classification (NCBI taxonomy): domain Eukaryota; kingdom Metazoa; phylum Chordata; order Testudines; family Dermochelyidae; genus Dermochelys; species Dermochelys coriacea. The sequence goes on along the minus strand of NC_050068.2, from coordinate 187,410,059 downwards.
CATAGAAAATTTCAATTCAAATTGCTAAAGTTTGATGAAGTTATAAGCAACTAAAAAAGTGCTGAGACTGTAATATCAAAATTGTGGCATGAAACAAGAACTTGGTTGGAGTTATATCCTGCTAAAAACTGAAGTTTAAGCACATGCTCAAGTCTCACTAAGGAGACTTAATGCTTTGCTGAATTAAAGCCTATGAATCCTAACTGGTGTTGCACATTAGCTAGGACACTTGAAATTGCTGAAAAAAAAATAATGAAGATTGCTGGAAACTGGCTATACTGGTGGTACATGACAAACCACCATCCTTGATTATTTACCCTTCACCTGTTATAAGACTTCTGGCTTTCCTCACTAGATGGCTACAAAGCCAACAAAAACATGTGAAAAACACTGACAAATCCTGCTGAGATGTTCATAGAATGTCTACAGTTGTTGGGGCATTACATAGGTATCTAGTGAGCCTACCAAGGAATAGTGCAGACTCCACAACATTCTCTGGAGGAAAAGCAGCATTTAATGAAGTTATTGCTCAATACACTGCAACTACTACAGTAAAAAGAAGATGAGGGAAAGATTAAAAAAGAGCAATGTGCCAGATATAAAGATAAAGAAAGGAGCAAGAAAACTCCCAGAGCCTTTTTCCAGCCTCAGAAATGTGACTTGTTTTGTTGTCTAAATCTTTACAAATGTTAAGTGAATTCATGCCTGGTGAAAGGTGCCCAACTTACAACCCCAGATACTGAAATCACGTAGATTTATGCATCTATGATATTTACAAAACATTAGTCACTTGGGACTGCATGAACACCTGGGTTTTGAAATAACTAAGAAAAAAGTTTTAAGTGTTTTTTTTAAAACCATGTATTAATCAATTGTGGTAAAACACCAGGATGGGCAGGGCATTTGTAGTTCTCACACATGTTAACGGGTCAAGGTAAAAATGGAGTAATGTAGTGAAATCACATTTTTTCCCTTGTGTGGACATACCCCAGAAGGGTAAACTTTTCCACAATGCCTCATCAATGTACCTCAACCCAAACCATGAGGGGCAAAAGGGTAGTTCAGGGTCCATGGTCCATTCAATCCTGTTTCTCTCTAACATTCCAGTAAGAGTCCCAAAAAACGTCAACAACAGTGGTGGGCTTTGATACACTGTTCAGCGTTCTGGGCTACGATGTCATCTAGGGACACAGACATGAAGTCAAGCTTCAGAGGGGTAGCCGTGTTAGTCTGGATCTGTAAAAGCGGCAAAGAGTCCTGTGGCACCTTATAGACTAACAGACATACTGGAGCATGAGCTTTCGTGGGTGAATACCCACTTCGTCGGATGCATGTCATCCGACGAAGTGGGTATTCACCCACGAAAGCTCATGCTCCAGTATGTCTGTTAGTCTGTAAGGTGCCACAGGACTCTCTGCCGCTTTTATAGATATGAAGGAGTCCTATATTTTAAAAATCTCCTCAGCCATGCAGTCCCTTGGAAAATTCCTACTTTGCAGAACTTATGAATCCCAGGGAAAACAGGATGAGTCATTCATTGCTTCCGCCCTCCAAGACCTAAATATACATCAAAGAGCCAATATGAAACAGAAAGGAGAATATTAAAATTAAGGAGAATATTAAATTAAGGAGAATATTAAACTTGATGCCAAGTTAATTTCTTTAGCAACAGTACAGCTAAGTTTCAACTATTTGCATTTCCAGTGTACATAATTAACAGAAACATAACCTCTATCCTATACAAATACAGTGTTAAGTATGTCCCAAAAGAAAGATGTACCATATCCTAAGGTGAAACAAAGTGAGAATAGAAATTTTAAAAATATATTGCCTTGAGTCCAATAGCTGAAAGTTTGCTTAATAAATTATGACAGTATTTGAACAGTCCAAGCATTGATGTTAACAGCATATTTTGGTGAATGGGAGGGTTATTATGCCAATGATGGATTAAGATGTCAAGTATATGATATATAGGAAACTTTCTTAGCAACAAAGGTCAAAAAAGGTTTGGGGTTTTTTTGCAACCATAATTTTCTAGTTACTCTCAATCATTATTAGTCCTGTCCATATTGGTATTCAGAAGTTAACAAGAGAAAAAGGGTAAGAAAGTTCTCTTCTCATGAGAGAGAAAAAGGAAAATTCAAAATTACTTGATCAACCACCAATGGAGAAAAGTCACAGTATATTAAACATACGCTACAGCAAAATGCAGCACTGCCTACCAATAGTGAGTACTTTTGCAAACCAAGGATGCCTACAGTGCAGATAGACAAACTGTAGACCATTGTATCTGTGACAGATGGGCAACTTCCTGCAATAACCTTGAAAGACCTTACTGTATTAAGTTAATGTATCATTGTGAGCCAGAATTGTAAGTAACCTTTCTAGGTGTCACATATGACTGATACAAGACCTGGGAGCTCAAAAGACTCTACTGAAAATGTGCCACACAATTATGAAGTTTTGAGACAAGAAGTGGTAAGTGGATTTCTTGGGGGATCCCTAGGGAGAAGTTAATGCAAACGCCCCACCTCCAGTTATGCAAAAACCCAGCCTTTTGAAGCTACACCCTGAGGACCTGGTCTTCGTCTGCAGATTTCTATGTTTCTATGACTGTTACAGAAGGCCAACATCAAAGGCCAAGGCAATATAAAGAAAAGGATATTCTGCCCCACCTTCATTCTGGTTTGGGACCGAAGGTGGATGAACTTGTAACCATGATGAAAACCCAGCTGTGGGTTTTGAAGGACTAAAACCTACCAGAGGCCTAGGTTGGAGTTGAGGATGCCCTCCAATAAGCTTTTTAGCATGCGTGTATGTTTTTATTGTTTTAAGTTAAAGCATTACAGAGAAAACATATTAAGAATGAATGTGCTTGCTTAGAAGCAATTGCGTGGTAATCATAACCTGGGGCAATACAGAGGTCATAACCCTGGGAGAGAAGGAAAACAAAAGCACTGGCTTTTTAGGAAGGCTGGCTGGCTGGGAGATCAGTGTAAATCAGGAAGCTGTAGAACCTTAAAAAGCCCAGTCAGAAGGGAGTGAGATACAGGTCTCTGGCCAGGAGAGGTGATATCTGGGAGCCAGAAGCCAAAAGTGGATGTCATTGGTGGACCATGGAAGGGGAATACAGATGCTGTTGCCCTGAAATTGTGACAGTATCCTAACATGCGTTGAGAACAACACTGATTAACTGCAAACATTTATCAATGGGGAACTCAGATAAAAAGCTGTTTTTATTCCTTTAGCAAGAAATATACAAACACAGCAAGTATTAGGTTTGTATGAGTTTCTTTTTTAAAAAAAATATCCTAACTAGATGCAGCTTTCAAGGTTCCTGGTAAGATGTTGATGAGGCGCTCTGGGCCACAAGCTTTGAGATCCTTCTGTAGGGGGCTGGGGGCATCAGTTCCTTGTTTTCCCTCAGAAAATACTGATGCCAAATAATAGAAAAGGAAATAATTCTACTAACCTATGTCCTGGTCCTCCTCGATACCTTGCACCAGGTATCAGGACAGGGTCATCATCACTATCATCAGTTTCTTGGAAAGCAGTGCTTCTGGTGGATGATTCTTCATGACTTGCAAGCCCTGAGGAGTTTGGCTGCGGTTGACGTTCATGGTTTGTATTAACTGGGTTGGCAGTGGACTCTGTACTTTGTTGACTTGAACTCTCTTGCTCTTTGCTTTTTTCACTTGAAGGTCCTTCCTCTGGGTTCCTACAGATGCTGTCGAGATTGGGATCACTTTCTCCTTCTGTGCTGGTTCCAGGATGCTCAGATATATCCTTATCTGACACAGCTAACAGAAAAAGGCAGTCAAAATTAGCCACTGACAGCACTGATAGTAATAGTCTACTTAGGAAGACGTTGTTACAAAGGTTATAAATAAATTTTGTGTTTGGCTTTGCTTTACCCTTTTTCAGCCAGACAATCATGTGAAGAAACAGCAGACAAACCTGTTTCTGTTCTCTCTACAGCTTCATCTATAGCTTTCAACTCTTCAGCACTTGTGACTTCCTCATGCAATTCTTTACAGACTCCTGAAATTAAACACCAGATCATATAATCATTTCAGTAACATGAGTATACACCGTAAGTCCTGTAGAACATTGGAATTGCTACACTGGATCAAGCCACTGGTTCATGTAGACTGGTATGCTACGTCCTGTAGGTGCCCATATCTAATGCTTCAGAGGAAGACAAAAAGACCCCATAAATCCACTTACCAATTGTTCAGTTTGGTATATCAGAGAATAAAAGTGGGGTGGGAAGATCCTTTCTTGGTCCATGCTACAATTCAATACTTGATCATACAAGTATTTTAGTAGCTAATTTACTTTTAATGTTGTGAAACAGAAGATGTGATAACTCATAGTTATGATTACCTAGAGTTACAAAGGTTAATTAACTTATTTAAAGGTAATCTTCATATCTCTAGGCATTTATTTGGAAATCCTCAATATATACTCACTGATACAGCCATTGTTCCAATTGTCTCCTGTAGCAATGAATCCAGCAGGTTGACTGAATTCAGTACAATACATTTTTCTTCAGATTTACACCTTAACATTGTATGCCCCCTTTATAAGCTGCCAACTTCAACTGTCCATTTACTAAACAGATTACCAATTGAAAACAGGAGGATTTTTAATGCAAATGTTAATGTTGTTTAAAAGGTAACAGCCCTGAAGTCCGAAGTCCCCTAATTATCCAGAGTACAGATACAGCATAGACATGGTGGTACAAGGCTTCTCTACCCTACCAAAGTTCTTTAATTCTGGCCTGGAAAAAACTCCTCCTCAAGGTGACAGTAAAAACTATTCACTGTTCTCCCATAATATAAAGAAATAAAGGACAAGAAGTTCAGAATTAAGAAAAACATTAGTTTCTCTTATACATAGCTACATGCCTCTTCAGTTGACAATTGGAATTAGTTTTGTAAAGTAAATAATTTGTTGCCTCCCTGAGCTCTGTTATCCGTTTTGCCTTCTTGAAAATAAATGACAAAAATAATGTTTTATTAAGGTTACATTCTGCTCTCATTTCGGTACGTGTGAGACTCCCACTGAGTTCATTCGTAGCCATGAGTAGAATTGGGACCTTACCATAACAGGAAAAACTACGCATCTTACTTGTTTCTTCATTTTCTGGTGTTGTCTGTTCTGAGCTGTGTGTTCTTAAAGCTTCTTCCTGGCCTTCAGGTTTGCAGTGACTTCCACTCCCTCTCGAACTCGAAGTTGTGCTGCTCCTAACAAAGCATGTGTAAAATGGTTCAGTAATGAGGCAAAGACACAAGAAGATTCCATTTTAAATCAAAGGGACAACCACAAAGCACAACATCCCTACAACATATTACTGTAAGTAATTACAAAAATTTAATACAAGTAAAGTCAGATGTTTGGAGCCAAATTTTCAGGAGTAGCTTCTAAAATGTGGCCCTCATTTTATAAAGATGCAAAAAGAAAAGGAGTACTTGTGGCACCTTAGAGACTAAAATTTATTTGAGCATAAGCTTTCGTGAGCTACAGCTCACTTCATCGGATGCATTTGGTGGAAAATACAGTGGGGAGATTTATATACACACAGAGAAAACATGAAACAATGGGTTTTAGCATACACACTGTAAGGAGAGTGATCTCTTAAGATGAGCCATCACCAGCAGCAGGGGTAGGGGAAGGAGGAAAACCTTTCATGGTGACAAGCAAGGTAGGCTATTTCCAGCAGTTAACAAGAACATCTGAGGAACAGTGGGGTGGGTGGGGGGAGAAATACCATGGGGAAATAGTTTTACTTTGTGTAATGACTCATCCATTCCCAGTCTCTATTCAAGCCTAAGTTAATTGTATCCAGTTTGCAAATTAATTCCAATTCAGCAGTCTCTCTTTGGAGTCTGGTTTTGAAGTTTTTTTGTTGAAGGATAGCCACCCTCAGGTCTGTAATCGAGTGACCAGAGAGATTGAAGTGTTCTCCAACTGGTTTTTGAATGTTATAATTCTTGACGTCTGATTTGTGTCCATTTATTCTTTTACGTAGAGACTGTCCAGTTTGACCAATGTACATGGCAGAGGGGCATTGCTGGCACATGATGGCATGTATCACATTGGTAGATGCGCAGGTGAACGAACCTCTGATAGTGTGGCTGATGTGATTAGGCCCTATGATGGTGTCCCCTGAATAGATATGTGGACACAGTTGGCAACGGGCTTTGTTGCAAGGATAGGTTCCTGGGTTAGTGGTTCTGTTGTGTGGTTGCTGGTGAGTATTTGCTTCAGATTGGGGGGCTGTCTGTAAGCAAGGACTGGCCTGTCTCCCAAGATCTGTGAGAGTGATGGGTCGTCCTTCAGGATAGGTTGTAGATCCTTGATAATGCGTTGGAGAGGTTTTAGTTGGGGGCTGAAGGTGACGGCTAGTGGCGTTCTGTTATTTTCTTTGTTGGGCCTGTCCTGTAGTAGGTGACTTCTGGCTACTCTTCTGGCTCTGTCAGTCTGTTTCTTCCCTTCAGCAGGTGGGTATTGTAGTTGTAGGAATGCATGATAGAGATCTTGTAGGTTTTGTCTCTGTCTGAGGGGTTGGAGCAAAAGCAGTTATATCATAGAATACAGACTAACACAGCTGCTACTCTGAAACCTGTCTTTATAAAGATGGAATCCTTAAGGGCTTGATTGAGCAAAATATATGACTACATCTAATCTTATTTTTTGGTTGTTGTGTCCATTGCCTTGAATTACCTTTTACAAATCTTTTTCATCACTGGAACATCATGTAATAAATTACAACAAAGTTATTAAAGTAGTAAAACCCCAAATCTGTACTAAATGAGATTTTGAGAACCAGGGCTAAAAAATTCCATGCAGATGTGTCATAACTTCACAAGAATTTATTGGTCTGCAAAACCATGCACCATGGATTTGATGAAGTAAGTATATAGCATATCAAGACAGAAACAGAAGCCTTAACATGCAGCTGTAGTAAGAAAAGGAAGAGACATGAACTAAGGTGTGTACATGAATAATCTGTTATCACATACTATGTTACCTTAAACCACTCTTTTTATGTTGTAATAATCCATACATGTTTTAACCTAGACTGTAAACTTTCCACAGCAAGGACCAGACTTCTGCCATGTTCTGTAAAATGAATAAATAACTTCTGACCATGCCACAAATAATAAACTATTACAGGGACTAAAGTGGTCACCTTTAAAACATCAGAATTTAACATAAATTACTATTAAGTGGTATTTAAGGTCTGTTTTCCCCCTACGCTTAGAGTAGATGGGACATCTGTTGGCAAATGTTTTTTCTTTTTAAATGGGGAAAATGGCTCCTTCTCAATTAACATACAGAACTGCCTCCATATCTTGAAAGACCTTTAGAATAGTCTTATCCTTTTCCTCCTAGGGTCTCATATTTTAACTCACTCTGCTCCTCTTCTTGCTTTCAACTTACAACCACCACAACAATAAAACAATGAAAACCTTTCTGAGAACCATCTCAATGAAAGTGGAGATGAATATTCAATCCTGCACCTTTTCTTTGTTGCTGGACTGAGAAAACTCACTCTTGTGGACAAGGAAGATTGGTAGAATGATTATAAGTGGGGCTTTCAGGTCTATGAGGTGAGGTAGCTAGTCTCTTACACCATTTGTTGTGCTTTCAACCAGTGCTGGGCACGTGCAAATCCTTGCTAGCCCTGAGAACATTCTCCTGGCTTGGGAATTTTGGGGATCAGTTCACATGGCATTAGGAATGAGCCACAGCTACCACGGAGGTGCTTGGATTCTGCTCATCTTATCTGGATGGTAATTGTGGAACTCCTGTTGCTATGTCCATTGACTTACGATCCTAATATACAACCTCTGGAACATGAATTACTTGTCCCAAGAAAGGACTAGAGTTGCAAGCACTTTAACACTTACTATCCTGGACAATTTACACGTGGTTGAGTGAGTTCGAGGTAAAGACTACCTTTAGAGAACACCCTTGAACTACTGCAGCTTTTCTGCTGGTCTCCCGTTGAGCTGACCTGAGGTGATGGGGAAATGATGTGGAGTCCCAAATAATCTTATGTTTTAGAGTAGCAGCCGTGTTAGTCTGTATTCGCAAAAAGAAAAGGAGTACTTGTGGCACCTTAGAGACTAACAAATTTATTTGAGCATAAGCTTTCGTGAGCTACAGCTCACTAAAGCTTATGCTCAAATAACTTTGTTAGTCTCTAAGGTGCCACAAGTACTCCTTTTCTTCTTCCAAATAATCTTGGTTTTCTTGGTGCCTCCATTTTCTGCTCTTTGTTGTCCCCCATAGTAGGTATTAGCAGAGTAAGGCACACTATGCAGTAAATTAAGATCGTGGAGAGGCCTTATACACTGAAAGAAGCATTTAGCACACAACCACGGCTAAACTAAAGGGCCACTTATATAACCTTGCCCTGGTGGTGGGAACAGCAGCCAGCCAATAAAGAAAACAAGACAGAACAGGTGAATCTCTAAGAAACTGGTCAGAAACATGATAAAGTTCAGGCTCATTGCTGGAAAAGAGTTAAGACAAAAACAAGAAAAGAGGATAGAAAATAAGTAAAAAAGTTCCATTGGAGACCAGGAGGTTTCTGCTACTTCTTCCAGCAGTCTCTCAGAAACATAAGCTTTCTGACAACCTCTCCCTATTGGCATGTCTTAGACAGACATTCTCTGATTGGCAGCTCTGATTCTGGGTCCACATGTGGTAGGAAAACCCTAGTAAAAGAAAAGGAGGACTTGTGGCACCTTAGACACTAACAAATTTATTTGAGCACAAGCTGTAGCTCACGAAAGCTTTAACAAATTTATTTGAGCATAAGCTTTCGTGAGCTACAGCTTGTGCTCAAATAAATTTGTTAGTGTCTAAGGTGCCACAAGTCCTCCTTTTCTTTTTGCAGATACAGACTAACACGGCTGCTACTCTGAAACTAGTAAAAGAGTGGTGAATAGGCTTTTTCCCTGACAAACCAATAGTTTTACTCCTGTACAACCAAAACAGCTACATGAACGCAAAATTGAGTCCACTCTGCCTCATCCATGAACAAGTGTCGGCAAAATCAAACCACTACAAGTGATTATGTAAGAGAAAGAAAGAACATGTGGATTTGCACATGCCAAATTGAGTCTGTGATGCTAATTGCAAGAAAAAAGAATTTAACCTGTAAACTGAGAGCAATTGATATGGAACCACTGAGGAAAAAACAAACACAAATTCCTTTAGTAATTTTCAGAATCACTTTTCTGCCTAATTGAAGTTTGAAGCTGGTTTTTGTACTTTTGCCAGTTTAAAATCAGACTTTTAATGTTTTTGACTGGTATAGCACACAAAACTATGGTCACGGAGTACTTTAGTAATGTAATTTTAGCACATTAAATACTACCAGTCGATAAAAGTAACTAAAAAATTTATTAAAAAAAACACAACAATGAGGAGTCCGGTGGCACCTTAAAGACTAACAGATTTATTTGGGCATTAGTCTTTAAGGTGCCACCGGACTCCTCGTTTTTTTGTGGATACAGACTAACGTGGCTACCCCTCTGATACATTAATACATTTTTTATGTTCTGCACCTCCCACAGAACATGCCTGTCCTAAAACATTCAGCAATAACCACTGCAAAAATTATAAGTATATGGTTAGTTAAAGCCAGCAGAAGATAGTCTTGCAACAATCCGAAGCATGCCAGATTTGGATTCTGACAGTCTATTTAAGATCTTCTATCATACCCATCACAAGAGTGTCTAAGGCCCAGATCTGCGTGGGTAGATTCAGAGAAGTCAATGGGACTCCATGTAGATATAAGGATCAGGGCTTAAGGCCTGGATTTTTAAAGGTTATTTAGGCATTGCTGCACTCAGTACTGTAACACCTAACTAATTTAGCTGCCTAAATCTCATTTTCAAATGGGATTTAAGCCCTTAGGAGTCAAAATCCCATTGAAAGTGCTTAAGGAAGCAAGTTTCAAACTGTTACAGGGTACAATGTGTTTTATTTTTTATTGTAGTGTTGATTAAAAGTTAAAAATATTTTTCTCATTTTCAATCTATGATAGCAGAGAGCCATTGTTCTTGGTATTATTACTATACATATTAAACTATTTTAGAAAATTAAACCTGCCTCTTGGTAGCAGGGACAGAAGAGAATGAGCTATTACTGTTTGTCTCCCGAGAGTAAGAACTTCAGTACTACAGTGATGGACATCAGCATAAAACAAGGCTGACCCAAGCCACTTAGATTATCTGGTAGAAAGAGTTTCCATTTTAAATGAATACACGAACAATTTACATTAGTTTTCAAACATTAGAATCTTAAACTACTTCAAAAAAAAGTGTTGAGAACTAATACACCTAGGACATATAATAAAATAATTGCCTTATACATTTAACCTAAAAATATGAAGGCTTTTTTAAGTTTTAGGAGCACAGAATCCAGTCATTTAATATTACATATGTTTAGTAGATTAAAAAAATATAATGGAAAAGAATTTGTCTGCGTCCAGAATTAATGCTGGATTGCAACATGGCCATCTACACAGTAGTGAAATATAGTATTCAGTTTGTGAAACCAACCAAGAAACAGGAGACATGCTAGCTGTGGGTTTGTTTGTTCTGGTGGGAAGAGGTCATTAATGTGGGGTTTTCGGTCTAAGGAAACTTGCATCAAGATGTTGCAAATTTAAAAAAAAAAAGACAAAAACTATTCCTGGGTTACATTCCAGTAACTGGAAGTCTCCCATTCTGTAATCTCCTCCACTATTATCCCTTGTATTGTGGTGGCCCCTACCTATGGGCCCCTGTCAGAGACCAAGGACCTCAGTGGAATTTTAAAGAGCTAAACTCTATTAATTTTCCACAAGAACCACCTTGCTAGACTTCAGCACTGTAAATTTCACATTTACTTTGACTTTGAACATGCACCATCAAATTGCCAGTCATGAACTAGCACTGCACCTCACCACATAAGCCCTCTGTCCTTCCTGTAAAATGTAATACATAAGTGGAAGTGAATCCATGAAAAATAGCGATTGAAACTGTGCGCTAACCAATCAAGTTTTCTTTAACTTATCACAATTTCCCACTCTTTCCAGACTGGCCACGTCTACACTACAAACTTTGGTCAATACAAATTACATCAGCATAAAGCTGCCACAGTCACTATGTTGCTTGCGTGCATGCATACTTGGCTCCTTGTGTTGGTGCTATACATGCTCACCATGAGTGCTTGTGTCGATGCACAGTGCAGCGCACCATAGGTAGGTATCCCAGTGAGTTACCTGCCATTGTCTACCACTCTGTTTTTTGAGAAGTTTTCACAATGCACCAGGGGGCAGAACTGAGTTGCACAGGGGTGCCTGGGAAGAAGAGGTCAACTTCCCAGCGTGCATCTGCCTTCATCCCATAATGTCATCTATATCACATAATTTTCATGCCTTTTTAAAAATCCCATGAACTTGCATGACCCTCCTCCCTGTCCGCCATCTCTGACAGAAGCATGGAGCCTGCACAGCTCTGCACCATTGTCATAAGCATTGCAAGCATAGGAAGCACTATCCTATATTATCTGCAGAGCCATAAGAAAAACTGAATGAGCAGGGAACATGACTATTTCTTGGAGGACAGATTTTGTGGGACGTAGTGGGAACCAATTCCAGGCTGTTGGTGGCATTCATGGTAGTGGAATGCTGCTCCTGGGCCTGGATGGGATCCTGGTGGGATCACATCATAAAGCAGGCTTTGGATGATGAACAGCGGCTGTAGAACTTTCCGATGCACAAATCTACATTCCTGGATCTGTGTGCCAAGCTTGCCCCAGCCCTCCAGGACAGGGACAGCAAAATGAGAGTTGCACCCACTGTGGAGAGGTGAGTGGCAATAGCACTGTGGAAACTTGCAGTGCCAAATTGCTACCAGTGAGTGGGAAATAATTTCGGAATTGGAAAATCCACTCGGAGGGCCACTGTCATGCAAATGTGCAGGGCTATTAATCATCTCCTGCTACACAGTACTATGATTCTCAGCAATGTGCAGGACATAGTGTATGTATTTTCAGCAAAAGGGTGTCCAAACTGCAGTGGAGCAACAGACAGCATACATATTCCTATTCTGGTACTAGATCACCTAGCCACAGAGTACGTCAACAGAAAGGGCTACTTTTCTACAGTGATACAAGATTGGTGGATCAGCAGACCCACTTCACGGACATAAATGGTAGCTGGTCAGGGATGGTGTGGGTGCTCACATCTTTAAGAACGCAGGACTGTTCAGAAAACTACAAGCAGGGACTGTCTTTCCTGACTGATGGATTACTATTGATGATGTTGAAATGCCAATAGTGATCCTGGGGGACCCAGACTACCCCTTGCTCTCTGGCACATGAAGCCATACCCCAGCCACATCAACAGCACCAAGGAAAAATTCAACTACTGGCTCAGCAGATGCAGAATGACAGTTAAATGAGCTTTTGGTCGGGACACTGGCATTGTTTACTCACAAGACTGGATCATGGTGAAAAAAGCAATGCAATGATTATATCTGCCTCGTGTGTCCTGCATAGTATCTGTGAAGCAAAGGTGGAAAAGTTGCCACCGGGCTGGAGAATGGATGTGAAGAGACTGTCTGCTGAGTTTGAACCACCAGACACAAAAGAGCTCAATGCGTAGCTATACGGCGCAGGGAGGCTTTGAAAAAGCACTTTAACAGTAAGCCCTTGTATGTCTTGTGCCATACCGTGCTCTACCTGTCTCTGCTGTATTGGGGCCTGTTAGGAATTGTATGGTGCTTCATGTCTGTCTAAGAATATAGCTCTTTCAATGCAACTATTAAATTTTGCAGTGCTTGCTGCACATCTATGATTATTATACCGTGTTTGTCACTGATCCTATGAGTTGTGTCACACTGTACAGTAGCAAATAGGAGGGAGCTTTCAGAACTACTAGGCACTCTGCAACATATGTTGTGAACTAACAAACAGGAATGATTGTCCAAATACAATTTTATTCAGTACCAAAATCAGTGGCCAAAAAAAAAAAAAAAAAAAAAAAAAAAGACTGCAATTTAAAAGCAAATACATAAAAAAAACTTAATATACTAATGAAACAGAACTTAACAAGGGGAAAAAACATTCATGTCCATTTTGCCTACACATACAGCAACAGTGGCTTTCACAAGTCTGCATATGTGAAGCTTGCTGTGTCTTTAATGTCACCTAGCATGAAGTGGTAGGGGTAGGAATGCAGGTCCTGACGCAGGGGGATGGACTAGATGACCTCCTAAGGTCCATTCCAACCCTGATATTTTATGATTCATGTAGCAGGAGGTGTAAGAAGCTGCTGAAATGGAGTTCTCCATGGACTGCAAAGGAAGGCAAACCCATGATTGTTGAACATGCAGGCAGTGGTGTTGGGACGATTTTTATAGTGGGAATGCTGAAAGCCACTGAACAAAACTCTAAACCTTTTATATGATGGAAACCACTTCAAGCCAGGGGGTGCTACCGCATCCTCAGCACCACTAGTTCCAGCACCCCTGCCTGCAGGTCCACAAGAGTCAGCAGCATCTGTGTTTGCCAACGGAGAAGCCCCATTATGTCCTGATGCATCTCCCTCTCCTTTTTCCTACTGGGACTCTCTCCTCTTCCCTTCTCCACGATGCCTGCTGTATTCACTCTCAGGCCCTTTGTTCACGGTCTGATCAGCACTGGTTACAGGATCTCATTGAACATGTAATTCCAAGTCCTCTTCTTTCACCTTATCTGGCTCAGGCTTTCCACGGATCTGCAGAAGGAACCCCTCAATGCCGCAACTGCAGTAGCTGCAGATAAAACACACAGTGGTACTGTTATCAATACAGTCACAAGAAAAAGCAAAAGTTAAGATTCAAAACGCCCTTCCCTTACTCCTCTAAAGTTTTACACAAGACATGCTTATTGTCACTTCAACAAGGGGTGGTTATTTTATCAGATATCTTATTCCTGAAGGTAACAAAGAAAGAGAAAGCACAGCTACTGCTGGGGGCCCATATATTGTTAGCCTATGTACTGTAATGGTGCCTGTCGAAGGTATTGCTGACTGGTGTGGGAAAGCATCCTACCATCGAAGAAGAAATAAGGCAGCCACCCTAGAAACCTTCAGGAGAGAACTGCAGAGTACCCTCATGAAAGTCTCATTGAGATCTCTCAGGATTAAAGGGACATTCCTGTGTACATAAATAGACGGCTCTGCATGGGCCCCCTTGCCTACCTCTATGGGGGAATTAAAAACAGATAACGCTACCTCTCTTCATAGTAACACTACCTATTCTAGTACTAGTAAATTAATGAAAAGTTGGTAGCTGTGTCCTGTTAAGTTGGGGGCACCATCAATGTAATGGGAAATAAATTTACACACTTACCCAAAGATCCTTCCCCTGCAACAGGCTCTCCCATACTCGACTTCCAGGACTGACTGGATTGCGGTAGAGTATCAAACAGGTACTGGCTTGTGGCATAGCTAGACCTCCCAGTCACGTGTCCCCCATCCTCCTCTTCCTTCTCCTCCTCCTCACTGTTCACAGTAGGGGCCTGTGACTTGGCTCCTCGGAGGTATCCACTCTGGTATGCGGGGTGGATAAGGGGGTCTCCGCCAAGTATGACATGCAGCTCTTTGTAAAAGCAGCAGGTTTGCGGCTCAGCATCAGATTGACTGTTGGCCTCCCTGGGTTTCTGATATGCCAGTTGAAGTTCCTTTGCTTTCATGCAACACTGCTGTTGATCCCTTTCGTTCCCATTCTCCTGAATCCCCCATGCAATCTACTCAGACGTCAACATTTCTATAGCTGGTCCATGGCTGTGCTTGTACAGTCTCTTCTCCCCAAAGGCCAAGGAGATTCAATATTTCCTGTCTACTCCAGGCAGGAGCACTTCCGGACTGCGTAGCCAGCATGGTCCGTGGCACAACAACAACAGAGAGCTGGAAAAGGCATTTCAAAAATATGCAGGGCTTTAAAGGAGCATGGGGCCTTACAGTCTTCTGTGACCCTGAGCAGTGGAGTTTACAATTGTGAGCAGAGCACTCTGTGTTGGGCATTGTGGGACAGCTACTGGAGTGCTGTTAGGGTCGACATAAGTAACTAAGTGTCTACACTCGCGCTGCATTGACTTCAGTACATCGAACATGACTCAACACCACTCAGGGAGGTGGTGTTACTGTGTTGCTGTAATGGGGCACTTACATCAGTGGCAGACAAATTTAAGCGTAGACTCATGCACCACTACATCAATGCAAGATGGCTTACATCAACCTAACTTTGTAGAGTAGACTGCGCCTGAGAAGCAGTGTCCTCTTCAAGGACAGGACGTAAGGAATGAATATCTAAAAAGTATCAACATAAAGAAAACATCTAAACAACTATTGCTTGCCCAAACTGCATGTCCAGACGGACGTGCACCTTATAGCTGTCTGAGAACTCCAATTTGTAGTTAAGATTTCAAGACTCTGTAGCGGTGCAGCATGATAATTAGATTTTAAAAAAGTAAACAAAAAGTTTGAAAGACTGTTAAAGAGAAGATGAATTTCCTTTTATACCCTTTTACAGACCCATGTGCTATGGAGACGTTTCTTTCCGGGTCCATGGGGCCTAAGAAGTGATCATGTGGAGCCTCTCTCTCATGGTTACCCCCATTTCATACTATCCTTCAATTTCCTTAAATTGCTCTTCAATTTAGTTGAGGTTCAGACATTTTCAAGCAATGTTTGGATTTCTCTGTGCCAACAAGGGAACACAGATCCTGCTGCAGTTCTCGCTCCACAAATTTGAATTAGCTCTTTTAAAATCCATGTAGACTCAACAGATGTATATTTCAAGCATATTTTTTTTCTGAATTATTTTAAGATTTGGTCAAAATTACCAAAGATGAGTTATACAGTGAACTATTACTACTACTTTTCATTTTTTAATTAAAAAATTCACAACACATTTCTGTAATTGTGCCTGCTCTGAAACCTTCTTTAGCTAGAAGAATTAAATCCATAGCATTCTAACATAGATGTACTATCACAAAGTGAAGTTTGCTGAGCTGTGTTTATAAAAAAAAATTCTCCACAACTTAAAAAGTTAATGATGAAAGCTACTTTTTCCTATTCTTTACATACTCTTTGCTATATATTTAAAGACTGAGGTCAGAAAGAAGAATTTTGCCCACTTAAAATAATTTTGCCTGCGATAATTGAATGCAAATAGAACACAAAAAATAGTTTATTCCTAATCAGATGGTCACTACCTCTGTAAAATACTAATACAAAACTATGAAACAGCAGAAAACAATACATATTAAGTGGTATATATAATTGAAAGAATAATATTTAGGTAAACAAATGCTAATACAATGGAAAATTGCGCTCATTAACAGCTAACAAAAAAACAACTCACCACTCATCCGTGAAGTCCAATTTTATCGTGCTTGTAGTAGTTCCTTCTGTACTGTAGTGCAAACTTAAAACTGGTTCACCTGTTCCTGCTCGTGGACTCTGCTTTTCACTGTCTGTAAACAAGGGTTGATAATATTTGAATGTGTGTCAGTAATTTATGTAAAACTGTTAAATAATGGAAACACCTTCTGAAGTGAATTAAGATAACAAAATTCTCTCCAATGCAATCTGTTTTAAAGCCAGACACAGACCAAACCAAAACTTTAATTCTTTGGAGTGATCACACTGAATTTGTACTTTGCAATGCTTAGGGACTAGCCTAAAGATATAACAATTTGTATTTATAACAATGAAAAAGGCATGTGTGGTCCTTAGATTTGTGCATAAGATTCCTTCTGATTTACATGGGAGTCATACACAGAACCATAGAAATATAGGTTTGGACCCCAAGAAATCATCAAGTCCAGCCCCCTGTGCTGAGACAGGACACCAAGTAAACCTAGACTATCCCTAACAGGTGTTTGTCCAACCTGTTCCTAAAAACTTCCAGTGATGGGGATTCCACAACCTACCCTGGAGGCCTATTCCAGAGTTCAACTACCCTTAGGGTTAGAAAATTTTCCCTAATATTTAACCTACATCACTCTTGCTGCAAATTAAGCCTATTACTTCTTGTCCTAACCTCAGAGTACATGGAGAACACTTGATCGGCATCTTCATTATAAAAGCCCTTAACGTATTTAAAGACTTATCAGGTTCCCCCCTCAGTTTTCTTTTCTGAAGACTAAACATGCCCAGTTTTTTTCCTCCACAAACCTAGGTTAGGTTTGCTAAAGCTTATATAATTTTTGTTGCTCTCTTCTGCTCTCTCAGTTTGTCTACATTTTTCCTAAAGTGTGATCCTCAGAACTGGACACAGTACTTCAGCTGAGGCATCACCAATACCGAGTAGAGTGGTATAATTAGCACCCATGTCTTACATAAGACGCTCCTGTTAATACACCCAGAATGATATCAGCCTTTTTGGCAACTGCATCACATTGTTCACTCATTCGATCTGTGATCCATTATGAACACCCAGATCCTTTTCAGCAGTCCTACCACCTACCCAGTTATTCCCCATTTTGTAGTTGTGCATTTGATTCTTCCTTCCTAATTGATGTACTTTGCACTTGGGTTTATTGAATATAATTTTATTGATTTCAGACCAATTCTTCAATTTATCAAGGTCATTTTGAATTCTAATCCTGTTCTCCAAACTACTTCCAAGTGCTCCATTATCCAAACCGTTAATGAAAATATTGAATAGTATGGGACCCATGATTGAACCTATGGCTCCCAACTAACTATATCCTCCCAGTTGGAGGGTGAAACATTGATAACTCTGAGTACCGTCTTTCAACCAACTATGCACCCACTGCATAGTAATTCCATCTAGACCACATTTCTCTAGTTTGCTTATGAGAATGTCATGTGGGATTGTGTCAAAAGCCTTATTAAAATAAAAACATATTACATTTACTGCTTCCCCCCATTCCCTAGATCAGTAACTCTGTTGAAGGAAATTAGGTTGGTTTGGCATGGTTTGTTTTTGACAAATGCATGCTCGCTATTCCTTATAACCCTATCATCCTCTAGGCGTTTACAAAACAATTTTTTAATAAATTTGTTCCAGTATCTTTCCAGGTATTAAAATTAGGCTGACTGATCAATAGTTCCCCCAGGTCTTCTTTGTTCCCCTTTTTAAAAGATAACTACACGTTTTTGCCCTCTCCAGTTCCATGAGTTCCCAAAGATAACCGCTAACAGTTCCAAAATTGCTTCAGCTAGTTCCTTAAACAACCTAGGATGAATTTCATGAGGCTCCGCCGACTTGAACACATCTAACTTATCTAAATGTTCTTAAACCTGTTCTATCCCCATTTTGGCTTGCGTTCCTTCCCCTGTGATTTGGTCCTTTGTGAGCAGGAGGTTTGGAGTTTGTTGTATGGGAACGTGGACTATTATTTCATCCAGTGCTACATTTTGAAAGTGCTCCTTTTCCCCACCCCTCCTCATCACCTAAAGTTATCCTAGTGTAAATGTTCTTTATGCTGAAACTCTGAGAACGTGAACTGACAATAACTTTTACTTCAGCAGTACCAATATCTTGTGCTCAGAATTAAGAGATCACGGAGAGTCTGTGCAATGGGCTCTATGGTAACAGCACTGCTCCATGGCATCCTTCCCTGAAGGAAGGTTCATAGCCAGTAGGCTCATCTACATCATGGACCGACCTCCTGTCTACAAACACCACTTAAGAGGTGTGCAGTAGCCAATTCCTGCTAATAAAGGTTATGGGCAGTAACATCAAATACAAACTTACTACACAAGTGCTCCTTGTTCTGAACCCATATTAGTGGGAGAATTCTTGACTTCCACGCTCCACATAGGCCACTTATGTGAAGCCCACTTACTCCAGCCTCATATGAATTATGAGACTATCAGTAACCCATTGCTATTAATGTATTATTAATTTATTAGTTGTTAAACATCAATGCACAGTCTTCCCCTTGCTGTCATTGGAGTTTCCAAAAGAAACAAAAACAAAAAAAACTTGCTCACAAACCAGCTTCTTATACTTGATCCTGCTCTGAAGCCATCACCCTACATCTGTAACACCATGAGTTTTTTCCCACAATGTCAAATAACCATCAAATTCTGCCCATTGAAGTCATTGACTTTTCTCTACGTAACAACAGGGTCAAATTTTACTCATGCATTGTCTCTGCAGGATCAAATAGAACGAAAGTGAGGTTGCTCACCAGGTGCAGTAAGTGTAGTTCTTTGAGCTGTATGTCCCTCTGGGTGCTCCACTTCAGGTGCGCGTGTTCCCCACGCACCTTTGATTGGACATTTTCATTAGCAGTGTCAGTTCAGCCCATGCATACTGTTTGCTCACTCTGACTGTCTCTGCTAGACGGTACTGGAACCTTCCCAGAACCATGTTTACTCTGAGAACTGTGGGATTTTCCTGCCTCACCGGTACCGGAGGAGCCCTTTGCCTCTATTGTACCAAGCCTCAAGGCTGCTGACCTGGCTGGAGAGCGAGATCTTTTTGAGGAGGTTACCTTAAAAAGGGTATTAGCGCTCCTCCTCTTAGAATCTTTAGAGGAGGTCTCTGAAGCCTTCCCCTATCTAGAAGGGTGTTTTTTGCTGAGGTCGAAGGGCCACTAGAGACTGTGGTGACTAATGTATAGCGGGAGTTCTCCTGACGTGGCTCTGAAGTGGGGGGAAGGAAGCACTCCAACATTAACAGTTGCAGCTTGATTTTGCAGTTCTTCTGTGCCCTGGAGGGCTTAACAGAAATTACACTTCTGTGAGACATGCAACTCACCCAGGCAGTGAACACACTTACAGTGTCTGTCACTGACCAGGATAGCCTCTCCCCATATGAGCCAATACTTAAATCCTACTGAACCAGACATGCCCCTCACAGGGAAAATTTCCCAGGAGGAAATTAAACAATCTTTCAATAACTAGTAATTAATGCTAATGTTGGTAGTCCATCACAAACTATGATAATATTGTCACATTTTTCATCTATGGCTATGCATTTCACTCTGAAGTTCGAACCCTGATGCACAGTCAGCCAAAATGAGGGCATGGGAAGTCCAAATCTATGATGTTTGATGATGCAGCTTTGTGATGCATTTCACATGCAGCCTGAAGACTATTTTGTCTATCCTGCTCAAACCTGTTACATGCTGATCTTGTCAGATACCCCCAGTGAGTCCAATTCTGAGCCATTTGCTTGAGTCCTTTGAGATAGATGCCAGCCTACTGGAGACTGCTCATCAGGTTATCTTTGACGCCCTTATGCGGACAACCCTTCTTTCTCTTGCTCTGCCTCAGCTCCCATACAAGATCGGTTTTGGGAGAGGGTGGTCTTCCAGTCTGATGACATGTCCACCTTAGGTCCACCTAAGTTGTGCTCTCAGTAGCATTTCCTCCGTGCTGGTTGTCTGTGCTCTCTCAAGGACCTTAATATTGGTCACTCTGACCTGCCAGCAAATGCTCATTATTGAGCAGAGGGAGCACATGTGAAATTGCTCAAGCTGTTTAATGTGCCATCTATAGAGGGTCGATGTCTCAGATCCGTATAGGAGAGATGTTAGGACCACTGCACTGTAGATCTTCAAAATTTGGTGGAGACACAAAATTTGTGTTCGTTAAGGATTTTTGTGCAGAGTTGGCCAAGGGCCTGGCAGGCTTCACTAATTCTGTAGGCAATTTCCCAATCAAGGGAACAGTCAGTCATGATGGTGCGACCCAAATACATGAACTGATTTACATTTTTCAGCTGTGTGCCTTGTATGAAGATGGCTGGTGCTGGGGCACTAAAATGAGGTGCTGATTGAAACAAAACCGCTGAGACTGATGGTAAGGCCAAAGAGCTGGCATGCTTCAGAGAATCTATCAACAATGACCTGAAAGTCACTATGTCTATGGTCCATCAAGGTGCAGTCATCTGCAAAAAGTGCCTTGATGAGAAGTCTCTCCGGGGTCTTGGTCTTAGCATCGAGTCTTCAAAGATCAAAGAGGGAGCCATCGAGTCAGTAGCAGATATAAATCCCCTGATCCAAGTCCCTTGTGGCATGGCTGAGGACAGGCAAAGAACCAGTTGAACAGCACTGGACCAAGTATGCAGCCTTGCTTTACTCCCTTTAAGATTTCAAATAAGTCAGAAAAGTTACCATTGGAGAGCACCTGTACTGTCATGTGGTCATGGAGCAGCCAGATTATTTGTATGAATCTTCTTGGGCAGCCCAGTTTATGTAGAATAGCACACAGACCCTCTCTGTTGACCATATCAAAGGCTTTGGTCACGTCAATGAATATTGCATACTGGTTCATGTTCTGCTCTAAACATTTTTCCTGGACTCGCCTTATGACAAAAATCATAGTACTATGAGCTGGTCTGAAATCACACTGTGCTTCTGGCAGATCCTCCTCAGACATGTTTGGAATGAGTCTGTTCAGTAAAATGCGAGCTAGTATTTTCCCTGCTATACAGAGTAGGGAAATGCCTCTGTACTTTCCGCAGTCAGCTTTGCTGCCTATGTTTTTGAACAGTGATGCAATAATAGCATCTTTGAAGTCTTGTGGCATTTCTTCTTCCTCCCAAATGCTACTCAAGAAGCTATGAAAACACCCCAATAGCCTTTGGGCCTGCTCCTTTGTACAGTTCTGATGGAATACCATCCTTTCCAGATGCCTTTCCAGACCAGAGTTCAATTGTTTGATGACTTTCAAGACTTCTTCAACTGATGGAGGGAGGTC
Organism: Dermochelys coriacea; assembly: GCF_009764565.3. NCBI lineage: Eukaryota > Metazoa > Chordata > Testudines > Dermochelyidae > Dermochelys > Dermochelys coriacea. The sequence goes on along the minus strand of NC_050068.2, from coordinate 187,388,317 downwards.
AAGATCCTCTTTGATGGGTTTCTCAGTAATTGATCAAAGACACGCCAATTAACTGTGGATGCTCTATTGAGCAGACTATAGAAGTGTTCAACCCATGTCTGCATGATACTAACAAACTAAATAAACTAAGCAGAATGAACTCAGCAAGCAGCCGAGACACGCACAATGCTGACATGTGAAGCTCTGTTTTGGGCCAAGGCGGTTGAGAAAGAACTGAGGGCAGTTTGCTTGTACAGCTTGATACAGCCTCGGTGTGGGGCACAAGGATATTAGCAGCACATTCAGAGGTCAAATGAACACTGCTGATTAAAGTCTCCAATCAAAGGTACATGGGGCACATGAGCACCTGAAGTGGAGCGTCCATAGGGACAGCACTCGAAGAACAGACAAGTCTGTGTGGGAGAAAAATACTAGTTTTAAAACACAAATATCTTTCCTAATAAAAACAGCAAGAACAATGAAAAACAAATAGAAGAAAAACTGACTGACATGATTAAATATGATATTTTAAAAGCATCTTCCAGGACAAAAGTCATCTTCTGAGATAAAAAGCCAACTGATAGCTTCAGTGTTAACTTTTAACAACAAATGTAATGTTAAAGCATAAGATGCTTGTTTTAATGGACAAACTATCTACATGCACAGCGCTCTGCTGCATTTTGTTTGATAATAATTGTACACTAGTGTCTTTCATCTGAGGAGCTCAAAGAGCTTTTATATACAAACTTTAATTGAGCATCACAGCACCTTTCAGAGGTAGAAGTCCTAATATCCCTGTTTTATAAGTGGGCATGATGAAACAGGGAGGCCCAGTGACTTACTCAAGGTCATACAATGAGTCAGTGACAAAGCTGGAAATAGTATCAAATGCAGTCTAATCTTTTTACTTCACAGTCATCTGGACAGCAGTGTTAGTCAGGTTTTGTTTGGTTTATGGAGTATAGGAACTTGATCATGACTACAACAGCTTTGCCAGTGACAAAACCTTACATGTGCTGCATGGAAAAAATGTTTAAGGTGTCATTCACAATTTTAAATAAGATGTTAAAGTAGCACATCTCCTAGTGCTTTTCCAGTATGGATTTCTGTTTTAAATTTCTAGTTCAAAGCTGCAATGGACAAAATAATAATGCAAGATTAGCAGGAAGTTTTAAAACAACATAACTCACTGTACAATGGCAATATTTCTTGCAGAACCATTCTAAAATAGAATCACTCTACATGCATATAATTTACTATAAAGGAAATATTCAAACTTACACAACTCCCCAAGTAAAGACTGCTTACAGAAACAATAAGGTCATAATTCTGCCACTGAATACATATATAAAACTTCCTTTAAAGTTAACAGAAGCCATAAACTAATGTGTCTGCAAGCATAATTTGACCTTGAACATTCTTGTGTGTGTACACTCTTGACAGATGGAAACCATTCAGGATACCAGGACTACAGTAATTTGGTCTGAAAAATTTAAATAATGTTAAATACGTACTTTATACATGTTCTGAATACAAAAAGTTTTTTAAAATGTGGAAAGTACGAAAACAGAGCTAAAATTAAGATTTCAGAGTAGCAGCGTGTTAGTCTGTATTCGCAAAAAAGAAAAGGAGTACTTGTGGCACCTTAGAGACTAACAAATTTATTAGAGCATAAGCTTTCGTGAGCTACAGCTCACTTCATCGGAAAGAGTGTTCTGTATAATGCATTGTGACAATTATACATGAGCCTCACCATGGTAACCTCTGCACAATGGGTACTCTCAGTGTAGCTCATGGCTGCTCTAAAATACAGCCTGCAGCTGCCTTATTCTGTCAGTGTGGGATGAGGAAAAAGCTGATCAAATGCAGGGTTTTTTTGCGGGTGAAATCCATCTATTCAAAGAACATATAAGCACAGAAAACATTGTGGTTGTGTGCATTTACATTTGATTGAAAATATGTACATTTATAAGTAAATAGGTGCTATCCTTGAGTTCATGGAAAGCTGTCAGCACACGCCATTTGGTATCACAAAATGTCAGTATCCTTTCAGTACAAGTAGATAGCACTGAGCAAGTCAAAACAGAGTCTGAAACACCTCATCATGAGAAGGGGACAGAAAAGGAGCTTGTGGAATCCTACCCTGTTCCCCACACCCTCCTCACCACCACCAGCCAGACAAGGGAGGAGATTTCCTCACTTGAGCAGCTGGATAGGAATGGAAAGAAGAGACACTTTCTTGAATGGCATTTGAGATGGACACTAAATAATTATAGTGCAATATCTTGATATTGCTTTAGGATGTTTTTCTCAGTGCAAAATAAGCCGTATCACTGAGTCATGAAGCCACCACCAAATATATTGTTGCACACCACTGGGTGAAATTCTATGGCCTGTATTTTGAAGGTCAGACTAGATCATCATAGTGGTTCCTTCTGGCTTTAAACACTCACAAACCATTCAGGATATTGAAGACAAGTCCCTCTGACTCCGTTTGCTGTTGCAGTAGTTCAAGACTGAGTACACATGGGCACTCCTTTAAATAAATCATCTAGAGAGCAATAAGAACAGCTAGCAGAGTTTGAAAAAATGGAATTTGATAAATGTTCAGAGGAAAAAGTGTGGAAAGACAATAACTGCGAAAATACATTAGAACCTCAGAGTTATGAACTGACGATCAACCACACATCTCATTTGGAACCGGAAGCACACAATCAGGCAGAAGCAGAGACCCGGGGGGGGGGGGGGGGGGGAAGTACGTCAATACAGTACAGCACTGTGTTAAATGAAAACTACTTAAAAAAAGGGAAAGCAGCATTTTTCTTCATAGAAAAGTTTTCAAAGCTGTATTACGTCCAACATTCAGTTGTAAACTTTTGAAAGAACAACCAAACGTTTCGCTTCAGAGTTATGAACATTTCAGTGTCTACGAACAGGTGTTTACTTTGAGGGTCTGCTGTAGTGGTAAACTTTCAATAGCTATTTCTTGGCTTTCTTCCTTTATAAAATTCTCATTATAGGGAAGTTGTACATGTTCTGTGATTAAACAGAGAACTTTCATCTCCAGAGCTATTAGCCTATTCACAAGTCCTAACAAACAAGGTAACAGGCAGTTATCAAGTTAGCAAGTAGAAAATCAATACTGCTAAATGCTCCAAATTCCTCTGCATTTCACTCTGAAGATATATGCCTACAAGACCAGCAGTCCTCTATTTTTACAGCAGCACATTGGATGTAAATTGTGGAAAAAGTTATTATCATCATTTCATATTGTGCTTTACCATAAGGAAACGTTACAGGACAAAGTCCACCCTCCATTTCCTTTTAAGCAAAAAAAAAAAAAAAAAAAAGTGAACTTTTATCTCCCTTTGTAATTAGAAAGATCTGCAATTGAAATATTTTCTTCAATCACGTAAAAGGGAAAATTACACTAATAAATCCATTTATTTTCTCAAAAACTATATCTGTGCAAACAAGTTGACAAAAGTCCCAGCTTTTCTCTGTGCAATACTAACAGTATAGAGGCATATTACCTGATCACATTTGGCCTGGTTGGAAGTTAGAGACTAAGGACTCCTACCCTCCATCTGTTACGAGGCATCTCAGTTTTTATGTAATTGAAGATAATCAGCAAAAATTATACTGAACATGTAAAATGGTTTATATACTCAGGCAAAAAAAAAAGTATAAAGCTTTAAAAATATAATTAGCAATATATTTTAATGGAGTCTGATAACCATTCAGACTCGCACTTCCTGAGAATTTTGAAGTCCCTTCCTGATTCTAGCTGTCAGCAGTCTGCATCATGATCTCTCCCAGGCCCCCACTATACCCAACTATAACCTCCCAATTCCAGGAAAAGTAGATCAATAGTGTCAAAATATAAAGGCAGTAGTGGTCATTCTAAGACATTTTGGGGGGAAAACAAAGATGTTTCCTTCTAAGTGAGAGGGTCAAAATGTAATCTATTTCAGGGGACAGGAATGAGTTCTATACTGAGGCTCACACAACAAAGCCACAATCACAGCTGACTTTAGATGTTGAAAATACCAGTCTACAAAAAGCTCAAGGAGTCTGCCCAAGTAAGAGCTAAGTAAGAACCAATAAGAATCCTCAGGATTAGGCCACTGACTTTTAGAGAACACCAGCACCATTCCATAGTCCAAGTTATACAATTTCTTTGTCCCGTAGGATGTTTCGTGTTTAATAGACTATACTGAATTTTACAGAAGGAGCACAAAGTTTTCCAATCCCTGAGAAGGAGTCAGGCACAATATTTGCACTGACTTGCAAGGATGCGGGAGCCAAGTGCTCAAAACTGCCTGGGGATGGGGCAAGTTATGGCCATGTCCCCTTGTATCCCCACCTGCTGAACCTGGCCAGCAGCAACTGGTCTGGCACTGACACAAGGGCTGCATGTGCACATACTCTAAAGATATATCCGAGGGTCTTCCGCATTCCCCAAGCATCTTGCAATAAGCATAATGTCTGTGAGACTACCAGGTGTGAGTGGCCCTTCCTCAACTCTCCACACCTGCAATGTAGGCAATGGCTTAAAGCAACAATACCGCCCTAAACAGTGACCACCCACTATTAAATTGCAGCCAGTGCTGAGGTGAAACACCAAGTGAAGAAAATCATGTTCCATTTGAAACAGAATTAAATACAAGTATGCAGAAGTTAACCACCCCACACAGGAATGTGGCTAGAATAGTGGGATTATGAAATCATGATAAATGCTATGAGATATTTAGTGACCAGAAGTGGACATAAAAGATGGTAATGCCAAGAGCACAGTCTGCTCTAACAGCAAGCTAACAAAATCAGAGGGAAAAGTACCATATATTGAAGCACCAACAACTTCCTGCACCAGCTAGCAGTTCTTTGGAGATTTCCCATCAAAATGCGGATGCCACCTGATATTGTCTAATTTAAGAGACCTGAATGATGATATGGATGCAGAATACAGTCCGCTTTTTATTCTGCTGACCATCAGATAGGAGATAATCCTCTAACAAACTATTTCCTCATCCAGATTCCCAATCCACCAGTTCTAATGACAACTTTTTCTTCTGGTGGTCCTAAGATCACAGTAGGAAAGTCATTGTCTTAAATAAATCATAAAGTAGGTTTACCATTAAGTTTTAGATAAACAGATGTACTTATTTCGATTGTACATAAAAAACAACTGATTTTGTAAGAGAAAATCTCCACACATCAGCACAACAGCATAAACACTATGGAAGAACGCAACTATTAGAAAGTTCTATTCCATTTATGTAATGACCTATTCTAAGATGCAAGGCAGTTCTAAGGGAAAGCAAACCAGCGTGGAAAGATACAAGGAAACTTCCAACCTTGCCTGACTTCTGGGACCAAAGCATCTTGAAGGTTCATGGTCTTCATTTTTTTCAACTCATCCTTCTGGGTTCATCTGTGACTGGAACAGACAAGTCTCTTTCTGAGCTTTCTAGTCATGTTTTGAAGATTTAAGGGCTGAGATAAGCATCCAAATCTTCTGCGGCTCACCCTTCAGGGTGGGAGGGTCCCAGAACTCAGGCTCCCGCCCAAGCCCGGAAGTCTACAAGTAATGAAATAGCCCTGCATCCCGAGTCAGCACGCATGGGCCAGCCATGGGCTTTTCTTCGCTGTGTAGACATTACCAGAGGAGAGATGGGACCACTGATTACAGAAGTAAGATGATCTTAAGACACAGCAAAAATGCCACATAGGATTTGCAGCTTTCAACCAACAGGCTGAGGTAACAGGTGGGTATTGCAGTGCAGCCCACTGCCCCAGCCCCATATTGGATGGATTTTTCTTCCTCAGCATCTGCACGTCCTCTACTTAAGTCAGGCTACTTTGGCTTTATCTGGTTAAAGGCAAGTTTCACCCAAAAGGTAACTCCCCTTAATGGGCCAAGAGGAGTGTACCATCTGTAAACACCAGTTTAAAACCTGATTTGCAATTTTACTTTTGATTAAAAAACATTTTCTGAATTCACTTACAATGTGTCAGAGTGGAGTATGACTTATGTTAAAAACATCAAATTGGTGGTAAGGGAAGATTTTTAAAAATAAATTTACACTAGTTTTGCAGAGGATATAATTTTAACTGAGTATTATGGAATTTCCAATGCAGGTCTGCTTAAGGAATTCTAGTTTATGAAGATAAACAGCATGTTTATCATCATGAACTGAAATTAAAAAGGAAGTCTGCATTGCAGTGAACTATGGCTGTGTATAGCATATTTCCTATCACACGCACCCTGTTGCTCATCAAGTGACATGGATCCGAACTGTTTGTTAACCACAGAGGAAGGAGAATCTGAAACAAAAATGAGATTTCAACTTAAAATATAAGCAGCAGAAAACTGCATAGCAATGTCATGATCATATGTTAGTTTAAAATAAATAAAGTAGCAATGTAAGAAAGCATTTGGGCTTGTTTCTTAAGTGGCCAGTAATTTATAATGCATTTTTCAGCTGTGCTACAGGAGCAAAGCTACATGCTTCAGACCATGACACATTCCTTTAGGCGAGCATTTAGTATTTTCCCTAAAAGTATGCTGACAAGATATCCAAGAAGCTGTGCTTTTCCCTTCCAGTTTCAGGCATGTTAACCTATACTATAATTGTACCCAAAGACTTATTGTTGCAAGGATCTCAATATATTTATCAGCTTTTTCAAGGCAATGCTAGTTGGGATCAGATAACTGAGCTTAAATCAAAATGATGAACTATAATATATACCTAGAACTTCTACTGTGCCAGGAACAACACCTGAAGAGTCATGACTCTTAAATTCCATGCTCCCATCACCAAACTCAACTATATCTTAAATTAGAGAGAGAAGGTATGCCCCTGGCCCCGAGTCATAAGAATAAATGTGATCTAAAACTTCACAGAAGTTTCAGATAATATTTTTCACTTCAACAGGAGAATATGCAACATTAGACCCGTGTCTTCAAATATGGGTTTAAGAATTCTCAAGAATTTTTAAAGCACCTATGACCATAGAATTTAAGAGCTGAGAAGGGTTTCCAAATAGAGCAACAAATGTGTCGGTTTTTTTTTTTTAAATGTGGCCTTTAAATTCTAAAAGCACAAAATCATTTCAAGTTCATATACTGAATAATTCAACAGCTCTGCAGACTCTTGGCTGCTATAACCTGAGTGGAGTCTGATTAAAAATTCATGAAGATTTAAATTCTCAGTTATCAAATAGCACCATGGCAAGACTACTTATGTGAAGCTTCAATTTATAATGGAATAGGATCACAAAAGAAGATTTTTCTGTTAGACATTATCAGTTGATAGTTATCACTTTCAATGTATTTCATAGTGGACATAGACTACTGATGCAAAAATTAAACATCATCCGTGAAAGCTGTTTCCCTTGTCATCTCTAAAAAAAAACATAGATCTTATTTCTGTAACATTCCTAATTCCAGGTGATGCACATAAATTAGTTCAGCATTTGAAATAACGTAATAATGACTAAACTATTTATTCCCAGAGCCCTGCGCGGATACAAAAATGCGTATCCGCATCCGATCTCCAAAAATTGCCTGCAGATATCCACATCCGCAGATGCGGATATCCTCAGATATCCATGATTTGCAGAGTTGACCAATGTACATGGCAGAGGGGCATTGCTGGCACATGATGGCATATATCACATCAGTAGATGTGCAGGTGAACGATTGACCTATCAATCAATCAAGAGCCAGAAAAGTACCCAGAAGTCACCTACTACAGGACAGGCCCAACAAAGAAAAGAACAGAACGCCACTAGCCATCACCTTCAGCCTCCAACTAAAACTTCTCCAACGCATCATCAAGGACAGAACAACCTATCCTGAAGGACGACCCATCACTCTCACAGATCTTGGGAGACAGGCCAGTCCTGGCTTACAGACAGTCCCCCAACCTGAAGCAAATACTCACCAGCAACCACACACCACACAACAGAACCACTAACCCAGGAACCAATCCTTGCAACACAGCCCGTTGCCAAATCTGTCCACATATCTATTCAGGGGATACCATCATAGGGCCTAATCACATCAGCCACACTATCAGAGGCTCGTTTACCTGCACATCTATCAATGTGATATATGCCATCATGTGCCAGCAATGCCCCTCTGCCATGTACATTGGTCAAACTGGACAATCTCTACATAAAGAATAAATGGACACAAATCAGACGTCAAGAATTATAACATTCAAAAACTAGTTGGAGAACGCTTCAATCTCTCTGGTCACTCGATTGCAGACCTAAATGTGGCAATACTTCAACAAAAAACTTCAAAAACAGACTCCAACGAGAGACTGCTGAATTGGAATTAATTTGCAAACTGGATACAATTAATTTACGCTTGAATAGAGACTGGGAGTGGATGGGTCATTACACCAAGTAAAACTATTTCCCCATGTTATTCCCCCCCCCACCTCCCACAGTTCTTCAGACGTTCTTGTCAACTGCTGGAAATGGCTCACCTTGATTATCACTACAAAAGGTTCCCCGTCCCCTTCCCCCCTCCCCCCCTCCTGGTAATTACTCACCTTAAGTTATCACTCTGGTTACAGTCTGTATGATAACACCCATTGTTTCATGTTCTCTATGTATATAAATCTCCCCACTGTATTTTCCACTGAATACATCCGATGTGAGCTGTAGCTCACGAAAGCTTATGCTCAAATAAATTTGTTAGTCTCTAAGGTGCCACAAGTACCTTTTCTTTTTGCGAATACAGACTAACACGGCTGCTACTCTGAAACCTGTCTAACAGGTTAGTAAAACATGATTTCCCTTTACAGAAACCATGTTGACTTTTGCCCAACAATTTATGTTCTTCTATGCGTCAGACAATTTTATTCTTTACTATTGTTTCAACCAGTTTGCCCAATACTGACATTAGACTTACCGGTCTGTAATTGCCAGGATCACCTCCAGAGCCCTTCTTAAATATTGGCGTTACATTAGCTTTTTCCAGTCATTGGGTACAGAAGCTGATTTAAAGGACAGGTTACAAACCATAGTTAATAGTTCCGCAATTTCACATTTGAGTTCTTTCAGAACACTTGGGTGAATACCATCTGGTCCCAGTCACTTGTTACTGTTAAGTTTCTCAATTAATTCAAAAACCTCCTCTAATGACACTTCAATCTGTGACAATTCCTCAGATTTATCACCTAAAAGGGACAGCTCAGGTTTGGAAATCTCCCTAACATCCTCAGCCATGAAGACTGAAGCAAAGAATTCATTTAGTTTCTCTGCAATGACTTTGTCATCTTTAAGTGCTCCTTTTGTATCTCGATCGTCCAGGGGCCCCATAGGTTGTTTAGCAGGCTTCCTGCTTCTGATGTACTTAAAAAAACCATTTTGTTATTATCTTTTGATTTTTGGCTAGCTGTTCTACAAACTCCTTTTTGGCTTTTCTTATTAAATTTTTACACTTAGTTTGGCAGTGTTTATGCTCCTTTCTATTTACCTCACTAGGATTTGACTTCCACTTTTTAAAAGATGCCTTTTTATCTCTCACTGCTTCTTCAAAGGTGCTTTTTGCGTGTAAGGTTTCAGAGTAGCAGATGTATTAGTCTGTATCCGCAAAAAGAGCAGCAGTACTTGTGGCACCTTAGAGACTAACAAATTTATTTGAGCATAAGCTTTCGTGGGCTACAGCCCACTTCATCGGATGCATAGACTGGAACATATAGTAAGAAGACACACACACACACCCCATGAAAAGGTGGAAGTAGCCATACCAACTGTAAGAGGCTAATTAATTAAGATGAGCTATTATCAGCAGGAGAAAAAAAACTTTTGTAGTGATAATCAAGATGGCCCATTTAGACAGTTGACAAGAAGGTGTGAGGATACTTAACATGGGGAAATAGATTCAATATGTGTAATGACCCAGCCACTCCCAGTCTCTATTCAAACCCAAGTTAATGGTATCTAGAATGGTATCAAAAGAATAAATGGACACAAATCTGACATCAGGAATCATAACATTCAAAAACCGGTAGGAGAACGCTTCAACCTCTCTGGCCACTCAGTAAAAGACTTCCGGGTGGCAATTTTGCAGCAGAAAAGCTTCAAAAATAGACTCCAGCGAGAAACTGCTGAGCTTGAATTAATATGCAAACTAGATACCCCACCCCACCCCCATTTTTGTGCACCACCAGGATCCTGAAGTGCCAAGATATCAAGAGAATACATGTCCACTCAGTATTGCATGTCCACCCAGAAGCAGGAAGTATTGAAAATATATAGCTCTTGCCTTCAAGAGGGAAGAGATTTCCCACCTAAATCAAAACAATTTCATGTTTTCACTGAATAGTTATCAAAGTTACCACCTGTCCTCCATTGTAGACTGAACTTCCCTGTGAAATCTCAATGAATGAAGCCAGGATTCTTGACAAGCAATGATAGCCATTGCCATTGATTGCGAGGCTGTGTCAGCTGAATTTACCGTGACATGGAGAGAATGCAGCCAACTTACCCTCCTCAATAAGAGCTTGAAAAAGTGCTCTATCCCTCTGTGGGAGATTGTTGATTAATTGCTGCAATTCACCAAATTTACCAAGTCACATTTACAAAATTAATGCCTAGTAATAAACAATCCAGAACTGCAGGATGGTTGAGATAAAGACCTTTCTCCCAAGGCATTCCAAATATTTAGCCTCCCTGGCAGAAGAAGCAGAGTATGATTGATGTTACCTACTCTTTTCAGTTGTAGCTTGTTACAGCTAAAGAATTTGGGACAGGATGTAGAAATAAAAACTCTGTGCCCTTGTCTGGTACAAGTATCTTAATTAAACCACAAAATACCATATACAATTTATTGTTATTAAACAAAACAAGCCCTTAAACATAGTACATGACCTCTTAGGAGTGGAGCACATTACTGGCATATGCCAGACAGCTTTGGCGGGCTCCAATATGACTTCATTAATACCTTATTTGGCCCAACACTCAAAGATACCCAGGGGCTTGTGAGGTATCTCTTCCAGCGGGACCTAGAGTGTGTCAGCAACCCTCCTTAAGTCCTGAAACTGCCTGTAGTCATCAGGTGGAGAATGCGAGGCTGGAGATGAAGTTATTTCTGTTGAGACCAACAGTACAGCTGGATCCAGCTCTTCTCCCTCCTCTTTCACGGGCTCCTGAGAAAGTTCAAGCTCCTCTCTGAGAGAAAGATGTTGTAACTTTCGATGGGCATATACTGATTTGGTGTAGCATTTGTACGAATCCCATCGCCCCAATAAGACGAGAGGGGAATCAAATATCAGTGCAAAGGTACCTCGTCTTGTGAGATTCTGAGAGTGCCGAGGAAAATCTGAATCTTCTGTTGGCTAACATTCTGTCTCTGAGGGTCCCTCAGTGACATCCAACTACCCCTGAGGACGAAAAAGGTAGATGCTACTTCAAACAGCAATGCGTTCAGAAACCGTGGATGCTGAGTCCCACAGCCAGTGGATGGGATAGGAATGAGCTTCTCCTTTCATACCATCCCTGGACTGATGGAGTCAGGATCAACTTAGTAAAGACTGCATCTAATAAAATGGGGAAACTCAGGATTGGAAAAAATGATAATGCCTCTGGGGTCATATATCTGTCTCCAACTTGCGGAGGGTTGAGGGACTGTTCTCCCTATGCATCATCTGGAGCTGGTGGTAAGACAGACCAGGCCACTGCTGATGCCTCTTTGTTGGGACATGGCAGTGGATTTCTCTCTAGGTTCTGAGGTGTTTCCTACCTTCACGTGAGCCTGGAGGCGGCCTTGGCTTTATTCCTGTCACCCATGTCAGAGGTCATAGTACTAGGAGGCAGGCTCCTAAGCATCTCTTCCGTTGTACGGGGGTTTCTGCTGGCCAAGGTCAGACTGAGGCCTTATTGCATGATCTACCAGATGTTTTCTAAATCTATACTCCTGTACATGGAGGATCCAGCTGGAAAGATCAACTAATACTAGACTTCAAAGTGTGGGACATTCTCCAAGGCAGCCAGAAACACTTCAGATAGTCATTGCTGATCAGGAAAGCCCTGACGCAGGAACTACCATTCTTTAAGCCTGGAAATTTGGGCATAATAGTCACTCTATATGAGGGAGAAGAGGGAAAGTTGGGGAGGAACCCCTGAATCTTAACTAGCTAGATACCATAAAAGCCACCACTAAAAGTGATCTAATAAGAACTATCTTTACGATATTTACAGGAAAAACACTGAAGAGGAACTTCATGGACAGAGAAGGCTTTCATCTCAGGCCATGCAGTGGCAGAAAGGAACTGGGGAGGGCGCTGATCGACATCACCCCTTATAACATTGGTTAAAGCATGAGGAAAAGAAGGGCACAGGTGAGGACTAAGACTCTGCTAGTAAAAATCTTCTGCCTCAGGCACATGGAGTGCCTGTGTGATGACAGTGGACTACACATAGGTACCACCATTCGAAGGAAGACAGTTGGGCCCTATTGTGAATTTGAGGTACATCCTGTGGCCCAGATAGATGTGATATGAAAGTATGTATCCTGCAAGTCAAGAGACATGAACCAGTCTTTAATTTGGAGAGATGGGATGATGGAGACAAGTTAATACTTAACCTGAGATAGCATATGTATTTGTTGAGTCTCCTTAGATATCGGATAGGACAAAGACCTCCTTTCTTCTTTGGGATTGGGAAATACCAGGCGTAGAAGCCCTTCCCTTGAATTCCTTTGGAACCTTCTCTACAGCTCCTACATGAGAAAATGAGGCCAGTTCTGATTGCAACAAGCTTTTGTGAGAAAGGTCCATGAAGAAGAATAGGGAAGATGGACAGTGGGACCTATTCAACAGGTCTGTATGTCTCTAGGTCTGTACAGCTGTGTCTAGACGACAATAATTGGTCAAGATGCATCAATATGATCACACTGGTCAAAGACAGATGTTATCAAAGGAGTTTTGAAGAATTCAGAAGATTTGTAGTCACATTTAGATGAAGCTAAGAACTAGGGGATCACTCACCAAGATTCCATCTTGCTGCTACATGCAGTAAGAGGGAACTATGGGAGGATCAAAACCTCTCCACTCTTGATTTCCTAGCATGGGAGCATGAGACGACACAGGGCACAAGCACAACCCCAATGGATACTTAAAAATCTCCAGTCTCATATGTATGCACACCTACAGTGGAATCTACACCAATGTTCTCTCTAAATTTTTTTGTACTGAGTGGGCTACAAACTCCACTAAGCACTACATTTTTGTCTTTGCGCAAGCTTTCTCCACCACAACCTTTTTTTTTTTTTTTTTTTTTAAACAAAACACTGAGGGATGTGTACAGGTAGGGTTGGGAATGGGAAACGTGTGCAGGAGAAGCTATCCTAAAGTGTCCTCCCCAGTCTCTCACACAGGTCCCTGTCCCCAGAATTTTCTCCACAGCCGTCATCTTAGGAGCCTGGCCAGGAGTCTGTGGCATGAGACCACACCTCCTCCAGGCCAGGGTTTCAGACCTCCCCCTGCCAGTTGTTCTCACAAAGGGGCTCTGGCCAAAGTTCACCTTTCAGCAGCAGCAATGGTCACATTCCTTGTACTGAACTGCCAGGTGGGCAAGTGGTGGCGGGGGGGATGTCTTCCGCTGACCTGATTAGCCATCACAGAGCTCAGCCAGGTTGCTCACCTGGGGTCCTGCACAAGGGACACCCAAACTGTGTCCCTGATACTAGAAGCACTTCCACCATCTCCCCTACCCCCCCATCAGTGAAAAGGCACAGCTGCATGCACTGTCAAGGGCGGGGGGGGACAATGAGCAGAGCAGGTTCTTAAAGGACCACACCACACCCCTGCTGTGGCCCCACAGAAGAAACATAGCAGCATGTTTTCTGACCTGTGCTGTATATACAAGATTGTTGCATGGCTGTGTAGCTTACAAGGAATGTTGATCCACACTGACACATACTCAAAGTAATAGTAATACATACATCAACCTCCAGATGGGAATTTCAAAAGCCGAGTCCTTGCCTAACTTTTCGTACACTGAAGTCAATAGGAATTTTATCATTGATATTAATGTGAGTAAAGCTAGCCTAGCACTCTGTTTCTGAAAATCCCACACTTCATCTCTCAATTAGTATCAATACTTATTGACCCAGAACAAAAATGTTAGCTTTGGCTTTATCTGTCAATGTGTGTCTTTTGGGTCAATAAAGCTTGATGTTCAGTCCATCAGAGGAATAATGGAAAGCATTGCATTCTCTTTTCACAAGCACAACAGCCAACAAGATTTTTGCCCTTGTCAGGAGTAGCTATTGAGTTCTTGCCACAGGGCAGAGACCACTACTTGTGGTTACCATTGTCTTCCCTGCTCTACTGGCCTTTTTCCACATGCAAGGATGCAGCCACTGGTGTCAGCAGCAACATCAGAATGTATACACAGTCCCCCAGGGTCTGGAGTCTCCAACTTCCAACCCATTTGAAAATTGTTTCTGGAAAAGAGTTTCCAATGCTAGCAACTATGCTAAATTCAATATCTACATATTCTAACTAGAGCACTAACCACAGCCATAGCTAATGTTGTCAGAGTATTTCCATTCTATGATCTTGCTTTCAGTAGTGTATAGCTTTCTAAATATTTATCTTTCACAATGAACATTCTAGGCTCAGTCACTGCCCAAAGAGTGATCTTTTTTAAAAAGGAAAAACTGAAAAGAAATGTTATTCCACTTACAAAAGTGCCAAAACTGGGGGGAGAGAAGACAAGGGGTAAAGAGGGATAGAAAGTTGAAATTTGGCAGGTAAATAGTTTCTTCAGGAAGAAAGATTTCAGAGTAGCAGCCGTGTTAGTCTGTATTCGCAAAAAGAAAAGGAGTACTTGTGGCACCTTAGAGACTAACAAATTTATTAGAGCATAAGCTTTCGTGAGCTACAGCTCACTTCATCGGATGCATTTGGTGGAAAAAACAGAGGTGAGATTTATATACACACACACAGAGAACATGAAACAATGGGTTTATCATACACACTGTAAGGAGAGTGATCCCTTAAGATAAGCCATCACCAGCAGCAGGGGGGGGAAGAAGGAAAACCTTTCATGGTGACAAGCAAGGTAGGCTAATTCCAGCAGTTAACAAGAATATCAGAGGAACAGTGGGGGGTGGGGTGGGAGGGAGAAATACCATGGGGAAATAGTTTTACTTTGTGTAATGACTCATCCATTCCCAGTCTCTATTCAAGCCTAAGTTAATTGTATCCAGTTTGCAAATTAATTCCAATTCAGCAGTCTCTAGTTTGAGTCTGTTTTTGAAGCTTTTTTGTTGAAGGATAGCCACTCTTAGGTCTGTGATCGAGTGACCAGAGAGATTGAAGTGTTCTCCAACTGGTTTTTGAATGTTATAATTCTTGACGTCTGATTTGTGTCCATTCATTCTTTTACGTAGAGACTGTCCAGTTTGGCCAATGTACATGGCAGAGGGGCATTGCTGGCACATGATGGCATATATCACATTGGTAGATGCGCAGGTGAACGAGCCTCTGATAGTGTGGCTGATGTGATTAGGCCCTATGATGGTATCCCCTGAATAGATATGTGGACAGAGTTGGCAACGGGCTTTGTTGCAAGGATAGGTTCCTGGGTTAGTGGTTCTGTTGTGTGGTGTGTGGTTGCTGGTGAGTATTTGCTTCAGATTGGGGGGCTGTCTGTAAGCAAGGACTGGTCTGTCTCCCAAGATCTGTGAGAGTGATGGCTCGTCCTTCAGGATAGGTTGTAGATCCTTGATGATGCGTTGGAGAGGTTTTAGTTGGGGGCTGAAGGTGATGGCTAGGGGCGTTCTGTTGTTTTCTTTGTTGGGCCTGTCCTGTAGTAGGTGACTTCTGGGTACTCTTCTGGCTCTGTCAATCTGTTTCTTCACTTCAGCAGGTGGGTATTGTAGTTGTAGGAATGCATGATAGAGATCTTGTAGGTGTTTGTCTCTGTCTGAGGGGTTGGAGCAAATGCAGTTATATCGTAGCGCTTGGCTGTAGACAATAGATCGAGTGGTATGATCTGGATGAAAGCTAGAGGGCATGTAGGTAGGATAGCGGTCAGTAGGTTTCCGATACAGGGTGGTGTTATGTGACTATCGCTTTTAGCACCGTAGTGTCCAGGAAGTGGATCTCTTGTGTGGACTGGTCCAGGCTGAGGTTGATGGTGGGATGGACATTGTTGAAAATCATGGTGGAATTCCTCAAGAGTGTTCTTTTCCCATGGGTCCAGATGATGAAGATGTTCATCAATGTAGCGCAAGTAGAGTAGGGGCATTAGGGGACGAGAGCTGAGGAAGCGTTGTTCTAAGGTCAGCCATAAAAATGTGGCATACTGTGGGGCCATGCGGGTACCCCATCGCAGTGCCGCTGATTTGAAGGTATACATTGTCACCAAATGTGAAATAGTTATGGGTCAGGACAAAGTCACAAGTTCAGCCACCAGGTTAGCCGTGACAGTATCGGGGATACTGTTCCTGACGGCTTGTAGTCATCTTGTGTGTTTCAGAGTAGCAGCCGTGTTAGTCTGTATTCGCAAATAAGAAAGGAGTACTCTGTGGCACCTTAGAGACTAACAAATTTATGAGAGCATAAGCTTTCGTGAGCTACAGCATCCGATGAAGTAGCTGTAGCTCACGAAAGCTTATGCTCTAACATCTTTGTGTGGAATGTTGGTGTAGAGGGCTTCTACATCCATAGTGGCTAGGATGGTGTTTTTAGGAAGATACCAATGGACTGTGTTTCCTCAGGAAATCGGTGTGTCTCGAAGATAGCTGGGAGTGCTGCTAACGAAGGGCCTGAGGAGGGAGTCTACATAGCAGACAATCCTGCTGTCAGGGTGCCAATGCCTGAGATGATGGGGCGTCCAGGATTTCCAGGTTTATGGATCTTGGGTAAGCAGATAGAATACCCCAGGTCGGGGCTCCAGGGGTGTGTCTGTGCAGATTTGTTCTTGTGCTTTTTGATATTCTCTGATATTCTTGTTAACTGCGGGAATTAGCCTACCTTGCTTGTCACCATGAAAGGTTTTCCTCCTTTCCCCCCCCTGCTGCTGGTGATGGCTTATCTTAAGTGATCACTCTCCTTACAGTGTGTATGATAAACCCATTGTTTCATGTTCTCTGTGGGTGTGTGTGTATCTAAATCTCTCCTCTGTTTTTTCCACCAAATGCATCCGATGAAGTGAGCTGTAGCTCACGAAAGCTTATGCTCTAATAAATTTGTTAGTCTCTAAGGTGCCACAAGTACTCCTTTTCTTTTTTTCAGGAAGAAAGGTGTCTGTGTTCCTGTAAAAATAGTTTTTGATTGGGCTGAATTAAGAGTTCCATAATTTACGATGAGTTAGGAGTTTGGGCTTTGTGAACTAGTTAAATGCTGGAACTTTTTAAAAATTTCAACACTCTAAATGATAGAGGGCTACACTGCGCTTGCATGCATAACTAATTAAAGATCATAGTATGAAAGTAGTAAGCCATGCCTCATTCAAACACAAGGAGAGAAGAGGTTCATAAAAATTTTCCATTTGATCTGGCACTGTACACCGTTTTGTGCATGAGTCATCTTGTTCAGCATCAAAGAACATAAACCTGATTTTGCTTCTGATATTTTGATGCCACCTACCCAAATACTCTAAGCAAATGCTAAAGATTAAAGACCAGATTGTGTAACCTCTACTCATAGTTTCACTGGAACTACTGATGGAGCAACGTGCTATTCAAGATGAATATGGGTGACATAATTGGCTCTAAGAAATAGAAAAAGGAGAGTCCATGCAAAAATACAATATATTAAGAGAAGTTAGCATTCATGATTCAGGAATGGCAAGTTAAGGCTGCATATGCACAAGTTCACAATTACAGCATCTTTCTAGTGAACAGACTCTATTCATAACAGCTATTAACTTCTATTTATTTCTGTGACTGAGAATTTTAGACAAAATCAGGTGAATAGGTATTTCTTGAGTTGACGACAGCAAGGCCTTCAAGGTTTATTCCAACTCCAATATTCCCATAAATAAATGAATGGCACCAATTGTACATGGTGCGTGATTCCTGTAAGATAGAACTGGAAGACAGATCTTTTCATTTCTTGTTATGTCTGTCAAAAATTTACATCAGTATAATGAACATTTTATATCCAACTATACTTATTGATCTGCCAGTCAACCATCTTACTCCAGTTCTGCATCGCTTTGTCTATTTTAAGATATGGAATAATTTAAAAGGAAAAGGCTGGAAGCCAAGATATAGCAGCCTTTATTAGAGGCATTTACAATGAGCATAGCGCAAATGCTTATTCTGAAGGAAATTTTAGTGAAGCAAAATATTACATATGCTGTTTACTTCATCATTACTGTGAAATTGTTTAGTGCCAGTAAGCCAGAATGTAGCCAATAGAGTCTTAACATGACTCACGACACAGTCCTTTTAATATGAAGATGTAGCCCTGGGTGGTTATGTGCCAACGTACACCGATCTTTTGCTAGAACGGGATTTGGGATCCATTCGCAGTAACCGCGTTATAGTGGGGACCGCGTTAAAATGAACTGCAATTAAAGTAATTAAATTTGGAATCCATGGCCGCAACCACGTTATATGCAAATTCATGCTATATAGACGCGCGTTCTAGCGAGAGTCCAGTGTACTCCATCTAGATGACAGTAACTTTCACATATTCACTTTTCTAACAAGTGCTGCTCAAACAACTCAATTTCTGGTTATTGCCGTGCTCAGCTTCTTCTGGAAAGTTGTGACCTATTGGGCAAAATTTGCTGTAGCCTACTTATTCATACCTACCGGTACTTAATGTACTATGTATCACAACAATATTAGGAAAATAAAATATAGTAATGCTGCCATTAGTGTGTATCTAAATTGTGATAACACCACCACACGCAAGGTAAAAATAAGCAGCAAGTGCATTAACTGTTTTGTTCTAAAGAGGAAGCATCTCAGCAAACAATAGCAGCACAAACTATAACTACATCGGGTGCTTGACAATGAAACCTTGACAAATGACAACCTGAAGTCTGAGGGTCCCTGTGAGGAGCCCTTAGGGGAAGACTGATCAGAGGTGGAGGGACTGTGGTGCTGAACCCTCAGCTAGCTCTCGCTGTCTTTGTTGTTCAGCCTTCTTAAGCCTCAGTCGCTGCAGGCCCCTACGGAGTATAGCTAACTCAGGCGCCAAAAATTCTGACAAATAGGGAAAAAAAAGGTGTAAAAGAAAAAGGCAGGAACATATGATAAAAGAACAAATGACTGAAGAGCAAAGCAACAGATACTACAAGGAATAAAAGCAAAGTATTTCTTTTATATGGCACCTTATTAAAGTGCAATAATTAGAAGCATAAACAAAATATTAAATTTGGGTTTTTCCCTTTCTAAATGTATGAATCACAGGACATATGAAGTTCAGTTTTCATGCTACATGCCCTTCTCCATACCCCCACTATTTAAGTGATTAACTGAAGAAATTAAAAATGAAATATACCAAGATAGATTTAAAATAAGAACAAAAACCTTAAATTCATCTTTTGACATGTTCCTGGTATGCCTAACCAAATCAATACTCTTGGTAAGTGGAAAAAGTTATGCAACCTTAATCCATGAGCTAAAACTTCAAAGACACTTATTTTAATGGTTTTATTTTAAAATGTCATTTAACCAAATAGTTATATAATCCCACTGCCAAAAGGAAAAACCCAACAACCTGAGAACGGGTTATGGACAGAGGGGACAGATGTCCAAGCAAGAAACAACAATTTTTAATATTGTCAACTATTTTCTGGTAGCCTTCAATTATACACTCTCAAATATGAACCTTTTAAAAAAAAACTGGAAACAGTGCTAACTAGGTCCATAAAGAGGTAGCTCAAAAAGGATCACCAAGGTTTCCTGCTACTGGCCTCTTAGCAATAATCTCTCTTTAGATACCATTTTAAATACGTAACTATTCTCACTTGCCCTCTTCCTACTATTGTCAGCTACAACCTTTTCCTTCAGGTACCAGTCCCATCTCTGATTCACTGGTACTTGCTGAAATCAATCATTACTACCCAGGAGTCTAATTTTTTCTCCTCCTTCCCTTGCTCTATTCAGGTTTCCTTTGGTCTTGGGTTCCAGTGTCCCTTGTCTATCACCACTTCTGGATATTACAACCATCAGCTGGTGGCTGATTGATGAAATGTAACAGGAAGGAAAAGGAAAATATATATCCTAAAGGAACCCCAGCATGCAAAACAAATATGCCAGGAGGGGTTGTCCAAATAACAGAAAACCTGGTATCTTGGGAATCAAAGTTCCAAGTTTGTTTTAATTATTTTTTAATTATTCTTAATTGTGGCTAAAATTGCAGTTTCCAGTATTTGCTTAAGGATTCAGTTCCACTTAGCCCAGAAATCATGGTTATTTAAGTTATTAAAAAGTTACCCCTCACATTTTAAAAGAACCAATTTTCTGCCTATGAATTTCTGCTTTACTAATCTTTTTAATAGCAGTCAGCATCTTCAAGCAGAAGTTCAACTTGCCAGCAAGTGGAGTAAAAAAACCAAAATAAATGCCAATGGCACGTTCTCAGTTCAAAATAAGGTAGAACTTGCTTAAAATCGGGACAAACCTATGGATTTAATGGTTGTCCCAATTAATTGTGACCATCTATACAAAGAAAATGTATCCAAAGACACACTCAGTGTGTCCATGTCCTCTCTGCCACTCAGTTTATGGAAATAAAGTCTGATTAACATTTTATATATGGGTTGTTGCATAAATTGAGTAGCTTACAATTTATCGCTAGTTTAAAATTAATATTAAAACCATAATAATGAACCATTTCCATTGAGTGAGAAAGTAAAAACCAAAACTAATGTAAGTGACAGGGCAATAAAAATCTCTATCAGCTATGATTTCCCTCTTAAAGAAACAGAAGATTAATTTCAATTTACATTTAAAGGTTTCCAGTGATTTGTCTCACTACAGGAACTTTAAAAATGATCCAACAAACACATTGAGAGGTTTCAACTGTACTTCTCTAACAGAACATAAACAATTTTCAGATGAAGTGACTAATGTGACAAGATCCCATGTTGTATTATTTTTGTGCTGGCTATTGTCTGTATAGATTGTTTTTCAAAATGTAAAGGGCAAGAAATAGGAGTCAGGCATTCATTGTATGATATACTTTGAGGACAACATAGTATGCAAAGGATTTAAATATGTATTATGATTCAAATAAACAGTAATAAAATGTTTGGGTTTCAAAGGGGAGGTTATTTCAGGTGCCTGAAAGAAATGTAGCAAATTATAAAACAGAACAGTGAAAGTTATTTGCTTAGTAGTCCGTTCTCCTGTTCCCTCATGAATCATGCTCTATTTCTATGAAAGTCACCCTGGTCCACAAGATGGTGATCGCCCTCAGTTTCTTAACACTCACTAAAACCTTTCTGTCCCTTCCAAATGAAGATCTGTCATTGCCCTCTCCAAACTGATGGCTGGATCATCTTTGGCTTTTCCTTTCAAGGTTTCCAACCCTCCCCACCCAATCATCTCTTCCGTTAGGTTTTGCAACCCTTCTTCTGTTTGCCTTTCCTCCTCTTCACCATTATATTCAAAATACCGCTATTACAGTCCTCTCTTTTTCCTCTCCTGTCACTCACACCACTGCATGGCCTACCACCCTGTCTCTTAAATTCTCCATCCCTTCAAGATCCAACAGTCCTTCTACTTTCCTTTCTCACTCTCCATGTCCCCCTCTCATTCCTCCTGCCTTACTGCTACCACTTCCTCCTTCTCAGCTTTATGCCTTCTCTGTAGTTGCCTCTTGCTCCTGGAACACCCTTCTGAACTCAATCTGCCAAAAGCTCTCTTCTTCCTTCAATCGTCTCCTTAAAACTAAGTTCTCCTAGGAATCTTTCCTGTCTTCTCTTCAACAATACGTTTCCCATTCACTTTCCTTCATTATTTTTCTGTCTTGCCTATCTTAAACTGTAAGTTCCTTCGAGCAAGGAATGTATCTTTTCTATGTTTGTGGAACTAACTCTAAAGGCATGGTGTTCTACAAGTGATCTGTAATAGATTAAAAAATAAGTACAAATAGAGTTTGGTTTTAAATTCTGATGAATATGGGACTATTCTGGGTTGTTTTTTTTAAAAGCAATCTTTCAGTATTTAACATCATTAGTCAAATGTTCTTTATTTCAACAAGTCACTTTTTGCGTGAGCAGATACAGCTGTAGATACGAGCCACAGAATCATAGGACTGGAAGGGACCTCAAGGGGTCATCTAGTCCAGTCCCCTGCACTCATGGCAGGACTAAATAATATGCAGAACATTCCTGACAGGTGTTTGTCTAACCTGCTATTAAAAAATCTCCAATAATGGAGATTCTACAGCCTCCCTAGGCAATTTATTCTAGTGCTTAACCACCCTGAAAGTTAGGAAGTTTTTCCTAATGTCCAATCTAACCACCCTTGCCTGCAATTTAAGCCCATTGCTTCTTGTCCTAGCCTCAAAGGTTAAGGAGAACAATTTTTCTCCCTCCTCTTTGTAACAACATCTATGTGCAACTTTACCATTTCAGTGAATCATGTTATTCCTGACCAGTAAGTTACTACCGTAATCACTCCTGCAGGAGAGATGCTGATTATTCAAAAAGTGGTAATTTTTTCATACTCATAACTGAACTAACATCTGAACATATCAGTCAGGAGCAGTGCAAGAGTAAAGTCTCTGGATAAGACGTAAAACTGAAATCCTAACAGTTGTGGTCAAAGACCTCAAACATAATTACAGCAAGTTAAAATGTCCATTGCCCTCAAGTCATATGATCTTTCAAACCTGATGTGAAGCAAACTTCTATTAATTTTTTTGGTGAAGGTTGCTTAGTTCCCTGTATGATAGAAATCTGACATTAGAAGTGGTGCAGAGAGAGCACACCATCAGAAGGGGGATGTATTGGGAAATAATGGTATCAGTTGGACTCCACATGCTGGCATGAGAAACTTTCACCCAAAGTTTCAGAGAAATATAGAAGGAAACATTTGTTTGTGAGAGTGCATTCTGTAGGAGAGATGTCAGAAAAATGCTGGTACAGAACTACATAATGCAGGAGGAGATTCTCTTTAACAGTTGTCATTATGCAACTCACAGCGTTTAATAAAGTAGCTTGCAGCAGTTCTCTTTAACACAGTAGGTGCAGCCATGGGGACGACAGGCCTCAGTATACAGTGACATATAATGAACAAAGCAAAATGACAGCCAGATCAATACTGGGATTTGTAGTCTTTGATGGCCATCTCTCTGTATTACACATGAGGGTGGCTGAAATCTGCTGCATTTTATGTATAGCGGAGCCCTTGGCCTTTTGACAATTTGTGAATATAAACCTTGCTTTGTATAGTATCAGCATCAATATGCTGCGTGCAAAAGCTATAGGTAACTGAAAGCCCCTGATAATCAGTAAAATGGGTTCCTGACTTTGTCATTTATTAGGAGAGATGAACCATACTTCAGTTGGAATGAGTAAAATTGTTGCTGTTTACTTTCCCTATTAGGGAAAATTAACTGGGATACCAGATGAATATTGGTATATTTGAAAGTTTTGGGTTTTTTTTAAAATTACCTTTAATAAACATCCATTTATAATCTTTAACTTCTCTTTCTTCCATATTTTTTAAGCAGCAGTGCTGGCCTGCCCCTTTCTGATAATGTCCCAGAGGGTCTGACTGCAGCAGCCATAGCACAGTGAATGGCACTCTCTCTTTCCTCTTATGGCTGCTTCTCAAAGAAGATTGGGAGATAGGGAAAAATCTCATCTCTCCCTCATCCCAGCACATCCACTCAGGGCCTGGGAGAGTTGGAACCAGTCATCTCCTCCAAGGACAGCAACACACAATGCCTGCAATAAGTATCAGAAGAGAGAGGGTGGACCTTACACAGTATTGCCTGCCCCAGATTTTCAAAAAAATCACAAATCAAGCCTCAAAAACCCATGAGATTTTTAAAAAATAATAATTGGGGGACAGGGATTATTTTCCTTCTAGTTTCTCAAACTTTTGGGTGCACTCAGGTCTCATCTTCAAGCTTCTCTCTATAGCCATAAGGACTAGAAACTTACTTTTTAAAAAAAAAAAAACGGAAAGCTGAGATTCACATGACTCTAGAAGCTGGGGCTCTAGGAAACACACCGGTTATTGTGATATTTGTGAGAAAATTGTGGTAATTGGCAACATCTTTTGCAGGTGGTATCCCTGGCCTTCTACTATGCACCCACAGGGATCCAGGACAAAAAATGCCTCTTCTGCATATTGGTGCAGAGGGGTGTGACTCAGCCTTGTAGCTCTCTCCCACAAAAAGATCACTTATATTAACAACTAGGCTAAATTCTCCTTTCATTTACACTAATGTAGATGCCAATCTTCATTTAAGACATGGAGCTACTTCAGTTACAATATTAAAGTGAAATAGAACTTCAATTATTAAGTGGGACAGAATACACTACAAGGTGAGTCCTGTTCATCCAGATACTTTCAACAGGCAAAACAACACTGCCCTAGTTGATTCTGGCATGGCTTCTATAGGTCCTGGGTGTATATACTGGCTGAAAGGGACGCATCATTCCGGATTTCCATTGATGAGCAAAAGATGACAGATTTTGCTATTCATTGTGTTGGAGCTACTGCAGCCAAATCTCAGCAGGAGGGGTAGGGTATCTGACTTGTATGCCACGAAGAAAACAGTTAAACAATACAAAATATAGGTTTTTTGGGGTTTTTTTGTTTTTCAAAAAAAAGTATAATTAATTTTTAAAAACAAGATTAGTAATTCTACTTGAGATTTTCTCTTTGCAAAAGTATATTTCTTTTTAGCCACACTTTAGAGTATCAGGTAACAACAGAAATATCTAATCCACATTCATGACATGCATGACCTCAACAACACTATAAATCAATGACCAAAAATGTGTCAAAAACAAAATTGTAGTTTGTTATTTAAGTAATTTCATAAACCATGGCATATTGGTGGATTTCTCCTCACCAGACTGATGGAGTGTAGGATGAGCAGAGGCCTCCAAAGATGGTCTTTGTTCATTGTCAGGCGAGGATAGTAAGGATGTGGAAGGGGGGGTTTCTACTGAGGAAGATGTTGAGGGAGCTTGTGCTGACATTGTAGAGGATGAAGAGGATGGAAGCTGTTCAGGACCATCCACTTCCATTGCAGTCTCTGATTCAGCACTTGGTATGTTGCTAATAATGGAGGCATCTGGTCGACTGGTTCCACCTTTGGGGGAAAAAATAGCAAATGCACATTTACAGAAGGACTCTTTTATATGATCATTTAATATTTTGCAAACATAAAATGTTCTGTACTGTACAATATACTAAAACTACAGTTTGTGCCCCAGAAAGCTTCCAATCAAAAAGATCTTGTACATCCAACCCCCTCTTTCATGTTAAAAAAAAATCTTTGTATTATCAATAATTCTGTTTATCCTTACTAAAATAAGTTATCACCTCTAGATCGAGATCTTCCTCGTCCTCGGTTGCTCTGCGCAACTTCACTAGCTTCTTCAAACCATCTTGATAGCATGTCTGACATCCTCTGCATCAGAGAGACATTAGGACTTTGCTCCCCTGTAAAAATAAAGATATTGAAATTATCTGCAATTTTGTAAAGAATTCAAGAGACGCTTTTCTTTTTCCATATAAAACACAGTACTGAAATTACACAAATTGGTATCCTTGGAGTGAAATCACTTTTTCAGAGTAACACTAAGTTATTCTAACTCGTATTGCAATTTGAACAGGGCAATAAACTAAAAAAACCTCAACTTTCATTCTGCTTCACAATTAAATTCGAGTTTACCTATATCTGACTTTTTGTAACTGAGTTCCACTGTATTCAGTCTGAACACTTGTTATAAAAGTTAAGTCAGCTGTTTCAGATTTGAACAATTATTATTATTTTATTATTATTAACAAGACATTTTTACTAGATAATACCTTAAAAGCAGGAAAAGTGATTTACTGATTATTCCACTATCTAATGTAAGTGGCAGAAGGGAATTCAAATTTCCACAGATTTCACTTGTTGCCCAACTGACACATATCTAGTTAGAAGATGCTGTATTCAAGAACACAGTTAAACATATTTGTATTACAATATTGCCTAGAAGCACTAGTCATGCACCAGAACCCCATTGTTCTAGATGCTATACATACAGAACAAAGACACAGATTGTTAACCCCTTGGGATGAAGACTAAGCATAAGACAAAATACAGCATATGGATAGATAAGCAGGGGGATTACAGGGAAACAATGAGACAATATATTGGTCAGCATGATAGGCAGTGTTTTCAGCAAACTTGCAATTCAACCCTTGTAAAAAAAATTGCACGAACCATGACAAAGGAGAGTTTTGAGGAAGCATTTGAAAGTGGATAATGAGGTAGCTTTGCCAATGTTTACAGGAAGTGCCTTTCAACTGTGGCAAGCAGCATGGGAGAAAGCATGAGGGTGCTTGTTTGAAAATTTAACAAGTGGGCAGTGGAAGCTAGCATCATTAGCCAATCTGAGGTGAATATTGACAGCTTGATAGCAAAATAGACGATAGGTAGGATGGGTATCGACTATGACAGCCCTTGAAAGTGAAGACAAGTAGCTTATGTTTGATGTGAGAGAAGGGGGAGTAGTGAAAGGATTTAAAGAGAGGGGTGACGTGGTCAAAGTGACAGACTAGGAAAACGATCTTTGCAGCAGCATTCTGGATGGATATGAGTGGGGCAAAACTGCATTTGTCACAGCTAGAGTAAAGGATGTTGCAGTAACCAAGATGCGTGACGAGAGCTTGCATGAGAGTTTTAACTGTGTCGATGGACAGGAAAGGCTGTAATTTTAGATATGTTATACAAAAACAAACAGCAAAATTTAGATATAACCTGGATGTAAGGACCCAGAGAGAGGTCGGAGTTAAAGATAATACCCAAGTTATGGGCCTGAGTGACCAGCAGGGTGATGATGTTGTCCACAGTGTTTGAGAAAGGGGCTTGGGCAGAGGAGGGAGATTAGGAGTTCTTTTGCAGACTTAGCTTGTTCCTAGACATCCACAAGAATAAGTCAGAAACACAGGCTAAGATTTTAGTTTGGACAGAAGGAGACAGGTCTGCAGGAGAGTTTAGAAAAGCTAGACGAGCACAAGTCCATGGGGCCAGATGCGCTGCATCCGAGAGTGCTAAAGGAGTTGGCGGATGTGATGGCAGAGCCATTGGCCATTATATTTGAAAACTCATGGCAATCGGGGGAAGTCCTGGACGACTGGAAAAAGGCTAATGTAGTGCCCATCTTTAAAAAAAGGGAAGGAGGAGGATCCTGGGAACTACAGGCCAGTCAGCCTCACCTCAGTCCCTGGAAAAATCATGGAGCAGGTCCTCAAGGAATCAATTCTGAAGCACTTACAGGAAAGGAAAGTGATCAGGAACAGTCAGCATGGATTCACCAAGGGCAAGTCATGCCTGACTAATCTAATTGCCTTCTACGACAAGATAACTGGCTCTGTGAATGAGGGGAAAGCAGTGGACATGTGGTTCCTTGACTTTAGCAAAGCTTTTGACATGGTCTCCCACAGTATTCTTGCCAGCAAGTTAAAGAAGTATGGGCTGGATGAATGGACTATAAGGTGGATAGAAAGTTGGCTAGATTGTCGGGCTCAACGGGTAGTAATCAATGGCTCCATGTCTAGTTGGCAGCTGGTATTAAGCGGAGTGCCCCAAGGGTCGGTCCTTGGGCCGGTTTTGTTCAATATCTTCATAAATGATCTGGAGGATGGTGTGGATTGCACCCTCAGCAAGTTTGCAGATGACACTAAACTGGGAGGAGAGGTAGATAGGCTGGAGGGTAGGAACAGGATACAGAGGGTCATACACGAATTAGAGGATTGGGCCAAAAGAAAGCTGATGAGGTTCAACAAGGACATGTGCAGAATCCCGCACTTAGGACGGAAGAATCCCATGCACTGCTACAGACTAGGGATCGAATGGCTAGGCAGCAGTTCTGCAGAAAAGGACCTATAGGTTACAATGGACGAGAAGCTGGATATGAGTCAACAGTGTGCCCTTGTTGCCAAAGAAGGCCAATGGCATTTTGGGATGTATAAGTAGGGGCATTGCCAGCAGATCGAGGGATGTGATCGTTCCCCTCTATTCGACATTGGTGAGGCCTCATCTGGAGTACTGTGTCCAGTTTTGGGCCCCACACTACAAGAAGGATGTGGAAAAATTGGAAAGAGTCCAGCGGAGGGCAACAAAAATGATTAGGGGACTGGAACTCATGACTTATGAGGAAAGGCTGAGGGAACTGCGATTGTTTAGTCTGCAGAAGAGAAAAATGAGGGGGGATTCGATAGCTGCTTTCAACTACCTGAAAGGGGGTTCCAAAGAGGATGGATCTAGACTGTTCTCAGTGGTAGCAGGTGACAGAACAAGGAGTAATGGTCTCAAGTTGCAGTGGGGGAGGTTTAGGTTGGATATTAGGAAAAACTTTTTCACTAGGAGGGAATGTGTTACCTAGGGAGGTGGTGGAATCTCCTTCCTTAGAAGTATTTAAGGTCAGGCTTGACAAAGCCCTAGCTGGGATGATTTAGTTGGGGATTGGTCCTGCTTTGAGCAGGGAGTTGGACTAGATGTCCTCCAGAGGTCCCTTCCAACCCTGATATTCTATGATTCTATGAGAGAGTAGATCTTTGTTGTCAACATAGAGATGGTAGTTGAATTTCTGTTTGCAGATGAAATTACCCAGAAATAAAGGCTAGAGGGAGAAGAGAAGGGAACCAGTGACAGAGCCCTGTGGAAACCTAAAGAAAGATCAAGGGCAGATAAGGAGGATTGTTCAAAAGACACAACGAAGGAGTGATTATAGAGGTAGGAGGAGAACCAGAAGAGGACAGTGTCACAGAACCTAAGACAGACATGATTCCAAGAAGAGCATGGTCAGCTGTATCAAAAGTGGCTGACAAGTCAAGGAGTGTAAGGATGGAGAACTGGTCCTGAACTGTAGCTATGAAGGAGTCATTTTCTTTGGCAAGAGTGGTTTCAGTGGAATGCAAGGAACAGAAGTTGGATTGAAGAGGAACTCCAGACAGCAATTGTAAACAGTGCGTTCAATGAACTTAGAGATGAAAGGCAATTGGGTGACAGTTGGAGAGGCAAGTGGACTCAGAGTTTGGTTTTGTAAAATAGGAGAGATTAAAGCATTTTTGTATTATGAGAGGGAAAAGTCGGAAGAGAGCAAGAAGTTAAGGAGAAGAGTAAGGTAGGGCATGAGCGCAAGGAAGATCAGGAGATGGGATGGATTCCACCAGAACAACTGGAGGGGTTAGAGGAGGAGGGTAGATAAGAAAAGAGATGGATATAAGGTGGAAGGATGAGGTAATAAACAGATAATTTTGCACAGCAGAAGTCTCAGCTCACCCACTTGCCTAACTAATACAATGTAGCTGTTGTTTCCAGCACATCAGCCACTATTTAGCTGTATCAGAAAGTTGAGAGTCAAGGTGCTGAAGCTGCAGCCTTAGTGAAAGAGTAGATCTTGGAACTAGGCATAGCTCATATAAGGGGTTGAGTGAAATGGAACCTATGGAGGAGCAATGGAAGAAATATTCAGACAACTTAGGTGACAGACATCCTCGGTGACAGGAAAAATGAGGTGGGGGGGGTTGTAGTCCTTGAATTTGATACACTTGCATGTATCCCAGAATTTGGCAGTACTGCAGTCAGCTATTTTGTATGTTCAACCATTACCACTGGAAACCCAAACATCACATAGCAAGGAAAATCTTAGGCCCCAAGAGACAAAGTCACACAGCTGCATGTTTCCAATTCTGTTAATCAGAACGGGAGGCTGGGACAGGGATTAAGGTTTCATGAAAATAAAAGGAATGTGTTGACAGATTACCTTGGTTTTAGGTCCCTCTGATATAAGTTTTATTCTTGTTATGATTAGAAATGCTTTGCTAATAATGAGAATAATGAATTGTCATTGGCTATTGCTAGGAAAATTGTTAGCCTATTAGGGGCTATTATGAGTTACAGAAGAACCTCCGAGTTACAAACACCTTAGGAATGGAGATTATTCCTAACTCTGAAATATTCGTTACTCTGAACAAAACATTACTGTTATTCTTTCAAGTTTGCAACTGAACATTGACTTAATATAGCTTTGAAACTTTACTATGTAGAAGAAAAATGCTGCTTTGAAACATCTTAATTTAAATGAAACAAGCACAGAAACAGTTGCCTTGTCAATACTTTTTTTTTTTTTTTTTTTTTTAAACTTTCCCTTTATTTTTCAGTAGTTTACATTTAACACAGTACTATACTGTACAGTATTTGCTTTCTTTTGGTCTCTGCTGCCTGACTGCGTACTTCTGGTTCTAAATGAGGTGTGTGATTGACCAGTCAGTTCGTAACTCTGTGGTTCTACTGTATGTGCTTTGTTTGGAGAAAAGGTATGAAAAGTTTCGTTAGAAAGTGTGCTTGGGAGCAGTCCGGGGAAGTTTTCTTTAGGCAAGGATCTCACATCTAAAATTCCCCATCAGCTGGATAAAAGCTGGAACCTGGACACTCAGTTGTTGATCTCTTGAAACCATCTTAACTTAGGTAAATATAAAGGTTTAAGATGCTCTAAAACCTACTGTGACAGCATGCGCGTGTGCGCGCGCACACATGCTTAAAATCTAATTAAAAAATAGTTTGTATCAATTATATCTAGGGCCCTACCAAATTCACAGCCATGAAAAATGCATCACGGACTGTGAAATCTGGTCTCCCGTCCTCTCCCTCCCAGTGAAATCTGGTCTTTTGTGTGCTTTTTACCCTATACTATACACATTTCATGGGAAGACCAACGTTTCTCTAATTGGGGGTCCTGCCCAAAGGGAGTTGCAGGGGGAGGTCACAGGTTATTTTAGGGGGGTCATGGTTTTGCCACCCTTAGTTCTGTGCTGCCTTCAGAGCTAGGTGACCGGGGAGTGGCGGCGGCTGTTGGCCGGTTACCCAGCCCTGAAGGCAGCACCCCAACCGCAGTAGTGCAGAAATAAGGATGTCAATACTATACCATGACACCCTTACTTCTGCACTGCTGCCTTCAGAGATGGGTGGCCAGAGAGTGGCGGCTGCTGATGGCCCAGCTCTGCAGGCAGGGAAGCAGAAGTAAGGGTGGCATGCCATGCCATCCTTTCTTCTGTGCTGCTGCCGCTGGTGGTAGCAGCTCTGCCTTCACAGTTGGGCTCCTGGCCAGCACCTGCCGCTCTCCAGCTGCCAAGGTCTGAAGACTGCACTGTCACCAGCAGCAGTGCAGAAGTAAGGGTAGCAGTACTGCAACCCTCCCTACAATAACCTTGCAAACCACCACCAACCACCACACCTCTTTTTGGGGTCAGGACCCCTACAATTACAACACAGTGAAATTTCAGATTTAAATAGCTGAAATCATTAAATTTACTATTTTAAAAATCCTATGACAGTGAAATTGGCCCAAATGGACTGTGAATTTGGTAGGGCCCTAATCATATCAGATGGAGGAACTGCGTCCCCACTGATTTATTCCTGACACTGCCTGGATAAAAACAGGAAAATTACCACTGCCTTGGGTTCTGAAAACCCTGGGTAATGGGGTGGGTGTGAGTGTGTAAAGATAGTGTGATTAAAAAAAGGAATCGTTAAATTCACATTGAGCGCGCGCGCGCGCACACACACACACACACACACAAAGACGACCTAAAAGGGGGAAAAAAAAGTATTTTCTGTAAAAACGTGAGTTTTCTTAATTTTTAAAGGTTTGTGTGTTGAGATACATACAAGTGTCTTCCTGTGACCCTGAATATTCTTTTGATGGGGCAAAAAGCAGCAAAGCTTGTGATGTATTTTAAGATACCTAAACTTTTGGACAATTTTAAAGCACATCTTTTTATCTCAAAGCATTACATAATTTTCTTCCACTATTTTCTTGGTTTCTTGATTTTTTCCCCCCCATTTCCCGACACTTTTTTTCCCTAAACATCTTGTTGATAAAGTTGCTAGGCTCATGTGGCTAAAGTCCTTTTAGCCACGGATTTCGAACACGTGCCCAGGTGCCTACAGCACCACAAGAAATGAAAGGCTGTACCTTAAGCTATTATTACTGTAATTCTTGTAAAATAAAACAACTCTGCAATTGTTTATAAATGTTTGAAAGATTTTTTTTTACTGAAGAAAGAATGGACATCCGAGGCAGCAAAAAGATAAGTGGACTTGCCACTCCTCTGAATACCTGTGAGAGCTGTCTAGACAGATGGCCCAGAGGAAGAAGAGAGGAATGTCAGAATCACACCACAGGCCAGAGCTGGAGTTTTTCATTTTTCTTTGTTGCTTCTCTTTTTCTAATGTTTGTCAGTTTTGCTTGGTTCCAAAAACACTTGCTGGAGAGGAGGGAAGTAGGATGAACGAGAGAGTTTTCAGTATCCCTCTCAAACTTCAGATCATCTGGAGATCAGAAGTGACCATTTATGTGAAAAGCTAGAGGGACAGAGAGACTACAGGGTGATGGGAAAGGCTTGAGGCAAAAGGGATGGACACACAGAAGTTTTCCGAGGTAGAAAGAGGTGAGTGGAAGAGAAGATCTAAAGGAGGAGATGAGAAAAAAAAGACAGATTTTAGGAAGAAGGGGAACTAGCACAGCCACTTTTCAAAATCTTTTCAAGACAGACCATTTCTAATATGAGAAAGGAGGTAACCAAAAAGAAGAACAATGAAAAAAGTAAAAAGAAAAAAAAAACAATTGCCAAGAGGAGAGGATGCAGACAGAAAGCGAGGAGCAAGAACCAAGTAGGAGCTGTAGCCAAGAGGCGATCTGAAGAAATAAACCTAAAAAATGAATGGGGCCTATAGAAGTGTGGAGTATTAAAAAAAAAAATCACACAAACACACATGAAGATAAGAGAAGAGATCATTATGGATATGCAGATGAAAATGCACTAAAGGGCAAAGAGGAAGATGTCATTAAAGAAAGACAGCAACGTTCCACAAGCTTTCCAACTTAAAATGCAATAGGATCACTGTTTGCTGACCCCACTTTATTATTGGCAAAGCAATTTTTGGAACTATTAACTGCCTGTATTAACTGTTTCTGGTTCCAGCAACTGCATAATACTACTTTACAGATGTGGAAGCATAGGCATCAAAATTAAACGACTTGGCGACTGTCACTAATGAATCAGTGGCAAAATCAGGATTGAAACACTATTGTTTTGATTCCTAGTCCAGATTTAATTATTACACAGTATTTCCTCTTTAACTTTAGCTTTAGCAAAAAGTAACGCCATATCTACATTAAGGAAATTCACACTGATGTAACTACATCAATGTAGTACATTAGTGCAACTTAATTCAGTAAATCTTATTTCACACAGGTAGGTGCACCTACACTATTAACTACACTGATTAGAATTTCCCTAATGCAGACAGGGCCTAAAATTTACTACATTCAATACAGCAACATTTTTCATCTTATGTTAAACTATACGTGAAATATTCTAAAATTTGGGTATGATCCTTAAAAACTGCAGATAATTTTGTTTTTAAACACTTTATATACTTCAGGAATACTAGAAACAACAATTAAAATAACCACACATTACCATCTCTTTCTCGTTCACTCTCAGGCCTTGCTCTTGGTCCTGTATCTGACCAATCCCCTCTTAGTCTCAAACGTTTAACAGGAGGTTGCCGTAACTAGAAAAATAAAGATAAGCAATGGTATTATATAACTAAAAAAAACTCTGCTTCCTACCTTTTTAACTGTTATTCTTTGAGATGTGTTGCTCGTGTCTAATCCATTCTAGGTGTGTGTGCAACCATGTGTACAGTTGGAGATTTCTGTCTTAGCAGTATCTGTAAGGTCAGCTATGGCCACGCTCATGCGCTGGTATATTAGGTGCCGCTAGCCCTATGCCCTCTCAGTTCCTTCTTGCCAGCAACTCTGACAGAGGGGCAGCAGGGTGGGTAATGTAATGGACATGAGCAACACATTTTGAACAACAGGTACAAAAAGGTAGGGAACCGTTTTTTCTTCTTTGAATGCTTGCTCATGTCAATTCCATTCTAGGCGACTCTCAAGCAGTATCCTCAGAGGTGGGCTCGGAGTTCACGGTCTTGTGGCTTGCAGCACTGCTCTGGCGAAGCCAGCATCGTCCCAGGCCCGCTGGGTAAGTACGTAAAGGGACATGAACGTTGGACAGACGACCAGGTGGCCCTACAGATGTCCTGGATAGGCACTTGAGCTAGGAAAGCTGCCGAAGAGGCTTGTGGCCTGGTTGAATGGGCTGTTATGATCGCTGGAGGGTGTGCCTTTGCCTGATCCTAGCAGCAGCGAATGCAGGCAGTGATCCAAGAAGAAATTCTTTGAGCAGACACTGGACGACCTATCATCCTGTCAGCCACCGTGACAAACAATTGCATTGACTTACAAAATGGCTTGGTTCTTTCAATATAGGAGGTTAGTGCAACCTAGGGAATGCGACCTACACTCCTCCTCTAACTTATGCAGTTTTGGAAAAAAAAACAGGTAAGTAAATGTCCTGGCCCATATGAAAATGTGAGATTCCCGGCTCCTCCCCACCTTGGGCAGAAAAACTGGGTGCGACTGCAGCTGGACCTTGTCTTTGTAAAAGACAGTATAGGGCAGTTCGGAGGTAAGCGCCTTGAGACCCTGCAGGCAGATGTTATTGCAACCAAGAAGGCAACCTTCCAGGAAAGGAGAAGGAGAGAGCAGGAAGCCAGAGGATTGAAGTGGGAGGTCCCGTGAGCATGTGGGGGGTCCTTGACATGTGGGTAGAGGCACTCAAGGCCCTTAAGGAACCTGGCAGTCATGTTCTGGGCAAAAACCAACCTGCCCTCAAGAGGCGGATAGAAGGTCGAGATAGTGGCCAGAGGGACCTTGATAGATGAAAGGGACAGGCCTTGGAACTTGAGATCCAGATGGTAGTCCAGGATTAACTGCAGCAAAGCCTGCTTGGGCCGAATGCCTTTATCCAAAGACCAATAGGCAAACCACTTCCATTCAGCCAGGTAGGTAGCTCTGATGGAAAGTTTTCTGCTACCCAACAGGACCTGTTGGACACCAGACGAGCACTCCTGCTCCTCTGCATTTAACCATGCAGCAGCCAAGCCATCAGGTGCAGCACTGCCAGGTTTGGATGCAGAAGACTGCCGTGGTTTTGGCAGGTCCAGCTTGAGCAGTAGCTGTAACAGAGCAGCCACAAGAGGTCCAGCAGCGTGCCAAACCAGTGCTGGCGTGTCCAAGCCGGCACTACAAGGATCACCTTCACCTTTTCCTGCTTGATCTTCATGAGGATTCTGTGAATTAATGGCACTTGGGGGAAGTGTACAACAGAGCCCCCGACCACAGGAGTAGAAAAGCATCCGACAGGGAGCCTCTGTCGATCACCTGAATACAGCAGAAAACGTATTTCCTGCTCTGCCTGGACTTGAACAGGTCCACCAGGGAGTCCCGCACCCCTGGAAGACGATGCTGACCATTTCCGGATGGAGGGACCACTCGTGACGAGACGAGAAGGTCCTGCTGAGGCGATCTGCCAAGGTGTTTGGCTATGGGATGGATGTTGTGTTGTACGCAGAAGTCCCAAAGCTTGAGGGTTTCTTGGCAAAGGGCAGACGACTTTGCTTGTTGATATAGTACATAGCCATTGTATTGTCCGTCAGAACCTAGACCATCCTGCTTCTTATGTGAGGTAGGAAGGCTTGGCAGGCCAGGTGAACTGCTCTGAAGTCCCTGACGTTGATGTGTAGGGAGTGATCATAACTCGACCAACTACCTTGCAAGCTGAGATCGCCCAGGTGGGCTCCCTTCCCTAGGTCCGAGGCATTGGAGACGAGGGTCATCAGCGGGGATGGAGCAGCGAAGGGAACCCCCTCCAACACCAATGCAGGATTCTGCCACCATGTGAGTGATGACAGGATATGGTCTGGGACCTTGACTACTGGGTCCACGCTATGTCTGTTGGGGACGTAGACCGATGCCAGACATGCCTGCAGCGGCCTGAGTGTGTAACCTGAAGATATTACGTTAAGCATTCAATGGTCCGAGGTCAGCAACGACCAGGCTGACTGGAAGGTACACAGGCAGTTGAAGAATGAGTAGGAGGGTGGATCCTGGGATGTGACTGGGACACAGTCCTCGAGCACATCCTCAAAATACTTGCGTCTGGCCTCCTTGGTTCCTGGAAAGGACAGACTGACCAGACAAATGGGAAGACAACAGGTGTCATTGCTTAGACTCCTTGTCTCTAGCCTTTCTCCTGTAGGTGCTCAGCCAGGGAGTTCCCGGGACCTAGACTGGGGAGACAGAGAACGGAATGGCTTTCTGGCCTGCTGACAGGTATGAAGGTCAAAGGCACGGAGCGTGGCACAAAAGTCTTTAAGGCCGGGGAGACTTGCATCCATGAGCTCAGAGAAGAGCCCTGCCACCTCAAACAGGAGGTCTTGAATGGTGGCCTGCATCTCCTGGGGCAACCAGGAGCTGCGCCTCATGACTACCATAGAGGCGACCACCCTGGCCGCCAAGTCCGTAGTGCCCCAAGCCACATGGAAGGCCCCTCTTGCCACCACTATGCCTTCTTCCACTAAAGTGGCAAATTCCTGGGCTTGGTCTTGTGGGAAGGTCTCCTTGAATTTGTGAAGGGAGTCCAACAGATTAAAATTGTACCTACTTAACCGGGCCTGGTGGTTAGACACCTGAAATTGCAGGCTGGCTGTTGAATAAATTTTCCTGCCAAACAAGTCCAATCTCTTGGCGTCTTTGTTTTTTGGCGTGCCACTGACTTGGCCCCGCCTGGGTCTTTTATTAATAGCGGACACGACCAGTGATGCTGCTGGAGGGTGTGCATACAGATATTCTAACTCTTTTGCAGGGACGTAGTATTTCTTTTCCGCCTTCTTAGAAGTAGGCGGAATGGAAGAGGGGGGTCTGCCACAGTGATTTGGTATTCTTAAGGACCCCTGGGTGTACGGGCAGCGTGACCCAGGTTGAGGTGGAGGAGGATATAACATTAAAGAGTTCGGACTCCTCCACAAACTCAATTTTCAAGTTCATATTGGAACGCACTCTTTTAAGGAGGGCCTAGTACTCCTTGAAGTCGTCGGGGGTACTGCCCATTTGTGAGGGACTCACCATGGCTTTATCCAGACACAATGACCACCAGGGGAGGGTGGATTCCCCTTCCCTCTTTGGGAATGGTTCCTTATGCATTGGAGCCTGCTGCGCTGCCCCCGCGTTGGATTCAGTACCATGTTCAGACTCCGGTGCCGGCAGTGCCAGAGGCAGTTTGTCCGATGTGGCAAGGAAGGAATGGTGGGAATACAGGACCGGCATTATGGGCACACCCCATGGGTTCCAGTACGGCCATTGAGAGTGCCACTATCCCTGCTGCCATGCTGCTGCTGCCGATAGCATACTGTTCTCGCAGGTCGGTGGCAAATCACGCTTCCTCACTGAGGGGCTGAACTCCTGGTCCAACTTGGACCACTGCCCTTCCGGTGATCAGGGCGGAGCTGTTGAGGCCTAAGTCTGCCAACTGACCCTGGTCAGCGATGAGTGAGACAAGGCGAGGATCAGTGCCTGCCCAATGAGGGGTACCGGGGAGTTGGAAACTGGTGCTGTGATAGGGAGTGATCCCATCCCGATAGGGACCGATGTCTGCGAGACTGCCGAGGCCAGGGGTTCTGAAACGAGGGTCCATGAGCCCTTTCAGGGGGCCACAGAGCCCCGCAGCTGAAATCCAGTGCCTGGAGCCCCAGCGCTGAAGCTGGGAGCAGCGCGGGGCTGAAACCAGCGCCCACACCTACCCCCAAAGCCAGGAGGGCCCTCAAGCAGATATCCCACCCCTTTTGGGTTCTAGAGCAAAAGGGTTGTTTTGTTTTTGTTTTTTTTAAAAGATTCTGTATATGTCCTTTCTATGGGACTCCCCCAAGCACTTCAAACAGCTCTTGTGGGGGCCACTAATAGGCATCGGCCTGTTGCATGATGAGCATGGTTAGAAGCCGGGGGAGGGGGGGAACAGGGCGTGCCCCGCTCCAGGGCAAAGTCCCAGCCGGAACTCTAACTACCAAACTAACACACACTTAACTTAATGGCTAACTAAGTACCCACAAACAAAGAAGATAGAAAATGGGTTGTAAAGAACCGCTAACGCTTTTGCAATGCAAGACAAGACACTTCGACCAACCGTCATGGGCAGTAAGAAGGAACTGAGAGGGCATAGGCCCGGCAGCGCCTAATATACCAGTGCATGAGCGTGGCACTCAAGGGGGCACCACAGCCAACTCTACAGATACCGCTAAGGCAAAAATCTCCGACGACCGTGCACGTGGGCACGCACACATCTAGAATGGAACCAATATGAACAAGGACTCGAAGAAGAACATTGAGTATATAGGTGAAATAAGACAATCTTAAGGCCAATTTTAGTCACACGAAAATATTAAAATTTCAAGCGATGATCCCAAAACAGCCACAACCCTACCCCTTGCACACAGTTCATTCTACACAGTATTAACTTTAGTGCATTAACCAAGGCTCTGTTTATTCCAAAATAAGTGAGGCCTAGATTCTGCAGCAAAGTCCCTGGACTCAGCAATATCCCTAGCAATTCTACAGGAGCCAGAGTTGTAATTTAAATGGTGGGCTTGAATTAAATATAAAAATGAATACAGTCAGTACAGTAACTTGTGTTGATATTAAATCTAATTTATTTTACCATGAATTTTTATTTTCTGTATGATGCAGATTTTTGCACTGATGACACATAACTATACCTTAGATCAGTCATTTTCAAACTGTGGGTCATGACCCAGTACTGGGTCACAGAATGTAAGGCATTGGGTGACGGCAGCTCTGGTCAGCACGACTGACTGAGCCATTAAAAGTCCCATCAGCAGTGCTGCCCAGCTAACGCAGGCTAGTCCCTACCTGTTCCAACACAGTGCTGCGCCTCAGAAGCAGCCAGCAGCTGATCTAGCTCCTAGACGGGGGGGCCACGGGGCTCTGTGCACTGGCTCCGCACTCCCATTGGCTGGTTACCAAACAATGGTAGCTGGGGGGTGGTGGTGCTTGCAGGCAAGAGCTGCGCTGAGCCTCTTGTGCTCCTCTGCCTAGGAACCGGACCTGCTGCTGGCTGCTTCCGTAGCGCAGTGCAGTCTCCAGTGCCAAGACAGGCAGGAAGCTGCCTTAGCACCCCTGCTGCGCTGCTGCCCAGGAGCTGCCCAAGGTAAGCCCACGCCCCAATCCCCTGCCCCAACCCCTCCAAACCTTCCTGCACCCCAAACCCCTCATCCCTGGCCCCACCCCAGAGCTTGCACCCCCCAGACCAGAGCCCTGATTCCCTCCCACACTCCAGCCCCCTCCCCCTCCCACACCCAAATCCATCAACAATTTTCTTCAACTGGGTTGCCAGAAAAAAAAGTTTGAAAACCACTGCCTTAGATACTGTCAGGGGCAGGAAGAGGAAGTAAAGGTTTTGGTAGCTTAGCAAGGGGCAGCTAGGGCTCAGACCATCTAGAAAGGCACTTCTGGGCTATGAAATAAGCATATTTGCTAGGTATTTCTGCCTGGACAATCAGCAGTGAAATAATACTGAAATTTAAATTATCTTTAGTTTTGAATGGAAAAGCCACTGAGGTAAAGGGGGAATTTGTAGCTCAAAACTATCATTTCAGACAAGCTGCAGACTCAAGATAACACTGCACTGAATTCACGTTTTCAAGGCTATTCTCACAACCATAACTTTTTTTTTTACATAAAAAATTACATTCTGGAGCAAAATTCTGCAGTAATGGGGATTCCAGAGCCAATTCCTCACGTTTGAAATTGCTTAATATACAGGTCACTCTTAATAGTACAGTTGTTCTGAACCTTTGTTGCAACCCCCCGCTCCCCAGTGTCTTGGCAGCGAGGTCACCCACCACCAACCTGAATCCCTTCACTCCCTGCAGTCTCTCCTTTCTTCTATCATGTAACTTTTCTGTTCTTTCTTTCCTATTGTTTTCTGTTTTTTGCTGATTTCTCCTCACCCACTTCGTTCCCCATTCTCTTTTGTAGTTCTAATCACTTTCCCCATTCCCCAGCAGGCTACATATTTCTGGAGGAACAGGACCATACAAGGCTGAGGCAAGTACCATGAGAGCAAAGAGGAGAAACTTGAGGTGATATGGCTGCTGTCTGAGCCTGTAGCCCTGAATTGTGATCTCTTCCAGCAGTCAGATATATCATGGGCCACAGTGGGAGCAGGGCAGGAAGGTGAGAGGGTTTTTAAGGAGTCACCTTCAGCTGCCTTTGGATAACTTCATCGAAGAGTTAACCTGGGCTCTTATTCAGGTGTTGCTATTGACCTGGCTCTCCATCCTCACACACAAACTTTTGACCCAAGTTATATGGTACTCTCAACCAGGCCTACTTGGCCCATTCTGAGACACAGACTAACACCCAAGAGAGGCTTTCATTTGGGCAGCTAACCCTTCACTATCCAGGAGGATGCAGGTTAAGCCACTCAAGTTCTGATAGTCCTCCAATGACCCTCCCACAATTCCTCTTATGCTCAGGACAGTTTTCCCGCAACCACAGAGTGGCTCAGCTTACTGCAGCACAAAGAACATGGGATATGCTCCAAGAAGGCCTAGCACCTTACATAGGCGAATTCAGTATGCAACTGATGAAGTGAGCTGTAGCTCACGAAAGCTTAAGCTCTAATAAATTTGTTCGTCTCTAAGGTGCCACAAGTCCTCCTGTTCTTTTTACGGATACAGACTAACATGGCTGCTACTCTGAAATGAGGACACTGTAACTTGAGTTTGGTTTATAGTATGGCTGCTCACCTGGCATTAGGCTAACCCAGGTCCTGATCACTGAAGTAACTTTGCAGTGAAGATACATACTTTGTAGCATGCATAGGAAATGGGGAGTCACCGGGGATGTTAAGGGAGGAACTAGAATCCTGCCCAAACCATGTTTATGCTCGCCTCTGTCTTGCAACTCCCTTCCCTCTCCATCACCCTTGGTTAAGTAATACTCTCTTAATACACATTCTACACAATGAAGAAATGCCTGAGGTGTATATGATCAGAGAAAATGGTGCTACTGCTGACAAACAGAAAGATTCTTCTGATGCATTCATGTGGAAACAGATGAGAATGATGCCATGGAATCCATAAGTAGAAATGAAAGGGAGAAGCAGGAGAAGGAACATTCTGATCAGTGGCAACCTAATGACCAGGAAAGGCTAGAGGTGGAGGGGAACTTCATCTCTTTTCATTTACATCACCAAGGCAAGTGCTCAACTGCACAGAAGGCAAAAGCAACAGCTTCAGATAAACTGATGTTATTTTTACCTATCTCAGTCACACCTGTTCAAGTCCAGCAAAAGTTAGCAGTGACTGAAAAATGCCATATAACTGCTATTTGGCAGTCTATGTGAAATGAGTTGGTGGTCTCAGTCTAGTCCCACATCAAAAAAAGACATCACTATGGCTGGGACTGTTTGACACTCTAGTTGGCAGTCTCAAAGTCACCAAGAATTAAAAGGGCAAGGAAATGTAAACTCCCCTCTTCGCTCCTTGAGGTGGTCCTTTCGGGTAAAGGTACACTGGCAGGGAAAAATGGGGAATCTTACACTCACACTTGAATATGCCAAAACTATACTGTGAATAAATTCAGAACATCAATCTCCAGGGCTTATGATCTGGCACTTTCCACTAGGTAAAAGTTTACACAGAAATTTAAGAAACTCTAGATGAATAGTTCTAATTCGGTTTTATAACTGTTTGACAAGCTCTCAAATAGTGGCTTTCAAAAAAAAAAAAAAACAACTTTAATAACTTCATCAATATAAACTAATTTACTAACAGGCCCTGCATAAATTTCACAACAAACATTGTTCATAAATATCACTAAGTACTTAATGTAGATTTATGTGCAATCATTTATGAAAAATCTTTTGCACAGTACAGCACTTATGAGCAAGTAGTGTCTATACCCTTTAGTAACCTTTAAAATATGTCGACTAATCAGCTTTTGTAAAGACTTGGACAAAAAAGGCCACTGATAATTAACAGAAACCTCTGCAGTATAAAGGAGCTTGCACAAATGAGTATTAAACGGTTTTAGTGGAATTTTGTAGACACAAAAATTCATCTTGAATTAAAATGTAGAAAGTTTTCATAACCTATAGAACATAACATTCAACTTATGAAAATTACATATTTAAAAATACTTCTAGTTTAAAAGGTATTCAAAGATTATAAATTAGAAAAAAAATGTAATTTTTCTCTTTTCTGTTTCATGTGTATGGCACACAGTTAAACAAAACTCATTTTTGTTACTGAGACATACTATTTTAAAATACGTATCAATGAGTTCTTGACACGTCTGTTGATCCTTCTTGTTGCTATTTCTGTCTTCAGGGAAATATTCTGTTATCACACATTGCTGCTTCTATATCTCGAACAGAATTTCATATAAGTAAACTGTTCCAGCGTATCCTGCAATTCCAACAGAGTAAACTTTGCCAGTGCTGTATGTGTGGACAACTGGTCTTAAATGTAAAAATATCCAAAATTCCAGCATATGGCAACAAACTTCACTCCAAGCAGAGGGTCACTGTATCCAGAACTGCATTTTGCTCATAATTCATTTAAATCTTTCATTCCACTTTATGGTAAATAGCATTCACTCTATGAGTCCAAACTAGAAAACCCCTGTGTGCTCACATAAGGCTCAAAACCAGCAGGAAATAAGGAATTTCAATGTGCTAGTAGGCAGGCAGTGAAGAACCCATTTAGGATAACTTTGCCCCATTTGCCATCAGCATGATAGCCACAAAGGGTCAACTGCAGGGAAACAAGTTGGGGATGGAGGATGTTAATACTGTCACACAAATGGAGGTGTGACTAGTGGACCTACACACAGCAAATATCAGTGACCTAAGCTCAGTGCTGAAAGGGAAAGGCAAGCTGCTTTTTCCCCCATATGAGCCAACTCACAAGCTTCAGTTTACCTGTGGCCAAGCAAAACCTTTTCAATTCAGGCTCTGCTCTATTTCACAGGATTAGACCTTGTAAGAACAAGTTCTGCTGTATTTTACAGTTTTTGTAAAATCATTCTCTTCTAATACAGCATTGCTGAGTGCAAGAACAAGGCTACTAAGACACTTTCTTTAAGAGCCCCTGTTTTTGTAGACTTCTGATTTTTTTTTTAAAGTATCTTTGGGTAGAATTTTCTTATGCCCAAAAGGGAATTTCTTCAGGTTTTGTAAATTTCTTCTGGTTTATAAAGGTTAAGTATTACAGGTAGAGCTCTGACAGTGATGGTTTTCTGTCTGCACAATCTGTGTGATGGCACAGTGCCGTGTACAGTCAGGGTCTTATCACATAACTATTCTTTCAGCAATATTGTCAAATTCATCTTTAGGGCAATACCATTGGTGTCAATAATTACACCAAGGAAAAATTGCCCAAATAGATGAAAACAGATCATATTAATCACTCACCTCTTCTCTTCTCTCTTCTGCAGAAGGAACTTTAAGTTCTCGTGCTGTGTCATCCTTAGGGTCAAACAAGTATATGTAATCTGAAGAATAGCTAACAAGGATCTCCTGCCCATCTTCACTGTAGCACAGAGATGTTACCCTGCAGGATTTGTTATTAAGATGTGGAGGAACAAAACGTGCAACCATTCCTGTAGTGCCCCGACCAGCATAATTACCTAAAATAATAAAAACAAAAACAAAAAAAAATGTGCAAACTATAACAGTTTTCAGTTAGCAAATATATGGTTAACAAAACAGCCAAAATAGTATGAATTATAGCTAGAAAAATACTAAATATGGCACAAATGAGCGACAAGTCAGATCTTGTAAATATTTTATTTTGGTACTTTAACCTTTCTCTATTAGTGTACACACAAGATTAATGTGTTATATAACCTATCACTTGCCACTGTGTATCTAACACTTATTGGGAACAGAATGTT
Source organism: Dermochelys coriacea (assembly GCF_009764565.3). NCBI lineage: Eukaryota > Metazoa > Chordata > Testudines > Dermochelyidae > Dermochelys > Dermochelys coriacea. Next base: position 187,344,271 of record NC_050068.2, on the reverse strand, counting down.
ATCAATACTAAAATATTTACAATACAAAACACAATAATTCAAATTACCACAACCAATTAGAGAAGGGATCTAGAAGATATTCCCTTCAACGTTTAAGATCATATTTCTATGTATACATACTTATCTAAAGACATGTGCATATGTGGTGATGTTATTCCTTTGAAATTTCAAAACAAATTGCATTTCTCCTTTGACCAACTCACCTGTGCTTTACCCACTAATCAATCTCCACTGGAAATATTTATAACCTTCCAACCCTCTGAACAGATTGAAAATAATCTCTTTTACAAATTATTCACAGATCTCTTTTTTTCTGACATGTATGGATTTCTCTCCAAAACTAAAATGGCCTGCAATTGACAATATTCAGTGCTAGAATAATGACAAGTTCAGTGTGTACTATCTCAATGCATCAGGGATAATAATGGATTCTTTATATCATAGCAGATGAGCTATGAGTCTGCTTTTAAATGAGACATAGCATTTGCTTCCAGTACTGGTGTGCCAGCTCTTAAAATCACTATATTCTGCACAGAACAATTATACAAGTGTCTAATGTTTGTCATTTTCCCCTCTCCCCCTTACAGGTCTATACAGCTGAATTCAACACAAAGGCAACAATGTTTTGAAGATAGAGAAATATGAAAAACAGAAGCAATAAAAAATGAAATTAAAGTATTTTTAAAATAAGCTTCTATGAAATGTAGTATTTAACAGTATGATGATATTGTGTAGTATAAAAGTTTTACTGACGTGCATTTGGGATGACTGCACTGCCACCCATAAGTACTAGAAAAAAATAAATGAACTAAAGATGTATATATTACTGTTACTTTGCATGGTGTTTGAGAGATTAAAAGATTAAAAGTTCCTGCCCTAAAGGCTATTTCCCTGTCAAAGTTTTCTACTTCCCACTGTTTTGACCATACAGCCATTCATGAGAAGGTTATAATTTTTATTTTAATTTTTATAGTGAGAAAAAAGTATTTTTCCTACCCCTACTAAAGCATCTGAACAAATTTTCCTCATGATTCTAATCTTTAAAAATAAAAAATCACTTTGGGCAAAGACCAGAACTAGAAAGTTTCATCCCAATACCTCAAGCTTTCAGAAAGCTCTGAGCAACTGACCACAGGGTCTTAGAATGGAAACACTGTGCCAGATTTGACTATAGATATTGTAGGGTGACCAGATGTCTGATTTTATGGGAACAGTCCCAATTCTGGGGTATTTTTCTTATATAGGCTCCTATTACCCCCCCCCAGCCCCCGTTCCGATTTTTCACATTTGCTGTCTGGTCGCCCTAAGATATTGCTACACAATCAAGCTATGTTACACATATATACATGTACATTGGCACACTCCCTTCACTGTCCGTTAGAGGAAAGCAAAGAGTACTTAATTTATCTGGGTAACAGGGTGACCAGACAGCAAGTGTGAAAAATCAGGACAGGGTGGGGGGGGGGGAGGGTAAATAGGAGCCTATATAAAAAAAAGACCCAAAAATCTGGACTGTCCCTATAAAATTGGGACATCTGGTCACCTTACTGGGTAAGGACTAGATTCAAGCTTTCACGATGAGACCCCCCCACACGTCTCTCATTCAATTTTCACAACAAAAGAAATACCCAGTCAGACTACTTGTGGAGGAGAGGAGAGGAAGTGGTAGAGACTTCAGTGCAAACATACAATGGCTTGTCATGCTGGTTGTCTTAGGCATTTGGTGCCTTTGGGCCTGCATGCAAACTCTCAAACAATCAGCCACAGTGCCATTAATAAGATAGTAGTTTGCTCCTTCTAAATTGACAAAGTAAGACCCTGCATATCTTACTTCTCATAGAGCTCCACAAACCAAAGGCCAGCTTAATTCCCATAATAGTTACATTTGAAATCTCTGTTTCAAGTGTTGATCACATCCCTAAGGTAAAATAGTTTCATAATTAAACAGTGTATTAAATACTCCAGTCATTATCTGGCTGTGCTGGAAGGATAGGACACACTGGATGTGGTTTAATTAGACCACAACTTTAAGCTTAAATGTCTGGGAGTACCCGGCAGATAGAAGTGTACAGTTCAGGTAATTCCATGATCATTTCAATGTACACCCAGGTGGCTTCTGTCAGCCCTCCCCCTTATCGATCCTGGTCCCCAGCCAACCCACTACTGCGTTCTCACCATCCCCACACAGCCTATGCCCCCTCAAATGAGGCTCTAGGTGTGACTGTAAGGGGGGGATAGGCTCTCTGCCATACCAGTCATAGGAGCCCCAAACCCTATTTACACTCCTTTAAAGGATACCACCTCTAAATCCTTTATTGATCCATTTTATCCAATCACTATATCCCTCTTCTATGGAGTACCTGATATTTGCCTACATGATGAGTTGTGAGATCACAGAGTAACTCCCATTTCATATTTGTCCCAACTAAGCCCCTCAAAACCGCTGTGCAGCAGGCAAAAAAAAAAAAAAAACCCACCTCGCGTTCGCCAATCTGGCGGTGAAGGAAAATTTCCTTCCCAGCCCCTTGAGAAAGGAGTGACTAGCGCAATATTCACAGTGGATCTTGAAAAGCCCCAGTGTTTCACTACTTCCATGGGTGAAAAAGAGTGGGTGCTGTTCCACCTGGTCCAGATAAAAAAGGGCTTTTACTGCATCAGCATGGACCAATATAGTCCTCCCTCTCTTCAGTCATCTGGGGGGATGGGTCAGCATCCCCACGCTGACCTCCTCTGCAACTACAGCAGAAAGTTACTCCTGGCTTTCCAGCCCTGTAGAGGGGCACATATCTTTTCCAACAAGCCAGACAACCAACCCCACTGTTTAGAGTGAATGATCTCACCGCACGTTATCTAAATTTAGAAACTTGCTAATAACTTTAGGCAAATATAGAAGGCTTTTAGTATGTCAGGTACAGTGACAACTACTGAGAAGTTAAATGTTTTCTATGAGAGTCTGTAACAAGATCCCTTTCTGCAAGAAACTATCTTCTAATGAAGCAAAAGCACAAAAACATAGGGCTGACATGGATGCAGTAAATGTGCATGTCACAGACAGTTCCTGCCCTCATTTTTACTAGAGAAATATGGCATGCACAACCTAGAGGTGCAATCATACAGTGCTCCAGTGTGGTTTATTTTTGTAAACAATTACTTGAATAAAGACAGAGCATTGCATACTGGAACCAGTAGTCTCAGTGTGCTGCAAGAGAACCCTAGGAGACATTATAGAATTCCATGTTCTGCATTTGACCTGCAGGAAGTTCTCTGGCCACCTTAACAGCATTCACTGTTTATTTGCAAATAATCAAATCTTTCAAAATATTTCCCTGGAGGCTTTACTGTACTTTTTAGTAATATCCAATATTTTTAAAAGCCTAGATCTTACATAAAACTAAGCTTAAGTCATAAATCCGACAAACTAGAACTGTCTGCTGCTAGAAAAATTTACTTAATGTTTATTTCTCACCTGTTGCTCTTGTGCCAAGCATTCGCCGGTCATATATTCTTACTGAGCTATCGGAACAGCCCACAGCAAGATAATATGGTATTGGAGGACAGATAGCTACAGAGGTGGCAGCACGTCGGCAGTTTATTAAAATATCCTGGAATAAAACAAAAGATACTGCACTTACAAAATAGCTCCTAAGCATCTGAAGTAAAATACTACTGGAAAAAAAAGACGCAGCCCCACTAGTCAAGGTACTGCAACCATGTTTGTAAGAAAGAGCCAAATCTGGCCCTATACACATAGGTGGTAAATGTATTACAGGGAAGAGTTACTGCAATGGACAAAAGAAATCAGAGAATGAAAAACAGCATTATATCAATCAAAAAAAAGCTAAGAGTTAAGGGTAGAGAGGGCTAACAACTGCTTGGATTTTCTTAAACATAAAGAAACCAGGATGTGGATAGAAAGAATTGCAAATAGGCAGGAAGTGTCTAAACTAATTCAAAAGGATTAGAATAGATTTGGTTTATGGGCAGATAATTGGATAGAGGAATGTCATGTAGTTAGAGTAACGCAACAAGATTGGGGACTAAAAATAACCAAACCCGAACATGGAACACAATGCAGAAAACAGAACAGAAGAGATGAGTACCAAGGGGCAATATGTAGAACACATTTTGGGGGTCAGTTTTTATCCATATCAGTACCAAATGTTTTCTGGAATCCAATCACTATGGATGAAATTAATACCATCCAGGGAGATACATCAGCGATTAATCTGATCTAATATGTTTATTACCCCACTCTATTTTACAGAGGCTGCTTGACAGTTTAAAGTTGCAGCTGAGCTTCCATTATAAGCTCAATTTACACCACCACCTCAAAAATGCACAAAAAAAGCCATCACAGCCTCAGGATTGGAAGATTAGGTCTGAGACCAAGGTAGAATTTTTCTACCAAGTTTGAAGTAAACCAAACCAGAGGTTCATAAATGTACCTCAGATGTACAGAGTCCAAACAGTACTCTTTTCTGGCTCCAGGATAATCCCTACGACATGCCTCAGTCAGTTCATCGGGGCCCACAGAAACCTTATTAGGGTTCAGATTCTAATATTAATACTATAGCCCTATATTTCTGTCATCTTATTGGAAATGTTGGTTCTTACATCTTTACAATCTTCTTTTGTGCAACTTGTTTTGATTCGAGTATCAAACCACCTTACAGTTCCGTCCTCACCGCAAGAGAGAAAAGTATAGGGATCATTTGGTACTGTCATAATCTGAAATGAAAAAAAGTCAGTACCATTAATAGTTCAAGAAAGAATATAATTTTGGGAATAAAGCCTTTAATATTAGTGAGCAATAATCACAGGGTGATTTTTAATTGCGCTCAAAATTTCTATGAAAATAATCAAAAATGAAAGATAGTTGAAAATTTAAAATAGTTTGTATTACAGTCTTTAAAACAACCTTACAGATAGTCCTCCAGCAGCTGAAATAAGCAATTAAATCCCACAAATACTTCCATTGCCTATTACATAAATGACGCACAAACTTGATATTTTCAGTTATTAGATAAATAATTAGCATCTAAAGTGAGAATAAAAGACAGGTTCATTTTGTTTTCTATTATGCAGCAAGAGAATATTTTAACAATCTAACTACATAGTGGTCTTAAAATCCATCCCCATACAAACCACAGGAAAATACTTACCAACACTGTTCCCCCAATCAGGTTGCTTCTTCCATACAAGATACAGTAACGAACTGAAGTCTATTATTGCTCCCTATCCTTCAATATTTTCTTCACTTTCACTGAATTGTTTTATTACACCATATTCCTGATCTCAGGAAAGCTATCAATTCCTACAAAGATGTGGTGATATTCGAAATAAGGGTGTTCTCAGAAAACTAATCATTGGTCCAGATTCATTTAACAAATCATTCCATAAAATATAGAGAACAAGAAGTGCCAAATATTACGGAGCAGAACACCTCAGGTGGATGAAGGCATGTGAACTGTGATATGATCACACACTATTTCTTTATATACAAAAGAGAATTTTAAAGATATCTTATGGAAAATGTAAACATCTTTCATTTAAATATGTACATCTCAAGCCACTAATTTACACAGAATGAAGTAATGAAATTTGTTTAAAGTTTAGAAATCCTAGAATTACTATTCCAGTCATTAGGCTGTCAACATTTTTGGTTGTTCAACAGTACCCTTCCCATTAGGAGCTCAATGTCTGAAGAACAGCTACCAGACCATCACAAGTTAAGTGCAGCAGAACCTCACTCTTTCACACTACTGACAAGAGCAGACATAGCGCATTACTAAGCAACAGGCTGATCCTACTTTCATTCAAGTCAATGGGAGTTTTTCCATAGACTTCAGGCCATAGATGAACACCAGGCAAAAGTAATAATGAAGCACAAATGTACCACATTCATTTATTTCAACTGCTGTAGTTTAGTTTTGATTATATTGGTAACAATACAGTATTTTATAATTCACTATTAAATATGCTGTAATTTGTAAGAAGCAAGGGGTTTATTTTCTTTTAATTAAAAAAATGAAATAAATATTAGTAGCTGTAACCTGAGCTGACTTCATAAATATTAACCCTTAACACAATATCGTATATAACTAGCTATCATTAAATTATCAATCTAAAAAATTTAGCTGTATAAAAAAATCTTGATACACTGGAAATATGAAGGCAAGAATTATCCTTAGAAGTATCCTCTCTTTCTGAAATAGAATTAATGTGAATAGCGACAAAGTCTGGTATTTGGTAGTGACTATTCATAGTTTTTGAACTGCCAGGTATAAACTGCAAATACTCCAGTCTCCAGAGGCCTATTTTGTGTATGTGTCTGTCTGGCTCTCAAAAATATACTCCATTCCTCTTCTCCCACAACTTGTCTCTCATAAAACAATGGCACAGTGCTCATGAATTTCCACAAGCTTCCTTATAGTGAGGTGTGTCAGTCATGGTCTGTAATTGCCACAAGCTCCAAGTGATGAAGCCAGTCTAAAATCTATCCCATTGTTTAATTCAGAATTAGTACCTGAGGGGCAGATAATATTAGCTTTTGTTATTTAGAGAATATAGTGAGACAAAGTTCTATTTTTAATATAATGAGGCAATTAAATACAGTTGAAAAATGAACTCAGGCAGCTTAAATGCATTTTCCCCCATGGTCAAAAAATACTTTTAAATGAGATGAAGCATCTAACAAACTGACAAATTAATTCCAAGTTGTAACTGCAAGTCAATTCTTTTCTCCCCAATACTACCTCTTACTTGCTCTGCTGAGCTTTGAAGTTTCAGGGATCTAAGATCAGTGCTCACTGTGCTACACAACTTTGTATCTGCTTCATTTTTAAAGTACAACAAGATAGGTTTTAGGTAGAGTAAAAATATTTAAATAAGTTATACATTTATAAAGTACCTTTCTAAAGTATTTTACAAATATTCTATCAAAGAACTGTTTTGAAAATAGTAAAAGCTGCTGAAGTGCATATACCACCGGCAGAACCACAGAAGTGTCAGAGAATCACTCATTAAATCTTGAACCTGCCCTGAAAACCACTAACTATGATTTCACCTTCACCTTTTCTATTATGTCATCTGTATCCACAAGGACAACACACAAGCTGCAATCTCCTTCACTTCTAGCAAAATAGGGTAACTTAACTCTGAACAAAATCAACTACTGTAAATGCATCCGATGAAGTGAGCTGTAGCTCACGAAAGCTTATGCTCTAATAAATTTGTTAGTCTCTAAGGTGCCACAAGTACTCCTTTTCTTTTTGAAAATACACTGTGGTTGAGATTTTTAACAAACTATAGACTATTTTAGAAACATCTTCCAATTACTTTAATTAAAAACATTACAAATCAATAACTTCGCAAAATGATAAACGCTACAAGCTATTTCTATTTAAAAAACAAAAAGATTTCCCTCCATTAGCATTCACTTAACACAAGTCAAACACAGCCATGCCCCTAATCATCTACTTCAATGCCACCACTTCAATATTCCTAACATTTTCCAGATACCCATTTTTAACACCTGTACATGGTCAGAGTTCAAGGTTGCATCATTCAGAGTGTGGAGAATAATTCTGCCTAGTACAGATGAACAACTAATGAGTCATAGTGGAATTTAAAAAACAGAAGTTTTGTATAGGATGTATACTTTAACCAAAATGTTATGAGCACCAGGCTCAGTAAAACTGAAGGAATGTCATGAATCTACTCTCTAAAGAAATATCTATGACTGGACAACAGACTGATGAAGTCTAGTCACAGGCTCAGGAAACCATAAGAGACTAAAAACAAAAAAGAATGGAAGAATGGAACTTGAGACATCCAGTTTTAAGCTCTATTGAGAGAGCTATTCCTTGAAGTTGACTGAAGGTATTATGGTAGTTGACACAAGATGACGTGTTAGGCTAGAACAAGTTCCCAGGAGATGCAAAAATAGGCTTCCATTCCTCACCACATTCATTAACTTATCCTTCATTGCTTTCCTCTGGCACCCCCCTGTATCACACAGTTACTCTGATCTTCAGCTGAATTGGGTGCTGGAAACTGCATTTGCACTACAAATATGCATGTTTGTTACCCTATATTCAAGATTCTGCTGCTCCAGTTTTCCTAGCCTAATGCTTGGCTGTTCACTTTCTTCTGGAATAATCTTCAACTACTTTGTTCTCTTTTATAAAAGGAAAATAACTCAACTTGTTCAATATATCAAATTCATATTTATTCAGCAAGGCTTGGTAGTTAACACTATAGGTAAATACCACTGTCACCGCTGACTGAACTCTTACCTCTTTACCATGAGAACACAAACAGTCAGTATTAAAATCTAGAACGTGTTGAGTAGCCTTGGCCCTTAGTAACTCATATCTCAATCCTCAGAGACTCTTCTGAAACTATGGGTGGAATGACAGGCTACACCATTCTCTTCAATATTTTTGGGATGCAATGAGGGTAAGATCAATTCATACAGTCTAGTTAAGGGCTGGATAAATAAGTACAACATCATATAGCGAATCATGTTAAGACATGAAGCTGTTTAAAAATATGAAGTGATCTTAGCTCCCATGATAAGAAGGAGAATGCCACTAAGGAAACAATAGATTCCTGATCAAAATAAACGAGAACACACAAATTAAACGCATCTCAAAAAAGAAATAACTGGTGTGAGGGAGGAACCTAAGATGATCTTTGGCAAAAGTGACAAGCAATCCTGAGTACAGTTCTACGCTATAAAAACTTACATCGGTATAACATCATTCAGGGATGTGAAAAATCCATCTCTGGTGTAGACAGCGCTATGTTGACAGGAGGGCTTCTGCCATCGACTTATCTACTACCTTTCACAGAGGTGGATTAACTGTGCCAACAGGAGAAACCCTCCCCATTGGCATAGTAGCATCTTCACTGAAGTGCTACAGCAGTACAGCTATGCCTCTGCAGTGTTTAAGTGTAGACCTGCCCTAAGACTATTGAACTCAAGCTGCATCCAGTCACAAAGGATTTCTACAAATACAAAATGAGCTCCATAGGGTTGCTCTGCACATCTCCTGAGAAGATGACATTCTGCAGTTAAACGTTTCTGACAAGTCCTTCAACTGCACACAAACATATACTGTTAAAGCAACTTCTACCACATAATGAGAAATTAATTCAGACAGCTCTTTAGACATGTTCCATTTTGACATGAATCACCATTCCTTTGCTTTGTTTGATACTAGTACATTTGATTCTTCCAATATCTTTTGTCCACTCTGTATAAAAACCAAGGACCTATCAAGAACTAGCTAATGCTGGAAGGTCTGAGCTAAATAATTATGAAAGTAGCATTTGAAAAATACTGGAAAACTAAGATGGAATGTTGACAACTCCAAGAAAGTGGTGACAGTTTATCTTTATCTTTTGTAAAATTTAGTATGGGTAAGTCAGTAGGGCAAACGAGAGGCAAAATTGCCTAGTGAATATAGCACGAAACTGGTGTCAGGAACTCCTGATTTTTACTACAGTTTTGCCAAGTCACTTAAACACACTTTGTGTTGCTTTGTCCATCTGTAAAATAATGGGGATATTACTAACATAGGAGTTTTGAGGATTAATGACGACTGTAATGTATTATTTCCACCAAAAAAAGTCCTTAAGATTATAACGGTGTATCTGTAACTTAAAGGTGAAAATGTGCTGAAACTAGGAAATTCTCTAAGATTTTATATTTATATTTACCTTTGTACAGTAAAGGCCTTGTTTTTCTCCCTTTAATAAAAAATGATAAACTACATGTCCCCCTAACATGTAGATAAACAAGCACTATTATGTATCTGCTTATATATTTTGCAGGGAAAGTGGCCTTAACAATACTTGACTTTAGAGTCTCCTTTATTTGGACAATTTATTTCTCTACTAAAGGAAATTACATATGAAATGACCCCTAAAAGTTACAAATCAAAGGAAAATTAGTTTAAATGACTGTGAAGCATAGAAATGAAGTTGTCACTCTCAGACTGAAATCCCAGCTAATATCAACACCGACATCTATTTTTCCGGTCTTAAATAAATCTTGTGTTTTTATACAGAGATGATATACAATACCTCATAGGTAGTTCCATAGTGGCACGTAAATTGGCATTGTCTGTTGGTCTCAGCATCTTGCTCAACGTTAGTATAAAAAATTACTCCATCACCAGAACAGGACACAATCTGCTTGTCATTGGTGCATGGTAAGAATTTTGCACTAAAAATATTTGCCCTGTGTCCTGAGCGAATGGTTGTTAAAACCTACAAAGCAAACAAGAAAGGCTTGTGTTAGGTTAATATTTTCAAAACAAATAGCAACACATGGAAAAATAAAATAAACTTTCAGCCAATAATCCCAAAGTTCCAGAGTATGGTATGCCAGTAATGTATACAGTTTGTTGTCCATAGAACAAGGAAAATGCTGTGAGAAAGGAATGGATTGGGAGATAAGGTGGTATACAAGAGGCATATGTATGCTCTCTCTTGCTTTACCTCAAAATGGTCTGCAAAATGAAAGAGTTTGAGGACCACTGCCCTAAAAGTATTTCTTAAAATAGCCAGTACCTATATTTTAAAGATTTTGACTCTTGGACACTTATCCCGGAGCATGAAGAGGCAGCATTACATGAAGTGGTAATGAGCCACTAGACAGCTGGCAGTAGCAGCTGAGAAGACCTAAAGGGAGCAAAGAAATCTAATATGAGCACACTATTTACTTTTTAAATGTACTGTCCTGAAGTTATCCCAAAGGTAAAATAGCACAAATTATAAAAAAGGAAAATCATATTAAAAAGTAGAACTGAAAAAGTTTTATTGTGGGTTTCACAGCATCCCTACTTCTAAACTGGAATTTAACCTCACTACTGTAGGGCACTAAAAATTCCAGGCTTGACTATTAGTTTATTACCAAACATTTTAACATGACACATTTAATTCAGCAATGATTTTTTAAAATCATACATACACAGTACAATTTAACAATGTAATGCTACTTATTTTACCATAATCTTTTATATGGTCTCAATATTTTGTGGCAAAATATTCTGTATGCTTTCATTTCCTAATCCACTTTAGATTAGAATATTAAAACTGAACAAAATTAAAAAGCTAAGTGTGCTTTTCCACTTTGATTTACTTTATTTCTCCCACCTCTGACAATGAAACCAGACTGACAATTTCATTTTTTTTTCTAGCCATCATCTCATTCTCATGTTAGTACAAGATGTTTACAATAAGACAAGGACTTCAAAAGCTTTCCACCAATTAAGTTAATCAAAGAAAGTTTTATGGAAATCAAGTTTCTCTGTAAATTCTTGTCTTATTTTAAAAGCATTACTTCAAACTTTTTAAAATGATTTATGCAAGTGCTAACAATATATGACTTAATATTCTGCATGTTCTAAGATATGGATACAACTATATATTACGTATCCAGAGAGTCCATCAATTCACTTTATTTCGCTGTATTCTCCTGTTTATTCAGGTAGGTTCAGACGACTTGTATAAACAAATGAAAAAAAAAAAAAAAAAGATACCTCAGAGCTCAATTTTGTTTAAAATGAGTGAAGAGTTCAGCACCAAATCCACAGAGCTCTGCTGCCAAAGTAAGAGATCTCAATGGATGACCTCCATTATATTAAGATGCTTTAGCTCTGTCACAGCTAATGCCCAAAATAAATGGTGGTTCTGATAGATAGCTCCCCTCACATTCCATGAAAGAAATATTTTTGACTTCACACCAAACTATATCTGAGATCCCAAATAAAAATCAACCAACTAAATAATATGAGGCTTTTCTTCATTCCCTAATAACTTCTCTGTTTGTTATGATATATATGGTATATCATATAATATATATTGTGATATATCTTGACTTTAGCAAAGCTTTTGATACGGTCTCCCACAGTATTCTTGCCAGCATGTTAAAAAACTATGGATTGGATGAATGGACTGTAATGTGGCTAGGAAGCGGACTAAATCGTCAGGCTTAATGGATAGTGATCAACAACTTGATGTCTAGCTGGCAGCCGGTATCAAGCGGAGCGCCCCAGGGTTTGGTCCTGGGGCAAGTTTTGTTCAACATCTTCATTAATGATCTGGATGATGGGATGGATTGCACCCTCAGCAAGTTTGTGGATGACACTAAACTGGAGGGAGAGATACATATGTTGGAAGGTATGGATAGGATCCAGAGTGACCTAGACAACTTGGAGTATTGGGCCAAAAAAAATCTGATGAAGTTCAACAAGGACAAGTGCAGAGTCCTGCACTTAGGATGGAAGAATCCCATGCACTGTGCCCTTGTTGCCAAGAAAGCTAACGGCATATTGGGTTGCATTATTAGGAGCATTGCCAGCAGATCGAGGGAAGTGATTATTCCCCTCTATTCAGCACTGGTGAGGCCACATCTAGAGTACTGCATCCAGTTTTGGGGCCCCCACTACAGAAAGGATGTGGAAAAATTGGAGAGAGTCCAGCAGAGGGCAATGAAAATGATTAGGGGGCTGGAGCATATGACAGAGGCTGAGGGAACTGGGCTTATTTAGTCTGCAGAAAAGAGTGAGGGGGGATTTGATAGCAGTCTTCAACTACCTGAAGGAGATTCCAAAGAGGATGAAGCTAGGCTGTTCTCCGTGCTGGCAGATGCCCAAACAAGGAGCAATGGTCTCAAGTTTGCAGTGGGGAGGTCTAGGTTGGATATTCGGAAAAACTATTTCACTAGGAGTGTGGTGAAGTACTGGAATGGGTTACCTAGGAAGGTGGTGGAATCTCCAATCTTAGAGGTTTTTAAGGCCCAGCTTGACAAAGTCCTGGCTGGGATGATTTAGTTGGGGTTGGTCCTGCTTTGAGTAGGGGGGTGGACTAGATGACCTCCTGAGGTCTCTTCCAACCGTAATCTAAGATAACTCCCACCACCTCTCCCCTACTCCTTCCCCAAAAAAGGGAATGCAGCCTCCCTTTTCTCTGCTCCCACCTCCCCATTCCTTATTGAGTCATATACTATATCCTTCACCAGGTCACAACCAGCCCTGCTCCTCTTTCTTCCTTGCTCACAGGCCCTACCAAGGTGCCTTCTTTGCAATTAAAAGCTGATCAGCCCCTCCCTCTCTTTCTACCTCAGATTTCTCCAGTTGAGACTGGTTCTGCTTCTGAAATTAAGATGAAGCTCTGCAATGGGGCTTTGCCTGCACTCAAACTCTTGGGAACTCCTGATTCTGCCCCAAGAGGGCTGAAAAAGCAAAATGGGTATGTGCAGCTCTCAGCACTGTTGTATACTTTCACTGAAGGAAGGAAGCTCTCAGCTTCATCATCAGCCCCATCTGTCTCAGTCCCTCTCATCCCCAGCTACACTTCATGTACAGCAGTACCATAAAGGATTGAATGATGCCATTCCCTCCCTGCCTCCAACTGCATTCTATGGTAACACAGTCAACAGTTAGTATTTCCAGCCCCTTCCTCACCTTCCCCATATATCCCTTGCTGCTCTCTTTATTGTGCTGACAGAAAGGGAAAATTAGAGGCACCTGTCACAAAAGCCGTTTGTGCACAAGCAGAGAAAAAGGAGAGAAGATTTAATATGTGGGGTTTAGCTCTATTTCACAATGCCCTCCCCCCCTTTATTTATTTATTTTTTTAAAACAGCAGCAAAATGCTTGCTTCAGAGCACCATTTGGCTTCCTAGGCAAAATTAAGGCCTCAGACCTTTTCCACAAAAGGTAAACAAAAAATTTTACGTTTCACATTCAAAAATTTGCAATTGCTTAGATATTGGACAGAAAATCAACTGAAGTGGGAGTAATGGAAGTGCAAAACTTTAAATTGTGTCTTATTGCACAGTGGAACGTTGGGACAGAGCAATCGGCTGGCTGGCTCATTTCTCTTGCTCCTAACTATAAATATCCTACTTCTAGCAGCAATATATAGGATGAATAAACTTTCTTTTGGAAATTCCATTTAAATTATAGCTCCTATTAAATTAAACTAAAATTTTTATTCATTGTAACTAAATTCTTCACTATACTATAATTCAGGCATTTTACTTAAAGTAAAAATTGAAGTCACCGGTTTTATTTACAAATCCCTAGGTCCAGAGATGGAGTGGAATGAACCCATGAGGTATGACTTTAGTGGTTGAGTTTAGGTTGGGCTTAGCTAACACATGCTAGACAAACCCAATCGAAATTCCACCATTTTCCTAGTACAGATCTAGTGCCCCCGTAGCTCATAAAATTCTTGCCACAGCTAGATTTTAAGTAACCTGCATTTTCTTGCTGTGTACTGTCACTTGTCTAATACAAATAAATGTTTAGATACAGAAAATTAGGTCTCAGTTTTAAGTATCATTTGCCTTGAGCAGAATAAGAAAAGAAGATCCCACTCAGAAGAGTTCATCACAGGTGTCCATGAATAAGTAAAATCAGGACAGCCTTTTCCGTTAGGATTTATAGTTATATTAGAAAACTCAGTAACATTCTTTTTCACTCTGGGTCTCTCAAGCCATAGAAACATATGGCCCATTCAAGCTAAATGAATATTATATTAGAACACCATCTGGACTGGCAGGGAATTCTATTATGTATGCACATATTCATCCTCCCAAGATATATTGTGTAACTATTAAGAGGGCTTGTCCTTGATTACACATGTTTTATCAGTTGCATATGTTCTAAATTTAAAAACCTTGGTTTCACTTTTTATTTTGCTAAATTGTGGTTAACCCTTGTGAAATAGTGCAATATAAGAATTTTTTCAGGGTTTACCGAACATTGACAAATTACCAGTATGTTGCTACGATTTTTTTCCAGAGAGCAAAAAAATTTAACATTTCTCACTCACAAGTTGGCATGCATCATCAGCTGCATCTTCAGTTTATGTTCCATCATATTGCTTAGGGGTCTATACTAGTTTTGAAATACTAGTTACATGCAGCTGTAGGAACTCAAGTGGTTCCTCGGTTGGGGTGGGGAAGAATACTCAATGCAAACTGAATGCCTTCAATTTGCAAGCTGTCAGACAGACATGAATCAAAGTTTGAGCCATCAACCTTTCAGTTATTCCTGGGGGAATTCTGCACCAAAAAATTAAAAATTCTGCGCACAATATTTTAAAATTCTGTAAAATTCTGCATATTTTATTTGCCAAAACACCACAATATAATCATGCCAGTTTCAATTTTTTGGCAATTTATTTCAAAATATCTGTCAGCAAGTGTGTGTCTGTAGCAATACAGACCAAAAAAAAGATTCTGGTAATTTTTTTTTTTTGGACAAATACATTCCTTGCTAGACATATTAATATAGTACTTTGAGTAATTCATTTAAATTAGAATACAGAATTGTATTTCCCGCACCCATCAGAAGCGGTGCAAATGCTTGGGGCTGTCAGGGGTAACAGAGGATCTGAGGGAGAGGGAAGGAGCCTGGAGTGAACCTGGAGGGTTGTTGGGTGTGGGTGGGAAAAATATGGAACAGGCTTTTTTGGGGAGGGGAGGGGCAGGATTGTTAGGGAGTTGAGGAGCCTCCCCCATGCAGACCCTGGCTGACCCCAAGTATCTCCCATTCAGTTAGGCACATCTGCTCCTGTCCCCGCACCCCCATCCCAATGGGTCTCTGTAGCCTCCTCCCCCATCCCCATGTGTCCCCCATCCCCATGTGCCCTTGCACCAACACTTCCATTCAGCTTCTGGCTCAACACTGTCACCCCATTAGCTCCTAAGCCCGCACTCCAGTCTGTCCCCCGCACAAGCAATCCTGAACCCCAGTGTGTGACCCCCACCAGCCCCATGTGCCCCACTCTGTGCTAACCTGGCTCTGCAGGCTGGGTGTTGTGATGAACTTCTACTCTCAGGGATATTCTGTGCCACTACGTGTGCACACAACATTTTTTCCCCCACAGAAAATACATTCTGCCCTAGAAGTGCTGCAGTTCCACCTTTTTCCCATCACAAGCCACTGTGGCCCCAGAACAGTCTGCTTCATTCATGCTGTTGGCTGTTATGGCTCTACAGTGGCCTCTGGTGGGGAAAAGGTGAACGTGCAACACTTTTTAGGCAGAATGCATTTTCTGCAGAAAAAAATAAAATTACGCGGGACAGATGAATTCTGCACGTGCACAGTGGTGCAAAATTCCCCCAGGAGTAAACTTGCACTGGGCTCGCAGCAAAATATAATTAACAAACAGCCAAGGTAAGAAGAGATCCATATGTATGGACCTCATCTACACTCTTAAATCTCCCACCACTGCAGTTCTACAAGTTGTAGCAATAGTACACATGCTAGTGTAACAGGCGTTTTTTTTATCTGTCATCTAATGCTGCTATGAGCTGTACTACTAGTAGTACTATAGTGGAAGATTTAAGAAAGAGGCCTATACAAAGTGATGGCCAAGTTAACAAAATGGTTTAACCCTAATACTGAAATCTGGGATTAAGGTATGTGGGGAGACCAAGAATAGAAATCAGGATGGCATTGTGGAGGAACAGGTAAGGGTTAGTACCAGGAGCAGGCATTAACAATAATTATGCTGCTTAAAATGTGGTATATCTTTTGGACATTATTCTCAGTAACATGCACAATCCGCTATGTGCTTTCCAAACAGAGGCAAAGACCATCCTGAGGAGCTCACTGCATGATTTTTATCCCCCTAAATACAGAGATGGTACTCTAATCTTACATTCAAGAAGCAGAAAGTGTGGGATATCCAAAGATACTTTGGATTTTAATAGTCTTTCATTGATGATCCCAAAGAACTTTATCTGTATGTAATAGATGGGTCTATAGACACAGTGAGGTAAGTTCTTTATCCAAGACTGCACAGCAAGTCACAGAATGCAGGAGTCATGACTTGCCATCCTTGCTCTGACCTTCTAAAAGCCCTTTCATTAGGGGGTGCAGGCTGTTAAGAGCCTCATTTCCATCAGAAGCAGCAGATGGGGAAGAGAGGAACATGACTACTGATTCCTCCTTTTGCTTTCCCCATCCAGCCACAGCAATTAACACAATGAGCCCACAGTGTTCCCAATCCATCATCGGGCCACTCCAGCTTCTTCTCAGAGTGGCAACTGATAAAGACTCCAACCCATGAGAGCCAGAGATACCTCGCAGGAACCCAACTTCACTGCCCACCAATACCAGGATTAAACATGATCTTTCTCAGAGAATTTGGCCAATGACATCACCCAGTCTTGGGACCAGACTGAACTTGGGACCAGATGGGTAAAACAAACATTTTCACTGAAAGAAAATGGAAAGTCAAGATCACAAGGAAAAGACGTAATAAAGCATTTACACTTCCTGCATTTCATTTCTCCGAAAACCCAGCCCAGGGCTCTGCTAATCTGGGAGGTGATGACACACTGTTATAAGACTTGAATCAAACTGCTACTTACTGTTGAGCATGAACTATTATGCTGTGAAGATAAGCATTCTCTCCACTCACCCAACCCTGAATTACAAACCCAGCAGATACCATCTTTGATAAAAAACGGTTTTAGGTTAAACCTTGATATAAAAAAAGCTTAGCTAGCAAGATCTAGAAGCCTTAGGCCTTACACTAGGCAAGTTACTAACTTAAACCAGTTTAACCTTTGTTTACATCAATTTAGATCAAGTGCTTCTACATTAGTGATCTGTAGTGGTTTCACTAAATCAATTTTTGAAATAGATTTAGTTAAACCACTACACTTTACTATTATAGAGAAAAGCTTAGTCTTCTCCGACCTAAAGATGAAGCAGTGGTCTTGAATAAATTTACACACACCTTAGAACTAAAAACGTCACCATCAATTTGAAATACAGTCAACTTCAAACATTATGTTTTAAGAGTAGTTTCAGGTACAACACCCCTACCCGCAAATCCCACTGCTGGGTTTTGTGGTTTTATGATATTGTCTTATGGAGGAAAAAAAGCAAAAACCTCTCTCTCTGTTGCTATGTAAAAGGCCCACACAAATAGGGGAAACAGTAAAATTGGCTGAACACAATGTAAATCAAAACCAGAAAAAGTAATTCCTCTGATCTTTTAATCATAGGAAACTTAGGTGTTGATTGTAGCAATAATATGTAAGAAAATTACATCCAGAAGACCAGAAGTTTGATTTTTAAGTTGACGGATCCTTAAGTATTAATACAATAATGACTGCAGATTAATCATCATTTAAGTATCTCTTGCTCTGACCCAAAACTGTTCATTCACCTCACGCCACACTAACATCCCCCTTGACTTTGGGAAATTTCTTCCCTCCTCCACACAGCAGTCTGACTAACCTACCTCCCTTCCTAATGAACTACAGGAGGTTTACCAGCCAGAGCAGGGGCCTTGGGGAACAGCTTCTATCAGACAGTCCAGCTGTAATTTTCTCCCCTCTTCCACTACCTCCCAACATGACAAGAGGGAGGGGAAACGGGAGGCATGCAACTGAGTTTAAGTCAGCAGTAGAACTACCAACTCTGTTCCTGAGGCACCTTACTCGACAACAGAACCACCTGCACTTTGCCAGCAGGAATACTGGTCTGAAAGACTCAGAAGAGGCTTATCAGACTAGCACCAGCAGTACAGAAAGATATTTCTCTAAGGCCAAGGGGCATTAATGGTAGGTGGGGGAAAAGACATGACTGGAGGCATGAATGGCCCCCAGGTCCCACCCTATAGCTATTCTCCCACTACAGCATCTTTTAGGAAAGCACTCCTGTCCCTCCACTTGCCCATCCAAGCCTCTATGGCCCTATAACTGCCCATTTCCCCACTTAGCTCCCACACAGACATTAACTTTCAAGCGTTATTATTGGTATTTGGTCCCATCCCCTCTGAGAAGAGAGGGGGCTGAGCAAGAACACTGCTGTGGTGGGAAGGATTGGAAGAGGCCCTGGGGGGTTTTCACCTTCCTCTGTAGCATGGGGCATGGGTCACTTGCTGGAGGATTCTCTGCACCTTGAAGTCTTTAAACCATGATTTGAGGACTTCAATAGTTAAGACACAGGTGAGAGGTTTATTGCACGAGTGGGTCGGTGAGATTCTGTGGCCTGCATTGTGCAGGATGTCAGACTAGATGACCATAATGGTCCCTTCTGACCTTAATATCTATGAGTCTATAAGTGCCACAAAGTATATCTGTTCTGAAAAACCCCAATAGTTCTTCACAGAGGAGATGCAGTCATAAGCTACAAGAATTTTGGTACAGGGGAAAAGTTGTTTCATGAACTTACTGAGGGTCATTGCACTACAACTCCTTTGATGAGAGAGAGAGAGATGATTTGGCAGAGCAGAAATCTACATTGCACTTCCCACCTCCCACTTGGCTCTTCCTAGTTCAATAAAAACCTTTCCCCCCACATTAATGTAATGTCATTTTGAATACTTATTACTACTTTTAATTTGCAGCATCTCAAAATTTAAGGTTTCAGAGTAGCAGCCGTGTTAGTCTGTATCCACAAAAAGAAAAGGAGTACTTGTGATACCTTAGAGACTAACAAAGTACTCCTTTTCTTTTTTCAAAATTTAAGGGAACTAACCCATTTAATATCTTTCATCCAAAATACCAAAAAGGCATCAGCCACACACAAACATTTTAAAATACCTTTACAGCTGCACTTAAAAAATGTAATAAGTTTCCTGACTTAAGGAAAGTCATAACAATATCAGTAAGTCAGAAGAAAAAAAAGCAACATTGTACAAATACTAGGCTCTAACTCCTACAATTATTCTCAAAGCTATAAAAGGAGCCAACTTCCATCCCAATGAATTTTGCAATACAACACTTAGCTAACTTTCACTTTAATAAGTAAATCAGGCTCCTGGAGACTACAGGTTCCAGCCTGCAGTGCCCTATCTTCATTGGAACACCGCCACATTCTATGCCGAGACACAACTTTAATCTGTTTGTTACTGATAAAGTCCAGAATAGTTTGGGAACTGCCCACTTAACAGCACTTCTTACCTAGAATACTGCCACAGTTGTGATCAGCAGAGTCATTAATGCCAATTATCTCTTAGCATAAAAAAAACAGAAGGCTGGTTCAGGAAGTTGAACTCTATTCCCAGCTTGAACCAACGGAGTCCAGATTTCTCAAACTTTTAGAGTACAGAGAAAAGCTTTCCCCTTGCCTCCAGTTTTAGAGAAGGGAGTGGATGAAAACAAAAGAGATGCTATAAGGAGATTAGCATTTGTACCATCTCATGTATAAGCAGTCCATGCTGTTTTGTGCCTTAAGTATTATGCATTTTGTGTATTTATAATTTATATGTGTTAATTATCTAACAAAAGTTAATGCTAGAGATAGGTATGGTAAACCAAGCTGAAACAGGGCAGTCTCCATGGGCCATGCTTCCATGATTGCAGCTGCAACCTACTCCATTTTACATAAACTACTAAAAGTGCAACCCTCTGGCTCTTAACAAGTTGTCAGTGTGGTCCATAGCTAAGCAATGCTTCCCTCCTATAAATTGGAGCAGAAATCTTTAAAAACGAGGGCAGACAGATTTTGGGGAAATATTGTAAAATATTGACTATCCAGAAAATAAACTTACCTTTCTGCTGTAGGGATTGCTAATTACGAGGTTGGTGTCATCTGAACCTGACAAAATATATTCTCCTGTATCATTCCAGCAAATTGTATTCACCTGTTTGAAATATTTAAACAAAAATTTTAATATTTAGGAAAAATATTTAAAATAGAAAATAAAATAGTCAAGAAATATCTAGATATGAAAATGGAATCATAAAGTTACTTAAACAACTTCAAAATACACAGGAGTGCTTAAATCTGTTCAGAGACCTGATTTTTCACTACTTGGCCACACCTTGCACACACACATGCTTTCCCATGGCTAACCACCTGCACATGCAGGTGATGGGGTTTGCAAACAAAAATTCTATTAAATGTGCATGTAGGTGTTGAGAATCTGAATTGATATGCATTTGATAGTGAAAGAAAAGTGTACAATGTGTTCAGGTCCAAACTTGCACAGTGTGTGAAGGCTAGGCCAAACCGTATCTCCACTGAAAAAAACAAAAATCAGGCCTTTAATGTATGACTGAGAAAAATTAGTTAACATACAAGGCTGAAGAAATTAATATTTTACCTATATTCTTATTCATATCAAAACTTAAAATGACTGTAAAAAAGTTTACAGACACACAGTATCAAAAGGTCAACATTTCTTTAGACACTGAAAAGTATATTCTAACAGTTGATTCCAACAAGATCTCTTATTGTTAGCATAAAAAAAGCTGATTTTTAACAAATTGTTTGATGAGAGTCCACCTGCTTGAAACATGTTGGCATCTCTCAGTACTCGATCTAATTATTCTGTAACATTCTTCATATATACATGATGCTCCTGCATCTCCCTATAAGCGCATACCTAAGGCAACAGAGTTTAATTTGCTGTTTATTATGTGAACTAATGTGTACTTTTAAAATAACATTTATACATA
This sequence comes from Dermochelys coriacea, assembly GCF_009764565.3. Taxonomy (NCBI): domain Eukaryota; kingdom Metazoa; phylum Chordata; order Testudines; family Dermochelyidae; genus Dermochelys; species Dermochelys coriacea. The sequence continues at coordinate 187,322,820 of NC_050068.2, read as the reverse complement.
TGTGCTCAGCTAACTAGAAAATTGATACTTAAAATGTAGCAACTGACTAAATTCAGTAGTCTTTCGTAAAAATAGCTATTTGGCTAATACAGAGCATTCCAGGTTTTGGACCCCTTCCCACACCCACTTTTCTAGATTCTGAATTGCCTTCTTTGGTCCCTGTGGCATCACAAGGGTCCCCTCAGATAAAGTAAGCCTTTCAATAGAGTTTCTAGTACCTATAATTTGATGTGCTTGGGTGTTTTACTCCCTAGAATGTATTTCATTCTACAGAGTGCTCTGAATTTGGGGTCACAAAGTTCTCATTATTGCATCTTCAAAGCACTAAGTATTCAGGATCTGGCTAACATGAACACACTCACAGCTGCCACACCTTCTCGTAAACCTGGTGAAAAGCCCATATAGAACTGCAAAAACCTTCCCAGATCTCGCCTACGAGAAGGCTGTGATGATGTTCTTCCAGTAAGGAAAGAAATGAAGGTGGGAGCACTTTCTATTTTATTTCCTTGTAAGTTTTTCCTTAACCCCCCTGCAACATTACAGTATTACCAATGAAGATGTAAAAAACTCAAATACAGAAAAAACGAAAGTTTGGACTATAACAGTAATATGTTATAAGAGTTCAGTTAAACAGAAACTTCACTCACTCCTCTGATACACTGAGGTCCATAATGAGCAGCTCAACATAGAGGAGCTGACAATAGCCACGAAAACCCTGAAATGTGGAAAGGCAATTGGACTCAATGGCATATCTAGTGAACTATTACTATTATGATGGCTATCTATAAATATATCAGAGGGATAAATACCACGGAGGGAGAAGAATTATTTAAGCTCAGTACCAACATGGATACAAGAACAAATGGATATAAACTGGCCATCAGGAAGTTTAGACTTGAAATTAGACGAAGGTTTCTAACCATCAGAGGACTGAAGTTCTGGACCAGCAGTGAGGACAAAAGACATATTTGGCTTCAAGACTAAGCTTGATAAGTTTATGGAAGGGATGATATGATGGGATAGCCTAATCTTGGCAACTAACTGATCTTCAACTATTAGCAGTAGATATGCCCAATGACCTGTGATGGGATGTCAGATGGGGTGGGATCTGAGTTACTACAGAGAATTCTTTCCTGGGGGTCAGGCTGGTGAGTCTTGCCCATATGCTCAGGGTTCAGCTGATTGCCATATTTGGGGTCGGGAAGGAATTTTCCTCCAGGGCAGATTGGCAGAGAACCTAGGGGTTTTTCACCTTCCTCTGCAGTGTGGGGCATGGGTCACTTGCTGAAGGATTCTCTGCAGCTTGAAGTCTTTAACCATGATTTGAGAACTTGAATAGCTCAGACATGGGTTAGTGGTTTCTTACAGGAGTGGGTGTGAGAGATTCTGTGGCCTGCGCTGTGCAGGAGGTCCAACTAGATGATCATAATGGTCCCTTCTGACCTTAAAGTCTATGATTCTATTGTGATATCATCCTGAAGTTAAATGGCTGCTTGATTTCTTTCATTTCTGCATGGAGACAATGTAGATACTCAGGCTGCGGAGGCAGGCCAAAATGGTTGCACTACTCAAATCACATAAATATCATAACTCTTGCAAAGAAGTTATTGTCCATTTTTACTCTGCTCAACTACAAACAATATGATAGTGGATAGAATAGCACCAATAGTGGAAGGACAGCTGACTGAAGACCAAGTCAGTTTCCACTCAGGATGTTCATGCTGTGGCCAAGTTGCAAACTTAATTCAATACATTGAAGATGGCTTCAAAACTTGTAAAATTACAGGGGCTGTGTTTGTTGATCTATTAGCTGTTTATAACACCTGCATCACACCATGCACTACTTCTGAAATTGGCAAAAATTTTGTGAAATATTAAGATGGTCCAGGATTCTCTGCTTGATAATCGACATTTCTTAGTTCAGATAGATGGTCAGAAAAATCGATGGCATATTCAATAGAATAAACTAGCAATGGTGACAGCACTGAATATTAGGGTAATTAATGTCAACACCAGAGGTTCTCAAACTATGGTCTGTGGACCACCAGGGGACCGCGAGCTTCATTCAGGTGGTCCACGGATAGTTCCCTCTAAGGTGAGCACCTGGGCAGCCACACACAAGAGAATGAAGGGCCATCCACCTAATTAGTGGAGCCATGCAGGCATGGCTCCACTAATTAGGTGCCTAGACCCTGGAGAAGACGCACATGTGAGGTGGGAGGGAGCCGTGAGGCGAGAAGAGGTGGGGAGGAATTTGGGACATGGCAGCTAGAGAAAGAGGTGACTTCCCCCAGCTCCAGAGCTATGGCTGCCAGGGAGAGATGGCCCTCCTTCCCAGCCTCAGGTCTGTGGCTGTTGTGGCAGGAGACCCCCCCCCCCCCACCTTCCCAGCCCCAGCTCAGGCGCTGCTGCGGTGTGGGAGAGAGCGCACATCCTTCGAATTAGAAAGGTAAGACTACTGATATTAAAATATGAGTTGTGTGCGTTTATTTGTAGAACAAAAAAACCTTTATAATAGGGGGTATTTTTTATATAGCTCTTTTATCCAAAGCTCTTTACAATAGTTAGCTAATGATACAAACAACATTTGGAAAGATCATTAAGTGGTCCAATGAGACCCTCAGCAATTTTCAAGTGGTCCATGAAAAAAAAAAAAAAGTTTGAGAAACACTGGTCTACACATATCAACCTAAATTCCAATGTGCAAGCATTTCATTTATGCAGCTGATCTTTGCATCATTACCCAATTAAAAAAGAGATATGAGGACACTGAGCACATTTTAACCGGTTCCCTGAGTATACTTGGAAAATACTATCCTATGTGGTTCCTGAATGCCTATACTAGCAAGAGGTGCACCTTCCCCTTCCCCACCATCCGGCCAAGCAAAAACTCCAGATATTATGGGATGGTACAATACCTGAGCACTATAAACACCTGGATATGCCTGGGGGTCACATTAAAACAAACACTAATATTCAAACAGCATATCAAGATGCTAAAAAAGAAATTAAAAACTTCAGGAATCGTGTTCTCCACAAACTAGCTAACACAAAACAGGGAGCTGTTGCCAAAACATTCTGAGCAACCAGGCGCCCTGTGTTATTAAACTGCAGAGTGTTTTGCCCCAAGTATGGTCACTTTCAAGTCATGCATAAAACTGATACTGAACTCAACTGTCCTGAGGGATCATCACAGGGATTTTGAAACTGACTTTCACACTGTCGCTGTAGTGCCTTACTGAGATTGCACCATCACCAGATAGGCAGGATGCCTTCAGTAAGAAGATACAAAAGCACGTACATGATCCAAGACATCCACTGCATAGACACATTCTACCACCTAAGAGGCTGAAGTCCAGAAAGAGCTCTGCCTCTGAAAATCCCTTACCCCAAAATACCACTGTTAGAATCTACATAGTAACAAAATAGCAGGAAATGCCAACGATCTTGGAGAACCTGGTTCCTTCAAAACAATTCCCTCAAGGCACTGACCTCCAACAAAAAAAATTGGTAAAAAGAAAAGGAGTACTTGTGGCACATTAGAGACTAACTAATTTATTTCAGCATAAGCTTTCGTGAGCTACAGCTCACTTCATCGGATGCATTTGGTGGAAAATACAGTGGGGAGATTTATATACACACACACAGAGAACATGAAACAATGGGTTTATCATACACACTGTAAGGAGAGTGATCACTTAAGATAAGCCATCACCAGCAGCAGGGGGGGAAAGGAGGAAAACCTTTCATGGTGACAAGCAAGGTAGGCCATTTCCAGCAGTTAACAAGAACATCTGAGGAACAGTGGGGGGTGGGATGGGGGGAGAAATAACATGGGGAAATAGTTTTACTTTGTGTAATGACTCATCCATTCCCAGTCTCTATTCAAGCCTAAGTTAATTGTATCCAGTTTGCAAATTAATTCCAATTCAGCAGTCTCTCCTTGGAGTCTGGTTTTAAAGTTTTTTTGTTGAAGGATAGCCACTCTCAGGTCTGTAATCGAGTGTCCAGAGAGATTGAAGTGTTCTCCGACTGGTTTTTGAATGTTATAATTCTTGATGTCTGATTTGTGTCCATTTATTTTTTTATGTAGAGACTGTCCAGTTTGACCAACGTACATGGCAGAGGGTCATTGCTGGCACATGATGGCATATATCACATTGGTAAATGCACAGGTGAACGAGCCTCTGATAGTGTGGCTGATGTGATTAGACCCTATGATGGTGTCCCTTGGCAAAGTCTGGTGACAATATGACCAAGTGGAAATGGAGAAACGAACTCAAATGTGAATGAGGAAAGCCTAGGCAAATACTTGAACACTGCCTGATGCAGTGTCCCCGTCAACATCTTGTACTCCAAGGAACTATTCAAGGTCAGTGACAACACCAGGTCTTGACTGAGGTTTTGGAGTGCTCAACTATGATGATTCTTTAAAGTACTGTATTAGTGGTGACACTAATCAAGGCCAAGAAAGCATTTTCATCTAAACCCTTATTTTAATATGTACATAACTTGTTAAAAATTTCTTTTGGGCTAGATTATCTCATTCCCAGTCTGAGCCCAAAAGGTAACATCTGTTTTAGTTAAAAGTTTGAAAAAAATAATTTCAGTTATTTGAATATTTTTCTAAGTTTCAAATTTGCCATTTGCAGCTCTCAATAGGGAAAACAACTTTTGCTAAATGTAATTAATTCATTTTAGAACATGAAAATCATTTTCCTTAACAAAATAAGGATTCATTGATCCAGATGAGCTATGGGTACAAACATCCACAATGAGAGAGACACTGATTCAGCCTGCATATCTATTTAACATTACAGTAAATCTGACTGATGAACAGCAATAGCTCAGCAAAGTGGTCAAGCACAGCACAACTTCACAGAGCCAGCTGGCTGAAAAAAAAGACCAGCATGCTAGTTATTTTCCATATACAACCCCTTCCACATGAAGGATGCTACTGCTGCTCCCAAGGAACCCACTAATGGTGAATAAAAAGGCACTGAAGAGGAAAAAGATAAAAATTTTCAAAAAAGGAAGCAGCAAAATTATTATGAATCTAGCTTCCTATCTACACACACACACACACACACGAGGGAGGAGAGCCAGCAGAAAGAATAATAGGAGATAGTTGTTAAAAGACAGAACAGGGAAGAAGACACTTTGTTAAAGAACAGACGTGCAGACAGAATGAAAAAAGCAATAGTGATGATCCTAATACTGGCACCCCACGTCAACACAGCAAGAAGACTTCAGGTCATTCCTCTTGGATGATGATGCGACTGCACTGGTTCATCCATACATCAGCTTCATGTTAGACAAATATAATACTTTCTGCCTAGCCCCAGATAAGTTCATGAAGAAGCCACTTTATTATGATTACCTGAAAGAACATATGCTGGTGATCCACAACTTGCACTGGTTTCTCATTCACTACTAAATCGACTTCTTGATTTTGCTACTGATGATTCGCAAGGTAAAGGCGCTTAATACAACAGGCCCATATCATAATCAGAGACCACTGCTTCTTCCAGCAGTTGTGATTAACTACCACACTGCATTTATCAGTGCTCAGAGGGAAAACCTTTTCAATAGCTGGCCCAAATCTCTGTATTACCCTAACTAAGAGTCCTACCTTTTATCTTCACAGACCACTCTGTAGGACTAATTCCCAAAAGGAGTAGATCAGAAAAAACTAACATCCCACTCAAAGGTAGATACGCATTATTGCTTGCTCTTCTGGACAATTCGCGCGCGCACACACACACACACACACACACACACACACACACACACACACACCCTTCATCTACAATAGGCTGTTTACAATATTTAAGTATCCCAAGAGAAGAAATGGAAGGAAAGGGGAGAAGAAGGGAATGTCACTCTTCCAAGAAGTAAAATTAAACCCTAGATCCTAACACTAGGTCACGCTACACTAATTTAAGTTCTCATTTATGGTGTAAATCAGGTGCAGTACCTGGAGAGGAAAAAATAAGTATAGTACACAACACATATCCCTTTATATCAGTGTTTCCCAAACTTGGGACACAGCTTTTTCAGGGAAAGCCCCTGGTAGGCCCCGACGGTTTGTTTACCTGCCGCATCCGTAGGTTCGGCCAAGCCTGGCTCCCACGGGCCACAGTTCACTGCTCCAGGCCAATGCGAGCTGCTGGAAGCAGCACGGGCCGAGGGACGTACTGACTGCCGCTTCCAGCAGCTCCCATTGGCCTGGAGCAGTGAATCGCGGCGACTGGCAGCCGCAATCGGCCTAACCTGCGGACGCGGCAGGTAAACAAACCGGCCAGGCCCTCCAGGGGCTTTTAGACAAGCAGCGGAACAAGTTTGGGAACCACTGCTCTAATTTTATATATAATATTTTTTTTAAATTAACATCACAAGCAGTTGCAAAGTCAGGAAAGAGCCATGCAACTTTCACTCTTCCCCCATATGTACATGTAATCAAATGCATAAACACAAAATGGGGAATAACTGGCTAACCAGTGGTACAGCAGAAAAGGATCTGGGGGTTATTGTGGATCACAAATTGAATATAAGCCGCAAAGCAATGCTGTTGCGAAAAATGCAGCCATCATTGTGGAATGTGTTAACAGTATGTAAGAAAGGAGGTAATTGTTCTGCTCTGCTTAGCACCGATGAGGCCTCAGATGGAGTACTGTGTCCACTTGCGGCAGCACACTTTAAGAAGGATGTGGACAAACGGGAACAAAAATGTAAGGTGTTTAGAAAACGTGACCTAAGAGGAAAGGTTGAAAGAATTGGGCATGTTTATTATATTGAAGACTGAGGGGGCAGGGATTTGATAACTGTTGTAAAATATAAACTGGAGACTGACTAATTGCTTTCTATGTCCACAAAAGGTAGGACAAGAAGTAATCAGCTTAGTTTGCAGCAAGGAAGATTTAATGAGCAGTTCTCAAACTGTGGGTTGGGACCCTGAAGTGGACTGTGACCCCATTTTAATGGGGTCCCTAGGGCCAGTGTTACACTCGCTGGGACTTGGGGCTGAAGCCAAAGCATGAGTGCTTCAGCCAGGGGCAGCAGGATTCGGGCTCTGTCCCCCCACCCTCCCTCACCAACCCATATTAATTGTTGTTGTTTTCCGAAGGGAGTCACGGTGCAATGGAGTTTGAGAACTGCTGAGTTAGGTATTAGGAAAAAATTCCAACTACAAGAATAGTCAAGCATGGAAACAGGTGAAATCCCATGGAAGTTTTTAAGAACAGGTTAGACAAACATCTGTGAAACATCTGTGAGGGATGATCTAGGTATATTTAATCCAGCCCTCTATTTCTAAGATTCTATGTATTATATCACAATTTTTAATTACATGCTCACATACTGTTTCTCCCACATGACTCATGCTTCATTCAACATGTAGACTGCATGATGTGTAATGAGACACTTCTTCAATATTTATCCTTATTCTCACTTTTCAACATGAAGTCCTGCCTCATCCACTAAACATCAGCCATATTGACTAATGATTGCACCCAGAGTACTGTTTGTGACACTGATGCAAGTTCAAATTATTTTTGACCAAAAATAAAAGATCCATTAGGACATCCACCACATTCTCTCCACACAGTTCAAATACACACTGAGTGAGGCAGGAATCCTGTAGGGAAAAAAAAGCATGCTCATGTAATCAAAGCCTTTGGTAATTTGATTCTGCAACTTCAATATTCTTTTGTTTAGATGGCATTTCTAAGTTTTTAAAAAAAGAAAAGTGACAATGCAAAGAAAATTCCATCACGTGGAGCAATAAAAAGCTGTGTCCTGCAATAGATGTGTACTATTGAGACAAGGGCTCTTATTGCTTCCTTCCTCCAAGAATCATATGAAGTAAGTCAGGATTCTGAAGGGCACCTTTAAAATAAGGAGAATCCACTCAAAATTACATACATACAGTGCCAAAAGAACATTAGGAGATTGTCATTAAAAAACCTTGCTATTCACTTAAAAAAAAATGCATGAGCAAAGTACATTTTAAAAATCCTAACATTGCCAATTCAAAATGCATCTTCACCAGACCTCCATAAGGCCCATGTCTATCCCACAAACTATTATCATGGCAAATTTCAAGTTTTTCTCACTCCCATTGGGCAGCTGTATTTATTCTTAGATTTTTTTTTTTATGGTGAAAGTATCCCCCCAACCCTGACCCCATTTTCTTGTACCTGAAAATAGCAGAACATTTTTATTCACATTTTAAAAAGAATTCACCTTCAAGAAGAGACCAGATTTGGAATATTTTAGCCCCAAAAATGAGTATTTGATAAGGTTATAAACAACTAAAAAAGGACCTTTCATAATGAAAAAACTAATGCAGTCTTAATGGTAAACATCACTACTCACCCCATATATAATGATTTCTAACACATTTGCATACTTTGAAGAGACTCAGTGAAATAAAATTATACTTTATTTTATATAAATCCACATGATGGATTAATTTCAGTACCAAACTGGAAAATTTCGACCAACATCATGTGCATCATTCATTACCTTACAACCGTAACAATAAATATCACAACATGACTTACTATCACAATCCTGAGACATGGCAATTCCATACCATACCTTTTTTTTTTTTTTTTTTTTTTAAACATTTTATGAGAGTCATAAAAGACATCTTCTAAGTTAAAATTCTTATTTCAGCCCCAGGCAAAAAGGTAACTATTCTGGTAAATCTGAAGAAAATGTGTTCAGTAATTTGAATATTTAACTGAATAGATATTAAGCATATGTGAAAGTGCTCTTTGTTTAAAAGCTTCAAACGCAACCATGTGTAGCTCATAAGACAGTGGTTCTCAAACTTCTTTTACTGGTGACCCCTTTCACACAGCAATCCTGATAAATAAATAAATAAATAAATATTTTAAATTATAATCTATAAAAACATGGTTTTAATTTATTTAACACCATTTTAAGTGCTGGAGGCAAAGCGGGCTTTGGGGTGGAGACTGACAGCTCACGACCCCGCATGTAATAGCCTCATGACCCCCTGAGGGGTCCCGACCCCCAGTTTGAGAACCTCTGGAATAAGAGTTAAGTCTGAAATATTTTTTGAAATTAAGTTACTAGCATTTGAAAATAATGGTCTGACCATGCAAGTTGGTTTCCTTATTCATTAGCATGCAAGGGGCACACATCCATCAAACATTCATGCTGCAAACAGCATCTGATCATTCTCATAGCAGCATAAGATTTCTGAGTTCACATTTAGGTGGCGATGAGGATACGGAGCTGGTAGTTTTTCCAGTCACATTGGCCGTTCTTCATTAAGTTATACAACCTGTGAAGAGTTCAGATCTTTTACTCAGAGCAAGTCCTCATCAACATCCTCTCCTACAGCCAGCTAACCGTCGATAACATGTCACCGGTTTAAGCTTATGAAATTAAGCTAACACGAATCAAGTAAGATTAGATATAACCACATCCTAGAATATGAATAAATTAAAGGATTATCAGCTGCAGGCTTGAAAACTTTATGACTTTAATAGGCACAAGAATTAAGCCCCTATCGCAATATTAGCTCTGTGAGAACCTTAATTTTGAATCTTTTTTTTTTTAATTTGTGTAAAGGCCCAAATTCAACATTTTCATTTACATAGTAGCTTGCATATAATGGACTTTACAAGCCATTCTTCCTTTGAACACCCTAGCACCTTTCAAAAATCCTCTCTGAGAAGAAAAACAAGACACATGCATTAACAAACATGAACTTCTGCTCTTCTGAGAGATGACAGGCCAGCAAAGAAGCCCTGCTGCAACAGCCAGCCTCTACCACCTAGGTCACAGAACTTAGTCAAATGTATCCACTACTCTTAGAGCTCAAACAGTCCTGTGGAGTTTGAATAACACAGTCTATTTGCTGCCTACCTGTCTTCTGCCACTGCTGTCAGAAGCAGGATCTAATGATGAGTTAGCAGAAGCGTGGCTATGAGAGCACAGCATGGAAGAATTTTGCAACCAGCTAGATACAGAAAAGTAGACATTTATTTAAAAAGTTAAATATTTAATTTAAAAGAAAAATCCATAATTATTCTTTATACCATGTGACTGTGCCATTTCACATTGTGTTTTCAAGGTCAGCCACATTTTAAGTTACAGTATTGCGCCTTTTTTATATAATCAACGTACAGCCCTTCCTCATTTCTAAGCTTAGAAGAGAACTAAAATGCCTCAAGCAAAGCAATACAATAAAATCCTAAAATATCTGAATGTGTGTTAAACTACAAATAATTACATTAGAAATTAAGATTAGTTCTTCCTTCACTTTCCTGCTCCTACCCAAGTACAGTTTTCCCTGCTATAAGTGACTGCCTCCCTCATAACTAAAGCAATGAAATGAACACAGCTCATTGTTCAGTTTCAGGGACTGAGTTGTTGTCAGCTGCTTCAGAAGAAATAGAATCCAGAGGGCCTGGATGTAGGTCTTGGCAAGTAAATATTTTCAGCTCAGCTTTAAAATGTATTTAGTTTGCATTTTTTAAGTCTAGGCACACACACTCTGATATGGGTGGGACACCACATTTTTAAAGCTCTGAAAACTTAGATACAAGAAATCACTTACACAGCCATCATGCACATTCAGTGTTGCTTCAAGTTTTAATCTTTGGATAAATTCTCTTCTTCCTGTTGAAGAAAGAAGACTGAATTATAGTTTCATTTTAAAAGCTGAAGTTAAAGAACTTTGGCAATCAGATATCATGGTGCTGGGCACAGCAGAAGAACCTAAATAGAACAAAACCTGCATGTAATATAAATCTTAATACAATTTGTATGGTTCCAAATATTCAAATGGAAAAAGCAACGTTTCATGTTTATTTGCTGTTCTACCATCTTTAGCACCAGTTTAGAAATTGTGATGCTAACATTTGGCAAGCTTCACAACAGACAGACACTTTGAAATTAGAAGCTGTAAAATAGAAAATAACTTATGCACAGTAACAAACAATAGCTAAAAACTTCAGTTAGAAGATTAGAAGTTACTCCTGAGGGAACTGTACCAAAAATATTAAAAATTCTAGGCACAAAATTTTAAAATTCTACAAAATTCTGCAAATTGTATTTGTCAATAAATAAATGTGGAGACTCCAGCATGGCAGTGGGAAGCACAGGCCACTGACTGTACAGAGGTGGAAGATCACCCTTCAGGCATCTCCCTATCCCTCTCCCAGGACAGGGACTCAGCGGTGAGGCTGCAACAGACCCTGACACAGCGCAAGTGCTGGACCTGTCCCAGAAACACCCCAGGACCCTGTCCCTCCGTGCCAGGCACACCAGGTATGGGGAAAGCAGGCTCAGCCCAGCAGGATCCAAGTGGAAAGGGGCTTAGTGTGGTGGGATCCAGGTGTGGGTGAGAGGGTTCTGTGTGGGGGCAATCTGGGTGCGGGCAGCTCATTGGGGGGATCTGGATACACAGGGGCTCATTGGGGGGTTCCAGGTGCAGGAGGAATGGGACTCTTGCGGGAGGGTCCAGGTGAAGGTGGTTTGGGCTCGGCAGGGAGAGTTTGATGTGGGGGGGATGGGACTTCAGGAGATCTGGGTGTGGGGGGTTGAGCGGGGGATCCAAGTGCTAGGGGAGTGGGGCTCGGTGGGGTGGGGATCCAGGTGCAGCTGGTTGGGGCTCTGTGGGATGGGGGTCCAGGTGCAGCTGGTTGGGGCTCTGTGGGATGGGGGTCCAGGTGCAAGAGGCTCCGAATGGTTCAGGTGCAAGGGGGTGGTCTGGGTGAAAGGATGGGGGTTTGGATGCAGCGGGTGGGTCTTGGCAGGGGGTGGTCTGGTGCAGAAGTGGGGGTCCAGATGCAGGGGGAGGGGTTCAGCAGGGATCCAGATGCACGGGGAGGGGAGCTCGGTGGGGAGGGAGGCTTGGTGGGATGGGAGGTCAGATGCGGGGAGCTCAGTGGGGAGTTCTGGGTTGTGGGGGGGATGAGACTCAGCAGAGGGCTCTGAGTATGGGGGGGTCCAGATGAACGGGGGTTGGGCAGATAGGGGAACAGTTCCCCGTACAGTGACCCCCTCTCTCCTGTGGGTGAGGAGCGATAGGAGCAGAAAGGTGCGGCGTTTCCTGACGCAGGGGGAGATTTCTGCAGGTCCTTCTGACCCGGCCCTGGCCGCCCCGTGCAGGGGAAATGCACTCCTTCTCCATCATCAACCCAGCCAGGACTAGCAGCTGAGCCCAGTGCAGGGTAAGAACCACCAGCCGGGGAATCCCCAGCTGGGTGCAGGCGAGGGGTGGGAAATGAGGCTCGGTGGAAGGTTCTGGGCACAGGGGACTTGGTGGCAGATTCTGAGTGCAGGGGGGCGAGGCTTGGGGAGTGGGGGTCTGGATGCATCAGCCAGAGTGTCCTCAGGCCCTTCCCTGCCCCCCACAGTGATTTACCTCTCCAGTGGCTGCTTTAGGCACCCGAAACAACGCATCCATGCTGCTGGGGAGGGGCACATGACCGCTCTTGTGGCTTCCCTTTGCTTCCCTGTCAGAAAGTCTTTTTTTGTGTGGAAGCAAAGAAATCTGAAAGGGAAATGAATTCTGTGTCTGTGCAGTAGCGCTGAATTCGCCCCAGGAGTAATAAGTAGAATATGCTTTTAGAAGCACAATGTATTTTAAATAGGAACATGATGGTCAATGTGTTTTGGTCTCAAATGGAAAGTGAAGCAGGGTCTAGTGCAGAGGTCATCAACCTTTCAGAAGTGGTGCGCTTCATTTATTCACTCTAATTTAAGATTTTGCGTGTCAGTAATACATTTTAATGGTTTTAGAAGGTCTCTCTCTCTAAGTCTATATTATGTAACTAAACTATTGTCGTATGTAAAATAAACAAGATTTTTAAAATGTTTAAGAAGCTTCATTTAAAATTAAATTAAAATGCAGATCTTATCAGTTTAATGCAGTGTTTCTTAACCAGGGTGCAGGCACGCCCCGGGGGTGCAAGATTCCCTTTCTGGGGGTGTGAGACATGAGAGATTTTTTTTTAAGAAGGTAAACCATCGAAAACACAAATTAAACACAGCCACATAAGTACAACTACTTTGTTTCATCAAAACTATGTATTTATTACCATACTTCTTTAACAATTACTGTAATATACAAAGTTTTTAAGTTTTCAAGTTTTTAAGCTAATTGTAGTATAATTTTTGATAAGAGGTGAGAGAACAAATTTTGAGAACTCCAGACCATCAGCGGGCTGAGCGGAGCTGGGTGTAGTATACTAAATTGCTCCCCATAGGAATGTTCTCCTTACAGTGTACTACTCACGGCTGCCAGTCCTGATGCTCTGAGTGGCATGGTAAGGGGACGGGGAACAGGGGTGGTTGGATAGGCGTGGGAGTCCCAGGGGCAGGGCCAGTGCAACCACTAGGCAAACTAGGCGGTCGCCTAGGGTGCCAAGTGGTTGGGGGCGGCGGTGGAGCAGAGGTAAGCTGGGGCAGGGGGGCGCGGGGATGGCCGCCTACAGCAAGTAATGGGGGGGCAGCGCACAGGGGAACCACTCCCCACCCCAGCTCACCTGTGCTCTGCCTCCTCCCCTGAGCACCGCCCCACTCTGCTTCTCTCCCTCCCAGGTTTTCGCGCCAAACAGCTGATTGGTGCCGCAAGCCTGGGAGGTGTGAGAAGCAGCGGCATGCTCGGGGAGAAGGCAGAGCAGAGGTGAGCTGGGTCAGGGAGCTGCCACGGGGGGGCTCCCTGGGCCGAGGGGAGGGAGGGGGCGGCAGGGAGCTGCTGCAGGACGGGGCAGGGAGCTAGAGGAGCAAGGTGGAAGTTTTCCTAGGGCATAACACTTCCTTGCACCAGCCCTGCCCAGGGGGCCTGTCAGTGGTGTGGCTAGGGGTCAGGGGACGGGGGGCTTGGATGTGGGGGTAGGGTCCCAGTGGGTGGTTAGGGGCAAGGGATCCCGGGAGGGGGTGGTCACGAGACAAGGACTGGGGTGTGGGTGTGAATGGGTGGAGGATTCTGAGGGGGTCAGGGGGCCCAGGGAGGGGTGGGGTTGGATGGGCCAAGGGTTATGAAGGGGGCAGTCACGGGGTGGGAAGTGGGCCGGCTGTTTGGAGAGACACAGCCTTCCCTATGCCGGTGTAGTGTATTACACTGCTCCCCAAAGGAATGTGCTACTTATGGTATACTATTTACGGCTGCCAGTCCTGATGCTCCGCAACTAGCACATTCCTACAGGGAGAAATGTAATACATTACACCAGCGGACCACAGAACCCCAGACCAGTGGCGGGCTGAGCGGCTCAGCCCGCCACCGGTCTGGGGTTCCGTCCACCGGCTCCTGCCAGCTGGTGTCCCAGTTGGGGTTTTGTTCACCCAGGCCGGCAGCGGGCTGAGTGGGGGCAGGGGCCAGGACCCTGGCTGGCAGCCGCATGCCAGTAAAAATCAGCTCGCATGCTGCCTTTGCATTTGTGTGCCGCAGGTTGCCGACCCCTGGTCTAGTGCTTAACCAGAGGACCCGAAGCCAGACCTCCTGAGTTCCTGTCCCAGCTCTATCTCTGAGTCCCTCTCAGTTTGAGAAAGCCACTTAACCTCAGTTTCCTCATCAATACTGATTGCAATTCACTTTGAAGAGCAACATAAATGACCAATATCATTCCATTTCACAGTTTAAATAGCCAAACATGGATGGCAGGGGTGCTTTTGCAGTTTCTGAACTGAGCAGGAAATGTGAGTGTGGAAGGGGAAACAGAGTAAAGCAAGACAAGGTGAAAGGGATTTAAGGCAAGAAGAATCTTCTACAAAGCGCATATTGAATGAGGGAGGGTTCCAGCAATTGTATATCATTGTCTTGTATACATAAAATATTATGTTACTACACAGATAGAGACTGTTCTAACAATGCATACCTATAAAGGTGAAGAGTAAGACTGTACAGATACAACTTATATCTGGGCATTTCCTGATATGACTGTTTAACGATCTAGCTTTAATGTAGCTTATTGTTATGGAATTGATGACAATTAACCCTCTATAGCTTCCATTGGAAAAGGGGAAGAGTCAATGGAGACTATACCAAATATGAGCTCCAGGAGGATACAGGATGGGTTGAAGAGGATTACAAGGGAGAATAGGAATGGAAAGAACTTGCAGCCAGAGGGAACAGGGGAGAGACTGGAGAATAGCACCGTCACCAGGAAAAGGCAGGTCTATGTGATCGGGGACACTTTATTGAGAAGAATAGACAGGCCTGTAACTAGAGCTGATCCAGAGAATAGAAGGGTGTGCTGTCTTCCAGGTGCTAAGATACGGGATGTAGACCTGAGGTTGAAAAGGATCCTAAAGGGAGTGGGAAAGAATCCACTAATTATCCTTCATGTGGGAACAAATGATACCAGTAGATTCTCGCTGGAACGTATCAAGGGAGACTATGCCAGGCTGGAGAAGACGCTTAAGGAAATCGAGGCTCAGATGATCTTCAGTGGGATTCTGCTTGTTCCTATAGAAGGACAACAAAGGTGTGACAAGATTATGACTATCAACAGATGGCTCAGGCAGTGGTGCTATGAGTGCGGCTTTGGGATGTATGGCCACTGGGAGGCATTCATGGACAGAAGACAGTTCTCTCAGGAAGGACTGCATCTAAGTAGGGAAGGAAATAGACTTCTAGGATGGAGGCTGGCACAATTGATTAAGAGAGCTTTAAACTAGGAATTTGGGGGAGATGGTTGGGAGATGTCCAGGTAATCTCCACGCCCGATTTTAGCATGGAGAGGGGAAAAAAACAAAGTAAGAAAGGATACAGTCGTGGGTAGGAGAATGGACATAAGGAGGAAGGGCAGTGTGGATACCAGTCTAATAGGTCATGCTGGCTATAGAATGACCATGCCTAATCAGGTAAAGAATGTGAGCAAGGCCAAACAGCAAAAATTAAGATGTTTGTACACCAATGTGAGGAGCCTAGGTAACAAAATGGAGGAACTAGAGCTACTGGTGCAGGAAGTGAAACCAGATATTATAGGGATAACAGAAACATGGTAGAATAGGAATCATGACTGGACTACAGCTATTGAAGGGTATGTGCTGTTTAGAAAAGACAGAAATAAAGGTAAAGGTGGTGGAGTAGCACTGTATATCAATGATGAGGTAGACTGTAAAGAAATAAGAAGCGACGGAATGGATAACACAGAGTCCGTCTGGGCAAAAATCAAATTGGGGAAGAGAACTACTAGAGCCTCCCCTGTGATAGTGCTTGGGGTGTGCTATAGACCGCCAGGATCTAATTTGGATATGGATAGAGCCCTCTTTAATGTTTTTAAATGAAGTAAATACTAATGGAAACTGCATAATCATGGGAGACTAACTTCCCAGATACAGACTGCAGGACAAGTGCTAGTAATAACAACAGGGCTCAGATTTTCCTAAATGCGATAGCTGATGGATTCCTTCATCAAGTAGTTGCTGAACCAACTAAAGGAGATGCCATTTTAGATTTGGTTTTGGTGAGTAGCGAGGACCTCATAGAAGAAACTGTTGTAGGGGACAACCTTGGTTCAAGTGATCATGAGCTAATTTAGTTCAAACTGAATGGAAGGATAAACAAAAATAAATCTGCGACTAGGGTTTTTGATTTCAAAAGGGCTGACTTTCAAAAATTAAGGAAATTAGTTAGGGAAGTGGATTGGACTGAAGAATTTATGGATCTAAAGGCAGAGGCGGCCTGGGATTACTTCAAGTCAAAGCTGCAGAAGCTATCGGAAGCCTGCATCCCAAGAAAGGGGAAAAAATTCATAGGCAGGAGTTGTAGACCAAGCTGGATGAGCAAGCATCTTAGAGAGGTGATTAAGAAAAAGCAGAAAGCATATAGGGAATGGAAAATGGGAGGGATCAGCAAGGAAAGCTACCTTATTGAGGTCAGAACATGGAGGAATAAAGTGAGAAAAGCTAAAAGTCAATTAGAGTTGGACCTTGCAAAGGGAATTAAAACCAATAGTAAAAGGTTCTATAGACACATAAATAAGAAGAAAACTAAGAAAGAAGAAGTGGGACCGCTAAACACGGAGGATGGAGTGAAGGTTAAGGATAATCTAGGCATGGCCCAATATCTAAACAAATACTTTGCCTCAGTCTTTAATAAGGCTAATGAGGATCTTGGGGATAATGGTAGCATGACAAATGGGAATGAGGATATGGAGGTAGATATTACCATATTTGAGGTAGAAGTGAAACTCGAACAGCTTAATGGGACTAAATCGGGGGGCCCAGATAATCTTCATCCAAGAATATTAAAGGAATTGGCACATGAAATTGCAAGCCCATTAGGAAGAACTTTTAATCTGTAAACTCAGGGGTTGTATCATATGACTGGAAAATTGCTAACACAGTTCCTATTTTTAAGAAAGGAAAAAAAAAGTGATCCGGATAACTACAGGCCTGTTAGTTTGACATCTGTAGCATGCAAGGTCTTGGAAAAAATTTTGAAGGAGAAAGTAGTTAAGGACATTGAGGTCAATGGTAAATGGGAGAAAATACAACATGGTTTTACAAAAGGTAGATCGTGCCAAACCAACCTGATCTCCTTCTTTGAGAAAGTAACAGATTTTTTAGACAAAAGGAAATGCAGTGGATCTAATTTACCTCGATTTCAGTAAGGCGTTTGATACCGTGCCACATGGGGAATTATTAGTTAAATTGGAACAGATGGGGATCAATATGAAAACTGAAAGGTGGATAAGGAATTGGTTAAAGGGGAGACTACAGCGGGTCCTACTGAAAGGTGAACTGTCAGGCTGGAGGGAGGTTACCAGTGGATTTCCTCAGGAATCGGTTTTGGGACCAATCTTTTTATTACTGACCTCAGCACAAAAAGTGGAAGTGGAAGTGTGCTAATGAAGTCTGTGGATGATACAAAGCTGGGCGGTATTGCCAATTTAGAGAAGGACCGGGATATCATACAGGAGGATCTGGATGACCTTATAAACTGGAGTAATAGTAATAGGATGAAATTTAATATTGAGAAGTGTAAGGTCATGCATTTAGGGATTAATAAGAATTTTAGTTATAAGCTGGGGACTCATCAATTAGAAGTAACGGAAGACGAGAAGGACCTTGGAGTATTGGTTGATCACAGGATGACTATGAGCCGCCAATGTGATATGGCAGTGAAAAAAAGCTAATGCGGTCTTGGGATGCATCAGGCGAGGTATTTCCAATAGAGATAAGAAGGTGTTAGTACCATTATACAAGGCACTGGTGAGACCTCACCTGGAATACTGTGTGCAGTTCTGGTCTCCCATGTTTAAGAAGGATGAATTCAAACTGGAACAGGTACAGAGAAGAGCTACTAGGATGATCCGAGGAACGGAAAACCTGTTTTATGAAAGGAGATTCAAGGAGCTTGGCTTGTTTAGCCTAACTAAAAGAAGGTTGAGGGGAGATATGATTGCTCTCTATAAATATATCAGAGGGATAAATACTGGAGAGAGAGGGGAATTATTTAAGCTCAGTACCAATGTGGACACAAGAACAAATGGATATAAACTGGTAATTGGGAAGTTTAGACTTGAAATTATACAAAGGTTTCTAATCATCAGAGGAGTGAAGTTTTGGAATAGCCTTCCAAAGGAAGCAGTGGGGGCAAAAGACTTATCTGGCTTCAAGATTAAACTTGATAAGTTTATAGAGGAGATGGTATGATAGAATAATATGATTTTGGCTGCAATTTCCTGCTGGATGGAAATTTTTCACTGAATCTCATTCTCCTAACCATCACAGAGATCCTATCTTCTACTATGATGGAGAGAGGGAAAGAGTGAGTATTCTACCCTCTCACCAGCCTTTACTGTTTGGATCCTACTCTCCAAGTGAATAGCTCCAATGCCTATATCTCTACATGCTGCTAATAATTTCATTTTTGTCCACGTGATTCTGATTAGTTGCAATGAAACCTCAGTAGTCATGTCAATTTCATTCAGCTGCAGCTTGGGAAAACTGAGCCACAAGGAACAGTGTGTCTACTGACTCAAAGACAGCAATTCTCCAGTTCACATTCAGAACATTATCTTGCCAATAATTAAGGCTAGAAAAATCTTAAATTCTGCAAAAAGTTAATGGCTTACTTTAAATATTTATGTTATTCCTCTCACCAAACATATACCACTCACATCAAGAACTTTCTAACTCACTCAGAGCAACTGGATTTTTCAAGCCCTGTTCAGTTTTAATCCAGCATCCCAGTGATAACACCAGTAAGGATATTTTAAAGATGTTTATCTCGATAGTACACTTTTAAAAATAAATGTTAACTTTTACTTTTAGCTCTCCTTTCTTCAGTGCCAGATTTCCCCACTTCACCTTTCACCATCACCCCAGTTGTCTCTTGGGGTCTTCCCACTATGGAGGACTATCACACTTCAAATTGGGGCCCCTCCAAAACCAGAGCAACCGCAACGGGCTCTATAGTTTGCAACCTAAACAGAGGAACAAAAGGAGGGTTAAGGTTTAACCTAAAACTTCATGAAGATCTTGTTCTCCTCAACCATTTTGCCTCATCCTTTCCACAGAAAGGCATTGCTTTGGAGTAGCACTGTGTAGGTCTCTCATAGGAGAGATGGATAGATACCTCTGCAAGGTAACAATTGTCAAGGAATGATAGCTTAATGACAGCTTAATTCTCAAGCACTTTACACATTTGAAATCTTAGTCTAGCATTTTCCATTGGAAAGAACAGACAATTTCATGAACAAGGTCTAAACTAACTGAAACTTTTTATTTGAAGTCACATCATCCACGGTACCTAGAGCTGAAAGAGAGATAACCCCTTTTCTGAAAAATAGCAATAGATCCTATTTGTCAAATGAATACTCATTTATCTCAAGCTGGTTCTTACCAAAGCCAAGTTCCTTGGTGCTAGCTTGCTGTGACATTTTAAATGCCCTAGTTTAAAACTGAAACAGAGCCAGAATTTGATCCCAATGCAGAGCATCTGTTAACTTGTACCCTAAAAGCATTTTAAAATGACATTTGATTATCTAAAGTGCAGTTTATACAGTATGGAACCACATTTTTATTGAAGTAGATGACTTCACTCTCACATTAGTCATTTGTCCTGAACTGAATATACCAAATTCTGAACCCTGATTCAGCATAGTTTTCAATCCACAGTAAAACGCACTGCTTTTCCTTCTCCTGAAAGAAAACACACACCAATTTTAGTACAGTATGTTGATGTTTTGTATAGTAACGAGGACTCTACACTGATATAACAGACCACCTCTCATCTGAGGAGCTTAACACTCTCTGAAAACATGAAGTAAGCCCTCAAGAACACCTGTGAGCTAGGCCGGTAGGTTAATAGCATTTTACAGATGATGACATTGAGGCACAAGGAGTTTAAGTGATTTATCCATGGGCACACAGTGAGCTAGTGATAGAAATAGAACTCAAGAGTTCTGACCCCTGCTCCCTTAATCAAAGTACTTAATCACATTCCCTTCCAAAACTGTATATTTATGTTACAGCTCGTTTTTAAAATAGATGTAAATGGTATGGACATGCAGAAAAGGCAAAATAAATTTTAAATCTACAAAAGGGTCTACTTGCCTTTTTGATAAATTCTTAATTACAGATATCTAACTCCAATGACTTGGTTTTATGTAAACCTATGTTCAAATGCCAAGGCACAATTCAAGAGTAGAGCTTCAAGCGTTAAGAAATAAGTGAACTTTGAAGCACTGACAATATAGTACCAACTACAGAACAGGGGGGACATATTCTGCCCTCAATTCCTTCCTGTCCACTGAAGTCAATGGGGTCTTCCCAGAATGTAAACCCGTGCAGAATTTGATTCCAAAAGAAAAAAAAAAAAAAAACATATAGGAGGCTTAGCAAACCAAGTGAGCCTGACTTTTTGTAATTCTTATATATTTCTGTATGATTAATAGGCTGTTGAGTGTTTTTGAAAAAAGCTTTCATTTGGACTCACCTCTGTCCATCTTATCAAGGCACAATTAACATCAGTTACAGTGTGCAAATTAGATTTTGTTTTCATCAGTAGTACTGTCCTTATTCCACTTTCAAACATATCTCAGACTCTAAAACAGTCCGTGGCTAAATATAAACTCCCCTTGCGTTCTTGATCACTGATAAGGTTACAAGCACTTGAGTTTTAAGCTGAAGTAAATGCAGTGTCACAGGAACAGAATGTATTTGTTTACCCAGTCACTGTTTGATATTTAGCATGTTATATGCATGAAAAAGTACAACTCAATTTTACCTCATAACTGAAATAGAAGAGCATACCGTGCATCTTTAGAGAAGTGAGGTGTTACAGTGGCAGGCTTCGTCATCAACCACAACTACCTCACACAGACATTCTTACTAGGTTACATTATCTGCAAAAATAGCTTGAGAATGCATTTTTATGCAAACATAGTAAGCATTCAGTGGTTGCACACACTACTCCTAATGGGAAGCAAGCATCTCACAATTTCTTATATCAATTAGGTAATAATCATTCCTAGATTCTGGTGGAAATGGTCATTGTGAGAAAGGTGAAGGAGGAGAAAAAATTAACAGAAAGGCGCAACTCAATGTAAGGGAAATCTGAATGTCTTTCTATTTTTCCCATGCTTAAGAATACTCAAAACACCTTAAGTTTAACAAATTGAGCAAACCTACCTAGTACACAGGTTTCAGAGTAGCAGCCGTGTTAGTCTATATTCACAAAAATAAAAAGGAGTACTTGTGGCACCTTAGAGACTAACAAATTTATTAGATCATAAGCTTTCGTGAGCTACAGCTCACTTCATCGGATGCATTTTTCCACCAAATGCATCCGATGAAGTGAGCTGTAGCTCACGAAAGCTTATGCTCAAATAAATTTGTTAGTCTCTAAGGTGCCACAAGTACTCCTTTTCTTTTTGCGAATACAGACTAACACGGCTGCTACTCTGAAACCTGTCATTGGGTAGATAGAAAGATTAACCTATAATCTATACAGAAGCCCCTGGAACACCATAAAATAGCATCCCTAATTCATTGGAACTCATTTACAAAACTTTTCTTAAATATTACATGAATATATTGTCTCATTCTCTTGAGGAATTCCACCATGATTTCAACAATTTCCATCCCACCATCAACCTCAGCCTGGACCAGTCCACACAAGAAATCCACTTCCTGGACACTACGGTGCTAATAAGCGATAGTCACATAAACACCACCCTGTATCGGAAACCTACTGACCGCTATTCCTACCTACATGCCTCTAGCTTTCATCCAGATCATACCACTCGATCCATTGTCTACAGCCAAGCGCTACGATATAACCGCATTTGCTCCAACCCCTCAGACAGAGATAAACACCTACAAGATCTCTATCATGCATTCCTACAACTACAATACCCACCTGCTGAAGTGAAGAAACAGATTGACAGAGCCAGAAGACTACCCAGAAGTCACCTACTACAGGACAGGCCCAACAAAGAAAACAACAGAACGCCACTAGCCATCACCTTCAGCCCCCAACTAAAACCTCTCCAACGCATCATCAAGGATCTACAACCTATCCTGAAGGATGACCCATCACTCTCACAGATCTTGGGAAACAGACCAGTCCTTGCTTACAGACAGCCCCCCAATCTGAAGCAAATACTCACCAGCAACCACACACCACACAACAGAACCACTAACCCAGGAACCTATCCTGGCAACAAAGCCCGTTGCCAACTCTGTCCACATATCTATTCAGGGGATACCATCATAGGGCCTAATCACATCAGCCACACTATCAGACGCTCGTTCAGCTGCGCATCTACCAATGTGATATATGCCATCATGTGCCAGCAATGCCCCTCTGCCATGTACATTGGCCAAACTGGACAGTCTCTACGTAAAAGAATGAATGGACACAAATCAGACGTCAAGAATTATAACATTCAAAAACCAGTTGGAGAACACTTCAATCTCTCTGGTCACTCGATCACAGACCTAAGAGTGGCTATACTTCAACAAAAAAGCTTCAAAAACAGACTCCAACGAGAGACTGCTGAATTGGAATTAATTTGCAAACTGGATACAATTAACTTAGGCTTGAATAGAGACTGGGAATGGATGAGTCATTACACAAAGTAAAACTATTTCCCCATGGCATTTCTCCCTCCCACCCCACCCCCCACTGTTCCTCTGATATTCTTGTTAACTGCTGGAATTAGCCTACCTTGCTTGTCACCATGAAAGGTTTTCCTCCTTCCCCCCCCCCCCCCCCCCCCCCCCCCCCCCCCCCGCTGCTGGTGATGGCTTATCTTAAGTGATCACTCTCCTGCTGCTGGTGATGGCTTATCTTAAGTGATCACTCTCCTTACAGTGTGTATGATAAACCCATTGTTTCATGTTCTCTGTGTGTGTGTGTGTGTATATATAAATCTCTCCTCTGTTTTTTCCACCAAATGCATCCGATGAAGTGTGCTGTAGCTCACGAAAGCTTATGCTCTAATAAATTTGTTAGTCTCTAAGGTGCCACAAGTACTCCTTTTCTATCTACCCAATGGGACTCAGTGCTCAGTCTAGAAGATATCATCAGAGATGCTTAGTTTTGCAGTTCTCAAACTGTGGATTTGTGTCTCCAGAAGTAACATGCTTGTTAACAGCAAAAATGTTTTTAAATAAATATAGAGAGGTGAGAAATAAGAGACCACAACTCTATTGTCCCTCTGCAAATTTGTGTATACAGAGTCAATCCCTTACCTCTCTCTAAATGAGAAAAGTTTCAAAAAGTTCAATGAAGTTCAAGATTGGGGGGGAGGGTGAAATAGATTTGGACAAGGAGAAGTAGTCTGGAGATAAATGCGAGAAGGGAGGGACAGGCAGCAGAAACAAAAGTGAAACTATTTGAGCAGAATATTCCAGAAGTCTTGAGGTCTTTCTGAGTATAGCCTTCATTGATTTGAGATCTACCATACCATTCTCTCACTAGAAGGGAAAACCTATAATGGCAGCAAGCCAAGGGAGACTCAGTTTGGGAATATTTTAATGAAGTTCCTTTACCTGTGGGTAAGACAGGCATGCGTGCAAAATGCAAACAGTGCAACAAAGCAATGCAAGGCCTGGTTGCCCAAATGAAACAACATCATCAGAAGTGTTCCTTCTCAAGAGGAAGCTGCCTTGAAGATGGTGAAAGGAACATATCTGAACATGCAGGATCTTCAGGTTGGTAAACTTTTTTTATTTCATACTTCTTTCTTAAAAACTGCTTGTCTTCCTTCTGGACTATTCTTGAATTCTCATGTTTGAGCAAAAAATATAGTCGTTACTCTATGGTACTATCATTTTAGATACAGTTTTGATAAAAAATAAGTAGCTGAAATAGCCAGATCTTTCTCTTACAGTTTCACCTTTAAAGCAGTATTGAACGTCAATGAATGTAATGAGTAATACTAAATGTGCAGTATGGTAATAATAATTAAATAGCTGCACGGACTTATTTTGTTTAGGAGAATCCATCCTCAACATACAGGATTCTGAAGACTATCCACCTTCAAGATCACCATCATTTTCTATAGTTTCAGAGTTATCTGCCAATGATAGTGTTTCAGTCACATCATGTCTGTCACATAGCCACAGTATATCACCTGCAGCAAAAAGAAAAAAAACAAATCTCCATCATCCAGAAACTACCATAGATAAGTTTGTGATAAGAATCAGCAGATTACAAAAAGAGATAATTGATGAAAAAATTGCCTGGTTTGTTTATGCAACAAACTCTCCTTTCTGAGAACCCATATTTCATTAACATGGTTCAGTCATTAAGACCAGGATTCTGTCCACCCTACAGAGCAGATGTTGCAGGCAAATTTCTGGATTAAGTGTATGAAAGAGAAATTGAGCAGTGTGCAAAAGGTCTAGAGGGTGAAATTATTAACCTGAGTCTTGATGGGTGGAGCAATGTCCACAATGGTCCTGTTGTATGTGCTTATGTGACAACGAAGAAGGGAATGTCTTCCTTACAGAAACAATTGACACATCAGGAAATGCACACACAGCAGAATACTTACAGTAAGTAGCAGTAAAAGCTATAACAAACTGTGAAAAAAAAAATTCAAATGTCTAGTACACAGCTTGGTCACACACAATGCTGCAAATGTATCCAAGATGAGAAGAAATTTAGAAGAGAGTCCCAAGCTAATAACATACGGTTGCAGTGCTCATTGGATGCACATCCTAGCCAAAGTCTTCAGTGTTCCAGAAATAAAGGTAAATGTTGTTGAAATTGCAAAATACTTCTGTAACAACCACTTTGCAGCAGCTTCTTTGAAAAAAGTGGGAGGAACCAAGCTCACTCTCCCATAAGACGTGCTATGGAACTCAGTAGGGGACTGTTTTGAGCACTATATCAAGAACTGGCCTAATCTGATGAGAGTTTTTAAACAAAATCATGAAAAAATAGATGGCACTGTCACATCCAAAGTTCTCAACATTGGGCTTAACAGAAATGTTGAACACATGCTGAGTACCCTGAAACCTGTTTCTGTAGCCTTGAACAAAATCCAGGGAAATTGCTGTTTTATTGCTGACGCTGTTGAAATTTAGAAGGAACTGAGTGAGAACTTATAAAGAGAAATATGTAATGACAGAGTTAAATTACAAGCGTTAAAAAAAACGAATGGGACAAACACTATCTCCAGCTCATTTTCTTGCAAATATTCTCAAAATAAATATATGTTTGCTGATGATGTTTTAAAGAAAGTCACACCAGTGAACTGGTGGAAGTCTTAAGGACTTGGATTCAGAGACTCTTGAAGTAATAATCTCACTTTTAGCAGCTGTAGCTTCTTCTGCCAGTGTAGAAAGAATATTTTCTTCCTTTGGACTAATTCATTCCAAATTGAGAAATTGTTTGGGACCTGAAAAAGCAGGAAAGCTTGTTTTTCTTTTCCAGATTATGAATTAACAGGAAAATGAAGGTGAAGATGACTGAGTTAGCTCAGAAGTCAATATTTTAAGTTTCTCAAGTTGACATGGCTGACAGTCTATTTTTTTTATTTCATTTAAGTATTTTACTTAAAAACAATTTTAACAAAAACAAACCTGATTTTAAAAACGTGAATGTTTAACTAAATTAAAAAATTCATACGCTTGTTTTGTTAAAACATTGTATGTTTGCTGTTGAAGAAAAAAAATCCAGAATACATAACGTTGTTTTAATTAAATAAAACAATTTAAATGTCAGTCTGGTGATGTTCTCCTCCTATTCAGCATGGCAAGAAAATCCTCCAATTATTAATGATTAACATGTTGCACTGGAGATAGTTCACCTCCCAATGACTTCATAAATATCTGCTTCAATTAGCTTTGGTAAATGAAATAACCAAACAATCATTCATTTTCTGTATAACTGCTGTAAAACTAATCTGAAAAGTTTTCAAAATAAATCACTTTAAAAATGTATAGTGTGTACCTTCTAAAAATGAAACCTACATCTATCTCCAAGTTGTGAAGAATACGTACTAAGATTATAACAACCAATAAGAATGCACTTTTATGTAGAAATCCATGATTAAATCGAGTCTTCCTGACTAGTCATTTAAATCAAATCGACCCTGACTATAGTGATTGAAATGCAGGTCTGATATTTGCTATATTTAGTCCTGGACCTAGATCCAGAGACCAGTTTAGGATGGTGATTGTTAAGGTCTAACGCTTTACAAGCTACCAGACCCACAAGCAAATGTTTTATATCAGTGGAAATATAAAATGTCAACATTCAAATGCCAAACATTAAGCTCTAGTGGTTAGTGAGGTAACACGTGGGGAACACAGTTACAAAAGTGCTTAGTTGGAAGATCAGTACAAATGATTTTCCATCATTGATTGTGAACTAGTGAAAACAAATGTCAAGCCTTGCACCCCGAAATGTATATTTTGTGGTCCCACCAGGTTTCAAAAAAGCTTCAATAAGACAAAATTGTGGGAGATAAATTATAGTAAATCATCATTAGCTTGATATTTAAAGAAGGAAAAAACACATTAGTGAATGTTCTATAAGTTTACTAGAATTTTAAATGAAAGATTCTCCATAAAATGGAATTGGCACAATGGCTTAAGCATTCCTTCTGACAATGTAGAGAAGATGTATGTCAATTTATTAATTCCTTTTTGTTTCGTAAAATATCATTTATGAGCGTGGATTCAAATCTTCCTTTTCATAGCAGGAATGGACTACATCTCAGAAACTGTAACAGGGACACCAAGGGGGCATCAACATTGAATACCCCTACCCTGGTGGGTCAGTGGGGTTGCTACCAGCAGAGTCATTGACTTGGGTTGAAGCAAGGAAAATCCTCAGCAGATGACAGAGAAAGGAATCTCAGCCTGCTTTTGAAAGAGAAAATCTCAAGCAAGGAGAGCCATTCCACCTCCAGAAACAGAAGCTATAGCTGGAGGAGTATGGGACAAGAGGGGCTTGGCCCTTTTTCCCCCAAGGACATTGACCAAACACATTCAGGAATGGTGAGGAGGGTGGTTGAAGTTGAAGAGTTTAAACATATGTAACTCTCTTGTGCTATCAGTAATGCATGTGTGTTTATGAACTTTCTTTCCAATGCCAGGATTTCTTGCTCTATCTGCCACATATCCTCAAAAGTTAAACTATAAACCTTACTGCTCAATGGGTGCAGTTCTTGGGAAGCATTCAAGGCAACTGGGGAAGTTTAGGAGGTCAGAATACAGGTTTCAGGGATTACGACAGTTGGATTGGGGAGTCCCACATCCCAAGGAGAGGTGGCAGATAGAGATCCAAAGGTTGTGTCCAGTTATAACAGTCTGGTGACATTCCCTTTAATTATAGTCCAGTTATTTTTATCTATTTTTAAAAGGAATTTTTTGTATTAAATTGTGTACATTCATTCCAGAAGTCTACGGGGTTTTTATTTTTTTGTAACTTGTAACGTGCCCCTCATTAGAGACACAGACCCTTCGTAAGACATTGCAGCATATTTTTCTCTAAGTCAAGCTGAATTGTGGGTTAGTTCCTAACAAAAATGGAGAATGTCAACACAATATACTAATAAGAATATTTTCCTTACTGCTGCTGATACTTATCTTCAGTGGTTAATTTCACACAGAGCTGGCAGCGTCTGCATATGTGAACTGAGCATTGCCTCAAACAAATGCAGGAAAGGACAATCTTCTTGTGACCCAGACACACCTGTTGACCAGTCAGCAGTAGTATTAGTGCTGCACTGAAGAGAAATTCAGTTCAGCTGTCCTGATTGCCATGGTTTAAAGGACTGTATGCTTCACAAAAAGGAGATAGAGAAAGATTCACAGAGAAAAATAAAGGCCTTCTTAAAGGCCCAGTAAGGCCCATGCTCTAGATTTAGCGATCCAACCTGGCAGCTCCCCATTCACACTCAGCTCTTGCCTACACTTGGGAACACCCAAGATTCAACAGGAGACAGTTTATATGTACACAGGACTTATTACAAGATGAAGGTGCAAATAAACTATGAAGCTGTTAAACATTTAATAGCAAGATGTAGAAAATTATGTATAAAGTAAATAGGCTTTCTGTACAAAAAACTCTCTTTAGAAGTATTCATTACAGACTCGGTGGAAGGCTGCAACTACCAATGATGCAATGCATTTAAAGTTAGTAAAAACTTTGGGGAAAAAACTCTCCAGCCTCTTGTTTGAGACTATTCCGAATCTAAAGTATATGAAGAAAATATATTCACATCTCAGAATTGAATAGAATTTAGGCAATTCATTCTCAAGTCTGTGCCCAGATCTTTATCCATACAATAGCCATTAATGCTGGTCATGTAAAGTCTTATGAGTAGAATTGAAAATATAATCCTTTTAAAAATAAAATAGGCAAACACTTGCATAATTGACCGTGTCAAATCACAGATGGCAACATTACTATTCAATTAGGGGGGAAAAAAAAAACAACACTCCTCTTGAGTTTCTGAAGCACAGAAAACTAAACCAGCCATAGTTTCAGCAGCTTTTAGTCATTTCCTCCTAGTTTTACTTCAGATGGACATATTCACAGCCTAGAATAACACAGTGCCAAAATATTAGCGATACCCACTCCATGCATGCTTCTAATAGGGAAAGAAGCGTAGGTGCTTTTGCAAATCAGAGCCTAGGTCACCTAGAAGCATAGGTCCCTTTGACTTTCAATAGTTCCGTTGCCAAGTGACTTGGGTGCATTTGAAAATCCCATTGTTAGCTGAAGTGTTATCATACAATTCAGCATCTTTCATATACTGGCTAGATACTGCAACAAGTACATTACATATTGGGTTCTCCTTTCAAATTCAGCACATCTCATTTTACCACTTAATTTAAATAGTGCCTTTAACCATAAGTGATTCTAAAGTGCTTTATAAACTATACTAAATACCACCAAAGTACAAAGAAGCAAAAGAGACCGACAGCGTGCATGTGGGGCAAAAGGTGAGATTTTGGTCAAGGACACCAACATGCCATGGCATTTCTAAGAGTTATACAGCAGAATAAGACGTACTGACAGAGGCGCATGAGGAAGCTTACTGAACATTTGCATGCACTAGCCCTTGCTCAATTTGGCATCATTAAACTCTCACTAATAAAACAAATACAACCAAAATAAAAATTGCGCTGTTTGCTGAAGTGTGGCAAGTTTGATTACACTGTCGGTGTTTATCCGGTCTGAATTCCCAGAGAGTGCTGAACAAAACATCTAAGTCATAGTACAGAAAATGCAAAATTCAGCCAAGTTCACAGGATGTAACAAACCCGCATCAATCATAACACAGAGCTTTTTTTCAAATTAATGTTGCTATATTAATGGTGGCGGTTGCATCACTATTATTCCATAAGACAACCTAAAACTTCTACTTTGAGATAAAACTTTATTATTATTTACATATACCATAAAGAAAGGTAGCCTCACTTTCATTTTTGTAGCCTGATTAATGGTATCCTACAACACTTTTACCCATTTAAATACTAGGTGTGCTCAACACCTTTTGAAAACTCCTTACATTTTGACCCATTACTGCTCATGGTAAATATGTTGTGCTACAGCTTGCACAGCTTTCATTCAACAGCTTTTAGCATATCATGAGCTGAACTTGCTTTACAGAAACCTCTCTCCATTATAGGTTCCCTCTTAATTCCCTTTTCTTCCTCCACTCAAAAAAAAAATCTGATTTAACATCAAATTTTGGGGTAAGGACAAGTGAACTCAAAAGTTCCAAGTGTCTGTTTAGTTCTACCAAGTTACATATAAAGATCCAGACTAATGAAACCCTTTGGGTCTGCAAAATTGGTCTGAATATCTTGCAAGAACAGGTCTTTCACATAAAACCGCCTAACTTCTAAACAATTCAGAATCTCAAAAAAAGGTTTAAGCAGCTTGGATCTAGAAAGAATGAAAGTATCAGTGGAAAGGGTCTTTATTTTATCAGAAATGGGTCATCCATTCTTGATTATGAGCTCAGCTAACTCCACAAGATGATGCAAAATGTCCCAGCAGAAATGCAGCTGAAGCCCATCTTCATCTTCCAAAGTGGGAAGCGGGGTTGTTTGCTGTACACATATTAACCCAGAGGCTCAGATCCTACATCCACACTAGTGTTAGCAGTGGTGGATTCTCACCATTTTAAATTATAATTCTCAGGGTATTTGGTGTTATTCTTGAACACTCAACTCCTGGAGCATGTGACTGTGACAACTTCAGCTTTCTTTTAAAAGTAAAGTAAATTTCTAGCCCACATGGTTACTGAAAAAAGCTTGATAACACGAACCCTAAATTAATAAAGGCCCAAAGGCAAAGAAACTAAAATTCATTATTTTTTAAATATCATGATTTTGGGGGGCTTCACTCATGATTTTTGAATGCTTGGAGTTGGGCAAGACTGGGTTACAGAGAACTATGGGGTTGGGTGCTAAAGATGCAAGAAGGATTAAGAGGAAAAAACAAGGGGACATCCGAGAAAATGATTCATCTATTTTATTAATCAGTAATTAAACTTAACCACCCAATGCATAAAAACCTATGAAATGTATTATCACAAAATGGAATAACCTGGCCATGAGTGAAGTTTCTTCCATCATTCAATGGTCACTTTGATCCTGAAGCATGCAGTTTATATCCCTTATACATTTTTTGTCCATTCAGATATAGCTGGAGATGTTTACATTAGCTATGTAAATGTCAAATCCTTTTCTGAATCCTCATTGATATTTGGTGGCAATATATTCCATAGATTAATTATGCACTGAGTAAAAATTTTAAATTATCCATCTATCTATTTTGTTGGATGTCCTTTTGTTTTACAAACAGAGGACTCCATTTCTCTCTCATTTTCATCATTTTTTATATTTTTATTACAGTAAACAACGTTACACGATAAGCATATGAAGACTACCAAGACAAACACAAAATTTAGGAAATACCATAACCAGGGTTGCTCATGCAATACTAATTCTGCCACTTTGTGCATACACATGATGATCTAATCTCTTGGTAGGGACTTAAAATATATCAGCCAGTTTTCTTTTATGCCCTATTTTGTTGCCAAGCTAAAATAATTCTAATATATTAAAGGCACAATTTTCCTTTATAGAAGCTGTATTAGTTTTGCCATGTTATACCATTTTAAAAACTTAAATTAATATATTTAGTAATTCCTGCTAAATTTCCTGGCATTAAAATAAGGTTTATTGGTCTGTAATTGCAAAGAGTACCCCTAACACATTTTAAGATATAGGTGTAACATTTGTTACTATTCTGTTCTCTGATATAGTAACTGATTTTAGTGAGAGATTATATGGCAGGGTTTATTAGTGACTCAGCCATGGTCTACACTACTGTTAGGTTGACATAATCTACCTTACGTCTACCTAACTCTGTAAACGTCTACACTAAAAAGGAGCTCCCACCAATGTAACTTGCCTATTACACTGACTTAATAACCCAACCTCTGTGAGAGGCGTAGTGTTTCAGCTGATGTAGTCAGCTCAAAGCAGCGTGACTATAGACACTGCGCTGCTTACACTGACTGTTGCTGCCTTTCAGAAATCATCCCACAATGCCCCACACTGGCAGTTAAGTCGGTCTGAGTGCTCCTAGTGAGGACACGCACTGCCAACACAAGGAACACAGTATGGACGTGTAAAACTGATTCGATTAGTGTGGTGGCTATACATCCACGTAACTTAGGTCGACTTCCTTTTGTAGCGTAGACTTCCCCTCAGCCTCTTCATTAAGTCCTTCAGAACTCTTGGCTGAATATCAACAGGTCCCGATGATTTACCACTCTTTATGGTGTAAAACAAGGAGGTGCAGAAGCAAACTGACAGACTAGTCACTGACTATATCTCATCTTTATTAACTGAAAAGAGTATGCCTGACGTTGGTACTGCCTCATCATTCTCTGTGGTGAAGAATGATACAAAGTAGTCATTTAGCTTCTCAGCAATGTCACTATGCTCCTTAAGAGCCCTACATAATCCCTGGAAGTCCACAGAATGCACCAATGCTATCACAAATTTCCTGTCTCTGATAAACAAAATAAATTCAGTTCTTAAATATATGTTCATGTTTTAGGTTACATGTTCTTTCAGGTTCCCTATTTGTCTTCTAATTACTATCTGGCATGCCCAAATATGGCTGCACTCATTGCTATCGTTCAGTGAACATTATGGATAAAAACTTTAGGGGGAAGTTGAGTTATGTCCTTCTGAAATCCTCAATTACTTTCATTTGAGAAAATGTTTTGTATGTGCCACAATATATCACTGCTGTGCTAGTATTCTGGATACACGCCAAAGAGCAATGGAGGATGCTGCACATCAGGACCAACACCATTCACATTAAAATAGCAGTCAATCATTTGGGTCCTTATAATCAGACACTGAAGATGGTTCTTTTCAGAGCAGTTAACTTGCCAGAAGTATATGAGGAAAAACAACAAAGCACCTCTCCCCCCCACACACATTTCAGAGTAGCAGCCGTGTTAATCTGTATCCGCAAAAAAGAAAAGGAGGACTTGTGGCACCTTAGAGACTAAAATTTATTTGAGCATAAGCTTTCATGAGCTACAGCTCACTTCATCGAATGCATATATAAATTGGCTGGCCAGTCCTCCTATCTTCCAGGTCTATGTATAAGAGAAGACATCTGCTATTCTCTCCCTGGCACCAGCAACGGAAGTATTACCAGATAAATGCCCAGCTCTGATCCCAGTGCACTGAACTGCACGCATTCAAGTAGTTATTTCATCGATTTCAAACCATCTGCATATTCCAAGAGCCACAATGGAATAGTTTAATATTAAAGTCCCTCTGGTAAACAAAAACAGGTGCCTTCAAGTACAGAATTTAGCAAAGTATGGTTTGTTTTTAAAAAAACAAACACAAAAACCAGAGATCACGAGGTGTTGCATCATATCCACAATATTTGGCAAGCTTACAAATTCCAGATTAGCTGGAGGGAACAAAGTAGGAAAGAAGAAAAGGTAATAAATTTGAATATTTGAGGGGGGGACGGTTATTTTGTTTATTGCTGTGCCAAATGGTGTGCCAGACACTGTTGAGAATCATTCTGAATAACAAACCAGTAATGAATTTCTGTTTGTAAAACATTTTAGTATTTCAGAGTATGGATTTGCTGTGAATTATCACCACTGCCAAATAGTTTATAAAGAGAAGTCTTTCATTATAGAGTTCAAAGTAATCTTCAGCAGCACTATCCCTCTCACAGAAAAGCAAGTAGACCCTAGTAATATAGAATACTTCCAACAAATTATTAATCTATTTTCCTCTTTGCAAGGCAACACCGTTGCTACTTTTTCATTAAAGATTCTAAAATATACAAGATATCACATTTATATAGCTGCTTTGATTCTGAAGATGCCAAAATGCCTTAACATATATAAGCATTTTGAAGTATCAGCCTATGTTAAGAGCACTGACTTCATGCATCACTAAAATCCTACCACCATGTCAGCTGTTTCACAGCCCACTACAATACCACACACCAACAATGAACAGTTTAAGTTTAGTGGTGGCAAATAATATTGCATCTAATTAAAACTGCAGAGGGCCTTTAAGCAGACAGAGTAATCCTCCAAAAAGGAATTTGAGTAGAATACCATGATTTAATATTCTACATTTGCAAAAGCGCCAAGAAATATTTAATAACTGAAAGTTCAAAGGATCTCAGTTTCATATCTCATCAAAGAGATGGCACTCCCAGAAGCACAATTTCATCTACTAGGACACTGACCAAGTTGATTCAGAGGGGAGAGTGCCACCTAATGAATCACTAATAGTTTCTTGCAGCACCTTTGTCTTCCTTGGAGATCACAAATATGACCACTGATTGAGTCTAATTAACTTGCAATGCTGACAAAAATCACAGCTGCTGGTATAACTGCAGTGATATGATGGGCTTGATTGTCTCCTCTATCACTGCAGATGGGATCCTTAGAGGCATTTCCCGCTCAAACACACATCCACAAACTCACCCTTGCAGAAGCCCCTCTTTCAGAATGCCATCAGGAGTTTTATAGGACTTCAGAGGGACACAATGGGGACAATTATTTAGAAACGTTTCAAGATCAACCTCCGTTTCCTGGCACACCTAAATTCCTCCTGTGGGAAATCTCCATAGGACAGTACAATGTAACCTAGATATCTTTGTTAGACTAGCTACTGTACCAATCCAACCTGTCAACCTAAGGTGCTGAAGATGAACCAAATTTAGTATCGGAGCTCCCAATCACCCTAAGGCAGTATGGGTTATTTGACTGCCAGCCCATCACTAGACTTTCAGAACAAGCCAAGTGGCATTTTAAGTAAAAATTAATAGGGAAAGGCACCACCCTCCAATCTTTCACTAGATTGTAGGTTACAGGGAAATATTACCATATGCAGTAAAAGCTGTTTTATCAGGCACATTAGGAGAATGGGAGGGTGCCAAGAAGTGAAAAATGCCAGTTACCTAAGAGGGAGGAAGTTTGGGTGCGGGAGGGGGTGTGGGGCTGGGGCACAAGAGGGGGCTCTGGGAGGGAGTTTGAGTGTGGGAGGGGTCTCGGGGAAGGGGGTTGAGGTGTGGAAAGGGGCTTGGGGTTCCGGATCTGTGGGGTGCTCACCTCAGGCAGCTCCCCACAAGCGGCAACCTGTCCCAGATGCTCCTAGGCAGAGGCGGGGCAGGTGGCTCTGTGTGCTGCCCCCACCCTGCCCCAAGTGCTGGCTCCACAGCTCCCATTGGCTGGGAACTGCGGCCAATGGGACCCATGGGGGCAGCACCTGCGCGCAGAGCCACCTAGCCACTCCTCTCCCTAGGAGCAGCTGCCACAGATCACCACTTGTGGGGAACTGTCCGAGGTGAGTACCCCCCAGATCCTGCACCCCAGAATCCCTCCTGCCCCCCAACCCCACACCCTCTCCCACACTTTGAACCCCTCATGGTGTTCCTCCACCTAGGAGCAGCAGGGACATGTCGACACTTCTGGGGAGCCACGCGAAGCCAGGCAGGGAGCCTGCCGCCCCACGCCAACCAGACTTTAAACCAGACTTTCTAGCAAGATTAGAAATGCCGGTATACAGAGTTTTCTGGTTGATATAGGGATGGATAACACAGCTTTTACTGTAAATGAAAGACCCCAACACACCATATACATATAATAGACACACACACACACACACACACACACCTTCCTCACACCACATTACCAACAATACATTTGGCAATATATTAACAATGGGGTTTGGGGGCAGAAGGGAATAGGATAATCCATTTTTGTTTTGGATTGTTTACGCAAAACAGTTTCAATAGATTTACAAAAAAGTACATTCAAAGGCCTGAAGCATTAACATCAGTGGCAAGCAACCTGTGGCCTGCAGCTGGCAGGCCACAAGACACTTTGTTTACGTTGGCACAGACGCCCGCAGCTCCCAGTGGCCACAGTTCACCGTTCCTGGCCAATGGGAGCTGCGGGAAGTGGCTGCCAGCATGTCCCTGTGGCCCGCTCCACTTCCCGCAACTCCCATTGACTGGGAACAGCAAACCACAGCCACTGAGATGCGGGCGGCCATGCTAATGTAAACAAACTATCTTGCGGCCTGCCAGCAAATTACCCTGACAGGCCACGTGCGGCCTGCAGGCTGCCCACCACTG
The DNA here is from genome assembly GCF_009764565.3 of Dermochelys coriacea. NCBI lineage: Eukaryota > Metazoa > Chordata > Testudines > Dermochelyidae > Dermochelys > Dermochelys coriacea. Next base: position 187,286,690 of record NC_050068.2, on the reverse strand, counting down.
ATTAACAAGATATTAATATACAGACAACAAGTCAAAATGTCTGCCTTATTCTTTAAAAAAAAAAAAAAAAGTTCTGTCTGGTAGAATATCAGAGTGGCCGAATGGATGATCAGGTGGTCCTTAGAAGATTACTGAGACTTTCACCTCTAAGTCAGTCTATATCACTACGGACCAACAATCTTTGCCACCTACTGGTTGTCTAGCCATAACCTGTATGAAAGGAGTTTGTGGTCTCATTCCAGTTTCCTGCTGAACCACAGAAGAGACCTGTATGTGCATGATCAAATGCATGTTAATCGCAGATATGTCCTTTTGATTAAGATCAGTTTTACTAGAGACCAAAAGGTGACTATGACATAAAAAAGTAGCATCTTGATTAGCAATAATTTATATTTTTGGTACAAAACCAAGCAGGTGTGTCAATGACTTAATGGAGTTGAATACCATTTATTTTTAAATAACATTTTGGGTACAATTCAAATATGTCCTGGTCCACTATAGTACTGAACTGCAGTTAAGGTCTGCACTTCTTTGGAGCAGCTTATAGTAAGTTTTCAGTAAGGACTGAGCAACTAGAAACAGAAGCCAGCTAGCAAGATTACATAGGATTGGCATCTCACTGAAATATTGAAATATAAAATTTTAAAACTTTTTGATTTAATTAGAAACTGTTAGAAAAAACACCCAAGGGCTTGTACTTTCCATTTTTTTTTTTTTAAAGACATATACAAAAGTTATATTGGACAAACATCCATAAGGAACCTCCTAACATTTCACAAATAAAATTCACTCCTCTCTACCCACTTATATCCCCATTCAACCTCCACAGGAAAAGGCTGGGAAAAAAAAAAATAGCAGGTCTAGCAGTATCTCCTGAAGTTCAAAAAAATTAGTTTGTCTAATTTTGCCACCAAATTGCTCTCATTCCCTCTTCAAACTGGGGCACTGTTTTTTTTATAGGCCTTTATAAGCACCAAGTCACCTGGGTATTCAAGTGCTATCACCATATCCATGCCCTAGGCTGATTACCGTTGTCAAGGTACGACACAAGGGGAGACAGTCACAAATACTGAGAACTTACTAGGTCAAACACCACCTTAAATTTCTATGGAAAGCAACTGAAAACCAGAGCAGATCATATATGGAAGCTACAGAAATATAATGCTTCTTCACAAAAAGAAAGCATTATACTTTTTAAATTGGTTCTTTGATTTAAAAAGTCACAGGTGTTTAAGTAAAATTTCACTCCAGTAGCTTTACTGTACCCAATTTAAAGGAATACTATATTCCTATTACTATTCCAGCATAACCTAGAGGATCCCCTAAAAGAGATTGTATACTGCCTAGCACAATTGAGTTCCAAACAGAGAAGACCTGTCCCTTCTCCAAAGAGCTTTTTTTTGGGGAGCGGCGACTACAAACCTTAACACAATAATTGTGGCTTTCCTCCCACCCTAAAATTTCAAGTTATTTTGGAGTAAAACACTGGTGTTGGAAACTTAAAACAGCAGCAGTATTTAGGTAATATATGAGAGCTAGAAAGTAAAACTCACCAATCTAATGTTATTGTCTAAGATGACTAAAACACAAAGAGCAAACACACAGCACCAATGGGTGAGAATTAAGTGGCATTTTTAAAAGCTACCCTCCTTAATGATCCTGAGATGTTTTTAACACAAGTAAAGGGATATTAAATAAACAGGCGTTTTAAGATGATCGTTTCAAAAGTCATCCGAGCAGCACCGCCAGCTCAATGAATCAGAAAGAGACACACTCTGCAAAAACAATCACAGTAGCATCCGTGTTCACATGCTTTTGTCAGCAACTCCTGAGCCACTTCACCGTAAGCTGCACCAGCTGCCACAGACGGGGCTCGGACTGTTCAGAGTAAGCATGCAAAGCATTTTGTCTCTGGACTGAGACGCTTTATTACCCCCTGGGTCCGTTTTCTGGGCGAGAAAGAAAAGACAGAGCCAGGCAGCCGAGGACGGGCAGAGAGGCGTTACGTTTCCACCCACTGATGGTTCGCCCCCTGGGTGCGGGGGGCTAGGGGTGCTGGGACGCTGCCGCAGCCCCCGGCGGGAAGTGGTTCCCGTCACAGAACAGCGTTGACAGTGGAGTTCAATGGCTCTCAGCACCCTCACTATACAAACTGTTCCAGCGCCCCTGCTTCCTATCCCCGCAAAATCCTTTAGACCCGGGGGGGGAGGGGGGGGGGGGGCGACTGACTTTTCAGGCGGTGACTGACATTTCGGGGCTGCGGTTTCCCAACAGCCCGCAGAGAGGCCGGGGCGAGGCCGTGGCCCGCAGGGAGGGCACTGACCCAAGCGCAGCGACCGGGGCCGCGGGGGGGAAGCCAGCAGAGCCACAACGTGTGCGACACACACACACAGACACACACACACATCGCCCCGCCCCGGAGCTGGAGGGGGAAGGGCTCAGCTGTCACTGTCGCCTCTGGCGCGCGTGCCGGGCGAAGAGTCCCCCCCGCCCCGCCCCGCCCCGCCCGGCAGCTCCGAGCGACCGGCAACGCCCGCCCGCCCGCCCGCCGCCCCTCCCCCCGCTCACCTAGGTAGTGTCTCCGCAGCAGACCGGGCTCCTCCAGCCCCAGGCTCCGCTTCCGCACGTCCCACAGCAGGTGAGGGCAGCACCCCCGGGACATGGCACCGCGGGGAGGGGAGGCTCAGACTCTCCGCCGGCGGCAGCCGCTCACCATGGAGACCCAGCCGCCCGCGCGGTGCTCGCTCGCTCGCTCGCGCGCGCACCCAGCCACCCGCCCACCGCCGAGGAACGAGCGACAGCAGCAGCAGCAGCTCCTCCGCCCCCATCTCACTCCGCCCCTGCCCCTGCTCCTGCTCCTGCTCCGCCCCGTTCACAGCGCTCGAGACTTACATCTATCGCGAGAACGTGACCATTGGGCTGTGTGGATTCGGCCGGTGAAGTCATACAGCGGCCATCTTGTATTTGGGCATAAAAAGCCGCCTGTTCTTCCAATGTCTTTTATCAGCGACTGCCATCTTGGCCGGGGCACGGAAGCGCGAAGGCAGCCATGTTTAGTTTGGGTAGCACGGTAGCCCAGAATGGAAAAGGACGTTCCTGCCCTTATCAAAGATGGCCGGAAATTCCTCCCCCTAGGCGTAGCGTCAGCTCTCTCCACGTCGGGCGGGGCGCCGGGGGGGGAGAGGAGGAGGGAGGAGGAGGAGGAGGTCCTGTTAACGAATAGCGCTCGGCGAGCTGCTCGACCTCGCCTCCCAGCGGACCAATCAGCGTGAAGTAGAGCCGGGTCCTCCTCTGGCGAAGCGGCGCCGGGACGCGAAGGGCGGCTCGCGCGGGGGGCGGGTACGAGGGAAGCCGAAGGACGGCGGGTCGCGGAGGGACGTCGGAGCAGCCGCTGTTCCTGGGACCCCAGACCAGCCCGGGGCCCTCTCGCCTCGCCTCTCCCCGCCGACATGGCCGCGGTCGCGGGGCTCCGCGCTTCCTACCACCGGCTGCTTGACCGCATCGAGCTCAAGCTGCCGCCCCGGCTGCGCCCCCTGTACAACCACCCGGCAGGTACCGGCCGCCCCGGGGGCGGATCGGGGAGGGCTGGGGCTGCGCCCCCCTACGGCTGGGCCGGGCGGGGCCGCGGTCACCCTGCCCGAGGGGATGATGAGCGCTCGGGGCTCCCGGCCGGGCCTGGCTGCGGGGCGGCGGTCCCGGGTTTGAGGCGCTGGGAGCCCCCATTGCCCGCCCCCAGCTCGGCACGGAGAGGGGGCGTCGCGGCGGAGCCGGAGCCCGGCCGGGGCTCGCTGTGACCTTGGGCTGGTGACTCCATCTCTGCACCTCGGTTTCCTTGGCCTGGGGGAGGGCAGGGTGGTACCGCCCGCCACCTGCTTCCTTCCTGACAGACTGGCAGCCCTGCGAGACCCTGGGCCGGGAACAGTGGCAGGTCGAGCCCCCGGGTCTCCCCACCTGCCGGGCCGGGTGTGCGGGCAGAGGTTGGGTTTCTAAATCATCGTTTTTTAATGGTAAATGGGGCAAACTTTTGAGGCTTTGCTCTTCTCTAGGACAAGGTAGCTCCTAAAGGGCTTGAGATAAAGGGCCTTCTGTTACAGGACGGCTCAGCTGTGGGATGAGCTGTTGGGGGAGTTCGGACCGATCCGGAGCCTAGCTGCCTTCCGGGAGTGTCCCACGATCTCTTTGGAAAAGCTCTCTGATCTTCACCAGAAAGACTTTCTTTAAACGTGTCTGTATTCCAAGTAGAGCTTCCTGTAACCAGAAAAGGGAGAAAAGCGAAGATCCTGGAGAGCCTAGTAGGCACTTGGACATACAGTCCTAGGGTACCGGGGAACTTGCTAAGAGTACAGGGATGGATGTAATGGATCACTCTACAATACAATAACTAAGGGATCCTATAGTATCTTATTGCTTTTCTGATCTTGAAATGCACTTTGTAGTCTCAATGATCAGTAATATTAATTTCTGAAGGAACCCAGGTGGATTTAAAATCTTTTTTGAGGCCAGGAACCTATTAGACCTTAGGATGTCACTTACAAATATGCCCCTACAAGATTGTTGCTGTGGTATTTAGCATCGAATTGACAGTCACTAGATTTTTTGTCTTTAAGAATTTGTCTGCATTTCTATAGAGTATGTGAGAGGAGTATGGGGGGGGGGGGAAGTATTGGGGAAACCATGAGTGGTATTGTTGCTCTAACACAAATTAGCAAAAAGAAAAGGAGTACTTGTGGCACCTTAGAGACTAACAAATTTATTAGAGCATAAGCTTTCGTGAGCTACACACGGCTGCTACTCTGAAACAAATTAGCAAGTTTACTTTACTTATGGGAACATCCTCTACAAGATTTGAAATTTCCTTCCCTTTTTTTAAAAAAAAAAATCCAAAATCTTGTGACTCTTCACTAACTGCAGTGGGGTTTCTAGCTATTTACAACATGTAAACATATTAAGTGTGTTGTTACTGCCATTTTACAAATAGTGTAATAATACAATAGAGATGATGCTGACACAAGTTTGAACTTGTTAACCATAATGGTCTTCGGATCAATCTGACGGAGAAAAGGGAAAAGAAACAGTAGGGATCTCCTATCTTCAAGTATAATCCCTTTTAAAACAAACTGCTGCTTGTCTTCTTTTTCTTATCTGAAATGAGCCGCTTTGGCTCAACCTTTGGCTTCCCCTATGTGCAGGTTCAGAAGCTAATGCTCTGTAGTTGAAGTAGCTCTAAAATAAAAGAAACCAATGACATTTCTATTTAAATAAAAAACTACCTTCACCTGTGTTTTTTTTTCCCCTCCCCTCAAGCAAATGTTGTGTTAATGGCTAGAGGAGAGTAGGGGGCAACAAATTTCAATTATTTTGTTGTAGATTTTGCCATTTATGCAGTACAAAGTAAAGTTTTGGGTTTTTTTTCCTAGCTGGCAAAACAAATAAGTGAATATGTCTTGTCTATTCATGAGTGATGTATACCATTGGAGCTATTTCATGAATTGTGTGGATCTCTGTACTATCTTGCATTTCCCCAGGAGTTTAGATTTGAGCCAGCAAGTGTCCACAATTAATTGGTAGCATTTGTTCTGTTTAGTGCCCTTTTATGGGGTTAGGGGGGAAAATGAGGGGAGAGGTCTTGAGACAGGAGACTCCAAGAAGATAAGTGGATTGATCATGTCTCTTGAAAGCCTTAAGAAGAGACATGCTTATCTACTCTTTATGTGACAAATTCTATGCATATACCTGGGAGCAGGAGTCACTGTGAGTGCTATGTTTGAGGGAAGAAGTTGGCCAGACATTCAAAATGACTATAGCTAACAAATAGAAGATACTGAGGAAAATAGAAGGGCATGCTTTCATGCTGGTTTTAAAAAAGACAATTGTTATCAAGGTAGATAACACTTACAACTGAATGACTACAGTACCATATAAGTGGTTCTTCCATTTTAGAATCTGCTATGGAAATAATTTCACAAGATACCTGAGGAAATGCGAAGTCTTCCATGGACTGCTCTTTCCACTGTTTTTCTTTAATGTAATACATGTTCTTGACTTTTCATCTATCTAGAATGTGTTCTTGGGTGCAACATGATTATGCAGTAGGGGAATGTAGCTTTCAGTCACTTGGTCATTTTTCTACAACAAAAGTCTTCTCTCAAAATAAAGATTGCACTGGTTTAACAAGAATTGGTTCAAATAGTGTAGATTAATTTAGATTAGTGCAAACCCTTGTCACCAAATTGAGCAACTGTGTCCAAAACTTTTTTCTGTTATACTAAGCTGACCAAAAATGAAGCCAATTTCACGCAAATTTTAGTTACGTGGTCCAGAGTGGTGATACTTCCTGACATGTACATACTCTCCATTTAAACTGCATCATTAATATTAAAAGATTGTAGGCTACATTCTTCAGTTTTGTGAATTTGGCCTGTGAGTTGAACTTTGGCCATTCCTGCTCCATGCCTTGTCTAAATGTTGAAGTTGGAATGCCAAACTGTTCTGGTGATCCTGTTTTTAAAAGAAAGATGTCCTTGTCAAAAGAACAATTGCCACAACGTGTATAGGCAGCTTCGGTGAAGGGTCAGTGGGTATGGAAACTGAACTTCTTACTTTTGACCCTTCTGTACCTGCTCTATGGATGGATAGTTTCGTTTCCAGGGCTATTGGGCACATTTAACTAGAACAAAAGCCATCCAACATGAAAACATACTTGTTTGTCCTAAAAGGAAAACGCTTAATGTACAGTCATCTGTCCTTGGTGAGGCCTAGTTTGATGGCCTCATTTGATAAGTGACTTTTTACCTAGATTCTAAATTGTTTGTGTCTAAGAGAAATCCCTTTACTTTGACTTGGAGAACACTTTGGGTGAAATACTAAAAAAAAAAAATCTTGCATTTGGGTAATGCTTTTCAAACTAATTAAGATGGCTAGAGGACAGTGAAAGCTTCTGACAAATGAGAGGTGCAAAGCCAACTCCTCCACTTCCGATTGGCTGCCACTTGGTGGAAAACTAGTGTTAGCAGCAGAGAGATGTGACTTGGCTTGTGTGTGTTCTGTCATGTGTTCACTTTTTAAAGCTTCTTAATCAGGTATGGATAGTCAGATTTCAGCAAGGGATTCATGAACAAAGCAGAGTCCATCTCTTGGTGTGAATTATATATTACTTCATCAGTGTACTGTGTGTTTCTAGTTAGGAGAAGGAAGCATATATTTTTATGACCCAAATTTATCCCTGATGTAATTATAGTTACACTAGGGACGAATTCAGTTCAGTAAGCATAGATATGTGTAATACATTCCAAGCTTCATAAAGTGTCTTTAGTCAATTTATTTTTATTATGATCAAAATGCACGTGGAGGCTATCAATTAATCAAAACACAGAGCTTTTGTCACATTCTTGAGTAACTTCTCTTCTCAGGAAGAGAAGGAAACAGCGGTTCTCTCCCTCCGCTTGAGTTTCTGAACCACTGTCATTTTAAAACTCCATTAATAATTTGAGGAGCATTTTCTTAAGGGTTTTGTCAAGATATTTTTTCAAGTATTAGTTTAAAATTCCAATCAGATTCCTATGCAACTTTTTCCCTCAAGTGCATGTGTACTGGCTTATAGCCTTTGCTGCAGGGACACTGAAGTATTTTTAGGGAAAAATACATAGAAAATAATTAGATGTTTGCATACATACATGCTTGGAAGCTTACAGGCCCTATCACAAATACTAAACATAACTTGAACAGGCATTTTCCTGAATGTAGGAGTAAAACATCACCCACACAAGCATAAATGAACATGAAAACAATGTTTGTGAAAAACCCCACCGTAATCTGGAAGAAATAGGTACTGGACTTTACTGTGTGGAAGGATGCCACCGATGCTGAGGCAAACATATGAGAGAGAAAACATTTGAATTTGGGAGGCCTTTGATTAAGATTATGCTATGAACGTTTAGCACTTGAGCCTACCAGTTGCTTTCACAGGTGAACGTAGGTCCGTGGCCTGGCCCTCAGACTGGTCTTCTCTTTCTTAAGGCTTTAAATACTATGAACTTGACATGCCGTCAGTGAATAAACAAGCAGTGCATTTCCTCAACCCTGTGTGCCACTCTAGGTTCCAAAATAAATACAGCCACATCCTCTGGAGCAAGAAACTATCCAGGCATCCTCCCTGGGAAGATTCTAAGCCATAGCTGGAAGAAATAGGTCAGACTTTAGACCTGTCTGCCATTAGTGTTGCAAATGTAAAAGGTCTAGAAGGTGGAGGGGAGGGAAAAGCTTAAACAGGAGTAAGGCAATGGGTGAGTTTCCACACTGAGGGAGAAGTCCTAGCAGACATGTTTAAACCTGATTTTGTAGAGAAACTTCCCAGGCATTGTAGAAGGGGCCAGGTAAGGAAACTTTCCATGCTATGTAATCTATAGAATAAGATTCAAGAATTGTCACTCTGTAGTCTAGGGATGGGCAAACTTTTTGGCCAGAGGGCCACATGTTGGTATGAAAATCGTATGGTGGGCCATGAATGCTCACAAAATTGGGGTTGGGGTACAGGAGCGGGTGAGGGCTGGCTGGGGGTGCGGGCTCTGGGGTGGGGCCAGAAATGAGTAGTTCAGGGTGCAGAAGGGGCTCCAGGCAGGGGGTTAGGGGGCAGGGGGAGGGCTCTGGAGTGAGGCTGGGGATGAGGGATTTGGGGTGTAGGAGGGTGCTCCAGGCTGTGACGAAGGGGTTCAGAGGGCAGGAGCGGGATGAGGGCTGGGGCATGGGGGGGTGAGGGCTCTGGCTGGGGGTGCAAGCTCTGGGGTGGGGCCAGAAATGAGGAGTTCAGGCTGGGGCGGGGGGTTGGGGTTCAGGATAGGAATCAGGGCTGGGGTTGGGGCACAGGAGGGGTGCAGGCTCGGGGCAGCGCTTACCTGAAGCAGCTCCTGGAAGCAGCAGCATGTCCCCCCTCCGCTCCTATGCGAAGGTGTGGCCAGGCGGTGCTGCGCCGTCTGCAGGCACTGCCCCTGCAGCTCCCATTAGCTGCAGTTCCCAGCCAATGTGACTGCCAGGGTGGCGCTTGGGCCAATGTGACTGCGGGGGTGGCGCAACCCCCTGGCTGCCCCTAAGCTTAGGAGCTGGAGGCTGGACATGCTGCTGCTTCCAGGAGCCTTAGCATATGCACGCGGAGCGACCTTGGTCCCCGCTCCCCAGCTGGAGTGGAGGAGCAGGGCAAGCCCTAGACCCTGCTCCCCAACAGGAGCTCGAGGGCTGGTTTAAACCAGCTGGAGGGCCGGATGTGGCCCTTGGGCCATAGTTTGCCCACCTCTTCTGTAGCCTGTGATGTCTGAGTCAGTGTGATGTGATGGAAACAGCTACAATCATGGTTGAAAGCTTTTTATTTAGAATATCACCAGGTTCAATCATCACTGGGCCCTGTGAAAACCAGATGGAATGTCGGAGTCTGAAGGTTCTGTGGCAGCTGGAATATGACCGTTAATCAGAGAAGGTGGATCAACAGCTATTTGGGGTAACAGATGACTCTGCTTCCAGCCAGGGGGCAGCACCATGCCCAAACTTTGGGGAACATGTACAACAGCATCACTGCTCACTATGTCACACTACATGGAAACGAGGCCTCATTTGGGGGCAGGGGGGTTACGCATGTGACTTTGTGAATTGCACCTGTACATCAGCATGGACTTGCAGCTACTAGTACCTTTATAATGACCTGCTATATCTGCCTTCAGTCTATTTACTGTATTCAGGAGGCTCTCCCTTATAAAGAGAACTTAGTATAATATGCTGGGTTTCAGAGTAGCAGCCGTGTTAGTCTGTATTCGCAAAAAGAAAAGGAGTACTTGTGGCACCTTAGAGACTAACAAATTTATTAGAGCATAAGCTTTTGTGAGCTACAGCTCACTTCATCGGACGCATTTGGTGTCCGATGAAGTGAGCTGTAGCTCACGAAAGCTTATGCTCTAATATATTTGTTAGTCTCTAAGATGCCACAAGTACTCCTTTTCTTTTTATAATATGCTGGTACTTCACACTTAGTATAGTCATGAATGCTTTTAATCTTTGATTGTTGAGTAGAATGTCAGTGTCGCAGACTTTATAACTTAGAAATTTAAAACCTATGTAGAAGTGCAAGCTACCAGTGCTTATTGTAAAACTAGATCTGTGAATCTAGTAGCATATTACAAAGGCAAAGTTACAGCTTGCATTGTTAGGCTGTTCTAGCAAACTTCAGGAGTTGCAAAGCCTTTATACAGTATAAGAATAACTCCATTTTAGTTTTCATGTTTACCAAGTAATTGTCTCCTAATGAGGCTTGATTTACTAGTGTCGGCATAATACACTGCTGCTATTCTGTATAAGGCATTTTTCCCACAGTGTAGGCTGACTTAAAAATCTAATTTAGAGCACAAATCTTGAATGCAGTGGAGTACAGAATATTGTTCTTTAAATCCTGCTGAGTATTCATTTACTTACAATACTTACTTTTGGTGTGAGTGTGGGTGCATGACACTCAAAGAACTAGTGTTTAAGCCATCGATACCCACTGACACCCCTGCCCCTGTTGTGTTATACCCTACTGACTCGCATTTGTGCTTGCCTGCTAGTACATTTCTTAAACAGCCATTTTTATTAGAGTATGAGGATATGCAGTGTTCATCCTAACTGGTACCTAGGGACATGCTAATGATGCATTTGCAGCTGATGTTCCCTTGCTGACCCAAATGCTGGGTCGGGTCACATAATTGCTGTTTCTTTTTTATAAATGAGTGAAGAACAGCAAGAACCTTCTAAGAGAGGAGGGGATAATGAACCTGGCATCCCCTAGAGGAGTCTTGCCTATTGTTTAAAATGAATGGTACTAGCGTGCATTAACCATAATTACTCTCGTAATGTAACATGGCAACTGTGAAAATAAAAAACTGCAGCACCATTGATGTAAGTCAGCACAACCAGATTCTCTTAGATTGAGAAGTACCTGCTTACTGCATGGAACAATGTGACATGACAGTATTTTTATCAAATATTACATGCTAAATCTGTCTGAATTAGAGATCTCCATCTAAGCTTTCTGGAATCTTTCCCTTGCTCCTTTTTCAGCATGCAGCTAGTCTCTAATTCTGCAAGTCCATTGAGAACTCTGCTGTATTCTGTATTCTAGGAAATTGATAAATAAAAGGAGTCTTTGATGGCACTATGTGTAAGTTGCAGCTGTGAGAAGTCTTAGATAAGTTCACTAATATTTTATTATGCTGCAAGAGATCAGTCTTGGTATCCTAAATGTACCCAGTACTATACAATGCAACACATCCTTGTCCTGAAGAACTTGTCTAAAAACACAAGGGTGAATTCAGACAGAACAAAGTGAATGGGCTGTGGGCTTTAATCTGTTAACAAAATTGCAGTATGGTCCTGGTTTAACTTGATACTTCAGAACCAATCCATGTGTTTCACTTAGTTTGCATTACATTCTACATGTTTGCTTAAGAGTCCTGAGAACTTTCTCCTTTTAGTAGAAGGGTACAATCTTGTTAACTTGTCCCAAAAACTGAGACCATTGTAGATGGTTTTAATTTCACTTGTTAACAAATGAACAGTCTGAGTCTTTAATGCCCGTTTTGTGGGATCTCAAAGGATTTAGACTGACTCAGAAGCAGTTAGTTCTGCTTAAAGTGATGCTGGTACACTAACCAAGATTTTTCCATCAGAAGATAACTGCTATTTAAAATATATCGAATGTTATATAGCTCCATGTGCACCATAAATATGCCCAGCCAGGTAGAATTGTTTTCATTTCCACAACAAAGCAGAAAAATACCGGTCTTTTTTGCACCCCAGTGTCTCCCACAGTTCTGGACATCTGAGCTGTTCCCCTCCACTCTACAGCTTGCAGAGGCAGATCAATGTTTTGACACCACATGATCTGGTTACGCGTCCTCATGCACCAGATTCTATTGCTCCCTGGCACGAGGCAGTTGGTGGTCAATTGTTCCAGCCCCTATTCTGTGTGGGTGAAGGGGTGGGGGTGGTGGTTGGTGTGTTTTTGTTTTTCTTCCTCACCTATTCAGTTTGGGCAATAGGGAGCAGTTTCTTTGTTATCTCCCTGGATTGGTTAATGCTCTAATAGTTTAGTCCACCCTCCATCTCCACTGCAGTGCCTCCCTGCCAGCTCCTCTGCCCCTATACAGGCATGGCAGAGCAGCCAAGAAAGTACCATGTCAAAGTCAAGTAGTACTCTGTGTGAAGCAACCTTCCAAGGTTCAGCAGATGGCAACTTGTGCTCAGACTGTGCCTGATCGACTGACCCTAACTCCATTAGGTCCTGGGATTATAAGCTGGACAGGAAGATGGGGTCCCCTTCCCAGCAAAGTAGCCACAACTCCAACATGAGACAAATGGAGCAGAACCCCATTAGAGATCAAGGTGAAGTTCCAAAAGTGAGGGGACCCCAGCCAGTCAACTTGAAGGGGTAAGTCCCAAGGGATGACTGGAGAACAAAGAAAGGTTTGTGGGGCCACACGTCCTCCTTGGTCTTAGAAGGGGGCCTGAGTGCTCTGGAGAAAGAAGCAGAGCTTCTAATCAGCCAGCCTTCCTCCCTCCCAATTTGCTCAGGGGTGTTCTGACAAGTCCCTTCCACTCCCCAAGGAAAATGAGAGCCAGCAGGGTTTCAGATATGGCACATGCTTCCAAACTTAAGCACATCTAACAGATGCATACCTCCATATCCTCATCAGATCATGCCACTGCAGACTTCTGAGGTTTGACTGCAGCACAAAACATCAGTACCAAATGTTCCCATTTAGATGATAGTAGTGATCATAGCCAGAGTTAGCTTGCAGGGAATCTACCTGAACCTTCCTGAATGACATCTTGAATAGTGCTCCATTGCAGTCAGTGGAGCACAAAGCCATGTCTCAGATGTTGAATCTCCTGCAGGTGCATGGCTTCATGAGTGTCCAAAAAAGTGTCTTGACTCCATCCACCAGACTAAGTCATCTGGGCACAGAAATAGATACCTCAGTAGCAAAGCTCTACTCCTTTTCATAAGAGAGGCTCCAGAAAATCCAGGATTCTGTCATCTTGCTCCAGAGCTGCAGAAAGCCTCCGATAACACTATGTCTTAAACTCTTGGGACTCCGATGTCATGGATAGGGATTGTTCCATGGCCACATATCTGATGCCTTCAAGCCTTTATCCTAAAGGGGTGGGACAACTCCCTGGAACGCATGAAAGATCAAATATGGGTTCTAACACAGGTGATCAACTCCCTACAATGGTGATCAGCCCACAATACTGTTCACAAAGGTATGCCCATCTTCCTTCCAGATCCTCTAGTTGAGTTGCTCTCAACCTTTCCAGACTACTGTATCCCTTTCAGGAGTCCCCCAAGTTTCACGTCACTTAAAAACTACTTGCTTACAAAATCGGACATAAGTGTCACAACAACTATTAGTGAAAAATTGTTTACTTTCTCACTTTTACCATATAATTATAAAATAAATCAATTGGAATATAAAAATTGTACTTGCATTTCAATGTACAGTATATAGATCAGTATAAACAAGTCACTGTCTGTATGAACTTTTAGTTTTGTACTGATTTCACTGGTGCATTTTATGTAGCCTATTGTAAAACTAGGCAAATATCTAGATGAGCTGATATACCTCCTGGAAGACCTCTGCATACCACAGGGGTACACGTAGCTCTGGTTGAGAACGAGTACTCTAGTTCTCACAGCTGATGGCAGCCTGGAGGACTGGGAAGCACAGTTGAACCCAAACAGCTCACAGCATAAACCTTCTAGAGCTGAGTGTGGGCAAGCTGATTCTGATTTCCAGTCTGACTGAACTTGGGACTCTTTTATCCTCTAGGGCAGACAACAGAACTACGGGTGTATATTTAAGCAACCAAGGCAAAACAAAGTCAAGTGCTACATGTGGAAGCAATGGAAATAATGAGGCGCAGGGAGCAATTTCTCTTAACTTCAGAGTGATCTCTCAAAAGGAGATCTGAACTGAAAGGTGGACTGGCTCTGCAGGATCAACAGCTCATAGTGGTGCCTGAATCAGGAGGTTTTTGATCTCCTCACTCGGACGTTCAGCCTCCTTTCAGTAGACCTGTTTACAAATCGTATGAATGCAAAGACACTGAAATACTTCACCAGGGAGACAGACTCTGGATCCATGGAGACCAATGTCTTATCTCACAATTGGCCAAAGAGCCTAGTCCCAGGGTTGTCAAACTGGGGGTTGTGACCACTCAGAGGGTCATGAGATTATTACTTGGGGGTCATGAGTACATGCTTACTCCTCTGTCTGGTCCAGATTCAACTACTGGTGTCGAGCACAAGACAAATCCAGGAATCCCAACCATTTTGGATTTTCTCCGAGAAGGCATAGATAGCCCAGAATCATTACATGCCAGATCTGCTTTTAGTAGCATGCTATTCACAGGATCCTTGTGCTTCCTGACAGATAGCCCCCAAGTAGCCAGACTCCTTTAGCCAGTTAGCCAGCCCAGCGGTCAGCCCATTCTTTTCAAAATGGGACCTACTACTGGTATTGAGGGCCTTGACCAGCCCATCCTTTTGACATCAGTGGCAGCATTTTACTTATCCATTAAGATTTTTTTTTCTTAATAGCTGCCACATCTGTCAGACAGGTTTCAAAGCTGGCAGAGTTATCTCTTCAAGTGCTTAAAGCGTGCTCCATGAGGCCAAGGTAGTCCTCGGGCCTCCAGAAAATCCATTCTTCCTAAGGTGAATTCCTCCTTCCATACTTCCCAAGAGTTTTATGCTTCCTTTCTTCTATCCAAAACCTCAGTATCCAGCTGAAAAAATGTAGCATACCTTAGATGTCAGTGTGTGGAAAATCTGTCTCTAGCTTACAGAATCCACAGAAAGACTGGGCTTTGTGTCCTCCTTCCACCCAAAATGCTAGAGACTCAGAAGTTCCAAGTCCTCCGTTGCCAGGTGGAAGCCTATAAAGCATTTTAAATTCCTATCCTAGAAGGGATTAAGGTGCACCCCACAAGATCCCTAGCAACTTCAAGGGCAGAATGAGAAAGTGTGTCCGCTTCAGAAATTTGCAAAGGTCTATAAGGTAATACCTTCTTGAATTGCTGTGAGGTGGGATTTTGTCTTCTGCAAAGATCTCCTTTGGAAGGAAGGTGCTGCAGGTGGTAGCCCAGAAATAATGTAGCCTTTTGAGTGAGCTTTCAAACAGGAGGGTGGGTATTCCCTTCTTTCCTACCAAATTTTTTTCCATAACCCTCCCTACCACTGTTCACTGCTCACTACATCCCAGATGTCCAGAATTGTGGGAGATGCTGGACTGCATAATGTAAAACTTCTTACCATTAGTTTTCTTTTTGCTGGCAGCATCTCCCACAATTCTATCTTCCATAGATGGCTCATGAGCGTAAGGTCAGATATTCAATCGTCTTTCTTGGTCTAATGTATGTAGTTACTTTGTTAATTCTGAAAAATGTTGTGCAAGTTCAAGTTTTACAACTTTGCAATAAATCATAGGGCAGTAAGTGGGAGCAGAGGGGACATGGCCAGAGCACATAGCACCAAAATGCTGATCCACCTCCTTGAGCTGCAGAGTTGAGGGGAGCCGCCCGAATGTCCAGAATTGTGGGAGGTGCTGCTGGAAGAAAGGAAATTATCAGCAAGAGATCTCTGATCTACAAGCAGTATGGGTCTGGGAGCACAGTGCAAGAATATAAAAACTGTTATTGTATTTTAAACCGTTATTGTTCCTAAATATCTTATAGGGCTTGAATTCCTTCAAAGATATGTGGCAACTGATTTTATAACCTTAAGTTAGAGTGGTGATATCCTCCTGTACTCTTACTTTCACAGGGAATAGTTGCTGCCAACAGTGACAGTTAAAACATTTAGGACAATTTTTAATTGTGGGGTGCTAAAAATAAGGCACCCCGATTTTTTTCCCTAGGGTCTATAGTCAATGGAAAGTCAGCAGATTTGGAAAGCAAGCCGCTGACTTAGGTGCCTAACTTCTGCGACTTGAACTTGAAAATTTTGACCCTTAGGTATGATGTGTATTTGGGAGACAAAAATACATAGATATTTCTTGTCCTACATCTGTTCTCAGAATGTTGCACTCAAAGTCAATCAGAACTTAAGCTTCTACGTAAATTAAACGCTCCTGAAAATTGTATCCACCGTGTTCTGGATCAGTCAGACCTAAGATCCTGACTCTTCGTCGTCACTCAAGCGGTTTTTTGCATGCGGGTGAGGACAGTAGCCCTGCTGGGAAAATTCCAGTATGGATAATTACTTTTGCCTCCTGAATTCCGCTTCTTAATCGTATATGGTGGTGCAGCAGATCTGTTGTCACACAAGAGATGGCTGTACTACAGCTGTTGGTAGAAACACTACTGATGAGAACACACCCAGGAAATCAGACTAAAGTACTTTGTAATTCATGGAGGAAAAAAAAAATTGTTATGCTAGATATTTGGGACTAAAACTGTCATGAATTGCCATAAGAGCGGATCTACAAGTGATACAGCTTCTTGTATTGCCACTAGCTGGGACCTCACTTTTTTTTTTTTTTTTTTGTTCGCCACAGTTGCATTATTCACACTGCAGCTATTTGCTCACTTGCCAGTCTAATAACCTAGAAAACAAAATGGCCTTGGATACTACTGCAAAGACCATAATGTTGAAGAGGGGTTGTGGGTCAGGCTAGAAAGGCATTAGCAAAGCAGAGTAGAAAAGCTCTCCCTGTATGTACTGTGGTGTGCCTGAGACAGTACTGTTCCCTCACCTGTGGGATTCGTACAAATGCTTTTAAAAAATACATTTTGGTACGATTACAGCTATATCTGAGTGTGTAGTTTATTATGCCTTAACTCAAATTGTTGTGTTCCTTTTTTTTTTTTTTTTTTTTTTTCCCCTCCCCCCCAGGTCCCAAAACAGTGTTTTTCTGGGCACCTGTTATGAAATGGGTAAGTATAAGAAGTCAGTTTGCTGATATTGTTAACGTTTCTGCGGGTCAGGGAATGATCTTCAGCCACCCAGGAGGAAAGTGACCAGTTCCTGGCATGAATGGTCTTGGCCATTCCATCAAAGGATTTGCTATTACGCTCCTAATTATGTTTTTAAAATGTGAAATGAGTCTGAATGACTATACCTTCACTCTAATGGTAGAGAACACATGTGACAACAATTTGATTCTTGGAGGTCAGTGGGAGACACACTTTCACTGAAGAGCCCTCTGCTGTGAAATAACTATTGCCAGGCCCAATGCAAAACTCCTCGTAAAGCAGTCCACCCCCAATGGAGTAGCATAACAATCCAGCTGTGTTTTTTTTTTTTTTTCTTGGAAGTCAGTTGCTAAAACTGACTTCTTGAGATGACGGCCTAAAATGGGGAAGACTGCAAGGTCACTTTGAACAGACATGCTACAACTGGTGCCTCAGCACTAAGATTGTAGTGAATCTAGGACAAAGTTGAGTTTCTGAGACTCCATTTATTCATACCAGGATGTACTTATACTTCTGCAATATCTTTGTTTAAACATATTCTAGCATATAATCTCTTTTTAAAAACACTGCCTAGGTAACAAGTGAAAGTTAATTACCATTCTGGTAAATGGGAACTCTTTGATTTTAGTGCATTTCAACTTCCCTATAACAGTCCTGTGTTATGAAATTTAGTGGCTTGAGTCTACATGTCAGGTTTGCATTCAGGGCTGTTCACTCTTGGTCCTCATGTCAGCCTTTTAGTCTATTGTTGGCATTGGTTTTATGTCAAAAATGAGCTAACTAGTATTTGTAGAAAGGCATCTTTTGTAAATATTTACTAGCTCTCAGGCCGTTTATGTCCAACAGTCAGATTACTCTTCCTCTCCTCATCCTTGGCTTTAGCTTTGGGTTTTTGTTTTTCCAGTAAATCTTTCTCTGTTTTATGCATAGCAGCAGTTTAGCTGATGCAGCATTACCAGTAGGTCTGTGCACGGTAATGCCATACCAGGCTTCCTGTGCCTCCACAACATTGCCCTCAAGCTGAAATTGGAATTATATGTAGCCTTCTGATAACATAACTGCCATAAAATGGCTTTTTCCCCTGTATGTGAGGAGCTTGCTGTATTAATCTATATTAAGTAGATGTGTTGAAACTGTATCTTTTCCTAGATAAGTCCTGAATGGCTCTCCTAACTTATTAGGTAACAAAAACCACATGATGCACTGAGAATACAACACAAGACCTCTAGCTTCAAAAACACACAAGCTTCTGTTACTCAAGCTAAAGAAGTCCTTACTGACAGTAATACTAAGGTTTTGTCATCCTTAAGTGTTGCATGTTCTCTGTGTATATAAATCTCCCCACTGTATTTTCTACTGAATGCATTCGATGAAGTGAGCTATAGCTCACGAAAACTTATGCTCAAATAAATTTGTTAGTCTAAGGTGCCACAAGTCTTCCTTTTCTTTTTGCGAATACAGACTAACATGGCTGCTACTCTGAAACTTAAGTGGCTACAAGCTACAGTTGGATACGAAACAAGACTGATACTGTCCAGCAGAGTGCAGTGATACCACATGGTAAAATAGTAAGACATTAGCCAGTATGTTAATCTTCCTTTTAGATGGTTTTAATAATCAGTGGCCCATCAATGTTTATTTCTCACTTTTCTTGAAGATGTGAGTTCTAGCTATTCTTGAAATAATTATTCTTCCAGCATTCCATTTACCTTTTTATAAAGCTTAAGGCATCTGGTGCCACACATGCAAGTGACAGTCCACTTTTTAAAAGTACATCTTCAAAAACTAGGTGTCTGTTTAGACAAATTCCTATGTATGACCCATGGAAACCAATTTCTATCTTTGTATTTGAAAAATGGATTCAGCACTACTAGGCTGAAATAGTGTGTTGATTAACATATCGTTGAGTCTTGTGATATTTGGTGTGTGTCTTAAACTCTGGGAGCTGGGGAGTTATGTGACTCTTTAGGAAGCTTAGCTTTCATCTTAAAATTTAACGTTTCTAGCCCTTATAGTTCCAGAGAGAAGCTTAAACATGAATCTTAAAGGCTCAAAAACCAGAAGGTGAATAAAAACCCTAACCTATTCATTTTAAACAAATCTCATGATTTTGGGGGACCTGACTCAGTGTTGCTGAATACTTGGCAATACTGCAGGTAGTCTAATTGATCAAACCCAGAATTTTGCAGAAACCTTGATTGTGGCTAGATTCAGCTATGACCTATAATAATCCTTGCTTAACGTTGTAGTTATGTTCATGAAAAATGCAACTTTAAGCAAACCCAATTTCCCCATAAGAATTAATGTAAATGGGGGGGGGGGGTTGATTCCAGGGAATTTTTTTCACCAGGCAAATGACCTGTGTATGTGTGTATATATATAATGTGTGTGTACGTGTGTACACACACACACACACACACACACACAGTTTTAAACAATTTAATACTGTACACAGCTATGATGATTGTGAAGCTTGGCTGAGGTGGTGAAGTCAGAGGGTGGGATATTTCCCAGGATATGCCTTACTGCTAAATGATGAACTAGCTCTCGGGTGAGCCCTCAAGGGTTAACACACTGTTGTGAATGGAGCCTCGCACTCTACAAGGCAGCACGAATGGCAATGGCGGGAGGGAGGGGATTTAAGTATGCTGACCCCACTCTAAGTACACTGCTTTTTAAAGTAGATCAGCAAGTTGTGACAGCAGCTGCTGCCCGTAGGCTCCCTCCATCCTGAGTCCTGTTGTCTCTCCTCCTTCCTCCCCCCGCCACTCTATGGAAGATGGGGTAAGCGGGGGGGAAGGGTGGAGCAGGTGGGAGGGAGACACCCTGACATTAGCCCTGCCAGCCACACAGCAAGCAGGAGGCTCCAGGGAGCAGCTCCAAGGCAGAGGGCAGGAGCAGCACATGGCAGAGGGGGGAGGGACAGCTGAACTGCCTGGCAATTGATAGCCTGCTGGATGGCTGCCACACAGGGAACTTAAGGGAATGGGGAGCTGATGGGGGGGGGGCGCAGGGGGCTGCTGGTCCATCCTGGTTCCAAGCCCCCACAACTGGCTGCTCTTCCTGCAAGCAGTGGACAAAGCAGGTGGCTGCCAAACAACGTTATAAGAGAGTATTGCACAACTTTAAACGAGCATGTTCCCTAATCAGC
The DNA here is from genome assembly GCF_009764565.3 of Dermochelys coriacea. NCBI lineage: Eukaryota > Metazoa > Chordata > Testudines > Dermochelyidae > Dermochelys > Dermochelys coriacea. The sequence continues at coordinate 187,266,547 of NC_050068.2, read as the reverse complement.
AACGAAACAACATTAAGCGGGACAACTTTAAGTGAGGAGTTACTGTACTTAGCATCAGTGAACTGGTGCAGTAACTGCCAGTGTAAGTAAATTGTTGTAAAGGTCCGGAAGCAAACTATAGGCCTAGCATTTCTGGGACACTAAGATCTCTGCCATATGCCCTACATTAAATATTTAAACTTTGTGAGAGGAGGGCAAAGACACTGCCTACTGTACTATTGCAATGCTATAATAAAGATTGCAACTCCATTTTCTGAACTGGGAACACAGGACTTGCAATGCCAGATCAGACCAAGCGTCCATCTTGTCCAGTATCCTCAAAGTCCAGCCCTGGACACAAGAAATTGCACATTGGACAACTCTGGAATACCCTGCTCATAGGAGAAAAATATTATCCTATTCCTTGTCAGTTATTAGCTGGCTTATGCCCCAAAGTGCAAGTTTTGTACATGCTTGTGCATCACAAACTGCAATGGGCTCTCTGGATACTTCTGCACTTAGAGTGGTGTTGTTGACAAATAAGTGAAATAATTACTTTGCCGACTAAAGTTGGCTGTGTCTTTTCTTTACAGGGTTTGGTATGTGCTGGAATGGCTGATATGACCAGACCAGCAGAAAAACTCAGTACAGCACAGTCTGCAGTGTTAATGGCAACAGGTGAATGAATTCTGTTTCTACACCTCTTACCAGAATCCTCACCAGTTTGTAATCTTTTCTTCTTCTTAAAGAATCTTCACCACAAGATTAATACTCAATTATACATTAATCTGTTTCACAGATTCTATTGCTAAAAAATTTAACTTCAGTCTTTTATCAAAAGATCCCTCTTTCTATGATAGGCCTAGATATTTTCTGATAACCTACTTATATTACAGAGAGGGCTGTAGGTACTCTGTGGCCATGGAATTCACCACAAAACCCACCCATTGCCAGGGCGTTGTTTCAGAATCTGAATTCTCAATACTAATTTCTGAATTTCTAAATACTGGAAGGGCTTAACTACATGGGAAGTTAAATTCACCCACTACCTTTTATTTGTGTAAAATGCTAGAGTTGTACCAGTATAGCACTCCACGTGGACACTTATTCAAGTTTGAGTGGCCTTTTGTGGGGGTTAGGTTATGGTGCTGTGGCAGCACTAATATAATTACACCAGTATAACTGGAAAAACCTTTTTTGTAGACTAGCCCTAAGTCTCATACTTTCAAGTTTCTCTGGGTAAAATAAGTGTGTAAGTCAGTGTATTGACTTCCATAATCTGCATTCATCCTAACGGGGTGACACTTAATTTCAGAATTACTAATTATTCCACTGCTGATCACTCCAGCATATCAGCTCTCTGTTAAAACCACATCCCAAACTGTTGCCCATGCCTTCTGATGGGCCAAAAGCTCCACTTACTACTAGAGTCTCCCCCCACACACACACAGACACACACTTCCCTCCTCTTCACAACTTCTGATAGTCACACATTGTCAAAAAGTCTCATACTTTAAAACTGAAAAGTAGGGACTATGTAAAACAATGCAGTATCAAAACAAATAATGCTGGGATACCTGCACTGACTGCCACCTTTGACATCCAATTTTTATTTATTTATTTAAATTGAAGCTGCTGCACATTTTCTAGCTTGCTACCCCAGAGTGCCTCCAGTCTGGAACCTTGCTGCAGAATTAAGGTCCTGCTTGCTGAGGAGTGTACGGGGTTATCATGGCACTAATGATGTGATGTGTCCATGTGCTAGAACTGTTTGAATGCCTTTTAGTGTCTGATCAACATTTCTCAAGTGATTTTTAATGTAATTAGATGCATATTTTAGTATTTAGAGGTAATCTTTGCTTTGTATCCAACAGGCCTTATTTGGTCAAGATATTCTCTAGTTATTATTCCTAAAAACTGGGGTCTATTTACCGTGAATTTCTTTGTTGGCTGTGCCGGTGGTTCCCAGCTCTTTCGTATATGGAGGTATGTACATACTACTGGGAGGCTCTTCACTATAAATACTTTTTTTTTTTCCTTTTTTTTTTTTTTATTGGGGTGGCTTCTGAATTTCTAGTATTTGTTAGCACTCACTAAATAACAAACAGACCTAGGTAAAGGGAGTCAGGCTTAAACAAAATTTTGTATAAAAAAAAATCTTGCAGAACTATTAACTTTGCACACCCCAGGGAACAATGCTAAGTGTTTTTATGCCAAGCAAATGGAGTTAAGGTTGTAAATATCTGGCATAACTAGAACAATTATAGATAAGCAAAACTTTTAAAGGGATGCTGTAACTATAATCATAAACCTATTACCTAATATTTCAGAAGCAAATAGAATTTCTCTAGAGATATCTGTGCAGAATTCTCATTCCTGGGTCTTAGCTACCAAGCATAAGACAGGCTCTTCAAGCTACCTAGGGTGCATTTGCCCTTTAGGCAACCATATTGCCATAGGCTTGAACCTCAACTTCCCCAATCCTCCTTCCACCAGCCATGCATTTCTCTGGACTTCCCAGTAGTATCTCTTGAACCTTCCCATCAGTTCCTTCATTTAGCATGGGCAGCAATGGCCCGTGGGAAGAGCACTCCAGCTCTATTTCATTGGGAGGGCAAACCACAACTCTAAGTGGCTACTTGGAATAATGAGCTAGAATGAGTCCAGAAGTGGTTGGCCATTTCACTTAGGAATCTTGCAGTAATTGTCTTGCTCAGCTGCTTGGGAGCATTCACTTGTAGTGTAATCAAAAGTTTGAATTAAACTTCCACATGTAAATCAAATCTGCAGTGTTTCTGCCTACAGATAAGGCTTCTGTGCATTTTACCCTATTAAACTTCCTGCTACTGCTCAAATGAAGAGTATGAAAAGGTTCTATTGTAGCTACTAGGAATGCGTTTGCAAATTCGTATGTTTGGTTTGCTGTATGCTGACTTCACTTATGTTCTGTCTGTAGGTATAATCAAGAGCTAAAAGCCAAGGAACAAGAGCAGCTGCAGCAAAAAGAACCTTAACCCTACTGGTCAAATCCAGCATGCACATAACTTCCAGTGGAACCTAGCTTGACCAGTTTTAATCTCGCATTGAGAAAGATGTGCCAATTTTTCTAAATGTCTAGAGAACAAATGTATTTCTTCAGATGTAGGTAACATGCAGTGTCTCTGTGTGTTTAAATAAAATATAACCTTTTAAATTATAGCTGGTGTAATCAATTTACAATGTTAAGTCCATTTTGATCCACAAATATCTAAGCGTATTTGCCTTTCCAGAAAAAATTGAAGTTCTTGGATGGCTCAGCTGATACTGAGATGTGGAACCTCTTGATCAGCAGTCCAAATCTGGCCTGGAGCGTAGTCAGTAATAAATTACATATGGGTGATTCAATGGCTAAATAACCTTTGAGCATAGGGAAATGACCATAGCACAAATTATCACCATACTGTACTAAATTACTTGTTAGCAATCTCAGGAACAGAGGGACCCTGGAGACTGAACTACCCTTGCTCTCTAAAAGGTGTTTCCTCAGATGAGGACTGACACATGAGGGAGGCAGCATATGGGGAAGTTTGCTTGCACCTATACTGTACCTGGTCTCTCATAAGACTGATTCCAGGCCTGTGAAATCTCTTGTACATGGATATTCAGCTTTCAAACTTAAAGTAATTCCCTAAGGTTGTTGACTCAAATGCTAAGAATTTCCTTAATTTATCAGAATTATGTTCTACTCTCTACCATACAGCGAGCTGGGAAGCGTTCACTTCCCCAGCGAATGAGAAGACCTTGACATGCCAAGGCTAGAATCTCTTCACACAGTAAAACATGGCACATCGTGGCTAAAACGTTGGGACCATTCTAAATGTTTGTAAGGAGGCATTCTCTATAGTCGTGGCTTTCAACCTTTTTTCATTTGTGGACACCTAAATTTCCAAGAGAGCTGTAGACTCCTTTGGAAATCTTAGACGTAGTCTGCAGACCCCAGGTTAAAAACCACTGCTCTACAGCTCCTGGGACAGCACTCTTACTAGGGAATTGCTACATTCCAGGATGTTCTCTACCCCACCCCTTCAGTCAAATAGATCTCTATTTGAGAGAGTTGTGTGGGAAGAATTGTCCTCTTGAACTGCAGTGAATAAAAAACCAGCATGGAATTTGAGAAACTCAGGTAACCAAGTGGCTGAAGGAGTTCAAATGATAGAGGTGAAATGCTCTAGCCCCTCAAATAGAAGTGAAAATAAGTAAGCTGAGAATTGCTGCCTTTTAGCAGGCCCAAGCAAAATCAGGTGTGGCCTGGACTAGAGCATATTATAATTAACTTATAAAATGCATAGTCATTCATGGTTAGCCATCGAACTTTCTTGCATGTGTCTACTTTCCATAAGAGTGTGTGTTCTTACTGATAGTATTCCAAATCAATGACTTTATCTGTGTGGGCTCCTTCTGTGAATTTCCTAAGTAAAGGGATATACGTTGAGGTAATGCAGCTTACTCTGGGGATAGAACAGGGGTGGGCAACCATTTTAGCCTGAGGGCCACATCAGGGTTGCAAAACTATGGAGGGCTGGGTAGGGAAGGCTGTGCCTCCCCAAACACCCTGCCCCCCTCAGAACCCCTGAACCATCCAACCCTCCCTGACCACCACCCCCATTCCTTATCCCCTGACTGCCCCCCGCACAAACCTCTGCCCCATCCAACTGCCCTTGCTCTCTGTCCCCTGACAGGCCCTCCAGGACCTTGTACCCCTTATCCAACCACTCCCCATCCCCTTACCCTGCAGGAGCCAGCCATGCTGCCCAGCAGGAGCTCACAGCCCCATGGCCCAGAGCGCTTGTGGCAAGGCAAGCTAAAGCTGTGGGGGACAGCAGGGAAAGGGCTGGGGACAAGGCTCCCCAGCAGGGAGCTCTGGGCTGGGCAGGACAGTCCCATGGACTGTAGTTTGCCCACATCTAGGATAGAATATAGTGACTACTTAGCAGCAATACTCCACTTTAGGGCAATAGGCATAATGCAATTACTCAAACTGGAAATTGTTAAGAGTGCTGTGACTAACAGTCATCAGTTTTGTGGTAGTTCAGGACTAGCCTTAAATCATCATCTAAAAAATACTGCAAGGGAGAGAACCAATCACCTATTCTACTGTAGTCTTCAGGAAAGTACTAATGACCTGATACTACTAAGGTTCAGTGGTCTGGCAGTATCCCCTCCTAAAGTCTTAGGACAACACAACTACTTTCTCTCTCCCCCTTCCCCCCATATTACCTGTATGGGTTCTCAACTCCTATTTGTTTAAAAAACCACTACAGCTGTATGGACAGACCATAGAAAAACCCACTGCTGGCTTATGCCAGCCACCTTGGGAGGCTTCATTGCTGTGTAGACTTCTGAGCCTGGGCTCTCCACCCCACAGTGTCCTAGAGCCCAGGATCCAGCCTGAGCCCAGAAATGAAATAGCCCTGGAGCCTGAGCCACCTGTGGGTTTTTCTTAGCTGTGTAGACCTACCCTAAGTGGAGTTGGTCCGAGTGGGGTGGATAGCTACAGTAGATGGTGGTAATAGTTCAGAAAAGGCAGCTCCTACCCTCCTACAAAAAGCAAACAAATGGAAGCTACCACATAGCAAGGTCATACCAAGGGGCAGAGACCAGTCCCTCCCAAGCCCTAAATAAGATTTTTGTTTTTGAAGGGGAGGCAGCAAGGAGGAGAAGTCCATGTTGCATAGGCAAAGCCTTCTGCTCTCAAAGTCGAAGGAACATGTAATCATGCATTAGTAAGGGCAAGAATAGCATGTTTTTGCCATACTCTTAGTATTTGTTACTAATGACAAGCATCCCCTTCCTGTTTACTCTTCCAGAGAGGGATAGTCTTTGTGCCAGTCAAGACTGAATTTAACAGTTTCTCTAAATGTCAGTTTTGCTTTTAAAGAAACTGTTACAAATATACCCCGTTAGTTCTCCCCTCTTGGTTCCAGAATCAAAAGGTGCTTGCCTCACCAGGAAGGATTTTTCTAAACTCCAGCAACTGCTCATGTAGTATATGAAAATCCATTTATGATACACCTGCATACATCAGCACTGCTAACATTCTGTAGTCAGAACTATATGAGTGAATATCCCCTACTTCCCCTATGGGGAAGGACAGCTAATAACTGATGAACTCAAAAAGGTTGCTGCTGCTGCACAGGGCAGAGTTGTAGGCAGCTAGATCAAGAGCAACATGATCAGGCACATGAAGAAATCAACCTCCATCTAATGAGCAGAGGCTAGCAGGACACCTCGCCTACTTCCTGTGTTATGTGCTGATGCTGTTGCCAAGCTAGTTGCACCACCGTCCCCTCTCAGTGCATCCCTACAGCTGATGAGCCAGAGGTTCTCATGTCAGAATCATGAGATTCTCCTAGTCAGATGTAGACCAGTTGCACACCCACTCTGTATCAACTATAATTACCTCAGCAGGCCTGACTTAGATTCAGAACCTGTGACCAGTAGCATATTCACCGATTATACAGCCTTTTCCAAACAGGCTATTTATGTTTAATAGGAAGGCCAAGGATTTTAAAAAAAGTCCAGCTCTGGCCTACTTCGATCTTGCCCCCCACACCCATCCCTGTTAGGCAGGTAAGGCAACTTCTTTAGCCGCCCTCTGCAAAGCCTGTATCATCAAGCTGTTCAAAGGAATAGGTTTTGATCAACTCTCTCAATGATTTCTCAGTTGAGTGAGAAGGTAGATGAGGTAATATTTTTCATTGGACCAACATTGCAATTAATAGTTTAGAGTCCTGGTGAGCCTAGGCTCACACCCCTGGCCAAATAAATCTTAACTTTGCTGGGTTCTAGTTAAACATAGTAGCTCATTGCTGTTCCTGGTTGTTTTTCCTGACAACTCTTTTTGATTTAACTTGTGTCAGACAAAACCTCCCTTACAGGTCAGCCAACCATAGCATGTGTAGTATTCATGAATACAGCAGCCCTACCTCCTTCACACATTGCACTGCAATTCAGCTGTTGACTTAAAGCAGCTTCACTATCCATTCCAGCCCTTTCTGTGCTCCACTGCAGCTGGGGCAGGGATGGGTAGAAAGGAGAACTGAATCCAGTTTTATCACCCCTTCTACAGCATGCTATACCTTGATTTTGGAAATGCATTAGTTCTAGTACACCAGAGCCTGCCCCTTCAAGGACCTCCCCCACCCTGAGGTTGCATGTATTAACCAAACACTGCTTTAGAACATATCTTAAGATGGTTTATACACAGTTACACAGGAGACAGTGGAGAGGGGGAAGGTTAAAACAGGCATGGTTACTCTTGCAAAAAGATGATGATGATGGTGGGGGAAGCTACTAAGTCTTCAAATGTGTTAAAGGCTGTTATAAGGAGGACTAGTCAATTCTTCTTCATGTCCACTAAAAGCAGGACAAGTAGTAACCGACGGAATATGGAGCAAAGAAAGATTTAGGTTAGATAGTAGAAAGCTTTTCCTAACTCCAAAGGCAATTTTGAACTCTGGAATAGGCTTCAAAGGGAAGTTGTGGAATCTCCCTCATTGTCCAATCTGTTCTTAAACATCTCCCAGAGATGGTCTACAGTTACAGCCTCAGCAGAGGGGGTGGGACTTGATGACTTCTTAGGGTTCCTATTAGCCCTACATTTCTGATTTTATGTCCAAATCATTTCAGAAACCTGGTTTAAAAAAAACTCTGTTTAATCATGCTAGCTAGGGAATGTCACACATAAATGGGAAGTGACTCAGAAGGAGTGACAGTACAAACTATGAAGATTTCTTTCACTTCCCCTACTTATTTTGAAACCCCCCAGAATATAAAACCACATAGTCACAGAGGGTTCTGCCTGCATGCTTTCATTAACAAAGGTTACTGAGGCTCCTACATTTTATTCCCTTCTAGTTTCTCATCCTCCTGTATAATTTTCTTTAACTTCATTCTTCCCATCTCTTCTCATTCTGAATCTTTCTCCCACAATTCTGTTTTCCCTTCAAGTATGCACACATCCCCTCCCATAGCCTTTTCTCCACTTTCCCACTCCACCCTTTATGCTTGCCCAGATGCTCTAAAACCAGTTGTCCAACAGTTTCAGCCTGACGGCTAAATATTTTTAAAAAGGCAAAGGGTCACAATCAGTCATTTATTTCTCCAGGGGCAAGTAGAGCATGGTAGGCTCCTGTCCTGTGCGCCCTGGGCTCCAACCCAGCAGAGAAGCAGGCAATGGAGCAACCACAGCTATTACTCTCTCCTCCCCCTCCTACGCTGCAGAATTTGTACAACAGCAACTGCCATGCTGGAGCCCTGCAAAAGGGAAGAGACAGCAGCTGTTCAGCCTACTAGAACTGCAGAGGAAATGGGGGAGGTTGTGCTCTACACCTGATTCAAATACTTCTTTTAAAAAATAATCAAAGGCACAGCTCAGGGAACACATTGTTCATTTGGAATCAAGTATTTAGTTTCTCAAGTCATGGGGCCAAAGGTTGGACACTACAGATCTAAACAGATTTTCAGCTGATTATTAAGCTTTATCTACAGCAGTTGACAAAGTACAGCTATATATAACTACTAGCAGCAGGCTGTGTGTTGAAGCGTTGTCCAAGGTACAGTACCAAATACAGCAGTATTCCTACTATAGCTGGGCTAGAAAAGAAGTTTTTAAAAAGGGTTCAAACACATTGATCCCAGCCCACAACAGAGCAGGAGCTTGTTAACCCATCTTAACGTGCACTTGAAAATCAAAAGGGAATCCTACAAAAAATGGAAACTTGGACAAATCGCTAAGGAGAAGTACAAAAGGGCAGCACAAGCACATAGGAACAAAATGAGAAAGGCTAAAGCACAAGATGAGTTACACTTCGCGAAGGACACAAAAGGCAATAAGAGGAGATTCTTTAAATACATTAGAAACAAGAGAAAGACAACAAAGTGAATATTCCCTACTTAGTGGGGAAGAACAGCTAATAACTGATGAACTCAAAAAGGCGGAAGTATTTAAACACCTATTTTGCTTCAGTCTTGACTAAAAAGACCAGATACTCAACACAATATTAACAAAGTGAAAGGAATGCAAGCCAAAATATGGAAAGAACATGTTAAAGAATATTTAAGTAAGTTAGATGTATTCAAGTCAGCAGGGCTTGATGAATTCATCCTAGGTACTTAAGAAGTTAGCTGAAGCAATCTTGGAACAGTTAGCAATTATTTTCAAGAACTCCTGGAGGATAGGCCAGGTCCCAGAGGACTGGAGAAATGCAAACTTTAAAAAGTAGAAATGAAGAGCAGCCAGAAAATTATAGACAAATCAGCCTAACCAGAAAGATACCCAGAAAGATACTGGAACAAATCATTAAACAATCAATTTGTAAGCACCTAGAGCAGGGGTGACCAAACTGTGGCTCTTTTATCATTCAAGTACAGCTCATGGAGCCCTCCAAGGCCCCCCCCAATATCCACCTACCAGACTTGGGGGGAAGCTCAGGACCTCTGCCTTGCAAGCAGGGTGGTGTGGTAGGGGCTTCTGCCCAGTGGAGAGGGGGGTCTCAGAGCTTCAGCCCTGCAGGGTTCGGGGCTTCAGCAGGAGCGGGTTGAAATCACAACCCCGGCTCCCGGCAGATGTGCCCCGGCTCTCGAACTTCTGATGATTGTCGTATGTGGCTCAGAGGACCAGTAAGTTTGGACACCGCTGACCTAGAGAATAATAGGGTTGTAAGAAATAGCCAGTGGGGATTTGTCAAGAACAAATCATGCCAAATCAACCTAATCTTCTTCTTCAGGGTTACTGATCTAGTGGATAGGGGGAAGCTGTAAACATGATGTATCTTTATTTTAGTAATCCATTTGACAGTCCCACATGACAGTCTCAAAAGCAAACTAGGGAAACACCATCTAGATGAAAATACTATAAGGTGGGTGCACATCTGGTTGAAAGACTATACTCAGAGTAGTTTGCTATCAAACTGGAGGGGCATATCTAGTGCAGTACTACAGATGTCAGTCCTGGGTCTGGTACTATTCAATATTTTCATTAATGACTTGGATAATGGAGTAAAGAGTATGCTTATAAAACTTTCAGATGACACCAAGCTGGGAGAGATTTCAAGCATTTTGGAGGACAGGATTAGAATTCAAAATGACCTTGACAAATTGAAGATAAAATTCAATAAAGACAAGAGCAAAGTACTTCACTTAAAAAGGAAAAATCAAATGTACAACTACAAAATTATTATCCTTCATACACTAGGGGGTAGTACTGCTGAAAAGGATATATTGGTTATAACAGATTACAAATTGAATACTAATCAACAATATGATGCAGCTGCAAAAAAGCATTCTGAGGGGTATTAACAGTAGTGTTGTATGTGAGACACAGAAGGTATTTGTCTGCTCTACTCAGCACTGATGGGACCTCAGCGGGAATACTGTGTCCAGTTCTGGATGCTGTACTTTAGGAAAGATGTAGAGACAAATTGGAGAGACCTGACCTATGAGGAAAGGTTAAAAAAGCAGTCTTGAGGGGAAAAAGGGTTGAGGGGGGACCTGATAACCTTCAAGTATGTTAAGGGCTGTTACAAAAAGGATGGTTATCATACGGCATTTTTAGCTTTAATAGATCAGTGAGTAGGTTCTTCCCATCCCCTTTGTCTTCTAGTTACAAACAGGATGGTCATCAATTATTCTCCAGGTCTACTGAAGATAGGAGAAGTTCTAACAGGCTTAATCTGCAGTAAAGGAGATCGAGATTACGTATTAGGAAAAACTTCAGTACAGACATTAAGTATTCCCAAATATTCAAAAGATTCCTACAGTTTTCAGCCAATTTTAGGGAGGAAGGTGGGAGAAGTATTTGCCTTTACTTTTTGAGTCTTTAGAAGTTTATATCGCCAAGTTTTCCTCCACAACTACAGGGGCTACAAATATATTTTAAAGTGAGATACATGACTCTGGGAGTTGGGACTTTAAGGAAAAAAGTCAGTATCAAGTAATATGATCACATCCCTTGAGTTGGCAATACTGCATTTTTAGCTTTAGTAGATCAGCAAGATGCTGCGGGAGATTCTTCCCATCCCTTGTGTTATAGTTCTGCTAAACTGAAGGAAGGGCAAACAACTGATTAGCCCTAACACAACTGAAGAGCCCCAGTAGGTTGCAGGCTACCATGTTTAAGCGGTGTTCGCTGGCCATATTGTGGCCTAGGTTAAAACATGAACACAGATAATAGCTTCAAATGTGTTAGCTTGCCTCTAATGGCATGTCTACACTTGAGCTGGAGGTGTAATTTCCAGCTTGGGTAGATGTACCCATGCTAACCAATCAAGCTAGTGCACTAAAATGGTGGAAGGATGAACTAGCCACCTCCAGTAGGTACCTAAGGTCCCCGAGAGGATGATATTTGGGGCAGCTAGCCCGGCCCACTGCTAAGACCACTGCAGCTACACTTCTATGTCTAGTACACTAACTCATTCAGAGCTGGCATGGATATGTCTACCCAAGCTGGAAATTACACCTCCAACATAACAATTTAAAGGACTTCAGGTGTTAAGCTAACAATTGAAACAGTCCCTTTTTGCCCATCAAGACAAGGCTCTGATCACTTTCCACCTCTGATTATTGCTGAACCATCCTTCCCACAGACATTTCACTGACATTCAACTATATCTCTGGAGAGACACTTTTTACTTTCAAAATGAACTAGATTTGCTCCCGCTGTCTGCCGTTTCCAGTTACATCTTCTGTTTCCAGTTACTAGCTGAAGTGTGACCATCATTGCACTGTGTTTTCAGGAAAAGAATGGGAATGGTTCCAGCAAATTAAACCGTTTGCCATGGTTATGGTTGGGAGGTGTCCTTTAGGAGTGTGGGGGAATGAGAAGATCCTTCAGTCCCACCTCTGAATACGTTTAGTACAGACTTTAGAAACAAACAGACTAAAGTAGGATGGGGGGACGTTTGTTGAAGCCTCTTAAAAATATTAGCAGCATGTCACTAGAAAGTGATAATTCAATACTTTGCCCTTCTATAACACCTTCCATTTCAAGATCTCAAAGCTTTCAAGTAAGCCCCTAACATGTCTGAAGTACAGTGATCACCCGTAAGTCAGCATTTGCAACAGTTTCTGGTATCTGAGATGCCAGCCATTCCCTGAAGATGGGATAGAAAACAGCAACTGTTAAAAAGTTTGTCATTTTTTTGTAAACGATCAAACTGTGATAGTACAAAGTGCCCAAGACAAGATAATCTCAGCCACAAGAAATTTTGTCAGAAAAGACATGATTCACTAGGAAATCCAGAAGGGTTTTTAAAAATATCCCTTTCCTCCCATATAGTGGCATGGTGAAGGCATCTGCCATGGGTTAGTGGCTACATGCTTTGAGTAGATGAACTGAGGTACCGAGGCTATGTGGCCTTGAGCAAGTGACTTGATGACAGCCAAAACAGAACCCTGATCTCCTCACTCAGTCTCCTCCTTTAACCACATCCCTTCCTCAATATACACAGTGCCTTTCATCCCAAGTACTTTACAAACTATACGTACACAGGAATCCCTATCCCTGAAATATAGCCAGCACAGGTAGGGTGAGAGGATACACAGCCTGCTCTCAATGGCTAAGGAAAGTGGGCAAACCCCTACTCTTAGTGAGGGCCACGGAACTTTAAGCAGAAAACTAAAAAATTCTAGGTCCTGGTTATGCCATCCACAGTGAATTAGATGGAATGTAGGCACAACTCAGCTTCCAGCCTAAATCATCAGTAGTAGTCACAAAAGAAGGCTGTCACTGCTTCAAACTGCTCTGATGTGCCCAGAAGTCACTTGTGACGTTGAACCCCATAATGCTTTATGGAAATATGACATGACTGGGATGCTTTATGCTACATACGCCATGTAAAGGTTTGCAAAAAGAAAAGGAGTACTTGTGGCACCTTAGAGACTAACATTTATTTGAGCATAAGCTTTCGTGAGCTTCATCGGATGATGAAGTGAGCTGTAGCTCACGAAAGCTTATGCTCAAATAAATTTTAGTCTCTAAGGTGCCACAAGTACTCCTTTTCTTTTTGCGAATACAGACTAACACAGCTGCTACTCTGAAACCTGTCATTATGTAAAGGTTATGATCTACTGAATATATTCATCCTATTTGTATGCATGTGTCGTTGTATTCAAAGTTATGAATATTGGCTGTATACTTGTTTGATTTTAAGTAGCCTTAGTAAGGCATTTGGTCAACTTCTTTAGAAAGGACTGTGCAAGTGCCCAATCAAGAAACACTTAAGCTGACAATAGACCTTGATAGACGCCAATCTACATCTGAGCTTTTCTGGCTACCTGGCTTAGCCTGTAAAGTTCTGAGTCATGCATGGACATGTGACTTGCCCATGTGACTCTAATACTCCATTTTGTAGCTGTAATTCTGCACAGGTGGATGGAGGGGTTTAGACCCACAAGGAGAAACTATATAAAGCCTTGGGAGACCCCTCCATTTTGTCTTCACCTGGCTCAAAAGATAGCCTCTTCACCCCCAAAAGATACCTGAAAGAAACTGGGACAAAGGACAGTAACTACAGGCAGTGAGAGTGATTGCTGGACCCAGACTAGAAGGAGACTAGTTGGTAAAAGGAAGCTTACTGGAACACCTCTGAGGGTGAGGTTTTATCTGTATTCAGTTTTCTTACTGTATTAGGCATAGACCTGCGTGTTTTATTTTGCTTGATAATTCACTTTGTTCTGTCTGTCATCACTTGGAACCACTTAAATCCTATTTTTTGTATTTAATAAAATCAACTTATTATTTAATCCAGAGAATGCATTAATACCGGGGGGGGGGGGGACAAACAGCTGTGCATTTCTCTCTATCAGTGTTATAGAGGGCAAACAATTTATGAGTTTACCCTGTTTAAGCTTTATACAGGGTAAAACGGATTTATTTGGGGTTTGGACCCCATTGGGAGTTGGGCATCTGAGCGTTAAGAGATAGGAACATTTCTTACGCTGCTTTCAGTTAAGCCTGCAGTTTGCGGGACGTGGTTCAGACCTGGGTCTGTGTTTGGAGCCAGCAAGCATATCTGGCTCAACCAGGCTGGGTTCTGGAGTCCCAAGCCGGCAGGGAAGGCAGGGGCAGAAGTAATCTTGGCACATCAGTTGGCAGCCCCAAGGGGGTTTCTGTGATCCAACCCGTCAACGCTATACTGATAGGTAAAATGACAATGCTTCATACATTCATAGTTTAAGGATTTCTTGCTTTTCTTTCAGTGGCAATATACCTCTTACCACAAAGACGGAGGCTTAAGGAATACTTATGAGTGATTTGCTCTCCCTGCTAAAGGGATACAGCCCTGCTTGATCAAAAGTAGAGCTAATATTTTAAGTTTAGCAAGTCCAGTTTTGTGTACTGTCCCTGGTGGATTAATGCCACACCCACAAGGGGCAGATTCTCAAATGGAGAGCAGGCACATGTCTGGTTTTCATAGATCCTAAGGGCAGATGGTGCTTTTATTAATACTGTCACAGTTCAGGGGACCTGTACTCCCTCTTTGTGGTCCCTGAAGGGCTCCCAGCTCCTCAGCTGTCACCTCACAGGTAGAGACCTGCATCTCTTCCCCCCTCCTGACCAGATGTTTCCAGTCTGCAATTCCCTGTCTACACAGATATCTTCAGCAAGCCAGACTGCATAAAAGAAACTACACACATGCTAAAAAGCTTACCCGAGATCACTCCAACTCCCAACCTCAAGCTCTAGTAGGTGTCAGTCCTTCAAAACCCATAACTGGGTTTCCCCCACGATTACAAGTTCATAACTATCTCAGATTCAGAACCAGAACAACCAGGAATAGTTCCATCTTTCCTTTCTACAGCTTGAGCTTTTGATCATGGCCTCATGTAACAGGTGATCAGCAGTCAATGGCTCACTCCTCAGGGTATAGTTTCAAAAGGTTTTGCATAACCAGAGGAAAGGAATTAGTATTCACCTAGATATTTCCTAGGAAAAAGCACTTTGTTACCACGATGGCATAAATCATTCATTTAATACAATGGACCTCAAAAGACATTTCATTCAATAAGGTCTCCCAAGGATGTGGCAGTAAGTTGCCATCTCTGTCACAAATATCTCTGGTCAGATTTTTAAGCAGACCAGTAGATCTGTTTTGCCAAGTGCAACAATTACTGTTTGTTCAGTAGCAGGTTAGGGAAAGCATTTTCTCTTCCAACAGGAGGCCTTTGTCTAATAGGATTGGTCTAGATACTTTTCAAGACTGATGAAAACAGCATTCTGCAAAGGCAGCTTCACAGTGAGGTAGGTTAGTGACACAGGGAATTGGAAGACTCGTCTCCTGAGTTCTTATTCTCAACTCTGCTACTGACTTGCTGAGTAGCCTTGGAAAAGCCTCTTTACCCTTTCCTGCAGCTCCTCAGGTCGATAAAGGAGATAACCTCACTTACCTGCCTCACAGGGGAATTGTGCAGCTTACATGCCAAGATCCCCCGGTGAAAGGTTCTCTAGCCATGCAGTATTTGGATATTGGTGGCTTGTGTCAGATGAGTGGAAAATGTCATCTTTGTGTTGCCTCTACGGTGCAAGGGAGGAGGCCTGTGTATTCCAGTCTCCCTCCCCTATCCCATCCCCAACCAGATATGACTTGTGCAACAGACCACAACAGACCAGTAATGAAAAAAGTGTATTAAAATAGTCACAAGATTACAATAGAAAACATTAAAATCAGTCAAGAAAAATTACAGTATGATTTTAGTATCCAAATCAAAAGAATCTGTCCAAGCAGAGCACAAAGCACAGTTGTTATCCCCGGCTCTCCATGGCCTTAACTTTATATAGTGAGGCCACGCAGTATACAGCTGGCTCCCTCCCACAATAATTATACACCCATTTTATAGGTGTTTGTCCTGCTTCCTCCACCCCCAAAATCAGGCAGGATACTGGTGCGCTATCCTCTTAGTAAGGAGGGGGCTTGCCTCCCCCGTTTAGGAAGATACAGGAAGAAGATATGCAAGAATAAGAACCAAAAGCACCCGTCTCCCTGTCAAAGTCTCTAATACTCCATGTTGCGGCTGCTTTGGGGAGGGGTGGGAGACCAGACTGCACAGCATATTCACCCCAGAAGGCAGGAAACTTTATTTAACTTAAATTCCAGTTTTAGAAAGTGCAGAAATACCTTAAAAATAAAAGGGATTGCTTGTGTTTGAGGAGGAGGAGGAGGGAGGCCTTTTAAAAAAACAAAAACAAAAAACCCACACAATGGAATAAAGTCTGAGCAAAGTAGTTTATGATTTAGGGATCTCCATCACTTAGTCCTGCCTCAGACCAGGGGGCTGGACTTGATGACTACTTGAGGTCCCTTCCAGCCCAACATTTCTATGATTCGATGCATTCTGGTGGCCTTTATCATACAATGTGCCAAGACCTAGATGCTGGTATGGATGGGACAATGACTGCAACGCCAGCAATGTCAGATACTTCCCCAGATCTTTGACCACAGATTTATTTTCAAGAGGGAAAAATACTCCTCAAACCCCCCCTCCCCAATACACATAAGAGAAAAATCCTGGTTTTAAAGGTCCTAGACAGATACGGGAATAATGTAAACGTTAAGTAAGGTTTAAAACAGGTTCCAGGGCATTTATGTTAGAGATCATATGGTTCTTCACCCCACCACCTCAACAGTCCGCTCTCTAGGGAAAAGAAGCCTTTAAGTTTCATGTACACACACACTTACCCAAACAACTCTGGAATATTAAAAGAAATAAAAAAACCTGATTCCAGTTTCTCTAATCATAAACTGAAATGTCAATAGAACTCTGCAAAACACAGAGCACTCCAGGTATAGACTGAGCCTTATGCACCAACAGGGATCACTGCTACTGTGGGAAGACTCAACATAACAGCTCCTCCAAGCACAACCTAAAATACCCTTGTTCTATCCCCTCAACTCTGGGTCATCGGCCCTGGAGAACTGCAGTCAAACACTGACCTACGCATGGAAAGGGGTGGTGGAGAAGAATACAGCTGCCAATTCATTCACTAGACACCCGAGTTAGCAAGTAGCAACGCCAGCCCTCTGGATGCTGCACCTATATGCTCATTTGCTGGCGTCAACTAAGGGTTAAAAGGCCTGAGTTGTTGAAATAGAATTTTGCTGCTTTGCCAGCTTTTCAGTTCTAGCGAGCAGCAGCATGTTTTCTGAGGGGAAAGACAAGCAAAACAGAAGTGATAGCATCCAAGTCTTGCTCTTAAAAAGGTGCCAGTTCCTGTAGCAGACAGAGCCAAGGCGGCAATCCCAAAGGGTATGCGTCTTTGTCTGCAGTGAGTACAAGGTCAGCTATAGTCATGAGAAGGAGTTCTCCTGACAAGTAGAAAATTGTATGTGGTACTGACTCTAGTTTCTGTGCTGTGACGTATTATGCCCTGAGCGGTAAAGACAAAATTTATAAAGAATTGGCCATCCTGGATACAATGCAATTCCCATGGAGCTCACCTCAGCTCGTTATCTAAGAGTTGCCTCCATTATAACAACCCTTGGGACAACAGGGCTGTCTTAGGCTTGGTCTACATGTAGGGCATGTCTACAGTATGGGTGTTATAGCGGCACAGCTCCAGTGCCTTAGTGTAGATGCTTCCTACATCGACAGAAGACAAACTGCACCTATGCCGGGAGTTAGGTTGGCTTAACTACAGTATTCAGGGCGATGAATTTTTCACACCTCTGATCAATGCAGTTAGGTCAATCTAAATCAGAAGTGCAGACCAGGACTTAAAAGTTGGGTCGACCCAGCTATGTCAGTCAGGGATGCGAAAAAAAACACACCCCATCCAACAAAGCTAAGCTGGCCTAACCCCCACCGTAGAGACAGCTACATTGACAAATCAATGCTTTACTCATTCGGGGAGGTGGTGTTTCTACACCAGCAGAAAAACCCCTTCTATCATCGTAGGCTGTGCTTCCACTAGAAGGTCATGCTGGCATAGCTCTGCTGTTGTAGCTCTGCTGGTATAGTCTCCATAGTGTAGACAAGCCCTGAGTAACTGATTGCAGTACAGAAAGGGGCAGTGGGGAGGAGAAGAATGCAGCCAATTCATTCAGTTTTACAGCTTTCAAAATGGGCTAATACGATCAGACCATAGTCTGGGATTTCACTATAGCGTCATTCAAGGTATGTCTACACTTTAATTACTACAGTGGAACAGCTTCAGCGCTTCAGTATAAACACTAGGTTCTACCATCAGCATAGGTAATTCACCTCCCTCAGAAGTGGTAGCTAGGTTAATGGAAGAATTCTGTCTACACCGAGAGTTAGGTCAGCACAGCTACATCTCTCGGGGGGTGGATTTTTCACACCCCTGTGAGATGCAGCTATGCCAAGGTAAATTCCCAGTGTAGAGCAGCTCCCAGTTTATATTTCTTTACTTGGGAAGGGAAGGGATAGGGAGGTTTTGAGCTGCAACACTTCTATACCAGCTTGGCAGAATTCTATTTTTTATTCTTTATCATTTTGATGGACAATATCCATGCTTATTTTTAAGCATCTTTTTCAATTTTTATCAATTTAAATTTTCAAAGTTGCACACAATTTTGGGTTTTAAGCATTTTTTCAGTTTAAACTTACACAGTTGTGGGAAATTGAGGGATGAGACAATTATTTAATGACAGTAGACGTTGAGATTTAAAAAGTTAAAGCGTTATAACCAAAGCACACAAACCGTCAACATCATATGTCAAAATATACAAAGCATATAGCCTTAAATCCAACCAGTAAGTTCTCAAGCAGCATTTTTCTTACTTTGCCTACCTCTAAATTTCAATTATCGATGGAAACGTTTATGCGTCAGTTTGTGCATGTACAGTGAAATCAAAATTTTGACATTTACCAATAAACATCTAATCCTTCCAAGCCAAGTCACACAGTATTAACTGCTAGCCTCATCCCCATTTCAGTTTTTACACCTGTTTTACCCTGGCAAGGGATTCTGCTTATCCCTGAGCTGTGCTACAAGCCTGCCTTCTCCTACTTAGCACTAGGCATTCATCAGAAGTAGTCCTACACAGCACAAACCTCAGCAGGGCCAGAGATGGACAAGGGCAGCAAACCTGGAGGAATTTTAAAAGCCCTTTAAATTTTGCATTTCCTTTTAACTGACAAAGACCTGGGTTAGTGGAAGGGAATCAAGAGGAAACTGCATGCTCCATTGGCTGAAAGTATAGGGTTAAAACTGATCAGGTCTCTGGTCCGATCTCATTAGCTACAAGGCAATCATGAACTCCTCTGAACTGAGTGAAACCTGAAGACAGCTCACTCAGGACATGACTTCACTTGCAGATGTAGAGCACTGGGAGTTAAACCAGCCTTCGGAGACCGCAGCAGGGAAAACGCTGACATGTATTCACACTGTCAGATTCAAGCGCACTGGCGTGGCCACATTAGCAGCTCTTACAATGCCACAAAGAGCAGTACATTATGGTAGCTATCCCAGCGTGCAAGTGGCTGCAACGTGCTTTTCAAATGGGGGGAGGTGGAGTGTGACTGGAAGTGTGTTGTGTGTATGTGGGGGAAGAGTGGGTTTTGGGGGGGCTCAGAGCATGTCAGCATGCTGTCTTGTAAGTTCAGACAGCGGCAGACCCCCCTCCCCCACAACTGCAGCATTCCACAGTAATGGTTTGCTTTGTTCCGGACCAGATAAGCATGCCGGCTGTCAGAAACAGAGCTTTGAAAGGGGATATCCGCATGCCTGCAGCCGATTCCAAAACAATGAGAAGAGTGGCCACTTGACTTCAGAGGCCAATCACAGCGCAGTAATGCAACAGCTCGTTCACACTGACACCCGGGGCATTTCAGCCAGGCCGCAGCAAGCTTTCTGCTTCTTGTGGAGGTGGATTACCAGGAGCATTCCAGCTGCAGAGTCCAGGCGCTCTACATGCCTTGCCAGTGTGGACACGTCAGGAGTTAGAGCGCCCAGGGCTGCTTTAATGTGCTCTAACTTGCAAGTGTAGCCAAGCCCTCAGTCAGAATCAATCCACTTCCATTAACACAGGTTACCGTTCCTGATAAACAAGCTTCAAAGTTAAGACAAGTCAAGGGAGAGCAAGTTCATAACAGTTTCAGTCCCATATTGCATCAAGTCTTTCTGGCTACAACTTTAAGACAGCTACATCATAGAAGCTGTCTATTCCAGCCATGGAATGTTGGTTATGTTCCCATAAATCCCAACGTCCCTACTCAGGCTCAGACAAGATCTCAGGTCACGATGCCTAAAATTCACTACACACAAGAGGCAGCTTGTTTCCTTCCAGAAGGACTCAACGAACCTTTGGAAATATAAGCAAGGGAAGAACAAAGAGGATCTAAAATCTTGAAATGAATCTCTCCAGTGTGGGTCCAGCTCACATGCCTTCAACTACACTAAACAGGTCACAGGGGAGATTCCCAAAGAAGCAAGCTAGCCACAATGTCAGTGATATAGGTGGGGCTGCATGCTTTCTGCATTATTCCATTTTTCCTGTTTTAGCAGATCACAGGAGATGGGACTTTAGTAAGAGTCAGTGACAGTGGAACCAAGGATGGCCCTGTCCTCTTATAGCAGCAGGCTTGTGATGGTCCCATTCATCACGGTTCTCCCCCTTACTCTAAACTAGCTTCAGGGAAAGACAGTATAGGCAGATTATTGCAAGTAAAGTTTTATCACTTTTCCTTTTCCACAAAGTGCAATGTCATCTCTCTCCAGAAGAGCCCCTGCTTCCTGCTACAAGTGGACAAACGACCCAGCACGTTTCACTGGAAGCAGGTTGTCCCAGGGAAGGGCACATCAGGATCTAACCGAAGCAAGCTACCCAGATATGAAGCTTCCTAGATGCCCCCTTTGCTTACTTATGAGAAGTTGGGTTTTATTATCACTGCACAAACCCCACTGGGCCAACACAGTCCCTGTGTTCTAAGGGACTGGCTTTAAGCTCTAACAAGACATGGGCTCAATACAGGAGTAACTATATGAAATTCTATGGCCTGTGATATACAGGAGGTCAGACTAGATGAGCTAATAATGGTCCCTTCTGGCCATAAAATCTATTAATCTATGAGCAATGTCACTGTTATATAAATGTAAAGTTCTCACATATTTAAAGGGCTGAAGGGTAGACATTTCAAATGGCTAAATTTACCTGACCCTTTGTAGCTTAGCTCTTCCTTCTCCCATGCAGATGGGGAGGGTTTTTCTGAGCAAAGAGGTCTAATTGTTTAAGTTAGATGAGGTGGCAGTCAATTGTATAGATTGGAGAAGAGGAAATATCCTATAGAAACTACCTTCCTCATATCCATCCCTTCAAAAAAGGAAAACCCTGTTGAAAAACAATCAGGTAAATCTAGAATCCCCTAGCACCTTCCAGTTTCTCCATTAATGATTGAGACAAAAAATACTTTAGAATTGCCATGTTATGTATTTTCACTTTTTCTCCCCTTATCCTAGATACAAAAAAAGAATATTGGCCATTTATAAGCAGAATTCTTACTGCATCTCAACATGCAACACTGGTCTCACTTCTGTACGATTAAATAGACTATTTACACACAACACATACATCTCTCTCTGTATTCACATGCATTGGTCCTAGCCTAGGCATCAAAGGCCACATGTGAGTTCTCTGGGTCACATTTGATTCAAGCCATTCCAGTTTGAATTTTTGTTTTGCTTTGGATATGGTGGGATCTCTTCAGTTCTTCCGAATGTCAGCATAAACCACGGATTCTGACTTGTTAATCTTGTCGCTGTGTCGCCCGCCGGAGTGATCTAATTGCGCATAAATGACTGGGCCCTGAGGACAGAGAGACAAAACACAGAATCAGTGCTTTTAAGAAAGGGTTGCACTTCCCTGTCCCTGCTGCAGGGTCTCCTGTGAGAATACAGAGACAGCAAATGCACAGTCCCTGATAGCTAGTGGAATCCCAAAGCGAGTGGACTATCCAAGAAATCTGGTGTGCCACCTTACTTGCAACCCCAGTGTACCATGCAGCACAGGGGCTCATTTTAACTGGATTGGTCGGCGTGTGAAGAATGCAAGGAAGGATCCACAGTTCTGAAATGTAACAGAGTTTCCTCAACAGACATAGAAAGCTATGATGAATATATGTAGCTCAGTCAGATGCAAGCTAGGGTTTAATTTTTTAAGCATCATACTGTGCTACAGATTGCCATTAAGTGATAGAGTTCACTTTATGCACTATAACTGCAGACCTTCAAATCCTCAGTACAACTTCCTTTTTGGAAGACTGGAAGATCAGTTCCTCAAGTAGAGTGAATGAGTTCTAGTTTGCAGCCACAGTGTGATATGATGTAGTCACTATTCACCAGCTAAGTAAGCAATCGGATCAATCCTGTGATAAAGTGACAAGGACCACTTAAATGCTACAGCTAGTGATGACTCAGTAGTTGGTGCACCTCCCACAGTACTGACCCAGTGCCTTAGCTTGGTTTTAAAACAAGATCTGACCATGGAGGTCATCAAGGCTCCCCTGGCACTTGAGTAGCAATATCAGGCCTTGTGCAGGTCCTCAAATTGTGTTCTGGCCAAAACATCTCATCTCATTCTCTTGCGGTTTTAAATGGATTTAGTATTCTCTGTGACCTAACCCTGTTCTGCTAAACTACTATCATGTTCAGATAGCTGCACTTCAGTGATCAATGAGGGAATCATCATACGTAGTCTGTGGTTCATGCCAAAGAACTTGACAGACACTGCCAAACAATTTTGTTTCAGTGTCCCAGAGAGCAGCAATGCACATGAAGCTTCAGAACAGAGGTACTAAATGCTCTGCTGAAACCCAAAGGTTCACCATGAATACCTGCGCTCCCTGAAACACAACTTGCAGGAATGTGAAGTGCAGAGTGGGATGGAGATGGGACTGGAGTGCTCCATATCCCAAAAGCAGGTATCTGAGAAGCAGGCAAAAGGGTGGGAAATTGATTTCAGCAAAACGACTTCTCTACAGTACTAGGATATTGCACTTTCTGAGTGAGTTAGATACAAGCAGGGGTGTCATTTCAGAAAATTTAAAGGGGAAGGGAGGGAAGTTGAATCAACATAAAAACTTTATAGGTGATTATATTATAGCCTACAAAGTTGGGGGAGGGGTCAAAAAGTGGAGCAGAGACACATATGGAAAGCCTGGGGGAGCAAGCAAAAGGTATGGCGATGAAACTGTCCCTCCTACCGGCTAGCAAATGATGCCCCTGGATACAAGGCTGAGGATGGTGCAGTCACCTGAGAAGTGTTCTCAGCACAACAGAGTCTGTTCTATCAGAGTGCACCTACGCTACAGAGACTATACCAGCAGAGCTACGTCACCACAGCTACATAGATATAACCCTGAAGCGTAGACCAAGCCTAAGCCAACTGAAGAGGTTTTTCTATGTAGGAACACCGCCTCCTTGAATTATGGTAACTTTGTCGACAGAAACAACAATAGTTGCATCTACACCGCAGGCAGGTCAACATAGCTATGTCAGTCAGGGGGTGGATTTTTCATACCTCGACTGACTTAGCTATGTCAACCTCACTTTTAAGCACAGACCAGGACTCAGTCACACTTACAGTCCTAATGAGAACTAAAAGGAAGTGACTGACTTTGCCCCACTGGGAAAAAAATTTATGTCACTAAGGCTATGTCTACACTTGCCATTTAAAGGGTGAAAAGTCCCTTTTTTGTGTGCTAAAACCGTGAGAGCGTCTATACTTGTTAATAATTTTTTGCGGTTAAACTCAGAAGTTTTACTGCAAAAAGAAAACCAACTTCATGAGAGGCATACAGCTCTTTCTGCTGTTCTTTTTGCACTGTTGTGAAAGTGAAGACACGTTCTACCTGTGTAAACACCTTTTGGCCTCCGGAGGATGTCCCACAGTTCCAAAAGCGACCACTCTGGCCAGCATCTCTGCTGCTCTGACACCAGGTAGAGGGGCATTCGCCCCTCCTCCTGTAAGCCCCAGGAAACTCCCTTTCCCTTTGCTTGTAGATGTGGCAGGGAAAGCAGCCAGATAGCAGGGGGTTTTTTAAAAAAGCCACAAAAGAAACAAGGAAGTAATGGGGCTGCTGGGACATGAAGCAGTGCATCATGAGGCACTGAGCAGGGACCCAGAATGCCTTCCGCTCACTCCCCCTTCCCACAAGACCTATTGAGAGAGCTGCACTGTGGGATAGCTGCCCTACAGCATTGCTCTCATCCGCAATGGAAGTGCTGCTAATGTAAACACTCCGACGCCTGAGAAATTAAGTGAATACACAAACCAGTGTTTTTTTCCCCACTGGTTCCCTATAATCGGTGAAACTTACAGTGCAAAAAACTCACAAGTGTAGACATACCCAAAAAGTGGTTATAAAAAAATCAAGATATTTCCAAGTCTCTACACCAGCACTTATTTCCCTTTTGTCAGTTTGAGTTATTTTCTCAGCTTCCCTGATCTCTCTGGATGAAAGTGGCCTTCACATACCCACTGTGGTTCCCTTTCTTTCCTGGAAGGACATGTTTCAAATTTGATTGTGTTGAATCAGACACCCCTACAATCTACTCTCCAATAGAGTAATTAGAAGCCACGGGTGAGAAAAGACTGGCCCTCTACTGAGAGAGATGTGCTATCTGAAAGTCAGCTCTTGTGTGCTGCTGCTCAGCAGCTCTTCAACAATACTCTACTTCTCTGTTAAAAGAGGAACTGGAGGTTATAAATTACTTTGGGGAAAATATTTATCAAACTAAGCAAAAAGCCTCCTAGGAAAAAGGGGAGGCACAAGTAAGGTAACAGCGAAAGTAAGGCTGATGCCCTCCAGAGACGCATGGGTACTGGAAAGATATAGCTGCCACATACATACACATTATTAAACAGGAAACTGGGAGGAGGAAGGTGAAGAATTCCAAGGGAGATGGTCTAATGAGGTTTTTAAAATAAAAAGCTGTCTATATACAGCAATTTCATGCATTGGACTGGACAGTAGGCACTGGAGGTTCCTGGTTACTAATTGTGATGCTATGTCAAGATACTGTCACTACTTACAGTCAGAATGCAGGGGTGTCTCGCAAATTAATGCACCTGTACAGAAAGTGCCAAATGACCAGAGATTTTGTTCTTTAGGAGTGAGAAAAAGCTCCTTTACCCCTCAGACACAATTTGGGTATGTGGTTGTGAAGCACAGAGGGTTACACACCAATATACTGTAAAGATATCCCACCTATTCAGATCACTGCCAACTGTCTGATCAGATCGTAAGTTACCAACAGACCTCTCCACCATATGAGAAAGTAGAATCTCTGCAAACACCCCCTGTTCTGAGGGATATGTGCTCTACACATCTGTCTGCTGGGTAACTGATCAAATATCATGTAGTTACTCTTGAGAAGCAAATGCAATCACAGTGCTGAATGCCACTAATGAGACACCTCAGTCTTTTCTTCCATAGCAAAACACTACCCCCCGTGGGGGAAGGAGCAGAAAGACTTGCAGAGTTTTCAAAGATTTTAAACTAGAGACAATGGTCCTAACCAGAATATAGTTTGGGGCTAAGGATGACCCAGCATGCCTTTTAAGACACCAGATGTAGTCGGGTTACGTTGAGTTTCATTACACAAAGTACAGACATGTTTCCAGACACCCTTCTTCAGAGCTCTTATAAAATCAGAAGGAATATCTGGCAATTTCCATCTCCTTAGTGGTGCCCATGCACATATTTGGGAAAACATTTAAAACCATATCTGTGGTTTTAGTCATATCCATGACAAAAACCTATTCAGAAACCTGGTAGGGTGGGGAAGGTTACTTGAATCTATATAGAAAGCTGGTCAATTAACTTTTAACATACACAAATGCCAAAAGGAGTTTTAATGCATGGTTCAATAGTTTTACCTTAAGCCCAGTTGTGATGGGACTGAAATTCATTTTGACTATTCATGAACAAACATATTGCCTCACGCTAACCTGTATATGCATAAGTAGGGCATAATTCAAAGCGAACCAGTGAGGAAGCAGACAGGGCTATTATCTCGCTAAAAATGTGTCAATGGAGAGCCAGGGAATTAAGGTTACTGGAGCAACAGGAACACTGAAATTAAACATACATAAGGCCTGTGAGTCAGACAGCTACAAGGACTGCAATGGGGACATGCTCCTAGATTCCTTAAAAAGATGCTAAATAAATGTTCTACAACTTTAAGATCCAGCTCTAAATTAAGTATTGGACTGAACAACACATTACAGACAAAACAGTTTCTGTAAGTGTCTGATGCACCCGTGTACTGGCTGTTTGTGCATCTTCATGTAGTATTACGTATTAATCATTAGTGAAATACTATTTGGTTTTGATCTGTAGAGCCAAATTAAAAATGTGTCTCAGGGGAGAAGAACTGAGGCTATGTCTACACAAGAGAGCTTGCAACAGTGCAATTGTATAGATGCAGCTGTGCCACTGCAAGATCTCTCGTGTAGCCACTCTATGCCGACAGGAGAGAGCTCTCCCATTGACATAATTAATCCACCCAGAAGCAATGGTAGTTATGTTGGCAGGACAAGCTCTCCCGCCAACATATCGCTGTGCACACTAGCGCTTATGCCAGTGTAATTTATGTCGCTCGGGGGGGGGGGGGGGGCCGGCGTGTGTGTGGAATAGTCACACCCCTGAGCGACATAAATTTTGCATATATAAGTGATAGTGTTGACTTAGCCCAAGTGTGTGTGTGAAGTTGCAAGCAAGTTTTAGAGCCAATGCTGCTTCTGCATGACCAGAAAAAAGAGTTTGCAAACCCAGGATACAGGAGCTCAGTATTCAAAGGTGCTGACTATTCACTGTATTTGGCACAGTTCTGTAACAGAAGGTATTTGCCTTCTAATTTGCCTGTCAAATATGTTGGAATCCAGACCACCAGGTAGGCTGGAGGATTTTCCCCCCTTCCCCCATTGATAGAGGTGAGAGAGAGAGAGCGAGCGAGCGCATGCGCGCACACA
Organism: Dermochelys coriacea; assembly: GCF_009764565.3. Classification (NCBI taxonomy): domain Eukaryota; kingdom Metazoa; phylum Chordata; order Testudines; family Dermochelyidae; genus Dermochelys; species Dermochelys coriacea. Next base: position 187,239,599 of record NC_050068.2, on the reverse strand, counting down.
AATGAGCACTCCATCTATTAGCCTTAGATGATCAGGGATGCAATGCCATGCCCCAGGTGTCCCTAAACCTCCAATTACCAGAAGCTGGGACTGGACAACAGGAGATGGATCACTTGAAACTGCCCTGTTCTGTTCATTCCCTCTGAAACATATGGCCCTGACCCTGTCAGAGACAGGATACTGGGCTAGAATGACCATTGGTATGACCCAATATGGCTATTTCTTATGCTAATGTGGAAGTTATTTGGACAACAGAAAATTTTTGCACTCAAGAATGGATGCTTCTCTCTCTCATCTAAATAATGGTGATGGCAGAATAGTCATAACTAGAAGGAGGATGGAGTGAAATACCATGAAACAACTAGGAGGAGGATGGAGTGGGTAATTGAGACAATACATAGTTCTGACATGATGGAACAGAGATCTGCTGGGAAGGAAAGGACAGTACAGTGAAAGTGAACTTGAGCTATCCAACTGTCTGAACATTTAGAGAATCAGATGTAGAAAACATCTGGATTTCCTGGATACTGACTGGTAAGGTAGACAGTGGGCTATCCCGAGAGAGCACTTTCACAATGTGGAGTAAGAATTAAACATCCAAAAAAACCAGACAAATGAGGTGCTGTGTACCCACAGCTACCATAAGGATGACTGGAACTGCAGGTGCTCAGCTCCTCTGGAAGTAGGGCCACTCAGATTTGAAAAGTTTTGAATAAGCCCCTAGCCTTTATGGCAACACAGATAATCTTAAAAATGTGAAGAGTTTAAGCCAATGCACTGAGGTCTGCACAAGCCCACAGATAGCCTGAAACAATAACTCTAAGCGGTGTGAACTGTCCCATTCATTTAAAGGGCATCAACCCTAAAGTTTGATTGACATTTAAATGTCAACATTCGCTTCAGTGTAAATCATTTTAACAAACACATTCAAGGAAATGTGTGTGTCATTTCTGGAGGCAGTGACAAATATTGGGGTAAAACGGGGGAATAGCTAGTTGCTGAAACAGATAAGGAAAAAGGGGAACTAAGTTCAAAATCCCTTCTGAAAGAAACTCATCCCTACTGTAATAATTTTATTATGATGTTAAAATAAAAAGAAAATGGTACAGAGTTTAAGCATAGAAGTTTCTGGTTATCGGGGAATAACGTACAGATTATCAAGGGGTGCGAAGTTCGGTTTAGGATCGGGTGGCGTAAGGAATACATAATCTGCAATATCCCCGATTGGAGGTAAAAAGTTAATGGATCAAAGTATAGACATTGAGATATGAAGGTATGTTGTTCATATAATGGCTATGTTCAGGTGTGGAGTATAATGAGTGGATACAACGATGAGGATGTACTAAAAGCCTTACTTATCACCCTTAAACCAAACAAAGCCACTTCCCAGAACTTTCTCTGCACCTAAAAAGTTCAAGTGTTCCCTACCCAGCTAGCAACACGTCTAGATTTCCCTTTGGAATGTTAATTTCTGTGTCTACACTGCCACTTTCAGCACTAAAATTTTAGTTGTTCAGGGATGTGAAATAAACACCCCCGAGCGACAAAACTTTTAGCGCTGAAAAGCGCCAGTATAGATTGCGCTCCCAGCGATAAAGCTACCACCCCTCATTTGGGGTGGTTATTTTTTAAATCACCGGGAGAGCTCTCCCCTGGCGATAGCGTGACTACACTGCCCATGTCACAGCACTGCTGCGGCCGTGCTGTAACCTGGGCAGTGTAGACATACCCATAGTTACTGTCATTGTCAATGTGCTGCAAACTTTTGTAATTTAAAATGTGGGGGCAGAATATTTTGTTAATTTAATGTATAACATGGAACAGTGTAGTAACTGTACTAGAGGGGTTAGGAAGAAGAGGAGAGTCCCACAAGACTGAGGTCTCCAGTGCTTAAATTAGATCTAATATGCCACATGGGACATGGAGCTTTGCAAGACAAGGAATAAGAGCCAGACAAGAGACAGTGGGAAGATAGCAATTTTATCAAACTAGAAAGTGACTCTCTGCAGTGAGAAACACGTCTGAATATCTATCTATCTATCAATCATGTAATTAAGTCCAACACCAATACAGAAAGGCAGTTCCTGCTGCAAGCTCTTAGTGCACAGTATGTCTACTGAAGGAGAGTAAAACTGGTCCTCAGCTTCCTATTTTAGTCTAAGACAGCGGTTCTCAAACTGTGGGTCGTGAACCCCTTTGAATGGGGTCACCAGGGCCAAAGCCTGAGCCTCACTGCCCAGGGCTGAAGCCTGAGCACCACTGCTCAGGGCCGAAGCCAAAGCTCGAGGGCTTCAGCCCTGGGTGGTAGGGCTCACGTAGCAGGTCCCCTGCCTGGGGCTAAAGCCCTTGAGCTTCAGCTTTAGTGCCCCTGCCCAGAGCGATGGTGCTCAGGCTTTGTCCTCCCCTGCACCCACTGGGGCTCGGGCAGGCTCATGATTCAGTCCCCCCCTCCGGGAGTCATGAAGTAATTTTTGTTGTCAAAAGGGGGTCAAAGTGCAATGAAGTTTGAGAACCCCTGGTCTAAGGGCTTGTCTATACAGGAAAATTGACTGGAATAGCTATTGCAGAATAGATTTCCCCATGGACATTCTGATTCCGGAATAAACTCATCCACATGGGAAGCTATTCCAGAACAGCTATTGTGCTTTAAATTCACACCTTATCTTATTCTGGAATAAATTTCTTGTGTACAAAAGCCTTGGGGGGAAAAAAAAAAAAACAAAAAAAAATAAATCAACACCACCTTTTAATTAACATGTTGTGAAAGACTTAGCACCTAGCATAGACATCTTTAAAAAACACATTGGCATTTTTATAGAAGGGTTTGCCTAGATTAAGAGGTCTGAGTTAGCTGCTAACCTTTTCTCTAGTTGTACACACAGATTAATATCTTTTACCTCCATTTAACTAGTCAAGGTTAAACCTAGAGGCAAGCCTAGACTGACCACAATTGGAAAACCTGTTTTCAAATGTGTTAAATCCTGTCTACACTAGGTGCTAACACATTTTAAGCTCCACTTAATGGATTAACTATTGATTTTAAGAATACCTTTTCTCCTAGTCTAGACAAGCTTTTCTTGCTTCACCTCTCTCAAACTATGCCCCTCCCACCACTTTGCTTACCCCTGCTCAAACCAATAGCCTCATGCTTCCCGCCTACCTCCTTGCTCAGGGCAGCCCAATATTACTATAAATCTGAAATATTTAATTTTGACTCTAGCTGAAAGGAAAGTTTTATCTTCATTCATCTGTTCCTGGAAGCAGTCAAAAAAAAAAATCTATTAATCTAGTAAACTCCATTCAAAGGGAATACAAAGTGATTTTACAAAATTAAGAAACAGTTCTGAAAACTTTAAGTATGCTTCCTTTCCAATCACTTACAAGTCCTCCAGCTAACACCATGGCTAAAATTCAAAGTCACCAGAAATACAGATCTATTAAACCACCTAATCTTCCTCTTCAGAATGTCGCACTGTGGCTTTTCATACATGTAGATTGTAAACTCTATGGGCCAGGGAGTTTGCCTTCATTCTGCTCTATGAAGTGCTTAGCATTTTTGGCACTATTAACATAAAAGATTTCATACAGTACATTTAGAATGTTCATACAGATCGCTCATTTCAATTATTAGGTCTCATTTCTTCAATCAGCTCCAGATAGACATCTAGTTATGCATTAGAAGGACCTTGTCTACATGGCACTTGTTTACAGGTTACTTCGGTATAACTTATATCAGCCACGAGTGTGAATAATCCACACACATGAGCAACATAAATTACACCAACCTAAGCACCGGTGCAGACAGCACTATGTTGTGGGAGCGCTTCTCCTCCTGATATAGCTACTGCCTCTCTCCAATTGGTTTAGAGCATCTTCACCAGAAGTGCATCAGCAGCGCAGCTGTGCTGCTGTAAGTCCTGTAATGTAGATGTAGCAAGGAGCCCTGAACATTCTTGCCAACTCACACCCGTATTATATATACTGTCCCTATTTGAGAGATTTCTAGGCTTTCCACTAGAGTTTTCCCATAACTCATGAAGGCACTTTTTATTTTCTGTGGGATGACTGTCGAGGTAAGTATCAGATTCTGCCTTCAATTGTTGAGTGGAACCATAGAGGTTCAAAGCGCCAGGAGAATGAAATGAACTGTTAGAAGTCCACAAGGTTGAATGAACACAAGGAGCCAAAGGCATCATGCTCACAGGTAGACCGTTACTGTTTCGTGCTTCAATTGAATTGACTCACTCTTTCAAACATAGGCCTATTCACCACTTAGGCTACATCAACGCTGCAGCTGGAAGGTGCAACTCTGGAAGACAAGTGCTAGCGCTGCTTGAGCCGACACACTAAAAAGGCAGCGTGGCTGCAACAGTGCGGGCAGCAGCTCGGCTAGCTGCAAGAGTACAACCCTGTCCAAGATCCTAGGTACTTACTCAAACAGCTACCCCAAGCTATTGCCCATGCTGCCATGGGCTCGTTGCTATTTTTAGAGCACTAGCTTAAGCAGAGTTAGCACATATACATCTACCTGAACTGGGAATTACACCTCCCAGCTACTGTGTAGACAGTCTTAGGGTGCATCTGCACTAGGAAAAAGAGGTGTGTTCTTACCTCATGTTAGTCAACATGGGTTGACTGACATGAGGTAAAATGCTAGTGAAGATAAGGCAGTTTTGTAGTTTTCACACGTAAGAAGAGCTTTATTTCAATCTGGGAGGCATAGATCAGCATTCACATCACACTCCCGGTCAGTACCTGGTCCAAGCCAGGGAAGTTAACGATCCAACCAGCAGACCAAATTCAGGGATGAATCCTGGTCACGTGTCACCTTAGCATACACAGAGACTAAGACCTCCTCAACCTGCTAACAAAAGCGAAGGCAGCAAACTGCCTGGTCTTCACTAGGTTTTACCTCATGTCAGTTACCATGTTAACTAACACGAGATAAGAACAAGTCTCTTTCCCATAGAGAGGACAAGGCCAAAGGGGATATATACCTCATTGTCAGTTCATTAACTGCTAGGTTGAATCCCTGCTTTTTGGAAATGCTAAAGCTACTAAGTATAGTTCACAAACCCCAACTACAGCTTTACATCCAATCCCATACAGAGCAGATACCTTTTCGTCCCAGTTGCTTGAATACATGGAACAACACAGCCAGCTAATTCACCTCTCCCACCCCACCTTCATCCTCTCCACAGCATGGATCCACCTCTCCCACACCCTGGGAGGTCCGTGCATTGGAGAGTACTGAAATTTACCTGGTGTAATCTGGCGGGCACGTGGTTTACCAAACCCTCTGTGTCGGAGGGTGACTTCCGTGGAGCCTGCTTAACCGGCGACATCAAGCTCTCAGAGGTACTGCAGCTGATGAAGTGGCAGAGCAGAATTTGCAGGACAACATTCAAGAGATACAAACAAAAAACAGGAACAAAAAACAAAAACGAGTGATGGCAGGATGAAGTGGCAGGCTATGCCAAAGTAAAAGCGATCACAATGGGTATTGGAACCAGTTCACACATTCTCCCTGCCTACCCAGTCACTTGTACATTTGTCCTCATACATATCACAGCTATTCTCCTCTACCCAATAAAGCCAGATTAAGCCATAAGAACCTGGGAATGTGCTCTCTTGTCCTACATATGAGGCATCAGAGAACAACCAGGTATGAATACAAACTACTTTCTAACTGTGCATGGGCTAAATAACCCACTTCCCAGCCCATATAAATGAGGACTTCACCATTACTATATCTAGTGACAAGAGTGGCAGGAGCCATCAGCTCTTCCATGCTACGTAGATGGCTGCCGTATGTCTACTGGCTAATTCTTTTGTATTTGACTTGTCTGAGGTTCCAGACTAATTCAATCTCTTGTTCTCTGGATGCCAGTTCCTGTAGTAGCTATCATAGTAGTCACAATTGACAGACTGGCTGGGTTGTAATTCCAGGCCCTTATACTTCTAACAGGACAGATCAAAGACATTTCACTTAGCAACTCTGGGAACAGTTTTGGGGAGGAGGCTGATAGCTCTAAAGTTAGTTCAGTTAGGTTTGCTTTTCCACCTGCTCCTTTCAATCTCCATAGAAGAGAGACTGGGGAGAGAAAGTAGAAGGAAACCTCCACGTATCTGGGATGGACCTGGGATTAAGGAAACCAAAATGAGCAATGGTCCTTTAAAATTTCATTAGGCAACCCCTGGTCCCAGGAGCAGCCTATTCCTCTGAACACTGGCCTCATCTTTCTCCCCTTACCCAAGGATACGCTACAGAAACATGCCACTTCTTCCTATACACAAAACAAATACAGGAACTCCCTTTAACACCAGTCTTCTGCCCACTAATTAACCCCCCTCTCCCCCACAATGCCCAACCTCTTACACATACAACACAACACATGAATAATGACAATGACATTGAGCAGAATGCAACTCCTCATAGGCCAACCTTTGTGTTATCCAAAGGGTTAATCAAACCTTTAGAGAGCCAGCATCTCAGACATGTGACAGTAAAAAGGGAAATACTGAGAGAGGGGACCTGGAGACCCAGCAGTGAGGAGCTTCTACTCTGGCTGAAATTGACTGAGAGCAGCCCTTTAAGTGGCTAAAATGTGTTACAGTGAATTTCTGGGGTTGACTGAGTATTCCTACAAGTCTGTATTGTACCTAAAGGTCACAATACAATTTTAAGAAGTTTGTGCACCTAGAGGTCATGCAAAAAGAACAGGAGTACTTGTGGCACCTTAGAGACTAACAAATTTATTTGAGCATAAGCTTTTGTGGGCTACAGCCCACTTCATCGGATGCATAGAATGGAACATATAGCAAGAATATACACACACACACACACACACACACACACACACACACACACACAGGTGGAAGTAGCTATACCAACTGTAAGAGGCTGATTAATTAAGATGAGCTATTATCAGCAGGAGAAAAAAAAAAACTTTTGTAGTGATAATCAAGATGGCCCATTTAGACAGCTGACAAGAAGGTGTGAGGATACTTAACATGGGGAAACAGATTCAATATGTGTAACGACCCAGCCACTCCCAGTCTCTATTCAAACTCAAGTTAATGGTATCTAGTTTGCATATTAATTCAAGCTCAGCAGTTTCTCATTGGAGTTTGTTTCTGAAGCTTTTCTGTTGCAAAATTGCCACCTTTAAGTCTGTTACTGAATGACCAGAGAGGTTGAAGTGTTCTCCTACCGGTTTTTGAACATTATGATTCCTGAGGTCAGATTTGTGTCCATTTATTCTTTTGCGTAGAGACTGTCCAGTTTGGCTAATGTACACGGCAGAGGGGCATTGCTGGCTCCAATGAGAAACTGCTGAGCTTGAGTTAATATGCAAACTAGATACCATTAACTTGGGTTTGAATAGAGACTGGGAGTGGCTGGGTCATTACACATATTGAATCTATTTCCCTAAGGTAAGTATCCTCACATCTTCTTGTCAACTGTCTAAATGGGCCATCTTGATTATCACTACAAAAGGTTTTTTCTCCTGCTGATAATAGCTCATCTTAATTAATTAGCCTCTTACAGTTGATTGGCTACTTCCACCTTTTTGTGTTCTCTGTATCTATCTATCTATCTATCTATATGTTCCATTCTATAAATCCGATGAAGTGGGCTGTAGCCCACAAAAGCTTATGCTCAAATAAGTGTGTTAGTTTCTAAGGTGCCACAAGCGCTCCTGTTCTTTTTGCGGATACAGACTAACACGGCTGCTACTCTGAAACTAGAGATCATGGTGATGGGTACTTTAGAAATCCATCATTATTGGCACAAAGAGGAATAGGCACCAGTAATTTAGAAGTTTTATTCTCACAGGGAAGAGCTCTGAATGGTCTATGTTCTAGTCCATTGGTGAGTCCACAACTAGAAGAAACTGAGGTACACTGTTTGGGATAAGTAGCATCCCCACCCCAATTAGACAGAAAACAATGAAACCCAAGCACCCAATGAAATGTGCCATCCCCTTGCCAACAGTCTGTAACAGAACAATCCAGCACAAGTCACAATGGAGTTATGTTAGCACAGAGCTAGCTGGTTAGTCAGCGAGGGAAGAGGAAATCTGTACACATACACACAGCTATTAACAGCAACCACCAATGTGATTAGTTACCATGGTGTCTAGTGGGACTGGAAGAGGAGACCCAGCCCTGTTACATTCCCAATCTGGCGTCTATATCAGGATCTCTGTAAGGAGAGGAAGATAAGCAGGATCCGATCCCAGCACATCAAGGCACAAAGGAAAAAAAATCAAAGTCAAAAGAAGAATGGAGGTTTTGGCACTGCCATGCAGGGGTTCCCACCACCACCCAAATGCCCCTCCCCACTTTAGCTCAAGACAGAACCATTATCCCAATCTGTGTGTTACACTGCCACAAATTGGGGTAGTTTCATTTAAAAATTAGTCCATGAGCCTTTGGTAGTGATATTAATAGCAATCACAGCGCATCTGGCCCTCCCCTTAACCAGCACATGCAGGGCTGGTATGGTCAGTGAAAGCAGTATTAAGTTTAAAGATGACTTTGCTGGAAGGTGACCTACAATAGTTAAATCTATTTGAATTTACAATGCACAAATATTACTGACCCAACCCTGGCACCTGCACTGGCATCCTTCACCTGGAAAACACTAGAGTAGAACAACCGGAAGCAAGGCATTTGAATCCTGATATAAGCACCTTTGATGAGTGTCAGTGCATGCTTCCTTTAGTTATGGGGAAAACACATACAGCAAGGAAGCCAGGCTTTCCACAGTGAACTCTGAGCGCACACAGCTGATTTCACTTCACTCAGTCTTACCATTAGACTCTAATGAACCCATTTTCTCCAAGGTCTCCAGCTGGGAACAGGGTGGGGTGGGGAAGAGCTCTTTAGACACTGTCACCATTCAAATTAATTGCACTTCTGACCCCGATGGTCTCCTTGAGGGTACGCAACTTAGGTCTCAGGCCTGTAGCTGCTGCCTTTGTCAGAGCAGAATCCCATGAGTCTCTCACTACAGACTGGAGTCCTTGGCCGCAGACTCCTACAAGTCACTAATCACCTCAGTAGGTCTGACTTCAGTTCAGCACCTGGTGTTTTGTTCTCTCGGGGGCAGTGTTAGGGTTATCCAGTGACCAGCCAGTTTTCAGAAAGCAACTTACTATCTATTTAGAACAAAAGTATTTGAGAGAAAACATCTTAAACAACTCATACATACCTAACTTAATAGGTGGTCACCCATCTTCCTCAGGGGAGACCAACCCTGGGAGGTCTAATACACTTCAGATCCTCCTGCAGGGCCTGTTTGTTGGCCACAGTGTCATGCCAGTCAATTCCCAAATAGGGTCTCTCACCACAGGCCAGAGCTGTTATTTTATATAGTTTCAAGTCCTTTGTCTGCTAAGGCCTACGTGCAGTTGTTTGGGATGTAAACCCATTGGCACGAACACTGTATGCCCCAAACAAGTTAGCTGTGCGACTTCCTCCCTCTGGAGACTCAGCCACAGAGTTAACTCTAAAGTTAAGATACAGACAACCTTTCCAGGACTGCACTGAGCCTCTGCAGACAGACTAGGCAATTCCAGAAACATGATCCAGTTTGTACTGCTTTTCACCATCCACCCAAGGGTCCCTCTGAAGTGGCCTCCCTCCCAGTAGAGCTGGGCCTCTCTCTAGGCCTGATCCCCAGATTCTGAGCCCACTGCATCCCTGTTAGGCTAATGAATATGCAGACAGCCTGAGTTTGACAGGAAACCTATTTTCCAGCTGCGGTCCCCATACCTGCTCTCCTAATTTGGGTTGCAACCTCAGCATAGTTCATAGCCTCTTTTCAACACCCTGGAACTTTTTCCTATACCCTTCAAGTGTCCGTTTAAAACTTCAGCAGTAACACATGCTTATATTGCTCAGTTTCTATAGTCCTCTCTGGCCACATGGATGAAAGCTTTAAGGTCCTCCCTGTCAGTAGTGAAGCCAGACACTACCATATCCTCACACCCATCCTGCTCAATTCACAACTCATTTCAAAAGCATTTAAAAATACACCTGATCCTAAAGCAAGGGAACAATTTGGAGTCTATGCCTTCAGAGGAACCAAATATACAGGATCTGTCTCCACCTCCTGTGTCAGGGGGTGCTCAGCACTCTCTCTCCAATTCAAGCTCCAGCTGGCTCTCCTTTTCTCTTTCCTACTACTGCTTATCCCTCTCTCCTTGCTCACACTGGTGCTATTTGTCTTTGTGCTGGTGCTGCTGTTCCTGGTCCCCAGTCCCCATGTCTCTGGGTTTCCAAGCGCAGCCTGCCTCTCACAAGCTGCAGATTTTTGGCTCCAAATTGCAAGCTGTTCCACATCGACTGCTGAAGTACTGAATTCAGTCTGGATGAAGCACAGTTGCTGCCTGTGATCCTCCTCTTCTCCACTTCCTGCTAGGAAGCAGTCTCCAAGGTCTCCCTCAACCTCTGCCATCTCTCCCTGAGATCTGGGTACACTTGCAGCCTTGAAATATCATTTCTGGGCCTCAGAGTATGGCAGGACAATCAGCTGTGCCTTTATCAGCTCTTGAGTTTAGCTGCCTCTGCATAATTCCACCAGTTGATTTTTCCTAGTTGCTCATAACTCATCTTTCTTGGTTTTGTTTCTTTCTCTGAATGACTGACTTTTCTCAGTGCTTCTTTTTACAATACTTGTTTTCACTGCTGTTGGTACTGTTGGAAATTTAACACCGTCATAGATCCCCCACCTGCTACCACCACATATGGCACAGTTCCAGAAGTAACTGCACCTCTGACCCAATCATGGTCTCTTTGAGGTTCTCCAGCTTGGGTTTCAGCTTTGAGCCTTCTGCGCTCACCTTCCTTGGGGTGGAATCCTGTTATTCTCTCCCTCTAGACTGGGGTCTTCGGCTGCAGACCCCTGAAAGTCACTATGATCGCCTCAGCAGGTCTGACTTCAGCACCTGCAGTTCTCTTCTCTCAGGAACAGTAACAGGGTTATCGAGTGACCTAGTCAGCTTTCATAAAGTACTATTTATTCAAAGCAAAAGCATTTCAGAGAAAACATAATAAAAAGCTTATACACAAGCCTAGCTTACCAGGCAGTCAGCCACCTTCCACATGGAGAACCTGGTTCGTCTAATACACTTCAGGTCCTCCTACAGGATCCGTTTCTGTGTTGGTCACAGACCCAGGTCAGGATCTGTTATTTTATAGTTTCCAGGCCATGACTTACAAAGGCCTTTGAACCAGTTCAAACCAGCCTGTGTGTTTTTCCCCAGGGGATAAAATTTAGACTTGCAACCTGCATTGTTTTAGTATTGGGAATTTTCATTAATTGCTCTCCTGGTGTCCTTAGTTCCTGCAGGAATCATTCTCCATCTTACCCATGTATTGCTAGCAATACAACCACTAACAAAAAGAGCAGGTCAAAATTCAATTTCCATTCCTCTGAAAAATTGGACATTTTGAAGTTTGTTTTCTTTCCCAATTGAATTAAAACAGTTTCAAAAAGTTTCCTGAGAAACAGAACTTCTAAAAAAATGTTTTTGATACTGTGTTTCATTAAATGAGTTCCTCATTTTTATATTCTTACGTTTCACGTTAGTAGTACCATACAATATGCACTACTAACGTCATATAACAAATTTAAAATAGAATATTTCAACTATTTTATTTTTAAAAATATCACCGAGGGCAGATGTTATTTAGTATGGACTGAAACATCTTATCTTCTTTTCTACATCAAAGTGTCTCCTATTTGCACTGTAATGAAACCACTTGAGGGTCGATTTGTCCTTTAAAGCAGCAATTCTCAAACTTCATTGTACCGCAACCCCCTTCTGACAACAAAAATTACTACATGACCCCCAGAAAGGGGGACCAATGCCCGAGCATGCCCAAGCCCCACCCCTTGGGTGGGGGGGAGCCAAAGCCTAAGCCCCGGACAGGGTGGACCAAAGCCGAAGCCCAAGGGTTTCAGTCCCAGGTAGGGGGCCTGTAACCTGAGCCCCGATGCCCAGGACTGAAGCCCTCAGGTTTCAGCCCCGGGTGGTGGGGCGTGGGCCCCAGCAAGTCTAAGCCAGCCCTGGTGACCCCATTAAAATCCCCACTTTGGGATCCCAACCCACAGTTTCAGAGCCACTGCTTTAAAGTGTATTACAAAGAAAGATACCAATAATAATGCATAAAGCTAGAGAGCACTGGTAGGAATGACAGTTCCCCAGCTATCAGACTACTGCTCCTCTTGGTACTACATCCCTTTGGGGAGGTCACGATGGCCAGCTGAAGACAGGACTTGGCTGAAATGACTCTGGCCTCATCTCAACCACTTGTGGTCCTTTCACTTCCCTCCAATACTGGTAAAAAAAAAGAGTGTGATCTCTTACCCAGAATAATGCTTTTTAGAGTTCTTCTTTCTGACGACACATACGATAACAGCGATGAGCACCAAGACAACTAGAGTCACACCAATGGCTATCGCTACCACCACGCCAGTGGGGAACGCAGGCAGATTGTCTGGGGGGAAAAAGATTCAACACTTTGCTTCATTCTCTAGTTAGTAAAAATGTAAGCCACAAAAAGCCTCCTTCCTCCCTTAGATCCTTTCAGAGCAGGAGGAAGTCACAGAGTCAAGGGTGAACACATGCAGCACAAACGGAAAAGCTAGCCGAGGACAAGCAGAGTTCTGTCTGTTCTGAGCATGCATTCCGAGTACTTTACATAAGAACAAAAAAGTTTCTATAAACCAAGGATAGAGCCTCTAATTTAACTATTCAAAAGTCAAGGAGTGCAGAAGTTAAACATACACAAAGAACCTTGACTCATGTTGCATATTACTTTGTTCTCCAGTACATCTGCGCAAATCCCATTAAGGTCAGTTAGAAAGAGCAGGCACACTTGAGGGAAGAAATGGGCATAAGTAACATATATTGAGATCTACTGATAAATAATATGTAGCTGTTGTAACACACTTAAGTAGCATGCATACAGCACAACTATAATCCAAGAGTATACGTGTGAGCAAAGAAAGGCTACTTCTAGAGTCTTTACTAGTGCTTCCTCAACCTTAATACATCACTGTACGTATCTGTAATGTTTCCTTTTCAAGTTATCAAAGAGTGACAATATTAGTTTGCCCAAATAGTCTCCAACACATACCTTTTGAGGCCAAGTGAGAACAGCCAGAAGAGTTAAAAAAACAAAATGAGCACAAAGACTGCTTATAATGGAAGTCTGAGCCCAAGTCTACACTATGAGGTTAGGTCGAATTTAGCAGTGTTAGATCAATTTTATAAGCAATGCAGCTACACAACCAACCCCGTTCCATCAACCTAAAGGGCTCCTAAAATGGACTTCTGTACTCCTCCCTGACAAGGGGAGTAGCGCTAAAATCAACTTTCTTGGGTTGAATTTCGGGGTAGTGCAGATGCAGTGTTATGCAATTCAGTGGGATTGGCCTTTGGGAGCTATCCCAGAGTGCTCCAATGCGAACGCTTTGGACAGCACTTTCAACTCCGATGCACTAGCCAGGTAGACAGGAAAAACCCCAGGAACTTTTGAATTTCAGATAGCAGATGACAGAATGAAGAATGAGGAGTAATGGTCTCAAGTTGCAATGGGGGAGGTTTAGATTGGATATTAGGAAAAACTTTTTCACTAAGAGGGTGGTGAAACACTGGAATGCGTTACCTAGGGAGGTGGTAGAATCTCCTTCCTTAGAGGTTTTTAAGGTCAGGCTTGACAAAGCCCTAGCTGGGATGATTTAACTGGGACTTGGTCCTGCTTTGAGCAGGGGGTTGGACTAGATGACCTTCTGGGGTCCCTTCCAACCCTGATATTCTATGATTCTATGATTCTAATTTCATTTCCTGTTTGGTCAGCTTGGCAAGCTCAGCAGCACAGGTGACCATGCAGTCCCAGAATTGCAAACGAGCTCCAGCATGGATCGAACAGAAGACATTGGGTCTGATTGCTGTATGAGGAGAAGAATCTGTGCAGGCCGAACTCCGATCAAAAAGAAGAAATGCTAATATATATGCCAAAAATATCACACAGGGCATGGAGGAGAGAGGCTACACCAGGGACACACAGCAGTGCTGCGTGAAAGTTAAGGAGCTCAGGCAAGCCTACTACAAGACAAAGGACGCAAACAGTCACTCTGGGTCAGAGCCCCATACATGCCGCTTCCATGATTAGCTGCATGCCATTATAGGGGGGGACCCTACCACTGCCCCACCACTGTCCGAGGACACCTGCAAGGAGGGAGTCTCACACAACACAGAGGAGGATTTTGTGGATGAAGAAGAGGAAGAGGAGAATGCGCAGCAGGCAAGCGGAGAATCCGTTCTCCCCAGCAGCCTGGATCTTTTCGTCACCCTGGAGCCTCTCAAGGCGGGTTCCCGGACCTTGAAGGCAGAGAAGGTACCTCTGGTGAGTGCGCATTTGTAACTATGCTACAGGGGTTAAAAGCTTTTGTGTTTAATGTTTTATTTGCCCTGAAGAATTGAGATACATTCGTGGCCAGTACAGCTACTGGAAAAGTCTGTTAACATGTCTGGGGATGGAGCCCTAATCCTCCAGGGACATCGCCATGAAGCTCTCCTGGAGGTACTCTGAAAGCCTTTGCAGAAGGTTTCTGGGGAGGACTGCCTTATTTCATCCTCCATGGTAGGAAACTTTACCACGCCAAGCCAGTAGCAAGTAATCTGTAATCATTGCAGCACAAAGCATTGCAGCAAATGGTCTTGGGTTTTGCTCACATTCATGAAACATTTGGTCTTTGTCTGTGTCAGTCTCAGGAGAGCGATATCATTCATGGTCACCTAATTGAAATAGGGGAATTCTTGTAAGGGAACAGTAAAAGGACCCCAATCATGCTGAACTGTTTGCACTTGGCTAAAAAGGATCATCCCAGAGAATAGCCACGTGCTGGGGGGGAGGGGCATACTGCACATCCAACCCAAAACCGCAGCCCCTCCTTTTAAATGGCAAACCCAACCAGCATTGCTTGCTATGGGAAAGGAGGGCACTGCAGTTTGAAACCATTCCCACATGTTATGAAGGCTTTAGAAGCCAACCCTGCGTACCCTTTGGCTTACCATGGCTGCCAGGAAACCAAATTCTGTTGCCCAGCCATGTGTGATATGTCACCCTACCGGCAGGCGCTCAATATAAAAGGCAAAATGCGACCTTGTACCTAAAGCACATGTGCTGTCTGCTGTGAATTCCTTAATTCACTGTGAAAGTCTCCCTTTTGTTCTCAGAAATGTATCTTTTTATCCCCTCTGCAGGTGCAAATGTTTCTATGCTCCCCGTATCAACTCCATCCCTGAAGTTATTGCAGATTAGAAGGCGGGGGGGGGGAGGGGGAAGCACTCGCGATGATGTGTTTTCCGAACTCATACAGTCCTCCCGCATTGATAGGGCACAGCTGAATGCATGGAGGCATTCGGTGGCAGAGGCCAGGAAAGCATTCAGTGAGCGTGATGAGAACACGGAGATGCTGAGGCTAATGGGGGAGCAAACAGACATGCTCAGGCGTCTGGTGGAGCTGCAGGAAAGGCAGCAAGAGCACAGACCACCACTGCATCCATTGTATAACCGCCTGCCCTCCTCGCCAAGTTCCATATCCTCCTCACCCAGATGACCAAGAATGCCGGGGGGGGGGGGTTTGGGCACCCAGCCACTTCACTCCAGAGGATGGCCCAAGTAACAGAAGGTTGTCATTCAAACAGCTTTGATTTGTAATGTGGCTACAATAAGCAATGTGGCCTTGTCCTTCTCTCCTTCCCCACCCCACCTGGGCTACCTTGTCAGTGATCTCACTTTTTTTTTTTTTTAAATCAATAAAGAATGCATGGATTTCAAAACAATAGGGACTATTTCCTTTGCCAGCTGTGGTTGAAGGGGGGAGGGGGATTGGCTTACAGGGAAGTAAATTCAACAAAGGAGGCTGTTCTGCATCAAGGAGAAAACCCACACAACTGTCACACTGTACCCTGGCCAGTCATGAAACGTTTTTTTTCAAAGCCTCTCTGATGCACAGCACGCCTAGCTGTGCTCTTCTAATTGCCCTGGTCTCTTGCTGTTCAAAATTGGCCGCCAGGCGATTTGCCTCAACCTCCCACCCCGCCATAAACGTCTCCCCCTTACTCTCACAGATATTATGGAGCAGACTGCAAGCAGCAATAACAATGGGAATGTTGGTTGCAATGAGGTCTAACTCAGTCAGCAAACAGCGCCAGTGAGCTTACAAATGTCCAAAGGCACATTCTACCACCATTCTGCACTTGTTCAGCCTGCAGTTGAACTGCTTCTTACTACTGTCCAGGCTGCCTGTGTACGGTTTCACAAGCCATGGGAGCAACGGGTAGACTAGGTCCCCAAGGATAACTATTGGCATTTCAACATCCCCAAAGGTAATTTTCTGGTCTGGGAAGTAAGTCCCTTCTTGCACCTGTTCGAACAACCCGGAGTTCCTAAAGATGCGAGTGTCATGCACTTTTCCTGGCCATCCCATGTTGATGTTGGTGAAACATCCCTTGTGATCCACCAGTGCTTGCAGCACCATTGAGAAGTACCCCTTGTGGTTTATGTACTCGTTGGCAAGGTGGTCCAGTGCCAAGATAGGGATATGCATTCTGTCTATCGTCACACCACAATTAGGGAACCCCATTGCAGCAAAGCCATCCACTATGCCCTCACATTTCCCAGAGTCACTACCCGTTAGCAGAAGGTCACCGATTGCCTTGGCTACTTGGATCACAGCCCCCATGGTAGATTTGCCCACTCCAAATTGATTCCCGACTGACCGGTAGCAGTCGGGCATTGCAAGCTTCCACAGGGCTATCGCCACTCACTTCTCAGCTGTCAGAGCAGGTCTCATCTTGGTATTCCTGCGCTTCAGGGAGGGGGAAGCAACTCAAAGTTCCATGAAAGTAGCCTTACGCATGCAAAAGTTTCGCAACCACTAGGAATCATCCCATACCTCCAACACTATGCGGTCCCACCAGTCTGTGCTTGTTTGCAGGGCCCAGAATCAGTGTTCCACTGCATCAATCTGCCCCACTGCCACCATGATTTCCCAATTGTCACATCCCATGCTTTCAGGAACGTCTGTGTCCATGTCCTCCTCACAATCGTCCTCGTGCTGGCATCTCCTGGCCAGGTTCTGCACATACTGCAGGATAACACGAGAGGTGTTTACAATGCTCACAACAGCAGTGCTGAGCTGAGTGGGCTCCATGATTGCCTGGTTATGGTGTCTGCACGGGTAACCCAGGAAAACAGGCGCAAAACAATTGTTTGCTGTTGCTTTCAAGGAGGGAGGGGAGATTGACGACATATACCAAAAAACCACCCGTGACAATGTTTTTGCCCCATCAGGTATTGGGAGCTTAACACAGAATTCCAATGGACAACAGGGACTGTGGGATAGCTACCCACAGTGCACCACTCAGTGAGTCAATGTTAGCCACGGTATTGAGGACACACTCCACCGACCTACTGTGCTTGTGGGGACATACACAATCAACAGTATAAAATAGCTTTCTAAAGATTGATTTCTATAAAATCGACCTAATTTCATAGTGTAGACATACCCTGAGTGCATTAACTATACCATTGCTGTTTGGAAAAGCTATCATACATAACTGCAAGGTTTTCCACACCCTTTACTTGTTTCAAGGTCTCTAATTAAGGCTATAAGAGTTTGAACAAGACAGTCCAGGGTTGCATCTACTTTAGATAACAGCACCACTGCAACTGGACTCAGGTACAGTTGAACTAGTCAGGTTTCAAGAGTGCAGAGCATTTGCATTAGGCATTTGTTTCAGCCTGCTCATGATGTACTAGGTCCAGATAAGGCATTCCCACAGCAAGCACTGTAGGTTATCTAGGTTGCTGTACCCTAGACTACTACAAATGCCCAGTACAGCTCCCTGTGCAAATGCACTAAGTTTATGGAATATTTGCGCATTTTGTCCTTTCCACATTTTGTTTTGCCCCCTACTTCCTGCATGAGCTGCCCATTCATTGTAAGGGCTATGTCATCACTCTAGTGGATGTCATGATAAGGCACCTACTTCTTCTGCACCCAGTGCCAGAGGCACTGGCAGTTATTACAATGGGCACCCTACTTTTTTTGGGGGGTGAGGTCTGTGCAGAAACCCATGATAAGCAGCTTTTTATTCTTCCTATCTTTTAGTTTTAATTTTGTTTTTGTTTTGCAGCTGAACTACTTCCCCTCCATTTCCTTTTAGGAACTAGAAATGAACAGGAGCCATCTGCCCCTGATCTGCAGGCAGGATATCCCCTCTAGATCGTTCTATGTGATCCACTGAGATCATTCCCCACTTAAGGAAGAGGAGCCCCAGGGAATGCATCACTTCTCACAGGCAGAAGGGGAGAGATGCTTGAGCACCATGCAGAGATAAGTGGATTTACTGTGGTGTATATGGGAGCGAATAGTCACTTTAAGAAAAGGAGTACTTGTGGCACCTTAGAGACTAACAAATAAATAAATTTGTTAGTCTCTAAGGTGCCACAAGTACTCCTTTTCTTTTTGCGGATACCGACTAACACAGCTGCTACTCTGAAAATAGTCACTTTGTTTTTCTTTTCACATCTGAGAGTGGGCGATGCTGCTGAAATAGCACCCAGACAGCCCTAGTATCCCCCGTAAAGCACAGAGATGCAGGAAGACGTGCCTCTGTATGTCTGCTAACCCACTACTGATTGTCTTGTGCAATTCAGGAAAATCCCAAAGAACCATGTTTTAAAATATTAAAAACGTTATTTCTCATTATACTTGTGTGCTTTGTGAGAGTGGTATCAAAAAAATTTTTTTTTAAACAATCAGTATGGATATCAAGCTTGTCATGATGCTCTGGATTTTTGTTCCTTAGGGTAAACGCTGGAGCACTACCTCAAGATTTATAGGTTTTATCAGCCAGAACAGAATTTTTAAAAAGTGGTTACAGAAAGCAAGATGCTAGATGATAGTTTTTACAAAATCTAAAAGAATTACTTTAACATGAATGTTAAAAATCTATCAAACACCTTTGAGGCTTATGACAGTCTTCTACAGGTAAGCTACCTTAGTTCTACTATATTTGGGGCATGTTGGT
Organism: Dermochelys coriacea; assembly: GCF_009764565.3. Lineage (NCBI taxonomy): Eukaryota > Metazoa > Chordata > Testudines > Dermochelyidae > Dermochelys > Dermochelys coriacea. The sequence goes on along the minus strand of NC_050068.2, from coordinate 187,220,475 downwards.
ACTCAACCCACACAGGACTATGAATCCTTATCAACCTGTCAATTAAACAACTGGTTGAACTGCAATATTGGTGCAATTGCCTATAACTCAAGCCTAAATTTAAAACACACTTTGCTTGACGAAGTTACAGTTTAGTTAGTAAAGCTGTCAATTTAATTCAAAATGTTACCCTTCCTAATGATACTCCTAGCTAAGGCCTGGTCTACACTACACAGGGTTTGGTCAAATTTAGCTGCATTAGGTTGATTTAAAAATGACTGCATCCACACAACCAACCCCGTTCTGTCAACCTAAAGGGCTCTTAAAATTGACTTCTTTACTCCTCCCCGACGAGGGGAGTAGCACTAAAATCGACCTTATGGGTCGAATTTGGGATAGTGCGGACACAAATCAACAATCGCAAATGGCCTCCAGGAGCTATCCCAGAGTGCTCCATTGTGACCGCTCTGGACAGCGCTTTGAACTCTGATGCACTAGCCAGGTACACAGGACAAGCCCTGGGAACTTCTGAATTTCATTTCCTGCTTGGTCAGCACGGCGAACTCAGCAGCACAGGTGACCATGTAGTCCCCCCAGAATCGTAGAGCATAGAATGTTTCTATGCTCGCCCTATCATCTCCATCCCTGATGTTATCGCAGATTAGAAGGCGAAAAAAACCACGCACTCGCAATCACGTTTTCCAAGCTCCTGCAGTCCTCCCACACTGATAGGACACAGCCTAATGCATGGAGGCATTCAGTAGCAGAGGCCAGGAAAGAATTAAGTGAACACGAAGAGTGGAGGCAGGACACGATGCTGAGGCTAATCGGGGAGCAAACAGACATGATGAAGCATCTGTTGGAGCTCCAGGAAAGCCAACAAGAGCACAGACCCCCACTGCACCCACTGTATAAGCACCTACCCTCCTCCCTATGTTCCATAGCCTCCTCATCCAGACGCCCAAGAACACGGGGGGAAGACTCCGGGCACCCAGCCACTCCCCTCTAGAGGATGGCCCAAGCAACAGAAGGCTGTCATTCAAAGAGTTTGATTTTTAGTGTGGCTACAATAAGCCATGTGGCCTTGTCCTTCCATCCTCCCCAACCCCTCCTGGGCTACACCTTGTCCATGATCTCTTTTTTAAAATTAATTAAGCATGGTTTCAAAACAATAGTTACTTTATTTCGAAAGGGGGAAGGTGGTTGGCTTACAGGGAATTAAAATCAACAAAGGGGGCGGGTTTGCATTAAGGAGAAATACACACAACTGTCACACTGAAGCCTGGCCAGTCATGAAACTGGTTTTCAAAGCTGCTCTGATATGCAGCGCACCTTTCTGTGCTCTTCTAATCGCCCTGGTGGCTGGCTGCTCAAAATCAGCCAGGCAATTTGCCTCAACCTCCCACCCTGCCATAAACGTCTTCCCCTTATTCTCTCAGATATTATGGAGCAAACAGCAATAACAATGGGAATGTTGGTTGTGCTGAGGTTTGACCATGTCAGCAAACAGCGCCAGCAAGCTTTTAAATGTCCAAAGGCACATTCTACCACCATTCTGCACTTGCTCAGCTTATAGTTGAACTGCTCCTTACTACTGTCCAGTCTTCATGAGCCATGGGTAGGCTAGGGTAGGTGCAACTGTGCGGTGCTGCCAGCTGAGAGAGCAGCCCGAGGCAGAAACCTCCGGCTCACATGATATTCAGGTAGGACTGAATCTCCATGAGACGAAACTTAAAGAAGAGAATGACCTGAAATCTCTGGCTCCCATTTGGTGCTCTAAGAGGAGGATAGCCATGTCTGTCCAGGCGCCCCGATCGATCTCACCACGGTCTGCCAGGAGCACCCAGGAGATGTACGACGGCTATTTGTCCTACTGCACTGTCTGCTGCGAAGGTAACGAGCTGCTGCTGCATACCAATGCAGTACCACGTCTGCCAGCAGCACCCAGGAGACGTATGGTGACTGTGAGTTGAGCAGGTATAGCGTCTGCATGGGTAACCCAGGAAAAAAGGCACAAAATGATAGCCTGCCGTTGCTTTCACGGAGGGAGGGAGGGGCCTGACTACATGTACCCAAAACCACCCCTGACAATGGTTTTGCCCCATCAGGCATTGGGAGCTTAACCCAGAATTCCAATGGGCAGCGGAGACTGCGGGAACTGTGGGATAGCTACCCACAGTGCACCAGTCTAAGTCGATGCTAGCCTCAATAGTGAGGACGCACCCTGCCAACTTAATGAACTTAGTGTGGACATACACGATTGACTGTATAAAATCGGTTTCTAAAAATCAACTTCTATAAAATCAACCTAATTTCGTAGTGTAGACATACTCTAAGATGCAAATCACTCCAAATATGCAGGTAACAATTGAAAACTATTCCTAATTCATCTGAAATTTACCAGTATTGTAGACTTTTATGCCACAATAGCCAAGTTTTCAAACAATGGTAAAATTATTTTACTGACAAGCCAAGAGTTTCTCCCTCCTAACTGAGAACTTGAGAGCTTGAAACCACAAGATGTGTCGTGTCACTTCCAGATTGATACTACTCAGGGCCTTTCTGTGCCAAGAGCAAACCTTGACCAGTTTCCTCCAGTTTAGAGTGAGGCTAAATATATGCAGCAAGTTTTTTTAAACCTTAGCTCTCAGTTACTTATTTAGTATTATTTCTAAAGAACTATGGTTAAGCTTGTAACTAAAACAAAATGTATAATTCATACCTGTAAGTCACTTACAGAACTGACTCAGCTACATGCTATATGCAGTGTTGCAGCTTTATTGGTTTCAAGATGTTAGAGAGACAAGGTGGGTGAGATAATATATTTTATTGGACCAACTTCTTTTGGTGAGAGAGAGAGAGGTCCTGAGGAAGAGCTCTGTAAAGCTCAAAAACCTCTCTCACCAACAGAAGTTGATCCAAAAAGCTTTTGAGCTACACAGAGCTCTTCCTCAGGACCTCTCTCTCTCTCTCTCTCTCTCCAAAAGAAGTTGATCCAATAAAAGATATTACTTCATCCACTTTGTCTCTCAGATTCATGCTTTGAGAAGTACTTAACTTGGTTATATTAAGTTATCACATGGCAAAATATGCATCAAAATCTATCAATCAGTTGAAATTGATACAAAGGTATCATTTGCAAGAACTAATTTCTTAAGATAGAACATTCAGGTAGTTAATTTCAACGAAGGTGTTAACAGCTATAGCTGGTTCTTCTCCCAGATTTCATTGTCTCCCAAGGTCTTTAAAACAGTTAATATGGCAAGTGTCTTAGGACAAGATAAGGTGTTGGGGGATAGGGAGACCCTTCAATAGGCAGCTAGTGGACTGTCTTTTTGTCCAGATACTTCAGCCTCAAGGATCAAACAACTGAACATAAAGAAGGCCTCTTAGCCAGTTACCAATGGGCTGTCTAACCTGTTCTTGGCAAAGCCTATGTGAGCCAATCAGAAAGTTACCTCCTGCTTCTGACAAAGTATTGCAGTGTTCCTTTTGGAAGACAAGTGTCTAATGTCACCTTCTCACCATCCAGTGAGAAAAGTTGTCCCTTGAATTCCTGCAATAGTTTATTGCTGCTTTGTCCATGGAAAATTCCATGATCTTTGAAGTGGTCAAAAATGGCTTGCACAGTTTACAAACATCTTTTTGGAGTGACATCTGTTTTAGCCCATCCCAGGTTAGCCTTTGATCATCATTTTGGCATCAGAAGATACACTCAGGAAAGACCCATGGGAAGTAACCGATCACTTAGGTACTGACCCCAACAATCCTTGCATGTAGCTGCTGGTCTCCCAAAGCGGCAGTTTCTCTGGTTGGCAGTTGTGGGGTCTCTCTGTCAACATCCATTCCGAAGTTCAAAGAAATATCCAAGAAGTTCTGCAAATGTCCACTTTCTTGCTCATTATGAAGAGGTATAAAGACTCTTCGACTGTTGTAGGATGAAGTAGTTATTGAAGTAACAGACAAGGGAAATGCACACCGTTGTCTCAGCTCCTGATTATTCTTAATTTCAGGTGTAAACTTAAAATTGCTTTTGTACACTATGCTGTTTGTATAACTGTTTACCAGCTGATGACTACTCTATGACCACATAGGCATTCACTGTTCAGTGCTTCTTCAAAGGTTTTGCATTATAGTCAATGTATCACAAAAAAATTGTAACACCTCTGTTAGTGATCAGTTACATATATGTTCTTAGTGAAGACCTTCCCCATTTTGTTTAAGGTTGCCATGGTAACAAAGCTCTTTCAGACTTGAAGGAATCCAATATAGGTAGCTTAAGAGCTTTTATCTTTTTTTTTTTTTTTTTAAAACTATAAACTATCAAACTGATCTATTTTATATAGACTTTGAATTACTGAGTACCTTAGCGGAGAGAAAGGAAAGAAAGGCCTTGCCTGCATAAGAAGTTGCACTGGTTTAAATAAATGTGTTTCTGTAAAAGTGATTTAGTTAAACTGGTATAAACCCCAGTTAATTTACTAAACTAAGCTAAATTGATATAAGCCTCTCAAATCAAGGTCCCACAGAGGGGTTTGCACTAATGTAGCTACCCCCAAAAACTGACCATTAAACCTGTGAATCTTGTGTACAGACATGATCTATAATCATGGATATGCACATCAATGCTATCATTAATTAATTCCATATTGATCTGTCCTCACTATCCTTGTTGATCTGGAATACGGACATCACGAGGGCTGGTGATATCTGTATTGTAGGGATGGGCAAGAAAACACCCAGGTACTGCCTAGGCTGCTATCCAGCTTGCCTAGTATTAGGTGAGGTGTTCAGTGGCCAGGCAGAACCAAGAGCATCACTATTAGTAGTAGCTGAATGCCCGTGGACTTGCAGAGGTGTAATTCATAAAGTTGTGCATAAAATGCCAAAAATGTCTGAATTCCAGTGATGACTGAACCTGGTGATATTCTTAACAAAGAGTGTTCTCTTAAGTCATGCTTGTAGCTGTTTCCATCATTTCACACTGATTCACACATTTTAGGTTTCAGAGTGATATTTGGGCTTATTGTGGGGTGGTCATATTGGAGGAGGGGAGGCTGCATTGGTCATTGTACGGTGCTGGGAAAGTTGTGTGGATTCGTGCTGGTGGAGAATGAGGGGGGTGTGCTGTAGTGAGGGGCTGTGTGTGTTTGCAGCTTTTGCATATGATGGTTGTGCTGGAAGATTTATGGGGATGGCAGTTTGGCCAGGTAATACAACTGTAAGGGACTGCAGAAGACTTTGTTACGGCCTAGCCAGGAAACTTCCACTTTCTTGAACCGAGAGGTTATTGTGGGATAGAGATAGTTTTTAAAGGACACAGCTGCTTTGCATGGCCCTTCGCCAGGTAGTAGAAAGCCCCCCTTTAAGAAGCACCTAACTTTATATTCATGAGCTGTTTTTGTGTAATGCTTATTAATGCTGACCGTCTGCCACTCCGTCGGACTCCGTCCCAGGCAAAGCTCCGGTGTGCTGGGTTCCCCGCCTCTGTGACTGCAACGCTTGGAGTCCCCAGTGTGGGTTGGGTCACTAACCTTCAATAAAGCCAATAACTCACAGCTGTGTGTAAGCCTAGTTTTTCTCAGAATACTCATGCTGGACCTGTGGTGCTTCGAGCACCGTGGCCCAGAACAACATTTGTGCAGTCTCCCTAATACAACCAATGAAATTGTTTCATGAAGATTAGCTGTAGACCAAGGGTGGTAATTGGTTGAGTTATCTCTGAAATCACAATGGTCTAGAACTCTTGGCATGGCATAGACATGTGCCTTACTGTAGCTGTACACCATATGGGTGTAATTAAAGTTGAAATGGCTGAGAACTTAAATTGGACAGTAACATACCATAAAACCCAGTGGATTATTCAACCAGGTGATATTCTGAACAAAGAGCTCACCCATATTTGTAGCTGTTTCCACTGCTTCACACTGACTCAGACATTTTAGGCTCCAGAGTGACACTCCAGGAATCTTTTTATAAATTGTATTTGTATTACTATAACACTTAGGTGGCCTGGCTATGGACCCAAACTCTATTTCTAGGCACAATACAAACACAAAACGAAGACAGTCCCTGCCCCAAAGATCTTTATGATCTAAGTACAAGACCATGCAGCCAACTTGACATGACAGGGAAGGTGCTCTCAGCTGTAAAAGTAGCCGGCAAAGGTTGGTCAGGAGCATTGTGGGATGCCGCTGGGAAGGTCAAGTAAACCAAAACAGCTACATAATCCATCCTTGCTGCCTATGCTAGCTCTGCACTGGTCATGGACGTCAGCCTTGCTCAGAGAAAATGTAATTCCAGAAGTGGTGTGAACATTTGTGCACTGGAGCTAGCAACGCTGAAGATTGGTGTATGGTGTTACAAGACTGCCAGGAAATTACAATGGCAATTAAAAAAAAAAAAAAAAAAAAAAGAGTAGGTCAGGGTCTATGCTCCAACAGGAGCGTACCCAACTCTCCTCCTTATTCCGCAATGATATATATAGCACTGGACAAACTTTACTGAATTCAATCCATGTATCTATTATGGGACTGTGATGTCTCGGGGGGAGGGGGGAAGAGAAAGGAAGGGAACATGATTAATGTAAACCCTGAGAAGTGTTATGCATTTCAAAGGACTATATGTAGGGCCATACCAAATTCACAGCCAGGAAAAATGCATCACAGACCGTGCTTTAACTCTATTCTATAGACATTTCAAGGGGGACACCAGTGTTTCCCAAACTGGGAGTCCTGACCCAAAGGGGGTTGCAAGGTTATTTTGGGGGTGGGAGGTGTCACGGTATTGCCACCATTATTTCTGCACTGCCTTCAGAGCTGGGCAGCTGGAGAGCAGTGGCTGTTGGCCAGGCACCCAGCTCTGAAGGCAACGCCCCGCTAGCAGCACTGCAAAAGTAAGGGTGGCAATACCATACCACACCATCCTTACTTCTGCACTGCTGTCTTCAGAGGAGGGCGGCCAGAGTGGCAGCTGCTGACCATGGCCCAGCTCTGAAGGCAGCAGCACAGAAGGCGGGGAGGGATAGCTCAGTGGTTTGAGCATTGGCCTGCTAAACCCAGGGTTGTGAATTCAATCCTTGAAGGGGCCATTTAGGGATCTGGGCCAAAAATTGGGGATTGGCCCTGCTTTGAGCAGGGGGTTGGACTAGATGACCTCTTGAGGTCCCTTCCAACCCTGATATTCTGTGATTCTGTGAAGTAAGAGTGGGAATACCATACCATACCATCCTTACTTCTGTGCTATTGCTGGCAGCGACTGCCTTCAGACCTGGGCTCCCAGGTGGCCGGCAACCACCCTCTAGCCACCCAGCTCTGAAGGCATCACCACCACCAGCAGCAACACAGAAGTAAGATTAGCAGTACTGTAATCCCTCTACAATAAACCTTGAGATTCCCCCCCACCCCAACTCCTTTTTGTGTCAAGACCCCTACAGTTAAAATACTGTGAAATTTCAGATTTAAAATATCTGAAATCATGAAATTTATGATTTTTTAAATCCTATGACCGTGAAATTGACCAAAATGGACCGTAAATTTGGTTGGGCCCTAACTATATGAAACAATGTGCCAGACAAGAATCAATTTTTAAAGTTCAGTGCATTTCTCGGGGGAGGTATATGTAAATGTGCCCCTTCCAGTTATGCAAGAACTCAGCCTTTTGAAACTTCACCCTGAGGAGGGGACCTTAGTCTGCTCCACACCTGTTACATAAAGACAGGATGAGAGGCCTAACCTGTATAAAGGAGAGAGACAGATTCACATAAAAGTTATAATCTTGACCACAAAAAAAACATTGATGGAGTTTGAAAGACTGACTCCTACAGAGCCCTTGTCAGCATTGGGGTGATTTCTGGTAAGCTTATTAGCATACATGTAGGTTTTTATATGTTCTCTGTAATGCTTTCACCCTATGAATAAAAGTGCTTGCCACAAAAAGCTGTGTCACAGCTTATAACTGTGGGCACTTAAGTTGTTTACAGCCTCTGAGGAGAAAAGCAAACCAGGCCTGCAGAGGCAGTCTGACTTCCTGGGGAATTCACAGTGTAGGCAGGGAACGGTGTACCATAGAAATACCCCAGTCAGGAAAAAGAAGTCAGATGCCTGTCTCCACCCAAGAGAGGTGACAGCTAGGGAGCCAGAAAAACGGAGAGTGGATGTTCTTGGTGGACCATAGAGGGGAAAATACAGGTGTAGTTGCCTTGAACTGTGACAAACGCTTGCATTACAAATTATTCTGAATCCCTGAAGTAGTGATGAGCTTTTGGAAAAACAGACACCTACTTCACCATCCTACTTCACAATATATTCCAATTACTCCCCACAACCAAAGTTTCTCTTATTCCTGTGACTCAGAGAGCAAAGCAAAGTCTTGACTTCTTCCAGCCTTAATTTATTTAATGAAATAAAGGATTTCACGCCATGATTTCATCAGGATCAATTCAATAGTTGCCTCCCACATCAATTTTACATGTCAAAAATCGCAAGTACACATTAAGATGCAGTTGACCCGAAAGAGGGAAGTGGGTTCTTGGCTGCATGGAAGTCTTAGAGTAGCTCAGAGATACATAAAACCCCTTTTTGTCACCTGTAATACAACACCCTGCTAAATTGAGAGATCTGATTATATTACTGCATAATGTTTCTCTAAATGGAGATTAGCTCAGTTTGTAATGATTAGTGTTTCATTTTGGATGAAAATTTGTAAACCTGTTAAACTCTTGACACAATTTCTTCTAATAACTATTTAGGAAGTTTTAACATTTGGATGAGTTCTACTTTCCTGTGCTCTCAGAGCGGTAACAGCCTTAACATACAGACAGTCCACAGGTCTTCATTAGACCCCTTCCAAATCCCTGCATGTTTAGTTCCTGTTATGAGAGGAGTGATTTCCATCATCTGAAATTTAAATAGCATGGAACCAAGCATCTATTTCACCAACACAAAGACAGACAAAATGTTAGTTTCCCTGCATGTCACCCAGCCCACACCCAAGCCCTTTCGCAGCTTGTTGACTATGACGGTCATGCAAGAGAGATGGGATTTGTTTGCAGACTTTAGGGCATGAGAAAAGTTAGGATTTGGGAATACTGTGGATGGAGTAAAAAAAACTGGTTAAGACTGGTATCTTTAGTCTTAAAAATTAACTTTGAAAACAAATCCTGAGAGTGGCTGTTGTGGCTTTGGAGACTAGATAAAATCAGCAGTTTCTCCCATGCCCAGAATGGCACCTAAAGAAAGGAAGAGTTAGTGAGGGGAGGTACCTCTCTGCACGACTCTAAGTCTGATTTCTCCCGGCTTCATAACTATGTCAGGTGGGTTCTTGACATCGCAGAAGTAAGTGCCGTTGTCCCGGAACTGCACATTTGCTATGCTGACAGATGCATCTTTCTTGTTAAGGTCTCCAGCCCAACTGATTCTGTTCTTAAATGGCGTGTCCTTCCCAGGGTACGCGTTCCCTTGAGAGTAATAGAAGAACTGCAGCCAGAGAGGAGAGCATGTAAGAACATCCACATCAGAACATTTTAAAGCTTACACCCCTCCTTCACTACGATAGTATCTCCAGATCTGCTGGGCCCTTTCCAATACCACATTAGGAGGTGGGAGTAGGAATTCCTCCAGAGGCCAGCTACTTCTAGCTTTGCAGATTGTAGCAAGCATGCTGTCGCTCCACTAATCATACATTCAAGTAGCCACACTATGACTTAGCCTTCAAATTTTTTTTTTTTTTAGGCTAAGGAGTTTCAGTCTGGGTGTTGTGATGCGAGAGAAGGGTTCACACACAGGTATCACAGGTCACAATCACTGTGCCCTTCTTGTATCCAGAGTTAAGTGAAGGAACCATCTCTGAAAAAATCCTCAGGCCAAAGGGTGGTAGCAAGTCTGGCGTAATGTGTGTAGAATGAGCAGGTCCTGTATGCTATGCCTGCTCTAAATCAGAGGTCTACAGTAACAAAGAGAAGGTGTTAGACTTAGCCCTGCAGTGATCATGCGTTCTATACCATCTGTTAGGCCCGGTACAGGGCTAGTCTGTGTGTATTCAGGCATCGCGCTCAAGGAGAGTAGAGTTAAGGCTCCATTGCAGGGACAGTATACACCTAACTCTTCATTTCTTGGTTTTCAGAAGTTTAAATTTAGTGAGGCTCCACATTCTAGAAGGGCACAAGACACCACTGGCCAACTTTACTGTGTTGCTGACATTTAATTATGTAAAAAAAAAATTGCCCAATTTTTTCAACATTCCCATCTAGCACAGCTCAGCATTCCCCCTCCACTGCTTCTGCTCCTGGGCAAGATCATCACAAAATGCACTGGCTGCATGCATGTCATTTCACTGCCCCTGCATCATCTCCAGTCTGCTTCTCCAGCACAATTCACCTCAACATGCAGTGGCAGGTGTCAGCATAGCACCTGCATGTTGAGGAGCTGGAAAGAGGAGGCAGGAACAGTGGAGGAACTAACATGGAGTCTGTGGGGGAACACAGGAGAGCATGTATGTAGGGGAATTTGGGGAGGCAAATGAAGCTGACCAACATCCTTCACTGGACAGCTCTGACCCCTTCTTTCCCTGCACTGCTCCAACACCCCTCTCATTGCCCCTCTCCCCCCCCCCCCACTGCTCTGATGCTGCTCCAACTCTTCCAGCATTCCCTCCATCACATCCCTTGCTGACCACCCCCACAGACCCTAGGCTACAAGCCCCCTAAGCACCCTCACATACACTGCTTCAAATGCAAACACAACCCCAAGCTGCTTCACCCGCACCCTTGCACTCCACATCCCTCATAAGCTCACAGAGGCCATGAGGAGGAGGGGAGATGGTGAGCCTGTGAAGAGTGCATGTACCAGATGGAGGCAGGAAAGTGGTGATGCAGTGCCCCAGGCACTGCACATGCTCATTCCCTGTTCCCCAACCCAGACCATATACATCTCTTATTTGTTGAGGGAGGATAGAAAGCCTCTTTAGGAAACCCAGTTCTTCAAAGCTCTAGTCAAACTGGGTTTTCTTGTTTTGTGCCTGATTTCTTTACATCAATAAGGTTTGTTATCTGGGATGTGCTGGCCCTCCAGTGCACAGCTCCAAGGGACAAAACGTGACACAGGGGCAGGGCCCTCACTTCATACCCTTCCAAACCCAGTGCACTCCTCCACACTGCTCCAATGCTTCCTCCCTGCTCTGACTTTCCCTATTCCCCAACTGTGCACCTTTTTGAGGCACTCGAAAAAGTTTAGAGTGTAGGTATACACTATACATGCTACAGCTACAGCAGCACACTACAGCAAGACCACTGTAGCACAGGCACTTGCTACAATGACTGAAGGGTTTTTTCTGTCACTGCAGTAAATCCACCCTCTCAATAGGCGTACCGTAACTCCTCACTTAAAGTCATCCCTGTTAACATTGTTATGTTGCTGATCAATTAGGGAACACACTCATTTGAAGTTGTGCAATGCTCCCTTATAACGCCGTTTGGCAGCCACCTGCTTTGTCCACTGCTTGCAGAAAGAGCAGCCAGTTGGAGCTAGTGGTGGGGGCTTGGAACCAGGATGGTCCTGCAGTCCCCCTATCGGCTCCCTGCTCCCCTAAGTTCCCTGTGCAGCAGCCACCAAGCAGGCTACCAATTGCCGGACAGTTCAGCTGTCCCTCCCCCCACTGCCATGTGCTTCTCCTGCCCTCTGTCTTGGAGCTGCTCCTGGGATCCTCCTGCTTGCTGTGCGGGGATGATGGGGAAGAGGAGTGCTAATGTCAGGTATCCCTTTCCCCCACTCCTTTACCCCATTAGGCCATCTGCACAGAGCTGGGGGGGAGGACACGACAGAGGGAGCTTGCTGGCAGCAGCTGCTGTCTCAACTGGCTGATCTACTTAAAAAGGCAGTGTACTTAAAGTATGGTCAGCGTACTTAAAGAGGCAATGCACATCTCTCTCTCTCACACACACACACACAAGCTGTGTGTCTATCTCTCTTTGCCATGCTTTCTCCCCTCCCTCCATTCGTACTGCCTTGTAGAGTGAGAGGTTACATTAACAAGCATTAACCCTTGAGGGGTCAGCCGAGTGTTAGTTCACTTAGCAGTAAGACATTCCCTGGAAAACATCCCTCCCTCTTCCACCCTCTGACTTCACCACCTCAATCAAGCTTAACAATCATTGCTGTGTACAGTATTAAATTGCTTAAAATTTATAGCGTGTGTGTGTGTGTGTGTGTGTGTGTGTGTGTGTGTGTGTATGTATGTATGTATGTATGTATGTATGTATGTATAAAAATATATAGTCTTGTCTGTCAAAAACATTTTCATGGTACCTAACCTCCCCCCATTTACATTAATTCTTATGGGGAAATTGGATTAGCTTAATATCATTTAGCTTAAAGTAGCATTTTCCAGGAACATAACTACAACATTAAATGAGTTATTGTAGCTAGACCTGCCTGCTACTACAGTGGGGATTAAGTTGACCTAACTGTCAAACAAGGAGTGAAATTTTTCATCAAGCAATGTATCTAGGTCAATCAAATTTTTAGGTGTAGACCAAGCCTAAGGGTATGTCTACACTGCAGCTGGGAGCAAGCCCCCTAGCCCAGGTAGACACAGACTCACGGTACCAGGGCTCAAGCTAGTGTGCTAGAAATAGCTGTGTGGATGTTGCTGCCCACCCTCTCAAGCCCACCTGACCGCTTAGCTTCAGTTCAGGTGGCTTGCCCAAGTCTCTGCCAGAGCCACAATGTCCATAAAGCTATTTTTAGTATGCTAGATCATGCCCCACTAGCACAAGTTTACCAACGCTGGAAGGCTCATTCCCAGCTGCAGTATAAACATACCACCACCCTGGCCTTTTCCAAACCAAACTACATGGCAGCAAGAAGAGAACCGATGTTAAACACAGGATGTGACACTTTGTACAAGCATTTGGTGACATTTCATGCTAAGCTAAAACCAAAAGCTTATGTGAGGGATGGGTGAAGCAGCAGCAACATGGAGTGGGACCTGCCCTACAAACATACCTGAAAAAACAAAAAACTGACCACAAAGTTCTTTCTTAAACATACCCAAGATTTTCCCCTCCCAGCCCTTCCCCCAAACAGCAGGATCAACCCATACAAAGGGCTCTTACAGATATTGGGGTTGTTGCTCCCTCTGGTTGGAAGCTCCAGGAAATGGACGCTGCACTGCTGATCACGTCTCGGGATGAAAACGTGCATGGAAGTCTTGCTTCTGTCCCATTCTCCACAAAGAGCTCCTCTGGTGTCTTCACGTCAAGTGCTGATACTCTGACTGTTTGTGGGTGGGGAAGAGGAAGAGAAAAAATGAAAGTCAAGAGCTGTCTTCAAGGACCAGCAAAGCACAAGCAACATGGGATGAACTGGTACCACCTCAAGAACTACACAAGAAAAGCAAGAAAGCAGCATCATCCCTATGATGATAGGTTGTGCAGACATCACATCAAGTTTATAGCATGGACACGTTGGCTGGATCCTGCTTCCCCTTTCTTGTGGTGTTTCCATGCCAACAGATGCTTCCTGTAGTGCAGCTGGTGGGAGACAATGTTATAGTACGAAACTCCCTCGTATTTATTGCTCCAACTTCCACTGGCAATTTTTGAGAAGTTAACTTTGAGAAAGGTTTTGGGCCTGCTGCTAATCCATTTCCTGCTTAGTTCTCATTTCTCTCTTCCCCACAACACTCTGAATTTCTGCTGCAACTGGAACAAAACACCAAATTCAACTCCACTCATTATGAAGCAGAACAAAACCAAAAAAAACTAACCTTTTGTCTAAGTGCACCACCTAATTCCATAAGGCGTAATGTTACCATTCCCCTGGCTCACTTCTGCAGGAGTCCTAAATAAATCATCAATGAAATACATATGAATTGTTTGACTTACAACATTACCAAAGCTTTTAACTCCTACAGCATTTCAGGCAAAGGATCAGTTTACCAAAGATTTCTCAGGTTTCAGAGTAGCAGCCGTGTTAGTCTGTATTTGCAAAAAGAAAAGGAGTACCGGTGGCACCTTAGAGACTAACAAATTTATTAGAGCATAAGCTTTCGTGAGCTACAGCTCACTTCATCGGATGCATTTGGTGGAAAAAACAGAGGAGAGATTTATATACACACACACAGAGAACATGAAACAATGGGTTTATCATACACACTGTAAGGAGAGTGATCACTTAAGATAAGCCATCACCAGCAGCAGGGGGGGGGAAAGGAGGAAAACCTTTCATGGTGACACTTCAATCTCTCTGGTCACTCGATCACAGACCTAAGAGTGGCTATACTTCAACAAAAAAGCTTCAAAAACAGACTCCAACGAGAGACTGCTGAATTGGAATTAATTTGCAAACTGGATACAATTAACTTAGGCTTGAATAGAGACTGGGAATGGATGAGTCATTACACAAAGTAAAACTATTTCCCCATGGTATTTCTCCCTCCCACCCCACCCCCCACTGTTCCTCTGATATTCTTGTTAACTGCTGGAATTAGCCTACCTGCTTGTCACCATGAAAGGTTTTCCTCCTTCCCCCCCCTGCTGCTGGTGATGGCTTATCTTAAGTGATCACTCTCCTTACAGTGTGTATGATAAACCCATTGTTTCATGTTCTCTGTGTGTGTGTGTATATATAAATCTCTCCTCTGTTTTTTCCACCAAATGCATCCGATGAAGTGAGCTGTAGCTCACGAAAGCTTATGCTCTAATAAATTTGTTAGTCTCTAAGGTGCCACCGGTACTCCTTTTCTTTTTGCAAAGATTTCTCGTTACTGAGCCTGTGATAGATGTGCACAGCCAGTCATACAGACTGGAATCTTTGTCACCCCATCCTTCTCCTCACTTCCAAAAGAGTAAGCTTCAGAGTATTTTACAATGGAGAAGTTGGTAACAGCGACTCTGGTGTGTGTTATTGCCATTAGATCCCAGTTTAATCTGAGAGGAAGTTGGATCACATCACACAGCAAGCCTGGAAAACAGCCTATACAACTCAGTTCTATTAAAGACAGATTATAATATTTTAAACTGAGGTAGCATCCAGACACCTAGCTATCATGGTGATGAGTTGTGGTTTAAATAGGGATAGTCAAAACAACGAGGGGCGGTAAGGCTGTTGCGGGTATTCAAAGTGAAAGCGAGCCCTGAAGACTGCATATGGCTCATTAGAGTAAGTTCATCTTCTCTAGAAGTTAGTCTGTAGAGTGCTCTAGAAGTGCTAGTTATTTATTCTCCCAGAGAACAACCTTGTTTGAGAGGCCAGGGAAGGCTGGGCATTACTGACTGCCTTGTCATCACAACCCTTGTATCAAAAACAGAAAAGCCCTTTAAGAGATGTGGATTTTCAACAAGAGGTTGCATCAGGGCTTCCCTTCTCCCCTACATATAAGCTAACTACAGGTCAAGAAATGCTCCTTTCCTTGGGTCCCTACTACCAAATGTTTATTCTGAACACACAAGAGGTCTTCTGGCAATTCAGTGAAGTGAATACATAGCTGCAGTGCTGTAAAAAGATTTTTCTGCTAATGGAGTGGATATTATGACAACAGAAAACAATCCATTGTTTCAAGTCCAAATCACAGAACAAATCTCCCTTTCAGGCAAAAGGCAAGCAAGATGCCCTCAACATTAGTGTAGGAAGAAAAATCAGCACTGAGACATTGCTTGCCTTTATAGGGGACAGAGGATTCATTGCTACCAATAGTAAGCACTGACCTGTTTATTCCAAGAAGCCACTGTTGTACATAAATAGCCCTTGGAAGTGTGGTGAAAAAAAGCCTCATCTCCCTCTTTCAGCCCACACTTATTAAGCAGGAGTTTTACTATCTGAGGATCTATTGTACACCTGGATAACCACCTTTCACTCCTGGAACAGAAGCCAGGTTTCCCAATTAGTTCATAAGTGGACTTTGTCTCCTCAGGTCCAAACTAAGATTCCCAGTTGACCCCATCACAAATAATGGATAGTTTATTCTTACTAGCCACAGACCCTGATGCTTTGATAGAACTGTGTTAAGGCCAGGAGACGGTAATAACCCCCTGAATTACATGAACAGCCAGCCGGCACTAGATCATACCATTCCACAGAGTCTCCCAAACTGTAACCTCACTAAAGATTAGATCTTACAGACTTGAACCCTGCAGCAATGTAACTGCATTAATCTCAGGAACAAAGACAGCTCCCATTTATAGTCTCCAGCCAACCCTGATACTAGTCTCATTGAATCTATCACCATATCCTCAAATCCCAAGCAGATATCAGAGGATTGTGAAACAGAACACCATCCTTCAGCTATCCCTTCCCATCACTCCCTGCAACAGTCAGGAGTCATATCAGCCTGTAAGAGCTCCTGGTCACCTCATGCAGTGCCTCTGACACAGTTGCAGAACATTCTGGAATAAGAGTGCCCCCACAGGGAATTATATAATTCTATTGTTTTAACTATACCAGTAAAATATGTCCCAAGATTGCATCAGATCTATAAATGGATGTTGTAAAATCCAAAATTACCAAGGAACTCAGCAACTTTGGCACAAAGATATACAACAGAGTGTTGCTGCCGAAGGCAGAACTTGACACCAATATCTGGCACTCTCAAAGGTTATGCTCTACCAAACAGGCTGGTCTCTAAACCCCACGCCCTCCAAGATTATGCTCACTCGCAGGCAGAACAATATGGTACAGCTCCCCCAAGCAATTCTATCTAAGTTCTTCAGCGAAGCTAGATTTTCCAGAAATCTTGCCGTTTTTTGCTTCCACTGCAACCTATTGAGCCAAGAGGCCAGTAAAACGCATTAGGTCCCAACTGTGAAGTTATCTAATCATTCAGATTGGTACTTAGTCCAAATTTGCCCTCCCTTAAGTCACTGCACCTACAAAAGTAGATAAAAATCAGTAAGTCTTTTCCTCTTCCCTTTTCCATAAGGAAATAGTCAGCTGAAGAATAGGTTCCCATTCTACTCAAAATGGTGGTTTGAAAGCATCTTACTCAGTTTCCTGATCTTTGCCTAAATACAGAGGCTAGCAGTTGAGAGAGCCAGCCAGAGCTACAAGTGCAATTTTTCCAAACAGCACCTACAACTCCAACCATCTAGTGCAGCACTTCTCATATGTGGCCACCAGGGGCTTTTCTTGCAGCCACAGCCTCAGGGGCTGAGATTCGGAAAAAGGGGGGGTGGAGGGAGGAGCAGTGGCCTCTCCCCCCTCCCTGGTGCTCCTTGATGCACAGCCTTGGTGTTGGTTGCTGGGGCTTCCAGCAGGGGCTGGACCCTGCCCCCTTCTGGAGTCACCTGCGGCACAACAATAGAGGAGCAGGCAGCCAGTGAGTTCTCCTCATCTACACAAGTACAGCGGGGCTCAGGCTTTGGGCTTCAACCTTGGAGCAGGATGGCAGGCTCTGGCCGCAAGGCTTCAGGATCCAGCCCCCCACTGCCTTTCCCAAGCCCCCATCCAGGGGTTAATTTGTCCCCAAACTTGCTGGGGCTGAGTAAGTCTGCTGTGAAAAGTGATACTTCTAGGTTGGTTGATATCACTTTTCATAGACTTACTAGGCAGCATTAAATAAATTACTATGATTTGGACATGTATATGTGCATATTTGTTTTTTATTGTTATTTTTTTTGTTTTTACTTGTGTTTTAGGAAAAAGTGAGAGAGTGGCCACCAGCAAGAGTTGGTGGCCGCAATCTGAGGTCACCAAATAATTTGTCCAGAGAACCCTAATGTCTACAAGGATAGGTTTGGAGATCAAGAAAATATGTTTAAGCTCTTCTCCACATGGGAAAATTGACCAAAATAGCTATTGCAGAATAATTTTTTCTCCATTTGATGTAATCAAGCCAAGTAAGAGTAAAATAAAAAGAACCATCAGCAGAATCATAGTCCAATATTCTGGAGATTGGGTTTCTGTGCCTCCAGACAAACCCTAGGAGGAAGTTGAAATACCAAATACAGAACCCCATACTCTGCTATTTGGTATTAAACAAGACAAGAGAATCACCAGTAAAGTTAATTGCACTTGAACATCTCCTCTGGAAGTACAAGTCTTAGGTATAATTACGAAGAGGCAGACACCACTGTGTGCAGGTCCACTTTTTCTCAGCTAGAAACAGTCTTTGGGTAGGTTAACACCACCAACTTATCAGAGGTGCATTGGCAAAGTGCAAGCAGTAGTGGCACAAAGCCTCTCTGGAGATGATCATAACTGACCCTATCATCAGCAATTTAGCAGACTGACTATATCAGTTACTAGGCCTTCCTGCCTCTTAGAGGCAGGCTCACAGCAATCATCCTGTAGTAGGGACAGCATAGAAGGTTATTCAGCATAACTGTAAAGTTGTGTTACAGAACAGATGTTCACGACCAAGACTGTTTCCAAGCTAAGTTACTCATTTTGACCCCTAAAAATTATTAATCTTCAACCAATTAGACCAAGTGATCTTGTGGCAGAATAAGCTTGTAGTTTGCTTAGAAACCTGTCCTATATATTTTTTCCCATATCCCATTTCTCATGAAGTTGTCATCCACTGGTGACACTCAGTTTAAGAGGAGGTTGAAGTGACAGGAGTGGGAAAGCCTAAGTGTCACTGCTGTCTGGTTGGGGGAAAAAAAAAAAAAAGAGATGAATGGCAGTAAAGGAGCAGAACCAGGTATTGTCAGCAAAAGGTGAAGTTGTATTCCGGTATACTGAGCTGGGAAGAGCAAAAAGAGTGGAGTGCCAGGAACCAGAAGATTGGTAGAAGCAGAGTGACTGAAGATGGGAAGGATGATCCAAGGAGATGCTACCATCCAGACCGTCTAACTTTTATTGATTCTTTCTACATAACATCTAAGATACTGCCTTTCCTATCCATCCACACAGCCAAACTCTTGTCTATGCTCTCATCATCATGTCTCTCAATAACTGCAATAATCTTTTCTCTGGCCTTGACAAACGCAATCTCGCCCCAATCTTATCCACTCAGAATGCTGCTGCAAAGAGCCCTGCTCTTTACATTGCTCCACTGGCTCTCCCTTCTCTATCACATCAAACACAAGCTACTTACCTTCACTTTCAATGTCCTCCACAGCCTAATCCCGCCCTACCTATCATCTCTCATTTGCTATCAAGCTCTCAGCTCTCATCTCCACTTGGCCCAAGAAGCCAGCCTCCATCACCCACTTGTTAAACTTTCAAACAAGCATCTTTGTGTCCCCCGCATACCTCATCGCTCCTCACACTTAGGAGCTCCCTGTAAACATCTGCAATCCTACTCCATTGCCCTCCTTCAACTCCCTCTTCAACTCCTTTGCTACGATGGCTACAAAAAACCCAACAACAATTAGACCATTGCTGTATTGAGCGCACTGCCTATCATGCTGACCAATATTGTTTCCTTGTACTCCCCCATCTGTCTCTTCTTATACACAAGCTCCGTCTTTACATACAGCACTGCAGCTCTCTATTGAGATTAAAAAACCACCTCCGCAAGCAGCATAAACTATGACGGTAGGAGACGCTCTTCCACTGACTTAGTGCTGTGCACCTGAACGCTTATGTCAGTGTAATTTATGTCACTCGGAATAGTCACACATATGTTTTGCAACATAGGCTGTAGTGTAGACATAGCCTCAGAGTGTAAACTGTTGAGGCAGCGACTATCTTTGTTCTCAGAGTAGCAGTTGTGTTAGTCTGTATTCGCAAAAAGAAAGGTGCCACAAGTACTCCTTTTCTTTTTGTCTTTGTTCTGTACACAGTGCCTAGCACATTGGGTCCTGGTCTATGACTAGGGCTCCTAGGTGCTATGGTAATACAAATAAAGTGATAGAGATAACTTTCACACAGCACAAGTGTGAAAATTAAGTGAAATAAGATTAAGGTTAAAATGAAAGTCAAAAGATTTAAGTAAATAGGAGATTAATAAGGTAATGAAATAAAGCAAGATAAAAGGACAAGTAAAAGGTATGGAAGTGAAGTGTTGAAGTGATATCACAAGGTTAGCCTCCATCCCAGAGTAAGTCCTGCTGACGGTTGTAGGTTTAAGTAGCAGTGTGGTAATTAGCGCAAAATTCTGCAGGGGCCAGTAATCCCACCACCCACTGAGGCTTTGGTCTTCTTGATTTGAGCTGTTAAGTTCTCCTCTCTTCCTCATGAACACACCTTCCTTTCCCACCCCCGTGAAGACATGCAGGTTTGTGTTTTCACAAGATTCAGCAGGTAATGTTAAAGATTAGATTTCCTCCAGTTCTAATTCAAACTGCTAATCTGCAGGTTGGAGTTTTAATTCAGCCTGCTGATTAGTATGAAAACTGAGGAAAATCAGATCTAACAAAACCTGCTAATTCTTGTGAAGACTCCAGCCTGCCTTTTCTTCATTAGGAATCAAGTGAGTTAGCTAACTCGACTTAACAACCTTTTTCCTAGTGAAGACAGCCAAATAGGAAAAAATGTCAGATGACTAAGGCTATGTCTCCACTGGCAATTGAAGGACAAAACTTGTCTTTCAGAGGTGTTTGGAGGGGGGGGGGGACCCCAACCTAAAAGACAGAAGGTTTGCAGGTGACAGGCACAAGCGTGAATATGCTTTGTCAGCAGGAGCGCTCGCCTGCCAATGACGCAAACACCGCTCGTTGGGGATTTTTGCCGCCAGGAGAGCTGACAAACAGGGGCTATATTGCGCAACTTTTAGCAGCACAGCTGTAGTGATACAGCCATGTCACTAAAAGCTGTGTAATGTAGACATAGCCTAAATTTTGAGCGTTTAAAACCCCACCACAATCTCCATCCTACCCTGGTATTGCAGGGTCATCACCTCATCCAGATAACCAACAGAATCTCTATAAGGTTTGCTAGTTAGCAACAAACGACTCATTTTGACTGCCTTCATGACCATTCCTACCAATACATATTGATAAAGTTTCACAACTGACGATTTTTTTTTTTTATTTCCAAGAGAAATTAGGGGATGAAACCAATCTAAATGAGGGAGACACTTCTCTTGCATTGACAATAGCTACTGTTGGACCATAAAGGAAGAGAGAAAAGAGACTGATAAACAAAGCGTGAGCAGAAAGAGGAACAGAGAGAAAACTCATAAGGCGGACTTAGGGAGTGCAAATGAAAAAATTCCATAGAAGGCAGTTTTTAACCACAAAAATGGGGAATCAGTGGAGTTGTTGGGTCTTTACACCCACTCATGTGTAACTAAGGAGTCACTGCTAAGGCAGAACAGGAAAGGAAACAGTTATCACACTTTATTTTCCGTGTTTTATATAAACCAAGAACTTTATTCCTCTTTTGCTTAAGACTGTAAGTGCGAGTTGAAAAACCCAACCAGTCCACCTCTGATAAGTTGTATATCAAACTATGATTACCACACATTCAATTCTTTTCCCCTAGGGGACACTCCCCATATCACCACAATTAAGCAACAATATTGCTTGAGATATGTCCACTTAAAAATAAAAAAAGTACGTCAAAGAATGGCATTCTGCCACTGTAAAATCAGAAAGGTGAAAATATACCCACTTGATACAGCTTTGGGCATTTTACAAGTGTCCTGAAGTCCCACCTTTATCTCTAGGCTGCTGAGAACACTTACTGGCAAGGGCCCTTGTTCTAAGAAGCTTCTTACTTCGTTCTGCTTCACTGATCAATCTTTGCCCCAGTAAGATCTTGAGAGCTGGAAAGGGACCCAAAAGCTGTATCAAGTTTGGACGAGATGGAGCACACACAGCAGCTAATCTCATCCTTAATATCCAGCGAAGCCGGTGAAGACTAAATGCCAGAGTAACAAATTATTCTGATCAAGATGGAGCACTGCGTACTGGACCCTGTCATATATAGGGCAGGGGTAGGCAACCTATGGCACACGTGATGATTTTCAGTGGCACTCACACTGCCTGGGTCCTGGCCACCAGTCTGGGGGCCTCTGCATTTTAATTTTAAATTAAGCTTCTTAAACATTTTAAAAACCTTATTTACTTTACATAAAACAGTTTAGTTCTATAATATAGACTTACAGAAAGAGACCTTCTAAAAACATTAAAATATATTAATGACACGCAAAACCTTAAATTACAGTGAATAAATTAAGACTCTGCACACCACTTCTGAAAAGCTGCCGACCCCCGATATGGGGGCTGCACACACATCTTAAGGTTTAAATCCCACAGGCCAGTGTAACAAAGCATACACATTGCATTTGATCATCTGTGATGGAAAAGTACCATGGGGGGAGGGAGGGAAGAGGTTCCAAGTCTGCTTGGACATAGCAAAAGGAGAAGTTACCTGGACAGTACCTTTCATACACTGTACAAGTTTTTTTTCCTGTGGTTCAAACTGGGAGAAGACAGAATTACTTCAGTAGCAGGGGGCACAGGGGCAACTTTCCTTCCACAGCCTTTAGGTGTATGTGCGACACATTTTCAAGTCTATTGTGCAATTGAAAAATAAGGCGAGCAACATTAATTTCACAGGGAGGCAGATTTCCAGGAAAAGTGCCACAAACCTGACCTGTGGCTCTTCACGTGTGCATGTAATTTATTATTAAAGAAATACATTTTCCATGCTTATCTAGACTTGAGGAATGGCATTATCTTGTAAGCTTGTAGACTTTAGTCTCTTGTATACTCTAGATATAAGACAATAGATGATGGAACTTTTTAGGCTTTTATTGCCTTGTCTACACGAAGGAAACTTTTGAAAAAATTTTTGAAACTTTGCTAATTCTATTTCTGAACTGGAGTTAGCGACATCTGGGACCTTAGAGCACACACCCCACTGGCTGCTGGTACAGTCTTCAGCACAGGATCATCTAACCCTGTTCACTGCAAGTTTTGTCAATATGATGCTGCAAACTGTCAGCAGTTGCTGGATTTCCTACCCTAGGGTTCCCAACATTGCTAACATCAGTTCAGTTGAACACGTGTTGGCAACAGATGCTCAACTGGATGAGGGTTTTTCTCCCCGCTAGTGGCAGAGACCTGCCAACATCTGCAGTCTTAAATTCCCTGCAAACCCAGCCCTGGTCCTTGAAACATCTGGCGACTAAGCACATGCTCAAACAAACTGATACAGATTCAGTTTTTAGGGACTTGATTATCAAACTCAATTCCAATATATCCAATTCCAGAAAAAAAATTCTTTAATAGATCTGCCAAATGTTGGTATTTGTAGGCAGATTCCCTCATGAGGAAGGATTTTGCTGTGTTTCAAGGAGAGACTAAGAACCTTTCTTGTATTATCCTATTTTGGACTACTGTTTTAAAAAAAAAGTCAAGATTGATAAAAAGAGGCAAACGGGATGAGTCTTCCACTGGACCAACTTTTGTTGGTGAAAGACAAGCTTTGGAGCTACACAGCTCTTCAGGCCTTCTTGACTTATTTTATTTTTTAAATCAGCTTTCCTCCCTAGTGCATTGCAACTTTTAAAACAATTGTTGCAGTCAGTTATTTCTGCTGCTCCTTGCACTTTGACTTTTGCTTGATTTACAGCTCTTGGTTTGCAATATTCACTTTGGTCCTACTGTGTCAAAGAACTTGGTGCGACTAAGTGGAGAATACTTTCCACTCCTAGTGCACGTTCTCTCAAGTCTCAGCTCTACCCTTTTTCCAGAAGGGCAAGCTTGGTACATAGCCTGAGGCCTGGTCTCCACTTGAATATGAGGCTGACCTAGCTATGTTGGTCAGGAGTGTGGATTTTTCCACACCCGTGACCAACATAGCTAGGTCAGCCTCTTATTTAAGTGGTGACCAGGCCTCAGGCTGACATAATGACTAGACCAGTCTGACATTCCCCTGGTGTTATCTGAACCGGTGATGTTAGGTCGATCCAATTCTCGACTCTGGGAGCCAGCCTTACCCTGCTCCGTTGTGAGAACCACCACTCCCGGGCTGTTCACGCACAGCGTCTAGCATGCAAGCTGCTCCCAGTTACATGAGGGAGCACTTTTGGCCAGCCGCTGCTTGGATTGTGCAACCAAATGATATTAGCCAATATCTCCAGTCCCAGATACAACCCTAGGAATCTCTTTCTTGCAGTGTCCAGTTATGCCCGCTGGACGCTGCAAGCTTATACAAGTTCATCAGTTTAACCAAAAAATTGATATGTACCAGGCTCGTTATCCCAAGTGGAGTGTCTGGCATGCTTCAAACCAAACGCATTGCTTTAGGTAGAACAAACAAACAAATTGATTAACTACAAAAGATAAAATTTGAAGTGATAGTAAGTCAAAGCACAAGTCAGATTTGGTCAAATGAAATAAAAGCAAAACACATTCTAAGCTGATCTTAACACTTTCAGTGCCATTACAATTTAGATGATTCCCACCACTGGCTGGCTGGCTGCCCTGCAGCCATGTTCTCCCCTTTGATTAGCACTTCAGTCACTTGGTGGTGGTGTTTGTTGATAGAGGTGGAAGAGAGAGGAAGAGCATGGCAAACATCGCTCCCTTTTATCATGTTCTTTCTTCCCTCTTGGCTTTGCCGCCCCCCCCCCCCCCCCCCGACCCTTCAGGGTCAGGTGAGCATTACCTCATCGTTGTCCCAAACTTGAGAGTCCAACAGATCCTTTGTTGCTGCCTAGGCAGTGTCTTTTGTTCCTGAGAGACTGGGCTGGGTTTGTCCCATACATGCCCTGATGAGGTGTGAACTGCCCCTCTGTTCCTGGAAAGTTTTGCCTGGGCTTGTTTTAAACCATGAGGACACATTTTCAGCCTCAACTATATATATGAAATTACAACCTATAACATTACTGTAACAACAATGTTCAGTGCATCATGAGCCTTCCGAAGGCACCCGACATGACAAACTTTGCACTGAATAACACACAATTATATTAGAAGGATGAACATGGGGGTGCAGGATGTTTCCCTGAGAAAAAGTGTGCCACAACCAGGCTTTCAGTCCCTTCTTACCTATTACTGACTTGGGAGTAAGTCCCAGCATGGAATTTCTCACTCTACCTGTGTACAGGATAATGGGTGTAGTTTACTTCCAAGATGAGGAAGCTATTTGGGGAATTATGTAGCATGACATCATAAGGCCACCTAAAGGCAATATCCTAAATTCAAAGACTAATTTAAGAATCCTCTCCTTTGAGCTCTGTCTCAAGGCAAACATTCTGAAGTCTGGCAGGGGACCCACTGACCTTCCAAAGTGAGATGAATTCTTCTGTGGATTGCATGTATCCAACAAGCACATAGGCCAGCAACACAACTAACTCTGTATAGTGTATATAAAGCCTTGTAATTATACTGTGGGGCAGAATCTAAGCCAGTCACAAGAAGAATAGGAAAACAACATTTTGAAGACATTTTCTCTACATTAAAATACGTAATTCAGTAGTGGATTCAGGGGTTTCAACCCGAGGGGCAATGAGTTATTGGTGGTACCACTTCCAATTATACCTCTTCCCCCTCCCCTGCTATGGCCGGGGGAGCAGGGCTGGGCATTCGTTGTGGCCTTGCTCCTACCCCACAGACTTGTCAACACAGCTCTTTGGTCTATGAAGGCATGAATCAGGAAGCATGCTAATGTGCCGTGCACTAACCTTGCTGGTGCAATACAAGGTACCTAGTTCGCCTTAAGGTAGCACTACAACTATGTGAACTAGGAACCTTCCAGTTCACTCCAACAGTGTTTACGAAGGGCAGTTAGAGTGTTCATCTGTCTATAAGACTGAGACTCTTTGTAACACCCCATGTCAGCTACTCTGCCAGTCAGCACTCCTGCTCAACACCATGCCTAATCTCAAGCATTAGCACCCTGACAGCAGGATTGTCTGGCTAAGTAGACTCCCTCCTCAGGCCCTATGCTACCAGCACTCCCAGCTATCTTCGAGACACCACTGACTTCCTGAGGAAACTACAATCCATCAGTGATCTTCCTAAAAACACCATCCTAGCCACTATGGATGTAGAAGCCCTCTACACCAACATTCCACACAGATGGACTACAAGCCGTCAGGAACAGTATCCCCGATAATGTCACGGCTAACCTGGTGGCTGAACTTTGTCCTCACCCATAACTATTTCACATTTGGGGACAATGTATACCTTCAAATCAGCGGCACTGCTATGGGAACCCGCATGGCCCTACAGTATGCCAACATTTTTATGGCTGACTTAGAACAACGCTTCCTCAGCTCTTGTCCCCTAATGCCCCTCCTCTACTTGTGCTACATTGATGACATCTTCATCATCTGGACCCACGGAAAAGCAGCCCTTGAGGAATTCCACCATGATTTCAACAATTTCCATCCCACCATCAAACTCAGCCTGGACCAGTCCACACAAGAGATCCACTTCCTGGACACTACAGTACTAATAAGCGATGTTCACATAACCACCACCTTATACCGGAAACGTACTGACCTCTATGCTTACCTACATGCCTCCAGCTTTCATCCAGACCACGTTACGTGATCCATTGTCTACAGCCAAGCTCTACGATACAACCGCACTTGCTCCCATCCCTCAGACAGAGACAAACACCTACAAGATCTCTATCAAGCATTCTTACAACTACAATACCCACCTGCTGAAGGGAAGAAACAGATTGACAGAGCCAGAAGAGTACCCAGAAGTCACCTACTACAGGACAGGCCCAACAAAGAAAAGAACAGAATGCCACTAGCCATCACCTTCAGCCTCCAACTAAAACCTCTCCAACGCATCATCAAAGATCTACAACCTATCCTGAAGGACGACCCATCACTCTCACAGATCTTGGGAGACAGGCCAGTCCTTGCTTACAGACAACCCCCCAATCTGAAGCAAATACTCACCAGCAACCACACACCACACAACAGAATCACTAACCCAGGAACCTATCCTTGCAACAAAGCCCGTTGCCAACTCTGTCCACATATCTATTCAGCAGACACCATCATAGGGCCTAATCACATCAGCCACACTATCAGAGGCTCGTTCACCTGCGCATCTACCAATGTGATATATGCCATCATGTGCCAGCAATGCCCTTCTGCCATGTACATTGGTCAAACTGGACAGTCTCTACGTAAAAGAATAAATGGACACAAATCAGATGTCAAGAATTATAACATTCAAAAACCAGTCGGAGAACACTTCAATATCTTTGGTCACTCGATTACAGATCTAAAAGTAGCAATTCTTCAACAAAAAAAACTTCAAAAACAGACTCCAACGAGAGACTGCTGAATTGGAATTAATTTGCAAACTGGTTACAATTAACTTAGGCTTGAATAAAGACTGAGAGTGGATGGGTCATTACACAAAGTAAAACTATTTCTCCATGTTTATTCTCCCCCCACCCTCCCACTGTTCCTCAGACATTCTTGTCAACTGCTGGAAATGGCCCACCTTGATCATCACTACAAAAGGTCCCTTCCCTGCTCTCCTGCTGGTAATAGCTCACCTTACCTGATCACTCTTGTTACAGTGTGTATGGTAACACCTGTTGTTTCACATTCTCTGTGTATATAAGATCTTCCCATGTATTTTCCACTACATGCATCTGTTGAAGTGAGCTGTAGCTCACAAAAGCTTATGCTCAAATAAATTTGTTAGTGTCTAAGGTGCCACAAGTCCTCCTTTTCTTTTTGCGGATACAGAACAACACGGCTGCAACTCTGAAACAAGACAAGTCTGCCTTTCCAGATGTTTTAATACATGGATTGTTTTTCAGAGGGGACTGGTATTGGATATTTTGCATTCCCTTACAGCCACTACCACCACCAATGATTAGTGTCACTTCCACAGTGAAAGAAAGCTAAGCATCTGATAGCTACCACCTCCTCTACATGAGTCATCTCACAACAAAGAGAAAACTGCTTAATAGAAACTACTGTATTGCAAAAAGAAAAGGAGTACTTGTGGCACCTTAGAAACTAACCAATTTATTTGAGCATAAGCTTTCGTGAGCTACAGCTCACTTGATCGGATGCATTTGGTGGAAAATACAGAGGGGAGATTTATATACACACACAGAGAACATGAAACAATGGGTTTTATCATACACACTGTAAGGAGAGTGATCACTTAAGATGAGCCATCACCAGCAGCGGGGGTGGGGGGAGGGGGAAGAGGAGGAAAAAGGGATTTAGTAGCCAGAGGGAGTCTTGTTCTCCAGGGATGTTCTAACCTGTTTTGCATAAACTCCATGCCACATGGGAATTCCAGCTCCACACAAAAACAGGTAGCAGTCAGCCAAACATACAGCCTTTCTTCTGCATTGGCTAATTCATCCACGCACAGGGTACACGTCCAATTTGATCCCTACTTGCAGTAATCAGAGATTTCAGAAATGTGCTACCTACCACCACACTTAAACACTTCACTTCCCAATACCCAAACTGAACTTGAGGGTTAACTCTGCAATATAAGTGGTGGCTGAATGCCTCTGGGCAAGGATTGTCAAAGGTTTCAGGGTTTTCCCCATTGCATGGAAGACATCTCTGAGCAATTTAGTGTATTGTCTCCCCTCCTGTTCATGATTTCCTAACATCTGACACCTACAGCAATTCCTTACATGAAAGTAATATTAACAGAATAGTTGTGTATTTTAAGCTGTCAGTTAAGGGCTTGTCTACAGAGGCAATTAACAGCACTACAACTTGCTGTGCTCAGGGGGGTGTTTTTTCACACCCGAGCGAGAAAGTTGCAACGCTGTAAAGTGCCAGTGTACCAGCGCTCCCAGCGTTGGGACCCGCGCTCCCAGCGCTGGGAGCTACATCCCTCATTGTGTGCCGTGACCACACAAGGCATGTTAAAGCACTGCTGCAGCAGCGCTTTAGTGTTGCCAGTGTAGACTAGCCCTAAATTTAGCAGGTGGAGAGAAGAGGAGATCCAGCCCCATGTGACTAAGCAGCTCTCCCCCAAGTTCACTACCAAGTGTTCCTCAGACTACCATTTGGGAATCTCTGCCTTTCAGATGGACAATGCTTTGCAGATAGAGGACATCATTGCCAAGAGTGAGCAGTCCATCAGTTTTCACTATCAAAATAAATTTTCAAAAAAGTTAATTTCTACAGTTTATACCCTTCTGGACAGAGTTTACCCAAGACCACATGTGATTTTCTCTTTGCCACGTAAGACAGGGTTTTGGTTTATATTTAAGCACATTCCGACCAACCTGGGATAGCACCATTCCAGAACCAGGAAGTAAAATGATTTAAGAAAGGGGAAAACCAAATTAGTCAGTTTCATTGCAGGGCCTAATGGAAAAAGCATCAGATTTTAGAAACTACAGTGAGAGTTTCAGGGGATGGATCACTTGATTATTACCTATTCTGTTCATCTCCTCTGAAGCACCTGGCATTGGCCACCATCAGAAGACAGGATACTAGGCTAGATGGACCTTGGCCTGACCCAGTACGGCGGTTATTAGCTTAGCGCTTGCTGATAGATAAAGCATTAATAGTCGTTTCTCTTGCATGTCCCTTTAATATCACAGAATTTTCTCCCAAGTGACTGGACACTTGGAAATGCCCATGAAAGAGCTACAGGTATGGTGGGGGACTGGCAGGATAGGCTATACCCAGCAGTAGCTTCTTCTTAACCAGGATAGGTTGGTATCCTTACAGCTGCCCCTCTACTCTGTGCCCAGTGGTGTATATCAATTCAGACCCCAGGACCGGGTGCCCCATTTCCGAAGCAGCTGCAACAACACAGACTTTCGCTCTGGCCGGACCCCCCCCCCCCATGCTTTACCCACTTCTGCCAGCTGGAAGCCACCAGTCCAGTCCCTACAGGTAAAGGGGAAAGCCTCAAGGCCCCCAGCCAGACAGCACAGCCTAGGGGACTAGGCTCCTCAAGGACCTTCTGCCGCCGCCGCCCCACTCAGGTCCAGGGGTGGGATATCGGTCCAAGGACGCAAGCGAGACGCACGTTTTAAAACAGCTGCTCCTTGGAGAGCGTTTAAAGCGGGTCACCGCCAGCCAAGCCCCGCGGCAGCCGGGAGCGTGGGTGGGGCGGGCAGGGGAGAGCGTGTTTCCCCCACAGCTGCTCTCACCCAGCCGCACCGGAGCGGCCCCCACGGCCGGCGCGCCCAGCAGCCCAGAGCGGCTGGCGAGGGGCCACGGGCCCGGGACACGCCCGCTGCCCAGGAGCCCCCGAGAGCGGCGCTTTGCGGGTCTCCCGCCCAGGGCTCCCCGCGCTCGCTCCAGGGGAGCCCCCCGCCCGCCGGCCCCCGCACTCACGGAAGCCCAGGGCGGCCGCCGCCGCCGCCAGCATCAGCGCCGGAGCCACCCGCCGCCGCCCCGCACCGCCTCCTGCTGCCGCTGCCATTTTCCCGCCGCAGCCGCCGCCTCCCCGTGCCCCCATTGTCCCGGCCCCCGGCGCAGCCCCGCCCCTTGGGGCCGGCCGGTGGGCGGGGAAAGGGGCGCCCCGCCAGGAGACGGGACGGAGGAGCCGTCAATCGCGCACACCTCCCGCGTCCCGCCCACCGTCCTCGTCTGGTTCCGCCCCGTGTGTCCCATGTGGCTACGTGATTGGCGAGTTGGTTTGTCATTCACTAGAAGAGCGCCCTACCAGAAAGGGTAGGGTCGTTGCCTTGGCCCCACCCCCCCGTGGAACACGTGACGCTGAGCGGGTGCGGGGGGGGCTCCCCCTGGGCCGAGGGAGGAGGCTGGGGCTGTTCCCCCGTCGCTGGTGGGTTGTGGCTTATGTAGCCCAGGCTGTACCCGTGTGACGGGCTGCGCCCCAGCCCCAGCCCCAGCCCCTGAGCCAGCTCTGCGCGCCCACCCCGCTCCTTCCCGGCCCACCCACTAGCGCTGTCCACTCTTAATGGGTGTGGTTCTTAAAGCCCCAATTTCTGGAGTCATGTGATTTTACAAGCGCCGGAGCTCTGGATTTAGTTATTTATTTAGTACTTCTAGCCCTCACGGTTGTGGAGGAGAGCTTAGGGGCTCAAAAACCAGCAGACAAATACCCCCTTTCAAATTTATTTTAACAATCCCATTCATTTTATGTCAGCCTCAGGCTTTTGGGGAACTCGCTCATGGGCTGAGCAATACTGCCCCGGTGCCCACCCACCTACCCACCCCACCATGTCCCAGTCTCTGCCATTTTCACTCACCTTGCTGCACCCCAGCCTGCACCATACTGACCACCTGCCTTCAAGTTTTAGTGTTACTCACTGTTTAGGTCTTAAAACAGTAACAAATCAATAGCAGATCATGAACTGCCAGGATGAAGGAATTTTATTAAAGTTAATGTTTAAAACCAAATTTATACACAAGATAAGAGGAAAGGTACTGTACATCTGGGGTCGGGCTTGGGTTATGGGGGATTGCAAGTATTGGTTACAAGGGTCAGGAGGTACATACATATCATATAACCAGCATAGATCCAGATTTGGGGTGTGGGAGTTTTTCAAGCGTCATTGGATAAGTGGACTCGGGTATGCCACCCATGGAATGTATTAAGAGTCCAAGTCAGTACTGGTGTAGAGAATAAGTACCTGGGTGAGGTGTGTCCCTCGGTTTGTCAGGGAAGAAAGTGGGTTATTTCCCTGCTCGGTGGTCTCGGTTACTCGACCTGCTACTGGCGGTGTCCCCTTATATGTTCGGTGTAGATGTCTCTGGACCACCTGATAGTTTATGGTGTCCGACACCATCTCATGAGCCAGGCGTAGCATCGACCGACTTCGCATGCTCTCAGTACCGGCTCGTTGTGGGGGTCCCATATGTCCAGGGCTTCCACGATCAGGGCATGTATCTGGACCTCGTAGCCCTGGGCTCTCAGGGTGTCGGCCAGTGGGGTGTAGTTCAACGCCTTCCATGTTCGGGTTCAACCTCTTCAAACACACTTGTACTTTCCTAGCCAATCTGATACTAGAAAACTGCAGAGTAGCCACAGTGCTACCTCGGCAGCCTGGCTTGTTTTCACAGATAACAGCTTCTTCACTGGAGAGAGCAACTATCAGACCACATAGTTTTATTGAAGGCCGCACAAATGAGAGTTCTATTTGGGTGAAATCTGGACCTGGTTTATGCGTAGATTGATAGGACACAGGAGTATAACATTTTGCTCAGTTTCATGAGGCAAGAGCCTGACAGGTGTTGGGGAGAGGATAGAATTATGTTTTCAGATGGGATTAGTTTTTGTTTATTGGCATCACTATAGGGCAGAATCGAGGTTATTTGAATGCTTGAACTGTGCATTTCCAAAACTTTGTTTAAATTTCTTTTAAGTTTAACCTTACTTCTAGGATTTATAATGTATGTTTTAAGGATAGATCTCTTTGTAATAAGAAAAGGAGTACTTGTGGCACCTTAGAGACTAACAAATTTACTTGAGCATAAGCTTTCGTGAGCTACAGCTCACTTAATCGGATGCATTTAGTGGAAAAAAATGAATGCATCCGATGAAGTGAGTGTAGCTCATGAAAGCTTATGCTCAAATAAATGTGTTAGTTTCTAAGGTGCCACAAGTACTCCTTTTCTTTTTGCGAATACAGACTAACACGGCTGCTACTCTGAAACCTCTCTTTGTAATGTTTTTCCACCCTAAATTACTTAGTATACTCTCAAATTTAACTCAGTGTTAATGTAACTTTTGTCTGGAAATACTGATTAGAAGGAAAGTGTCCCAGTTCTGCTCTGTGGTCACAATTCAGTTAGTTTTTATGCATGCATAATATCTGCTTGCAAAACTGCAGGTGTTTTGTTCCAGCTGGTGTGGCAGCTGGAAAGGTTAGGCCCCAGTCTTCACTCCGATCTAGTAACAGGGGTTGGATTATCCTTTCAGGTAATACCAGTAGTAGTGTTACCTGAGGTTTTTTAACCCAAAGCTCTTGGTAACTTTTACTCTGCGCAAGGTGGGGTCAGGAAATAAATCAAGGGAGAAATAGCCGTTCAACTGATAGATGGCTGGCACAAACAGGAAAACACAAGAGTGTTTTCACTTGAAGCTAAACTTTACTTAGTCTCAAACACTTACACACATCTGCAACAGGTTAGTAAAACACCCCCAGCCCTGAATAATTACCAAAGCTGAGCAAGGCTTTCGAGTGGCACTGTGACAGACTTCAGCTGGCCAGGCTTCTATATGCCGGTGCAGACCAAGATGCATCCAGAGAGAGCGTCCCTGAAGAGCCCCTTCTAAGAAGTCCCACTACCTCAAACTTTTTCCCTTTATTTATACATTAGTAATACAATGACATATCCCTTAAAGAAAACTTGCTAAGCAATCAGGTTTAAAAAATCAAGCACGTTATGATCGTCTATTAACCAGAGATTTTTTTTTTTTCGGAGTGTCCATGCCTTAGGGCCCTGACAAACATTCCTGAAGGTGCATATAAACGGACTTCTTATTTTTCTAAAATACATGCATCAGCAATTTCAACATTCTTAGCAGGAAGGGCACGGGGTCAAGCCGCCCTGTCTGTGGACCCAAAACCCTCTCCCTTCTTGTCTTGCTTACGCTGAGGTCTCTGCATGACCAGTTTAGGACCTCCTGACTTGGCTACTTTTAGCAGTAAGCAAAAATGGCTCAGTATGGCCTGCTACCTTGACTACTATTAGCAATAAGCCATAGTGGTTTTAAGCACTTTACTGGTTCACTGTTTACTATGTACAGTAGGATTGATGGACTAGGAAAATAGAAGGTCTCTGAGGCTTTTTCTCGTAGTGCTTCCATTTCCTAGTTTGATTTTCCCCGATGCATTTGGGTGAGGGTTGTTCAGTGTGTTTTCCCATTTCTTTCAACAAAATTGAATTATTTTGGTTGTTGTAGGTTTTCCACCTAAAGATCATTGTTTTTGCCTAGTTGACCTGCACAGCCTATGTTCTGAAGCAGGTTTACAGTAAATATTGGTTCTTTTGCAGACTTGAGGGTAGCTTCATGGAAGACAGGTTAGGGGATTACTGCAGTTAAGGCACTAGGCTGCTGTTATATACACCAAAGAGGAGAGAGACATGGTTACATCCCACTTTTATTCCCGTCTCTTTCTTGAAGATCTGATTGGTGGGTATGGGGGGGACACTCTTTTTAATATTTAAATAGCTGATGCACACATTTAACCATGTTGTATGTTATTCCACGCTGTAGCAGTTTTAAAATTCATTGCTGGATGCATCTTGCATCAAACAGGTTTTTAAAGTTTATCAGTCAGAAAAATGACTTCCCCTGTCTTCTAGGGAGGCCCTGGATTCCCATGATGTTAGGACCAGCTGAGGATAAGGCCAATGCAGAGGCTTACCTAGTCTGATTTCCAGTTAGTATTACACTTCAGTTTTCCTTCTCAGATGATTCTCCAGCCCCCAGTACAGTTAAATCACTCCAGCTAAGTCACAAAAGTCTACCCCTTTCAGAATTAGAGTCCAAACAGAAACACAAACAAAATTTTTCCCCCCATCCTCTTGCTATATATAACCATTGCTCAAAGGATTTGTCCTGTTCCCAAACAGCCTTTCACCTGGGTACAACATCCAGCCCTCCTGGTCCTTTGTCAGTCCCTTCTCCTCCCTGTTGACAGGAGCAGCTGTATCTCTGCACAAGGAAGATCACAGGGGAACCCACACCTACCCTCTACCACAAGTTACCATCCTGGGATGCTAAACAATTATATCTGCCCCATAACAAACTGTTCCATCTTTACTTCCTAGAGCCTCTGCCAATATGCAAAAAGAAAAGGAGTACTTGTGGCACCTTAGCGACTAACAAATTTATTTGTGCATAAGCTTTCGTTAGCTCACTTCATTGGATGCTCACCCTTGCCTCCTCACCAGCCCTTTTCTAGCTAGTAGCCTGCATCTTAACAGAGCACTCCCATCTAATCTTTTTCCTAAACAGCCTACCCTTTTTTTATCCCAGCAAGCTTGCTTTAGTCACATACTTCCCCTTGTCATGTGACTCCTATGTTCATTCCCTTCACTTGGGGAGGTGGGCTAAGCCTCACACAAGAGCAGCTGAGCCCGAAACCACTTAAAGTGTCAGCTCACCCTGTGAGTTGTGAAAGCATCACTCTTCAAGTATATTTGGATGAGGCCTACACTGGACCTATTCTTTTCAGGTAATAAAGATGAGGTACAAAAGACTGAAGTGTCAAAAGAGGAGGTGCTGGAACAAACTTCTCAGATTGTCCCGCAGAGCATGCTGGTGGTTTTGTTTTGTGCACATCGTGTCCCTATGCGGAAACTACGAGTCCTAGTGTGCAATATCCCATCTTGATCTGAGCTTCCATGATTGCTCAAATGGGCAGCAGGATGTAGCATTCAATGCTGGAAAAGATCTATTTTGATCCAAACAGAGCTGCCTGAGAACTCTACAGGTCCCAATGTGGAATTGCTCAGTCTCAGTCCAAGCAATATGGTTCATATATTGCATGGTCCACCAAACAGTGCACCAGTTCACTGCCTTGGAGTGGTCCTTTCCAGAGAAACTACAGGTCCGAGAATGGTGTTCCAGCTCAATTAAAACATCCTCTGTATTAAAATGAGCACAGCTGCAGCTTACATCGTAGAAAAACATAGCGCTTCCTTTAGATCATTCCTAGCGTAAGCCAAGGCTCAGAGGTCATGCTAAGAAATAGACTACTGTAGGTGAAACCGAGATCAGAATGTTACCTAGTCTGACCACCTTTAGAGCTCACTGCAAAACCTTATCTTTTGCAAAGCCAACCAATAAAGAACAATGCTAGGATAATTTTTAAAAATCCAAATACAGTGACTGACTCCTAAGACAGTAGGAGGAGATCCAATTTTGTTCCGAGTCCTGACTCTCTTATATAACTGTACTTCAGCACCTGGGTGCTATGGTGATTAGTTCTTTGTAAATATAACAGGCAGATAGGTGTATAGTGCCAAGAGACCTTTGAATAAAAGCAGACACCCCTATGCACATGCAGCATCCCAGTGGAGTCAGTGGGGATCCTCACAGTTGGAGGGATCCATCTGTGTGGCTCAGATTGCAGGGTTGGGACCATAGTTATTAAATTAAATATTTGCCTATCATTAAAGAAGGAGTGTTGACTTTGCTGCTTGACATTGTTATAACAGCCTGTTTTCTGTGGGCTTTTATTCCTTCTTAATTTTGAGCTCTTAAATGGTCTATAGATCTTGTACTGGGTCACTGCACAGGGGTGAATTTTTCCCAAGAAGAAGGCAGATCTACAGGATGAAAAGGGATCACGCACTGGCACTCAGGCCTGATGAAAGAGTCTGTGCAGTTACATAAAAAAGAAAAGGATTTCTTTTTGCGAATGCAGACTAACACGGCTGCTACTCTGAAACCTATAAAAAAGAAAAGGATTTCTTTTTGCGAATGCAGACTAACACGGCTGCTACTCTGAAACCTGTGCAGTTACATGTGCATTATTATCTCTATTACAAATAATAGTATTGTTTATCTAATTAATTAATTTGAGTCTAATAAAAATTCTAATAACAAATGAAGGGGTAATGAACGATCCCTTAGTGGAAGAACCTACACAGGGGGCAGAATTGAGCTAGAGTAATAACTGGCTAAATCAGAAACATCCACGTGGACAGGACTGAACCAAGGTTAGCTTCCTTCACAGCAGCCTGAAGGATTCTTATATAGCGGCTCGTTGGTCTAGGGGTATGATTCTCGCTTAGGGTGCGAGAGGTCCCGGGTTCAAATCCCGGACGAGCCCTGTTTTTCTCCTTCCCAACACTTGAACAGTTCTATGATCATTTTACATTGTTTTTATTAAAGGTACATTTACACATCAAGATAAAAGAAATGAGGAAACATTTGCAACTAAAAACATGGCGCTCTTGCTTTCTGTCTTGAGAGTACATTAATTTGAATATTATATTTATTCTCTCTGATTCGTGAGTTCCCCTCGCCTCCTCCACACGAACTATTATTAGCCCCACTTGTCCCACAAGTACCCCCATACAGCCTCCTCTTCTTCGTCCTCTAATATTGCTCAACCCTTTAATGAGACTAGCATTACGGGGCGGGGGACTAAGTAGACAGCCCAAGGGGGAGAGGGAAGGAGGCAGGAAGAAGGGAAGAAATACCTCTTGGGGGGCTGCCTGTGGATTTCACCTCTCCTCCTGTGCCCCCTACTTCGCCTCCCTATAACCCTGCCCTCCCCATGTTCCTATGAGTCTGTGCCCTCCCTAGCCCTAACCCAACCTTGTCATGGGGGGACACCTCCCAGCTATTTACAAATGGAAACAGCAGCAATCTCTCCTCGTCTGCCTCCCCCCGCCTGAAAAGCAGCTTGATCTCACTGTTTAATTTTTGTTTCAGAGTAGCCGCCGCGTTAGTCTGTATCCGCAAGAAGAACAGGAGGACTTGGGGCACCTTAGAGACGAACACATTTATTTGAGCCTAAGCTTTCGTGAGCTACAGCTGTAAGCTGTCCTCCCGTTCTCTTCCTTTAATTTTTGTAAAAAGAAAAGGAGGACTTGGGGCACCTTAGAGACTAACAAATTTATTAGAGCATAAGCTTTCGTGAGCTACAGCTCACTTCATCGGATGCATTTGGTGGAAAAAACAGAGGAGAGATTTATATACACACACACAGAGAACATGAAACAATGGGTTTATCATACACACTGTAAGGAGAGTGATCACTTAAGATAAGCCATCACCAGCAGCAGGGGGGGGAAAGGAGGAAAACCTTCCATGGTGACAAGCAAGGTAGGCTATTTCCAGCAGTTAACAAGAATACCTACTTTGCTTGTCACCATGAAAGGTTTTCCTCCTTTCCCCCCCCGCTGCTGGTGATGGCTTATCTTAAGTGATCACTCTCCTTACAGTGTGTATGATAAACCCATTGTTTCATGTTCTCTGTGTGTGTGTATATAAATCTCTCCTCTGTTTTTTCCACCAAATGCATCCGATGAAGTGAGCTGTAGCTCACGAAAGCTTATGCTCTAATAAATTTGTTAGTCTCTAAGGTGCCACAAGTCCTCCTGTTCTTTTTGCGAATACAGACTAACACGGCTGCTCCTCTGAAACCTTTAATTTTTGTATCTCCACTTGCACGCGCCCCTACTTTCCCCAGCCGCAGTACGCCCGGCCAGGGACCGCCCCCTTGTGCAGCCCTTCCCCCTGGGCAACTCCCCCCCACTCCAGCTACCCCCCCCCCACCCGCTTCTCTGCATTGCCCTCCTCCCACCCACTTCCCCTTGGGCTCCCTCAGTTACTGCCCTCGCGGCCCCGCTGTGCGGCTCGCGCAATAAAATGAATTGAGGGATCGACCCCACAAACAAAACGGAGGGGCTCGCGCCCCCACCCCTTTCCAAGCGGGCTCGTCCGGGATTTGAACCCGGGACCTCTCGCACCCGAAGCGAGAATCATACCCCTAGACCAACGAGCCGCTGCCTGCTACTTTTTCCCCAGCCCGACTCTTCACTATTATCCCGCCTCCTCCTTGCAGCGCGCCAGCCACTGACAGTACCGTCTGTTCCCTCCCCCACCCCGCTCCCGGATGGTTCCGCCCACAGGCTGCCCCGGCTGGAAGATACCATTCCGCTCCCCACTAGGATCCACCCGCCTGATGGTATCGCCTTTCCAGCACCCACAGTCAGCCCGCTCAGCCGCCCCCATCTGGCAGATACTATCCCGATCCCTGCCGTGGGGGGAGGGCGCCTGACGGTAGGACTGGAGCCCTCTGTGGGGAATCCCACTCTGCGCTTTCCCAGCCTCAGCCCCCTAAACTCTGAGGTAACACACTGTCCCCCAACGGCGGCTGGGTTCGGAGCAGGGCGAGCTCATCCCTAGTGGAGGGGGGGGGCGGTCTTTCCCGCTTCGGCTCCCCCACACATGTTGCGGTCCGGACGTTCCGTCCTTCCCCCTGCTCCCATCGTGGAACCATGGTTTAGCCCGGCCCGCCCTTCTCCCACTGGGCTTCGGGAGAAAGTCGCCCGAGTTGCCCGGATATTGCTCCCTTTCCCTGAACAGCGGGCCCCTCCCGCCCTGATTTTGCCCTGTGGGGATCCAGGAAGGGGCGGGGGGGCCCGCTGAGGGCCGGCGGCCGCGCTGCGCGCGCTGCGCTCTCCCGCTGGGCGGGGCTCCCCGGGCTGGGGCGTGGCCAGCTTCAATTTGCCGCCCCGGCGCCTCTGCTCGCGTCAGGCCTAGCCCCGCCCCGCGGGCCGGTGGAAGGGGGCCCTGGAGGAGCCTCCGGGGTGGGATCCCGCCAGAAGAGCCTCCGCGTCCGAGCCGCGTTGCTCCTCACGCCAAAGCCCTGTCTGCTTCCTGGCCTCCCCGTTCACCCCCGTCTGGGCTGCCCGAGCGCTTTGCAAGTGACCTAGGGACTGCGGGGCCCTGGGTTGAATCCCCGGCTCCGTCGCAGACTTTCTGGGCGACCCAGGCCGTTCGCTTAGCCTCCCTCCGTGCTCGGGTTCCCCTTGTGTGGAACAGGGATAATATGTTCAAAGATTGCGACGTGCATGGAAATCTGCGGCTGAAAAGCACTGGGTCAGAACTAGGTGTTAATGCTGCTGGCAGCGCCTTTCCGGAAATCACTCTTCCACCCATCGCTGCGCTCCTTCCCCGCCTCCTGGGCCTTTCATCTGGCTCCCGTTTCAGTTTAAACAATTAAAACCGGAAGACAACCAGAGAACTCTCAAGACCTCAGCTGAACCCAACTACCCAAACGCTTAGCTTTGATATTGCGTTCCTTTCCCCACTCCGTTGTGTTTTGTTTCTCTAAATTTGAAGCTCTTCTGGACGGGAAGCTTGTATGGTTACGCTACTTATCTGTAAAAAGAAAAGGAGGACTTGTGGCACCTTAGAGACTAACAAATTTATTAGAGCATAAGCTTTCGTGAGCTACAGCTCACTTCATCGGATGCATCTTATCTGTAACGCACCAGGCATGCCAAAGGTGCTATATAAATAATGGAATTTCCTTACTGGTGGTGTTTTCCTGTCCAATCATTAAGATTTTTAGGATCTGATCCTGTACTCTTCTATCCAGAGATTTTGAGATGCCACTGTGGCTACCCTTGGACTGAATGTACAGTCCAGGGCCCCTTGTGCTTTTATATACAATAGGTTTTAATGTAGGTTGTGTGTAACTAGTAAATATCATTCAGCAGGTCCACACAGGAGATATGTGATGGTCTGCAGCTCAGACCTACTCACAGAAAAGCTGGGGAGATTGCCTGCTTTAACACATATCTTTTCTCCACCCCTCTCTTCACACACAGAGTGTCTTTGATCTAAGACAGGTCAGCAAACTACGACCTGTGGGCTGCGTCCAGCCTGTCAGACCTTTTAATCCAGCCCTTGAGCTCCTGCCGGGGAGTGGAATCTGGGGCTTGCTCCACTCCACGTGTGGCGTGGCTCTGCACGGTTCCCGGAAGCAGCGGCATGTGTCCCCTCTGGCTCCTATGCATAGGGGCAGCCAGGGGGCTCCGCACACTGCCCATGCCCCAAGCGCTGGCTTTGCAGCTCCCATTGGCCAGGAACCAGCACACACAGCTGCCTGGCTGTGCCTCCGCATAGGAGCTGGAGGGGACATGCTGCTGCTTCCAAGAGTTGCTTGAGGTAAGCGCCTCCAGGAGCCTGCACCCCTGATCTTCTCCTGTGCCCTAACCCCCTGTCGCAGCACTGATTCCCCTCCCACCCTTGAACCCCTCGGTCCCAGCCCGAAGCATCCTCTTGCCCCCCAAACCCTTTATGCCCAGCCCCACCCCTGAGCCCGCACCCCCAGCTGGAGCCATCACACACACCCTGCACCCCAATCCCCTGCCCCAGCCCCCTCCCACACCCTGAACTCCTCATTTCTGGCCCCTCCCTAGAGCCCTCACCCCCCTCCTGCACCCCAACCCCCAATTTTGTGAGCATTCATGGCCTGCCATACAATTTCCATACCCAGATGTGGCCTTCAGGCCAAAAAGTTTGCCCACCCCTGATCTAAGATGTCCTTCATGGAATAAATTCTCTTCACCCACTCAGCAAGGCTATACTCCCTCAATCCAATACTGAACAGCTCCCCATCTCTCCTTCTTCATAGAACAACAACAGACCTATAAACAGACAACAGAAGAAAGAGCCCCTTTAAGTAGTGTCTGCCACATGGAAGCAGAGAGTGACGTCATATCTGCTACACCATTGTGGGTGTGGAGGGGCAATTTTGTCTGAAGGAAAAACCTCTTTTCTTGCCATGGAATCTTTAATGGCTACACAGATAGGATTTCTGTTTTTAGGTTCTCATCCTGAAGACCTTCACATAGTGAACTTTAAGAGGATGAATAGCTGAGTCAGAGCTATCAGTAGTGGGACCTAGCTCCAGGGAGTCCACAAATTTTAAACCTGATGGTTTAACACAACACTATCACCTAGTTGTAATCCCGCCCTCATTCTGCCTGCTGCTACCAGCTCTACCCATCCTGGTTTGGGCTTCTGCAGCTCCCCAGGAAGAAACACTATTTTTCTTTTCAACTCCACTGTTTTATTTCCTCTGTTTTTCCATTATATTTTCAAGATGAGGGGGACAAACTCCACCCTCCTGACCAGCACACACATACTCTAAACATGCACACGCATATATACAGTAATGGACAATCACACACGTCCAGATACATCTGCTGAGAAAAGAAGTGTTACAGTGATGCCTGCAGCCTGGCCTGGGATACAAGTCCAAGCAAGCCGATTAAAACATATTTCAAAGGTGATGACGCTTGCTGACATGGCTCAGAGAGGGTGTGAGGGTTGCATATACTGAGAAACCTCTTCTAGGTACAAATGGCAACACCAATCACTTTTCACTGGTTTTGAATGAACAATACCTTAGTGCTTTCACCTGGGAGGATGGGAGGCAGAACACATAAACCCATTTGTCTTTTTATGACTTTAGTGCGGGTAAAAGGTGACACACAGGATATTATTTATTTGTACAGCTGTAGTGCCTAGGGGCTCCAGTCATGGTTCAGGATCCCACTGTGGTAGGCTCTGTACAAACACAGAACAGAATGAGCCTCTGCCTCATAGATCTCCATCCACAGAGCAGGTGCAGCTCAGGCAGCAGCAGCAGAGCCAGGTTCCATCACTCTCTGCCTTGCCAGTGTGTCTAACCCCTGGCCTGGTGCAGCTGCTTCAAAGATGAAAGGGAGTTCAGTCTCCATGGCCATTTCAGTCTTTGGCCTCTTCAGTGATACTGTCAGGTCAGGTCGGTGTTGGGTGTGCTGGTGGTTTTAGTGATGTGGACACCTGTCCGTCAGCAAAGGGATTGTGATGCTCCCCCAAACTCATTTCATGTAGACTAATCAATAGCTACTGCAAGCTGGAGGTAAATGGCTCCATAGCCCAACCACAACTAGTCCCCTGAGCCAGCTAGTCCTTTGACAGTTTTAATAGAACCCTAAATGCCAGCTCCAAGCGCTTATATGGCCTCATCGCCATAGTATCTGAGTACTTCTGCTGTTATCCAGTCCTTTCAAACACTCCTTCTAAATACTCTAAGGCAGTGGTTTTCAAACTTTTTGTATTGGCGAGCCCCTTCATACAGCATGCCTCTGAGTGGGACCCCCCCTTATAAATTAAAAAACACATGATTTTATATTTAACACTCTTTTAAATGCTGGAGCAGGGTTGGGGCTGGAGCCGG
Source organism: Dermochelys coriacea (assembly GCF_009764565.3). NCBI lineage: Eukaryota > Metazoa > Chordata > Testudines > Dermochelyidae > Dermochelys > Dermochelys coriacea. The sequence continues at coordinate 187,178,011 of NC_050068.2, read as the reverse complement.
GCTGATGGGGCTCGGGCTGCCAACCCTGCACATGGCTAACAGCTCGTGACCCCCTTGTAATAACCTCATGACCCTCTGAGGGGTCACGATCCCCAGTCTGAGAACCCCCACTCTAAGGAGAGAACCTGGCTCCTTAAAATAATTTTTTCATGGGATGATAGTTCACCAGTTCAGCCTAGGCAATAGGTGAACCATGGCCACTGGGAGTTGCGGGTGCCTCTGCAAATGTAAACAAATGGTCTGGCGGCCTGCCAGCAGATTACCCTAACAGGCCACGGGTTGCCCACCACTGCCATAATAAGTGAAACTCAATCATACATAGGCTGTTCACTAGCTTACATGAAATGAATAGGTTATTTCAGTCCAGTTTGCAGTAAACAAGTGTCCATATCACAAAAAAATTAAAAGTGATTTTAACTGGCCACTTGTTGGCAGTCTCAGTAGAGTCCAAAGACTGAAGATGTAACGACAATTGACTTACTTGCAAGGATCAAGTGTAACAGTTGAATACAGTGATGGAGTAGTATGAGGAAAGCTTGCACTATTACTTCCCATGCTGTAAGTGTTCTGTGGATATGGTACTTCAGTTGCTACTTCTCACCAATACGAAAAAAAACCACAAAAAAAAATCCTATAGAAAAATAATCTTTAGCTGTTAGGTGTTTCAAATACAGATTTGCCAGCCCAACACTAGTCCAAGTAGATATTCATCAAAGCTGCTGTATAAACCATTTAAAAATGATCTTCTCCAGATTTAGGATTCACATTGTCAGCCACACAGCATATATATGTGTAGAGAGAAAATCATTTCCCCCTACTTTTAAAAACTCCATTTACTTACATTTGAAAACTGAAAATATTTCAAAGGAAGCTATTTAAAAGGCACAATTTATGTATGTCCAAAACTGATAAACTGCATCAAAGTCCAACATGAGGGAGCAAACAAAATTTGGAACTCTGCTGTAATGGTGAACAGTGGGCCCAGAAACAGTGGTGTTTGTCATGCCCAAGCTACTGTGCAACAGGTCTCCAGACTTAGCCATGAAGTTGCTCAATATACCCCAAGAAGAGTCAGCCAGTACATCCTTTTTGAACCCTGCAGCAAAAAAAAAAAAAAAAAAAAAAAGTCTTAATTCCAGTCTCTCCTTCCCTTTGCTACAGAATGTTATAGGTAAGTGAACATCTTTGATGTTATTAATATTCTGCTGATCTGTTGCAAGGGAGAGTCCTCCAGTAGCTGCACCTTAATTGGACTGTTTGGCTTCTCTTCACATTAAAGTCTCTTGTGTCCTGATTGGGTTCAGCATTTTGAGAGAGAAAGAATAATAGAAGACAGTAAGGAAAGTGATAAAAATAAACATGTTACAATTTTATATTGATAGGAGTTGCTAGGAAAGTCTGGTATCTGCGTGTCTTTTTGGCCATCTTTTATAATTGGGTTATGGTTTTCCTGCTATAAATTTGAAAGACAGCTGCAGCCAGACCACTCCAGACTGATTTCCTCTGTTCTCACCAGCTAAGCTGGGTCAGTACTTGGACTGAAGATAGGGAATCAATTTTTTTCAGTTTTTAAACTTTACTATCTAAATTCATTCTGGATCTTTTCTCCCTACAATATGCCCTTTAAGACACAGATTTGAGCCCTCCAAAGTCAGATGGTTCAGTAAGAAAGCAGGACCGGGGGAAATACAGAGGGTCCCATGTTGTTGGGGTGACTTTTCATCAATGTAACTCTGCTCTGCAATAGCTAGTGTGCAGGTGGCACCACTGCCCTCTTGGATGGAATGGGAGACCTGTTTAGGTGTGTGGAATTATGTTGGTCACCAGTGGTTAAAGGCCAGGTACAATGAGTGTAAACCCTAATATAGCTAGTGGAAATTCTCCTTTACCTCAAGTGGTAGAGGCCTGTGTTTTTTGATTTAGAAGGAACTAGTTTGTGTGGTTCTGTGGGTGACCATGAAATTGGTATGCATGCACCACAATTAGGGCTGACAGTGCCAACAAGAGGTTTGGAAATGTCCCTTTTAATCAGATAGTTTAATCTAAATGGTCTCAGGATGAAAAATGCTTTTTGCCACATGTACTTTCAAAATACTGGGCAGCTGAGCAAAGTGTCAAGGATCAGCATTTCTTTCTCTTTTTCACCTACCATCCCTTTCACTTTCATGCCAGCCTGGGGAGCTGAGCCTTTTAATTGTCTGTATTAGATGCTCTGATATTGAAGTTGATTTGTACTGGTATTTAACAAGCACCAGAGGGAAATGCTAACACTGACACTCTGGCACAAGTGCCTTTTTATTTTTAAGGCAAAACACTTGTGAGAACCTCTGGTATTTCATTAGTAATTACCATGGTGGCCTCTCTCATCTCTGCTTCATACTTACTCTGTGCCCGGTTCTTGCATTGCCATCACACTATGATGCTCACTGGCAGTTCCTGTGTCTGCTGTTGCCTGCGACAGCCCCATCTCCAGGGACTTTTCCTGGGTATCTGATGTTTCCTGTATGTCTTTGCTCTCACTGTTTTCTTCCTTCTTCACCTCTTTATTTTCTTTGTTCCTTTTTTCCTGTTCAGAGGCATTGCCACCCTCCCTTTCCCCCAGGGTGCTCCCTTCCTTATTCTCTGGGGTGTTCTGGCACAGCTTCTTATCCTTATCTCCCATGGTACTTGGGCATGGCTTCTCCTCTGGCATGCTCTGGGATGACTTCTTCTCTTCCTCCCCTGGAGTGCTCTGGCACGGTTTCTCCTTATCTCCTGTGCTGCTCTTGCATGGTTTCACTGCCTCCATTTCTTTTTCTCTCTCCTCTTTGTTTTCTGTCCTGGACCCTCTGCCTGAGGGTGGCTTTTCATTGGATCCTATCTGTTTCTGCATCAGTTTACTGTCTGTTCCACATATAGGTGACTGCAACTCTTCTTTCTGATTCTTAGGCACGAATACCTCATCACCATCCTCTTCTTTGGCCCCATTTTCTTGAGATGATCCAGTCACCCTTAAATCTTCACCATCTCCGGAGTCTGACTGAGACTTTCGGAATTTCCTGGAGGGGGGTCTGCGCTTCAGTGATCCCCGTGTCCGCACCTAAGAACAGGTAAAGCTGAGATTGAAGAATTTAAATAAGCCACACCAGTGTACAGTGTCAGCCCAGAAACTTAGGGTGAATGACTTGGATGCTCAGCTGGTGAGTCAAGACACCGGCTCTCCTTCTCATTAACACTTTGAATAAGTAGTGAGAGATCATTACCTCAGTTTAAATTGTGGCTCTCTCTCCAATTTACATTATCAAATCTGAAAACATTAAGTTTGACTACAAGGACACTAGACTCGATATATAGTTACTTATGAGTGAAGAATTACTTTGGAAACCTCTGCCATTTTATTTTGGGCACTGGGGTGATAGGAAAGGATAAAGGAATTTCATTTCTCAGTAATCTGAGGACCAATGGTGAAATCAAGCAGTCCAGATTCTCTTCCCATTATTGCCAATTCATCTGAGTCCTAATCTGCAGAAGCCCCTGCTATTCTGGTATGTCTTGGGCCTCCCAACTTCTCCCAGTTGAAAGCTGTTTTGGCAGCTAGTCTGCAAACTAAGAACTGCACCTAATTGCATAAACTGGAGAAATTAACCAGCTGCCTTCTTTAATCCAGAGTTGTGGTTTACAGAGACTACAGTTCCCAGTAGTCAATACAGCCTGTCCTGCTCAGATTTAGGTTAAGTGTTATATGATTGGCCCTCCATGGGCTATGCCTCTGTATTAAAGGGGTGGGCATGGAACACACTGCAGAATTTCAAGGTTTATTTGACTTGCAAGCTGCTGTATTAATACACTAACGCACTGCACTACTAAGCATTGGTCATTAATTTTGACATAATGTTGTTTGAAAAGCTGTGATCAGTCCAGCTCATGTTGAGTTGAAGCAGGTGAGTCATGCCACTTCATCACCTGAAGCCAATTGGAATATGATGGACTATGGAAAACTCTATTTGCAGGCAGGCAAAAGAGGGAGTCCAATGGATCACAGTGAGAGGGAATTTCAAAACAGATGCAGCGATCTCCTCATTTGGCTGCAAACACTCCCTGTGAAGACTGAATTGGAGGGTAAGACAATTGTTCCACTTCCACTCCAAGCAGTAAACTGGCTTTGGCTTCCAGTGTTGGAGAAGGCTTGGAAGACACTGTACCTTGTTATAAAACTTCAGGTGAGTGCCCTCTGGTGGTTGATCAAAACTGACTGGTGTCTCATCCGATTCACTGGAATGGGACTGGATGCCAGGGCTACTGGGAGTTGAAGGGGGAGTGCTAAAGGGAGATGGTATGACTTTCAGACCTGGGCTTTTTGGAGATGTACCTGGCACCAGGGCAGCTGGAGCAAATGCCAGATTGGCCTACAAAAAAAAACCAAGAAGTCATTATAATAAACCTCCCCTCGGATTTAATATCATGATTTTTGGTGTTATTCTACCTGCCACCCAAATTCCCCCTGTCAGAGGTGAAGTGGACTGAAACAACATACTGTATGGTAATAACAGGTTTCAGAGTAGCAGCCGTATTAGTCTGTATCCGCAAAAAGAACAGGAGGACTTGTGGCACTTTAGAGACTAACACATTTATTTGAGCATATTCGTGAGCTACAGCTCATTTCATGCTCAAATAAATGTATCTCTAAGGTGCCAAAAGTACTCCTTTTCTTTTTATATGGTAATATGATCACACAGTGACCACGTGGGGGAGCCTTTGCCCTTAACAAACATGATAGCCTCCCAGCTGACATAAGAGATATAGCTCCTGGTTTTGTGTTTCTCCTGGTGATACTGTCAACAAACAATCCCATGTAGAGAATTTCTGGATGGACAAATTGCCCTTCCCGAACAGCTGGATCTCAGGACCATTCCTGTGTCATCTGCAGTATTAGGGATTTTCCAGTGTCCCAGCCAAGTGAATATGTCTCCCATAGCTTTGCACAGGAGAGGCTCTGAACAGAGCAGTCAATAATAACAAGGAACTTTAAATCATTCTTTGTTTGCCAGAAAACACCTGAAGTTTGCAGCTGTGGGCACTCTCAGGCCCTTCAAATGATCACTAAATTTAACAAGAGAATACTATTGAAATAACTGGGTATGCTTTGTGATGGGGCTCCCACTTCTGGAATCCCATTGAACAGTGTTATTTAGTTCGGATAGTTGAGTGTTCTTGAGTTGAGCACGACACTGCTATGAACAGGATGCTATTATTTGGGCACTGCTAGGAGGAAGCTCACAATACCAGGAGTGCCAGCTGGCATTAGCAGGGTGTTATGTGAAGAGACTCACATATTGTTAGTTGTCCTAACTGGCATAAACCAGCTACTGAGAGATACAGGGGAGTAGTAAATGCTGAGTAAGCTGTTGAGTTCCTTGGGAAATATAAAAGAAAAGTGAGAAGCTTTTAGGGTATGTCTACACTTCAACTGGGAGGGTGCTTCAGGCAGACAGACGTGCTAGCTCTGCTTGACCTAGTGTACTAAAAATAGCAGTGTGGTCACACTGGCATGGGTGGCATTGGGCTAGTTGCCCAATACAATCCCACCCAACCTAATGGGTGCATACTCGGGTGGCTAGCTCAAGCCGCAGCCTGTGCCACTATGGCCACACTGCTATTTTTAGCTTTCTAGCTCAAACAGAGCTAGTACTTGTCTTTCTACTCATGCTGGGAAGTACCTTCTTAGCTGTTGTGTAGACATATCCTCAGGGATACAAATATAGGAGCCATGTTAAAAGGCTAATCGATTTAATTCTCTGAGAGTTACAACAGACATGTTGACAGCATCCAGCACCTACCTGCAGTTTTTCAATCAGGGGCGAGCTTTTCACCTTGATCCTGGGAAGGGGACAAGCATTTGGAGACTGCTTCTGTAAACAAACAGGAAAAGACCAAAATAAACTAGATGAAGAAAAGAAAAGTTCTGAAGCCTGAACCGGTCCAGATTGATCCTGAGAAGTGAGAGATGGAAGAAGAGGAAGGAAAGTGAAGAATCTGTCACTGAAGCCTATGGCGGGATCTTTACAAAGGAGTCTGTTCTTCCCTTTCCTACTATTCTCACCTCGTCTGCTGACCAGCCATTAAGTCTATGATAAAGAGGAATTAGATCACACAGGACTGAGGAAGGGGAGAGCACTGTACAGAGTAATATCACTCTGCTGTGAGGAAGATCATCAAAAGAAGGTAGCCAAGCCCTCCACATTATCCTCCCTTTCCCTTCCCACCACCCAAACGGTGCCCTCTTTTGAGAGAAAATGGGATTGTGTCTCTTCTGACTAGTATATCCATATTAGGGATTGTGTAATGGTTAGTCCCAGAAGACTAGGGGTCAGTACCTCAGGGTTCTAGTCTTGGCTGTGCCACTGCTTGGCTTTGGGCAAGATATTTAACCTCTCTGTGATGCAGTTTCCTCATCAGTAAAATGGAGATAAAACTGACCTACCTCACAGAGGGTTGCAAGGCTTTAATGTTTGTAAAGTGTTTTATGAACTATTCCTCTAGCGTATCTGAAAAGAAATGTTTGGCACTGGATGAATTACAAACTCATTCATCCTTTCAACTGTGAATCTAGAAGGAGGGAAGAATCCAAGAGCAAATTATTACTTAATATTTATGTTGCAGTAGTGCCTAAAGGCCACAACCAGGTTGGACTCCATTTTGCTGTATAAACAACATCTGACAGTCCCTTCCCTAAAGAGCTTAAGATGTGAGGATGGAGCTGGTATGGGAGAATCAGGTGGATCCTATGGAGATGTGGTGCCACAGAAGGAGAAACCTCACAAGCAGAACAGGAACATGTACATGTGTCTGCACCAGTAAGGAGGCAGCAAGGAACAGAGTATGTGTGGGGTATTGCTGTGGATGGATAGGGGAAGTGTTCTCTGCTTTAGAGCTTATGGTTTATGTTTCACTATCAGAAAGGCCCACATTCACATGCCTTTTAGGGAATCAGAGGGAATAAGACCCAGCAAAAAGGAAGCTCTTTCCTTATTGCACTGGTACTCACCGGCTCCCCATTGTGGCCCAGCTCCACCTTTTGGGTGTGTAGGGGAAGGGAGCATGGTGGTTTCCTCCGGGTTGGTTTATTACCTGGTACCTGAAGATAAAGACAGCCATTTGAGTGACAAAGGAAGAGCAAGGAGGTTACATTCAAGCACCAGAAGGCAGCCTCCAGAGTTGTGTGTCTGCAAAAGGCCCAACAGAAAGCAGTGTGGGGGTGGAGATGTCTCCAAGAGCAGCCATATGCTTGGAGATGCTCTAACAAGTATCCCATTGGAAACCCCACAGTAGAAGGTCTTGTAATGTTTGTTTTCTTTTCCTGTCTCTGCTAATCACTGAACTTTCATCTTTTGAATGGGCCTCAGCTTCCTGCTTCATTCATTCACTGAGCTCACTATCCTACGTGTGGTACCAGGGTCTGAAGGGCAGTTCAGAATTCTGAACACAGTCCACAGCCTTGCTAATCTTTCAAATGGAGGAGCAGCTCACGGAGACTACAGGTCCCAAGTTGCGATGTTTAACAAGTGACTCAGAAAGCAGGTTTGTCCGGAGAGAAGGGACAGCACTTTTTTATTAACTGCACAAACACTCCTCTCAGTCTGAACCTGCACAGGCTCCTGGGAGGATCTAGCTTACCCCTGGTATGAGGAGAGGCTTAGCACAGACGTCAGCGCAGTCTCTCCAAAAATCCATCATCTCATTTGCACAGTCATGCCCCTGCAAGTAACCTGAAACTTATACTTACACCAGTGTGGAAAGCTCCAACTTGATTTGAATTGTGTATGTTTCTATGTTGGAGATGAGAGAAACTGAAATTTCCTCTATTTTATGCCAATTTCTGTGACCTTTGGCAAGTTACCAATATGCTCTGTGGTGTAATATTTGGTAACTTTTGTCATAATTTTTACCCCCTTAATGTCCAGAGATCTGGAAAGTTACAAACATCAGATTTTGGCAAACTCCATCTTTGAAGAGTTGGCCACTTTAGAGGGTTTGTCTGGAATGACAAGCTTGGGCGCCATGGCTTTATGAGGTTTACACTGTTAACTGGTGATGTTGTGTCAGCAGATAGCAATGCAATATCATTGTGTGAAGCAATGTAATCAAGCTGTGACCATGTCATCCCATTACAACATAATACCATCCTGACACATCTCAATCCTGGCATGTAGTATCATCCTATGCTGTGGAAACGTCGTCGTATCACAACAGTATGATACCACATTGCGAGGCAGTGACATTTCGTGGGCATCCATTAATGTCCTGTATGCTAAGTTTGCAGGACATAGCTCACCATGCTGATATCAGGATGACTACAAAGATAGTGAGGTCGGGCAACTATGATTATTACATCACCCCCCAGGATTGTGATATGCTGAAATGATCTTTGTTTTTAACATGTGTGTTTGTGATGGTAGTAGGGGACTTGCTCGGTCACAGAAAGCGGATCAGCGGCCATGAGTCCTTTGACTTTCCCTGCCTCCTCAGAGGATTAAAGCCATTTGGGGCCTCGACTCATCATTTTTGCTGCTTAAATTCTTTCTATCACCCCTACCCTGGTTTCCTAGACTTCTCTTCCAGTCCCCCTTACCAAGAGAGATTTTTCCTTCATGCTCCCCAACAGACTCTGTTTCTCACTGACTCATTGCTGCATCTAGGCCTCAGCAAAGCAGGCCTGGATTACAAGGATTCAGTTATTCTACCTTAATCTGCCCTATTCCTTGTAGAAGAGGAAGGAAAGATAAGGCTGCTCTGACTGGGATGCTTTCTGGTGATAAATGACAGCATATTGGGGCTAGTAAAATGTCCAGTGTCCTCAATTACATTGAGTCAATCCAGCTCCTAGCAGAACATGAGTCCTGTCTAATGTAATATTCCAACAACCTGCAAGACTGCATCAGTTTTCCTGCAGTGCCAATCTATGCTGTCTAATCCATCAATAAACCATTGCTTGAACTCTAATGGGTCCTATTTATTTCTCCTGAGTTCAATCATACTGTAGCCCCTGTACATGAAATTAAAACTGCATAATCTTGAGCGAGTTTTTTGTTTGGCCGCAGACAGTGGATCCAGCTATGTTCATTTGTTTAAATCCCACTGAATGTCAACTTGCTTTTAGGGAAGGAGGGGAATCCTGATAGCAGTATGTGCTGGTCCTCACTGGAAACATTTGTGAGATGCATGCCTTGCATATAATAGTTTTGTTTTGTTTTTAATCCAACAGTTACTGAGTTAATTAGGTCTCAGTGTGTATACACACGGGTTAAACTGGAGTTTGTGTGTCTACTGTGCTGTGACTGGATAGAATAGCTTAGGATCAAATAAAGAGGGACAAAACTTTGTTCACTATTTCTGAGCCTTGGACAGCTGATTCAGAGCTTTACAGAAGATTGCTAAGGAACCTATCACCATTATTAATGATTATTGATGGAGAGCTGCTAGTGAGATGCATGCTGGCTTCTAAGCTGCTTAGTTTGCTGTTCAGCCTCACTATTTGGAGTCTCATTTCTGTTTCATAAATATCAAAACATTTGATTAAGAAAAGCTAGTTGGGTGCTTTCTAATTAATCAGTAGCCAAAAAGGCCCAGTGCTGAGCTATACATGTGCACCTTGCTTTGATACCAGCTACCACTGGGGAACTCATAGATGTCTTAGCAGGCTTTTCAGTGTCCCTAAAGCACAAACATCCTGCCACTGGCTAACAAACTTCTTTTAGCAGCAGCTGGAATCAGTATGCAAGAATGTCTACATGTAAATTTAGAATGTATAGAGTATACTGTGCATGAGATTGTTGTGTGTTCTACTACAGTTTGTGAAGCACTATGAGATCATACAAGGTAAAAGTTGCTATCCAAAACTCAAGCCATTATTTTAATGTTTGGATCACCCAGTCTCCCCACCTTCATTGGCCAGGGATGAGTCTCCCATTTCTCCATTTTTGTTATCTGTGCCTGAATTGCTCCTTACCTCCTTTCCAGAAATGGTGGCTGCTTGCTCCTTGAACTTTCCTGCCAACTGAGCCACGGATAGGGATGCTGAGTTCTCCACCTCTGGCTTGGTCTCTGCTAGTCTGCCCTGACAAATCAGAAACAAGATAGTATGTGCCCAGGTCTCACAGATATGGAAAGTTGGAAGCTTGAAAAGTAGACAGGTTATTTATTACTGAGTGCAAGAGTAACTGAGGGCTCAGAGCACTGCTGCCAGATATCAGTACCTGGTCTAGGAAGAAACCATCCCTGAAAATAGGACCTGTTAATATCTTAAAGTATACAAGGTTATTAGTAAGGCCTGAACGGCTCAGGGACTTGATCCTGTAACAGGGAACCTTTCATCTCTAACAAAAGATGCTGTCTCCAGTTCTCCACTTCAGTGGAAAGAAATTAAATGAGATATTTCTACCCACATCATCCCGGTCACGATCTGTTGCCAGTAGCAAGTAAAACTGGGCAATAGCAGACATCTCCTCCAACGTCTTTTCTGTGGTGTGGTGGTCATGGAAGGCCTCTCACAACCAGATTTCCCCCTTTCCAATGACTCTTCTGCAAGGAGACTGGGCTTTGAGAAGCCTTCCCTCACAAAGCCTCTGTTCTGCTTGGGGAATGTGTAAGTGTGACTGGGGTGTTACCCTCTGCCCTTTCCCAGTATCTCACCTCTGTAAAGAGATATCAGGCTGTAGAAGCTTAGGTAAAGATGCTCCCCCCCCATACCCATTCTGTACTTTGCTGGGAACTGGGGAATTGGATCATGTGATTCTGCCCACCCCCAGGCAGTGTTCCCTCTGACACAGCCCGATGGCCCAAGTCACCTCATATATTGTTGTTTTGTCATTTTTATCATGTGACACTGGTGAAAAGCCTTGAAATAAGGTGTCCATGGAAACCAAAATTGCTGAGCTCCATTGGTTAGCATCGATTAAAAAAAAAAACTGGGGAAATTGCGAATACCTCATTGACTTGCTTGTCTTGAGCCTTTTCTTCAGAACCTCATAAAATCCAGACAACAGGGAGTTTTCCAGGCTGCAGCCCACTCATTAGACAACCTCATATTTCTGCATCCCCACAGCACCAGTGTTAGTGTTTGACCTGTACCACTTCCTTCCCCACACTTCTATTGCTTAGTCTGAAAAGTTCCACCAGAAGCTGGTTTTAGGCCAACGCACATTTTCCACAACAACAGGAACCCCCAAGATTCTTCCCTTTTTGCTTGACTCAATTTGGAAGGAATTGTGGGTTAAGACAGTGGAACTGCACCTTTGGCTTAGCTGGTAGGCAGAGGGCACTCTCAGTATGCCAGGGCAGCCCAAAGATGGGACTTTGGCCCTAGTAATACAGTGGGGCATGCTGAAAGAAAGAGCAGTGGAAACTTAAAAGGTCCTTAGATAGCTATTTCCTAGACAAAGAGTGAATCAATGAGATTATACTGAGAATTAGCCTGAGTCTCACTTCAGTTTTGGACCCAGTTCTTGGCTAAAACTTTGAGATGCAGCATAGTGTGGTTAAGGACCACCTTACTCTTTCCTCATCAGTACAATGGAGATAAAACTGACCCACCTCACGGAGGATTGCAAGGCTTTAATGTTTGTAAAGTGCTTTATGAACTATTTTAGGGCATGCAGTGCATTCTTCTGACTGTAAGTCTAACGAGCAACCACTCTTCTATACATTATTTTTTTCCTGACATGGCATGGCTGTCCTTACTTGCACACTCTGATTCATCTGAACAGGACAGTATGCTCCTTCTCCAGCCCTCAGCCTTGCCCCAGATTTCACCTGAGAGGATATGGCAGCTTCTTTTTGCTTGTTGGCACTATATGCCTGAAAACTTGTCTCCCTTTCTCCCTCAGATTTCATCAAAGCCCCAAGTGCACAGAAAAAGCTGGATGTCCCCAAGCAGTTTCCCTTTAGCTGATAAAACACATTGTAAATAGAATAGATGCTTGTGTGAGTAAGTCTGTCCTTCAGTCCACAGGAAGCAGTGAACATGCCATTCTAATATTAGAACAAGTAGTCCACGGGCTGTGGCCCACAGAACTGCCAGCTGCAGGCTCTCTGATTACACCTCAAATTTCACAACAGGAAAATCCATTTTTCAGATCCTCTCTGGCCATTATGCTTCAGTGTTTCATCTGGCTCTTTCTATTGCAGAAGGCTCCTCTCTCACTGCTGAGGGTGCAGTGGGATTCTCCTCTTCCCACTCTAGCAAATGTATGAGAGTAGTCTCTCCAATTAAAAGGATGTACACCAAGGTTCCCTCCCCACAACTAGAGGGACAGCACTAGACCCCTCTCTCCCCCCTCCTCCAAGGGCATGTACCTCACCCTCACAGCAGGTGTGTAGAGCCCTTGCTCTCACTTTCTCATGGTCCACAAAATATACTAGACAAGTGTTTGGCCAATTCCAGGGTATTCTTTTCACTTTGGGAGGATATACCAAGGCTATCCAAGACTGTGCTTGGGAAACAGGACACTAAGACCAGCTGTCACCTTGATAAAATTGAATACGTTTACTGTTGTCTTGTTAGAAAGATAGATCTACTCAGGCCAGTAAGTTGTGCTGTTTGTAGTCAACTTTAGTTGAGTAGCATCACTGAGGGAGGGATTGGTTTTTTTTCCTGCCACAGCAGTCATGAGTGCCCCATTGTAATTGTAATCAATTCCATGCTTTGGTGAGGGCCTCGGACAGTGGTGTACCTCAATCCCTCTGAATCATTTAATCTCCTTTGGGCTGCAATACTTTGGTCTTATTTTGGTTGCTAGGTTTAGTTTGCAGGTGCTGGCCTGTGATACACAGGAGATCAGACCAAATGATCTGGTGGTCCCTTCTGGCCTTAAACCCTATGACTCCATTATAGGTGAATTAATAAGATGCTAGGTTAGGAAGTCCTATCCCACCAATAGTCAGTAAGATGGTGATTGCTGATCTCAGAGGTCTTTTAGTTTCCCACAAAAATGAGCATCCAAGGGGATCCTGTGTTATTTGGAGTAATGGCAGTCAGACTCTCTGTTGGAGAGCAGTGAAAAGGGACTCAAACTGCAGCATCAACTTTGGAATGTTTCTACCTTCAAAAGGGGAGTGTAGTTTACCAATATTTATAAAGGTTTCACATTTTCCTTTTTCAGTTAGTGGGTTTGAAATGGACATTAGCATGTTTTCCAAGCCAATTCTTATTATTCACTTTGTTTTAAAGTCAACTTTGGGCTGATCAGACAGCTCTGGAGAGTGAAGCCTCCTATTTATTCACAGAACAAGTACTGCAGCAACTCAAGTTTCCATCCCACTATCAACCTCAGTCTGGACCAGTCCACACAAGAGATCCACTTCCTGGACACTACGGTGCTAATACGCGATGGTCACATAAACAGCACCCTATATTGGAAACCTACTGACCGCTATTCCTACCTACATGCCTCTAGCTTTCATCCAGATCATACCACACGATCCATTGTCTACAGCCAAGCTCTACGATATAACCGCATTTGCTCCAACCCCTCAGACAGAGACAAATACCTACAAGATCTCTATCATGCATTCTTACAACTACAATACCCACCTGCTGAAGTGAAGAAACAGATTGACAAAGCCAGAAGAGTACCAGAAGTCACCTACTACAGGACAGGCCCAACAAAGAAAAGAACAGAACGCCACTAGCCATCACCTTCAGCCCCAACTAAAACCTCTCCAACGCATCATCAAGGACAGAACAACCTATCCTGAAGGATGACCCATCACTCTCACAGATCTTGGGAGACAGGCCAGTCCTTGCTTACAGACAGCCCCCCAATCTGAAGCAAATACTCACCAGCAACCACACACCACACAACAGAACCACTAACCCAGGAAGCTATCCTTGCAACAAAGCCAGTTGCCAACTCTGTCCACATATCTATTCAGGGGACACCATCATAGGGCCTAATCACATCAGCCATGCTATCAGAGGCTCGTTCACCTGCGCATCTACCAATGTGATATATGCCATCATGTGCCAACAATGCCCCTCTGCCATGTACATTGGTCAAACTGGACAGTCTCTACGTAAAAGAATAAATGGACACAAATCAGACGTCAAGAATTATAACATTCAAAAACCAGTCGGAGAACACTTCAATCTCTCTGGTCACTCGATTACAGACCTGAGGGTGGCTATACTTCAACAAAAAAACTTCAAAAACAGTCTCCAACGAGAGACTGCTGAATTGGAATTAATTTGCAAACTGGATACAATTAACTTAGGCTTGAATAGAGACTGGGAATGGATGAGTCATTACACAAAGTAAAACTATTTCCCCATGTTATTTCTCCCCCCACCCCATACCCCACTGTTCCTCAGATGTTCTTGTTAACTGCTGGAAGTAGCCTACCTTGCTTGTCACCATGAAAGGTTTTCCTCCTCCCCCCCCCCCCCGCTGCTGGTGATGGCTCATCTTAAGTGATCACTCTTCTTACAGTGTGTATGATAAAACCCATTGTTACATGTTCTCTGTGTGTGTATATAAATCTCCCCTCTGTATTTTCCACCAAATGCATCCGATGAAGTGAGCTATAGCTCACGAAAGCTTATGCTCAAATAAATTTGTTAGTCTCTAAGGTGCCACAAGTACTCCTTTTCTTTTTGCGAATACCGACTAACACGGCTGCTACTCTGAAATCTGTTCCCTGACAATGTCCTTCTTCCCTGTTCTAGAGGGACCCCCTATTGAACTAAAAGGGGAATTTACTTTCCCATCCAATTCTTTGCTTCTGCTGACACTGCCCCACCCAGGGCCAATCAGATTTGTTTAATGTGGATACATGTTGACTTTGCCCTGGACAGGACTGAGAGCACATAGGCCATCTGTGACAGGGTGCACAGATTTTTATTGCCTTCTGGAGAGAACCACCCCCAACAGGCATGGTTCACCCTATCCCATTCATGACCCTTGTGGGAGGCCCTGCCAAGACAGACCATTTTGTGGGAAATAAAGACCTTTCTGAGCTGAGGTAATCAGATGCAATTGAGCCTAGTTAGAGCCTGGGAGCTGGTGTACGCTAGAAAGTTAGGTCGACCCAACTATGTCACTCAGAGATGTAGTTAAACCGACCCAGGGTAGATAATTCTTCTGTCAAGCTAGTGCTCTTTGACCTAGTTACTGCCTCTGAGAGGTGGATTTACTACAGCTGTGACACTGTAAAGTTCCTAATATAGGCATAGCCTATGCCTTAGACTTGGTTTATTTCAAAAGAGAGAAGTTCTACTGAAGCACCCAGGACAGGGAGATTTAGAGACAGAAGAGCTTCCCTGGGTGTATTGTTTGTGCATTTACAAAATTTTATTGGGGGGGGGATCCTGGATTTAATCCACATAAAATGAATGTAGCCAGAGTCTAAATAATGGGGGCAGATTTGATCATCTTTTCATTTCACAAGAATCCTGTGAAATTAAACCTGAAACCACTGAGGTTTTTTGTGTGCTGAACATAAGCTTCTCTGAAGCTCCATTCTAGCCAACCCTGGCTTTGCCACTCTACCCCAAATCCTCTGGATGGTCATAGTACAGATTCTTGTTAGATTTGAACCTCATGGCCCCTGTGTGTGAAAGGTATCCCAGTAGGAATCCTTGACCAGGCATTTCCCAGTTTTGTTAATCTTTATGCCTACTTAGATCATGCCTTTAATGAGCCATGTTAGGATGGTAACGGGGGCAGAAATAGGTTTGCCAGTTTTTGTTGGACGTATTCCAGGAGGTTTCATCACAGGACAAAAATCTTTAATTAAAGATTAATCTGTAATTCCTGGACACTCCAGGACAATCCTGGAGGCTTGGCAACCCTAGACAGAAGTGACCTTGTTCTTAGACCAGTTTACTTTATAGCCTGTCAAGAAAAAACAAGCTTCATTAATGTCATCAAGATTCTAGTTCAATGGTCTGGTTTAAGTAGCTTTTAAATACCATCTGGATAACAAAAGTAATTTACAATCCTCTTCACCCCCCATTTAATATTTTGACTTCTTGGTGGTTCTTCTCATGTTTTTTTCCCCACCACATATATAACTTCAAAGGTCAAAGAGGCACAGAACAAATGTAGCAAAAATAACCAGATCTACCCTGTTAATTCTTAGAGAAACTAAGGCAGAGAAAGCTCAGTAGTCAGTATCTTATCTATGTGACTATGGATAATCTTTGGTAGATAAAGGAATAGGACCCAAGAATCTTGATCTTCAGATTTCTACTGTAACCTGCTATACAGTTTAGACAGAAGTCCTAAAGCCAGAAGTGGATGGTGGACATCTTTGCCTGGTACAGCATGTGCTAGATGTGGACTAGGTGAGATCAGCACTTTTGCATAGTACTCTAGCTGAAGGGCTGACATAGCAGAGACAGCTTTTATTTTTTGAATGGCTATTGCTGAAGATGTAGGCTTTCTGAATTCCCATTCCCATTCCACCCTTGAAAATGCTTTCCCCCAGTTTGATACCTGGGCAAGTCCGGTCAGTGTGACTCCCATACAGCTCTAGTGATGTGCCTCAGACACAGCAGGTTGTTTGCAGCTGAGTGATTAGGAAAAAAATAAAATCAAATCTCAAGATTCATAAAAGCCTGGCAAATGGTGTGGCCAGGGCTCTCCCTCCACTACCTTAACCTTCAGCAGCAGCTGCATTCCACTGGAACAATTCAAATGTCCATCAACAGTCGGAGACTCTTCAGTGTGGGAGATAGAATTTGCACAGGAGCTGGCTAGACTACAGAACTCACCCCTGCAGGAGGTAAAAATGAGCACAGGCCTCACTGCATTCAGAAATAAATGCAAAACTCATCTCTTGCATTGAGCTTTCCCTCTGTCATGTCTTCCATGCACACCTGACTAACTAATCAACCTATTTCTCCTGAAAATTGCAAAGAAAAAGATTGTCAATTTGATTTTTCAGATACTGCAGTAGTGGGATCCATAAGAATACCAAGATAGACTGAAGAGGGACACTGGGGTTTCCTTTGAAGTTCGGCAGCCAAGCACCAGACAGTTTTAGATTTTGTCTCCATAGCAACGTTTTTTTTAGTATAAGCTAAGGAGTGAATTTAAACCTCTAATTATATCACTATAACTCCCTTTGGGGACACTTTTATTCTGGTAGAATAGTGGCTTATTTGGTTTAGCTTATGTCACTTGGGAAGGGGTTTAAACTAAACTGAAAGCCAAACAGCCATAAGATGGTAACAGCTTTTATTTATTATCTATCTGGGCAGGATTTGAATCTGGTCTAGAGATGAAAGGCTCCACCTTTGTCAGACCCCAAAACTATCCTGTTCCCACCCCCAGATTAATTTTTACTCAGGAAGGAGAATTTAAAGAGGTCTGGTCCAGTCTCTTGCTCTCTCAATTGGGAAAGCTGTAAAGCTGGCTAGATATAGCACAGCATGTGGACAAGTCAGTCATTTTTCCATTTGGTGGCTGGAAACAGACAGGAGACAAGCTTTCATTTTTAGCTCCATGTGGGAGCACCTGTTAAGTGAATGGCCCCAGGATTTTTAAGTGCAGGTCAGATTAAATCAGTGGTTTGCAATTAAAGGAGAAACATACAATAGCCTATACCAGAGTATTCTTTAAAATTTCATTTTTAAAAATGAAATTTTAATACAAAAAAGTTTGGAATAGCCATTTACTTTGGTCAGAGCAGAGTTAAGATCCAGGTTGTTCAAGAACAGATCTCTTTTGAAAAATACTGTTCATTATCTGAAATTCAAGGTGAAAAAAAGTGGTTCTATTTTGTGTTTTCAGTTAAGCCTTTTTATAAACGATATGTTGCCACTTTCATCAGGATGCTATTAAAAGGGGAGCCGTGTAAGAACAGGAAGTGGAACAATAAGTAGAAAGGGAGGAGTAAGAGCACAAAACCAAGAAAAAAAATGAATCAAGAGGCACGGAGTTAGGAAAGTAGCTGAATGATAGCACAAGAACAGGAGAGAAAGAGGAAAACAAAATTAGCAGAGCTTATGCACAGTAAAAGACTATTAATTCTCTGTATTATCCATTAAAATATCAGCTAAAGCTAAACAGAAGTTACCCATGAAGTGGGAGGGCTCAGGCTTACATTGGTCTGTACTTTACATCCCTAGAAGGAAATCCCACAGTGATTGTTCAGATTCGGAGCTCAGGATCATGCTGGGCCCCCAGAACAAGAAACATTACGTCCAAAGATGTAAGACTTGAGTAAACAAACCTTTTCTTGATACACTGACCTCCCTCCATCCCAACAAAGCAGCTTTCTTCCTTCCCTACAGCCCACTCAACAAATCATTGCATTTTAGCATCTTCAAGTCCTCAGTTTAGGAGGTATTTGTGTAATTTATTTCTCCTTTTGGTTTCTTATCTGCAGTGAAGACTTTCCTTGCTCTGATGGTGTTAACTTAATGCAGCTGTCTGCAGAAATGCTTGCAGAGAGAGAGAGAGAGATTGGGATTGGGGCTCTGGCTAGAGTTCCCAATTACCCCAGCCTCTCCAGAAGAGGGTGCTGCAGGAGTTTATGCAGTAGCTCTGGCTGTGGAGGAGTTCACAGTTATTCAAGTCCCACTCTCCTCCGTAAGGAGCCATGTTAGGGAATGCAGATCAGATGCTGACTGTAGAGGAAACTCTCAGCAGCCAGAGAAGCTGAATGCATTAGAGCCACATGATAGATCAGAACTTTGTGTCATTTAAAGATCCCAGAATGCAGGAATTCCCATCTTCTTTCTCTTCAAACTCATTTGATGCCCCATTTCAGAGGAAGAACAACTGGCCTCGAGTATCCATAGGTTATCCCTGCTAGACAGCAGGGGTAAAATATAGCAGAAAGCCAAGGAAATAAAATCAGATTTCCATTTAAGGTACAAACATTGTTAAGGGGAGGGGAAGAGAGAGAAATTAAAAAAAAATTACAGACTAATAGCAGTACACAATCTGGCTGTGAAAAAGTCACATAGTATGATAGGAGATGTAATATTCCCAGCATGCTTTGCTAAATATCTGCCCTCTGTGTGCAATGTCTGCCATTTTAAAGGTATAGTAAACACGACTCCAATATGAATTTTGACAAAGGAGAATTAAAAATAGTAAAGAAAACTAAATGCCATAAAACCTTTTCCCAAATCATCTGGGATGGTAAGTGCCTGAACTTTATGGTTTGTACACACAGGGGAAGAGCCCAGAATAGCTAAGGCAGAATAGCTTTTACTGAATAGCTATTCTATATTAAGTCCCTGTGTTGACACACTGATTCCACACTTCATGGATTAATCTAAATCACAAAAAGGCAGTTTTAATGTGGAATCAGATTGTCCCCATGGGGAGCTAGTGTGCAATAGCTATTGTACTTTAAATACACACCCTAACTATTTAACACTAATTTCTCCATGTAGTCAAGCCCTTAAACTTCCATTCTCAAGGCTTCCCCAACCCAGATTGACAAGCAATGAGTGAAGGGGCCCCATGATCTCATTAGGCGGCCTGAGAATGTGACAGATTTGATATTGCAGGCTTAGTTTAGGGGAAGGTTTGAACATTATGCTAATAGGTCATGGATTTTTAAAAGACCCCTGGTCAGGCTCCAGAACCCCCAACAAGCTGTTAATATAAAAGGCTCTCAGACCAGACTCTGTGACCCTACAGACTGTCACAGTAGTGGGTCCCTTGGCTCAGTGCCAAGGCCCTGAAGGCAGGTTAGAGACCTCTCTGAGTACACATTTCTCCCTGTGGAATCTCCCAGCTGTTGCCTTTATGTGGAATCTGGTGGCCCTTTGACAAGTGAATGCTCATTAACCGCAAATGAGAGTGCCAAAAAGCAAGGAAAAAAAATAGGCAGGGAAGTAAGAAAAGGAAAAGTTTCAGAGTAGCAGCCATGTTAGTCTGTATTCACAAAAAAGAAAAGGAGTACTTGTGGCACCTTAGAAACTAACAAATTTATTTGAGCATAAGCATTTGTGAGCTACAGCACACTTCATTGGATGAAAAGGAAAGGAACTCCTGAACTGTGAATGCTCCTTTGTTGTTAGAGCCCAGTATTCTACTCTACATCACCTTTCTTCAGCCCTAATTTCAATGAAAACAGGAACCATCACTAGCAACTTCAAGGAAGACATGTGAGTAGGGTCACTGCAAACATGCATCAGCATAATTTTCCACTATAGCGCTGATTCAGGCTATGTCTACACTAGCACTTGTGTGTGTAAAAAAGCCACACCCCAACCAACATAAAAGTTTCACCAACAGACATGCCGATGTGGACGGCGTCTCCTGCCGCCAGCTACCACCGCTCATTGGGGGTAGATTAATTATGCCATTGGCATAGAGCGATTACAAGGGAGATCTTACAATAGCGCAGCTGCAGCGGTACAGCTGTGCCACTGTAACGTCTCATGTGTAGACATAGCCCTAGGGTTTCTTTGTGGATTCTTTGAGATTCCAATGTTTCTGCAGAATAATTTTCTAGCCTCTGTTTCCACACCATTGCAGTTCCATCTTTCATCACCCCTGCAAATAGATTAGCCACAAGAATAGATATAAGAGAGGCAAATTGCCCCTTTTCAAATGAATAAGTTGTTAAGTCTGAAGTATAACAACAACGAGGAACATTAATTATTTCCTATGGATAATTTGAATAGAAGCATATGGCTAAAACACTTTGTCAGTGTAGCTGAATTCACTTGAAAATACATTTCACAATAATAAGGGTGTACATTTGAAAGAGGAAGGGGAAGTTCTCTGATGAGCATATTAAAGCACACTTGAAAAACTTCAGGAAGTGGATTTAAAAAAAAAAAAGACAAAACTGGGTAAAAAAAATTCAATTTTACTTAAAATTATTCAAGATACAAATATTCCACTAAATACACTAGTGTATGTGTTCTGAAAGATTTCAGATTAGCAGCCGTATTAGTCTGTATTCTCAAAAAGAAAAGGAGGACTTGTGGCACCTTAGAGACTAACAAATTTATTTGAGCATAAGCTTTCGTGAGCTACAGCTCACTTCATCAGATGCATTCAGTGGAAAATACAGTGGGAAAATTTATATACATAGAAACCTAAAAGTTGCAATTCTTCAACAAAAAAGCTTCAAAAGCAGACTCCAAGGAGAGACTGCTGAATTGAAATTAATTTGCAAACTGGATACAATTAATTTAGGCTTGAATAAAGACTGGGAGTGGATGGGTCATTGCACAAAGTAAAACTATTTCCCCATGTTTATTCCCCCTCCCACCCACCACTGTTCCTCAGACGTTCTTGTCAACTGCTGGAAATGATTATCACTACAAAAGGTCCACCCTCCCCCCCCCCGCCTGCTCTCCTGCTGGTAATAGCTCACCTTACCTGATCACTCTCGTTACAGTGTGTATGGTAGCACCCATTGTTTCATGTGTTCTATGTATATAAATCTCCCCACTGTATTTTCCACTGAATGCATCCGATGAAGTGAGCTGTAGCTCATGAAAGTTTATGCTCAAATAAATTTGTTAGTCTCTAAGGTGCCACAAGTACTCCTTTTCTTTCTGTTCTGAGTTTGATTTAAAAAAAAAAATCCAGGTTTTGCTATAAATTTCCAGTAGCCTAGTCCTGTTTCTCTCCTGAGAACTCCATGTAGCACAATTACAGTCTTTGAGCTCATAGGCAAGAACCCTACAATGGTTAACATAAGAGTATTGTACATCTGCAGCAATGAGCAGAGAAAACATAAAAGATACTTAATCAGCCAGAAGAGGCAAAAGAACAAGCAGCTCCTACTTACAACATGGCTACTTTAGAACTACAGCTTCTTCTTATGATGCTCTATGGCAAAGCAGATTCATCTACTGAGTCTATAACCACCACCTACTATATTCTTCATTCATTCATGCCACTACTCTCTTACCCTATTCTAGGTACTTTAAAAATGTGGTAGAGCTTTTTTAATGTTACCCCACTTTCCTGATACTTTCACTAAGCCCTTCATAGTATAGTCTGTCACCTTACATCACCTAAACCAGTGGTTCTCAGCCAATTTACCATTGTGGGCCACATATGCAGGTCTCTATTTGTTATGTGGGACTCATCCACACCACGCAAACACACTCTACATGTATGGTCCTGAGGATATCACATGGGCAGCAGCTTTGTGCTAATTGGGCTGCAAGTGGTCCGTGGGTTGAGAACCACTGATTTAAACTCTTCATAAAGAGCCTCTCTTTACTGGAACACTCATCACTCTCTCATTTCAGGTGATCAATGTTTCTTTAACCTTACATGTGTAACAAAGCCCATCTTTGTGTCTATTCAATACATATAAATAATTATTCAAACCAGAGCAACCAGTTGGCAATCTAAATAGGACTACTTCACTGATCCTTTTGTAACTTTGGAATAGCACATTATCCTCTATTTTGGGGCATACTTCACAGAATGTTCTTCCTCTT
Organism: Dermochelys coriacea; assembly: GCF_009764565.3. NCBI lineage: Eukaryota > Metazoa > Chordata > Testudines > Dermochelyidae > Dermochelys > Dermochelys coriacea. Next base: position 187,155,600 of record NC_050068.2, on the reverse strand, counting down.
TTCTCCTTGGTCCAAAAATTCTGGCCACTCCTTTTAAGTCCTTTATGAATTAAACTTTTAAATTCCTACTTACTGAAAGGAATCTTTATACCAATTTCTCCATTTTAAAACTTTTTTTGCTTCCTCATCTACCATTTCATTGCCACATATCCCAACATGTGCTGGAGTCCATGCTATTACTATGTTCACACCCAACCATACTAACTTGCTGTCAAAAACATTATTTCCTTTATGAAATCTCTCCTTTTTGAGGTAGAGCTATGGCTGCTTGGTTCTGCCAAATTTAAAGAGCCAACAATCAGAAGGGCATTCTCAGTAAAACATTCTAAAAGAGGACAACCCAACACTAGAGGAAATTAGTAAAGAGCAGGAATTTGCCAAAGCATTGGTGACAGCTGCAGCTATAATAGTTAAGGTATGTTACAAGTGAACATGCCTTTGTTTATTAAAAGTAGAGGGAGCATCTGCTTGTACATTGTTGTAACTGTAGGGTGCACTGTTCCGATTTGGTGTCTAGCAGTCCCTACTCCGGATGATGCAATCAGCCTGTGTCACCAACTATGAAGGGCTAGGAGAAACAGCCCAATGGTTTTCCTACTGGGACTCTATCACAAAGCTGTTTACTGTTTGTGTGTGTTTGGAAGATAGCACTTGCTTATGGCTCTTTCTCTGGTCCTATTGTCAAAATTACCTCAGGGGAGTGTAAAGCAGATTGCCTATGGCTCCTCCACACCAGCACTCCTAGTTACCCCATGTACTGGATGAAAAAAAAAAAGTGGCCCAGTTTAATGATGAATCTCACTAACTACAGTGACTTCCAACCCTCCAGATTGTTTAACCAATGGTGTCACACGATCAGCTGCTGCTCCATTGCTCTGAATAGTGCTGTTTATGCCAGCAGTGACTCTGGTATGGAGTTATGAGAACCTTGGTGGCTGAATGCAGCTGAGGCAAACCCTGCAAATAAGCTGCTCTGCCCTTCCCAGCAGACTTATAGGAAACATCTGTAGACTTTAGAAAAGCTGCCTACAGTTGCAGTTTCCTGTTTCAAAGAAAATGGTCATTGTAATTAAAATAAATGATACAAGTTCTATTTAAATGTATCCTCTGATAAAGTCATTCTCCCTGTTCTTGAGGCCTCTTTCCACTAGTAAGGTAGATGAACTGGCTAATGCTACATGGTGTCAGACTTGCTGTGGCAGATGCAAGCTTAGAAATAGACACCTTTCTGTGCAAGTTCTATCTTTCGGTTAGATTTCTTGTTCCACAAGAGTAAATGTGACTGAAATCTAAGCTTAATTATTTAGGAGAGACAGTTTAGTGACTCAGTGTTGGCCTTAGGGCCTCTTGAAATAGTGGTATGGGTCACAAAGTGGAAGAGACAAAGACACCTATCTGCCCTTGTAGAGCTCTGTAATCTGGTATCCTAACTTCAATACAATTAGGACTGAAAAGGGTCTTATACAGGTAGGGTATGTCAGCTACCCAGTAGTTTCTGGCTGGTGCTTAAACTTTTGAGACTAGATTAATAGTGGATTTCTGTGCTTTTCTTCACCCCATGGTATGCAAGTCAAAGGAGCATATGGCCTGTGCTGCCTAAACAATGTCTTTGGAAATTAGCAAAACTAGAAAAGAAAGCTGTGAAAAATACAAGATGGAAACAAATTGTTTTCATTAGAAATAATGATACTTAGCATTTGCATAGTGCCTACATAATCAAAGCACTATGCATATGAATACTCACAACATCCTCATAAGGCATGTGAGTAATACTACCTCACTTTTACAGATTGAGAAGCTGATGGACAAAGGTAAACAACTTGTCCACATCCACACTAAGTCACCACTTGTCACAAACCCATGCCTAGACCAGCCTAGCATTTGCACAGGATTATTTAGTTCCTAGTGAATTATTGGTTACTCCTTGTCTCAGTGTTCATCTTTCCTTAAGGGGGATTCATTATTTTGGGTAAATGGTCTTGACTGAAATGGATTGCTTTTTTCATTTGAAAACTGTAGTATATAGTCTTAAATATGCACATACTACAGTATATTTGTTAGAGGACAGTCAACATCCTGTCTTGGAAAAGTGCAAACCCTTTGTGTCCCCAATTACTGTTTATTATATCTGGCTATATGTATAGTATGCACTTCCTGTGACAGGAGCCTTGTCTAGCGTAGCCTGCATACTGTCTTTGGGGAAAGGAAATGACCTTGGGAAGGTACATATTGTGGGTACTGGGACTGGTGGTCTAGGCTCACTCAGAACTAAAGGCTTGCCCTCTCAGCTAAAGGGGAGGAATCATTGAAGGCCTTAGGAAAGTAGTGGAAGGTTCAGGCACTATCCTTCTGCACTGCCTTCATTCAGGGCCCAACACTGCTGCCCACAGGTGCAGAACAAGCAGAAGTTCCCCTTCAGTATTGAGACATCACCAGGGGAGCTCCTCTCAGGCAACAGGAAAGTGGCTGTGAACAAAGTTCATATTTGGCTGAAACTGGTCGCACAGGGACATAGAAATATCAGTAGTGAGAAGGTACAAACTCACAGTCTGTATGTCCACACGTAGACTGTACCTGACAGTTAAACTGACTACTTTCAGTGATGCCCTCTTGCAGTGGGCTCCACCTTCCTCCCTCCTGCCCCTTCTCTCTTTCTCCTTCTTGGTGGAGAAGGGTTTTTAAATTTCTTCAGTCTGCAGTACTGCCACCCCCCAGAGTTTAGAAAAGGAACCTAAAGTTTAAAAAAATCTCATTTTTTGAACTTTTTGTGTGCACTGGGGGTCACATTTTCAAGCTTTTCTCTGCAACCATGAGGGATAGAAACTTACTTTTTCTTTTTAAATGAAAGCTGAGATAATCTAGAAGCTGAGGCACTAAGGAAAGAAGGAAAGGGGAAAAAGGGGGGGGGAGGGGGATGACCTAAAAACAAATATTACAAGATTCATGAGTTGGTATCAGCTAAAGTAGAAGGGCCCAGATCTTCACAGATATTTAGGCTTCTAACTTCCATTGATTTCAGTGGAAGTTAGCAGCCTAAATACCTTTGAGAATTTGGGCCAAACTGGTATATTCCAGCCCCTTATTTTGTAATGGAACTTCATGTCTGACAGAAAGGAGAAAGGAAATGACTGAGTTTCTTTGGCATTGGGATCCCAGGAGCTCCCTCATATTGGAACAATATGGAATGGCAAAGGCCTAGTAGTTGAATAAGGAGCCACTCCCTACCCACATATCCACTCTCGAAAGTGAAAGAGCCCCCAGTACTTTGAGGACCACTGAAGGAACTTTCATAATGAAGACACACTAGATTAAAGTGACCATATGTCCTGTTTTTATGTGGTCCTAGGAACTTAATTTTGGACATTTGAAGTGTCTTGGCTTTTCACTTTATTAATCAAAACATTTTGTTTTTAGAATTACATAATAAGTAGAATTGCTTTATTTACCAGGAACAAACAAACAATCTAATGAAATGAGTGTTCAGTGTGATGAACAGTGTGGAGTAAAGAGAAGCCAAAGGAACAGGGACACTGACAAAACTCTTTGCCTGTTCCAAGCGACTGTTAGTGGCACTTGTTCAGGGCTTTGTGATAAAAATCATTGAGAATGCGATTGAGAGTGTGTCAGAGGGGGGAGAAATACTCCATTCCTCTGAGAAATAAGCATGTGTTGCTATCAGTGCTTAATTTGTAATGAAAGAGGTGCCGGGGCTCAAGCAATTTTTTTACATTCATGACTGACGCATCAAGGCCAGAAATTCTGGGGCTATGAACTGCCAAACCTAGAGGTGCCGAGGCTCAGCCCTGGCAAGCCCTGGCACAAATTAAGCACTGGTTGCTATTAAGTTAAAAGTTGGCAGTAGTGAAACCAGAACACTTTAAAATAAATCTTAGTTTTTGATATTGAAAATAAGAATCTTAAACTAGATGAAAATGCCATGGTTGAGAGGTAGCTCAGGGCTTCTTTTACTGGGAAGTCAAACTGAGGGAAAGGGGCATCCATAATTCTGGCAGCTAAATTCCTGTATTATATGAGACTCAGTGCATCACCTTACCAGTAACTTTCCTGAACAATTAAAGAGCCAGGATCCCTTTCCAAAAGCACCACACTTGATTGTTCCTGGTCCCCAGGACTTTCAAACTCAAGCTTCTTCTCCTGAGTGTGGAAGCAGTAGTTAGCAATTATTAAAGTCATCCTGTAACCACAGTTCAGGAAGACCTCTTCTTCCCGACATACAAACCGTACTCTCATATTGGTTTGCTTATCCCTGGCAGATGTAACTCAAAGGCACAGGACTGGCTCTAGACACAAGCACACAAAAAACTTCTGTAGATACTTAAGCACACACTTTATGTGGTTTGGGGACAAGAAAGAATTTGATCCTCTCTGAAGGGGGCCTTGAAGCTAGCAGGCTACTGAGGTTTCTGAGGTCATGTGAAGCTTGAGGAATCTAGAGATACTCATGTTTTTGGGATAGCCTGCCTCATCCTCTTCTTGAGACACAAAGACTGATCCTGCCTCTAATGTAGCAATGCTGGCAGCTTTTATCTGCAGCTGACAACAGCTGTTACAAAGATTATGGCCAGATTGAGATGGTCCCTATTGCTTCATCTCCATGAAGTTCTTGGAACCATTAACAGGAAACTCTATTGGTGGTATATGGGGTTTGTCGTTGGTGTCCATTCTGTTAACACTTTCCCCAAGGTGCATCAGGGCAAGATGGCAGTGCTCAATGAGAAGGGCATTAATAACCACTCTACTAAGACATTGCCCATTTAACTAATGCAGTTTGAATCACAACCACCCCACCTCCCACTCCTGAGTTTTCCATCTTATCTCTTCCCATGTACAGGGTCCTGTTTGGCTACCAAACTTGTTTGTTTAACTGATATAAGATTTGACTGCTTTGGTCTGGGAAATATACACAACTTGTCAGCTTTCACCCAAATGAATTAGTGTCTCTTCATACGCACTCCCCAAGTCTTGTTCCTCTGTTTGTTAATCCCTTGTCCTTCTGTAGAAGTCAGATACCTCCTGCTCCTGGAAACAACTGTCAGAATCACTTACCCATCCACAATGTGTGCGTGTAGGGAGAGAATAATACAGTCTGGGATAATTTAAATTAATCTGCTGCACTTCGATAGCTTTTGTCTAATGATCTCAAAGTATTGCAAACACTATTTGAGGCTGACAACTCCCCACATATGTGAGGAAGTAAGCACTATGTCTGTTTTAGAGCCAACTAAACCAAGGCACACAAGGTAAGTAAATTTGCCAAGGACAACTTGGATGTGTGCTTGTAAGTGAGTTGGTAGTCAGGAATAAAACCAAAGAGCCTTGGGTCTCTGTGTATACCATTAGACCACATTCCCTCTGTAAACAAAGTAGCTTTCTTCTGATGAATTTTTTCCCCCAAAAAGGGTAAAATATAATTATTAATGTTATCTAAAGAGTAATACTTTAAACCATTCTAGCAGGAATTATAGCTGTAGGAACAATTCTGGGCTAAATTCTGCTTTTGCTTACACAAACATAAATCCCTTCATTGAAGGGAATGAAGACCACTGATGTAACTGAACGCAGAACTTGGCCTAAGCAGTGTACAACAACTTCATTTTGAGAAATGTCTTTCAAACAAACAGTGTCCTCATATACATTGCAAAGTTCAGTAATTTCTCTGTCCCTCAGGTAGAGGCAATGGAGAAATTGCTATTAGGGGAGGTTTGTAATTAACTGGGTGTTTCAGGTGGATGAAACACAGAAAGGCTGCTTCAGATGAGTGGAGCTGCATAGTACTCAGCTCTCACACCAACAGTTACATAGCTGAGTGAAGAGACTGATAGTAGACAAGAAGAGGAAGCAGAGACTGGAGTAGAGAGAACTCATTTCTGAAACTAATTCTATTGTTGTAGCTTCCAAGATATAGTCAGTGCTTACCGAGGATCGCTCATAGGAATAGATAGTCTGCACAGGAAGAGCTTAAGAGGACATACAAAGACAAAGGGTGGGGGAAAGGATATAGCCTAGTGGCAAAGTGACGGTATGCATGTAATTTATTAATTAGCTTTAAGTGTCAATGTTAAGCTAAATCTATAGAGAGTTTTTAAAACAAGGACAGACTTTTTGAAATACCTTCAAACAGCTCCAGGGAGCTGATAGCAGAGCTAAGGATCTGGCTGCTAGTGACTGATTTTCAGAGGACGCAGACACCTACAACTCCCACTGACTTCGACTGGAGTTCTGGGTTCTCAGGACTTCTGCAATCAGGTCCTACACTAGTTGTGTCAAATTGGGTACCCAAAATTAGTGGTCACTCTTCAGAATGTGGGCCTAAACACTTTAAACTTACTCTGGGGCACGTCTAATGATGCATCGGGGGCTCAATAATCTTCCTATGCAAACAAGTCCAACAATGACCGAGTGAAATGTGGTCTGAGGAGAATAGTAGGAGCCAGCAACTCCTGAGTTCTAATCCAGCCTCTGACACTGATTCCCTCTGTAGCCTTGAGAAAGTCACTTATCCTTTCTTTCTCAGTTAACCCACCTATAAAATAATTCATTCTCACAATCCACCTCTAAGGTAGAAATTAATGTTCTTAAAATGCTTTGAAATGTATTATAACTAAACAGTTGCAGTACTTTCCTAGTGGGTAGTTTAAACCATAAAATTTCCCTTGGATGACAGAAAGGCCAAGTACTGAATGGGGACTAAAATTTCCTCTCCCCAGAAACAGGATCTCCAGGTAAAAGTTGAAGCACTGGGGAGCCATGGTGCAGGGGCATCTTATGCTATCACTGCCTAAGCTATGCATATTTAGAGGGGAATATGGAGAACATTAGTCTCCAGGGCTATCAAGACAGCACTCTTCACCTGCACAAAATTAATTTAAAAATTATGTGTGAAAGAAAAGTAGTGAAAAAATTATACTTGGGCTTCTAGAGAGCATAAGAAACAATTTTAAGTTGCACAGAGGGGGTGGAGTAAATGCAGTAAGGTAGGAGTCTAGATGATTGCATTACTTATTGGGTTTTCTTTCTCATGAGCTACTTGATGAAAAGGTGTTCCTAAAGGCTTCAATCTTACCTTGTGGGAATCTACAGACTAAAACCAGATTGCTTGACTAGCAAAGATGCTACAAATTATGCTCCAAATCTCCTAAAAAGGAACAGGAAGTATGCATCTGGGAAGAGCCCTCTTGGTTAATTTGGCTTCAGGTCACTTGTGCTAGCTATATATCAAGCCCATATTTTTTATGTCAAATGGGGTAGACATCCCTAGCAATCTAGAGGACACTAAGGCCTTAGATTGATAATGGAGAAGAGGTGCAAGGTATTTAAGCTTTTTGGGACAGGGACTGCTTTTTTGTTCTGTGTTTGTACAGCACTTAGCACAATGGGGTCTTGGTCCATGACTGGGGCTCTTAGGAGCTACAGTAATACAAATAATAAATATTAATAATACTTTTTGTAAGCACCTAGAGTATAATAAGGTTATAAGGAATAGCCAGCATGGATTTGTCAAGAGTAACTCTTGCCTAACCAGCCTAATTTCCTTCTTTGACAAGGTTACTGGCCTAGTGGATGGGGGAAAGCTTAGATGTGATTTATCTTGATTTTAGTAAGGCTTTTGACACAGTCCCACGTGACAATCTCATAAGCAAACTCGGGAAATGTGGTCCAGAGAAAATTACTATAAGGTGGTTCCACTGTCACATTCCGAGGTGCAATCCAGACCAGTGACAGGTTGCGTCACCACCTGCCCTGAAGCCTAGGGAGCCTCACAATGCTTTGCTGCAGTAGCTTCCAATTTGGGCTGCTCACAAACAGCCAAACACCATTCAGGTCACACCCTGAGTGTCTGTATATAGCGACAGCCCTGGTCCAGCAACCTGTCAGCAATACACCAGCCACTCTCTGGCTTCCAGCAGCCTAGTTTACTACTAGCAGGGTTACCTGAATGTACTCACAATCCCACATATTCCCCCAAATGTGTGTTCTGTACTGTCTAGTCCTATCCTAGACAGTTCAGATATTATAGGTCCGTTGCCCCGTTAAAGGGTCAATATCCAGCAGCCTGCTACTTTAAATAGCGTTACCAAAAAACTCAGTTTAAACACAGCACTGGATTAGTTTGGATTAAAAATAAAACACATTTAACTACAAAGAGAGATTTTAAGTGAATACAGGTACAAGGCATTAAAGTCAGAAATGGTTACAACAGAAATAAAGATAAAATGCTTTCTAGCAGCCAAAACTTAAACTAGATTTGGTTCAAAGTAAAATCTTTACCACATGCGCCCAGCAACATTGCTAACCAAATTTTCATGTCAGGGTCCCTCCCAAAGTCAAAAGGTTGGTTCCTTTGGTTTCTTAGGTGAAAAAAGAGATCGATCCTGAGGTAGTTTTGCCCCTCGATTTTATAGTCCAGTCACCCTTTGAAATGCATTTCCCTGAGGGTTATCCCTAAATAAAGTTCCTTCCCACTGTGAGAATTGAGACATGGAGTCTCGTGATGCAAGAAGTTGCATGTCATTTGCTAAAATGCAGATCCAGCTGTTCTTGGACTCTCCCCTTTGTTGCCAAAGAATGGTTGCTTAACAGGTGAGTGCCAGTCAACTTTGATGACACCTGGCTAGAGGCGTTAGCTTGTCCTTTGTCTTTGAGGAAAAGGTTTATGCCATTCCCAGACTTGTCTGGTAAACACATCAATCATAATTTCAGCATATGTACGTAATCTTACATACGATGTTGCTACACACATTTAACCGTGATATTATTGGCCAATGAGTTATTAGTTTTCAAATGATACCTCACAAGGCAAATTTTGTACAAAGATTATTACAATCATGAGTAGGGTGTGAATAAAGGGATGCATTTCATCACAATGGGTGCACAACTGGGTGAACTATTGTACTCAAAAAGTAGTTATCAGTAGTTCACTGTCAAACTGGGAGGGACGTATCTAGTGGGTTTCTGCAGGGGTCAGTCCTGGGTCTGGTATTATTCAATACTTTCATTAATGACTAGATAATGGAGTAGAGAGTATGTTTATAAAACTTGAAGATGACACCAAGATGGAAGGTGTTTCAAGCACTTTGGAGGACAGGATTAGAATTCAAAGTGTCCTTGACAAATTGGAGAATTGGTCTGAATTCAACAAGATGAAATTAAATAAAGACAAGTGCAAAGTACTTCACTTAAGAAGGAAAAATCAAAGGCACAACTACAAAATGGGGGATAACTGACTAGATGATAGTGCTGCTGAAAAGGATGTATGGGTTATAGTGGATCACAAATGGAATATGAGTCAACAAAATGTGATGCAGCTGACAAAAAGGCGAATATGATTCTGGGGTGTATTAACAGCAGTGTCATATGTAAGACACAGGAGGCAACTGTACGGCTCTACTCAGCACTAGTGAAGCCTCAGCTGGAATACTGTGTTCAGTTCTGGGCATCACAGGAAAGATGTGGACAAACTGGAGAGAGTCCAGAGGAGAGCAACAAAAATGATCAAGTATTTAGAAAACCTGACCTATGAGGAATGGTTAAAAAAACCTGGGTATATTTAATTGAAAAGAAGGCTGGCGTGAGGGGTGACCTGATAACAGTTTTTGGATATGCTGAGGAGTGTTATAAAGAGGACTTTGATCAGTTGTTCTCCATGTCAACTGAAGAGAGGACAAGAAGGAATGGGCTTAATCTGCAGCAAGGCAAATATAGGTTAGATATTAGAAAAATCTTTCTAACTACAAGGGTAGTTAAACTCTGGATTAGGCTTCCAAGTGAGGATTGGGAATCCTCATCCTGTTTTTAAAAACTTCCAAGGTTGGACAGATACCTGTCAGGGATGGTCTAGGTTTATTTGTCCTGTCACAGCACAGGGAGGTGGACTAGATGACTTCTCAAAATCCCTTCCAGCCCTACATTTCTATGATTTCATGATACTTCAGCTCTGGTGTGGGACTGCACTAATGCTGCTATTTCCATTCTGTACTAGTGAAGGTTTTGTGTATTATCATGTGTTCTGGTACCTCCCACTCAGCTCTGTTCAGTGATGCAGGGGCCTTCTCACTTTTCTTCCTGTTTTTCTGAATGCTATTATAATTAAGTGAATAGCAAGAACTTGAGTGGAGGTTTGCACTGACAGTCCCTCTACCCGACAGGGGATAAACACTTTGTTCTTTACAGGGAGGGTCTTTATTACTCCGAGACCTGTTGGATTAGCCACTTATTCTTTTTTATTTTTTAAATGGAGTATAAAAAAACCAAACTATTAAATTGTGTGTTTCACAAGTCAAACAGACTAACAACAGCAAAGCTAAAGGTTTGAAATTCCAGGGAAATCTAGAACATAAACTCAAGGGGAAAAAAAATCATTTTCAACAAAGTAAACATGACATTCAGCCAAGAAGACATTTCAAGAGCTTGGTTACCTACAAAGACTGCTGTTATGGAAAGCAATTGGAAAAAGGAAGACAGAGTAATGATGGATCTTTTTGCATATGCAATAAAGAGTTCCCAGCCTTTTGCAAACTTTGTACATGTTTCTTTTCTGAGTTACGTTTCCTATAGGTGGGAGTTTCCAAGTCTTTAACAATCTGAGGGAGCAGGATGAAGTCATAGACACTGGTGATAAACTCATCTGACCTGCTAGGTCCTTTGAGGGCTGCTCCTACAAGCCAATCACGGGCAGAGCAGCCACTAACTTCACAGGGGCTCTTCCATCACCTGAGTAAATCTACTTCTTTGAGAGGTGGTAGATAGGTTGACAGAAGAATTCTGACCTAGCAGTGTCTACTCCAGGGTTTAGGTCATTTTAGCTACAGCACACAGGGCGTGAAGATTTTCACAGCCCTGAGCAATGTAGTTAAGCTGACCTCACTTGGTAGTGTACACTGGTCCATGGAAGCTTGCAGGATCAGACCTCTGCTCAGTGCTGTTGTTCCAACTCAATTCAAAAGAGCTCCTTACAGACTCTCTTTCCAGTGTTTTGTCTAATCTATTTTTAAATGTCCCAAGGGATGGGGCTTCCATTGCATTTGGATAACTGTTCCAAAACATAATAGATTTTGCTGCCAGAAAACATTGCTGCTATTAAGCCAACATCTTCCTTTTCTTAATTTCATGGCATTACTCCAAGGTATACCCCCTGGTTCAGTAAACTAAATTATTCCTTACCATAAGGTCTACACCCTTCAAATATAGTTAGATAGTTATCATTCTTGATTCTTATTACCTTTTACCATTTGGCCAAGTGACTTAACTCCATTCTCATAAGTCAATCTTTCTTGCCCTTTACATTTTGATGCTCTGCTGTGTACACCCTATGTTTTGTTTACATCTTCATGATGCGGAAGCTTCCAGAACTGAAAGCAGCAATCCAGTACACTTGTATAACTGTACTGATCAAGTACTGGTGTGCTCAGTCCTGTACAAATGTATAGATGTGTTTTCTCCCTTAAGAAGCCTAGTTCTGACACAGGTGAGGCCCCAGGTGATGGCATAGTTTGGAGAAAGTGAAGCAATTTTGGACTCTTGAAGAATCCTTCTAGTAACTGAAAGGTGTAAGGAGGGTAAGGAATTATTTAAAGTGTGTGACAAAGCTCCGACCTTGTCCCAGAGGGTCCCACACTTCCAGGCTGATTATACTAGCCTCAGAGACTCACTGTGACCTTCTACATAGCATTTCTTTCTCTAGGGGCAAGAGTCACAGTCTACTGAGCCATTTTCATCATAAACCAGCAAGGGAGGTGGGAAGAAGCAACCCTCCCTTGCACAGTCTCTGTTGCTTCACAGTCCCTGTGATTAATCAGGGAGAGTGGGTGGGAGGAAAGGGCGGGAACCCAGGCCCACCCTCTACTCCAGGTTCCAGCCCAGGGGACGCTAATAGCAGCAACCCTTGGTAGTTGACTTTGAAACAGGATGTGTACAATTCTCTGGGCCACTTCCCCGTAGCAGTCCCACACTTCCTCACCATCTACTTCACCCTTACCTCAGGGCCTCCTTCCTTGTGCCTGATAGGGTTTGTACTGTCCAGTTTCTCCAGCAGCATGGCTTCCTCCTACAGCTCCTGACATGCACATCCACCTGACCTAACTGCGAGGCTTTTAACTAGTTTCTGCCAGCCCCTGATTGGCTTCAGGTGTCCTAATCAACCTAGCTATCTCCACTGTTTTCTGGAAGGATCTTAATTGGCCCCAGGGGTCTTAATTGACCTGGAGCAACTACCATTTGCTTACCCTGGTAACAGGGATTTGTTTAGCCTGGGACTAATATATCTGTCTCCCGCTACTTTCCTATAGTCATCTGGCTTTGCCCTGTCACAAGTGGTACAGTGAGGACTAATGGGATGCAATTAAAACTCAAACTAACTATTAGAAACTTGTTAACAGTGAAGTCAAACAGCCTGTAAAATACTCTGCTAAAAAGAGTGATAGAAGCTTCTTTGCTTGAGTCATTTAAAACCAATCTGGACAGACGTGCTGGAGAACATGCTATAGGGAACAATCTTGCACTAGCCAGGTTGATAGGCAAATAGTTTTTTCTATCTCTGACTTTTATGATTCCATAGTGTGTTGATACACAGGCTAAAACCACTGAGAATTTTAAAACTAAAACAGTAGTACTATTGGGCAAAGATGAAATGATAAATAATTCTTTAAAAATAACTCAAGATATTAAAATGAAGCATAGAAAGAAAAATGATTTCTTATGATTCTGCATAGATCTAAAAAGCAGTTCATTGTCTATGAATTGCAGTAAGTTATAAATTTACTCTATACGTGGAGAAAATGTAGTTGCAATTTTGTCAGTAGGATTGTACTGGGTATTATGTTAGGCCCACTGGGACTGTCTTTATTCTTGTTTTGCAGTCCCTCTATGTGAATTATTCACTTTACAGTATGATCTGACTAAAGGAATGGGAATCAGGACTGTAACAAATCTATATCTCTGTGGATTGGGTACAACACACACTGATCAATGGGTTACATACACACAGTGTGAGGTATGGACAGACTTGTTTCTGAAGGCCACTAATGCCATACTTAAAAAAAAAAAACCCTAGTCTGCAGCTATATCAGTTTGTGCTGTGATCTTGTCAGATTGCACAAGTGACGTTAGATCTGGCTGGGTCTATGCTTGAAACTGAGATCTCCAGATTACACCTAGGTGCTGAAATGAGTGACAATGGTGATTCAAAATGTGGTATCCTTTTAATTGAGTCAGTGCAGAACCAATGCACCAGTATGGGGTTGGGGCCATGGTGCTACTGGAGGTGTTGTCTGAGATGAAATGTAGAACTGTAGTACTTTGTGGCATGCAAGATCTCATAACACTTTCATAACACTTTTCTCAGGTGTCCTAGCCAAATTTCAACATTGGTAATTATTCAATAATTCAATTGGAGATGGTATTGTTTTTTCACTTCACGCTCTAAACTATTTAATGTGGCTATGTTGTACTGAATAGCTTCCACATTACAGCAGTTGAGAGTCTTAGCCATTTCATAGTGTGGGGCCAGTGTGTGATCATCCACTGTGTTTAGAAAGCACTTTGCCCATCTAGATCACCTTTCATCCAAGGAAATCAAGGTACTAATATTAAACAAATTGTGTTGCAAAGGCAACTATGGTATTATCCCAAACAGCCCACATGTGGTGGCCAGCACAGCCATTGAGTTACCTTTTTCAACACCTGTTAGTCAATGACAAGGACAACTGGAGAATTGCTTGTAACAAGACATGCTGTGATCAAGAACCATAATGTTGCTACTTAAATAGCATTTTTGTTGCTACTTAGAACAATAGTTCTAAAACTGGAGACTACTGTCCAAAGGACAAGAACCACCATGGAATTACCTTGTGCAACATCACTGCACTTCCTTCCAATTGTAAAGACTGCCGTGAGGCTAAAGCTGGAGTAACCTCTTTCTTTGTTCAGTAGAGGACACCATAGTTATTTTATAGTATATTTACCAAAGGCCAAATTCTACTCAGTTATACCCATTAAATCCTTTCAGTGAAACTATATGCATGTAAGTGAAAAGAATTTGGTCCAGTTCTATTTAGTTGACAATATCAGGGAAGATAACCTTGTTGCAATTCCTGCTGGCAGTATCATTGCATCACTATGTTGCCCATGCTGGTGATAAGATTTTACAAAGATATAGGCTGGAATTGTTAATGTAAAAGCATTCCTTGGATGAGGCTCCTAGCTGGTGGATCAGTTGGATCCTGCACTGATTGACTTTGGAAGGCCTTGGACTAATAGCCGAGAGATGAGACTAATGGCTCAGTAATATATCCCAAGTGACTAAATAAAAATAGCCCTTTAAAAACAATATACGTGCTCCCTGTGGACCAAACTCCACCCTAGCTTAAGCAGGTAGTGTTCACATTGCAGTAAGTGGAAGTCTCCTGTCATCTCAGTGCTAAATGTGGTTGTCCTCAAGTCATATCTGCTGACTTGACAGACCAGAACAAGCTTTTATTCTGCAGAGCTAAGGCAGCGACGAGAGAGTGAGTGGGCCCTGTCAGTAGAACAGACACTTATGTTCTGTATACAGAGTCTTTATTATTGCTGGAGATCCCAGACTGAGTTTGCAGGGCTGGTAGTTCAAACCTCCTCCCTCACTGCCTCACACGCTCAACTGTTATTTGAATTGTGAAGCAAGGACACAGGATCACACACACACAAGTGCCTTCCCCCAACTGTCATTGGAATTGTGATGTGCACACACAGGATCATCCAGGGGAAAACATTTTTGCACTATTTGACAAAATTACAGACAGATGCCCTAGTTAGCTCTGATCCCATCACTTCCATGAGGAAGGGTCACAGGATTTCCTAGACCCACATGAACAGTATGTATAAAGCAAGCTGACTTTTCCCCTTCTCCACTCTCAAGACACACAGATGCCTCGAATGTGGTGGAGCTGATTTACTCACTTACTAAAGGAAGTGCATTATGTTGCTCAACTGCAACACTTCCAGCCTATTAAAAAGTGGTGATGGGCTGGGGAAGAGTGACTTGTCCAATCCTTGGCTCAGGAGGCTGATAGGGTTATACTGGGGCTGGTTGGAAAATAAGAATTCTGTCTTGTGAAAAATAAAACCCCTGAGGTTTCAAAAATTGCTTTAATTTCTCATCAGAATGAAAATGAGACTTTTAGGGTATGTCTACGCTTTGAGCCGAGGGTGTAATTCCCACCTCAAGGAGTCATACCTGTGCTAGCTCTAATGGAGCTAGTGCACTAAAATTAAATGTAGCCAGCAGAGGGTGAGTGGCAGGAGGAATTAGCCACCCTGGGTACATGCCTCATGTCTTGGATGAGAGTGTACTCAGGGTGCCAAGCCCCTCTTGCTGCTCATGCAGTGGCTATGCTCTATTTTTAGCATGCTAGCTCAATCAGAGCTAGCATGGGTATATCTTCTTGAGCTGGAAATTATATCCCCATGTTGAAGTGTAAACATGCCCTAAGAGAGTACCACCAGCCAGAATAACCAATAGCCTAGTGGTTAGAGCAATCATCTGAGATGTGGGAAACCCACATTCAAGTCCTTGCTCTGCCTGATGCCGAATAATTATTAGTAGGGACAGAATAACTGCTTCTGCAGCGGTGTTTGGGCTTGGGGAGAGGACTATAGCCCCCTGGATTTTTAGTATGATACAGTAATGGTAGACTAGAGCTCAGCGCTGTGCTCTGCCACAGTCGGTCTGAATGTCCTTTAAATAGGAAGGCAAGTCTGTTTGTATTCCCTTCAGGGGGAGCAGTTGTGTTGGACTCTTATGATGAGACTGACAGCTCATGTGGGAAGAAAGGGGAACAGAGGGCTGAGAGAATCTTCCTTCCACTCCTCTGCTTCTCCCCACTATCTCACCTATTGGGACCAGGGGACAGGCCAGCATGGGTTCTTGTGGCAGTGACAGAAGTAAGGAGTTGATATTGTTCTCACACTCAGTGCCCTGCCTGTATCTAGTGAGGACCCATAGCCCAGCAGCTCCTGCACATGCTTCCTGTGGAGGATGCCCCAAAGCAGAGAGAACACAGGCTGTGGGACATGGAACCCATTCAGTACATAGCCATAGAAACAACATGACCAAATGAGCTACCAAAGAAGCAGAGAACTGCTCTCCTCCCTGGCAAAATGAGAACCCATCAGGAGTCAGCTTCCTGGAGGGAGATAGGACTACAGACACCAAGAGGAGGAGAAATGAAGCCTACTGAAGGATACAAAGAAGGGAGAGGTAAATGTCCCCCCCAAAAAAGTGGTCAGCTGCATCCCTACTGTTCAGAGAAAATAAGAACCACCTCTCACCTTAGTCCAGAAAACAAACTGAAGCTCAGAGACTTGGATTGCTTCTGCCTACCTTATTTGTAACTTTCATGTGCCTCTGTGCTACCAGTCTCCAGCATAATGGTGGCAGGGAAAATGCCATAACAATAACCTACATAACCAGCCGCAGGAGGTAGTTCCACAAGAGGCCTAATCTCACAGGGTTTCCAGCTGAGTTTCATAAATCTCAGAGGCTCTTACGATTCCAAAATACATTTGAACTTGAGGCTGTTTATTCAGACCAAACTCCAAACCTTCTAAGGTAATTACAAACTAACAGGGCTACATGTTTCCCCTACTCCCAATTCTGTGGGTCCTGGGGAGAAAATATAGTGAATGTTCTTTTGAAGGAAGTTTGACTTTCAGTATTGCTAACCCCAAGTGTTTTACATTTAGTTCTTTTTTTTGCAGGCGGCAGGTAGAGCCTTTTAGGATTCACGTTTTCAAGCTTTGGTCTGCAGCCATGAAGGCTAGCAGCTTACTTTTTAAAAATGAAAGATGAAATTTTTAGGTTTAACCTGACTCAAGGAGCAAGAGCATTAAGAAAAACAAATATCATGAAACTCGCAATAAAATCATAGGAATTGGCAACCTTGGACTTTGCTATATTCTCCCTTACTTGGGGTGCTAACCCATCTTTGTTTGTAAAGCAGCTGACCTAACTAAATGCTCAGTGTGTTCCTGATGGCAGACTGGATTCTAAGATTCTAGCTACAAAACACAAAGAAAAACAGAAGCAGTAAAGCCACACAAGGCAAGTGAGCCCTAGCTATTTTTCTTCTAAAGGTTCTAGAGATCTGATGGAAATGAGAGGAGGTAGCCCATCTCATTCTGTAATGCTGGTAATCATCTGTCCCATTAGTGTGAGGAGCTTGCCAGTTATACCAGCTACAGAGCATATAGCTGCTCTGTACTCTACAACTGAAGCAAACAGCCTGGCAAAGGGGGAAATGACAGAACTTGTTCCTGTTGTACTGATGCATTAAGCATGGATCCTGCAGACAAAAGGCTGCATCTACGACTATATTCTGGCCCAGCTGTCTGTGAAATGCTCTAATGAGGGAGAAGCAGACCGAGAAGGGACCTGGGAATTCCTGAGTCTTTGATCCTACCTCTGCCACTGGCTTCATATGTGGCCTAAACCTCTGTATAATATTAATCTTCCTTAAAGAGGTTTGAGAGACTAAATTCATGATTTATAAAATGTTTTTGAAGATGAAAGGTGCTGTTAAATATAACAGCTAAAAAGATATGTGATGGTCTACAAATGTTTGAAACAAGTAAATGTGTAGGTAGGACAATAATTTATAGTGGTAAAAAGGAGATAGCTAGGAATAATGGAAAAAACCTAGAGAAGGAAAATCTTAGATTAAATCTGAGGAGGAACTTTTTGATAATGAGATCTAGTAGGCCCTGTGTGTCTCCCAAAGGAAGTGGAAGCCACATTTCTTGTGACTTTTAAAACACAACTGCATGAAACACTAGAAAATACATTGTCCCGTGCTGGTGGAGAATGGATTAGATACGACCTAATGTCTGCTCCCGCTCTAAGTATTATCTGACTATAAGCTATATGTGATTTCCTGCATAGTAAGTACTTTTTATGTTAGATTTTCTACTAGCCCCAGAATTTCATGAGTGTCTGGCTTTATAGCTTTATATATTTTCTGAAAAAAGAAAAGGAGTACTTGTGGCACCTCTTTTTGCGAATACAGACTAACACGGCTGCTACTCTGAAACCTATATTTTCTGAGTTTCCTAGCAGGCTGAGAATCACCCCTGGATAAGCTTTAGTCTGTTTCATTGGCTTATGAGACAAACAACAAAGCCCCTTCTCAGACAGAAGACATCACAGAATGCTGTACAACGAAAGACGATAAAACTAACTGTAACTTAAGGACAGTTAATGACCCAGGCTTGACTCTATCAAATCCACAACCCCGTAGGAATCCGTTTAATTTGTGACCCCTGTAACATGAGTTGGTGTGATCACTGCTTGATTCTGCTCCACACATTAACCTGGGTGACCACAGGTCTGACTGCTTTTGAGGACTTTCTACTGAAGGTGCCTTATCTTTAACCCGTGCCCTTAGGGCATCACAGCACACAGAGGGGCTGGTTTAGCAACTGGGAGTTATAAGAACTCTTTGCTCTTCTATGGCAACTTTCATCTAAGGCTCTCAAAGTGCTTTAAAAACTTGAGTGAATTCAGCCTCCTGCCATCCCTGGGAGCTAGGGAAGCACTATCACCCCCATTTTGCATTAATGGAAACTGAGGCACAGAGGGGAGAAGCACTGTGCCCAAGGTCATGCTGCAAGCCAGGGGCAGGATTTGGAATAAAACTCTGGCACACTGACCATATCTCTATACTCCCACCATCAGACCATGCTCCCTGCATTCCCTGGGGACAAGATCGGGGGTACAATGAAAAGTACATGAAATTCTTAATTATATGGTATGAATTTTTTTTTACATAAACAAGGTTTCCTATGTCTGCTGCTTCCTGAGTCAAAAATCTCTGATTTCGACAATGAAAGTGAGATTGCAAGATCCACAAGGGACAGAAGGAACATTGGGGTCTAAAATAAAGGACATTCCTGCAAAAGGGCAGCTAAGATGTATGTCTACAACTATCCCCATGAAGCCTGAAGTTTTAGCTCTATCGGTTAGTTCCTCTTCCTGTGCCCAATTTTATAACCGAGTGTTTGAATCATGCCTCAAAATTATGCGGGCCCTTGAAGGTTACTGCCTTCTCCAACTCAGGGGAAGAGGCTCAAAAATGAATGATACTCCACACTCCTCCCCCATATTCACATGATCTCTTCTCTCCTCCCCCCCCAACTTTAGAATAACTCTGTGCAAGAAGTTCCAAGAGGTATTGAGGGGGTCATTTACTGTTTCATACAGCAAATTGAAATTATTACCTGCTCCTAGTGGGAAAGTGCCATGTAAAGGTGGAGCTAATTCAATCTGAACTGCTGGGGCAAGTAAGTCAGCAAAGCAACACGCGGCTACTGAAATAAATTTTTTACCTCCATATCCTGCAAGTGAGGGGTGTCCTCAGGACAGTCGTTCTTCCCCACCCTTTCCCCCCTTAGCTGTGGAAAGTTTCTGCCCAGCCAGAGTGAGAACACACTGCTGAGGCACGTATAATATAATATCCAAGCCCCAGCTCAGCCTGAGAACTGACAGAGCCCAGTGAGCAGCCCTGCATTAGAGAACAAGGAAGGAGGGAGGGTGGTTGAGAGGAAGGGAGGGTGGGGAGTGGAGGGGGAGGCAAAGCAATCAGGGTTTAAATTTAGACACAAATCTAAACAGATACTGTCCTTCCCAGAGTGCAGGGCTCAAGAGAAAGCTAGCAGCAAACTCTGCTGCTCTGCCCAAAAATGGGGGCACTAAGTGTGTATTTCCTCTGTATCTCTCCCTTTCTTTCTTTTCTGTCCATATTCCCACCATAATTTTCTTCTTTTTTCTTTTCTTTCTTCTTCTTCTCCCTACATCTGCATTCTTTCCCTCCTCTGTTTGTCGTTGTTCTCCCTCTCTGGGTCTGTAGTCTTTTCCTTCTTGCTGTATTTGTGGTTCTATTCCTTTTGCTGCAGCGGTTCCTTCTGTCATTTTCTTCTCCTCTTTCAACTTCTGACCTTTTTAATCTGTAGCTGGGTGAGAAGATTTTAACTGACACTTGGGATGGGCATGGGGAACATAAGAGGAGGAGATACATATCATTATTATATTTGTAGGGATGAAGGCTTCATTGTGGTAGGTGTTGTACAAACAGAATAAAAAGATGGTCCCAACCGGAGACGTAAATTGCTATGACTGAAACAGGATTGACTTTTTCCACTTCCAGTCTTTTTCTTTCACCACTTAGTCAGAGGTGCTAATTCAGGATGCAACCTTTCTCAGTAAAGACTTGAGCACTGACAAATAAAGCTACAGTTGTGGTGGTAAAGCTGGTTTTGGGTTTTTTTTTTGGTAGATGCACGGGATTTAGGGTATGTTTACACTGGCAGAGTTACAGCGCTGGCAGTTACAGCGCCACTCAGAGAGTGCTGAAGGGAAACTGCTGTTGTGTGTTCACACTGTCAGCTGCCCACACAATAGTGTATTCACACTTTCAGCGGTATTCAGAGCAGTGCACTCTGAGCAGCTATCCCACAGAGCATCTCTTCCTCTTCTGCCACTAAGAGTTGTGGGAAGGCGGAGAGGGTCATGGGTCATCCTGGGTCCTGTCCCAATGCCCCATGATGCATTACTTTGCATCCCAGCAATCCCTGTGCTTCCGTCCACATTTGGCACCTCTTTCAATGGTTTGTGTACTGCGTGCTCTGCCTCTTTGGTCTGCAGGAGTGGATCCCGAATTGTTGACCAGTATGCTGCTCGCGCTGACTAACACGTCACGAGTGGCACTGGAGTTATTCCTTAAACTACAAAGGCAAGAGGAGTGCAACATTGATCTCGCCACGCGTACTAGCTATGAAACGAGATTGCTTGTGGCATTCACGGAGGTGCCGACCACAGTGGAACGCCACTTTTGGGCTTGGGAAACACACCACTGAGTATCACGTGCAGCTCGTGGGCGGTTTGCCTCCTGAGCCTTGTGGTAGGTGTTCCGCAGCTTCTTCACTTTGACCCTGCACTGCAGTGTGTCCCGATCCTGGCCCCTTTCTGTCATGCATTGTGAAATCTGCCCACAGGTATCATAATTCCTACGGCTGAAGCGCAGCTGGAACTGGACAGCCTCCTCTCCCCAAATGCTGATGAGGTCCAGCAGCTCGGCATTGCTCTAAGTGGGGGCTCACCTGGTGCGTGGAGCAGGCATGGCCACCTGGAAAGATGTGCTGAGACCACAGCACGCGTCACTGAGCAAACAGGAAGGGGACTTTCAAAATTCCAAAGGAATGTACAGGGTGGGGATGACGGTTGGTCACCTGAGGGCAGGGCAGTAGAGTTCAAACCGATGACCGGAGAGGCAAGAATAGATATTGTGGGACGCCCCCCGGAGGCCAACTGCAGTGCTGTAATTGACCAGGGTGTCTACCCTGGCACTGCAGCGCTGTACCCCCCAGTGCAGAAAGCTGTACGCCTCTCATTGGGGTGTTTTTTTTACAGTGCTGCAACTGGGCAGTTTCTGCGCACTAAGTGGCTTGGCAGTGTGTGCAACTCGGGAGTTACAATGTAGCAAGCTGTTTTACTGTGCAGAAACTTGCCAGTGTACACAGAGCCTAAGTTAGGAAGAATTAAACCACAAGAGCATTTTGCTAAGGTCTCACTTTCCGTACAGATCACAGAAATGTCAACTAAACAAATTCTTATTATGCCTGTTTTAGCAGCTCTCATGCACGTGCCAACCACAGAATATTGATCCCCACTTACAGAGATCAGTGCAGAGGATCAGATTCCCACCTACGGAGAGGAGTGCAGAGGAATTTGGAAAGACTTTTTTTGGGGTGGGGGGGTCAATTGCAGGGTCTCAATCCTCCAGAGCTGGGAAGTGACACAGCCCGCTGGACAGTCCTGTTTCATAACTCTGCCTCAAGGACAGGTGAAAGAAGATTTAAAAGTATTTTCTGAAAGCCAGGTTTAAGATTTAAACCTGACCCTCCTCATGGTTGTGGTGATGTTAGTCACTTAGATGCAATCAAAACATAACTATATGGCTGGATAGCATACTTATGTCTCGCCCTATTAAAGCGACTGCTTTGCATACAAATTCTCTTATTGTTTAGCAGATCCTGGAATAAAATAGATTTAAGTCATGATATTTTTACCTCTTAATTACAATATTGATGAGCGCTAGGCTACTCTGTGACTCAGAGTATGCCTACACTGCAATGTAAGCCCAAGATTTGAACTCAAGATCAAACCTAATATAATATATTTTCTGAGTTTCCTAGCAGGCTGAGAATCACCCCTGGATAAGCTTTAGTCTGTTTCACTGGCTTATGAGACAAACAACAAAGCCCCTTCTCAGACAGAAGACATCACAGAATGCTGTACAACGAAAGACGATAAAACTAACTGTAACTTAAGGACAGTTAATGACCCAGGCTTGACTCTATCAAATCCACAACCCCGTAGGAATCCGTTTAATTTGTGACACCTGCAACATATGTCATCTTGGTTTGGTGTGATCACAGTCTGACCCAAGGTCCCAGGACCCCATGGAGGTGGAGGGTCCAAGCCTGAGTCAAGCCAGGACCAGGGTTCAAACCCTATTGCTTTGCAGTGTAGATGCAGCTCCACTGGACTCGTGTTCTGGGAGACCACCAAAAGTATGTCACAATCCTACAGGCCAACCTTCTTTGTCTTGCTAAGACAGTCAAATTTTTCCATACTGCACCATGATCAAAGGGCTAGAGCAGGAGGGTGTTAGGAAATCTGCGATATGATTGGTTGGACTCATGTCTGCGTACAGCAGTGTGGATGCTGGAACCTCAGGTTCAGGCCCAGGTTAGAAAATTCTTAACCTGGGGTTGACAATCAATGTAGATGCTCAAGACCTGTGTTCTGTAACTCAAGGTCCGCTGAATCGAGTTCCACTAACTCTAGGTTTACATTGCAATATAGACATATTCTCAGCTCCCATCCAGCAAAAAGCTCTCAGAATGGGTGCTCGAATTGCCATGGGTTGGTCCAAAATCTTGCAACTCACTGGATAATTAAAGAATCAGTCCTGGGTTTTTTTGTGACTTGATTTTAGTTTTCAAGTCATGGCATTGTCAGTGTGTAATAATACTTTCACTGATGCAGTGGGAAGACGCAGGACCAGATCCTGGGGAGTGCCTGGCAAACACAGGGCCAGCTCTAGGATTTTTGCGGCAAAAAAAAAGCAAAAAAAACCCACCACCCGGAATGCCGCCCTTCGAATTGTGCCGCCCCAAGCACATGCTTGATTTGCTGGTGCCTAGAGCCAGTCCTGGCCAAACAGTTGATCCAGGAACAAGGGTGTGCAAAGCATCAGCCCCAACCTGCACTGTATGTTCTTTGGACAAAGTAGAGGATCTAGCTTATAGTTGTTCCAACATGATTATTTGATCCTGCTACAAATACAAAAAAATAGCAGCCATACGGTTTCACTGTCACTTCAGATGGCAACATACCTACAAGTATTAGTAGCTTAAACTCTAGATATAATAATATTTGGTTCTTTTATAGTGGTTTTTATCAGTAGATCTCAAAGCACATTCCAAAGAGGAAAGTATCATTCACAACAAATCCACTTCCTTTGAATAACACACACAAACCATAGCCATACACTAACAACTGTAAATGCAGAGGGGATTGGTGCCATGTGCAAAATGCATTGGTGGTCTCTAGTCACTAGGTAGTCAACAGTGTGACATGGTCTGGGGTATTAACTGGTTCCTGATGAATAAAAGATTAACTCCAGCTCTGCTTCCCCCTTCCTTTGCACAGGTGGTATGGGGGAAGTGCTAAAACAGAGGCTGCTTGGAAATCAGGGAGGAGAAAGCCCATGGGAAGGTATGTCTCCACCCAACAGAGGGAATAGGACTGGGTTGCAGCACGTTTTCTGATTATTTTAATATATTTTAGTTTCTTCATGCAAATACTGCTTCTATCCTTCCAGAGTAAATATAGGGGGAAGAGACTCTACTGACTAAAACTGGCTATTGGCTGGTGAACCATTCCATTAGCTCATACCTCCATATCACAACAAACCACTAATGCTACAACTGGAAGCCTCAGCAAAGAGACTAAGAATTGAACAGGATGTTGAGACTCAACTCCCCTTACTCCTAAATGGTCCCTTAAATTGGCACATGCTTCCAACTTAAGTTGGTCCCTTAAGTTAACATTGATGGAGGAATGTAGGGGGGCACTTTGGCTGTTCTTGCTAAACCCATTCTGGTGATAGCAAGAGGACTTAATCCTCCATGGATTTCAATGTGACATCTTTCGCCTGGGTTTGTTGCTGAGATATCTGTCCAATAATAGGCCTTCAAAAACCACACTTCTCACCCGAATATAACAATTGCTTTATCTCACTGAGGCTCTATTTCAGCGTTATTCTTTTCTAGTTTGAGGGGGATGTGTATTGCAAGAGGGTGTTTTTCTTCTTCACAAAACAGGGAGCGGAAGTTGCCAGCTGAGGTCTATGAAAAAGGAAACGGTTAGGCAAATATAGTATCACTTCAGCCGTATTTTCAAAGTGAAGATAGCTGCAACTGCCCGGTATCAAGTCTACTTTGTTTGCCTTCTGTAGTTATCCCTGCAACAAACTATCATTCCACAAGGCAAATACTGGCCCTTCTCTGGTTTTCCTACAAACAGGATTCCCAAACAGCAGTTTAAATGCAAATACTGTGAGCATAGTCCAGCATCTTCAGTATAAGAAAAAGAGGCTTTTCTTTTTGAAGAAGCAGAATATGAACATGTAGAATCCTGATGGACATTGAAGTCTCAAGACTGGAAAATGTGAAGTATGATCTTGTTCTAGAATCCCTTGTGTAAATGGAGGTTTCTGGATTGAAAACCACTAAAAAATCTGAGCCAAACTAGCCACACTCGTTAATTCTGTAAAGTCTTCTGGCAGAAAGTTTGGGAAGGGCAATTATAGGCTGTAGGGTAGGGGAAGGCAAAGGGAATTGTGTGCCCTTACATACTGCGTGTGTGAAGAGACCGACAAGTGAAAGATATCCTTGTGTGTACCTATCTGCCACATTGTGTATCTATTTAGTTATGGATCTTCTCAGGGTACAGTAGTGTTCCCGGGTCTGTCTGATGTGTTTGTATACAGAAAAGAGCATGTGAATCTTTCTGTTTCTGTTCTGTTCAGCAGAAAAAAATCTAGCTGTCGCAAGTGTCATGAAATCAGACTCTGGTGAAGAGGGGTTAAAAAATAACGTTGTTGTGGTCCATTTGGGCTTTGTAGCTTCCCAGCTGATCAGTACTGCAGTGGGAGAAGGTCAGCCCAGAAAGCTCACTTAGGGCCAAATTACTGCTGTTCCTGAAGGAGTGCACAAAATGTAGGGGAAAGGGCGCAAGGAGCTCCTTCCTTCCCTCCCAGGACACCGAAGGAGGAGGCAGCATAATTAGTCTAGCTGTGCTCAGCAACACTTTGCACAGTGTTTGCTGGGCTCCTGGGATTTTGGTTATTAACCCTTGAGAGGAGCTCATATACTGTGATGATGGGTACCATTATAAGAACCTGGACAGATAGATGATATGCAGGGATATAACAATTCTATATTCAGAGACTACCTAAGAAGGAAAGCGTTTACATTTTGAGTTTATCTGTGAGACCTTGTGACTTAGCTGTGTATGTCGGTGCAGCTATTTCATTTGGGTGTGTCTGTGAGGGCATTTAGTCTGGGAGTATATGTTTGTGAGAGTGGTGAATTATTGTGGGGGATAGGGGTGTCTGTGTGATGAATTTAGGAAGATGTTTGTTTAGGATTTGTAGAAACATTCAGTTCAGGATTGTGTTTTTGTATTTGGCTAGCTATACACACCACTTGTCAGCAATGATGTTAGTAAGTAGAAGTTGTGGCCAAGTTTCCTTCTGAATCTCTCCTGTTCCAACCCGAATGTTTAAGTCTCAGCAGAAGAAAAGGCGATAGTGCAGTCATGGAAGAGACTGCTTTTCATAGCTTAATCAACTCTAAAAGCCAACATCCTGTTTGTATGTGGGGTTGTACATCAGCGCCTGTAACCCTTCTGTGACAATGGCAAGTTGACAGGAAGCAAATGTGAACTGCCTTTTTATATGGGACCCTTGCTTTTTTAAACCTATATCCTGCTAACTGTGTCCCAAAATATCTCTCCCCACTCACCCCTCCAAACCCTTTCCCATCCCTCACCAGTAAACTAACAGTGCAAGCTCCAAACCTCACCCTCCTCTTCAGGGACTTATCTGCAGGAAATGAAGTCAGCTGGAACGCTTTGTACTATTGACATTTTTGCTCTATTTCTGCAGCTGCACTTAAGCACATTTGAGCACACACAAACCCAGCACTAACTTATTGCTCAGGATATCCAGGACCTGCTGGAATTGATGGGAGAGGGGGCAATTGAGGCCCTATCACCACTGAAGCTCAAACCAAATTAAGGATGTTTAAATTTGAGCTAAACATGATTCCAGCTAAGCTGATTCCTAACACATTCTGACTGGCCCAAGAGCGCAGGACTGAGTTTGTAGCCATATATGAATAGCTAACGGATGGATCCTAACCCTGTGAGTGTTTCAAACCTTCCTGTGAGCTGGGCTGTAATATGATTGTCAGGCAGTATCTACTAACATGGTGGTTCTGCTATGCAGAGGCCAGCACTATGTAACCAGATTAGTCAGTCCTCCTTCCTAACTCTTAAGTCCCTGTGAAGAAGAATATCCCCAGAATATACTAGGAACATAGTAACTGCCCTACTGACAATACTTGATAGGGAGTATTTCACCATATGAAAATAAATCCACAATTGTCTGCTTTGGTTTTAGAAACAGTATTACATTGAAAAATGTTTTTTCCAACAGCATTGCACTCACTAACACCAGGCAAGGCCTCAGTTTTTGGTGGGAAAGAGTGACATTGTGACACTTCCAAGAAGTACCCAGGGCTGTGAGGCACCTCGCTACCACCTGCCCGTAGTGTGAGGAAGCCTTGTCTGTGTCTGCCAGGGGTCAGGTCCCCACCTCCATCAGTGGCAGACAACACAAGCACTCCCTTTTCAGCCCAGGTGGGCTCCTCTGTTCTTCATGAACGCTAGCAATAGGCACACTCCGTCCATTGAGCATTCCCCTGCAGTGTCCAGCCCCTTATCCACTGGAGGGGTGGACAACCTAAGCCTGAGAAGGAGTCAGAATTTACCAATGTACATTGCCAAAAAGCCACAGTAGCTCCCTGTCAGCAGCTCCCTACCCCACTCCCAATGCCTCCCACCCACTGGCAGCCCTGCCGATCAATGCCTCGCCCTTCCTCCCCAGTTAGCTGTTTCGTGGTGTGCAGGAGACATGGGGGTTGGGGGGAAGAGGGAGGAGCGAGGGCATAGCAGGCTCAGGGAGGGGGCAGGAAGGGGTGGAGTGGGGGCAGGGCCGGTGGCAGAGCCAGGGGTTGAGCAGCGAGCACCCCCTGGCACATTGGAAAGTTGGCGCTTGTAGCTCCAGCCCCAGAGTCAGTGCCTGTACAAGGAGCCGCATATTAACTTCTGAAGAGCTGCATGTGGCTCTGGAGCCACAGGTTGGCCACCCCTGCTGACTGGACATAGCTCCTTACATAGTATCCACACATACATTTTGCAAAAATTATGCTGACCAATGTGGCACAAGCTTTCAGGAGAAACCTTACATGACAGTCTTTAGTGAACTAGTATGTGAACATTAGACCCAGAGATTCTTGTAACCTTTATGCATCCCTGTACCCTCTGCCAGTTGGCATCAGGAGGTCCTTGGGTCACAGAAACACCAAACTGCCATTATTGTCTCTTACAGCACCAAAATTTCTTGGGAGATCTCCCATTTCAGAACTGATTCAGCTCATGTCCACGTAGCATGAGAGAACAAAGAGAATGGGAGCACGAAGTGGTTAGGTTGCAAGCATGTGCCATACTGTACAAATACAGTCACTGGACAAGCTCACCACCAGCACAAAACTCATCCTGTCACTGGCCATGGCAAAACTGTTCCAAGTAGAATAAATCACCAGTTTAATATACAGCAAGCCTTAATTTAGATATCATTTAAAAAAATACAGTCTGAGCCCAGGAGCTAGGCTAATCTATATATATTGGTACCAGATGTCAGCATGTCTCTGAATTTGGTGCTATCAGGTCCAATTCCAAGTGGACAAACATCAACATCACAGAAACCGCAATCGCAACTGGCCTCTTTTTCGGCTGTTTCAACAGAGAGGCCAAGAACTGATTGGATCTTGGAGACTGAACCACATGCTCAGTCCCCTGAGGTGGCCCCTTCTCCAGAAGAGGGCTTGGGGCACATGAGTACCGAACTGTGAGGAGGAAGTTTGCAATGCCATTGCCCGTGCTATGACTCTAGTACGGATAAAGATGACTTCAGGCTTTCTGACTGTCAAGCTGGCACTTTTAACCAGCACTAAATTCATTTTAAAAAATGCTTAAAAAGCACGTCATTGGAAGCTGTGAAAGTTAAATACACATAGTTTGAATTGGGACCTTTTCCTGAAAAATAAATACAGGCTTATAGTTCTAACATGCAATATTTTTATGTTGCAATGTTTAGGGTAAGTTTTATGCAATTTCCTAATTGTAACAGAACAGGAATTGGCTGATCTGTTGGGACTATTATCTGAGAAACATTTTTAGTAACAAATTTGCATGGAGGCTTTCACGGGGCTTTGAGTGGCTGGTACTTCAAACCTTGAATACTTTAGCTTTCTGACAGAACTGTATCAAAGGTCAATCTTTTCTGTGGTACACAGCAGAAAAGTGACTTTAATCTCTCTGCTTGTCACTTGAATGCACAGAGCTGGCTCAGCTCACAGACTGACCATTATCAAGCAGAGATTGCATAGCCCTCAACAAGAGTTAGCCAGACAAATAAAAGGGTCCGTGTTCATGGAGAGACTATGTGATCTAGACAGGAAGCTTGGCCCAGCTCACAGCTAGCCTGTGGTATCTGAAGAGAATACTAGTCTAGCCCTCAGAAAGACTAAGAGCTGGCTCAGTGCAAAGATGGACTGTGTTATCTGCAGAGAGGGCTGGTTGTTCCCACAGACAGACCAGGTAGGATGGACAGAAATCTTGCCCAGCTTATAGCTAGACCTGGGGTGGCCAACCTGTGGCTCCGGAGCCACATACGGCTCTTCAGAAGTTAATATGTGGCTCCTTGTACAGGCACCGACTCCAGGGCTGGAGCTACAGGCGGCAACTTTCCAGTGTGCCGGGGGGTGCTCACTGCTCAGCCCCTGGCTCTGCCACAGGCCCTGCCCCCACTCCACCCCTTCCCACCCCCTCCCCTGAGCCTCCCATGCCCTCACTCCTCCCCCCCACGAGCCTCCTGCATGCCACGAAACAGCTGATGAGGAGGTGCAGGGAGGGAGGGGGAGGCTCTGATCGGTGGGGCTGCCAGTGGGTGGGAGGCACTGGGAGCGGGGTGGGGGGGCGGGGAGTGAAGGGGAGCTGATGCGGGGCTGCTGACATATTACTGTGGCTCTTTGGTTTCTTCTTAGGCTGGCCACCCCTGAGCTAGACTATGCTATCCAGAGATAGACAAGGCCCAAGCCCAGCCTCTGGAATGAAACCAAGACTAATTCACAAACAATATTATCTGGACAGAGAGATGGCCCAGCCCCGAAGGGAGTAGATTATCTGGACTGAGGGCTGGACCAGCCCATGGAAAGACTGTACTGCATATTTGTTATTTTTACAAAGGGGGTAAGAATGTGAGTTAAAAACAACTAGCAGCTGGCAGTGTTCCCTCAACCTCATTATGCAAGGGCTTTGGAACCCCAAGCTCCTTGTGGAGCAAGAAGAAGAGCCCTTCTCCTTTCTCTAAGAAATATTTGAGGAAGAGAGAGAAGCCCAGATTTATTTCAGATGAGCTGTTGATCTGAACTTGCTGGGGCTAGGGGTGCTAATGACGCATCAACTGGCACTGCAGCCCCCTCTTCCTGATGTTGGGACCATTGCCATTGCTTTGTGACACTTTCAGCAAACAAGCCATCAGTAGACTCACACAGTGATTGTCCTTGCTCACTGAGTGCCCAAAGTGGCTACTCATTAAGTGTCTGCCCCTAAGGCCAAAGTTCAGGATATTTTGCCAGCATTCTTCAGTCCAATATATCTTATCCAATACAGTACACTCAGAAAGCACTGTGCAAGTATGAACCCTGTTGAGTCCAAACTGGTACATTCTGGAAGCACTGTTCAGCTAGTAAATCCTATTCTGTTCAGTATGTCCAGCAAGTACTGTTCAGCCTGGTACACTCTTGTTCAATCGGTATACTGTATCCAGCAATCTCTCATTCATCTAGTACATCCAGAGAAGAAAAGGAGTACTTGTGGCACCTTAGAGACTAACAAATTTATTAGAGCATAAGCTCACGAAAGCTTATGCTCTAATAAATTTGTTAGTCTCTAAGGTGCCACAAGTACTCCTTTTCTTTTTGCAAATACAGACTAACACGGCTGCTACTCTGAAACCTACATCCAGACAATGATTCTACAGGCTCAATCCATTTAATTAACTTCTGCAATTCAAACTACCAAAGCTGAAAGAACAGCACCCTCTTGTGACTAATGGGGGGAAGCAGAATGAACATTTCAAGTTTAAAGTAAGATAAACATTCAAAGAAACCTCTAAACCAGAGGTGGGCAAACTACAGCCCACGGGACCGTCCTGCCTGACCCCTGAGCTCCTGGCCCCTCCCCCCACTGTCCCTCCTCCCCCGCAGCCTCAGTGCGCCATGCCGCCAGCGCTATGGCTGCGGCTCCTGCTGGGCAGTGCGGGCGATGTGGTTGGGCGGCGAGCTCCTGCTGTTCTGAGCAGCATGGTAAGGGGGTGGGTGGGGGAGGTTGGATAAGGGGCAGGGGGTCCTGGGGGCCAGTCAGGGGCCAAGAGCAGGGGGCGGTTGGATGGGGAGGAGGTTCGGGGGGGCAGTCAGGGGATGGGGAACAGGGGGCATTGGATAGTTGTGGGAGTCCCGGGGGGGCTGTAAGGGGGTGGGGTGTGGATAGGGGTCGGGGCAGTCAGGGGACAAGGAGCAGGGGGAGTTGGATAGGGAGTGTGGTCCCGGGGGAGAGTTAGGGATGGGGGTGTGGATAGGGGTCAGGATAGTCAGGGGACAGGGAGCAGGGTGAGTTGGATAGGGGGTGGGATCCTGGGGGGCAGTTAGGTGCGAGGGTCCCAGGAGGGGGCAGTCAGGGGACAAGGAGCAGCAGGGGTTGGATGGGTCAGGGGCTCTGAGGGGGGCAGTCTGGGGCCGGGAAGTGGGAGGGGCGGATAAGGGGCAGGGGCCAGTATGGGGAGGCACAGCCTTCCCTACCCAGCCCCCCATACAGTTTCACAACGGTGATGTGGCCCTCAGGCCAAAAAGTTTGTCCACCCCTGCTCTAGACATTTGTTGAAATTGTCATGTCAGGAGGATGCTCCAACACCGCCTTTTCCATTTAGTCCCCCTTTTTAAAGAATGATATAATTAACAATAACTGCAGATTTTTATTGCACCAGTTTCAGGATTTATAACGACATCGGTAGCTTGTGAGAGCAATAGAATCCAACAGGGTCAGATGGCTGGGCATAAAAAAATCCCTAGAAGTGTGTGTGAAATACATAATATACTTTACACACTTCTACTCCTGGGATAGTAGTGAAAGGTTCTTTTAAAAATACTGCTGTAGATGGTTTTCAATGGCACTTATTGCCAGAGTGGCTGAGCACTTTTGTAACCAAACACCATGATTAATGGGAAGTTGGCAATTGTTACTTTTTGACAATATACTTTTGGTCTAATAATTGAAGTAATAAAACATAGTAGATCTCCTTGTTCTCCTCCTTGTATCTCCATTGTTCACCTTTTCCCTTCCTTTGCCCCATTTGTTCCATTTACTGTATCTTAGTTTTTTTTCTTCTGTCTTCTTCAGCTGTCTGGTTTCCCTCAATTTAATTTTTCTATAATACAGTAACTCCTCACTTAAAGTCATCCCTGTTAAAATTTTTTATTGTTACGTTGCTGTTTAATTAGGGAACATGCTCATTTAAAGTTGTGCAATGTTCCCTTATAACATTGTTTGGCAGCCACCTGCTTTGTCCACTGCTTGCAGAAAGAGCAGCCAGTTGGAGCTAGTGGTGGGGGCTTGGAACCAGGATGGACCTGCAGTCCCCCTATCGGCTCCCTGCTCCCCTAAGTTCCCTGTGCAGCAGCCACCAAGCAGGCTATCAATTGTCGGGCAATTCAGCTGTCCCTCCCCCCACTGCCATGTGCTGCTCCTGCCCTCTGTCTTGGAGCTGCTCCCAGGAGCCTCCTGCTTGCTGTGCAGGGATGGGGGGGAAGAGGGGTGCTAATGTCAGGGTGTCCCCCTTCCCCTGCTCCTTTACCCCATTAGGCCATCTGCACAGAGCAGGGGGGAACACGAAAGGGCTCAGGACGGAGGGAGCTTGCTGGCAGCAGCTGCTGTCTCAACTTGCTGATCTACTTAAAAAGGCAGTGTACTTAGAGTATGATCAGCGTACTTAAAGGGGCAATGCACATCTCTCTCTCTCTGTCTCTCACACAAGGTGTGTGTCTCTGTTTCTCTTTGCCATGCTTTCTCCCTTCCCTCCATTTGTGCTGCCTTGTAGAGTGAGAGGCTACATTAACAAGTGTTAACCCTTGAAGGCTCAGCCGAATGCTAGTTCATTATTTAGCAGTAAGGCATTCCCTGGGAAATATCTCACCGTCTTCCAGCCTTTGACTTCACCACCTCAACCAAGCTTAACAATCATCATTGCTGTGTGGAGTATTAAATTGTTTAAAACTTATTCTGTGTGTACATATATATATATATATATATATATATATATAGTCTTTTGTCTGGCAAAAAAATTTCCATGGAACCTAACCTCCCCCATTTACCTTAATTCTTATGGGGAAATTGGATTCGCTTAACATCGTTTCACTTAAAGTAGCATTTTCCAGGAACATAACTATAACGGTAAGCGAGGAGTTTACTGTATTTAATTGCTAACTCCCTCTTTCCTTCTTTCACTTCCATTCCTCTCTTTCCCCTCCCTCTCTTTTTCCCCCCTGTGGTGTTCTTTCCTTGTTCCACTGGTCTCCATTACTCCCTATCATCTTTTTCCTGTCCCAGTCACTCTCTCCCCTGCTCACTAACATTCGCTCCTGTTGTGAGCATCATTTATGGTGGAAAGGCTTTCTCAAAGCAGGTTTTGCAACGTTTCCTAAAAATGGTCCGATTCTGGATTCACTTGATCTTCTCTAGAAGTTTTCTCTGTAGCCAGATCCTGTCAACGGAGAATACTCTGTTCCCAGCTCTCACCTGCTTCATTCAGGGTTTTGTGATCTGCATTGTTGTAAAAGAGTGCAGCTGTCACAGTAGTTCACAGAGCAAATGCAGTCTTTTATATAGCTGGGGTTTGAACTATTAATTGATGTATTAAATGCCAACTGGGACTTAAATAGAGAGGAGAGAGGAAGGGAGTGTTCTGCCCTGTACTCAGATTACTCTGCCTATCTGTTCCAATGGTATGTTTGTATTGCAATTACAAGGTGTGAGTGCAGCTCAGCTAGACAAACCTCAGCTAGCTTTAATCTAGTTAGCTCAGGTCCCAAAGCAGTGAAGCCAAAAATCCTGGATAATCACCCATGGGGCTAGCACATGCTGAAGTATGCACTGCTGCAGCTCCACTAGCTAGATTAATGCTAGCTTTGGTATGTCTAATCAAGCTGCAATCACCTTTTGACTGCAATATAGATAAAACTAGAGTAGGAAGGTAGACTTCTCTCCTGTCTTTCAGAAAAAGTCAGGGAAAACAAGATTTAGCATTCCTGATACCTATTGCTGATTTTTTAAAAAGGCTCCAGAGGTGATGCGCAATTAGAGGCCAGTAAGCCTAAATTCACTACCATGTAAATTGGTTGAAACTATAATAAAGAACAGAATTATCAGACACATAAATGAATGTTATATGTTGGGGAAGAGTCAATACGGCTTTTCTAAAGGGAAATTATGCCTCACCAATCTGTTAGAATTGAGTGGGTCAACAAACATGTGAAGGAGCGTGTACTTTCAGAAAGCTATTGACAAGGTCCATCACCAAAGATTCTTAAGCAAAGTAGGCAGTCATGGGATAAGAAGAAAGGCCCTCTCACTGATCACTAATTGGTTAAAAGATAGGAAACAAAGAGGAGGAATAAATGGTCAGTTTTCACAGTGGAGAGAGGTAACTAGCAAAGAATCTGTACTGCAACGAGTGCATTTCAACATATTCATAAATGATCTAAAAAGGGGGTAAAGAGCGAGATTTCAAAGTTTGCAGTTGATACAAAAACATTCAAGAGGGCAGTCAGTTTTGGATTTAACTATGAGTTAGAAAGGGCTCGCGCTAAACTGAGTTACTGGGCAACAAAATGACAAATTAAATGTAATGTTGATAAACACAAGGTAACGCACATTGGAAAACATAACCCCAACTATACATGCAGAATGATGGGATCCATCATCTAAATTAGCTGTTACCACTCAAGGAGGAGAGCGTGGAGTCATTGTGGCGAGTTCTCCGAAAACATCTGCTTAGTGGGCAGCAGCAGCAGCCATCAAAAAAGCTAAGAGCGGGTTAGGAGCCCTTAGGAAAGGAACAGACCAGCGAACAGAACCTGGCATAACGCCGCTCTATAAATCCATGGGGAGCCCAGGGAGCAGCTCTTGCAAAAGCAGGGGGGCAGCCCTACCCCCTGCTGTTACGCCACCCCGGCAATAGCCATGCAAAAAAATTCTCGAGGGGGGCAGGGCGCCTGGGGCAAACCTGGGGCGCTTCCCCCAGAGCCCCGGGCACCAAACGGCCCCCGCAGCCTGGGCCCGGGGGCTGCGAGGAGCGGGAAGAGCACGAGGCGCAGCAGCAGCAGCTCGCGCGCGCCGCGGCTGGGCGAGTCAGGGGCCCCGTCGCCGCACACCGGCCCCTCCCCCCACGTGACCAGTTTGTTTATGTTTTACCTAACCAGTAGCAGGGTGTGGGAGTGCCGCTTTAATCCCGCCTCCGCCCGCCCAGTGCGAGTTGTTATTGGAGGAGATTCCGAAGGGGGCCTTATTCATTGGCTTACATATGAGTGACTCCTTCCACCGCCCAGAGCTGGGGTGAGAATCGGTTATGTTTACAACCGACGGACTTCGTGCCCATTCGCCCCGCCCTCTGGCAGAGCTCATTGGCGGACAGGAGAGGGCGGTGTGCGCCCATTGGCTGAAAGCAGAATGACCGCGCCCCACTGCAGCACCGTTCCGCCTCCAACGCGCCCTCATTGGTGGAGAGGGCCGGGTGGCGGGTGCCCATTGGCTGAGAGTGGTGTGGCCCCGCCCCTTCAGGAGGAAGCCGCTTGGCCACCCGCGGCGAGCCGGGTTAGTTACGATCTCAGCTATGAGGCGGCCGCTGCTCCTCCTCCTCTGGGCGCTGGTGGCCGGCGCGGGGGCCGGGATCCCCCCGCACGAGGACACGGCGCGCGTGGCCCGCTACGTGGTTCACCAGTGCGACTGGGGCGCGCTGGCCACGCTCTCCGCGCGCGAGCCGCTGCGGGGCCGCCCCTTCGCCAACGTCTTCTCGCTGAGCGACGGGCCGCCCGGGCCCCGCGGCAGCGGCGTCCCCTACTTCTACCTCACCGCGCTCGAGGTGTCCGTGCAGGACCTGCAGGTGAGCGCGGCGCCGGGCCCCGCCGCCCCGGCTGGGGAGGGTGGGCACCGGGCCCGCAGGGCTGGGGCTGGGCGCAGCGGGCGATCGCTGACCCGAGTCCGTGCAGTGGGGCTCGCGTGCCTGCCACTGGATCGCCGCCGCCACGCCGGGGCCATCTGCCCCCGCCCCGCTGCCCCTCAGTGAGTCAGTGTCTGGCGCTGGTGAAATGCTGCGGGGCGGGGGCGCGTCCCGGGCCAATGTGCAGTGGCCGAGCTCACCTAGGCCGGTGTGTCTCTTCTGTGCCACTCAGAGGGGATACAGCTTGATCGAGCAGCCCAGGGGGCTGGGTCTGCTATTCCAGGCTTACAGGGGAGCTCCTGATGAGCATCCCCTTCCTCCCCCATTTGTGAGTGGCGTTATGCCCCTGCTGCGATATCCTGTCTACACACATCGCAGGCCTGCCGGTTGTGGTACACGTGAGAGCTCACACACTGAAGGCGTCTCAAGCATCCCAAGATTGCCAATTCCTTTTGAAGAGTAAAGGAAGTTTATATTGAGGTCAATCTTAATTTGGAGAAAGAGAACAGGAGGACTTGTGGCACCTTAGAGACTAACGAATTTATTAGAGCATAAGCTTTCGTGAGCTACAGCTCACTTCATCGTAATGCATGCGATGAAGTGAGCTGTAGCTCACGAAAGCTTATGCTCTAATAAATTTGTTCGTCTCTAAGGTGCCACAAGTACTCCTTTTCTTTTTGCGAATACAGACTAACACGGCTGCTACTCTGAAACCTTAATTTGGAGGTTACTCGCAAACATCCTTGCCCAACAAGTTTCATAATTGGTGATAATAAGCAAGATAATCATCATCTTATGGTATGCGGAAATGGCGAGATGCATCACTCCTTTATTGCAATTATCCTTTGCTTAGCATCCTTGCAAAAGCTGCAAATATTGGTGCGTGCAAATTTGAAATAAAAGTAGGGATAGTGGTGTATGAATTAACTCAGACATTTGAAAAAACAGCCTAACTTCCTAACCTACTTGCTGCTAATATATTTGTAGTATGTGATATTTTCTTCAGGAGTTGGAACATTGTTTCCTCTGCGACTACTATGACTTGAGTGCTGATTAAAATAGCCATTATGGAATACAAGATCCGGAGACATCAGAAGTATAAAGTGAAGACAGTGAAGCTGCTAAATGTATAGAAGAGGACTGGAATGTTGCAAGCAGCCAGAAAAGTAATCTCTAGGCAACTCTCCTCAAACATGTCATGGTCATCTATGACAAAAATGCACCAATAAACGAAACTGCTGAAGCTCCAAGAGGGGGCACTGAGTAAAGAAGCAGAGGACTCCAAAAAGATCAAAAAGAGGAGGGTGGGCACCAAATGAGCCACAAAGGACTTGGGAGCTGAAAAAGTGGCACTGTTGGGCTAAAGCAACCAAGGGTGTGTCTACACTTCAGGACAACAACAACAACAAAAAAACCAGGCAGCTAGTCTCGGAGCCCGGATTGACTGAATTGGGCTCACGGGCCTTGCACTATGAGGCTAAAAATATCAGTGTGAATGTTCCCACTTGGTCTGGAGCAGTGGTGGGCAGCATGCGGCACATCAGGGTAAGCTGATTGCGGGCCATGAGACATTTTGCTGATGTTGACCGTCCCCAGGCATGGCCCCCCCGAGCTCCCAGTGGCCGCAGTTTGCTGTTCCTGGCTGATGGGAGCTGTCGGAAGCAGCGGGCGAAGTGATGGGCTGCATGCGGGGCGCAGGTTGCCCACCACTCGTCTGGAGCCTGGGCTCTGAGATCCTCTCACTGGGTTTGAGAGCCCGAACGGGAACATATACGCTGCTATTTTTAGCCCTGTTCCATGAGTCCAAGTGAGTTGGCATGGGATCTAAGATTTGCTGATTCAGAGTCTTTTGCAGTGTAGATGTGCCTGAAGAGCTTCAGAGATGCTCAGACCCAAATACTTACTAAATTCATTTATAACTGAAACAAAAGGCATATGAGAGCAAACTGAGACAAAGAGTCAAAGCAGCAACCACTGAAAGTCCCTAACTAGCTCCTGCCAAACTTCTTTTCTTGGCTTGGTGAAGAATGAACTAACTAGACTGATTTAGCGCGCTTAAGGCGATAGCAGTAGTTGGTTGTATGTACCAGGGCTTTGGAGCTGTGCTCTGGCTCCACTCCAGCTCCAGGCAAAAACCTGCTGCTCCGCGCTCCAACTCCAGGCTCCGCTCCAAAGCCCTGGTATATACAATGCAGTAGAGGAGGGGACGGGAGAGGTTTTGTGCACTAGTCACTGCTACTACTTTCTGTAAAGAATTTTAAAAGTAGTAGAAGTGTGTCATGATTCCCACTGGGGGCATGAGATCCAAGAATGAGGTACCAATAGTGATGGTATTGTTTAAAGAAATTATTAAACTATGTAATACCCAGGATGGTGCTACTTATTTTTACATGTCTGCACACACTCAAGTCCCTGCTGAAGAGTGCAGTCTAAAAAAACACAGATTTGGAGGAGAATCCAGTACATGACTTCCCCCTCTCTTCACTCCTGTTTTCCTTGTAAAGAAAACTAAAACATGGGCAAAACACTCATGAAGTTTTGTTTTAGCCGTTGCCTATATATCTAATGCCAATTTGCCTCTTGAATTATCTGTCTGTAGTCCTCACCTGGTTGGTTTGAATGCTTTGTAATTACCATTTTTCCCTTTTTAATTTCTATTTGTAATATTTCATTTATGAAACTGTTTGTTTTAAGAAATATGGAGGTTTGATCAAACACTGCATTTTATGACCCCCGCCTAACTGTTTTGACACTGTTTATTTCAATAGGCTCTTTCCAATCAGAAAGCTCCCCCACAGATGATGTATTCTCTTATCTCTATTCTGCTGTTGCAGCACAGAGGTCAACTGTTCGGTTCACCATCGCATAGAGACCTGTGCCAGCAGATAACACCAAATAACTATGATTCAGCTTTTTTTGGAGTTGATCAACTTGAGCATTTGCACTGTCATAGTCTCGTGATGGCTGTAGTTCCATAAATGCAGTGGGAACTTGTATAATGCTTAGGTCATTTAAATTTTTTTGCTGAAATAAGCTATTCTAATAGAATTTCCCAGATGCACATTGAACTCTTAGTTGTGTTTGGGGGGAGGTGTGAAATATAATGTCAAATTATATAAATAATCTAGTGTTTTGAAAGGAGACTTCAGATTCTGAAATCAAAGAAATGCACAAGAAAGTTGGAAACTTATACAGACCTACATAAAGTTTGTGCAAATATCCTTCCTTCTCTGCCTAGCTAAAAGCTCTACAGATCTTTGCAGTTACAAAACTAAATTCATTTGGGACCTGATTTAGATATGAAGCTTGTCCTCAGGAGATAGAAGCCTTAATAATTTCTACTTTATCAGTTAGAGGACCAGAACTTACTTAAATTTTGCCCTTTTCTGAAGTCAATTACTGCTAACCTGGTACCTGAAACCAAACTGAGAGGAACGAGGCTTATCTTCTATTATTGGTTAAACAGACTTGTAAACAAACATGAGTCCTCCACCATTGGATCTGCATTGATGGACTCTTGTCCCTGTGTGGAATCCCATTGACCAGTAGGGCTTTGCATGGGTGGAAGGGGCTGCACATGTAATTTGACTACAACATTGGGGGGAGGGTGTTATAGTCTTTTAAATATTGAAAATGAAGAAGTTCATGTGAAAGTTCACTCCATGATGGGAATGCAGTTCTCTGAAGTACTGTATTCCCCCTCTGGCCCCACTTTGGAGAGATAACATTGGTTGGATTGTTTGTTTCCTGACAAACACTTAGGGCCTGACTACATTAGGTGGCCTTTGCACTGATATAGATACACTACTCCATTTTAAAGCAGGCCTTGCATTGTTGCAATGCGTCTTGGTTTCAGATGCAACATATCTATACCAGGAATTTGTATCCATATAGGTAATGTGGTCAGGACCCCATAACCTGTACCTTAAATGTACACTGACTTTTACCGCCTCCACATCTAGCTTTGGAAGAAAAACTGATTTTCCTGATCTGGATTCTTACTACAAAAGCTTCTATGTAAATTTCTTGATGTTTTCAACAAATTAATTTTTGTAAAATTTAAAAAATCTCCATGCATGTGTTGACAACTACTAAGTTTGACAAGTTATAGTTAAGGCATTCTCATCATATCAGCTTTTGGGCCTTTCTAACTTCTTCTTGGACAGACACTTGTTATGCTTATTTTTAGGCGAAAAGGGATATTTTTTTTTTTTTAAACTAGGTAGTAAGTCTTTCAGATATGTTTGTGCTTCCAGAATGGAGTTGAGGGCTTTTTATTTTAAACAGTTGAAGTTGCTTTCAAATAGATTTTTACACTCCTAACTTAAACTGGATTTTTAAAACTAGCTTCAAATGTTGATGGATTTGAGAATATATAGATCATGCGTTAAATTCAGGTGTTAATAAGGCCCATTTTTTGAGGCCTCCAATTGTACGTTAGACAAATTTTCCTGTTAGAACCTTCTAAACCAGGGGTCTCAAACTCAAATGACCACAAGGGCCACATGAGGACTAGTGCATTGGCCCAAGGGCCGCATCACTGACACCCCACGCTTGCTGCCCCTGGCCCCTTCCAAGGGCCCACTCCACCCCTTCCATGAGGCCCCACCCCTGCCCCCATTCCAACCCCTTCCCTGAAGTCCCCACCCCAATTCCGCCCCCTCCCTGCCCCCAGGGGGAGCAGAAGGTGTGTGGGGTGTGGTGGGGGCTCAGGGCAGGGGTGTGGAGTGTAGGAGGGGTGCAGCATGGGATCAGTGTGCAGGGTGCGGTAGGGGGCTCCGGGCAGGGGGTTGGGGTGCGGGATGCAGGAGGGGTTCGGAGTGGGGGCTCCGGCCTGGCACCGCTTACCTAGAGTGGCTCCAGGGTGGCAGCGGCGTGCACCGGGGCCAGGGCAGGCTCGCTGCCTGCCTGCCCTGGCCCCGCGCTGCTCTGCTCCGCTCCAGGAAGCAGCCGGAACCACGTCCGTGGGGGAGGGGGCACACGGCTCTGTGTGCTGCTCTTGCTGCTCCTCCAGGTACCTCCCCTGAAGCTCCCATTGGCCGCGGTTCCCCATTCCTGGCCAATGGGAGCTGTGGGGGGCGGTGCCTGGAAGCAAGAGTTATGCATGCAGCCCTCTTCCTCTCCCCCCACTCCCCAGGGCCGCAGGGGCATGGTTCTGGCCGCTTCAGGGAGCGGCGTGGGGCTCGTGGTGCCACGGGGTTGTCAGACGGGCACACGGGAGCTTGGGAGGCCGCACGAAAGAACCCCGTGGGCCCCATTTGGGCCGTGTGTTTGAGACCCCTGTTCTAAACTCTGTGGTTTTCCAGACCTATTCAGAGGCCATTTATCTAGGGCAGTGGTCTCCAAGCTTTTTTGATCGCGCACCCCTACCAGTAAAAAATTTTTGAGCACGCACCCCCAATATATGTATATTTATGTATAAATTCTATACATGTACTACTGTACTAATATATTATGTAAATTATAAAACATACACAAAAAATAGAAATTAAAAGACGATAAGATAAAGATAAAATAAACTTTTTAAACTTTTTTATTTTATTAACGGTACAAAAAACCTTTTTGCTCTCACTAAAAAAATTGTTAATTAAATTTATTATTTTTGAAAATATTGGTTTAACGCTTTGTGATACAGCAGGTGCTCAGGGTGGGAGGTGGGGTCTGAGAGGGAGTTAGGGTGTGGGAGGGCGCTTAGGGTGGGAGTGTGGGAGAAGCTCAGGGTTGGGGCAGGCAGTAGGTGCAGAGCACTTACCTGGGGCAGCTCCTGTTTGGTGCAGGGGGTGTGCAGGTGGCTCTGGGCCGGAGGACTCAGGGCTACCTCCCCCCTTTTTTTCCCCCTGGTGGTGCTTCTCCTGTCGCCCAGCCCTTTTGCTCCAACGGCGCTCCTCCTGTTGCCCCCCCCATCGATCGTCTTGCACACCCCACTTTGGAGACCACTGATCTAGGGTTTGAAATTAAGTAGTTTTAGAAGAGTAATATAACTAGAATATGAAGGTGGTGACAAATGGTAACTTTTTTTTTCTCACTGTGCATTTTCGGTACTACCTGGAACTTAATTTTCGGACAATCATTCAGGGATGAGTATTTACCAGAGATATTTTTTACCAGATAAAATCAAGATTTTTACAACCCCAGGAAAAACTAGCTAGTTCCTGTTTAAGGCATTTAAAAAAAAAACACAACTGTTTCAAACACACACCAGATTACACATATTTTTAGTTACTTATTCAAATCGTGGTTACATAAAACAATAGACTTGTAGATTAATTTAGGATTGTACAAATAAAAAGTAAAACTGCAGAGGGTGTAATATTAATGTATGTAACTATAATACTAAACATTGGAATGTCTGTATACATAGTGGTTTGGTATTTTTCAAGGAAATTATACATATCATGACTCATGTTAGTTTTCAATATTGCATAAACAAAGGTTGAAAACATTAGATACAAAAAACACCAATAATGCAGAGTTATGGGCTTGAAGCATGACGCATGCAGAGTTGCAGACTACAGTCCAGCATTCTGTAGCAGAAGACCAGCTTTGATGTAGTGGATAGACTGAGCCTATTCCTCAGTTTTGAATGGATATATCCATAGTTTGAAAAGATGCATTCTGAACTTGGTGGACACTGATGCAATTATTTTAAACTGGGTTTAGGCTGGTATTCACCAGCACCTGGCATTTCCTGGGAAATTGACAACCCTGCAATCATTTTATTTTAACAAACTTAGTTATGTAATGCATTGTTTTGGGACAGCTTTGCCAATTACCTTACTGCTTGTATTTCAGGTGGATGCAAATGCCTCCCTAACAGTGTCTTTGGCACAGACTCCTTACTGCAAGAAGAAAGGCTATGATCCCCAGAATCCCCTGTGTGCCCACATTATCTTCTCTGGGACAGTTGATAAGGTAAACAACTGAAAGTCTGCACTGAACAGGACAGTATTGTGTACAAAGCAATACTCTTTAGTGAACAGAGAATAGGAATCTGTACAGAAGTGTAACATTACATACTTGACAGAAAAGATTCAAACTAATCTAATGATTCAGGCTAAGCCCTTTGATGATGTAGCAACCTAGCTCATAGTTTGCATTAGTAGATTTAAGTCACAGCTTCTGACTAATACTCAAAGTATCACTGAGAGTCTCTAGAGAGAATTCTATAGAGCTGTTCTTGGCAGAGCTTCTACAGTGAGGGAAGTCTGTGGTTCTTTTTTTAAGAACTAACAAAGGTTCAGCCAAGGTTCAGTCAGTGCAAAATAACTTGATACCATGTTAAGTGCTCAGTCCAGTTTTAAGTGACCTGAATGATTAGGCTTCTACCACTTTGATTGGTTAACAGCTAGTATGAGGCATAAAATTGTAGGAGTTTAAAGATGGAGTTTAAAGATTCCGATTTAATGTTTTTGGTAATTAGGTGCCCAGAAGATACAACTGCACCTGGAATATTGCATCAGCCATGTAGAAAGGATCTACTACAGTGGTGGGCAACCTGCAGCCTGTCAGGGTAATCCGCTGGCGGGACGTGAGACAGTTTCTTTACATTGACTGTCCACAGGCACTGCTGCCAGCAGCTCCCAGTGGCCGTGGTTCGCCGTTCCCGGCCAATGGGAGCTGCAGGAAGCGGCGTCCAGAATGAAACAAGAATAAGGAGATGGCCCCCAAAAATATGCATGATAAACTTGTTTTTAATACACAGTACATTATTGAACCACTGCAGAACTATTTACAAAAGACAGTACCGTCAGGCTGCAGTTTGCATAAATTAATAGCTACTATTGCTGGTTACTCTCTCTTCAGACAGGGATTTGACATCTTTTGCCAGAGTCTTAGTTTTAAAGGAACTAATATAACTTTCTCATTTTTGCTGAAACTTGCTTGTTTATCATAATAATGAAGCTACCATCCCTGCTCCCTACCCTGTGTTTCCTAAAAGTTGTTTCTGTATCAATATTAAGTTATCCACTTGAGAAGTAGAATTAAACCAGGTACTGCATCATTGAGACAGTCACCTTTTTCAGCTCTTGTAGAATGTGTTTTATAGAGATGTCATTTCTAAAGCGTACTAATGTGATGTACAATAATTGCTCCATGTAAACATTGCTGTGTGCTTTAATGTAGTGCACATGAATAGGGTCTACCTGGACCAATTACTGTGCAATACGTTGGTGTGCTTTAGAAACCGCACCTCTGTAAAGCACAGTGTCCCATGATGTAGTCAAGCCTTTGGCTACCATTACCTAGCCTTATTAGTGTCTCAAAGATTTACCTATGATTTTCCCAAACAGTGTAGTTTCTGAGGCCAATCTTTGTACCCAAGCAAAATTATTATCTCTTCGTAAAGATATTACCTTACTATTCTTTGTCTGAAACTAGCTTTTCTCTTATGGGGGAAAGAACTTAATCTGTAGCTGAAGTAGTACTTTATTGTGGCCAGAAGAGCAATGGAAATATCAAATGTTCTTAATTTCGAAAGAGATCAAACTAGTAAGTAAACAAGTGTCAATGATATCCAGTAAACATACTCAAGAACGCTCCTCTTCTTCAGGTGAAAGAAACTGAATATCCTAGAAGGAAACTTGCAAAGCTGCTATATGGCTCTCTCTCTTACTTTTTATTCACTATTACCAAATGATTGGTCTCTTCGGCATTAGTTGTT
Organism: Dermochelys coriacea; assembly: GCF_009764565.3. Classification (NCBI taxonomy): domain Eukaryota; kingdom Metazoa; phylum Chordata; order Testudines; family Dermochelyidae; genus Dermochelys; species Dermochelys coriacea. Next base: position 187,111,206 of record NC_050068.2, on the reverse strand, counting down.
ATTTTAAAGAAATAATATTGAATAAATGCAAACTTTCATGGAGTTCATCTTTCTCCTCACTTTAAATTGTCATACATCACTCAAGGTTTAGTGCTTTTCTATGGATATTATTTCTCTCTTTGGATAATATTTAATTATAACAGTTACTGCTTGTTAATTTCCAGAGGTGATACTTAGAATGGTGGATATATCCATGCTACAGAGGAATTCCTGTTGGTACATGTATCTAGCTTTCTGGGGCAAACCTCAATCTGTTGAATCCTCCCTGTCTGGGTGGATGTGGGGTACTATAATTTGAGAGGGAAACTTATTTTACTATCATGTTAGTAGAATATTCTTATTGGCAGTTGATTCTAAATGCCTCTAAATTAGTCTTTTACCAATGAAGTTTACATCTTTTGTAATATGTTGCTGGTTACTTGTTAGGTGAATGATACAGAAGCTGTCTTTGCGAAGGTAGCATTATTCAGTCGACACCCTGAGATGGCAAGCTGGCCTCGAGATCATAACTGGTTCTTTGCCAAATTCAACATCACCAATATCTGGGTCCTGGACTACTTTGGTGGGCTGAAAACTGTGACTCCACAAGAATATTACAATGTCACACCTTGGTAAGTTCCTAAGTTTGTCATATACTTGTCTATCTCATACCGGAAAACTGCAAACTTAGTCTCAGAACAGCCCCATCAGAGACAGCAGATATGAATGGTGTTCTTGGGTGGTTTTTTTTTTTTTTTCCTTGTTGATATCTTTCTCCCAAGTGATTTAAGTGGATGTTCGTCCCTCATGTAAAGAAATTGCTATAAGGTGAATATTCCTGTTGATCGATCCCTGAGAGACAAAGCTTTCCCTTCAATAGTTTCCTTCCTTTCACCCTTCTGTATGCACTTCTTGGTATGTGAGCAGGAATTCTACCCATTTGTAATCTTAGCCAGAGGGGTATCTACTAAAAGTTGTGAAATACAAAAGTTTGGGACACTTTCCTTTTAAAGAAGGATCATTATGGACAGCTGTAATTGTATCTCTAACTTAAACATAATTTCCAGGGGGAAGGCTCTTTTGGAAGGAGCACTGAGACACAGTGCTGTCTCTATATTAAGTGCAGGATGGAAAGATATCTTGTTTGGTGTACTGGTTAAGAATTGTGAGAACACTCAAATGCACTCATGCTAGGATGTGGTTCTTACTGTTTGATAGATCGTTGTACCGGTTGCTGGATTATTCTAAGGCAGAATACTCGAGTCATACACAACGCCTAAAGTCTCTTTTCACAATACTGGGTGTCTACAAGTCCTGCTACATAACCTTTATTCAATGGGACAGAAGGCTGCAGAATGAAGTTCCAAAATGTTTCTTGATATAACTTTTTTTACCTATACATTCAACTTAATAATTCTTCTTATTTTTATCTTCTTGTAGGTAGAAGAAAATCCTGGATATTATGGGCATACAAACTAAGTTCCTGGCCTTTCGCCATGCTTTCTGTTTCAAGGGAAACTATCTTCTCATTAACTCCTAGAGCTCAGTTAATATGGCAAAAAAAAAATCACAGATGTGCTCAATTTTTAATGAGCTTGCTTTGGGTATACTCCCACCTGTTTGTATTCACATCTCACAAACATTTGTGTGATTGAGCTTGTACTGGCAATAATGATGATCACACAAGTGAATTTCCAAATCTCGTGCGAGTATGCCGGTTGAGGAAAATGTGTTAATCGGGACATAGCCCTGGGTAGGCCACACCCAAGCCTACACAAATCTGAGCCCACGTGAATCCCTTCCCTCCCCTGTTCCAGGGAATGGAGAAGGAAATGGAAAGTCTCTGTTCTTCCCTCCTCTCCTTAACTTTTCTGGATTGGCTAGTAACTGCCTCCCCCAACAGGGAGGGAGGGGGCCTACTAGTAGGGGGAACACAGCTGCCCTGCATGGTCATATAAAGACACATTATAGCCCCCAGGGACTCGGGAGGGTGGAGTGCTGTGCACCCAGTGGCGTCAGGGATCGGCGCCAAATGGCGTTAGCTACAGAACAGAGAAACAGGCTGCTGCTTCTGCCATGTGAAGCCCAGTCTAGCTCTCTCATCATTGCCCATCTCCATAAATTGGGGCCCCGTCAAATTTCTGTTCCTAGCTGTGCTACTGATGTTAATCACAACTAATCAGCACAGTTTAAAGCATATGTCTGAGCACAAACAGTTTTGCAAATATCAATCTGTATGGTTTTAAACAATTATGTCTAATAAATAAGGCTAAGATTTGGTCATGGGTGTTTTTAGTAAAACTCAGAGACAGGTCACAGGCAATAAACAAAAATTCAGGGCCCTCACTTGTCCATGACTTTTGCTATAAATTCCCCTGAGTAATTCTTAGCTGTTCCTAGGGTGCTGCTGTTTGGACAGCCCTGGGGTCAGTTGCACTGGCCGCTGCAGCTGTGGATGTCATGGAGGTCACAGAATCTGTGACCCCTGTGACAGACTTGCAGCCTTATTAATAACTCGGGTTATGATTTGTTGTGGATTGTCTGCATGCAGAAAAGGGCTAAGTTTATCTAAAACTACTTGAGTATTAGCTCAGTTGTGCACATTTCTGTGCCTTAATTAAATCATTTCTGTTTGTGGGCTCTCTGATATTTTAAGAAGTTCTCTCTTTCTAGTTATGTTCTGGGTCATAGTCTTTGAGGCAGAGTAAACTGTAACCAGCTACATTCTTCAGTGTGGCCCAGGGCTGACATCATCTAGAATATGGAATTAACTAATCACATCAAGTTGGAGAGTGAATTCCTGGGGACCTGAAGGCTCCAGGAACCTCAGTTGCACATTATTGATGCGTACAGCTGCAGTCTGAAACACTTTCTGTTTAGGTACTTGTATAGCTCTCATCATTATAATACAGTGATACTTAGACCTCAGTGGTTCAGGAGCCAGATTTGCGATCAACATTACCCAAAAGGGCTGCAGTAGTGTGAATTCCTTGTTTCGTTTACTGTTCTCACAGCAAAACGATTGACCAGATAGTCTACAATTGGTTAATAATATAGTAAAAGAATCCTGATTGGTTAATAACTTAGATTTGAAATCACAATGTTTTAATATCCTGTACTGCAGAGAGTCACAGGAGACACGTTGAAGAGCCATTCATGGCTCCGAAGCCTCAGTCTGAGTATCACTGCTATAGTGTGTGTCTCTTATAAAAACGGAATGTATCCCTCAGGCTCCTGACAAGTTGCTGACATAGCTTTAAGTTGGGCAAAGCTTATGTGCCCTTAATTCTTTACAAATAAGATGCTATGAATAGTGAAAATGTCTGATACTTACTGTCAGTTACTAATTCTTCTGCTATTGAAAAGTTCACCATATGAATGTTAAATCCAGTCTTCATTCTGGAATTCCTCTTCTAAGGCCTGGTCTACACGAGGGGGGGAGTGAATCTATCTAAGTTACGCAACTTCAGCTATATGAATAATGTAGCTGAAGTCGACGTACTTAGATCTACTCACCACAGTGTCTTCGCTGCAGTGAGTCGACAGCTGACACTCCCCCGTCGACTCTGCCTGCACCTCTCTTTCTGGTGGAGTACCCGAGTTGACGGGAGTGTGCTTGATTTATTGCATCCTGACTAGATGCGATAAATCGACCCCTGCTGGATTGATCGATGCCCATTGATCCTCTGGGTAATGTAGACAAGTCCTCATTACTTGTCCCCTACATAGCATTTGGCTTGTGAGTTTAGTGTAGGCACTGTGAAAAAGGGGTCCATTATTTACTAGTAGTGTCTAACTTCTGAATCCATGAAGAAAAGTCTTTTGCTTTATAAATCTAATCAATTGATAGTTGAACAACTTTATTTTCTCCCAACAATAGAACTGGTTTGTGAGGCAGGTATTTTTAAGCATATAAGGAACTTTTCAGTGAGTAACCCAAAAGTGGGGAAGAGGTTTATGAAATGTAGTATAGCTGTTTCATCCTTTTGAAGTGGTCTTAGTTCACATTAGCTAATGAAAACACTTATGAAAAACTTAGTTCCTTGCTCTTTGTGTCCCTCCGTCAAGCAGAATTGAATTACAGAATTAAGCCTGTATTTGTGTCCTATCTGATCTCCCAAGTGCTAAGTTCACAGGAAGTATCAGAAAGGACCACCTCAGCAGATTAATTTAAATTGAGCTTATAATGAGGAAGTATTGTCTGGTGGCTAGAGCAAGGGACTTGAGAATCAGGATGCCTTAGTGAGTCATAGCAGGCACAGAAATAGAACAGTGTCCATAGTTAAATTGTGTAACCTCTCCTCTATAGCGTGGCTGTATTACTATTTACCTTATAAAGTGTTGGAAGATTTGTAAATCACTTTGATTATCTCTGATAAATTATCAGTCTGCTGTAGGTAAACTTCCTTTTCCTTCTATGTAAAGGGAAAATCTAGCCAGGTTACTACATTTTGAAACACTTTTGGTAAACTAATTGGGAAGATAATTGGGAACTGAGGAAGCTTGCAATTTGGAAATGACTCGTGCTGGATAGATAATGCTGAATCTAGATGCAGAATGAGCAAATAATTTTATGTTTAAATATATATTTTAAAAAATTGGAGAGCTCTCAAGTGACTCTAAATTGTCAGAAGGACTCATTGCATCCATTCCAATGGAAGTCCTTGGATGTTCTTCTTGTGCTTCAGGAGAGTGACTTATGACTCAGTATATTTTATTCTGTGTGAACAACCTCTGGTGCTGGACATTCATAACAATTAAAATCTATTTTTATGGTAAATGGTGTTTGGTTTAGTTATTTCACAGGATTTACTAATTTTTTCCACTCCCCCCGTTCTTGCCATGGAGCTGTGGATGTGGATTGCCAGAAGGAATGGGGAATCTGCTCTGTCAAAGCCTGGCTTGCTCTGTCTGGCTTTATGCCTCCATATTCCTTATTCCTTCCCTACATTAATGCTGTCACTTTGTGGTAGTCTGGAGAGCGATCTGATCTTATCTGGGGGTGGGGAGAAGGTTTCATTCACATAAACCAAGACCTAAAGATGTTATGCTATACTGGGGAAAGGAAAGATTCTTTGGGTCAACACTAGACCTAATAGGCAACAAGTCTGATTTGCCCATTCCTCTTTCCATATTTTACCACATCTAAAACTATTCCACTGATTGTCCTTGTTGCTGACATTTTCTTATTTTCATGACTTTGTTTTTCACTTAAAGCCATTGCTCTGTATTTTACTAGTAGTGATCAAAGTGTATTCATCTTCCTCCTCTTGTGTATTAACCCTCTCAGTGTTTTGTGTAGTTCTGACCCCCAAGTGGTTTTTAAGACTACATTTTTCCATGTAAGGGATCATTGGGGTTGTTCTTACTGTCATTTTAGTTGATCACTGAAATGGGTCACTGTCTTGGTCTTTAAACCTTAAATGTGACTATCCTCCTGAGTGTTCTCTGTTAAGGTCTATAAGCAGTTATACTCTCTCCTTTGCCCCTGCCTAGCATGACAGTATCCTTATATTAGTCTTTTCTCCTTGCACAGATTCCTTTGCTGTTCTGTGGGTTGGGGTGGAACCATTTGTTACTACCTTCCCATAATATTACACAGTTATTTAGGATAAATTGGTTAATATTTTTTTCCAGTAGAGTCTATGGGGCAATTTTAGATAAGTAATGGAATTTTGGCCTACATTAGCACTTGGGGCAGAATACTAGGATGAATGCTTCTTCTGGAAGAGTGATATGACAACCAGAAGGATCTGGCCACAAATGCATTCTTCCTACCAAAGGTGCCCAGTGTAGGCCTCTGAGCTTCCAGGGACCTGGATCATCAGGACTAGCAATGGAATTTAAGACCAGAAGGGGACACCAGATCATCTAGTGTGACTTGTATCTCACGAGCCACCAACAGCACCTGCACGCTAAAGCAAATTACCAAAATTAGACCAAAGTATTACAGGTAACAGGAGACTAAACTATTACATGCTACAGGCAGAAAATAGGTAGGACCAAGGCTCCTGCAGTTGTAGGGAATCTTACCAAATAACCCATACCCATATGCTGTAGAGGAAAGGAAAAAACCCCAAGATTGCTGCCAGTCTAACCTTGGTGGAAATTCCTTCCTGACCTCACCCATATGGTGATCAGTTAGACCCTGAACATGTGAGGAAGAACGAACAAGCCAGAGAAGTGCCTGGAGAGAGAGAGAATGCTTGGTGCCACCTTAGAAGCCCTGGCTTACTTCATCCAATATCCCATCCCCAGTCTCTGATGCTCCAGAAGAAGATCAACCCTCCTCCTCCTCCTGCAGTACATTGGGAGCAGGACAGATCGGAAAGAGGAATAATGGAAAAAGCTTTCTTAATCCCTGCAGGTGACTGGCTGAAGCTTTTTAGGAACATAAGATAGAAACCAGATGGGAACCCTCCAGCTGAACTGAAGAGATTCTAGCTTAAGGTGCTAGGGTGGCTACAGGACTTGTAGAATATTTGAGTTGAAAAAGCTTTCACCAGGTCACTGTTAAGATAGCAAAATTGGCTGGAATCCAAGCTAGTATAAGATTTTTTTCCCCTGAAAGTAGTACTAATATCAGTGCTAATCCAGTGAAACATCTGACTTCCTTTCCTAAGGGATATGTAGCGGGATGGTCGCCCCGCTCTGGCCCTGAAGAGGTTAAAACAGCCCTGGGCAAGCCAGTAGTAAAAATAGCCCTGGAGAGGGCTACAGCTGGGAAAAGGGATTAAGAACAGCTGGTGGAAGCTGGCTATGTAGCTGACTACAGGTGTGGCTGGCTTAATCAGGGCTGGCCCTTATAAGAGGGCTGTGGACCATAAGCTGGAGTCTCACTCTAGCCCTGAAGCGGGAAGGGCTAGCTGCCTGATAGTGCAGGGCAGGGCAAAGCAAAGCAAAGCAAAGCAAAGGGAGCTGGGGAGTTTTAGCCTGGTAAACCCCCTGGCTGCAGTCCTTGGTAAAGGCCCAGGAAGGTACTGGGGCAGCCTGGGGATAGGCAGAGGCAGCTGGTCCTAACTCCTTGCCGATAAGTGGCCATTACACTGCAGTCTGCCCCAGTGAGTGGGGGTTAGATGACTGGCATTAGCCCTGAGGCAAGGTGGGTTTAGAGGGTTGGGGGTTCCCCAGGGAGGGGAGACCTAGAGTGTGGGGGTACTGCTGGGGCAGAACCCCAGGGTAAAGGACACTGGGATCTGGGAGGGACATGAATGCCAGTGGCAGGCGAGACACTGGCCTGCAGGGGGTGCTCCAAAGGCTGGAAAGAGCTCATTCCCAAGATGACCAGCAGGAAGCGCTGCACTGGTGAGTCTCACTTCAATACAAGGTGGTGGAGAACGTGGGCATAGGCGGTCCACCCCTGATAGTCCTTGCCCTGTCCCTTGTGTCGGACTATTGCCTGGATCAGAGACTTGAGCGACCAAGGGTGGAGAAAAAGGATGGACTATTTGGTTTAGTTATTTCACAGGATTTACTAATTTTTTCCACTCCCCCCCTGGTTCTTGCTTTGTAGCTGTGGATGTATCTTATTTGCCAGAAGGAATGGGGGATCTGCTCTGTCAAAGCCTGGCTTGCTCTAATGGAGCCTGTGTGGCCTGGCTTGCCAAGCAGCAAGCAGGATTGCTTCAGCTGCTGTGGGGGAGGGCATGTGGACCTCATTGGGGGCCTGGAGCTGGAGGCTGGTGCCAGGCCTAAAGACTGTTTCGCCTGTGGGCGACTGGGACACTACAGACATGAGTATCCCTACTGGGATGGAGCAAGGAAGCCCCACCCAGAAAACACAACCCCTGTGAGGTCAACGGGGGCTCCAAACTTGTTGGGCCTGTGGGGAGCCTGGGCACAGGAAGAGGGAGTGCCCCTATGGAACTCATAGGACCCAGGCTAGCCCTGATGTGGCCAAAGGAAGGCACTGGATGTGCTTCTTGTGTCAAAAGGGGGGCCAGGTAAGATGGTCTTGCCCCCAGAGAAAGAGGGGGAGGCTGGAGGATCGGGCTGGGTCCAAAACTGCCCCAAAGGAGGGAGTGGTGAGGACCAGGGCCCTAGAAAGGAGAGGGTCTGGGGCAGAGGGGCCCCAGATCAAAAGGGGAATCCATGTGGGGGTGAGACTTCAGTGCTACTTTTGTTTCCCAATCTGTGAGATGGGGTCATATTTATGTAGCTCACAGATGTGATGTTTTAACTGTTTGCAAAATGCTTGATAGCACCTTTCATTTGAGGATCTAAGAACTGAAGAGTATGGGGTAAACATGTCAAAACAGAAATGGAACAGAATAACCGTGTTAGTTTTGCAGTTTAAGTTGCGGTGTTTCAGGCAACGCTGTACCTTTGATCTTAAATTGCTATACATAATGTAGTCTGCCTATTTCCCAAAACAATAAATAAATTCTAGCTGGACTCTTTCTTTAGTCATCTAGTTAACTGTCATGTTTTAGAGTCATGCTTCCCTCCCTAGACACTATCTACCCAGCAAAACATACTCATTGGAGCTGTTTACAATATTGGTGTTTCCTGTCCAGTAACAAAAGCGGGAAGTACCAAACTTTAGTAAATTGTTGTCACTGTTGGCCACAAGAGGGTGCCATAGACTTTAGTTTCTTGGGTTGAGACATTTTCAAACTATTATAAATCCAGCTTAGAAGATTGCTGGGTCTGGGGTCAAATACGTAGAGTTCACTTCTCTAATGCTTTAAATTCTGTATCCTCTTGTCCACCAAAAAAGGCATTCTATTACAGCTATCTAATAAAACACTCATTCTTTTGTTTTTTGTCATTAATTTATGTTGTGAAAGGTGCTGGATTAGCAGCCCTGAAAATTAAAAGTTTTTTAAATTCACACACATCTAGCAGAGGTGGTGGCATCACAGATTTTCCCACACCTGTCTCAACCTTCTCCGGGAGAAAGCGCCACCAGTGGTTCACAGGTTTCCTTGTTCATTCAGTCCTTAGCACGTCTGCTGAATGGAGACAAACGCTGCTGACTGTAGTGGTGGTTTTGTCATGTGGACACTTGTCCACTAGCAAATGGACTGAGATATGTAAATCTCTTTTCCTAATGGTCAAATAGCCATTGGATAATTAACTTTTTTGTTTGCTGCGTATCTGCACCAGATTTGAACAAGTAGTCTAGAGTGTTATGAGGGGCTGTGGGCAAGCAGAGCAGGAGTCAGAAATCAGGCTGAATCAGGTACCAGAAAGTCAGAGCCCAAGACAGGCCAGAGGGCAAACCAGTTGTCAGTAGGCATGAAGCATCTGGTTACTGGAGGTCAGAGTCTGAGATGGGCCTGGGAATAAACCAAGAGTCCAGCAGGGTCAGAAGCCAGAGTCTGGGATCTCTCTCTGAAACCGCAGGAAGCCTGTATTGTTGCTCAAACAACTCTCTGGCATAGCTTCTGGCTTAAGTCCCAGTCAATCAGTAGGCTGCACGGAGCTGCCACTCAGGTCCTGCTAGGCAGTACTTCCTGCTGGGCCCAGCCTCATGTGGTCCTCCCATGGGAGTCTAGCCTACGCCTCCTGTGGTGATGTGGAGGCATCAGCAGCCCAGAACTCCCATGGTTCCAGGCTTTAGCTGTGCAGGCTCTTACACAGAGGAACAGTATTCAAGGAGATAGACCATTCAGCTCTTGAAATATTACTGAGACCTTGTTAGACTAGACATCTTGTTTTATGCTCCATCATGGCTGAGAAGCTCAATTCACCAAGTTCTAAGGTTAAACTCTTGGAGTTGGTCCAAAGGTTTCTCCAAAACAAGCACATGCTTCAGGTCAGGGTATAATAGGTAGGTGGCATCACCTGGGTTTCTGATGGGATGAAGGCATGTAGGTAGTAAGAGACCAGAGAAATGATAATTTGCTGTCATTGGAGGCTGGTTTATTTAATTTTTAATGCAAAGGACCTAGTTGCTATGATGATGGTTAACCTGCAAACCAATAAAAGTAATCGATTTGAAAATGTTTGTTTTAAAAATTCTCCCTGTTGCTAATTCTACATCTAGAGAGCCCTAATCATCCTCCCAGTTACCCACTAGATTCTAACTCTCATTATCAGCCTTGTGCATATAATCTTTCCAGTTTAAGTAGAATGGATGAGCCTCTCTGGAACTTCCCAGTGAAGCTTCTTAAGCAGCTGCTGAGTGAGAGGAGGTTGTTCCTCAAAAATGTTGCCTGGAGGGTAAAAAGGAACTAGACGTTAGGACAGGGGTTTTCGGGACAAATTTGTTGGTGGCCTTAGAGTGCAGCCATCAACTCTTGCTGGTTGCTGCTCTCACACTTTTTCCTAAAACACTTAATTAGCTTTAGGAAAAACAAATAAATATGCACATTCACACATCCAAATCATTATATTTATTGCTAGCTAGTATGTCTGTCTGTCAAAAGTGATATTAACAAACATACCAGTATCATCTTTCACAGCAGACTTACTCAGCCCTGCCAAGCCTGGGGACAAATTAAGCCCTGGATGGGGAGGGGGCAGGGGATGCATCAGGGGACCAGAGCCTGAAGCCTTGCTGCTGGAGCCTGGGGCCTGTTGCTGTGCAGCCAGAGTCCGGGACTGGTGCCTGAAGCCCCATGGCCAAAGCCTGCCACGCCGCTACCCCAGGGCTGAACCCCAAAGTCTGAGCTCTACTGCCCTCTGGGAATGTGGAGAACTCACTGGGTGCCTGCTCCTCCAGTGCTGTGCCCCAGGTGTCTCCAAATGGGGGCAGGGCCCAACCCCTGCTGGTGGCCCCATCAACTAACACAAAGGCAAGGCATCCAGGAACAATGGGGAGGGGGGGCTGCTACTTTGCCCCTCCTACCCCAACCCAGGAGGCTGTGGCTGCAAGAAAAGTCCCTGTTGGCCACATGCAGCCATGGTGGTAGCATTTGAGAGAGGCTGTGTTAGGACTGCTTGATTTCATTTGTAGTTCTGCCATTGACTTGCTTTGTGACCTTAACCTCTCTGTCCTTCACATGCTCCGTCTGTAAAATGTAGATAATACCTGCCTCTCAGGCTTCTTGTGAGAATAATGCTTGTAAAGCAGCTCAACATCTTTAACTGAAAGATTTTTTTTTTTAAGTCAAACTAATAGGACCTGTTCTGACTATGAAAAAAAACATAGTAAGCTGACAAAGCCCAATAGAGGAGTGTGTAATTGTGGGTCTTTGCCCATGGACCCATTAAAGATCACTTCATCCAATGCTACAATGTAGCTACCAGTAGGCCAAAATGCAGCCTTTGTTTAGACAAGAAATAGAGAGATGATTCTATTAAAACTTCAGTGGCAATTTTAGTGCGCAATATGGTTTATGCCTCTTGGCATTAGTCAAGACCAAGTTACATAAACAACTACTAATTGGGGACTTGATTTTTTTTAAATGCTTTTAAAAAACATTTTAATGTTTTACCCCTGCAACTAACTACGTGGAAAAGCTCCTAAAAGAAAAAGTGAGAGAAACAAGGAAGAGAACCTGAAATGGAGAAATGCCTCACAGATCACAGTAGTGTCAAGGTGTTCACCATGATTTTATACAATAAGCAAAACTAATACATAATAGCTAGTGAGGTTTATATAAATGTGGGAATAAAGTACTGAAGTTGGTTCATATTTGTAGTCAACACATTGGGAGTGTGTGCTTTGAAAAGAATTATGGAGTTTCCTACATACAGCCCAAGGGACTGTAAACCTGTAAAACTTGTGCCAGCAAAATAGGCTGTATCAGAAATCAAAGTGGAATTAACAGGTCAAATCATTAATGACCAGTGGGATTGTTTATTTCCCTTTCTGTAGGTTAATGCGATTTGCCTACATGTTGCATTCTCTCATAATCAATTAGGTTCTCCAGAGAATTGTGGTCTGAACAGGTTGTTGATGGTTTAAGAACCAGCTGCTGCTTTCAATGTCTGGCATCTTGAAAGTGACACTATCATGCTTGTTCAACAGGCTGAGAACTGGTGCATGTTCATAGGGGCCCCACATTAAAGTTCTTCTAATGTCTTAGATATATTTCTAACCCGTTAATCAGGCTGAACATTTAAAAACAAAGCAGAAACAGATGACTGCAAGTCACAAGAAACTAAGCAGTGAATGGGAGTTTTCTGGTATAATACACAGACGCCTGTTTATTTCCCATGGGACACGTACGTTCATGGACATGTTTATCTCCTGTGTTAGACAGGTGTCTGTTTTCTTCTATTCTACAGTAGCCTGTCACTTTAGATGTGGCAGGGCTTCTGTTTACACTCTGCAGCTGCAAGGGATACTGGCAGCTGAGTGGGAGGCCTGAGGAAAGCAATATTTTCACTCCCAGAGGGGAGCAGCTGTAGTAAGACAAACTCCTCTTCGCTGTCTGTTGGGAGCATCTGAAGCAAGAGCAGAAGCCAGGAATTCTTCCTTATACTTTTCCTTACAGGCTATTGGCAAATGTGCAGAGCGGGAGGAGATAATCCCCTTGGAATGCAACAATTAATACTTGTGCAATCATTGCTGCATTTCAAGGGGATTAGCACATAGAGGCAATTAGAGCAGAGTGAAGTTTCACTATAAATTCCAATGCACTAAAATGCAGTGGAGCAGTATAGGACTGCCTCTAAATCAGGGGTTCTCAGGAGAAATTTTTTGGTGGCCTCAGAATGCAGCCACCAACTCTTGCTGGTTACCACTCTCACACTTACTTAATTAGCTTTAGGAAAAACAATAAATATGCACATACACACACATCCAAATCATTGTAATTTATGTATTGCTAGCTAGTAAGTCTGTTGTCAAAAGTGATATTAACAAACATACCATTATCACTTTTCACAGCAGACTTGCTTGGCCCTTCCAAGCCTGGGGACAAATTAAGCCCTGGATGGGGGACTAGAAGCAGCATCGGGGGGCTAGAGCCTGAAGCCCTGCCACTGCAGCCTGTTGCTGTGCAGGCAGAGCCCAGGACTGGAGCTCAAAGCCCCATGGCCAGAGCCTGCTACCCCAGGGCTGAACCCCATAGTCTGAGCCCCACCGTCCCTGGGAAGGTGTGGGACTCACCGGCTGCCTGCTCCTCCAGCATTATGCCCTGGGTGTCTCCAGAGGGGGGCAGGGCCCAACCCCTTCTGACAGCCCCAGCAACCAACACCAAGGCAAGGCATCCAGCAGCAACAGGGACAGGGAGGGGCCACTACTTTGCCCCCCATTCCTCTAGCCAAGGAGGCTGTGGCTGCATTTGAGAAATGCTGCTCTAGACTACATTTTGTCAATACAAGTCACTAGCTTGCATACTTTAAACAGTGATATGCACACTTCTCTTTTCTTTGCAGTGTCTTGTGCATGAATGGCAGGTCCAGCTGTGGGCTACAGCCTGCTCACCATACAGAACTACTACTTTCTATTCGGTATCCATTATCTTTGTGTGAGCATCTCCAAAAATGATTGTAAGAGTTTGGTGTTGAGTTAGTTTCTGGGGACTACAACACTACCATTTATTGCTGAAAATAGGCCAGGCTCTACAGACATTGACTTTCTCCAATGTTTTCCAGATCCTTTAACAGGTGACATAGGTATTAAGTTTGTCTGCAAATACTAACTGTACTAGGTAGGATCAGGAGAAGCGGATCTGCTGATAACAGATCTGCCCTTAATCCCAGCAGTCTGTGGTGATGATTAAGAATAGGGTCTCTGGGGTAGCAGTGCATGAGCCAGAGGACAGTGTCATTATTTTTGTCCCCAGCTTGACTGTGGAGCAGGTTCATTTTTAGTTTTCATTTATTTCCTGTTGAAACTCCAAACCCTGCTGCTTCTTTATACCTCAGGCAAGCACACTCAGCAAGAATGAAAACAGGCTGCCTTTGGGGATGAATTAGCCCCCTGCATCAGAGAAGCTTGTGCTAGGCCTGCCTATGGCCAGAGAGAGAGAGATTGGCATATTGACACAGCGTCTGGTGAACGTATGCTTTGTGTACTCTAGGAAACTTACCAATCATAGACAACAGGTACAGCTTAACCACGTTGAGCACAGTTGAAATGGAAGTATACTGTATACTAAACTGTTCAGTACATGTCCAGAAACCATGATTAAACCCATCTCCCTCTGCCAATAATGGGTAATTTCCCCAATAGACATGGCTAGACATGTAGTCAAGGTAACTAAAAGCTTCTCTTAACCCTTCAGAGAAGGTCTGCTGTCTCCACTGTGGACTTGACTCACTATAAAGTTGCAAGATTTGACAACAATGCATTGATGAGTGTTTTGTCCAGTTTTGTTATATATATTCCAGGAAATGGAGTTCCCCACCACTTTCTGGTGGACACTCTGCCATAATTTAAAAGATCTCCTTGTTATGAAGGTTTTTTTGGGTATTCAAACTAAAATTCCCCTTTCTTAATTTCATCTCATAATTCTTAATTACCTCCTTTTGTACCAGCCTAAATAATTCTACTCCTTTTATCAGCCTGTTGCTGCTCAAGTTAGTGGTTAAAAAAAATCTTATTGGGGAATATTCAGGGAGATGTGTACTCTGACCACACCCTGGCTCCCACTGCTGTTCCTTTTGTCCCTTTAAAAATTCTGGGGCCTCGTGCCCCAGAGTGCTCTGGACTCCTGGGTTTTATTCCCAGCTCTGCCTGCCTTGGCAAGCTAATTTCTCCATCTACATACTGGGCATAATAATGCTTAGATGCTGCATCAGGCATGTTTGTGAGACTAATTTAATTCTTTGAGTTCCTCAAGTGAAAACACAGTGGAATAGCTCAGTATTATTAATGCTGTCAGCTGACAACAGCTAGCCAACTGACTAAGAGAAGAGCCCTGGAGAATGAAATCTGCCAAGTTACTGTTCACTTGAAATAACTCTTCTGTTACTGTCTATATAGTTTTGCTAAATTGGAACTGGGCTACTAAAAGGTGCCTCGGTAGACTCTCATTTGAGTCTTTTATTTTGAATTGTATATTAAGTGCTGGTTGAAGGTGTTAGATTGAAAGCCCCAAGGAGTCCTATTAATTCCCAGAGCATAACCGTTCTGGTAGAAGCAGGGCAAACATCCCCGACTGCACCCTGCTAGTGTGTCTCAACAGCGTCCCGGAGGGACCGCTTCTAGGGATGAGAGGGTTGTTCAGTCTCCTGGCTCACTCAGGCCTTTAGTGAGAGGAGATGTGGAGTAGCTCGGACACGGCAATGCCATTTGTTTTAAAGGTACTACGCCTTTAAATTTTCTAAGAGCTCCCCCTCTGTGTGGAGGTCAGCAGTCATTTTATTCTGAGTTGTGGCAGCCTGTCCAGGGGGTGCAGACTGAGTCTCTGCGGGAGAGTGCACGCTGTGTGTCTCCTCCCCTAAAAGCTGCAGCAACTCTGAGAACAAAATGGCTGCTGAACTCTGAGGCGAGAGAGGCAGTTCTTAGCTATGTAAAGGAAGGGGCAGCACCTTTCAAACAAAAGGCATTGCAGTTTCCTAGCTAGCTACACCCAACAGGGGCCTGTTGGTTCCAAATTTCATGGTGCTTTCCTGTCATGTGGACGCTTGTCTACAAGGAACAAAACTGGGACCAACTCCTTTCACGCAGGCCACCAAGTAGCCGAAAGAGAATAACAAGTTGTGGTCACTAGTGGCCGGTTCTGGATTTAAATCAGCGACCCAAGATGAAGAGCTCTGCCAATCACCTGAGCCATGTAGTTGTCTGAGGATGAGCGTGTTATGCCCTGAGTTGTATTTTCACCTCCGTTTCTGATTTACTGTACTATGAATGAATATCGTACCCTGCGTACTTTATGGGCTTCTGGTAGAAGTTCAGCTGCTGCTGATTTAGAATTTCTGAGGCTCCATCAGAAAAACTAATAAGAGGGGGAAAAAAAAGATCATCATCAAACATCAATACCAAGAATATGAAACCAAACCTCTAAAGCTTCCTGGTTGTGAAGCAAAAGAAGGAGCCTGTGTTTCAACCACACTGCCAGCAGGTGGACTCTGAAAGATCTTATAGACCTCGCACTTCCTGTGGAGACAGCCAGAAGAACAAAGCCAGTGGAGGTGCCTTTTCTCCTCACCATCCCACTACCTGTTAACTTGCGGCCTCCAGCCCCTCAGTGCAATCCAGGGGAGCAAGATGAAGTGGAAGGGGATTGTTATCTCTGCTGTCCTGCAGGCACAGCTCCCAATTACAGGTATGGCCAGCTTTTCATATTACAAGGAACTATTTTAAAAGCCTTTTGATGGGGACAGAACACGTTTCTGTTGGATCCCTGCCCGTTTGGTAGCTGGAGACCATCTGCATGTGAACCTCTAGCATGTCTGTCCTCCTAATTATGACTAGTTATGCACTAGTTCAGAACCGGCAGCTGCAGGACTTGCTGAAAATGAAGTCTTTGCTATAAAGAAATCCTTTGGAAGGTGGGGAGGGGCAAACGAGGGAGCAGCAGCAGCAGCTACCTACCATTGATGAGGCCTGCCTTTGTTGTGTCACAGTAAAAGATAGGACAGCTGAATAACATCTTGTAATTAAATGGGGTTTCTATCCTTCCCCCCCAACAGTTCTCTCTTTGGGATTTAAAAAATGAAAAGTTGATATGCTGAGTGCAACCACCTTCAATATGCTTCCCAAGAGATGCCTTTAATTTAGCTGGATAGAGTAAGCACTGGGTGGATCTTTAGTGGCACGTTCAGTGCTTGGTTTCCAATAAACGTCACACCCTAGCAGCTCAGAAGCTGCTGTTGAGGGATTAGAGGAAGGGTAAAAAGGCTATGATTCCCCCCATCTTTTTCTATACCTGCACGTTTTGCTTTCAGCAGATGTAACTAATCAAAATTAATGAAGTTTCCTTACCTTATGTGTGTGTTTGGTGGGTGTTTATAAACCAACTCCACTCAGGCAGACAGTGGAGTGGGTTTAACATGCAAACATCCACGATTTAAGTTAATTTGGGGGAAGACGGGCATACATTTTAATAATCCGTAAAATCAAGGAAAACTAGATCAATTTAATTTGCATCTAGAGAAGGGGCAGGAAAAAGCCTGAATTTGAGTAAGTTGGCAAACATGAGAGACAGCAAGGCCACCTTCAAGTGTATGTAGAAAATCCATATGAAGAGTTTATCCATGTTTTCTCTAGTCAATGTACACAACCAATGCACCATAAACAGCGCTTTTACAAGAAGTGTTTTGGGGACCTCAGTAAACTTTTAAATAAACAAGGTTTTTGGTGATTAGGGAAATGACCCAAAGCATTCACTGCTGCTGTGTGACATAATCATGTTCTAGTTAACCTGTGTACCATATATTTCAACAGGATTTTAAACTAGATTTGCATTCACCGCAGTAAGTACTCAAGCTACATTTATGTTAATATGTAACATATCCATGTGGGATATTAATGTGTTTTTACATACACTGAGCTGTTTGTGCACGTGCACAAGTATAATATGTGTACCAAAAGTAGGAAAAGCATTTCTTTCTGTCCTCTTAGAATATTTTCAAAATGCACAAAGGCCTAGGATGTCTGAAGGAAAGGTGATGGTACTTATAAGCACATAAAGATTTAGAAACTACTTAGGGTAAACATTTGTTTTCATTCTTTTATAAAACATCAGTATCTAGCATGCTACAGGTTCTTGCCTTTATTTGTTCTTTTTTAGCAGAAAGGCCGTACTGAAAAAATAGAGCAATTTAATCAAATCTCCTAATTACTAAAATATCAACTTTATTAAGGTCTCTCTGTTCACACACCTTGGGGATAACCACGCTCACAGGAAGAGACTATTTAGTTATGACACACCCAGGACCAAATTTTGCTCTATGTACAATTCCTGTTTGATTTAAATGTGGATGGTTGTGTATGTATCTGAGGGCAGAATTTCTGGCTGGATAGCTGCAATATTATGAAGACCTTTTTACATTTTGGATTGAATGTAGGGTAAGAGGATGATAGTGCAGATTCCATGGAATTATTCAAATGGTATAAAGGTACACTAACAGATATGAGCTCTTTACTATTAATTTAGTCTAAACATATTGCCAGACAGATGAATTTTTGGGGTCAAAACTAAGAATCCTGAATCTGGGACCTTCCATTATTTAGAGTAAATAGGAGCCCTCTTTAAAACAAAGCATATTTTTATTTTTCACAGAACATGTTTGCTTTAAGCAGACTGTCACTAAGTGGAATTGCAGATGGCACTTTACAATGCATTCGTACTATGGTGCTCAGGATTTTCAGTCTATTTTGCTATAGGAGTCTGCTTGTTTTGTAGTTAGTCCAGCAAAAGGTGCTGGCCCCAGGAATGATAGCTGAAGAGCAACCATGCATTTTCCTTTTGCTGTCATAGTGTTGAGCCAAATACAACAAGTACTGGAAACTTTTTTTTTTTTTTTAAGAGTAGTTCGAGTTATGGGCCATAGCCGCAAAATTCCGATCTAGCCATCGACCCTAGCCCACAAATTTGAAGATGTTCTGAGTTGGGGTTTGACCAATAAAGCAAGAGGAGCTGCTGGAGAAATGCAGATCCACGTTTGGATTTTGGAATGCTTCCCCTTTCCAAAGTTCAGCAGGATTGGATCTAGAGGTCTGGTTCAGGCCCTCTTAGAAATATTTCACTAGAAGGCGTTTATAAAAGAAAATAAATATGTTCTGAGTCTCTACAGTGTGAAACAAAATCACTCTGCTGTTTAGGGCAATTCTGTTTAAAAGACATTTCTTCTGTCTGTCCTACAAGAACCTCCCCCAAAACAAAACAGAAAAAACCCTAAAAGCCCTGCAATATGCTGCGGTGATGGACACAAACCACTGCAGTTTCCAATAGCAATATGGCAGTGTTTGGGGGCAACACTGCCTTTTTTTCCTGTGAGGGTGATCAGCTTAATATGAGAGCCATATAAAGACATGCAACAGGGTCCTAAAAGGGGGTTTCTCACAAATTCTCAAAATTTCCTGTTGAATTGAGCCCTTCACTGGATTATTTGTGTTGGCTGTTCAGAAGCTAGAACATGTCCACCGTGGAAAGACATCACTCGCACAGTTCAGTCAATCAATATTTAGCTGCCCTATGCAACTGTCTACCCATAGGGTAGCATGCAACTCAGGAACGATTTGCTAATCACCACATGGGTAACAGGAAAAAATGGGCAGTGTTGTGTGTTAAGGGTTCATTTGTTCGTTCCTTCCTTAAAATAAGTTATTTAGAAGATCTACACTTTAAAAAACAGAAAAAAAAAATCTTGTTTACAAATACATCCTGGATACTTCAAACAAATGTAAAGAGAATATTTTTAGGTGCCACCCTCTATACCATCTACATCGTCCTTGCTGTATTCTTGGAACTAATGCAAAAATCTACCAGGGACTTAATTTAATAATAATTGTACTTTCTACTCACATGATTCATTAATAATTCATGATAAATACTCAGAAATGGGATGTTTGTGCATCAGACAAAATGTAGGCAAATATAGCCCTTCTTTATAATGGGCTATTTATTAAGCTCCTACAGTGCTAAATTCAGTTTCTTTAGTGATCATTATATGTTGTGTCCTAAGCGCTCTCTCTTAAAACAATACCATATTAAATTCTTAATGAGTGAGGTAACAGGTTAATGATTCACTCCATCTGACTCCCCCATGCGAAAGGGAGTGTATTTAAAATGGAAGGAGCCATTTGAAAACATATTTATACACTTCCAGTACAAGTCTATCCTTTGTTATACTGTTGGACTATGTAGATAAATTGAAGAAATTGGGTAGTTTGCTAATAACGGATGCAAATTCATACAACATGTAGCTTAGATACCCATTATTTGTGGAATCCATGCACACTGTTAAATTATGATTTTGAAATACAAAATATCAAACAAGTTTTAAATCTCAAAAAATAACTAACACTTTTTTTTTTAATTCTAATTAACTCCATGTTTACACCGGTAAGGATTTTAAAATCCTTACCATTATATAACTATAGCCAAGACAACACCCGCGGCCACCATCTAAACTTTAAAATGTGTCCGTGAAGGAACAGATGAGGACCTGTTAAATAACATATATGGTACCTTTGCTCATTTAGGATGGCATGGGCAGAAGACGCAACTTTTTTTTTTTTTTTAAAGAGAAAATATCAGGCCTGTAAAAAGCGTATGTGTGTATGTTGAAAATATTTTAGTGTCATGTATATATCTTGGATCAAAACCTACATTAAAATGTTGTTACTCCTTTTTTATTACTGAATCTTGGAGAAGTTGGCGCTTCAACCTTTTTTTTTTTTTTTGATGTGCAATAATGTGTTAGCTGATATTTGGAGACTAGCTCTGACTGTAGATCTGTTAACTAAATTTATTTCTCTCTTTTTTTTTTTTTTTTTTTTTTTTAAAGTATGTGTAATCTGTATCCTTTAGGAATGAGGTTTAGAATCAAATTTTTCAAAGACGGGGGGTAAAAGCTATGCTATGTGAAATCCCACATTGCCATACACCGGTGACTAGTATTCACATATACAAACCAGATAACTTTATGCATATAAGTAGTTGAGTTTGCAGTTCCTCAATTTGCGCATGCAAATACTTGTTTGCCGAAAACTGGGAAGAAAATGGGTGGGTGGGTGTGTGTGTGTTTAGCTGTGTGCAACTGGTGTGTAAGCACTTGTGTGTGCAAGGGGTATATGGAAGTGTTTGTGGGTACACCTTTTGCTCCCTCCTTTGACAATTTAGCCATTACAAACTGAGAAGAAAGATCATACCTAGCCACGCTCTTTCCCTAAGCGTGGACACCTGTCAGTGCGTGTACAAGTTTTGTTCAAGGGCGTGGAAGCTGAATTTTAACTTTAAATATATGTTTCAAATATTTAAAAAAACAAAATTGCTAGAAACAAACCACCGCAATTTGAAAGCCCTCTCTGCTTTTTGTTTGTGGCCATTCCTTATAAGATTGGGTTAGTCTACTGAATTGGAAATGACCACAGTCAACTTGGAGAGAAAAAGAATCCTAAACCAAAGGAAGAAAGACAAAATGAAAAAGCTGGGACACGGCCACTTTCTGCACCACTATTGTCATGCTGCATCATGGCTGAAAGCAGGTTCCTGAGCCAATTCAAATATTATTTTGTACAACATACAGCCTACATGTTGTTTTGACATAATCACAGTGAAATAATACTTGCACATCTCCACCTGTCTCCTGATGCTTTCTGAAGAAAATAGTATTGACTGATTTGTGAAATTTCTGAGTGAAGGAGAAGCCACCCGAATAACGCTATGCTCTTTGGAGGCACAAATACTACAGTATAAGAACTTAGAAGTGGTGGAGGAAGGGACTGTAATATTACCAAGCAACTGATTATAATACAAGGCACAGTAGAACAGAATGGGAGTGCATAGGGGGTAGCAGTGTTACCAACTCTCATGGTTCCCCCTCCCCCCCAAGTCTTGCAATATTTGGTGATTTTTTCTTAAAGCCCCAACTCCTGGGATTAGGTGTGAATCTCGGCTTCCGTTAAAAATAAAAGTTTTCAGCCCTCAGGATTGCAATTCAAAGCCAGACAATGTGATCCAGAAAGCAAATTTCCTCCCTGAATTTATTATTTTTTTAAAATCTCATGATTTTTGGGGGACCTGATCGTGATTTTTGAACACTATATGGATTGGCAATATTGAAAAGTCATTCTTTGACTGAAAGCTATTGAACTTTTAGAGCCAGGGAAAGATAGTTTAGAGCAGTGGTTCTTAACCTGGGGTGCACACACCCCCTAAGGGTGTGAGATGCCCTTTCTGGGGGTGTGAGACATGCCAGATTTTTTTAGAAGGTAAATCATCGAAAACACAAATTAAGCACAGGCACGTAAGTACAACTACTTTGTTTCATCAAACCTATGTATCTATTAACATTATACATTTTTTAACTTACTGTAATATACAAATAAAATATATCTAGGTTTAAAGAACGGACCTATTTCAGTGACTTTTTTTTTTTTAATAAGGAGTGCAAGAACATATTTTGAGAACCAAAGGGGTGCAGGCTGCAGTAAAGGTTAAGAACCACTGGTTAAGAGGGAAAGGGGATATCCATAGCTTCTTCCAGTGCAAATAAATCTCTGGAGCCTGTATATTAAGACACACACAGCTCTTAAATGAGAGCTGGAAAATGGCTACTCTCAGTAACCTGCTCCAAGTTTTAGAAAGACACCCAAAAAGCCTACTTTGATGAGAGTGTGACAAAGGATTTAGTACCAGGACAGTGTCTAACGCCAACATTACCAGGGCAAAATCTATTGCCAGTGTCTTCATTCTGTGTTTGCCCCCCAACTGTGAGTAGTAAAAACAAGCAGACAAAACCACCTTTGGTTTTTTTTGTGTTTTTTGTTTTGTTTTGTTTTTGTTTTTTAAATAAACCCTCAAAACCTGACCCTACGCTGGTCTACAAGGACTGGACCCAAACACTGCACTAATGGTATTTTAAGCTGTTGTATTTTGGTAACTTCAGGGTAGAATATTGATTTTTTTTTTAAAGTGATTATACAACAAAACTGGGTCAATACTCCACACTTTTAAAAATTGGATAGTCATTCAGATTTTGTAATGAATTTGCTCTCGCCATACATATGCCCCTTTTGTGTTCACTTCCGATCAACATTAGAGTGATGGAGTTTTATTTGTATAAATGCAGCAACCAAACTTTAAATCCACTTGGACAAACATTCATGCCACAATCCCACCAGTGCTTGCCCACCAATCCAGTCATGGATCAGAAACAAATGTATTTGGCTTAGATGATAAATCCCAATTAAACGACACAGCTCGGCTGTCGTGTATTGAAGATTGGCAGTAAGATGTTTTTGCAATCAATCCATACAGTTAAAACAATGTTCTTTTTTAAAAAAAAAAAAAAGAAAAAAAAATTGGGGGAAACTCTGATCCACAGCAAACATTCCACAAGCGGAAAGCTAAATTAATGAAGTGTAATGGTTAACTAAATTAGACGCACTTTTTTTTTTTTTTAGCATGGATCGGACCTTATTTTTAAAACCTCAGTCATAATATTTCTTTCTTTTCCCCTTCTCCCGTTCTTTGGGACAAGTGTCTAAATGAGATGGATCACATTTCTGATCTACATTCTGATCCACATGGGTGGATCCCTATGCCTGTGTGGAGACCTGTTGAACTTGGCCTATGTGGTTTGGACAGTAGGTTGGGAGCCTAAAGTCATGGTATTTGTACTGTGCATACATTCATTTTGGAGAGAAGTATTGTTGCAGATAATCCTCAGAGGAGTTTGCTATTGATTTTACGTGGAAGGTGCTTAGATAATATGGTGATAGGCAGCAACTGAAAACCATAAAATAGGTAGAGTTGGAGAGAGGGAGATTACTTTCATACCAAAAAGAAAAGGAGGATTTGTGGCATCGTAGAGACTAATAAATGCCACAAGTCCTCCTTTTCTTTTTGCGGATACAGACTAACACGGTGGCTACTCTGAAACCTTTCATACCAAAGATTTCCATTTTGGATTTTATTTTTGTTTTGATTAGTATTACCCACCATCAATCCAAGAATGTAGCTTTTGTGCGGCAATAAACGTATGCCATCATATCGAAGTCCTCCTCTTTTCAGGGTTTTAAAATTCAGCTGTAAATATTTGCTGTGACCTGCAGTATATGATTTCAACCCAGGAATCCGATGTATTTAGTCCTTTAAAAGATGTCATACAAACCATCCAGCTATTTTTGAGTTATAATAGTCAAAACAAAATTAGGTTCTATGACTAGAGGGCTCTAGTCACTAATGTTATCAGGCTGGTATCTTTCACTAACACACAATTCACTGAAAATGCTTAAACAGTGATAATACTGCCCAGCATAAAAATGGAATTTTTGTTTTATATTGATCTTTCAAAATCGCCCATTTTGCATTCATTTTTATCACTGATCTTTACCATGCATTGTACAATAATTAAACACAAATCGTATTTCCATACTAAGTGACTCAGACTATTTTTTTGTAAATATGAAATGTGTGGCCTGAAACAAATCACTAAGGGTCCTGATCCTGCAACCAGGATGGACAGACCCTTGCATCCATGTGGAATCCCACAGGAGTTCTGTGCAAACACAAGTATTTGCCCTTTCACATCCCATTGCAAGATTGGGTCTTATTCTCTTTTGTGAGCCTCAGTTTGCCCATGTGTAAGATGTAGATAATAATACTGACCTTATAAGGAAATTATAAGTTTTGATTCATTAAAAAAGTGTGTATACACACACACAACATTTATTTAAGAACTTCAGATGAAAGGTGCTATACAAGTGTAGATTGTGTGTGTATGTATAATTTTTTTTGTCTTTTTTTTTTGTTTTTTTTTTTTTTTTTGTGGTTTTTTTGTGTGGCATTATTTCTTATTTAAATAATTCCAGGGGGGTGTATAAATGGCTGCTAGTCTTTCAATCCACCTTTCTCCTGCATTTGATTTAACTTGTATCTGCCTATTCAAATCTGTAAGTGTTTGTCCCCTGATTATGGACCAAAATCATCTGTGCTGTACATCTATTGACTTCAAGAGGTGCGCCTCATGGATAAATTTGGCCCTATACTCTTTCAGTTTTCACCCTAGGTTCCAGGTCACATTCTCACACCACTAGTAATGGACCTTTTCTGATCATTATGATTCCGAACTCTGGACCTCCTTCTGAATTTATTTTTAAGCCTGGGTCCTGAAATTTGTGCACATATTTTACTGGGGCTACTCACATGAATAAAGTTAAGCAGGCGCATAAATCCTTGCAGGAGCTGGGCATTGAAAAGTAGATTTAGCATTTTCATAACCTCTACTCTGGTTTCCTTTCCCTGTGCAGGAGGGAGTGCACAACACCCACATCAGTCATGATTTGGCTCATTTTTCACTTAGTTTTTTAAGTATAGAATTTTAAAATTTGATTTTTAAACAAACGTGCAGAGCTCAGCAGATAGGTGTTGCTGTGAAAATGACCCCTCAAAGTCCAGTGAAAACTGATAGACTGGTAAAGTTTGAACTTTCACTGAAAGTTGAACACCGCACTCCAGGTCACTTTTGAAGTTGGTTTCTTATAAGCAAAATTTATTATTGGATATAGGTGAAAAAAGTCCATTTTCACAAGCCCAATTGACTGTAACCACTTTTTAAAATAAATACAGATCTATGAATATCTCTAACCCCGCTTCAAATAAATGTCTGTTCTGTGATGTTGGAGGGGGACGGAAAACAGGTCTAAACTAAAAAAGCAAACAAACACAAACCCTCCACAGTTATATAAGACAAGGCAAGACCAGATAACATTCAAAGGCTTCTTAGAGTAGGGCCTGATCCCATCTGGTCCTTAAAAGTTAGTGGGAAATCAATGGGGGTTTTGCCTGTATATGAGTGCAGCCGGATTGCACCAAACATAGTGGAAAAACAAAATAAAACACTCATAATCCATTGCAGGGTATCTTGAGGGTGCATAAGTAATAGCAGACTGTCTTGGACAGCCACATAGGTTGGGGAGTTACCATTCTAGTATAAATACAACCTAGCTGCTTCCCCAAGCAATTAGTAGCAGTGTCTCGGCGTATGACCGGACGTTCTGATGATGAACGCTTGTAACTTTGAAAGTGTTGCCAACCCTAACCATTCCAAAATCATGAGTCATGCCCCAGAAATACATGAAATTGGTTTTAAAATTATGAGGTTTTTAGAAATAAATAAATATGGGGTTCTTTATTTGCCTTCTGGTTTTGAGCCTGTAGAGTTCATTTAGGTCACATCTTCCAGCTTTTTTTCTGTAATCATGAGAACTAGAAACTTACTTAACTTTTTTAATGAAAGCCGGGATTCTCACATAACCACTTGTCTCCAGGAGGTGTGGCTTTAATAAACCATCAAATATCATGGGACTTGCAGTAAAATCAAGATAGTTGGCTATATTGCTTTGATCTCCTGCTTTAGCATTTGAGGTGGCCAGAGTTTTTATGTGAAGTGGACAGAACTGGAGTTTTCTGTTGCCAACCTGTTCATACAGCTAAATAATCTCTTAGGTTGAATAACCTCAGTTGTTATTTTACTAACCTGCATCCAAACCCAACATTGCTAAAATGTATTTGTTGTTGCTGTGGTTCGGTATGTCTGCATTGGCTGAGGAACAGTAACAGATTTTCAGGCTTCACGTAATTCTGCTTTTAGAATTCTCTTAAACAAGTGTCAGATGTAAACCTATCTTGCTGTAGCATCTTTTCCAAGACGTTTTTATCTGATTTTTATCTCTCTCAGCTGCGAAGAAGTATCTGGCAGGTTTGCCCCCTTTCTCTCTTGTTCTTTTTAGGTATTGAAGCCACAGGCCTGTCTGCTAAAAGTGGTGGCTTAGTCTACATATTAGGTTTAAAATACCTATATTTGTTAAATCAGGAACTACAGGTTCAAACCCCAGCAGGATTAGCTTAGTTCTTTCAAAGTAGATTAATTAAGTGCCATTTTAAAGCTGTCAGACTCCAGTTGTTGGGAGGGTGGTATTGAACCTGGGACTTTTGGAACTTAGTGCATGAGCCTCTACTGTGTGAGTTAAAAGCCAGCTAGCTGTTAGCTAAGGCTGTAGAGCAGACTCATTTTATCTCCCTCTCTAAGAGGTCTTGGTACCACTAGATGGGACAGAACACCACACCCAGAAGGCAGGTGGGTTACATACTTCCCCTAGCTGAGGAAGTGCATCCTGACCTTCGAAGTCTTCCCAATTGAAATCCCGGACGAGCCCTTACTTGTAATGCCAACAGACTCTGGTTGTCGGCAGGCAGGATTGAACCTGGGACCTCAGTGCTTGAGCCTCTCTACTGCATGAGCTAAAAACCAACGGGCTTTTAGCTCAGGCTATAGAGCAGACTCATTTTATCTCACTCTCTTTAAGTGGTCTTGGTGCTACTAGATGGGACAGAACACCACACCCAGAAATTGTGTGGGTTACACCATGCATTTCACTATTGTTCTTTCAGACAAGGTAGGACACCACAGTCTTGCCAGTTCTGTATGTCCTTTGGGTAAGGATCGTTTTTTGCCCTTCCCACCCCAGCGCCTTTGTCCAAAAATTTCTCTTTCCACTGATAGCTGCCCTGCACTTCAGAATTGACTGCATTTCATCAAGTCTGGATTGCCCAGCCAGGCTCTTGCAGGTGGGAGGTTCTGGAATGGGCCACAGGATAGCTGCTCTCTCCCACCTGCAGTACAACAGAAATATGAATATTGCTGCCATTGTGGTTAGCTGTTACTGAGCCCTAATCTTTCCACTTCTGAAGCCGTACTTGCTCATCCCTTGATCACTTAAGCCTGGTTCTCCAAACTACTGTGAGATGTAGGGGAAAGTGCTAGAGTCCAGGCCAGCTCTAGTATCCAAGGGATACAGATAACAGAGGGAGGGAGATTGAACACACTCTGAAGTTAGAACACTGCCTGGGGAGTGCTGTTGCAGCAGCAACAGACCTGGGTGCCCACTCTCTAATCTGGCAGTCCTGGGCAGCTGCAAGTCTCCCGATAAGAATAATGGGCTTTATTGGAGAAAAGGGCCTGGGAGCCAAAAGCTTGGGGTTCAGTTCCTGGCTCTGCCATACACTCTGTGTGACCAAATTACTTAATCTATCTGTGCCTCAGTTCCCCATGTGTAAAATGGGGATATTGCCTCCTTTCTCTCATATCTGTCTGCCTATGTAGACTGTAAGCTTTTTTGCAGCTGTGTCTCACACCTTGTACAGTGCCCAGCATAATGAGGCCCTAATCTTAGTTGCAGTTTCAAGGCAGTACTGTAATACAAGTAGCGATGGGGCCTGCTGCCTCTTCCCCTGTTAAATGCAACACACAGAATTCCTCCAGGCTCATCAGCAGGCAGGATTAGGGGAAAGGCCACAGATCAGGTCCCCAGAAAGGGAGTTCCCTCCAAGCTACCATACCCATATGTAAAGGGCTTAGCCCTATTTAGGGCTTTTCAGCCATACAAAGGAAAGGAAAGACCATTTCATCTTCCCATTTTATGGAGGGAGGACAAATTGAGGCACAGATTTACCCCAAATCACCAGATTAACTAGGAATAAAACCCTGGTCTTCTAATTTCCAGGGCCCATGCCTACTGATCAAACTACATTGCCTCTTATCTATAGACAGTTCCAAATTCTGATAGTTCTGCTACTACTTGTGTTGGTGGTGCAGGCTAGGAGACATCATCTGTGAACATCAGGGGTTCTGCTTCCATTTTGGGCTATAAAAGTAGAGTTCAACTAAACTGTCTTCTCCCCCCACCCCTTCTAGTCTGTGGTGGATAAGGCAAGCAGTGGTCGTGAGTTGCTATGAGGTGCAGATGTTTCAGTGGATAAGCTTGGGCAGATGTGTGGCATGTCAGTGAACAGGAATTAAGAGGTTAAGGGAGCACAATGCAAGAGTATGTGGAAAGAAGAAAAGTTGGTTTAGGGTACTGTAGAAAGAGGGAATGATCATATTGATATGGAGAAATGGAAGGAAGAGAAAAGATTGAAAAAACATAGGGGAAAGATGGAGCAAATAGAACTTGGAGGGAGAAAACAATAATTTCATCATAGCTGAAAAGCTAGTCTGAGGGGGAAATGATTCCAGCATCTATCATAAAAGGAAAGGAAAAGAACTTGCTGGAGGTGAAGAGAGAAAGAAGAACAAATCCAAGAAGGGAAACCTTGTAAGTTAAAGTGTTTTGTGTTGTTTTTTTTTAAATATATAGTGAACTAAGTGCTCTAATATTACAATGAAATGTAAGTAAATAATACTAATTTGTATATTCCTTTTAGACAGAGCAATTCAGTGGAGCCCCTATACACATTTAATTCTTTCTCTGGAAAGCTCAAACCTTTCCTCCACTTACCCTCCCCAAAAATAAAATTGTCTAAAGATGCTGCCCTAAAGATATTCCCTGAGCTGCTTGTAACAATAGCTGGGATGGACTGCCTGTATCTTCTTGTCTGACCCTGGTGGTGGAAGAAGTGATTCCCCCCCCCCCATATAGACTATTTGTAAACTGTAAGAAACTGTTTGCTATGCCATTCCTCATTATAATTTGCATACCACTAACAACTTGATAGGCAATTTATAACTAGATATAAAGACTGGGTCTCTGCTTTTATGAGTTTATAGCCTAAATAGCTCTAAATATCTTCTGACAGTTTAAATGTTGGAGATGCTCACCACTGAGTGATGAATGTGACACCAGTGAAAGGGTTCATTTGAAAATGCTTGCAAGTAGGTAGAAACAGTATTCTCCTCTCACAACAGGGTGTGATCAGTCAATGGGAGTTTTGTTTTAACTTAATTTCCTTCTGGAGATCTTGGATGGGTGAAGTTCCCATGGATCTAGAATTCTCCCTCTCTAGCCTGCTCCTGCAGTTTCACTTACGTTCAAATTATTTAATGTCCTTTTCCTAAGGAAACTTGATTGTGTGTTTTCTAATATGCTGCCACATTCTTAATTATTCTGCCTCCACTGAAATGCTGACTATTCTTTAAAGGGCCTTGTGATGCTTTCAATTCTGTTTAGCTAGAAAATTAATCTTGAAATATTGGAAATTATTGCATATGAATGGAGAGGTTTCCTCTTTGTGAACTCTTCTCAAGCTTAAATATTGGGGTCTCATAAAGCTGGTATCTCTCTGAGCCAGAAGCAGAAAATCCTTAAGATTCTTATTGTCTCCA
The DNA here is from genome assembly GCF_009764565.3 of Dermochelys coriacea. NCBI lineage: Eukaryota > Metazoa > Chordata > Testudines > Dermochelyidae > Dermochelys > Dermochelys coriacea. Next base: position 187,081,605 of record NC_050068.2, on the reverse strand, counting down.
TGGCTGCACAAAGCCATTCTGGCTTTATTGAAAGCAGTGTGGCACAATGGCTAAAGCAAGGGACTGGGAATTGGCACACCTGGGTTTTGTTCCTCGCTCTGTCATTGACTTGTGATCTTGAGTAAATCATGGGAATGTGTTTGTGTGTTTCTGCTAGGATAGTGTCCAGGCTAGGCTCCCTTTAGGATCAAGGCCACACTATACTAAGTGCTCTAAAAAATAAAGGAAGACACACTACTTGCCCTGAAGAATTTACACTGTATTAGAAATTTATTCACCTGTATAAATATTTGCTTCACAAGGGTATCTACAGAATTAATCAATCCTCTAAAGTATTTTTGAGACCACTGATGAAATATGCTATGTAAGTGGGACAGTAGAAACAGCACAAGTGTTCAATTTGCTGCCATAGCCTTACTGCTTATAAAGTAACCTCCTCTGCACTGGAGAAATGGACACCCGACCCCCCTCCAAAAAATTCCACCACACCAGGTTGAACTGAACTGTTGGGATATGTAAAAATAAATAATTGGTATAGAAACAGCCTTAATCTCTGTAAGATGGGCATAATTTATCTACTCTCCACACTAACACGGCTGCTACTCTGAAACCTGTTATTATGCAAGGCACTGAATTTAGCCGTATGGAGTGGAAATCTATCAACTTCATGAAAAAACTCGTACTGATACAGACAGACATCATCTTCCTCTCCAAATACAAACAGATGGACATCATACCAAAAGGACTGAAGATAAAAAATCCATTACAATCTACATACCACACAGACTATGCTGACAGCTTGTGCCACACACTCTCAAAGAAACTGCGGAACCACCTGATCAACATCCTCTACAGCAAACAGGGAAAGATTAAGAATGAGCTCTCAAAACTGGATACTCTCATAAAGAACCAACCTTCCACACAAACTTCCTCGTAGCTGGACTTTACAAAAACTAGACAAGCCATCTACAACACACACTTTGTTTCTCTACGAAAGAAAAATGACACTAAACTCTCGAAACTGCTACATGCCACAAGGGGCCACTACAGTGGTTCCCTTAACCCACCCAGCAATATTGTTAATCTGTCCAACTATACTCTTAGCCCAGCAGAAGAATCTGTCCTATCTCGGGGCCTCTCCTTTTGCCCCTCCACCCCCACGAACATGATACAGTTCTGTGGTGACCTAGAATCCTATTTTCGACATCTCCGACTGAAGGAATATTTCCAACACACCTCTAACCAATGTATTAACCCACAGGGACCTTCCAACCAACACTACAAAAAGAAGGATTCTGGGTGGACGACTCCTGAAGGTCGAAATAACAGACTGGACTTCTACATAGAGTGCTTCCGCCAACGTGCACGGGCTGAAATTGTGGAAAAGCAGCATCACTTGCCCCATAACCTCAGCCGTGCAGAACACAACGCCATCCACAGCCTCAGAAACAACTCTGACATCATAATCAAAAAGGCTAACAAAGGAGGTGCTGTCATCATCATGAATAGGTCGGAATATGAACAAGAGGCTACTAGGCAGCTCTCCAACACCACTTTCTACAAGCCATTACCCTCTGATCCCACTGAGGGTTACCAAAAGAAACTACAGCATTTGCTCAAAAAACTCCCTGAAAAAGCACAAGAACAAATCTGCACAGACACACCCCTGGAACCCCGACCCGGGGTATTCTATCTGCTACCCAAGATCCATAAACCAGGAAATCCTGGACACCCTATCGTCTCAGGCATTGGCACCCTGACAGCAGGATTGTCTGGCTATGTAGACTCCCTCCTCAGGCCCTATGCTACCAGCACTCCCAGCTATCTTTGAGACACCACTGACTTCCTGAGGAAACTACATCCATCGGTGATCTTCCTAAAAACACCATCCTAGCCACTATGGATGTAGAAGCCCTCTACACCAACATTCCACACAAAGATGGACTACAAGCCATCAGGAACAGTATCCCCGATACTGTCACGGCTAACCTGGTGGCTGAACTTTGTGACTTTGTCCTGACCCATAACTATTTCACATTTGGGGACAATGTATACCTTCAAATCAGCGGCACTGCGATGGGTACCCGCATGGCCCCATAGTATGCCAACATTTTTATGGCTGACTTAGAACACCCTTCCTCAGCTCTCATCCCCTAATGCCCCTACTCTACTTGCACTACATTGATGACATCTTCATCATCTGGACCCATGGAAAAGCAGCCTTTGAGGAATTCCACCATGATTTCAACAATTTCCATGCCACCATCAACCTCAGCCTGGACCAGTCCACACAAGAGATCCCCTTCCTGGACACTACAGTGCTAATAAGCGATGGTCACATAAACACCACCCTATATCAGAAACCTACTGACCGCTATTCCTACCTACATGCCTCTAGCTTTCATCCAGATCACACCACACGATCCATTGTCTACAGCCAAGCTTTACAATATAACCGCATTTGCTCCAACCCCTCAGACAGAGACAAACACCTACAAGACCTCTATCATGCATTCTTACAACTACAATACCCACCTGCTGAAGTGAAGAAACATATTGACAGAGCCAGAAGAGTACCCAGAAGTCACCTACTACAGGACAGGCCCAACAAAGAAAATAACAGAACGCCACTAGCCATCGTCTTCAGCCCCCAACTGAAACCTCTCCAATGGATCATCAAGGATCTACAACCTATCCTGAAGGACGACCCATCACTCTCACAGATCTTGGGAGACAGGCCAGTCCTTGCTTACAGACAGCCCCCCAATCTGAAGCAAATACTCACCAGCAACCACACACCACACAACAGAACCACCAACCCAGGAACCTATCCTTGCAACAAAGCCCGTTGCCAATTGTGTCCACATATCTATTCAGGGGACACCATTATAGGGCCTAATCACATCACCCACACTATCAGAGGCTCGTTCACCTGCGCATCTACCAATGTGAGATATGCCATCATGTGCCAGCAATGCCCCTCTGCCATGTACATTGGTCAAACTGGACAGTCTCTACGTAAAAGGATAAATGGACACAAATCAGACGTCAAGAATTATAACATTCAAAAACTAGTTGGAGAACACTTCAATCTCTCTGGTCACACGATTACAGACCTGAGAGTGGCTATCCTTCAACAAAAAAAACTTCAAAAACAGACTCCAACGAGAGACTGCTGAATTGGAATTAATTTGCAAACTGGATACAATTAATTTTAAGCTTGAATAGAGACTGGGAGTGGATGGATCATTACATAAAGTAAAACTATTTCCCCATGTCATTTCTCCCTCCACCCCACCCCCTACTGTTCCTCAGACGTTCTTGTTAACTGCTGGAAATGGCCCACCTTGATTATCACCACAAAAGGTTTTCCTCCTTTTCCCCCCTCCTTCCTGCTGGTAATAGCTCATGTTAAGTGATCACTTTCCTTACAGTGTGTATGATAAAACCCATTGTTTCATGTTCTGTGTGTGTATATAAATCTCCCCACTGTATTTTCCACTGAATGCATCCGATGAAGTGAGCTGTAGCTCAAGAAAGCTTATGCTCAAATAAATTTGTTAGTCTCTAAGGTGCCACAAGTACTCCTTTTCTTTTGTACTCTGCAGTGAGGCTGTGAGGGTTAATCAATATTTGTAGAGCACTTTGAGCCCATCAAAGCAAGGTGCTATAGAAGTACAAAATGTATGCATTATTTATGTTGAACTCTCTGTTCACCCAGGGAACACTTTATTTCATAGAATGCAGGAATCATAGCCTGCCACTTTCTAAATGTTTGTACATGACTTAGCCCCTTGGGGCACAACCTGGTTGGCCTCTTGCTAGGGCAATAGAAATGGTGATAATATTAATGGTCTTGTGCAGCTAGTCTTGCTGCCCTCTGCTCCTGTAAAAACACCCACATGGTCGTGTGAGGATTATAATGGCTGTATTTCTTATTTGGGCTAGTTAGAGCATATGGATTATTTGAATTGTTGAACCTTTTTATAGCCCTTGCTATGTCAGTAGATGCAGAAATTCGTATCTCTCCTTTTATCACCCAGTTCTCTCTTTTCCCTCTCCCTCCCCAGTGGCAGCATGTTCCCTTTCACCCAGAAAGATAGCTACTGACTGCTGGGGGCCTGCCCCCATGCAATAACTATTTACTGGGCATGAAGACACCAACTTCAGTTGGGGATTGACTGCAGCTCATTTGCTACATGTGTAACCTCTGCTGCCTCAGGCACAGAGCAGCTCAGACTTGAACTCTGGTGTCCTTGGCTTCTCAGAAACAAGGCATCCTTAGGGGAGCTACTCAGCCGCCAAGCTTTTTGTTTGAATTGTACTGGGTAATATTCTGTGTTGTGATTTAGCCAAGTTCCATACACTGGGTGTCTCACACTTGGGGGATAACAGAAAAGGCTCAAAGAGGTGTTTGGTGTTGACAGAAAGGTACTTGTGATTTTCTTCCAAGGATATTTTTCTGCCTGCTGGCCTTGAGGCCTAGATCTGAGAGGGAGGAGAAAACTGAATATTCTGGAAGAGAATCCCACAGGCAAGTAATAATCTGGATGGAATTTGCATACAACTGATCAAAACACTAGCTCTCCAACAGTTGTATATTTTGAGATACCTACTTGGTTTGCACATATGTAAAGACACATGTATATCTGGGAAGTATCGATGATTCAAGCATGCACATGCAAAGGTACATGTGTGCTGTATAACAGAGTACTTACATACATGCACTTGCACTCATGTAAACACATGCATATCTAGGGGCATATGTGCAAACATGCACAGATATCTACTGCATGAATGTGTAAGCACACATACTGGGGTAGATCTATATAAATGCTTGCTTAAACTCATGCCTGCAAATACACACATGAACACATAAGTACATTGAGTATGTCTACGCAGCAGCAAGGAGCATGATAAAAATAACAGTGTGACTGCTGCAGCAGGGGGGGCGGCTTGAGCTAGCTGGCCTAGTACAAACCTGCCCAACTTCCTGATTATGTACTTGGGCAGTTAACCTGAGCCAACACCCTTACCACCGTTGCTACACTGCTATTTTAGCATGCTAGCTTGAGCAGAGCTAGCATGTCTGTCCATGAATGTTAGGAATCAGCCTTCTGGCTGCTGTGTAGACAGAAACTTGGAAGCAAATCCTCTTCCACTCCCCACAGACCATTTTTCATCCCCGCCCTGGAACATAAGTGCTTTTTAGAAGGCATTGTGTAGTACATGTACATGCTTGGTGAAGTAGTGTAAAATCTGCTAGTACCTTGCAATCACATCTTGCACATCTGCCCTAGTGTGAGAAAACATTGGCAGGGGGAGAGCAATTGCCTCCCAGCTGGTGCCCAGAGGAGCAGAGCAACAGTTCACTGCTAGGTCTGTACACCTTGCTCAGAGGCTACCACTACTGCTAACTCTTTCTCCATTCCTTCCATGCCCCCCCTTCCCTTGCACGTCTTGTCTCAGTTGTGTCCCCCTTAGACACTGCTGCTCTATATTTGCTCTCCCACTAATGGGAGTGTGAGGTAATAAACTTCACCACCAACCCTCTGCATGGAAGAGGCATGTAGCAGTAGAATCCTCTGCCCATCTACTGCATGTCTAAGAAATGATAGTGATTTTTGTATTAATCAAAAGGAGCCTCGTGAGACTATTCGGAAGTCAGGAAATCCAGGGGTGCGATCAGCAAACAACCTAAATCTTTCCCTGACCACCCTACACTTATATCCCTGAACTATCCTGACACCTACACAATCTACCTCTTCTGTATTTTCAACATGTCACCTGCTCCCCACCACCCTTTACAGACTGATGGGGCCACCATCCGCCCACCATGCACCCACTACACATGTTGCCTCCAATTCTCACTCCCTTTTGAACCAGTTACAACTTCTCACCTCTTATTCTCCGTACACACATCAAAGACCTGTCTATTCCCAACCCACCTTCTCACTATAATAAAGAAACCAACAACACGTACCCTCTTCGACAGTCGGCTAACATCTCTTCTATCCGCCCACCCACGCTTATGTTAGATGGGACTTCGCAGTTATTTCACCCTTTTCACACAGGTAGAAATGTCCCTATACTTATCCATCCTTTCAAAGACCTTGCTACCCACATAAAGATGTTCACTTTAACCCTGTCCACTTTACAAATAGTATCTGCAGACCCCCAAATGTTAGGCTAACTAGCATTTTACTTTATCTGGTCCACATATGGAACAGAGTTGACTTGTGCATACACCTTTTATTGTTAAGAATTTTAAGATTTGGAAAGCTGTTGAAATACTTAGATGTGTATCTACTTTATACAAATGATTTTCTGGCCTGGTCTACACTACAAAATTGTACTGTATCGAAATCCTCTTGGTAACAATCATGTTAACTGAATGAGGGTTCAACACTGTATCCTGGTCAGTGGAAACCAGGACAAACAGGCTACTAAACAGCATTCAGCACATAGACAGCTAACATGATTGATCGAAAAAATGTGTTCAGATGCAGTTCAATTTTGTAATGTAGACCAGGGCCACAAAGTTACAGGCATGGGACAGCATTACGTTTGTCTGTGGAACCTTAACTCCAAATTTCTTGACCTTCGCAAACACAAGTTTGTCAAACTTCAAAAGTCTAATCAATGTTGAAAGTCTGCGTCTTATTTAAGGAATGTGTATTTTAGCCTTGACTTGTGATGAAGGTTTATTTTGGAATTAAAGCCTCACAATCTCTCTGTACAATCGACATTAGCATTATTGTCCCTGTTCTGCAGGCAGGTAAATGGCCGCACAAAGAGTTCAAACAACTTGCTTCGCATCTTTCAGTGGCAGAGCTGCGAATAAAACTGTTTGCATGACTGTAAAAGGAATATAATATGATATTTACCTACCCCACAGGGTTTTGTGAGACTTAATATTTTTGTTGCTAGAATGTAGTTCATTAGATTATACAGAGCATTTTGTTGGGGAAATGCATGAAAGTGAGAATATGTAGGTGATGTCTTCCTTTCACCGAAGCTGCTCCTGTTTCTTTTTTTTCTTGTGATGCTTTCTTTCTGTTCTATCCTCTTGTTCCGTTGATAGGTGCTTTGTCTTTTAATTGGCTGTGTTCATCCCAGTCCCTAAAACCTATACTTGGCAACAATTTTGTTTTATGGCGAAGGAGCTTGCTGAAATATTTAAAAAAAAATAGCCAGTTAGTCAGAGCCTCTGCTACGTCCTGAGAGCAGGGAAGGCACCTGCTAACAGGACAAAGCTTTGTAGCTGGAAATTTTGAGGCAGAGAGACGGAAGAACCTGAGACGCGCACACACACATGCCCATTAACATGGAGAGCAGAGCTGTGTTAGCTACATTCAAATGTAAACACAAGTCTTGCTAGCAGCCCTCTCGCATGTTTTCCCCAAATGGTGGAGGTGGGGATTTTTTGTCTGTTCTAAATGGGCTAAATTTTTTGTCTGTTCTAAATGTTATAGCTGTGTGCTCTGTGATGTACTGGACCTATATTCTGCAGCATAGCAAAGCTGAAGTCTGCAGTAGAGTGATATTGTCTCTGGCAGCTACAATTAAATTAAAAGCAGGGTTTGCTTTATTCAAATAGAAAGGAATGATATAAGTGCACTACTCTGTATTTGTTATTTCAGTAAAAATCTCCCTTTTGGAATGTCCCTACCCAAAATTTTCCATTTTTAGCATGCTGCAGAATCTTGTTCTGACAATCTATGAAGAACTGCACCATAGAAAATTATGTGGAGTGGGAGTGGAAGATGGGCGGTTTTAACAACAGGATAGGGTGAATCTGGGCAAGGAAGGGAAACAGATGAGGCATCTGAAGATTTTTAGAAGCATCATCTCTGCAGTCCTTTTTTCCTGTCCCCTTTAGAGGCAGACATGAAAGTTTAGGCAGGGGAGTGGGAAAAAGGGACTCGAATTCCTAGTTCCCTACTCCACATACTGACAGAAGCCAGTAACCCTAATGTACCTTCCCAATGCCCTCCCCTGCAATATCTGCTCCTGAATCTAATGAGTATGGATAAGTATGTTAGCTGAATGACTATTAAAATGATTAGCAGTGAAAGCATTAACAATGTTAACAGCGAAATGGCCATTAAGTTTCAATGTTAATATCTCAGTTGGGATGAATGGGGGTAGTTCATGTCTCAAGGCTACGGTTTCAGGCTGGCTGCTCGTTCAGGAAGATGGAATGCTGCCTCAGTTTACATTCTGTTCAGGTGAGAAGATTTTTCTTAAACTAAAGGGCAAGAAACATAACTTGAGGGGAAAAAAAGAAGTGGTTCCTACAGCTGGAGAATTCTGTGACCACACAATTGTACATACATGGGAACGCTGGCTGTAACCATGCTGTTGACTGTGTAAAGGTGTTAATAAGGGTTGGCTCTCTGGAGAGGAGGAACTCCTGCTCATGCTGGGCGAGGAAACCTCCACAGAACCTTTATAGCTACAAATACTGTAGCCAGCATCCTGCAAAGATGTACACTTCTTCTTGGAAAAATCTTCACTTGTGCTGCTTTACAGAAGCTAGCAAAGGTGGTGCTAGTGTAGAGCTGCTGAGTCAACTAGTCCTCATCTGAACAGCTCTAGACAATATGGGGGTTAAAGTGCTGGTGGCTGGACCATGCCACTGTTTTGCCATTGCTGGAACCTGTGGAGAGCTGCACCGTTCTTGCAACAGTATGTGGGAGTTCGTCAGAGAAAACCTCAGAGTTGACTAGGCCCGACTGTGAAGATGGACAGAGAGAGGTGTCACATCTACATTGCAAAATCAACCATGTAGGTATATCCAGTTACAATGTGGTTAAAGTACAATTTGGTCTTGTAGCATAGACAGGACTAAACTGTGTCTTAACCATACCCCTGAACCATGCTATAGCCTTTCACTTCAGCTGGGCTGTCGCATGATTTGGGAACATGGCTTGGCACCATCTACACTGTAAGAATGAACTGTGTTCTGGTGCAGGATTTAGAAACTGCCATCTTATAAACTGATTTTCTTCTCCCCCTCACAGTGTGGTCTTGTGTTTCTATGATTCCGTGCTTGACACTTATGATACTTTGCATTTATCAAGTGATTGTCTGGCTTCTCAAGAACTCAGTGCTTTGCAAGTACCTGGCCCTCTCAGAGATCCAGAGACGCCCAGGTCACTTCCAGCTTTTGAGGCCCCTAGCCATAATAAAAATAAAAAATAAGGCACCAAAAAAAGAGACATAATTTGAAATTTTTTTTATTTAACAAATGCTTTTCTAGCCTTTTCTGTGCAAATGCACTAATTATTGAGGAAAAAAATCTAGATTTCGTGCAATGTCACAATTGATATTCAGTATGGCGAGCCCATTCAAATGCTCTTGTCCCATAGTTGAACGGTGATAGTTCTTTACCTGCTTTAACATGTTGAAGGTGCATTCACCTGAAGCCACTGATGCAGGCAAACTGACAAAAAATATGCAATGCAATTGTGATATTAGGAAAAATTAACAAGTGTCTAAATTTGAGGCCCCCTTTGAGCTTGAGGCCCAGGCCAAATGGCCCTCCTGGGGCCCCTTCTGATTAGCCCTCACAACTCTAGAGGTAGATATGTATTAAGCCTCTATTATAGATAGGTAAACCGAGGAACAGCACAGTTAAGTGACTCTCTCAAGGTCACAAAATGAGCCAGTTACAGAGCCAAGAAGAGAACAGTCTCCTGTTCTAGCCTCTAGACATACTGCCTCTCCAAGGGCTGTGAATTTTTGACTTTCAGACCAACAGAATGGGACTGGCTAGAAACTATTGGCTCAGAAATATACTTCGGGATCTTTGTTCATAAATCTTCATCTGAAGCAGGGAGGGGGTTGCTTTTAGCAATTAATTTGTATGAAAAACAGCACTATAAATAGAAACCCATGCTGAGATAAGCAGAGTCCCACAAAACAGCCTGCTGTAGCAGGAAAGATCGTGAAATACAGTGCCAAAGCAAAAGGCAGCTGAATGGTGAGATACTGCAACTACAATTCAAACCACCAAGACAGCAAAAAACCAAGCAACAGGCAAGGTAAAATCTGATGGTGAATGGATTGGGAGCAAAGGAAATCGGAATCAGATCTCATTACAACAGAGATGAAATGATGCGCACTTTGAATGAGATGTTTCCAGGGGTAAGTGCTGGGACACAGATAAGAGTATGGTTCAGGTCTCTGTGATGACTTCAAGGCCTGTCTGCAATGTTGTTATGCAGATGGATGAGGTCACCCAGGGATAAGAGCCTAAAGTTTCAGAAGTGACTAGTGATTTTTGGGAGCCCAACTTGAAACACCTTCAAGGGGCCGGACCATTCAGGGAATGGATGTTGAACACTCTCTGGAAAATCAAGTCCCTTCAAGGTATCCCAAGTTGGGCTCCCAAAACTACCAGGCCTGAATCTCCACAAGTGACAAGGTACAGAGTGATCAGGGAAGGGATCAAAAAGAGCCCTGTGTGATATCAATAGAGAGGGGAGAAGGAGGACCACCACTAAAAGTAAAAAAAATAAGAGTAGTTATTAAGGGAGCAGAACTAAGGGAGCACCTTTGCTGTTTGAAGAGGAGCGTGATCAACTGTATTGAAAGCTGCAGAAAAATCAAGGAGAACTGGCACGACACCTTGGCAAGGGAAGAGGCCTTTGGAAACCTTGGAGATAGTGGATGCCAGAACAGAGGGGATCCAAGACAGTGTTAAAGGAGAGGAAGTTGGGGCAGGATTGTAAGTGACCTGTTTAAAGTACTTGGAGGTGAAGGGAGATGAGATGCTAGTTAAATCTACAAGTTGGGTTGATGGGGAGGGTGGGCAGTAGAATGAGCATCTATCAAGATGGAGAGGGTGAGAGGGGGCACAGTAGTAAGACAGATAAACAGCTGGGAGGGGAATGTGTTCAAAGGAAAAGTGGAGGGGGTTGGAGGTAGGAAGTAAATGAGACTGGTCAGTCAGATACCATGGTAAAGCAGGAAGAGGGATCCTGGGAGGGGAAAGTCCTATCTGATGTCAGATACAAGGCTCTAATGGACACTAATAACAAGGGACTAAATACTGCTTTGTCATGGGAAGGCCAAAGTTGGGTGGGAAAATGAGACCTTGAGGCTTCAGAGTCTCAGTCAAACCATCCAATTAGGACAGTTGGGAATTAGCATCTGTTTGGGAGTTCTGGCCATCTAATCCCAGGGATGGTATCATCATTGTTGGGAAATCCCATGGAATGTGGGGGGTTCATAGAGAATTGGAAGAAGCCCAACCATCCCCCTGGCAGAACTGCTCCCTCACCAAATGTGCTTCTGAGGCCGTGCTGGTCACCCTCATCTCCCTCGCCCTCCATCGGGGGCTGACCCTATGCAGTCAGAGTTGGTGTACAGAGACATTAATAGCATCAGCATAACCTTTGGGTAAAAACTGGCAGGGATAGGCTGGCCCTGAATACTAAAGGAGCTGCTACAGGTCTGAGTGTCACATCTGTATCAAATTAGAGACTATATCAGTATTAATGCTAGGGTAACAAATACCGTCCAGGCCTGGTACCAATCTCCAACAAGGAGCAGGCAGGTGGTGGGTGTCTGAGTTAGTCAAAGAGTTGGAATATGTGTGACGTATGAGGGCACAATCCAGACTAGTGGGAGGCTGTCACCCCTGCCCTGAAACCTGGGGTGCCTTACAGTGCCTTGTTGTAGTAGCTCCCACGTGGGTCACTCAGAAACATCCAAACTGCATGAAAGCCACCCCCCAAATGTCTGTGTGTAACTGCAACCTGCCAACTACACGCTGGCTCTCACTAGCCTGGGTTATACCACAGTGACTCCAATACACGCCCAGTTTCTCATTTTCCCCCAGAAATATATGTTTTGCACTACCCAGTCCTTTGCTAGACAGTACAAATATATTAAGTCTATTATTCCTTTAAGAGTATAATATGCCAGTCTATTATCTTAAATGGAGTTACCCAGACACTTCAACTTAAACACTCTGGATAAGATAAAACAGTCAAACATGTTTACTAACTACAAAGACATTTTAAGTGAACACAAGTAATTAAGCATAAAAGTCAGAAATGGCTACAAGAGAAATAAAGATAAAACACTTACTAGTATCTACTTAAGAAACTATTTTTAGTTGCAAAGCAAACTTCTCACCACATGCTCCAGCAGACTACTGACCAAACTTTCAGGTCAGGAACCACCGCAGAGTTCAATGTTTGTTTCCTTTTGTCCTCTCAGGTGCAGAGAATGAGGTGGCCAGGGAGAGAGAGGAGGGTGCCTGTGCCTCCTTTTTATAGTCTCAGTTCCTCTCTTGAAAAAATATTTCCAGCTGAGACCCAGGAGACAGTCTATGTGGAAGGATATTCCCTGATGGGCTTCCTCCCCCCCACCTATTTGACTTTTCTTTCTTTTCCCTTCCTGCTTGATGACTCTGTTTCCTGCTTCAATGAAAATTAAGGCAAGCACATAGTCCTTTGTTTAGGACAGATCATTTGCTGACTTCTGCTTGGGCAGGGTTGTGGGGTTTGGAACATGTGTTAACCATACGGGGGAAACTTCAAACTTCACATACAATGTTGACACATTTTTGTCAGGACCATACTGACCAGCAAATTATGAGTTTTCAAATGATCCCTTACAAGGCATACTTCGTACAAAGATTATTACAATAGTGTCGAGGGTGTGCGTATAGAGGTGTATTCTGTCACAGTATGTCATGAAATTTAAGTGAATAGGAGATTTTTTTTTCAAGGTGTTAAAAAGGACTGTAGAGGGATAGGAGGCAAAGGAGCCATCACATTATCATAATCTGAATTTCTTCCAGATTGGGTGAGGCTGAAATCAAATATCTTAAATGTATTACTTAAGAATTGTTTGGCTAAATTAACGGTAGGAACTGGGGAGGTTTCCAAGTGTGTGCCAGTTGGTGTTGAAAATGAAAGTATGGTGAGGCCGCAACCTTTAAAATCCTATAGTGGAAACCCTGAATTTATAAATGAGGTCTAGGGTTGCCACATTAATTCTCTTGATGTAGCAGATAGAGAACTGCACTGGGAGAACTGGTCTCTATTCCCAACTCCGTTAGTGATCTGGGCAAGTAACTTCATTTCTCTGTGCCTGTTTCCCCTACCACCTTTGTCGCACTGTGAGTAGCCCCGTTGATTTTACACAGTGCCTAAAGTTAAATGGATTATTAAGACTTAGCAGGATCAGAGCCTAAATAAGCAAGTGACAAAGGGAGGCTGGGGAAACAGGCACAGCGAAATGAAATGACTTGGCCAGGGCCATGCACCAGGTCAGCACAACAGATGCATAAGTCTTTGCAGGTGCAGCACTATGCATTTTTAGAGATGGGGGCTGTCTTATTATGCATGTGTATGGGTTCTAGAACAATGCATCCTGATCTCTGTTGGGGCCTCTGGGTGCTATTTAATAACACTACCAATAATCACAACATAAAATTTTCATTCCATGGGAGCCACACACACATATCAAAGGTCAAAACTTGTCCGAGGTTGTAACCTGGAATACAAGGGGAAGGGAAGACAAATGGCCAAGTACACTGACAAGAGCCAGGAGCCAGCCTATGGCAAACTGTACTCAATACATCTGGAAGAAGGTGTCCTTTCTTTTCCGAGGGTGTTATTTTTGTTTTCTTGCTAAAAATAACTCTCACAATCTATGCCTCTTTCTCTGGTGACTCTCCTTTGGTGCAAAGAAGGGGGTTTCACCAATGAGGAGGCTGACCCCTTTGTTTTCAGTCTCTTGTGCAAAGCTTTTGAAATATGCAAGTGTCTGGTTGCTTTCCCCACAACTCAGCGGAAAACATTAGTGCCACCAATCTCTGTGACAGAACAATGGGTGACAAACTGCCTTGTCATTTCAATCAAAGCCACCCTCACTTGTCATCTGATTTATCCAGGGTTAAACCGTTTATTATGTGCCAGCTCAGGCTGCTCAGAGTAGCTGTTTTTCTTAATCTTTTGTCATAAGTGGTGTTGGGTGGAGGTCGGAGTGAAAACTGCTGCTGGTTGAAATGACAGCTTCATTCTGACAACCAGGGATTCTGTTAAAAGAAAAAACAAATGGGGATAAAAATGCAGTGCATGCAACTCTGCAGGGTGGTGCCTTCTGTAGAATTACAGTTATTTAAAAGAAACTCTAACACAGTTCTTGTCACCACCTCCTCCTCCTCCTCCTCCTCCACCTTAATGCTCTCCTCATCTCTGTCTCCCACCTGAAACTCCGTGTCTCCTTTTGTGTGTTTGTGTGTGTCTATGTGCGCTAAGAGACTTTATGCTTCAAATCCCTCTTCAGAATTCACCACTTTCCACCAGTTTACAGCTACTGATTTTTGCTCTAGAACTACCTTATTTACATAAATGCAAAAGGAAAAGACAAAGCAGAACCAAATGGTATAATCTGTCACCCATTGTTACAATGATCACCCAAATTCATTTATCTTCCCATCTCTTCTGCTTTGTCATTTCTCAGTGTTTTAACTCTGTCTCTCCTTTCCTCTTTGCTTCTAGTGTGATCCAGTCCAGTGCTCTGACAACTGGGACTTGGGAGACCTCAGTTTAATTCTAATCCTCACTCGGCCCCCACCTGCTGTGTGACCCTGGGCAAATCACTTCGGCCCTCACTATTTTGGTTTCCTCACTTGTAAAAAGATACTTCTGTGGCTGGTTTGGGTCACAGCTGAGAGTGCCAAATTCAGGGCAGACTGTAGGAAACAGGGCAGACACACCCCAAAACAAAAGTGAGCTACTGTATCACTATACTTGTTAAAAAGGAGCTAAAATAGCCTCCCTAGGCAATCCAGCCCCTATCACCACCCACACAATTGGACTTTTGTGGTGTAAGGTTATTAAAACCAAAAGCACCACATATAAGGTTTTTCCAGTTCGAGAGAATCAGCCAAACACCCCAGGTCAACATACAGTTCAGATCTTACCCAAAAATCATGTAGGTGGTCAATTCCTTTAGTAAACTAAAGAGTTATTAATTGGTTCGAGGAATCCTATACATCACAGTTGATTTCAGAGTCTGTAGGTCAGGATAAAGCAGTGATGCCAATTCTGCGAGCTGTCAGTTAGTCTCTCTGGGTCACCCAAGAATTGGGTGAAGATTGGGGGTCATCAGTCCTTTGCTCAAAGCTTCCCTTTGTTAGAAATCATGGTCCAGAGATGTGGAGCAGGAATGAAGACCAAGAATGATGTCACAGTCTGCAATTTATACTACTTACTCCAGGTGCATGGAAAGTTACTGGCACAAACATGGAGTCATTGGTCACGTGCCTTGCTGAGTCATGAGGCATTCATTGGCTATGTGCTGTCAGAAGAGACCTCAGGAGGGGTCCCTGGAAGAGCTGATTGTCCTTAATGGGCCACCAAGCAGGCAGGCTAGTTTAGATGTAAATCTGTTTTGGGGTGTTACCCAGAAAGGCAACAAGTTTCTGTTACTAACACATAGCAATGTTCCATATCTTCATATATATTGCTGATTCCTGAATATAACCAGGATGGTCATACTTAGCAGACTAAAACTTTTCCAATGATGCCTTTAATAACATATTTTGTACAAGATTCATTGCAATGGAGGTGATACATCAGTGATGATACATTAGTGTAAACATTGTCACCTTTCTTTAATACAGCTTCATTTTGTGAAGTACTTGAACAACTATGACTGAAAAGAGCTAAGTGAGAAAAGTCAGGCATGTGGATGGTACCGTATAAATTACGAAAAGAGGAGCCATGGCCAGGTCAATTCAGGGTAATTGCTTCAGAGAAGGCATGATAGAAGAAAATAAATTGTTTAGATGCTTATTTTTAAAAATATATAAACTTTTTTGCATAGTATTTTTCTTGCAAGAGTATCACAAAATGCAGTACAGATTCAATAACGAAGTTACAGAATGAAATAACAGAATTAATAATAGACATACAGAATTACATAGTACAGCTATACATGGCATAGCTATAGAGTACCAGAGGGAGAATGGAACTGTTTAAATAATCTGTTTTTCCAAGCCACAGGAAACAAATTGGTGCAATTCAGTTATTCAGAATAAATGCCTTCACAGCAGACTCTTTGATTGGATAAAGTGTACTACAGGTGAAGATTTAGACTTTATGATTGTGTTTTGGCAGTATGCTCACGATCATGTCATATGGTATGTACAGTGAGAGTTTATACAGAAAATCACTTATGTGGGGGAAATACTGCCTGCTAACTTGTTTCCATTGGACAACTTCTAACCTTCCAGGGACCCAGCATTTTAAAAAAAACCTGCTACAAAAAGTTTCCTTATTTCCATTCTCAAATACTCTGGCCAAAGGGCCGTGATCTGTAAGAGAATAGGTTTGAGGTTTAAAACCTCAGGACCCTGCACACTAGCAATGGGAGTTCAACCTATATATAGACCATTGTAAAAGCTGTCCATCGGAATATACAGCACTTAGTGTAGGTCTTTGTGATACTGGTTCCCAAAACCATGGCTTCATTCTATATAGAAAAGCTATTTATGGGTAACTTTTTTGAGACTTCAGAAGCTATATTGTATCAAAGATGCCTCTCTTTATAGACAGGGATGTGGGAAACAGTCAGTAATTTTTAAAAGCTTTGTAAAATAGTTTCTCTGTAACATACGTGCCTTGTACCGAAGACATGATGGTGTGTGGGTAGGGTGACCAGATAGCAAGTGTAAAACATCGGACAGGAAGTGGGGGATAATAGGTTCCTATTATAAGAAAAAGCCCCCAAAATTGGGACTCTCCCTATAAAATCGGGACATCTGGTCACCCTATGTGTGTGGGATACAAAAGTTTTAGTGACAATCACTTGGGAGTAGTTGCCCAGCTCACTTTTGGCTTCACCACTCCTGAGTAATGCACCTATCCCAAATCTTTACACCACATCATATGTACTCTCTCTCTATCCGTTATGCACAGGTGCTATTGTGAGTAGGTGTGCATGTAGGGCCCTCAAATCATGGAGGAGAGGGACAAAGCCAGACTATTAAGAGAGTGTAGGCTCCATTCAGGGGCCCAGCAACAAAGAGGGCTCCAGAGTAGTCAGGAGAGTGAAAGAGGAGCCAAGTAAGAGGTAGTGGCTTGGAGAAGGCTGCAGTTTTACTCCCCTTAGCCATAGAAGGGGTTGTGGGGGCAACTGTGGGACCAGGGACAGCTGAATGACTTGAAAGTTGCGATGCATGGTCACAATAGCCCTCTTCCATCCTATGGGCGCTAATTTGACCCTCTTCTTGGTTGTCTCAGCATCACAAGGCCAATGACCGAATGAACCATGGGGATTGATTTGTGCTTTCATCCCTACATGTGGGTCCACCATGGCAGGTTTGAGCCCTATCAATGAGGTGGTGTGAAAAAGATTCTGAATCTGTCCCCTGGCTCAGTAGGGGATTCAGTCTTCAGGACTGTCAGTGCAGAATCTTCCATCAGCACTGATTTTCACACTGAAAAAAACAGAAAGAATGCGAGGAGGAAAACAAATGGGTAAGCTTGGAGTGTCCTCCTCACCAAAAACTCAAAAGCTAATAACAAAATGTTTTTTGAGTACATCAGAAGCAGGAAGTCTGTTAAACAACCAGTGGAGCCCCTGGATGCTCAAGATACAAAAGGAGCACTTAAAGAGGATAAAGTCATTGCGGAGAAACTAAAGGAATTCTTTGCTTCAGTCTTCACGGCTGAGGATGTTGGGGAGATTCCCAAACCTAAGCTGTCTTTTGTAGGTGACAAGTCTGAGGAATTGTCACAGATTGAAGTGTCACTAGAGGAGGTTTTGGAATTAATGGAGAAACTTAATAGTAACAAGTCACCGGGACCAGATGGCATTCATCCAAGAGTTCTGAAAGAATTCAAATGTGAAATTGCAGAACTATTAACTATGGTTTATACCCTGTCCTTTAAATCAGCTACTGTACCCAATGATTGGAAGATACCTAATGTAACGCCAGTATTTAAGAAGGGCTCTGGAGGTGATCCTGGCAATTACAGACCGGTAAGTCTAACGTCAGTACCAGGCAAATTAGTTGAAACAATAGTAAAGAATAAAATTGTCAGATACATAGAAGAACATACATTGTTGGGCAAAAGTCAACATGGTTTCTGTAAAGGGAGATCATGTTTTACTAATCTATTAGAGTTCTTTGAGGGGGTCAACAAACATGGACAAGGGGGATCCAATGGACATAGTGTACTTAGATTTCCAGAAAGCCTTTGACAAGGTCCCTCACCAAAGGCTCTTACGTAAATTAGGTTGTCATGGGATAAAAGGGAAGATCCTTTCATGGATTGAGAACTGGTGAAAAGACAGGGAACAAAGGGTAGGAATAAATGGTAAATTTTCAGAATGGAGGGGGTAACTAGTGGTGTTCCCAAGGGTCAGTCCTAGGACCAATCCTATTCAACTTATTCATAAATGATCTGGAGAAAGGGGTAAACAGTGAGGTGGCAAAGTTTGCAGATGATACTAAACTTCTCAAGATAGTTAAGATCAACGCAGACTGTGAAGAACTTCAAAAAGATCTCAGAAAACTAAGTGATTGGGCAACAAAATGGCAAATGAAATTTACTGTGGATAAATGTAAAGTAATGTACATTGGAAAAAATAACCCCAACTATATATACAATATGATGGGGGCTAATTTAGCTACAACTAATCAGGAGAAAGATCTTGGAGTCATGGATAGTTCTCTGAAGATGTCCACGCAATGTGCAGCAACAGTCAAAAAAGCAAACGGGATGTTAGGAATCATTAAAAAAGGGATAGAGAATAAGACGGAGAATATCTTATTGCCCTTATATAAATCCATGGTACACCCACATCTTGAATACTGTACACAGATGCAGTCCCCTATCTCAAAAAAGATATGCTGGCTTAGAAAAGGTTCAGAGAAGGGCAGCTAAAATGATTGGGGGTTTGGAACGGGTCCCATATGAGGAGAAATTAAAGAAGCTAGGACTTTTCATCTTGGAAAAGAGGAGACTAAGGGGGGATATGATATATATGATTTTATAATCATGAGTGGTGTGGAGAAAGTGAATAACGAAAAGTTATTTACTTGTTCCCATAATATAAGAACTAGGGGCCACCAAATGAAATTAATGGGCAACAGGTTTAAAACAAATAAAAGGAAGTTCTTCACTCAGCGCACAGTCAACCTGTGGAACTCCTATCCTGAGGAGGTTATGAAGGCTAGGACTATAACAGGGTTTAAAAGAGAACTGGATAAATTCATAGAGGTTAAGTCCATTAATAGCTATTAACCAGGATGGGTAATGAATGGTGTCCCTAGCCTCTATTTGTCAGAGAGTGGAGATGGATGGCAGGAGAGAGATCACTTGATCATTACCTGTTAGGTTCACACCCTCTGGGGCACCTGGCATTGGCCACTGTCGTAGACATGATACTGGTCTGGATGGATCTTTGGTCTGACCCAGTATGGCCATTCTTATGTTCTCCTTCCTACAAAGAAATGGGGGGGAAGCAGCTGTGACTGGAGCGTAGCAAAGATTACATGGTATTTAAAGGGAGACATGGAAATTTACTGTGGGTGCTGCCAGACAAATAATAGGTAGTTTGTAAGGTGCTAGCATGTGAAACTCTTAGCCTGATCCTGTGAGGTGCTGAGCACCTACAGCTCCCACTGAAATCCATAAGAAGAGTAGAAGATTAGCAGCTCTCAAAAGCAGGCTCTCCAAGATCAGAGACAGTGCTTTGGTCATTCATGTTCCATTTTCAGCTTGATGTAATTTATTCTTATCTTACGAAGGGAAACTGAAGAGCTTTTCTTTGGGTGTGTGGGGTTGGGGAGGGAGAGAGGAAAAGAGTGAGAGGGGGAGAAAGGAGGAAAGATCATGAATAAGATTGGAAGGAGAAGTTATGTAAAAGGTTAAACTACTTGTGGAGGCAGCCAAGATGGGAACAAAAGGGAAAGCATCAGTTAGTGGATCAGAGAATAAGAAGCAAAGTATTAGATTAAGGGGGAGAATTGAAGACATGATGGTCTGGTAAGTTACCTTCATGTCGTCCCCTTCATGTTAGAAATGATCTGTGGAAGCCAGGCTGTGATTCAAGGAAAAAATGCAAATCAGACATCACTTTTAATCGTGCCTCTGAGGCAACGGTAGAATTGCTCTTCCTAAATCTTTGTTGCCAGCAATGAGAGTCGGCACAAAATCCCAATGAAAACCTTGAAATCCTCTAGTATTTAGCAAATATTGTCAGTACTGGCTGAATTTCTCAAAGCTTGGATGTTCTTTCTGTTCAATTATGCTTATCCAGCCTTTATCTGGACTATCCAGGTTTATGATGGATGTGCACCAGGCCTGAGCTTTCTCTTTTCTAACACATCCCATCCTCAAACGCCCAGCCATCTCTAGAATAATCTTCAATAGTTTTCACTTATTTGACCATGACCAGCTCTCTGAGTGGGGGTGGTTTGGTGGCCCACACCCCAACTGAGGTGTCCCCTTGTGGGAAGCCTTCTTTTCAGGCAGTCCCTGGGATGGCAGTTCTTCCTCACCTACTTGTTTTTAAAAGCCTTCATAAGGGGGTCCGGGAAGGCTTCTTCCACCACCCCCTTTCTGACCTTTCCTGGGGAAGCCAGTCTCAGGAACTTGTACAGAGGCCAATTTATCTTTGTTTTTATTTAAATAAAAAAAAAGTGTGTGTGTGTGGGGAAGGGGGGAATAGCAGCACTCTGTGGCTTCCCTGCAGTTTATGCCCCAGACTGTATTGTGCAGTTGTAAGTCAGTTAGTTCACGAGATCACCTTCCCCCTCCTCAGAGGAATTGCTAACATCATGGAGGGAGGTTAAGAAGAGGGCTGTCAGTTAAACTTCTCTGCATTTCAAAAAAGTTTTGTTCCAGTTCTAGGGGTAGCTGAAGAATCACTGTTGTGGGGCTTACTTTTTTTTTTATTTTAATTGAACCAGTTCATTTGTCCATACTGTTGTTGTGTCTCACATCTGCTGCTACATTTAATTCAGTGATGAGGCACTCAGATCAATGCATGTTGTCTGGCATGTCAGAACCCTCCTTCAAATGTCTTGAATGTGTTCTCTAGTTGTAAGACATATTGCACTTTTTGTTTTTTGTTTTGTCCTTTTTTACACCGAGGGAATGAATGGCAAAAGTGCTTAATCTTAATGCAATATTTTGGCTGGAGCACCAACTCAAAGCTGTTTCCCCCAACAGCAACTATAATCAACCATATTGCACATGCATTTACTTCTAATGTATTTTAATTAACATCATATAAAATGCAACTTGGGTTAATTAAGAATGAAATATCCTTCTTAGCATCATCTATAACACAGCTACTGGAAACATTCAGAAATATCATGGGTACATGTAGGGTTTGAGCCTGCTCCTGGAGCTTGCCTTTGGCTTCCTTGGGAGCAAGACTGGGCCCTGAGAGAATTCATAAAGACAGATGACAGCTATGGTGTTATGGTGCTGTGTTGTGAGCTCAGAAGGTGCATTGCTTTCTAGAGAACTGTACTGAAACATTGCTCTTGACAGAAAGCTGCTGATGCAGTTTCCCTGCTTGCTTACAGAGCAAAAGGATCCTAGGAGTGTGAATGGCAAATTACATATCGTTACACAGACTAAAATCTCCCTAAAACGCTCGCTGCATCAGTGTTGCCAGCTCACATGATTTTTACTATGGTATTTGTGGCATTTCACATTTTACTTAGAGCCCCAGCTCCTGGAGACTGTTGATCTACAGGAGAATTTCAGCTTTTTTATTTATTTATTTTAAAGCTTTCATTGTTGCGGAGCAAAGACTGAAAACATGACCTAGGACTAGAATCCTAATTTTTTTTTTTAATCATGATATCTCATTTGCAGTGTTGTGTTATTCACAGGATATTAGAGAGAGAGAAGGTAGATGAGGTAATAACTTTTATTAGTCCATCTTTTGTTGGTGAGAGAGACAAGCTTTTGAGCCACACAGAGCTCTTCTTCAGGTCATATGTTTCCCAGAGCTGAAGAAGAGTTCTGTGTAAAGCTGAAAGAAAAGGAGTATTTGTGGCACCTTAGAGACTAACAAATTTATTTAAGCATAAGCTTTCGTGAGCTACAGCTCACTTCATTGGACGAAAGCTTATGCTCAAATAAATTTGTTAGTCTCTAAGGTGCCACAAGTACTCCTTTTCTTTTTGCGAATACAGACTAACACAGCTGCTACTCTGAAACCTGTGTAAAGCTGGTGTCTCTTGCCAACAGAAGTTGGTCCAGTAAAAAATATTACCTCACCCACCTTGTTTCTCTAGCATCTCATGACTTTTGAACTTTAGAGTTAGTAATACTTTGGCTATGATGATCTGCTTTGGTTCATATCCCGAACAGCTGGGCACTATTATGTGCTCTGCTAAGCAGCAATCATATCCCATCTTACCCCTCCAAACACTGACTGCACTTTTGTGGGGTGTGTGTGTGTGTGCTGTGATTGTGATTGTGATTCCAGTTTGTGTAAATGGCTGAGAGTTCCTTTGGCATGTATTGGATGTTTATTAATGTATTCTCTGCTCTCACCTTAATACACACTGCTCTAAAACTTCAAAAGATCATTCCTGTGTCTGGGCAGCTGTGCTGACTAATAGGAAAGCCTGGTGTTTGCGGTGGGGCAGGATATACTGACTAACAGGTCAGACTGAAATGAAGGAAAGCCTCGGTGACTGCAGATGATCAGGCAACAACTTGAGTTGTCATAGCATCAGCAAGTTTTGCACAGACCTCCGCAATGGAACATACGTAGCTACACCACTGAGATTAAAAACAAATAGGAAAAAAAACCCACATATGGCCAGAAAGACAATGACTTCTGTGAACTATTGTGCATGCATGTGATGCTGGCTCCTGGGGGTCTGTTACTGCCTTTTATTGTAAATTGTAGCAGCATGCCGCTGAGTCGGCCCTTGCCAAGCAATGTAAGCCACAGACTGCTGCCCTTAAAGGTCAGAGCTCAGCAGTGTGCCAAGCCTGAACTCTGACAGGATGCCTTTATATATCATCTGTTAAATACTGACCGCGTGCTCAGTGCTGTATAAGATGCAAAGGTGAAGGCAGTCCCTGCCCCAAAGAAAGTAACCTGCTAACTAAGGTGGAGGGATTTTTTTTTTTAAATCAGTGATTTTTAAATAACTGAATTTACTTCAATTTAGATTTTGTAAAACTAATCTGAAAATTGTGCTATTGCAACTTTAGATTAAAATTTATAATGAACTAAATTACAAATGCTGTTTTTGTTTAACATGGAATTACAGTTAGGGCATCTTATTTGAATCTTATAAAACTGCTATAGGCAACACCCTCTCCCTAACCCACCAAAATATTGAAAATTTAAGACTGATCGTTCAAACACTTGCACAGGTATGGAAATTCATTCTCACACAGTCTCATTGATTTCAGTTATTCATGTGCTTACAGCTAAAGGCTAAACATGTGCATAAGAATTTGCAGCATCAGAGGCTAAGTTTCAAAATAAAACTTCAGTGTTAACAAAAAAAAAAGTAATTTAGATGTTCAATAAATTAAAAAGTTCACAATAAGTCTGTTCACACATGCCTAAAGTTATGCAATAAAACTCATATTTAGGCACTGAGAGATGTGATATTTTTCTTTAAGCACCAAAGTGATTTAGGAGCACAAGTCCAAGTGACTGCAAACTCCTATGGAAGATTATAGCCTGGTCAAAGCACTTCAGCTTTCTTGACTTCTGGAAATTTGAATTTACTGGAAGATGGTGGCGGCGGCAAATATTTGGTTATCAGTTTTGAGTTTGTTGTGTTATTGCAACAAGGAAGTTGTCTCTTTCAGAACAGATGAGCATTTCAAGTGTGAAACTTCTTAGAATTTCAGATGTTATAGATATTTTCCCTAACAGTTAAAAAACTAATTACAGACACAAATACAAAACAAATCCTATTAGTGATTTAAAACTATAAAATTGAAAGAAAGTGAAGAACTAGCAACATGTAAATAAAAATCCAATTTAAAAAATCATGCTTTAGATAAAATTAAGTGACTTCTATCCATCCTGCTGTTAACAACACTCAGGAATTAACAACACGCACTACCACTTATGTCAGTTTAAATTATGTTGCTCAGGGGTGAGAATGAGCCAGCTCCCTGAGTGAAGTAAGTTACACAGACCTAAGCGCTGATGGACAGTGCTGTTAGCTGGAGAAGCTCTCCCGGCTGAGATAGTTACTGCCTTTCGTAGAGGTGGCTTTATTATGCCGATGGGAGAGCTCTCTCCTGTCAGCATAGAGCATCTTCACCAGATGTACTACAGCAGCACGGCTGCTTCACCGCTGTAGCGCATCTAGTCTAGACTAGCCCACAGTCCCTATTTTAAAGTGCTTTACAAACATTAACTGTGTGTGTGTGTGTGTGTGTGTGTGTGTGTGTGTGTGTGTGCGCGCGCGCAGTCTGTCAGTTTGATGCTGACATTTTCATGCATCTCTTTTTGTGGGTTCTGGAGTGACTCTGAAGTCCAAAGCGTGACGCGCATGCTCATGAGTAGATTGGGCAGACAAAGTCATCGGTGAGCATCTTGATATCTATAGCAGTGGTATGATGCTTTTCCCTTGCAGCTAACAATCAATTATTTCTGTCCTC
This sequence comes from Dermochelys coriacea, assembly GCF_009764565.3. NCBI lineage: Eukaryota > Metazoa > Chordata > Testudines > Dermochelyidae > Dermochelys > Dermochelys coriacea. The sequence continues at coordinate 187,056,955 of NC_050068.2, read as the reverse complement.
TTCAAAGACTTGGAAAGCTCTGAGTGTTTAATGCAGCCTTCTCAAAATCATTCAGCTTATTGCACCAAAGCGTATACCGTTCTTGATGCTGTCCTTGTAGCACTTTCTGGGGCGGCCTTGATTCCGATGTCCTTGTGCCAGTTCTCCACAGAAAATTTTTCTGGGGAGTTGATAGGCATCCGAATGACGTGCCCAACCCAGCGTAGTTGGGCTTTTAGCCGCATGGCCTTGATACTTATGGCATTTGACTTTTGGAGAACCTCCAGGTTGGTAATTTTGTCCTGCCAGCGGATCCCCAAAATGGTGCACAGAGACTGCATTTGGAAGGCCTCTAGTTGCAGATCAAACATTAACTAATTATTCCTGATATTGTAAATTTAGTTATTTTTGTTTTCTGTGCGATGCAACTTTTAAACTTCTAAGGGTATAGTGTCTGCAGAGGTAGCAGCTATTTTGTGATGCAGTTAATGCATTATATTAGAAAAGAGAGAAATTTCACTCTCCCAGAGAGACTTTGCTTTTTAGTTTGTTTATTCTCTTATAGTCACCTTGATTGACAGTTCTGACAACCTGGGGAATCTGTCAATGTATAAGTCATGAATTCTGGTTGATATAATGAAGCTGCTATTATGAAACTGCAATATCATGGAATTTCTCTATGTGTATGTGGAATCCACCATTTGCTGATGGTTGGGGAAGGAGAGGGGAGGCTGTAGCACATCACCGCCAGGCCAGGGACAATGAAGCAGTGTTACCTTTAATGACTATGCTCGGACTGAACAATGGGTGTGCTGAGGAGGGTACCTGAGCGGGGGAAACCAGTTCAACTAAGTTTCTCTTGGCAGGGGGGAGGGAGGGACTGGTGGAGTAAGAGTGGAAAATGGCCAGCAACATAACAAAGACCCCAGGTGTTGGTAGGGAGACCAACTTGAGGGACTTGCAGAACAGGAGACAGGAAGCCTGGGGCAAGAGAGGGGAAAAGATGGATAGCAGGATGGGTCTAGCTTTAATTGTGGGACTAATCAGGGTCAAAGAAATCTAACCAATCTAGAGAAGCTCTTTGATTCTGAAGACAAGCCATGGGTTGTAGGGGAAGGATCCTGGGCACCCCAGAGAACTTGGCTCCAGCCCAAAGGTCTCTCCAGTGGAACTTGAGACCTGGAAGTGTGTATAGGTGTGTTGTTTTGTATAGATCTGTGTATTGCTTGTGCTATTCAGTAAAGAGCAATGGTGTTTGGAATCCCATGCTGAATCTGTTTGTCTGGCTCTATTTGGTTTCAACTATCATGTGCCCCTGAAGAGTTAAACTGTAAATCCAGGGTGCCCCTCTGGCTGGAGGTGTGGGAGAAGGTGTGCTTAAGTTAAAGGACAGTGAGGGGTCAGAACCAGTCCCAGGGGCTAGGCCGTTTGAGTGCAGGGTCTCAGCTCTTGGAAGAGGGTGCTAGAGAAGGTCGGCACCTCCAGAGTATGCCTAGAGAACGCAGCAAGGGGTGGTGCCTGCACTTTGTTCAGATTTGAGGCTTAAAGAGCACACAGGCAGAACCCAATGAGAGAGGCTGGCAGCACAACATTTTGGGGAGCCTCCAGCCAGAGAGGGAACGCTACCAGGGCTGTATGTGACAAAAGTATAGGGCTTCTGTGACTGCAGTGATCTGTCTTAACAAGTGCACAGAAGCTAAGAGCAACAGAAATAAACAGTTTGGAGGCTAATTGTGGATGTGGGAATAATGGCTGAGTTTAATAAGATCGTAATTGAACTGAATATAATGGAGAAGAGGACAATAAACCTGGGCTTTTGCAAAATCCCACCCCAAACTCATTTGTAGGCTACTGAGTGATAACATGCTGCTAAAAGAAATGCCAGGTTAGAAGGTTTGCACTGCAAGAACAACTTGCTGTCTCTACTCCACTCTCATGATTTCGTCCCTTGTCTCTCAGTATTGGGGTTTTTTATTCTTAAAGCCCTGGCTCCTGGTGTCATTACTTGAGTTCCTGGAGATTACCTGAGAATCTGGTGTATCATTTTCAAAAAAGTAAGTTTCTAGCCCTCATGCCTATGGGACAAAAAGCTTGAAAACATGAACCCTAAAGACTCAAGCCAGGAAGCAAATGAAAAGAACCCCAATTTAAAAAACAAACCAACAACATGATTTTAGGTGGCCTGAGTCCAGCTTGTTTCAATACCTGGAGCTGACGGTACTGGATGATACTCAAAGGGCATGCCATTATTTGTAACATCTCCTCCTCCTCCAAATTAACCTTTCCATGGGTGTTGCACATTTCACCCTGGGGTCCTGCAGCAAGCCTGTGGGGTTAGTGACATATGGCTGGATTATCCCCAGCTGGTGACTGTGAGGAGCATAATAAAGGCGGCTTCTATCCTGTATGTGTCTCTGTCTGCAACAAAGTGCAGGTTGGTTAAACTCTGCCAGCTGGATCTGGGTCAAAAACACTAGCTCGTTCAACCTCACCAGTGCTCCTAAGGCTTGTGGTTAGTGATCCATTGGCAGCTTGTGCCGTGCTGTGATAAGCAGAATGTCTTGGCAGCTTGCGTGTGCCCTAGGGACGCTTCCTGAATAAGAGGCAGAACTTGGTCACTGAATGAGCTCTGGCCAAAGCAGAGCAGCAAATGGCATGTGACATAATGGTTTAACTTTCTTCCATTCTCTTTCCGTGCTTCACTATTTTCCTCCTCCCATCCTTAAATACTGTCAGCTGAATTAAAAATAAAAAATGAGTTTGCTGCTCTGCAGAAATCTCTATGCCTCAAACTGGAAATGAGGTGATAGTAAATGTCCAGTTTTTAATAGAACCTTCTGTATCCCTTATCCTCCTTTTCATAATCCCACCTGCCCTCCCCCCCCCCACTTTTATCCTGTTCTTTTTTGCCCTCCTATAACTCCCTGGGTCGTCTAAGCAGTGAGACCAGTCTAATTGAGAGTGATGTGGGAGGAAAGCTGGGCTGTGTTGGTGATTAGGTGCTTTCATGCCGGCAACAGGCACTCTTTTCCAACCCAGCATAGAAGGGAGAACCTGGTAAGGGACCCTGCAGAGAAAATCACGTAGGAGGTCTGAGCACTGCACTAACAATTACAAAGGTGATGTGACTTTCTCTGTGCTGTGGCTTCAATGTTCCTACCTGCTGGGGTAAAGCAGGGGGTTCTCTATCAGAAAAGGAAAGCCAGGCTTGTTACTGAAATGGTCTTGTTGTCAAACTGGCGCATGTGTGTGTCTGTGTGTGTGTGAGAGAGACAGACAGACAGACAGACAGTGGGCCAGATTCATGCCTGTTGATGTCAGTATTGTTACACTATCGATTTGTTTGCCCCAGTGAGTTGCATTCTGTGCTATTGAACGCAGTGAAACTGGGAAGGAGAATTTGTGCAGGTTGGGGTGAGGGGAGAAGAGGGGTATGTGTGAGCGAGCATTCGCACTCTGTGGTCTTCAAGGAGAAAGTAGTAATGGTTGAACCTTAAAGGTGTGGGGGGTTGGTTAGACTCCAAGAAACACCTAACGATCTTTCTGAATTCTGTGGTTCTGAAAAATCTCTCCAGACTTCCTACTGGCAACATGATGACAATGGCATTTCTGCCTGTCTCTGTTGGTCCCAGAAGCAGGACTTACAGAGGCAACATTAAAAATGGGAAGTAATGGGGAAGGGTTAAAATGAGCAGAATATTTTTGAACTACAGATGTTCAGTAAAGGCTTGATATAGCCTTACTTCATTCTAACTGGTTCTCCCATCTCTCACAATGGGATGACATGGTTTGGATTAAATAAGAACCCACTGAACTTTTGTCCAAAGTGAACTCTTTCTGAAGTTTGAAAAAGTTCACTCAACTTTTGTTGCAATGCATTTCTACTTGCAAACTAACTCTAGAAGCCCTAAAATATTATGGGAATAAAACATGTCTTGTATTTCCCACTTGACTAAAATTGGGAAATACCAGAATTCTTGCAAGAAAGTGTGATCTCATGAGGTCTCCTGACTAAGCTATCAGGATATGAATCTGAACTTTCAGATGCTTATTCAAACAGTGTCTGAACTGTGGTGCAGATAGCTATGTAATTGGAAAACCATGTTTTTCTGTCCTACACCTTTAAATTTCCAAGCATCTGCGGCTTTGTAGAGGCAGTGGCTGTTGTGTGAGGCAGAGCTGATGCAGCATGTTACAAAGTGCACAAACAATGCTCTCTCCTGCTCTCTGTCGTGGAAACTTTACTTGTTGTTTTTCCCTAAATCTACAGTAGAAGTCATTCTGACTGAAAGCACATGATTGCTCTTTAGATATGGAAAAAACATCGCATAAACTTTCGGAAGGTCCCTGATCGCTATTGTGTGTATGTAAGGAGAAGATAGTCTGTGTACCCGTAATCAGACTGAACTGATGTGAAATTGTATAGTTTCAATTTCCTTTTGGCTGCTTCATTTCTCCTCAGCTCTGGTATCCTGGCCAAATTCCCACAAAGGTCACTAACTATATTCTGCCTCCCTAAGTGAACCCAGCAGCTGCAAATGATACAAAATTCTTCACTTCCTGTTCCAAACTGAACAGGCACCCAGTGCTGGCCAGTCTTGCTTTGTGTAGTTAGGCAGCTGTTGTGTTCCACTCCAGAAATGGCTGTGTAACTCACATTGTATGAGTGTGGTTTTCTGTTTCTCGCTAATAGCTGGACCACACTGAGGTGTGAGTGTTTTTAGCTCAGGCTGGTGTGGAAGGGGCAGCAGATGCCACTTCTGGAGTTGCAAAGGAGCCAGATGCACCACAGGAACTCCAGGTCCAGCTGCCAGCCCCTCTGTGAAATATACCTTGCTCTGTGTTCCCCTTTGGCAGTACAGATTCATAGAAATGTAGGGGTAGAAGGAACCTCCAGGTCATCTAGCCCATTCCATGGTGAGGCAGGATTAAGAATAGTGGCTCTGTGACTATATTTATGTTAGTCAGGAGCTCTTTCTCCTCTCCCCCAGAAAGTGAGAAGCCATAGATCAGAAGTTACTGCTGCTTCTTGCAGCATTAACTTCAGTGGGGGAATCTGTCAGATATTACATGGCTTTCCTGGGGACATATGCTGCACCCAGACAACTCACTTTAAAATCCGCAAAGCCCCAAATGCATAGTTTTCAAAGGAGGAGGATGTTGATGACTGAGATGCAAGAAAAAACGTGAATTTGGCCATGCATTAGTGGAACTCTTGGTTATATTATCTCATACTTTATTTAGGCCCAAATTTTATTTGGGTGGTTTTTAGTGCTTTGGTCCTTTTTTAAAGGCCCATTCTATATTTAGTTTTTTTCTGAGGTAACAATTTCTAGCTTGGGTATTGCAGCTCTCAGCTACTTTGTGTCCTTCCTCAGATAAGCTTGATGTTGTCTGTCTTTGCTAACAAACGTCTCAGATGTGTGTTTGCTAGGGCGGGTAGGTTTGGGGGGTAGATTAACATCTGTCTTTAAAGAAAGCGTAGTGACTCACTTTGAGGTTTCAGAGTTGCTGGGGGGTGCTAGTGGGGGGACAATGAGCATGTGTCACATCTTATATACTGCTGCAGGGAACTAAATTAAAAGGACCTGGTGGTTACGGACATTGTGATTTTTGCGGTTGGTTGCTACAGAAGCTCACAGTTCTCTGTCTGCCAGCAAATGGGAATAAATCTCAGAGGTCAGAGCTGTTGGTTTCACCAATGGGATTGAGAACCATCTTCGCAACTGGGTTGCAGAAGTGTCATGAACGATCTCATGAATCAGCTGGCCTTGAGTGAGAAAGAAAGAAGAAAGGCTGAAGAAATGGATCAGGAAAGTTCTTGACCTTACTGGCATTTAAAATATTCCTGTCTTTGGTCCCCTTTCTTCCTTCCAACCTCATTCAGGGGTCAGCCGGTGTGGCTCTGTGAAAGAAGCCAGTTTGTGCCACAAGAGCGAAGTGGAGTGCAGCTGGAAATGTGTTCGGAGAGCCTCAGAGAGCTCCTGGAGCCAAGGGTACTCTGCTGGTTGCACTGCCTGCCTGGTGGGGAGTATTAGCATGCAATCTGTGGAGAAGCCATTTCCTGAAGGCATTCAAGAAAAGCAGGGTTATATTGACACTGCCTTAAGGGGGCATGCTAGGAAGTTTCCCTCAATTGGAAATGAGGGAGAATTTTCCAAAGCTGGATTGGCGCATAGTAGCAGGCCACTGAGGTGAAATGCCAAACTGGCATTATTTTGCCCCTTCAGGAATTCCAGCACTCATGGAAGCAGAGTTCAGGGGTCAATTTAACAGAAGGACAATGGGCAGGGTATAGCTAGAGATAATACCTGACATTGTTGCCTCTATGGCTGCTGGCAGGTACACACTCCATGTGTCATAGCATGCAACTTTTAATCCCTGGGAGCAAGCTTTCTCATGGTAGGCAGGCAGAAGTGTGTGTGTTCATGTTCTTCCTTAGGTTTATTAAGCACACGGTTAGATCTTTCTAATAGTGCCTGCCATGTTAGTGATCCTCTTTATGATGGTGTATGTGTATGTGAACCTTGGGAAAGTATGGGCATAATGCAGATGAGACAGTGCATCAGCTGGGGTTCATGAACACTTCCAGTTGGTAGCTGTGTGCCAGCATAGCTTTGATTCTTTCTCCTTTTGCAGTTCTGAAAATATGTTCCATCAAGGATCAAGAGTCTCTCTTTTTAGCTTGCCTGCTTCTCCTTACCTTTTAGATGTCCATGGTGCCATGTGACTGAGGGCCCAGACTTCTGCTGGAGGAAAGGAATATCTGGGATGTTCAGGAATGATGCTGTAAAGGTTCTGAATTGACCTAGCCCACCTCCAGGATCAGACCTGTGTTCTAATGTGCAGCATATACAGAATTTGGTAGAGGAGAGGGGGTAAAGAGAAGGAGGTTTCCAAAAGTTTTGTAACACCTAAAGCAGTGGTTCCCAAATTTGTCCTCCCACTTGTGCAGGGAAAGCCCCTGGCGGGCCGTGCCAGTTTACCTGCCGTGTCTGCAGGTTCGGACTATCGCGGCTCCCAGTGGCTGAGGTTTGCTGCTCGAGGCAAATGGGAACCGCTGGAAGCAATGTGAGCCAAGGGACATACTGGCCGCCACTGGGAGCCGCAATCGGCTGAACCTGCAGATGCGGCAGGTAAACAAACCGGTGCGGCCCGCCAGGGGCTTTCCCTGCACCAGCGGCGAAACAAGTTTGGGAACCGCTGACCTAAAGAAAGGTAAGTGCTTGCTACCATGGAAAGCAATTTTATAAAAGGAAAGATTAACAATAAGGACAGAGAAATGTAACATAGAGCTGAACACATATTAGTATTAGAAATGTGAAGTTCCTGTCTGCAGAAGATCGTAGGTATATTACTGTGAGAAAATATATTACTGAGTTATTAGCTAAACCAGCTCATGAGACTGTTCAATGTACAATGCACACACAGGAAACAGTGAACATGAAACTATGCTCTATGTTGAAATCCCTGCTGTATTTTTGTCCCTTTTCTAAAATATCCTGACGAGCATTAACGAATTATTCAGACTATGAGACAAAGAGTTTCATTTATTTAGATCCCTTTGATAGTAGAGTGAAAATCAAAAGACTAGGAGAACTTCCTCAACATTCTGTGTAGTTGCAGAAAACAATTTTAAATATTCAGGCTATTGGTTTTCTGCAGATACAAATTCTCTGTATAAAAATTGTTTCTCCTCTAAAGACTTTATGACAAGTATTCACAAAGAATATCAGTTGTTTGGGAAGGATTGCTGAGGTTAAAACTGTGTAAATATATTTTTATTCCTACCTATAAACATTACTGTATGTTCTTTTATCAGAATTAATAAGAGAAGAAAAAAATCTTAACTCTCATGGAAGCAAGATTAGGCCTCCAGGGTGTCAGCACCCCAATATAGATATAGGTAAATGAAAAGAAAGACTCTTTCTTCTCACCCCGGTATTCCTGAAGATTTGGAGTTACCTGCCCCTAATTTTAGAATTCTGTTCCATAATATAATCTTTGCCCTATTAGGTAAAAACATCTATATTTTTTTTTCTTTATTTTTGTGCTTGGATTGAAATTGAACAAGCAACAACTAAAACTGTTGTAAGCATCTGTCGTGAGCGTTATGGACATCATGGACCTAATTTTGTGCTCCGTTGCACTGAGGTAAACCTGGAGTCAGTGGAGTTACTCTGGATTTACAACAGTGTAAAGGAGAGTAGAATATGTCTCCATATGCTTATAATTGGGTCTTCTGAACACCACTAATAATAACTTGGCAATGGAGGTTGAATGAACGGTAAGATTTAAACTGCTCCTCTATGACTAGTGCTTGACTGTTTGGAATATATCATGAGAGAGTTAATTCACCCTACTTTTGCATTAAAATCTCAAATGTGAAACATGACCTTGATGAGAAACAAACTGTCTCCATTCATCTGATATACAGGCAAATGTGTGACTTTCAGTTGAATTCTATTAATTCTAATATTTAAAATTATCTTAGTAAATTATGTCATTTCTAAAATATAGGCTCAGAGAAAATATAATTTAATTTAATGACATGGAATATTGGAAGAAGAGCACCACTAACTTTGAAATAAGATCTCATTCTCCCTCCCTCCCCCGTTAGCTACTCAGGTCTCAAATTACAAACCCATTGTATATGAAGTATAATCTTGCACTAGATCTGATTGTGTTCATTCAGCCTATTGCTCTTTTCTGCAGGTGGTTTTGATAAATTAATGGAACCTCTTAGAATATGTACATATTCTAATCTCGGAACAACCAGTCTAGAAGACGTTTATTTCTAAACTGCAGCCAGTTGAGAACTTCAGTTGTAGCAGAGTATTCAGTGCCATAGTTTCAGCTGTGATATATGCTTATAAATCTCAATATAAACGTGACATTCTCTAGCTATCCAGAGAAACGGAGTGTGCAGCATATTACGTAGGAGAGAGCTTTGTCTAGGATTTGTTAAGCTCTGGGTAAAATATTTTTTTCTGTCTTTAAATTCATCAACCAGTGCTTGGTAAGAACATATCTTGCTCTTCATGTATATTATCTTTTTAACAGGAAAAAATGTTATTTGTGGGAGGCATGGCCAGGAGGATGGAATGTTGATATAAAGGTGATGAACAGTGTCCTAAAACAGTATAACCTGGGTCACTCATCACCAAACATGCTCGTCAAATAACTGAATAGAGGCTTCCTCTCACTTTTCAACTGGCTGACTTTTCCTCCCTAAGGATATTAGTATTACATTGATTATAGTGTTATGGCTGAGTACTGGAGCAGACTGAAGCTCCTACCAGAGAAGGAGAGCTTTGGAAGGTTTGCAGAACTGTTTCAGTGGAACAAGGTACATCTGGCTGTGTGTGTATGTGCGTGCGTGTGTATGCCAATGAGAATTTGGGGAAATCAAACTTTGCTTTTATTTCTCCATTGCAGAGCTCTTTATTTTGGATAATACCTGCATATGAAATAAAAACGCATTTTGCTGTGCGTTACGATAAATTGCTTTTCTAGCTCTTTTAATCTGAAGATAGGGTGACCAGATAGCAAGTGTGAAAAATGGATGGAGAGGCAATAAGGTCTATATAAGACACAGCTCCTAATATCGGGACGTCTGGTCATCCTCTCTGTGGGTCTTAAAGTACTTTACAGAGGTAGGTGTATAACTATATATGCAATCTGTTAAGCAGTGACAATTATTGGTTTTGTGTTTAAATGATGCAGAATTGATGGAGAGGATTCACAAATCATGATGTTTGATGTGATTTCTGAAACCTATAATTCTGTTTGAAATAGGAGCAGTTGTTCCTGGGTTATACTGATCCAAAGGGTAACTGTTTCATTATTTAACACATCCAGAACATGTCTGCAAGTGCGTGTGTGAGATTCCCAGTGAAATTGTTTGGAGAGTCATACATGCAAAGGATCAAATTCTGCCTTTGAAATGAGCTAAACTGTCGGTGTCTTTTCCTCCTCTGGTTTTGCTCTCCAGGAATAAACTCTGCTGATGCAATTCCAGCTTTTGGATGATAATTATTAGAACCGTGCACACTGGGAATTTATTTGCACAAAAGTGAGGCAATTCAGAGTTAAGGTCCTGCAGTAACTTCATTGCTGGCCTCTGGTGCATATGCTTCTGAAATGACTTGTTTTATAACTGATTGTAGCCTTAATCTGAAAACAGGGCAGGATTGGTAGAAATATCAAAGACCCGTAGAAGAGGGGGAGAAAAATAATTTTGCAGGAAAATCTGCTAATCTTCACAGCTTCCAAAACTCAACAGTGACTTTCCAGTAAGAAACAGCTTCTTGTAATACTAATCATAACTGATGTGAAACATGCAATATAAAATTAAACTTTCACACTGTAAGTATTTTTTCAGAGCAATATGAACAGAACCCTGTCATGCAGTGCCTACAGTTTTTTGGCTTAGTCACAGATGGGCCCCAGGAACTTTAGGCATTAGTATAATATTCAGAACATTATATATATTGCAAAATAATAAAGTTGTTTTTTTTTCTTTTTTTCTTTTTTTTTTTTTTTTAAATGCTACTGCATATCTCTGTATTACTGCATGACTTTTTGTATTCCCTGTGCGGCTTATGCATATCCGCTTAGAGCCCAAACCTGCTACTTCTGAAGTTGATGGCAAAATTTGTTTTGACTTAGATCTTTATCCTGCAATTAGATCCATGCAGGTGGATCCCTGTGCCCTTTCCAAATCTCCTTAAACTCAATTGTGCTTTGCATATGTCTGCTCCGACAGAACTGACTGCAGGGATGGGGCCTTAGATGGGAATGGAATTGTGCCATTTATTTGCATGCACTTACATTTCATTTGAATCCAATGGACCTGAATATAATCTCCCTTTCATCAATGATATTCTAATAACATTACCCCAGCATGGGTGAGATCAGAACTGAGCATCATAGGGTCTGTAAATAGTTCTCAAATTGTGGATTTGAAATCATCAGCATTCATTTAAAAATGGCTTATTCTGTGGGATGTATTCCAATTAGCACAAAATAAAGCAGAGTCTCTTTAGTGGAAAGAAAAAATGTAATGTATAATAGTAGTACTAGGGTTTTCATGTGGGATAAAGAGTCGGCAGGCTCCACAGAAGTATAAAAGACACCAGAAATCCTGTACATGCTTGAATATTTTCTGTTATGTAGACATTTTAATTACTCATCACTGGTATAGTTTTGTAATTGTATTCTTATTGCCTGTAGGTTTTATGAATTAAAAATAGTTAAAAGCTGTATGAAACAAATTCAGACCGATCAGAATCACAGTTGTACTTTAACACAATTTCAGTTGCATTTAGAAAATAAGTCTGCTTCCAGCCAGCCTTTTTATATAGTTCATGGTCCCAGAGATGTCCCAATATGGTGGATTTTGAAAGCTTATGTATCCAAATAAGTATCCCATCTGTATTGTACAAACTCTGGTTACATGGTGCTGACTGTAAGCTATTTCTAGAGTAAAATATAAAATATGGCCACAGAAATAACCCAAAAAGACAAAGGTATGGAGCAACAGAAATTCTACAGTAAGTCTCATCTTAGTACCTATTCGACTTGGACTCAGTGTTAAAGTCCATAAAAAAAATGGTTCCCGCTCCACACTCATCTGTTTTCCAGTTAATAGTGGTACAAACAAGGATTCTACAGTAAGAATTAAACTGAAAAAAGATACATAATGAATATAATTTATTTTAAGTGATCACTTCAGGGCCATGCAATAAATGGTCATCTAAGAAATTAAAGGTTGAACAAAATTGTTCTGGAATCTATCTTGGGCGTAAACACGTACTGATTATGCAGGCGAAAATGCCATTAGATTGGTGGCGTTTTGCCAGCATTAGTAATATAGGATCAAGCTCACTGAGGTACTTTTAAAGCAGTCTCTCGAGACTGGGGATTGATCCATACAGTAGGCTTTGCAATATGAAGTCTGACTATGGTGGGAGTATCTCTGATGTTTCTCCTGCAATTATGGAGGAGGTGAATGCATATATGGATATGCAATCAAAGCAGGACTGGGCTTCTGGAATTTCTCTCTGCAGTGTTTTTCAGATAAAATATCATTTCCCAAAAGGTCCAAAAAAAAAAACAAAATACATTTTGAATGCCATACTCCACAGATTAGATTGTTGTTCTATAGAACAACAATCACCTTCCCATGCATAAACTGTCATCCCTCACTGTGTTTGTCTGACATGGTCAGAGAGACCTTCTGGGAAAAGGATACTATATTTCTAAGTGATCTGTAAAGTACCATATATATGTAGAGCTCCATCAATAAGATAATTGTGGGTTTACAGTGCTTTTTGCATATTTTACTGTGTTCTGCTTTCATACTCTTGTAATTCAGTCTGTTAATTTTGTTTAGGATTTTTTGTATTAAAAATAACAAGTTTGAAAGTGTGTAGAAGATTCTCCTGCTATGAAGATTTATCCTTAATAAAACTATTATAGATAAAAACCCTACAGCATTCCTAGTAATGGGATGACATCAGCCTCCAGTGCTGTTGCTCCAGTAGTTTAATCATTACGGTAGAATATTGTGGTATTGTTTTCTTAAGAAATATTTTTTATTTTAAATGTCAACATGTTTGTTCTCGGAACATATTTTTCTGACTGAGGCCAGAATATCTATAAACATGTCCCTAATTTTTTTTTTCCATCTTCATTGTGTCTGGCTTTTTTACAGCACTCCATTTCCTGACTTGACCTGGTTCTGCAGCTGTTTTTTGTGTAGTTCTTGTGACAGACAGGGCAACTTCTTGCAATATCTTCGGGAAATTTTGAGTTTAGATACCCTTCGAGTCCATTGTCTTCCATGTGAAGATTAAGTATTACTGTGGGCCTGGATGATCAAAGGACTATATTGACCAATATGCCAGACAAGAATGGACTTTTGGGACGATACGTGTGAAGTGGATTTCCTGGGAAATATCTAGGAGGATGTGAATGCAAGTACCCTCACTTTATGCTCTCTTCCCCCCCCCCGCCCCAGTTTTGCAAAAATCCAGCCCTTTGAAGCTACAACCTGATGAGAGGGCTATTGTCTGCTGACTATCTGTTCCCAGGGTCCCAAAATCAAAGGCCCAAACTGTATAAAGGAGTGAGTTTCAGATTCTTGGGTCTGTTTGTTGTGAGCTAACAGTATTGTGAACTTTGTAACCACAGAGAACCCCATGGTGGGGTTTGAATGATCAATCACTTGTTGGAGTCTACGGAATTGGGGTGATCTCTGGTAAGGTTATTAGCATATTCATAGGTTCCTTTTATTGTTTTAATGTGTTTTCTCTGTAATACTTTCACCTTTTTAAAAAATAAAAAAGTGCTTGCTTAGAAAGGTATGTGTGGTAACTTCCATGGGGAATTATGCTATTTATAGATTGATTCTTGGAGAAAGCAAAGCAGGCCTGTTATGGCAGTCTGACTTGCTTGGGAACTTGGTGTAGGCAAGGAAGTGTGCAGACAGGAAAAATCCCAGTCAGCAGTGGGAGATACATGACTCTGCCCGAGAGCGGTGACAACCAAAGTGCCTGGAGTCTAGAGTGGGCCTCTGCTGAACCACAAGGGAGAGATATGGATACAGTTCCCTGAACTGCGATAGTTGACTCCATTGAGAGTATCGGAATTTCATACATGGAGAGGCTGTAGGATTGTGCCCAATATTTTCAGGTGATGTGACGCTGAGTATTGCTGTGTGCAATTAAAGTGGCTTTTGTCAGCAACCATTTTGAATATTGTACTCGTGACAAAGTCAGACAATTGACTCCAGAACTAACAAGTGAGTGTTTTTTGGGAAGGCTCTATTTAAGTGGATCCACAACAGCAGCTTAAATACTACACAATTTGCTTGGCTGTTAGGACCAAATAGAACCAAAAGTCTTTAAAAGTATAAAAGCAAATTATTCTTTCAGAAAACATGCTACATTGTGATTTTTTTTAACCTAAAAACTGAACCAAAAAAAATGTAACTTTTTATAATTGACTTCAAAGATAGAAGAGGTCACGCTTTGTTCAGTGCAGATTATGAACTACTGTAAAGTTTCATTACATATTACATTACATATTAATCTAGGTAATTTTGTTTAGGGATAATGCGCACTTTCAGCATTAATTGTTTGATTGCATCAACTGCATTTTTAAAAAATGTGCTGAATAAATTAATACATATTGTTAATAGAAATGAACTAACAAAACAAGTGACACGCATGAATAAAAACTGTGATAAGTAAAACACTTAAATTTTTTGTCTAACAATTATCACTAGCCATTAATATTGATAAGTTAATTTTATTAGTAATAAAAATTGATTCATGCAATGAATACCAACTTTTGGTTGATTCATGCAAACTAATATTAATATTTTTAACGTACACATATTAATATACTTATTTACCTGACGGTCTATCACCAACACTGTCTGACATCAAGGACAGATCTGGGCCCTTCTCGTAAATCTAAAGAGAATTGCCTTTTCCATGAGATAGAGAGAGAACAATAGCTAACTTTTTCTACAGCAAGAGCATTAGAGCTGGGCAGGAAATAGATTTTTCATTCCAGGAGAACTTTTGAGATTTCAAAAATTTTCCCTTCAACAATTAGGAAGAAAAATTCACTCAAAAAATTTGCAAACTAAAAATCTGGAAACAATGTATTTAGGTCCGTTGAAAAGTTTAATTTCAATTTTAACTTTTTAAAACATATTTACTATAAATATATTTCAATTTTGAAACAAGTCATTTTGAAATCAGACAATTCAATTTAAAACCTTTTTTTCTCAATGAAAAATTTGAAACCAACCCACTTCCCGCAAACATTTTAGGTCTTGACATATCGGCATTTTTCCAACAAAAGTCTAGTCAAAATATTTCTGACCAGCTCTACCCAGCACTGAAGTATCTAAGCATATAAAAATGCTTAGCACTTGGTATTTTGAGAGTACTTCAATGCCCAGGAGAGTTAGGTGACTAAACATTGTTGTTCCCAGTTTATGGATGAAGAAATGAAGGCACAGAGGGGTAAAGCACCTTACCCAACACCGCAGAAGTCAGTGGCAGAACTAAGATGTGGGTGTTTCTGCTCACCGGTCTTTTCATGTTACTAGAATTCATTATTTTGTAGCAAATTTGCCAGCTCCCAATAATTTAAACTCCCAAGTCTGTACATTCACACATACAGCATTCCTTGTTTATATACCATACAAGTAAGTACATCACAAAAATTTGGTAAATGTAAAGTATTACGATACAAATAAAATGACACTGTAATCTGAGTTAGTGCCCTCCAAAAGTGGGTTCAATGCTCCATTTGTGTAGCAATATTTCATTTTGATTTTAAATTGAAATCTATAACAAACTGTTACACTGTGCACCGCAACATATCAATGGTTGTCAGCCCCAGAGGAAAAGATAATTTGATTATTTGTGGGTGAAGTGATCACTGTCTTCTCAAAGGACATTTGTGAGGCTTATCTAGTTAGTATTTGCCAGACAGTCTGAGGTACGCAGATGAAAGGCTCTTAGTACCTCCAAAGCTCGGTTGGTTGGTTGGTGTTTGTTAATATATTTTAGTTATTTCACAGGCTCCTTTGATGCAAGGCTTATGAAATGCCTAAATGTTCAAAGTTACATTCAGGTAAAGAGGATGGGAGAATGTTGAGGGGAGAATATCTGAAGGCGGTAACAATAATAATAATAATTAATGAAGAAAACCCCACCCCAACGTTCAAACTCAACCTGTCTCTTTACTCTGCATTTACTGTAGCTGCATGTATTCTGGCCTCGTTTCTCTTTCACCACATGAGACGGGAACAGCGGCAGGGGAAGTGACACAAATGGCTGTTCATTAAATGGGTCAGCAGCAGGGGACTGAATGTAATGGGAAATCCTGCTTTTAACCTTCTGCCTGCCTGAGACATAGATACAGAGCCTCAGACCTTATGACTGGTGTAAACTTCTTTCTGCCTGCTCCCTCCTCGTCAGGACGTTTATCGTTCTCTCCCTGCCTGGCACAATGCTTCATCTGTGCTGTTGCTCATGCATCTACACCCTTGACTATAATCGTACAAAAGAGCCAGCTTGCAAGTATATATCTATACTTGAACAGATAATAAAATCACCTTGAGTCACAGCTCTTTCAAATCAATGCCTACAGTGCATTATGACACACAGTGCAAAATAAACCCACTGAACTCCCCAGCAGAAATCCATAGGATCTCTCTCCACATGCCACCGATGATAATGGTTAAAATCTAATTAGCAACTAGGTGGGAATGTGTCTGAGTTAGGTAAAGGCTACTGTTGCAGGTATGCAGATCCAGGGCAGTGAGCAGAAGAACCTGCTTTCTGGGTAGCACCCTCAATTTTGGGGCATTTGTGAATGAATCCAATCATTTCTCTTGATTACCACTTCTCCCTCCCTAGTAGATGGCAGTTTTATCTAGTGGTTGGAGCAGGGGACTTGGAGTTAGGGTTGGCTCTAGGCACCAGCTAAGCAAGCTGGTGCGTGGGGCGGCGCTGCTGAAGGGGCGACACTGCAGCTGTTCTTGGGGTGGCACTCCGGCAGCAGCCCTGGTGCGGCAATTCAGTGGCAGCACCTCTCTGTTGTTTCCCGTGGCGGCAATTTGACGGCAGCTCCCACCGATGTTCCTGTTCTCTCTAGCGGCGGCATATTCGGCAGGTTTTTTTTTTTTTTCTGCTTGAGGCAGCAAAAAACATAGAACCGGCCCTGCTTGGAGTTAAGGCTGTCTAGCCCCAGCTCTGTCACTGACTTCCTGTATGACCTTGCGCAAGTCTCTTAACTCTTTGGTACCTTCATTTACTGACTCATCTGTAAGGTGGGTGTAAGGGTACTTCCCTATACCATAAGGGTCATGAGCCTTCATTAATGTTTGTAAAGTCTATTGAGAACCCCACCTTACAAGTTCCGTTATACTTTAATCCAAATTTGGATGGCTTTGAATGTCAAGTGGCTGTGCCCCCTTCTATGAGGTAAATGAAGGGTCTGGCATGGGCTCGACTTGGCACTCCCAAGTGGTGTAGAAAGCAGTTGATTTCAGAAGAAGAACTGGCTTCATGCCAGCAGGATGGGGTGTGTTTTGCGTGCAGCCCAACCAGTTCTTTCAAGTACTCACCAGCAGCAGCACCTGCAGCTGTGGCAGCTTTGATCCACGTTGACTGCATCGCAACAAGTTGTTCATACGCTGTAGCTCTTGCTCGTGTGCCACTCTCACGCTGGTGACTAGAGTGCCCCAAAAGCATATCTATAAAACACTTGCTGCTGTAGTTTCTCCTCCTGTCCGTCAGTCCCAGTTTGCATGATTTTGGAGTGCTGAATTGGAATTCCAGAGTTGGCATTGAGCTCAGGGGAGAAGAGTAGTGTTTCTTGCACAAAGCCAGTGAACTCTGGAAGCCAGTGTCTGCCTGAGCAGAGTTCGACCGGCGTGAGAGCAAGGCTCTCTATCCATCCCTCAAAGCCCACTTGGATACCCTGGCCAATTGTCCCTCAGTTCTGCCATTGAGATCACTTCTAGGCATGAAAAAGTCATTTGGGCTTTGTGGCTGAGATTGTGTTTTTAATGGACTTCTTTTTAACAGTCCAAATATACGGCTCAATTCTGACTATTTGAGCACAGAAACATTATTACAAAATCATCCAGCTGATGGAATTCCCCATCCAAGAAATAGGTATATGCAGTATCAGTAAGTTGAATTTTACAAGATGGAGATTTGCAAGGTTGGGGTGGTGGGGAGAGAAGATATCAATTAGGTTATCTTTAAAAGTCCACGTTGGTGGGATGCCCATCTCTCTTGGGTGATGATTCCACAGTGAAAAAGCCTGATGCGTTTGCCTTCTTGAATGTGGCTGGATATGTGCACAATAATATATTTACACCTGATCACTGCTTTCCCCAACTCCTCATATTTTGTCTTTCTCATTGGCCCAGAATGCTGTTTCTGATAGGGGAAAATTTAGTCTGATTTTCTTAATGTCCTCTGATTATTCCCAGTTCTACATTAAATATTTTCTCTTCCTTCTTTGTTCACACCCTTTACAAGTTTGTTGGCTGTTATCAAGTTTTCCCCCTTACCCAAAATACGCAAATTCAGCTCTTTTTTAAATCATCCAATTGATTGTCAAGATGAGTTCTACAAATTGAATCTTAGCTTCTAAAAATGACAAACACAATTCTAGCAATTCTGCAAATATAGTACCATATATAGTTGCATATATTGCAATAATATTGCTTATTTCTTGATATGACATATGATCTCATTGTCAAGACTTGATTGCAAATGTAGGGAAAATTCTCTTTCTAGTGGCATGTGAAATGTCCTTCTAGACTAGCAGCTGGAAGAATCTGTAGCTACTAAAAATTTCCCTGAGCTGAGGCTTTTTTGAGGGGATGGGGGCAGCAGCTGCCTAGTTACATATTGTCGTGTGGGTGGATGGGTTTTTTGGTTTTGTTTTGGGTTTTTGTTTTTTTTGTTTTTTTTTTCATGATCTAGGTTGGTCATTTATTTAAGAGCCTTATGCTTTTGCCTTCTTGAATGGTGGATACGTGTGCAAAAATATATTTGTCATCCTTACCTCACCCTCTCATGTGTTGTATTGCTCTGTACTGGTGTGGTTTTTAAACACACAAACTCCAAAAGAGAGGCTGCCACATTAGACGTTTGGTTGTCTGGTAGGGAGGAATTTGGGCAAGGGAGGGGGGCCAAAGGAGGGACAAAAAGATACCACCCACCAATCAATAAATGGAGAAGTAACCAAACTAGAAGCAACCTTTAAAAATATAATACAATAGTGATGGTCCTCATTTCTACAGTATATCTATTGTAAGCTGTAGTACTTTAGGCATTCCTACAGAATACGATTTTGGTTTCCACAAGGGGTCTTGAAAGCTTCAAACAATCTCTACTTTGCAGTCTATGCAATCTGTTTTTTTTGGGCTCCTGACTGTAAATTTTATTAGTCCGTAAAATAATTTCCCAAGGGAAGTGGTGGAAACTGTCAGTTGGGGGCCCTTAAAATAGATTGGACAAAGCAGTAGAAAATATACTGTAGGGAACAGTCCTGCATTAACTAGATTTGACCTCTATGGTCTCTTCCATCTCTGAATATGGTTCTGTGCTCACTCTAGAAAAACAACACCTGTCTAGTGTAATACACCTCTGAGAGCTGAAAGGGGCTACGTAGCTGACGTCTGTGTCCTGAAGCCGCTGGATAGGAGGGTTCTAATGGCATTATTGCTCAATTTGCTGTCACTAGGAGCCTTAATCAGGTTTGTTTCAGGAAAGCCCTCTGTGCAGAGTTCTTTCATTTCTCAGTTTTGCAAGCAGTTGCTTTTTCTGAGAATGACTGACTGTTTTGATGAAGCTAGGAGTCCCCTTCAAGAGATGAGCAAGACTCTCCCTCCCGTCTGCTTCTGACGGAGGATCAGGAGACATTCAGAGATGAGGATGGTTACCGTGTTTTATGGGTATGTTGAAAGTTCATCTCTTTTCTCCTCCCCCTTGTCTCCCCCACAGCCCTTGAGATTGGGAAGGCAGGTGATTTCTCATGCTTGTGAGTGTGCTAAGTCCCCTTGAAATAGCTCAGACAGCTGGGAGGAGACTCTCTTGGCTTGCTTCTGTCACCATACGCTGGAACTTTTTATCAGTGATTTTTACTCTGTGCTGTGGTAGGAAGGGCTCACATCTCTGCGTTTGTAATAACACCTTCTAAGCTGTGGCCATACCCATGGAGGAAAGACAGTCCTCTTTTCTCCTGTTCTTGAACCCATTGCTTTCCTCATGAAACCTTCCCATAAGTGTCTGCCTTAAGTGTGCCTAAACAGTGGAGCTCCAAGGACTTGCTAGGAGCCTGAGGGCTGCACAAAATGGCAAGAAATGGAGCTGTCTGTACATTCGTTCATCTGCCATATGGAGGTGTAGCATGTGGAGACTACCAGCATGCAATGGTTGTCTTTATCTAAGCAGCCTGTCAGGCTCAGAAAGAACATGGGGCCCTGCAGTCTGTCTGTCTGGGCTGCCCCTACATTTTAAGGATGAGGGCAACAATGGGCCATGTTGTAGAACTCCCTGGGGTGCCAGCTGCACTTTGGTCACTGTGGGTTATGCACATGGGTGGTGATGAGCTAGTAGCAAATGCAGAGTTCCTCCTGAGCTCTAAAATACCATCTGGGAAGGGGAGATCTTCTGCTGCATCATCCGTGGTTTTTGGACTCATTCACTTGCTGGTTTTGAAAGTGTCTGGCTTGAAAAGGCATAGCTAGAAAATCTCTGTCTGGAAGCACATTCTGCAACTCTCCAGCTGCGGTGAACGATGTGATTGCTCACATCTGCACATTGTAGACCTTGCACATACACAGGGGAGAGCCTCCTGAACTCTTATTTCCAACTCTGCACAGGAACTGTTTACTTTTGTGATTATTCATTTCCAACTTCCTAGCTTATTTACTAGACCCATAAACAATTCTGCACTTGCTAACTGGAGAGGTGAGAGGTAGCCAGTCCCTGTATTTGTTCCCTTCTTGGCTCATTTCCTTCATGCTGCTTCACCAAGATGCCTAAACTCTGGCCTAGAGGATTTTGCACCCCCACCCCTTACTCTGGTGTCCTGTGGTGAGAGGGGAGTTTGGTCCTCATGTTTGTTCAGTCCTGGGTTTCTCCACAATGTACACTTCAGCTCCATATTTTTGTGGCCTGTGATATTAAGTGAGCAAATAAACTATGCCAGTAGCTGATGCCTGAACTACTTTTTTCTTTGCAAAAGCAGCTCGGCACTTAAGGTCAGCAATAGCCACAGGGGTTGTTCCTGTCTTTTCCCAAAGGAAAGGAAGCATGGGGTAGTGAATGGAGTATATGGCCAGAGATCTGGATTCTGTTCCCAGCTCTTTCAGTGCCTTGCTGAGTGATCATTGGCAAGTCATATACAGCTGAAATTTCAGAGTTGGTCACTATTTTGGGTGCCTCAGATTGTAAGCTCTCTGGGACAGAGATTCTTTTTATTGTGTGTTTGTACAGCACCTAGCACAATGGAGTCCTAGTCCATGAATAGGACTCCTAGAGGCATTAGTGTACTATAAATAATATTTGATGCTCAACTGCTGAAGAGTCAGTCTTATAACGTTTGAAGTGCTGAATAGCTGCAGTTCCTGTTGACTCAAATTGGTGTTTGTGAAAGTGGATCCCAACGTGTCTGAAGATGGGAACTCAAAATAGTGACTATGTTAGAAAATGTTGGACTTGATTTCTGTGCTTCGACTTCCTTATTTGTAAAATTGGCCTAATACTAGCCTTACAGTATAAAGGTGCTGCAGGCCTTATTTCCTTAGTGTGTAAAGCAACTTGAGTTCCTTGGATAGAAGTTGCTATGAAACTGCAGAGCGGTGGTGGTCTAGAAACAATGACTCCTTTATCCAAACAGAAAAGGAGTACTTGTGGCACCTTAGAGATTAACATATTTATTTGAGCATAAGCTTTTGTGAGCTACAGCTCACTTCATTGGATTCATTCCGATGAAGTGAGCTGTAGCTCATGAAAGCTTATGCTCAAATAAATTTGTTAGTCTCTAAGGTGCCACAAGTACTCCTTTTCTTTTTGCGGATACAGACTAACATGGCTGCTACTCTGAAACCTATCTCTTATCCAAGTTGCAGAGTAGAGAGACTGCAGTACCCAGCCTGGGTCAGAGGGTAGTGCTAAGAGGCTATAGAATCCTTATCCCTCCATCTAATTGTCTATCTAGATGGCTCCTTTAAAATGGAATATAAAGGTTCCTGCTGCCAACAGAATGTATCCAGAATTTCTTTTGTATAAAGGTTCTTGTACTGTGCTCATCACTGCAGTATCTGAACATCTTAATTTAATTAAGCCTGTGATTCAGCAAATCACTTACACCTGTGTCCCAATGTGTCTACTTCTCACATACATACTTAAAGTTAAGCATGTGCTTTGCTGAGTTGAGGCCCGGATGAGCAACGGTTGGCTCCTGATTGGCTCCCAACAAGTACAACTAACCCTGTCTATTTCTAATTCCAGTGTATATCCAAAGCATAGCAGATGTTTGTATATGCGGGGAAACCATAGTGCATTTGGCCCATAAGAAGGTGGCCAGGTCAGCAGGTGGATCACAGCTGGGCTTCAAGGCCAAAGCTGTACACATTCAATGGTTCAGCAGGAGAGGCATGTTGTGGGATCAGCTCGTGCCTCTTCTTGCTCGTGGACAAAACGCCACACCCACCTCAAGTCACCTTGAGAAAAGCGATCTTGGGGCTTGGAATGGATTAAGTTTAAGATTTAGAATACAGAGGGATGTGGAATTGATCGCACAGTTGTGGCTCACCCTCAGTTGTTTGGTCAGAGACACTTACAGGATGAGTTTGGCAGCAGACCATCAAGCCAGCTCTCATCAACAAGGAAAGCAAAGAAGTGTCAACTGTGGGTTTTGAGAGTCTGGGGGTGAGTAGAGAAGATAATAGTCAACAACATGTGATACAATGGCTCTTTAGGGAGGATGAAGTTCATCTGCCAGATGCTGGGGTTATTTGGCATTGTGACATTAGGAATTAGATCATGCAGGAGATGGTGGATGCTGGATTGTGAGAGGGATGGGTTGGTCGCCCACTCTTCAGGACTGAAGCACCTAGAATCCCTCAAACCAAAGGATTGAAGCCTGGCAACATCATGTCGGCTTTTTGTTGTTCTGAGGCAGGTAACCGAGTTTCTTGGTGCTTGGAGAGAAGTCCATAAAATCCACCATCGTGGATGAATGCACCAGATCCCATGGCACATTCTGCACAAGGGGTTTGCCTTGGTGTCCCGGCCAATTTCCCTCTGCCCTTAGAAGGATATATGTAAGTTATGAAATGTCTGAAAAGCACCTCTTGTCTCAAAGCACAACCTTAGAATAATGGGCTCAATTCTGTTAGCGCTCACCAGTTCCTAGGAGACACTGGAGATCAGCATTCATGAAAACTATCACAGTGTTGTGAGGCTGCTAGTCTCTGGCTTTACGTTGGGGGGGAAGGAAGGTGCGGGGGTGTGTGTGTGCTGCGTGTATGTGTACATCGGATAGATAGATGACTGGGAGATAAGCCCCTGGGATTGCAACATAGCACAGGAAACCTCGCGCTCAAGAGACACAGCTGTCAGCTCTGAGAGGAGGGGTTGAAACTGCTCTCTGTAACCACACCAAGCACTTGGGCTGTGCTCAGAGCTGAGCTCTGCATTGACTTCAGCATGGGCCCTCTCTCTCAGGCCCACAGGCTTCCTCTCCTTTAGTTACTATTTCACTCAGTTCTCACTAAGTAATGTGGTGGTGTTTGGGTTTTTTTTGTTTTCATTTTTTTCTTTTTCTTTTTAAGAAAAAGGTGCAGTGGGTTACCCCCATGGGAACTGGTAATAGTCTATCACGTTCCTGCTCTGTGGGGTATAAACGGGGCCCTACCAAGTTCATGGTCCATTCTGATCAATTTCACAGTCATAGGATTTTAAAAATAATAAATTCCATGATTTCAGCTATTTAAATGTGAAATTTCACAGTGTTGTAATTGTAGGAGTTCTGACCCAAAAAGAAGTTGGGGAGGGAGGGTTATCATGGAATATCAGGGCTAGAAGGGACCTCAGGAGGTTATCTAGTCCAACCCCCCGCTCAAAGGGGGACCAATCCCCAATTTTCCAATCCCCAATTTTTGCCCCAGATCCCTAAATGGCTCCCTCAAGGATTGAACTCACAACCCTGGGTTTAGCAGGCCAACACTCAAACCACTGAGCTATCCATCCCACAAAGGAAGGTACTGCTACCCTTACTTCTGTGCTGCTGCTGGTGATGGTGCTGCCTTCAGAGCTGAGCAGCTGCAGAGCGGTGGCTGCTGGCCAGGAACCCAGTCTGAAGGCAGAGCCAGCACCAGCGCATAGTAAGGATGGCATGGTATAATATTGCCACCTTATTTTGGCCCTGCTACTGTCAGAGCTGGGCCATCAGTCAGCAGCCACCACTCTCTGGCTGTCCAGCTCTGAAGGCAGCAGCGCAGAAGTAAGGGTGGCCTGGTATGGTAATGCCACACTTACTTCTGCACTGCTGCTGGTGGGGCGCTGCCTTCAGAGGTGGGTGCCAGGCCAACCGCTGCTGCTCTCCAGCCACCCAGCTCTGAAGGCAGTGCAGAAGTAAGGGTGGCAACACCGCAACCCCCCTAAAATAACCTTGCAGCTCCCTGCAACTCCCTTTTGGGTCAGAACCCCCAATTTGAGAAATGTTGTTCTCCCCCATGAAATCTGTATAGTATAGGGTAAAAACACACAAAAGACCAGATTTGCACAGAGGGAGACCAGATTTCACGGCCTGTGATGTGTTCTTCATGGTCGTGAATTTGGTAGGGCCAAATAGGTATAAATGTGGAGGGGGATTAAGGCTGCCTCAGTTGTATTTGGACTCCAGAGTCAGAGGAGATTTGGAAGTGGTAGTAAGTCTGCAGCGAAGCGAAAGAGTGGCTGCATCCAGCTGACCACCTGCTGTGGAGGGGTAGGCTACTTCACTTGGGAGGAGAGTCTATCTGTGTGAGCGGGCTGTGAGGAAATTTCTCTGGGAGCTAGGGTAGGCTGGGAGGAAGTCTGGCTAGCGATCTTAAACACTATGTGTGTTCCACTATGTAAAGTTCAAAGTTTGTGTTACAAAGTCCTGCAGGACTCTGTCCCTCCTGCTTATCCACCCTGTGTCATTCCATATCTCCTCACATCCCACTGCTCTGCCTACCGTGCCAGCCTCATCCACCTGAGTGACTGCTTCTTGTGCATTGTCCTTAGGCTGCCAGTGAGCATTTACATAGATGATCAAAGCATCATATAGATCCCAGCTAATCCTTGCAACGCCCCGTGGGTAAATATAAATATTATTATTAAATATTATCCCTGCTATACTGGTAGAGCAGCTGAGACATAAAGTTGCAGTTACTCACCCAAAGCCACACAGTGAGTGGGGTAGAGGCAGAATTAGAGCTCAGAACCTCCCAAGACCCTGCCTTGCTGCCTTCCTAGGTGTGGAACATCTGTCCATCCTGCGCTCATCCACAAAGCCCTGACCATCTTTGCATTTAAGTTCCTCCTAGAGACTTAATTGTGTGTGATGTCTAAGGTGAACTTGCTGACTATCTGTGACAAGTTTTAGGAGTAATCTGGAAATCGCTTACTTCTTTAAAATATTAAGATAACAGTACCTTCTCTCTCTCCCCTCTCATTGTCTATCTTTAATTTAAGTTCCATAGGGCAGGGATTGTGTTGTGGTGGTCTCTGTTCAGAAAACATCTTGTGTTACCTCACCCCATTTGGACCATCACTAGTGCTTGAAGGTAGGACCTCTTGCTTGAAAAACGTTAGTTGTCTATTATTGGACTCGTCTAGCTGGGAGCAGCAGCAGACTCCTAAACCTCTATGGATTGGCTGAGGAAACATGTAATGCGCACTGGACTGTGAAGTACCCAGCACCAATGGGCACTACTGTAAATAATCATTAATACTGAAGGAGCTCTGTGTGATTTTTTTTTTTTTTAGGGTAAGGATCATATGGGGGATTATTAAATTAAAAGTCCTTATTCTGTTAAAGAATTTTCACAGATTTTAAAACGTGTGTGTGTGTGTGTGTGAGAGAGAGAGAGAGAGAGAGAGAGAGAAAATACTGTCCAAAATGTGTGTCATTGTATTTGTATCTTAGTATGTTAATGTATGACAGTGAATGGACATAGACACTTTCATTGTCTTCTTGTCCACAGTGAGTCACTGATGAGTGATTACGCCTTAAAGCAAAAACATCCCCATCCTTTTAAGCCATTTAAAATAAATATAGGTAAACATAAGCCTGCAGCGTCTGTGGTTTAAATGAGTTACTGGTGTGTGAATTATCAAAGCCAAAAAAGCTCATTTATCAAAAGATAACAATAGCGCAGAGCCCGAGTTACAAAATGAGAAGCCATTTAAGAGGCCTGCACAGGGTTTAATTCCTTTTTTAACTTCAAAATATCTAAATATATATATTTCTGTGTTCACAATATACCACACGTGCTGTAGGAAGTATGTTAATATACACAACAATAGATGGTTCTCCCATAAGGTGGTTCTGGTTTACTTTTGTGACCTCTGGGGAGACCTCTTGTCTGGTGGTCTGAGCAGCTCTGTGGCAGGTTCATTTCCTGGCCCCCCTCTTTTTCCCTTGACTACTCTGGGTTTTGCGGTCTGCTGTGGGGGAGGGTGGGGCTTGAGGGGGAGTGGTGGAGGGGTGAGTAGGAGCAGGCTCTCCATGAGCAGCTTTCCTATTGCCTTGTCAGGCTAAGTTATGGTCACTCCTTGCCTGTCATTCGCATTGTCCCAGCTTATCTCCTGCTTCTCCGTCTTGAGGTCCAGTTCTATAAGCCCTCACTCACAAATATTATCATTTTTATTTTGGTAGCACCTTAAAGGTGTTGGTTGGGGCTCCATTGTGCTAGGCACCATACAACCATAGAACAGAAGATGGCTTCTGCCCTGAAGTGCTTTCAATCTAAAATAGTCCCATTGAAGTGACTTGTAGGACTAATAGGTGTTCACAGCAGAACTTTCCTTATTACAAATATAAGGAGTATGGTAGAATCTCAGAGTTATGGAGGTTGTTCATAACTCTGAAATGTTTGTAACGCTGAACAAAACGTTATGGTTGTTCTTTCAAAAGTTTACAATTGAACATTGACTTAATACAGCTTTGAAACTTTACTGTGCAGAAGAGAAATGATGCTTCCCTCTTTTGGGGGTGGGGTGGGGTCTCTGCTGCTGTCTGATTGCGTACTTCTGGTTCCAAATGAAGGGTGTGGTTGACTGGTCAGCTCTTAACTCTGAGGTTCTACTGTACAATGAAAGAAATGGCTTATCTTTGGCCAAGGATTCAGCATATATTTGATCTTAAGTCTCCATTTATAAGCCTGTTTTATTTATTTTTATACACCCTACTCTTTAACAATGAAGCAAGAAGGTATCAGGTTCTTTGTCATTCTTGAGTTGGCAAGGATCAAAAGGGTTTAATCTGCTTGAAAGAGAAGCAGAGAGGATTTAAGCACTGAGGCGGCAGGTCTGGCCCCTGTATCTTTTAAACTGGTGGCAGGTTTGAGGCGTGCAATTATGTGAATGGGGATTTCCTGGATCTGGCAAACGATGTTTCCCAAAGTCAAGGGCCCTGTGCTGCTATACACCAGGTGTGTGCCTTGAGCTAAGGCTGCACAACAAAGTGTGGCCTACTGAATGATTAGAACAAGAAAATAGGCATTGGGACTCTTGGGCCTTGTCTACACTACGAAATTACTCTGATTTAATAGAACTCAATTTTTGGGAACAGATTATATAAAGTAGAGTGCATGCGTCCACACTAAGCACATTAATTCGGCGGTGTGTGTCCACAGCACCGTGGCAAGCGTTGACATTCTGAGTGGTGCACTGTGGGTAGCTAAGCCACAGTTCCCGCAGTCCCTGCTGCCCACTGGAATTCTGGGCTGAGCTCCCAATGCCTGATGGGGCCAAAAATTTGTTGTGGGTGGTTATGCGTAAATGTCGTCAGTCAACTCTCCCTCCATGAAAGCAACAGCGGACAATCATTTTGCACCCTTTTCCCTGGATTGCTCGAGCAGACGCCAAAGCACGGCAAGCATGGAGCGTGTTCAGCTCACCACAGCAGTTATGACCATTGTAAACACCTCGCGCATTATCGTGCAGTTTATGCAGAACCAGAACCTGAAAAACCAGGCGAGGAGGCGACTTCAGTGTGGTGACGAGAGTGATGAGGACATGGACACGGATTTCTCTAAAACTCCGGTCCCTGGCAATTTGGAGATCATGGTGTTAATGGGGCAGGCTCATGCCGTGGAATGCCGATTCTGGGCCCAGGAAACAAACAAAGACTGGTGGGACCGCATAGTGTTGCAGGTTTGGGATGATTCCCAGTGGCTTCAAAACTTTTGCATGTGTAAGGGCACTTTCATGGAATTTGTGACTTGCTTTCCCTTGCCCTGAAGCGTAAGAATACCAAGATGAGAACAGCCCTCACAGTTGAGAAGCGAGTGGCAATTGCCCTGTGGAAGCTTGCAACACCAGACAGCTACCGGTCAGTTGGTAATCAATTTGGAGTGGGCAAATCTACTGTGGGGGTTGCTGTGATGCAAGTAGCCAATGCAATCATTGAGCTGCTGCTATCAAAGGTAGTGACTCTGGGAAATGTGCAGATCATACTAGATGGCTTTGCTGCAATGGGATTCCCTTACTGTGGTGGGGCTATAGATGGAATGCATATCCCTATCTTGGGACCGGACCACCAGGGCAGCCAGTACATAAACCGCAAGGGGTACTTTTCAATGGTGCTGCAAGCACTGGTGGATCACAAGGGACATTTCATCAACATCAACGTGGGATGGCCAGGAAAGGTTCATGACGCTCACATCTTCAGGAACTCTGGTCTGTTTCAACAGCTGCAGGAAGGGATTTACTTACCAGACCAGAAAATAACTGTTGGGGATGTTGAAATGCCTATAGTTATCCTTGGGGCCCAGCCTATCCCTTAATGCCCTGGCTCATGAAGCCATACACAGGCACCCTGGACAGTAGTAAGGAGCAGTTCAAATATAGGCTGAGCAAGTGCAGAATGGTGGTAGAGTGTGCATTTGGACGTTTAAAGGGTCACTGGCACAGTTTACTGACTCGCTCAGACCTCAGCGAAACCAATATTCCCACTGTTATTACTGCTTGCTGTGTGCTCCACAATCTCTGTGAGATAAGGAGGAGACGTTTATGGCGGGGTGGGAGGTTGAGGCAAATCGCCTGGCTGCTGAATACACACAGCCAGACACCAGGGCGGTTAGAAGAGCACAGCAGGAAGCGCTGCGCATCAGAGAAGTTTTGAAAACCAGTTTCATGACAGGCCAGGGTACCATGTGAACACTTCTGTTTGTTTCTCCTTGATGAACCCACCCCCCACCTTGGTTGACTCTAATTCCCTGTAAGCCACCCACTCTCCCCACTTCGATCACAGCTTGCTTGCAAAAGAAATAAAGTTACTATAGTTTAAAAACCATATATTCTTTATTAATTGATTATAACAAATAGGGAGATAACTCACAAGGTAGCCTAGGTGGGGTGTGGGAGGAGGGTAGGAGGGAAGGAAAAGGCCACTTCAAAACTTGTTGAATGACAGCCTTCTGTTGCTTGGACTGTCCACTGGGGTGAAGTGATTGGTGCCTGGAGCCTCCCCCCACCGCGTTCTTGGGCATCTGGGTGAGGAGACTATGGAACTTGGGGAGGAGGGAGGGCAGTTAAACAGGAGCTGCAGCAGCAGTCTGTGATCCTGCTGCCGTTTCTGAACCTCCACCAGATGCTGGAGCATGTCCGTTTGATCCCGCAGTAGCCCCAGCGTTGCATCCTGCCTCCTCTGAACTTCCTGCCGCCACCTCTCATCTCGATCATCCCTCCTGTCCTCACATTCATTGGCTGCTTTCCTGTACTCTGCTACTGTGTCTCTCCACACATTCTGCTGAGCTCTGTCAGTGCCGGACGACTGTATGAGCTCAGAGAACATTTCAGCGCACGTGTGTTTTTTTTTTTCCGCCGCCTTATCTGAGAGAGCCTTTGGGATGGAGGAGGGAGGCTTGAAACATTTGCAGCTGCTGGAGGAAAAAAAGGGAGTGAAGTATTTAAAAAGATACAGTTTACAGAACAATGGCTATACTCTTTCACGGTGAACAACACTATTCACATTACATAGCACATGTGATTTCGGTACAAGATCGCATTTTGCATCTTATATTGAGTGCCTGTGGCTTTGGTGTTAGAGATCACACATGCAGTGCTGGGCAACAGAATTTGGCTTGCAGGCGGCCACGGTAAACCATAGTCTTTCTGCAACTTCCATAACAGCAGCGCCCTCCTCTCCCATACCAAGCAAGGCCCGTTGAATTGGCCATTTAGTGCTGCGGTTTTCATGTTAATGTGCAGCAGCAGAAACAAAACTAACCCCCCCACCCATCCAATTCTCTGGGATGATCGCTTTACCCCTCCCTCCACCATGTGGCTGGTATCAGGGAAGATCACTGCTAGCCAAACGCAAACAGCTCAGTGCCAATGCCCCCTTCCCCCCCCCCCCCAACCGCTTGGCTAACTGTGGGGAGGATTTCTTTTCAGCTACAGTCAAACAGCCCAGTAGGAACAATCACCTCTGAATGTCCCCTTAATTAAATGCCCGTATTTCAACCAGGTTACCATGAATGATATCACTATCCTGAGGATAACACAGAGGGATAAAAAACGGATGTTGCTTGAATGCCAGAAAACACTGGGACCACACACTGCCAGGCTTTGTCATGCAATGATACCAGATTACTTGCTACTAGCATGACGTGGTAAAGTGTCCATCCCCAAACATGTTAACAGACTTCTCCAGTAGCTGTACAGGCCACGAATGCATCCCAAGTCCTCAGGGCAAATTAATTATTAAAAAACACTTGCTTTTAAAACATGTATTATATTTAAAAAGGTACACTCACCAGAGGTCCCTTCTCTGGCTTGGTTGGGTTGGGAGGGTATTTCAGTTAGGGTGATAAAAAAATCCTGGCTGTTGGGGAGAATGGTGTGCTGTCTGCTCTCCTCAAGCTTGTCGTCATCCTCATTTTCCCCGTCCGCAAAATCCTCAGGCATGGCGGAGAGTACCTCATCATCAGAGTCCACGAACAGGGGTGGGGTAGTGGTGGCGCCCCCCCCCCCTAGAATTGCATGCAGCTCAGCGTAGAAGTGGCATATCTGGGGCTCTGTCCCAGAGCGTCTGTTTGATTCTTTGTTTTTCTGGTACGCTTGTCTGAGCTCCTTAAGTTTCACGTGGCACTGTGTTGCATCCCTGCTATAGCCTCTGTCCCTCATGGCCTTGGAGATTTTTTTGAAATGTTTTGGCATTTTGTCTTTTGGAATGTAGTTCTGAGAGCATGGATTCCTCTCCCCATACAGCGGTCAGATCCAGTACCTCCCATTCGGTCCATGCTGGAGCTTTTTCGATTCTGGGAGTGCATGGTTCCCCTGTGCTGATGAACTCGCCTGGCCAAACAGGAAATGAGATTCAAAAGTTCCCAGGGCTTTTCCTGTACACCTGGCCAGTGCATCAGAGTTCAGAGTGCTGTCCAGAGCGATCACAATGGTGCACTGTGGGATAGCTCCCGGAGGCCAATACCGTTGAATTGCGTCCACATTAACCCTAATTCGAAATGGCAATGTCGATTTCAGTGCTAATCCCCTCGTCGGGGAGGAGTACAGAAATCGATTTTAAGAGCCCTTTATGTCAACAAAAATGGCTTTGTTGTGTGGATGGGTGCAGGGTTAATTCAATTTAACGCTGCTAAATTCGACCTAAACTCATAATGTAGACCAGGTTCTGTACCCAGCTGTTCCATAAATTTACTGTGGGACCTTGAGCAAGTGACTTAACCTCTCCTTGCCTCTGTTTACCCTTTTGGAAGTGGGGTATAATCCTGTATCAGATGAGTGTGGTGGTGAAGATTAATTGATATTTGTAAAGTATGTTGAATATCCTTTAAAAGGCATTTATAGAAGTGTTAGGATCATATACCACTTTCTTTCCCTAGGTGTGACAATGCAAGTAGTGGAAAGATAGCCACCCTGAACACATTCCTCTCTAAGATGCTACACAATTATTCAGGGTGGCTAGCCCCTCTTGCTGCAAACACTGCCACGGCTATGTTAGTATGCTAGCTCCATCAAAGCTAACATGGGTATGTCTCCTTAAGCTGGATATTACTCCCCTAGCTCTAAGTGTAGACATACCCTGTAAGTGTATGGTTTCTAATCACATGAACTGTTTTGAATTGAATGTCAATTCCTAGTTTAGAAAAATCATTTTAAGATATTGACAGTTTCATCTGCCTCAGTGTAATCCTTCAGTTTAAACACAACTAGCAGCAAACATTTGTGTCCTGGAATAAATACTGGTATAGTGTCCACATTAGAATTTACAATTGTATTATCAAGTGTTAAAACATGACTAAAAGTTTGAGTGTACCCAGTCTCTCTGTAGGAATACAGCTCTTTAAATCCATCACCATTAACTTACTGGACATTTTGATCCTGCAGAAGGCAGATTTCCTCACATTGATGTGGCTGTTTATAGAAAAAACATTATCTGCAAAAAGCTTTATAACTAGAGCTTTTTAGAGAGAGTGGCCTGTGTGGGAACACCAATCAGAGTAGAGATCCAGCATATAGAACATTCTATTCTGTAAAGGTTCCTATACCACCTTCATCAACCGTAATATCAACATGTGTTCCAGTAATGCATTAAGCAATGTGACTAACATCTGTCAGGTATGGGGCACAGGAATTGCCAGGCTGGGTCAGATCCAAGGTTCAGTATCCTGTCTGACAGTGGCCAGTAGCAGATTGTAAAGAAAAAGGTGTAAGAACCCTGCAGTAGCAGATGTCTCATTCTGATCTCTAATAGTTAGAGGTTGGCTTAGGCCCTGGAGCATGAGGTTTTATACCGCTTCCACAATTTTTATAATGAATTATGGTAATTCTGGATATGTTTGATATCTGTATTAATGCCAAGTTTGAATCTTGCTAAAGTCTTGGTCTCAACAACTTCCTGTGGTAATGAGTTCTATAGTTTAATCACGTTATGTGAAAAAGTATTTCCTTGTATCAGTTTTGAATTTGCCACCTTTTTAATTTAATTGTGTTATGAGACTGGGAACTGCTGTTCTCCCTGTCTACCTTCTCTACACCATTTATTATTTTATATACTTGTCCCTTCTTATTCATCTCCTTCCTAAGGCGAACAATCCCAGACTTTTCATTCTCTCTTCATATGAGTTT
The DNA here is from genome assembly GCF_009764565.3 of Dermochelys coriacea. NCBI lineage: Eukaryota > Metazoa > Chordata > Testudines > Dermochelyidae > Dermochelys > Dermochelys coriacea. The sequence goes on along the minus strand of NC_050068.2, from coordinate 187,024,070 downwards.
TCTGTACTCTTGATACTTTTTTCACCCTTCTCTGAATTCCCTCTAATTCTGCAATTCAAATAACCTGTTACCTTCCTCCATTTCCCAGAAAGGTGATCTTTCTCTGCTTTTTAGATTACACTGTAACCTTTCCTCTATAGATGGTTCTGGACCTGAACCCTTGATCTAAGACTGCTCCAACTTCTGGACCTGAACTGTTGGCTCCACAGCTGAATTTCTCAGCTCTGGCTCCTCTTTTTAGTTCTCTGAAAAGGTATAGTCATGACTGTAATAGGTGCCACTGGAGTCAGGGCATTCTGCTGCCTGCCATTAGATGGGATCGGGAGGTAACCTTAACCATGTCATTTGACTGGGCCCAGGACATAGAAATGCTGTTAAGTGTTGGTGTTTATGTCACAACTTCTTGTTGCCATGACTCCCTGCAGGGGATAATATTGGATTCTAATGACCGATTTGATGGGTTGTAGTTGTCTATGTCAGGCATTCTTCAAATAACTGTATTGTAGCTGATCTTTGACCATAGATATGCAGATGTCCTAGTCACCAGCTAAAACTGTGCACGCATGCCACAAGGAATAGAACTTGGATTTTCTGCTTCATAACGGTTATCTTTAGCCTCTTCCGCTAAAAGAGAGTCTTCCTTTACTGCCGGTTGCCTTAGGGCTTGTATGTCCTTTTGTAGGACTCCAGCCGCTATGGGGGTACGTAATCACACACACTGAAGTGGCTGTTGCTCTGTTAAGTAGAGGGCAGCAAAGCCATATACACGCCAGCCTGTATATTATAACCCAGATGACCTTGTTTTTATTAATGTACTTGGTATTTCTATACAGATGCTGCACCGGTTCCAGGACTGACAGACCCGAGACTGTGCTACATACTGGATGGGATCCTCTTCATCTATGCAGTCATCATTACAGCCCTCTTTTTGAAAGCTAAGGTTAGTCTAATTGCCACAGTGTCTCCTCAAAACACTGAACCATTAGGTGTTTGTCACATAATCCAATCTGTCTATGGACTGGGAAGTGGTTGGGGGAAGATGATTTTCTTGGATAGTTGCCTGGCTTGAAAGTTGATGTATAAGCCTATGGTCGTTTGGCTCCCATTGCAAATGAGAAGTGCTGGGTTTGCAGTTTGATCATTGTGAGCCTGTTGCTGAGCACTGGGATCTGGCGGGAGTGAAAGCAGTTCAGTATTTGAGCGCTGTAGATGTAGGGAAAGTATGGTAGGATTATTGCAACTTCCTTTGTGGTAAGGCCTTTCCTTTTCTGAAGTGGGCTGTGAGCACTCTTAACTGATTTTGTTTTTCCAGAGCAGGGCCCAGAAGTGCATGAGTCCCAAGCATAAAATGCAAAATCTAGCGAAACATTTGCAGTTAATGATCTGAATTGGTGGGTTAATTAAAAAGAAACAGGCAGTGCTCCTTCAAGAGTCGCACCCACTCACCATCAGAATATGGAAGGTACAAGGAGGGGCCTGGAGCTTTCAGAAAGTAGCCAACTGAGTCACTGTGGGTGGTGGTGGCAAGGTTCCCCAGAGCCCGCATCCCGTGAGGATTCAGCATCTGCAGCCAAAATGCATTTCTTCTCTCTCCGCCTTAGAACTTGCGGGTGATTTTTGGCTCACGCCCCACCTTTGGCCTGTTCTTTGGATGAGGTATAGACATAAAGAACAATGCCAGCCAGCCTCAGCCTGATATTGCCTCATTCAAGCCGTGGTCAGAGCTCTTCCTGCCTTTAGGCAACATGACAGTCACGTGATAATAGTTCAGCCCCGAAGGCTCAGGGACCCCAACACACCTTGACAACCGAGCAAGGAATTGTGGCTCTGGTAGCCATTGTGAGCACATGTTTGTTATTGTTGTGCCACGGGGCCCAGTCATGGTTATGAAAAGAGTCCCTGCCTCAGAAAGATCACTATCTCAACTTACGACAAGACAAAATGGGGTATAAAACAGAAAAACAGGAGTGGGGATGGGGGACAAAATAACAGTAAAATGTTGATGCTTTTGCAAAATAAACAGTAGCCTTTTCTTGCTGAGGCATTCTCTGCTAGTGGTGTTTGCAGGAGTCATAACAGAGGAAGAATTTGAGGAAGGATAAAGCAGTGGGAGTGCCTACTGATTTTGTTGGGGAATATTTTTTCCTTCTGCACAAGGCTTGGAGTGGAAGAAGTGGGCAGTAAAGATGGGCATTTTTGCCAGAGAGGAGATGGTGTCAGAGGGATGGATGGAAACTTGAACACCAGTGGCTGGGGAACTTTAACTGAAGTAGGCCTCCATGCAGTTCAACAGTTCCCAAACTTCAAAAGTGACTAATGATGTTGGCTGTCTCAGGTGAAAACTCTGAGACATAGCCTTTCCCTGAAGGGGAGGAAACCTCACATGATAGATGCCAGTCTCCTTGGCCCAGAGCTGTAGAGGTATTTAGCCTTCTAACTTTCATTGGCTTCAACGGAATGAAGCCTAAGTACCTTGGCAGCTCTGGGTCCTTCTTAACTCTGTACGCTGCTCTGATACTACAGTGGTGGACACAATACCAGAGGCTGCACAGAACAGGTAGGAGATGCTGGGTCAGCACTGTGAGTTGGTTTATGCCTCTTTGAAATGAAGAGACTGTGATAAATGGCGAGAGAGGAATACCTAGGGAACAGGGTCTGAGCACTTAGGAGAAATCCCAAGCTAAACTGCATTCTAAAAAAAAAATAAAACCACCACTCTGGATGTCGAGTTGGGGACTGGTAATGGATACATGGAGTCTTAGGAGGCTTGACTCCAGCTGGGAGCTGTGACAGGGGTAAGTGGGTAAGTGATGGGCTGTTCAGTGACTCATGAAGGGAGTTGATGGCTTCAGTCCAATTCCCCCCAGAGGCCCATGTGAGGGGGCTGGGGAAAAGCACAACCCCTGTTTTTTGCTAAAAGCAAAGGGGAGCGTCCCCCCTCTCCCTGGCTTAGGCAAGCAGCCTTTCCCCAGCATCTCTGCTCTGACTGGCGAAGTGAGAAATCTTCCTCTGGTTTCAGTCTACTCTAATCAATGGGTTCAGCCCAAAAACCCACTCAAAACAGGCACCTTCCTTGTCAGCCTGCCGTGGAGAAGCCAAGGATTGAATAGGCCTGGAACAGAATCTCTCTTCTCACGGGTACTCCCAGGCAGGGCGGAGGTGTGCTAGTTGGGGCTGGCAGAGGGGAAGTTTGCCCTGCAGCTGCTGGCACTCATCTGTTCCACAGATAAACAGTCCCAAGGCAGCATATCTACCACGAAAATCAGAAGGAAGAAAGTTTTAGAAGAAATGAATGGAACTCGGCAGTGGCAGGAAGGAGTTGTGGGGTTTGGTTTTGTTTTTTTTTTTTTTTGGCTGCCATTATAAATCCAGATGAAAGTGCTGCTCTAGGACTGCTAGTCTGTGTGAGCCTGCCAGAGCGAAAAGACAGTCGTACAAATGCCCCCACACGCACACATTGTACTTGACTGCAGGAGTCAAGGATCTGTCCTGCTGTTGGGGAAAGAGAGCGGTCATTAGGGACGGCTCAGTAAAATTGCCCAGGAGCTTGTGAGCCTGGAGCAGCAAGATGCTGAAGCAGGGTTGAACTAGCCCAGCAGTTGCTTGTTCCCAGCACAGAACTCCTCTAAAGTGAGAAACCAAAATGAGAGAAATCATTCCCCTTCTAAGGTTAACAGATTTGCAGGGTGATTTGAATATTGGCAGCAGGTGCATGTAGTCTACTTGGAGATGTCCTAGATTTTACCCAAAGGAGATGGAATAGCCTACCTTCTGCAATGTGTCTAGCTGTTAACTGAATGTGTATACAGTAATAATTCAGGTTTCAGAGTAGCAGCCGTGTTAGTCTGTATTCGCAAAAAGAAAAGGAGTACTTGTGGCACCTTAGAGACTAACAAATTTATTAGAGCATAAGCTTTCGTGAGCTACAGCTCACGATGAAGTGAGCTGTAGCTCACGAAAGCTTATGCTCTAATAAATTTGTTAGTCTCTAAGGTGCCACAAGTAATAATTTAGTGATAGCAAATAAATAAGTTGCTGCTTCAGAGAAAGAGGCAGGATGATAAACCCATCCCTGGTACCACTCCATTTATTTAAGATGGAGCTATAAAATTGGAGTCTGCAGCCTTCCCAGTGTCATGATGGGGAGAGCAAAGAGGAGCTGTTCTGATTCCCTTCAGCAAAAGGAGTCCTTACACACAAATCCTGTCTACCTGGTGTTGTTCTCTCTAGAAAGTGGTGTCTATATACAAAGTTCGGTACATGCAGTGCAAAGCCCTTGCCTAAATTCATAGGTTAGGGCCAGAAGAGAGAGAGTCAGATCTAGTCTGATCTGTATGATATACAGATCAATCTCTAGTCTGATCTGAATATCAAAGGCCACTAAATTTCTCCCAGTTACCCCTGTATAAAGTCTCAAAACCATTCTGTGTAGACAAACCCTCCATCAATCTTTTGCTACGTAGGCATGCCTGGGATAGAAAGCTTTCTGTGTGTGGCCTTCTTGTGTAGAAAGCTGGCTACAAAGAGGCTTTGCTGAATTCCCCAGAAGACCCAGAGCAGCTTCAGTGCAATTAAAATTGTAACCATTTCCCCAGCAGATCTCATAAATTACTAGAATAGAAGCTATTTTGTCTAGTGGCATTTAGAGGCTCTGCATGTCTGTAGAGCTTGTCAGTTCTTTGCTTTAGCTATTGGGCTGTAGAACTGGTACCTCTCCTGGCTGCTTCATAGGCAGAGGAAGTCTTCAAAGAACTGCTAGCTATCTCATTGCCCAGTAATGGAATTGTATATAAATGAATTGATAATGGCCCCTGACATCAGCCATCAGCCTGCTTTGGCCCCTGACATGAACCATCAGCCCCCTTTTAAGCCTGCTACAGGGGCCAGCAAGCACCTTCAGACTGCAGGGGTTATGAGATCCATACTGATGGCTAGAGCCCACTCCTCACCCATGCAAGGCTGGGGTCACAGAGATCTTTAATGCAAGTTCTGAATGTGCTGTCTGTGGAAAGCGCTTTAGCTGTAAGTGTGGCGCTAACGGGTATACAGCGATGCCTGTGTCCCTTCGAAGTAGTGGAGTTGGGGGGGGTACCCCAACATGGCAGGCACAGCTGCTCCATAGAGGTGTGCTTAGAGCCAATGTGTTGGTACTGAGTCAATGTCCTACTGTACCTGATTCAAAATGGCATGGGCCACCCATCTTAAGGAGCTGTCACAGCTTGTAGGGATCAAACTGCACTAGCAGACCTTGTAGCTTTGGGACTTAGTTACCCGAGATTGTCTTTCTTCCCATGAATACGTGCTACGCTAGTCAGGATCAGCAGAGGCTGAAATGGCGTGACCGCTATAAAAGTGAGGAGCTGCGAGCAGCGTGCTCTCAGAGGATCCTCTATTTTGAACCCCACCCCACAATCTGTTGGAGCCCAGACTTTTTAATCTTCCAAGCATGCAACAAAGCTTGTCTCTTCTCTCTCTTAGTAAGTCTGCTGAGGAGGGTGTCATTTGATGTGGATATATTTATGGGTGCACGTTTGTCTGCTTATATTATGATTAATGTATGAGACAGAGGCCCAGAGCACCAGATGGGCCCCTAGAGATGCATCTTTTTAAAATGAATGAATAGGCAATGCAAACTGAACTTGTAAGCTCCATTGTAGTAAGAAGGGGGTTTAGCAGCTCTGTAGCTTACAGGGCCTGCCAAATAGTCAAAGGAGGCTATGCCATTCGTGTGTGTGTGGGGGGGAAACCTAAATGTCAGACTAAGTTTACATTTTTGGAGTCTGTCTGCTAGTTTTTAGTGCATAAAGCAAATCGGAAATGTTTAGGCCAAGCTTCTTTTGAGCTATGAGAGGTTAAAACTCTTGTAAAAATTTGGTAGTTTTTCACTTTTTGAAAAATCTCAGAACTCAAATGGCTGCTTTTAATTTAGACTCTTTCTCTCACACCCCACCCCCACCCCCAGAAAAAAACCCAACAACAACAAACAACTAAGCCTGGGCAGGCCAAGGAGAAGTATGTATGGTTGATTGCAAGAGTTGTGCAGATGGGAGCAAAAATATTCAGACTTAAGAGGAAAATTTTCAAACACCCCTCTCCCAATCTATATAGCACCTTCTGCCGCTGCGCAGCCTGGAGACTTAAAAGGTGTCATTAGGCTTTTAGAGCTTGATCCTGCAGGGCGGGGCCCATGCCAGACCTGGCATTAATGCTAGCAGCCCTTGCCCTCATGAGAGACTTTCCAATAACTGGCTTGGAGCTCGACGGTGACCCTGCCGTAGCATGCACGTGCACAGTGGAGGGGAACATTCAGTAGGAAATCCTGTCTGTGTTTCAGCTTCCAAAGGGCTGTTATAAAGCACCATTAAAAGGATGACCAATCCTGAGAGTAGATTGAAATGCAAAGGAAAGCTCCATTGGAGAGCAGGGCAGGAATTTGTATAGTTTTTTGGCCCTTTTAGGCACCTCAGATGGCAAACTCTTGATGGCTCTGGCAGGGCCACAGGTTGTTAGTCTGTAGGTTCCCCACCTAAGGAAAGAATACCCCCCCCCCCCGGGGCTGTATCTACTATGCTGCCATTGCCAGGTGCTCACTTCGCTTTCTCTCTTTTTCAGTTCAGCAATGCTCCTGAGCCCCAAGCTCCACAGGGCCAGAACGACGTGTATAATGTAAGTGACTGCTGCTCTTGTGTCAACATGTTTTTAATTTGTTCATCCAGACATGCTCTCTCCTCTCCTCCCCTCCTGCTGTCCTTTGAATGAGGTGACTTTCTTCTGGCCAGAAGGCTCTCGGGATGAGCTGGATGAGGCAGATGAATGAGGAACAATCACAAGTGGGCAGTGTAGTAGCTACAAGATGAAGTGACTTCCCACTGGGGCGAGCTCCTAATAGCTCACCGTGGGAGAAACTTCCTTCTCACTCACCTGTAACCAGCGGAACGCTAGGACTCTGGTTTAAGGCTTGACTATATTAATGTGCAGAAGGTGCATTTGGCAAGTCCATTCACCAGAAGGGCGGGAACAGTTCATTCCAGTATTGAGCCAGTGCTCTCCAGTTGGCAGATGCAGCCAGTCCAATGCATGCACAGGAGATGGTGTGTGGGTCACAGAGTGCTGTCTGTAAGTCGATGAAACATACACGTGCTCATCAGCACATGCTTTCCTCTACAGAGGGCCTGACCCTGCCGTACTACCTCACACTGAGCAGTATGTACGTATTTGAGTAGCCCCATTTAAGTCACCTGTGTCTCTTCACTGTTCTGTGTGGTAGGGTTTAGAATATGGATATCTGGAATGCAACGCTTTAAGGGTCAAATGTGAACTCCTCCCAGATTATTTATTAACTATTGCTTGAATGTTGCATTGTGGGTTGCTGGAAAGGGAGTTGACCATAGATTGTCTGTAAGGTACCAAGTCTAACCTCTATGCTTATAAAGAGTACTCTAGTAATGGACCAGAGCACTACACTTGTAATAGTGATAGTACAAGTATATGGAACTATTAGACACTTATTTGTAAAAATACATGATATTGTATGCCTTTAAAAAAAACAACCACCACCCACAATGTCTCAACGTACTGTTGATCTCTTGACAGGAGAATTTTATTATTTTACCTTTAGAAATGAGGGAAGGTGATTAAAGGTTGATAAACTAATATATTTACACTGATTGATTTTTACCTGTTCTCAGGTAAGGAAGCTGGCTAATGCTCAGGGATCTGTTCAGTTATATAGCTTTTCTTCTACGCACTTGCACCCTGTCAGTTTCTCCCTTTGCTGATAGGGACAATATGGCACAGCACAGTGGCATGACTATCTTCCATTCAACCATGACAAGGCACTAGTATATTAAACTCTTGGGAAGGGAAAAAGAAAGAGAGTGATGTCACGCTACCCTTGCTTAATTAACCAGAATTCAGCATCAGCCCTAGAACAGGAACATGCTTGGGACTGATGTTTTAACCTGCCTCTCAGGCTTGGTGAGACCAGACTAAGTGGTCAGAACTACTACTACTGGTCAGAAATTGATCCTGTCTTGAGGTGCAGCAAATGGATGAATTTCAGTGTAAACTGAGACTCACTGACCTACTGGGGTCCAGATCTAACTTTAATACCCTCAGAGTAACATTTGGGGATTGGATTTTTATTTGACCCTGACAGCTGTCTGGGTCTGAATTTGGATCCAGCATTAGAATCCAAATGGTGGAAATCTCACTGCAACATGTTTGTTTGTTTGTTTGCTTGCTTGCTTGCCTTCCCCCCAACCCCTGTTCCGCCACATTCTCTCTGTCTGTAGGGCCCCCACTTACTGCTCCTGTGTTTTTTGAATGAGGCATCCACAATCCCCTTCCCATACCTGGCTCCTAGGTATTTGGTGCTTTGCAAGAGCTAGTAATTGACTTGACCCTCTTCTTCCCACTGAGGGCAGCCAGGGCCAGCAGCAGCAATGTCTGCTCCCTGCTGTGGGAGTGCCACACAGGAACTGCACACCCAAAAACATTGGTGTAGTCCTTGAGGTGGTTCCACTCTAAAGAGCCCAGGAAGGGTGGAGGCTTGTGGCTCTTCCTCCCAGAAGACAGCAAGGGTGAGTGTGGAATCTAGTGGGAGGATGGGGCAGGAGGATCTAGGCTAGATCAGAGCTAGACCCCAGAAGTAGCAACTGTCCATTTCCAGGTTTTGGATTTGAATGAAAGATGGGGTGGGATCAGACATGCAGAATCTGAGCACCACTGGGGTGATTCTGGTTCTTCTTTAAGTAACAGGGATCACTTTATCTCCTGTGGCTCGAGTCACCATGTCTCCATTGGTCTAGTCATGTGACTTGCTGTGTATCATAGAACATGGGAAGTATCACACTGGATCAGACCCATGGTCCTTCTTGACCAATATCCTGTCTTTTTATAGTGGCCAGTATCAGATGGTGCAGTGGATAATGCAAACAACTCCACAGTAGCAGATGTGAGAATCTAGTCCTCATGAAGTGTTTGCCTAGCCCCAGATAGCTAGAGATTAGTTTAAGATTTGAAGCATGAAGGTATTGGATTCCTTCCAATAAACTTTTTAGCATTAACTATTAATCTCTGGATAGTTTTATCCATATAAATGTGCAGTCTCTCTGAATCTTGCCATGTTCTTGACCTCAACCACATCCTGTGGCCACAGGATCATCTAATTGTTGATGGATGAAAAGTATTTCTTTGTATGTTTTTTGAATTTGACATCTTTTCAAGTCCATTGACTGTCCCCTTATTTCTTTTGATATGAGAAGGGGAGAACAGAAGCACCTGATCTATCCTCTTTTTATATCGTGCCTAATTTTGGGAACTTCTATCACAGCCCTCTCATATTTGTCTACTTTGTAAAGTAAACAATCAAGACAATCCCAATCAAGAGTGAGCTCAGGCAAAGGGTTTCCTGAATTTATTGAATGCAAATCAAGACTCTTTAAAAGCAGGGGAAAAATCAATGGTGTAATGTCATGGCTGATGTAGATATGGTATCAGTGTATCTTCTGTTAAATAGAATCAAATCTGCTCCAGTGTATGAGTATACATCCCCAGCTACTAGAGGGAGACAGCATAAAAAACCATAATCCTCTTTCAACTAACTGTGATTTGCCTTTAGCTCTAGGGGCAGGAAGATCTGAATTCTAGTGGATAGACTAGCAAGCAGGGTGGCTGGTGCATACAGCCCTAGATCATTAGTGTTGATTATTTTTCTTTTAAAACTACTTTTTGGCTTATTTATCAGTTTAACTTGTGCAGTAAATTGGATGTTGAAGCTGGAATTTCCTTCCAGTGTTAACTAAGCCAAGATCTAAGTTGCTTATTAGCACAGTGTCTGTCACTCTGACTACTTTTGCTTTTTCATTGCAGAAATTGTCTCATACAACCAGAGATGAATATGATGTTCTGGGAACTAAAAAGAGAGGCTCTGACCTTGAAATGGGAGGGAGAAATCAGGTAATTTCCTCTCACCCTGCACTCTTGTTTAACTTTCCTTTCTTCCGTGCTTACCCTCTCTCAAAAATGTGCATGTACCCATTCACACGATGTCCTGGCTAACGTGTACAAGCACCATTATCCTCTGTTAACCAAACATGTCTGATGTGCCATCTATGCTGCCTCTGAGGATTTGTCCACACCGGAGTAGATGCCTTAATGCTGAAGCAGGTTACTGGAGATTCTCAAGTGACAGTTCAACCTTAAGCAGGCTTTTGCAGCTGGCACGCTGCTGTGGTGTGGCTAGAATTGAGAGCTGCTGGATATAACTGACTTGGTTGTGGAAATCCTGCACCACCTCAGCCTCTTGGACATGGGTCCTATATGCCCTTAGCCACAGTGGGCTTAAGGCTAGACATAATTCACGTAACCCCTGAAACCTTTCCCTGGCATAGCTATGTTGGTGAGGGGGTGTAATGCGTTTTATTTTTTTTTAAAGCAGCGGAGCTGGGCCAGCACAAACTGCACTTATGGCACTCTAGGTTGTTTGGTTGGTTCAGGGAACTGACTAAGCTATGTGCAGTTTTGGCAGCATACCTGTGTCCATTCTAGGAGGGCATTGCTAGTATATCTCCAATGCTTTTTTGGGGGGGGGGGGTAATCACCTCTCTAATATAGCTGTGCCAGCAACAATCTTTAGCCTAACACTCAGAACGCCCTGCTCGTGTTGAAGCCTGTAGTTAATACTCTTCAAGTCTCTCACAAGGCAAGGGACGACCGTGGATAGAGACAAGAGTCCTAACAAATCACAAGGCTGGAGTCTTTGATGTGCAGACAGTAAAATCTTTACCCATGCTTTTCTTAGGCGCTCACAACAGCCTAGAATAGGAAAATCACACACCATCTCAAACCCAACGGATGTGGGGGTAGGGCATACAGGGGCTGAGTGCTCACTGTGGATCTGTGTGACACTTTAGCAAGTGCCAGTGAAGTAACATAACAGTCAAAGTAACTGCACTTGCTGAGACCTCACTGCTGTTGAAGAGGGAGGGGACGCCTTCCCCTTGCTAAGTGTTTCCCTGCAATGCAGATCAAGGGAGGCAGGTTTAGGCTTCAGTAAGCATAACAAATAAAAATAAACTACTTCAATGCAGCAGCTCTTCTACCCCCATCTGTCCAGCTGCCAGACTGGAGAGCCGTATGCAGAAAAAGATGGCAGTAATATGCGTCCACTGTGTACACTGGATACATAGAAACATGGCAGTACATAACCATGTCATTTTCATAGCTATGGCTAATACACAGCCTATGCACAGAGGTAAAGGATGCTGACAGTGGCTGTGTACTAGCTCTTCCCCTTTGTTTTTTCAGCAGAGAAGAAAGAAGCCTCAGGACACTGTTTACACTGTGAGTAAACGAAGGAGCTGCAGAGTGCTAAAGGCAGTGTTTGATACACTCTCTCACTCAGCAATGTCTCTCTGTGCTGATGTTGTGTGGTCAGGTTTTGGATATGTTCCCCATGCTGTCACCTTTCCCCAAAAATGAGCTAGACTGACGCACTTCATAGGGGGAGGATGGGGACTGTACAGAGAGATACTGCCTACCCCCAGCACTTACTGCCCCAGTCTATGGAATATTTTTGCTTTCAGTTGGCCCCCTGCCTGATCTCTCTGAAGCAGCATTGGCAGAACTTCCCTTATAACTAACTGCATGCCCAGAAGTATCTTACTTAAGATACTGGTTCATTAACACTACCACAGTGAAGGGGAACAATATCCTACCCTGAAGGGAAGCAGACAGCCATAGTGATCTGGAGAATTAGCACTGGAGTCCTGCTCAACTTCTCCCTGGATTTCCATCCTGTGTTGGAAATTTACAGCTGCATGTAGGAGTCAGTCGGTTTCCCTTACAGACTTTCAGCACCACCTGAGTTAGCACAGGTTGATTGCAGCAGGTCCCTGAGAGTTAGTAAACCCCTTCCCATAGAACATCCAGGAGGATATCCTCTTCCACTCACCTTGCAGAGCTCCTTTCTCTCCCTCCCTCTATAGCCTGAGCAGTACCCTCCGCCTGGCCCTCAGTTCAGCTTTCTCTCTAAATAGGGTGCCTATAATCCTTGGGTGATATGGTCACCCCTACAGCCAGAGGAGCTGTTTTGAACCTTGGTTGACCCTGGGATTTTCTAGTGAAGGAGCCAATTACCAGTTAGTTGAGTTGGTGCTATGAAGAAGTACTGGTAGAATAAATAGTCCATTAGATTCCATCCATGCTGCATATTCTTTGGCTTGTCCCATGCAACGTGCCACACAAAGACCAACTAGTCTGAGGTATAGAGGAAAACCCTGCACATAGTACTAATCAATCTTGAGACTCTTCATGACCACAGTCCAAGAAAAGTCATCTGGTGGTCTATGAAATGAAACAGGTGGCTGAAGGCTAGCCAGACTCATCCAGGATCTGTATCAGGGTTCTATTACCACAGTTAGGCCATACAGAGAAACTGAACAGTTTCTAGTAAGAGTTGGAATACACCATGGCTTGGCAAAAAGTCCCTTATTATTTAACATGGGTGTTATGAACTCACAGAAAACAGCCAGAGCGTAGCACCTGCCGCATGCTTTTTGCGGCTGATGATGTGCTTGTGGGGGAGAGCCAAGAGGAAGTGGAAGATGATTTCAGAGATGGAGGGGGCATACTTGAAAGAAAGGGCATGAAAATCAGCTGCAGTAAAACAGAGTATAGGGGCTGTTGATTCGATACCGTGCAGGAAGATGCTAAGACTATGTCTGGAGGGCAGCCATTACTAATAGGTACCGAAGTTCAAGGACCTAGGTTCAATAGTAAAGGAGAGCTCAGCAACTAACTTGAGCAAAATAGGAAAGGCATGGACTAAAATGGAGAGAAGTGAGCTGAGTGCTCCACATAGGCAAATGCCTAGCAGATTGAAAACAAAGATCTTGCAAGACAGTAATGAGGTCTGCACATTTGCATGGCTCTAATGCTGGGCACTGAGGAAGAGAGAAGCAGATCTTGAATACAGTGGAAATGAATGCATTAAACTGGATGCTTGCAGTTAGAAGGATGGAGAAGAAGACTAGAAGAACATGTAGGAAACAGGATGATATCCACCATTTTAAGTTTAAGAGAAGGGTTGGAAGACTGAGCTAAATGTCTACAAAAGTATTTGATTAGCTGTCGAATTTCCAAGAAACTGTTTTAAAGACAGACTGGACTGGAGAAGGTCTCAAAGAACCAATCTCATATAGATGGAACTAAGGCTAGGAGTCATCTGAGGGAGGGAAGGGATTAGAAGTGAAAGGGAGGGAAAGGAACAACTCTGCAGTGGGGCTAAGGATATCAATGGGGCTAGCACATCTTCTTACACTGCTAATGCTGTTCTCTAAATTTGGTTGCCAGTCTTTGCAGAAGGACAAGATGGGCGAGGCATACAGTGAAATTGGGAAGAAGGGAGAGGTAAGTGGTACCTTTCTTTTCAAGAAGGGCAGGTATAATGATGCGAAGAATTTTCCATCCCATATAAGAGGTTCCCACTACAACACACACAAAGTTAATTCCCAATTAAAAAAAAACAAACCACCCCACTAAAGCAAGAATTGATTTCTTTCCCATAGCAGCCACAGTCTACTAGTGCTTTCCAAACAGCTAATACATTAAATATTGAAGTGCTTTGAAAGCTATTGATGAAAAGCACTCGATAAAAACCAGGTCTTATTAATAAAAAGGAGTACTGGTGGCACCTTAGAGACTAACAAATTTATTAGAGCTTAAGCTTTCGTGAGCTACAGCTCACTTCATCGGATGCAAATGCATCCGATGAAGTGAGCTGTAGCTCACGAAAGCTTATGCTCTAATAAATTTTAGTCTCTAAGGTGCCACAAGTACTCCTTTTCTTTTTGCAAATACAGACTAACACGGCTGCTACTCTGAAACAGGTCTTATTAATGTAACTTTTACTTCTGTTCATGACTTGAGTGCAGCCTTAGAGGTTAGACAGAAGATAGTATCCCATTGATACTAGAAACAGACGGTTACACCACTGCCATTATGCTGGGCATTCAGTTCTGTGTCTGCAGAATAACTTCAGGGAAAAAATTAAATGTGCTGATTTTTAAAAACTATTAGACCAATTTTCTTCCCTCCCAGCTTAATTTAAGTTTCACTGGAAAGTCTGAAGAAAAGCGGTACTGTAGTTTCAAAGTTCTGAATGGTTGATGCCAAGTGAATTTTGGACTGTGTGTCAGTTTGCAAACATCACTAGGAAAAATCTGTTGTGCACGCTTGGTGCACAGTTTACAAGGGCTCCAATTTCCCCCCCTCAAACCAAATAAAGGCACTCATCGTTCTGGGTAAGGATCATACCCTTGCTGAGTTTCAACTCTCAAGCATCTTTATGGTAGTTCTTGCTAAAATTGCATAGGTAGACTTGTTTTTAAAAAAAGGTAAATACCCCTTTTCTTTTCCTGTCACTCAAACAGGTATGGGCCTGGGGTCAAAGGTCCAAACAAAAATTCACCTTCAGAAAAAGACAAATTGGAGAATTTCATCCTCAATAAGAATATTTTGTTTCAGAAAGCTGTGAAAACAAGGGTATTTAAACTTTAGTGGGCACTACAGCTGATAATGTTCACCTAACCCCCCCTCAGATAGGGGTGTGCATGCAGCTTGTCAACTCACCCTTTCGTACATACATCGTAGTGCCTAAGGACTGCTGCAGCCACTCTTTGAAATGTCACACTTGGTTCACTTGGAAACCTGCATCTTGCATGATGCTGTGGTCAGCTGGTTGATCTGACAAAACACCATTCCAAGGGAAATGTTTCATTGATTGGAATTCAGGTGATAAGGCTGGTTTTTCTTCTGAAAGCCGAGAGAGACCAACAGCTTCTGGGGCTATTTACGTGCATGTCATTTTACTGAATGCTGTTTTGAGTTTGTTGTTTCCTAAAGGGCCCATGAATGCTTCCTTTGCATCATAGGCTGTTCACAAAATTAACGCTGGGTGAATAGCTGAAGGTTAGGAAACTTACTGCATTGCCCTCTGTATTTAGTAGAGTGCAGAGTCACTTGGCCTCACATGGCATGCAGTTGTCACCACCTGAGAAGTGAGGGCCGTTTCTTAATTGTATCTGGCCTAAAAAATAGGAGGCACTTTTGTGAACACTACAGTAAATCACAGCACTCTTACTACATAAAGCACTAGTGGCTATTAATCCATGGCTTCTCTCTTACTTCCCAAAGCACCAGAGGCGGCGAGGCAAAGGGAATGATGGCCTACCAGGTAGGGAGTGCATACGTGGTAATGTTCTCATCTAATTCAATAATTGGGATTGCAGTTCCTAACTGTATGTCTAACCTTTGTTTGCTAATGAATGATGCTATGGGGCTTTAGAGTGTCTGTGTGACCAGAGGTGATATGCTGCTGCTACTTCAAAGCTAAGAACCGCCCACTGTAACCCTTTGTTAAAAGTAGCCCAGATCATCTTAAATGTCCCTGCTATTTGTATTTTCTAGCAGGAGAGGGAGGTGCTCTACACTAGTCCCAAAACTCTGGCAGCTGGACTTCCTATTTGCTCCCTCTGTCTGCTCTATAGTCCCTGATCCAGATAGGTCAGCTGTAACATGTAAAGGATGCGTCTGGTTGTTCTTGAAGTAGCTTGACTTAGCTGCTGCCTAATATGACCAACTGTTGGTTAGGGGCTGCCTAGCATCTGTAGTGACTCAAAGGTGAAATCAAAAACTTAGTTCTCCTGGTTTAGGGCAGATGCTGCCCACCAGCTTCAGTCAACAAGCAGCTTTCGTTATCTTACAGTATTGAACAGGCAGGTTCATTAGGGGATTTTCATTTTCTCTGGCACATGTGGCATTGACCACTAGCAGCAGGGAGTTAGACCAGCACTGCACACGAGTTCAAACTGGTATTTTTACCTGAACCGGAACTGAACTGGAAGAAAAAAGTTGGGTGATGGGTTTAAAATAAAGGTTTGGCATTTTAAGCTCAATATTTTAAGCTATTGTGAACTTCTTTCATGAAACCACCACCAGGCCTGGCTGAGGCCTGTCTACACTAAAAAGGCTGTAGCACTTCAGTGAAGACGCTACCTACGCTGACAGTAGAGCTTCTCCAGTTGGCACAGGTAGGGTACTCCATCTCCCTGAGAGGCAGTAGCTATCTCGAGGGGAGAAGCCCTCCCAGTGCCATAGCATGGTCTACACCATGAGTTAGGTTAGTATAACTGTGCTGTAGCGATGCAGTTAAACCAACCTAAGTTGCTAGTGTCAACCAAGCCCTAGTATAAGGAGAATAGAAGGAGGCAAGTCCACAGCATAGGAGGGAGGGGGGCAGTTTAGGGACTGTCCACCAAATGAGGCAGCCGGGGCCCAGAGATAGTTGAAGCATTGTTGGATATTTGGTATGTGCTAATAAAAACCCCTGGCAGAGAGGGCCCGAGCCCAGGTCAGCTGGCTAGGCTGAAGCCCAGCCTTTGAGACCGAATTCAGAACCAAAACATCTACACTGCTATTTTTAGCCCCACCACATGAACCCTGTGAGCTTATTGACCTGGGCTCTGAGACCCTGGGCCATGGTCTCTTATTGCTGTGTTAGACATACCCTCTGAGGTTCCCCTGGAGGGAGAGAAGAGGTGGAATGCTCCCTGGTCCAGGAGTTAGTAACTTTTCAAGTCCAAGGAAAAAGGTAATAGCTTCCATCCCAAGGGCAATGCATTCCTACAGATGCCCCCCCCCCCCCCCAAGGCAGGGCCCATGCCCTAAACTCACTTATCCTTTCCTATATGGGACCGCTGCAGTGCAAGAGCAAATGGTTGAAGATGTGATCTGAGGGAACTAAAACAGTGTTCTTAAAAAAGTTTAACAGGAAAACTATGAAAACTCATGTTAAAGTTGAAAAATAAATAAATGGTCCAATAAAGGCTTCAATTTTAAATTTTAACTCTTTGAGTTTACTTCCACTAAGACTGGTTTACTGTTTTGAACTGATTCACATCTAATTTCAAACTTGTTTTGGTGGCTGGAAGCAGAACCGACAGAACAAAATATAGGCTGACCCTGCCCCCAGCTACCAGCCCAGGTGCCCTACTCCAGTACTGAAGTTTGTTGGAGGAGCCTGGCAGATGTATTAAGGCATTGAAGCTGAGATGATCATCTTATATTCCCTAGGGAAGTCCCTCATGGAGAGTCAAGGTGGGGGACGTGGGGAAAAAAAGAGCTTTTTTTCCTTCTCTCAACTTTTGGTGAGCAACTTTTTCATGTGGTCATACTTGTAGCTGAGGACTGAGTGGGATCTCCCTGAGACGCTTTCTCCATGAAGGCCTTAGTTGCAGGCTTGATCACTACAAATTCCCCAGTAGGAGAACAGAACATTTTGCTGAAGTCGAATGGAGACTGACTCATGCTACAAGTGGGTTGTTGGGTTACTGGCTTGGGATGTGGGACACGCAGGTTAAAGTCTCTACTTGGCCGATTTGGAATGAGTTGGGGTAAGGAAAAACCTTCTGATCTCAATGAGGCAGAACAAAGACTTGAACCTGGATCTTCCACATCCCCAGTAAACATAACTTACACAGACCCATACGTACCTGAAAGTGCCATGAACTTGAACGGTCGTCGGCTGGTCAGCTCTAACCAGCCGCAATGATTTTGTTCAAGGCCGGTTTCAGCTAGGCCCTTGTGAGATTATAGACTCACAGAAAGGTAGGACTGGCTGGAGGACCAAGTAAACCTATGAATGTTCAGTATCAGCAGTGAGCTAAGAAACGTACCTTTAAAGTGGCACAGAGCATCTTGCTTTAGCCAGTATCTACAGCCTGCAGGAGTCCCAGCAGCTCATTGCTTAGTTAGCTGTAGATGGAGCCTTTGGGCCTCAAGTACCTCAGAATCTTGTGTGCTGGTTCTTCATCACTTTAGTATACTGTTGCAATCAGTGCAAAGGATGCTGGGACAAGTAAAGTAAATAAAGCCATTTGTCACAGCTAACTGAGTGATGCCAAAGACCATTTTGGAATAGAAAATCAGAGGGGCTAGGGCGGACTGAACTGGGGAGAAAAGGGATTGATGAGTACTCTTCCATCTGTCAGTGCTGCTGCCATACCAATGCACCAGGCTGGTGGCAGAAGCTGTGTTAAACTCAGGTGTCCTGTTCAAATTCCTACTTGGGTCAGTGCAGAGGGAAATTTAGGGAAGCAGAATGCACTTTCAGTTGGCTATAGCTTATTGTGGTGCATAGCTCTACCTAGCTGACATTTGTCCACTGTTCAGACATAGCCACTATGTGAGTGAACATGCTGCTGCTGAGGTTAGTATTGTAAAGCACTGTTGAGCTTTCAGGGTGAGTTACTATAGCAATGTTTTTCATTAACCCTATTCAGTGTGCATCTTACCTTCAGGGTAACTGATGGCCATTGACCTTTCATCTTCAAGGGAAATAGTGATCTGAACAAGTGCCTCTCATCCACTGCTACAGATCAGATTAGTGAGCTGAACACCCGCTCCCACTTCAGGCAAGACTAAAGGCAGGCGACTGGTCCTCATCCACCTTACCCTCTCTTTCTTCTTTCAGGGACTCAGCTCTGCAACCAAGGACACATATGATGCCCTCCAGATGCAGTCACTGCCCTCTCACTAAGTGGCATTCATGCAGTGGATGGACAAGACTGAGAAGTCCACATGTTATGGGGGAGGAGAGAAGGGAAACAATCATCAATCCAAAAAGGCCGTTCAGTCAAGACCCAGTTTTTCAGGACTGCAAATTACATGTGTGTGAATTCATTGCACAAAGTAGGACAAGTCTGGATTAGTTCCCCTCCTCCCTTACTATACAATATCAAGCTTAGCTTTTAAATGTACTTATCTGTAAAACTATTCCTAATGATACTGGCTGTTTTGTACCAGCAAGTGTTGCCAGGAGACTAGGACTTTGGGTTCTCTTCCCCTCATGAGCTGGTTTCTCTGGCTATTTAAAAAAGCAAAACAAAAGACCCCCCCAAACTACACCCCATTTACCCACCTCACCAGGTGGCTGATGTTTAATTGCTCGCTAAAGCACTTTTAAGGTCCTCGAAGGAAGGTGCTTTAGCTATGCCCAGTATATCTACAGGAAGAATAATCTGCATCAGCATAACTAGGGCAGTCTAGCACTAATATTTTTCTGCTGTAAATTTAGCTTTATTTCTAAGCTGATTTAGCTGTGGAGAGCTGTTCTTACTGTAAACGACAACACATTCCTCGAGTGAAAGACAAATGCTAAAAGCTGGCTGAGGAGGAATCAGTGCTAGGCTGCAACAAGCGATCGATCAAGGAAAACAACATCCCAGTGTGAACAACTCTTGCAACACATGGATAGCATCCAGAAATGCTAATGGAAATATATGAAAGCTAGGACATCTTTACCAGCAAGGTTCCACAGTAAAAACAGGAGTGGTGCAGCATACAGATTTTACCACCTCCATCCATTATGATGTGAGCCAAGGGACTAGGCCTCTGTAAGGACTGACATTTGAAATAATGCTGGAGAACACTGGGAAAGTTGGGATTTAATTAAAAGGGAAGTTTTTTTAATAGACAATCCAAAACTGACCTCTCTCTTCCCTCACTGTTGCTCAACCACACAATTTTTTAAGGGATATTCCTTCCCCCCCTTAAAGTACAGCACCAAAGTACGTTCCTGTTATATAAAACAATGCCAGCAAGTGATGAGTATATTGCTTAAGAAAAGTGTACAAAAGCCAAAAGAAATGTAAGAATTTGTAAATACCTTGCAGGATAAGTTAAAGATGAGCAATACAGATTCAATACAAAGGTGATGGTGGCTCAGCAATTCAGACGGTATTTGGTAAGGTAATAAAATTGATGGGGAAGCCATGGATGCGTAAATGTGTTAACCTGAGCCTTGTGCCATTCCTGTCATTGCTATCCTACCACAAGGGCTGCTTGCACCCACCTGAACTGTCACAATTGTGATGTCAAACTAAGCAAGGCTGGACAGGTTAGTACTTGCTGGAAGGCTTCCATCAAAGTATTGCTGAAATCTGTGCTGGTGGCAGCAATATCTTCAGGCTGGTCTGTATGTAGGTATTTTTTGCACTGCTTTAATAATTATATTGGTTTAGAAAAGGTACATTTGCTGCAATGAGCTATACTAATGTAAACACCTTTCATAGTGTTATCAATGCATCTGCAGTGGGGGTATTGGTGGTTCTACCACAATTTTTTGTACCACCGAACTATATAGTTTCTAAACCAATACAAATACTTGCTGTAGACAAGCCCCTTAATATGGCATTGGAGGCCCTCTCAAATATAAATTTTTGGACTTACTATTCCTGTTGTGAGACAAAATGATTAGAGGCCTGGAAAGACTGAGTAAAGGGGGGATATGCTAGAGTGTTCGCTAAAATAACGAACAGAGAAGGTAAATCCAGCACTCATATTTACCCCCTTTGTAATACAAGCCCAAATGGCCAGTCACTGAAATTAGAAGACACTGAGTTTACAACTGCCAAAAAGAAATTTTATATACCCCATAAATAAGCTAGGACTTGACAGCTATAGGGTAGTAAAGCCAAGAGTTTCATATTAAACAGAAAAAAAAAAAAAAGAGGTGGATTTAAAAACCCCTCATCTGTGTTAGGGAATAAGACAACCACAAACCGGGGGTGGGGGGAGTTCTCCTTTATGCCGTCTCTGGCTCTAGCAGTTCTTCCAGGACTCGCAAGGCATCGAACGTGCAAGGTGGTTTGAAGACTAACGGGCTGGCCCTAGTGCTAGGCACATGGTAATTGCATCCTTTCCTATTTTCCAAATTCATTCTTTACATTCAAGAACTTTGCCCACAGTCCCAAGAAGACAACCCAGGCTGCTGATCCTCTTAAAAAAGAGTGGACAATGCAATGGTGCCAGAGCAAAAGCTTCTAGATAGAGCTGATCACCAGCAATATCCTGCAATCTGTTGGGCACAACTGACAAATAGCAGAGGGAACATCTCTCAGGCCCAGCTTGGTGGATCTAAGGAACAGAAATAAGGAGATTTTTGCCCTTCAACTATTGACATGTATTTAAAAACCACAAACAAGTGCATACATGTTAAAACACTTGGAAAATGGTTAATGATGTTTACAACAGAAATGAACTGTACAGTTACAGTAAGTTTTAATATATATAAAAAATTACAGCAGACAAATGCATCTACACAAAATCTACCATTTCATCCTGATTCACTGTAATCTACACAATCTCTCAATGCCTATAGCCACCTGCAGGCAGCCACTGGGGGGGGGGGGGGAAGGGGGAGGACATCTTTAAAGAAACAGCATCCCGTTTATCTCCCCATCAGGAAAAAGATACCAGTTTCAAATCATAGGGGTCTTTCACAACATTTCAGTCTCAAGACCAGATGAGAATTGTATTTCATCTGGGTACAAGTATCGCATTAAGGTCTCTGACTTCAAGTGTTCAGCTGACCCCAGGTGTACAAATGATAGTATAGGAGGAGAGGTGAGAAAAAGGGTTTTAACACCCAGACTGCAAATTGATCTTTGGCTGAAGAGAAGCATAAAAGGACTCCTCACAGACTATTCACAGCTCATTGCTTCACTACAAGCTATTGGCCAGCTCAGCAGAAAGGGTCTTTCCCCAAATTCCAACTTTTCACTCAACGAGAAACTGATAGTTTTCAAACCTAACGTGCTTCCAAGATTTTTCTTAAATAAATCTTGGGCCACTTTCTAACTCCCCCCCGCCCTCCAAAATAATGGAAAACACCCTTTGACCCAGGTTATGTAAAAAGTAAATTCAGGTCTTTAAGGATGCTGTCTCCTTAAAAAAGAAATAAGGAATCCCAGCTGGGGAATGGCAAATCAGTGAAAATGCAATCCAAATTGACAGTCTGGTGGAAGTTCATCATGGAATATTATGTACACTTTAGAACTTTTTAGTTCTTTTTTTTTAATTATGAACACCTAGGCAGTGAAACTGTTATGTAATACATACATAGACACACCCAAAACATACAAAATACTATTATTTCAAACTACTAAGAATAGGACAGTTCAGTTATCTCCATGCTATGACTTTAAGAGCATTACACTGAAACAAACAAGAATTTTAACGACAATTTTTTTAATATCCCCAGAAATATACCAAATATACATCTAAGCTTTGGAATTACTGAGGTTAGACTAATGCAAGTGCTGGGTAATCGTACTTAATACACAAGTCTAAGGTTCTGCAGGAAAGAAATTATCTTTGGTATCTGCATCAGGCTAATATTATACATTTGGATTTTGCTTTGGGATAGAGCTTGTATGACCCCTAGAACCAAAACACCCCCCCAATCAACTGAGATTAAAAGATCCATGTATAAAGTTCCTTCATTTGCAATCCCCCCCCCAAAAGTTAAAAGTCACAGGCATCTACCTAGCATAAAAGGTTGAGAAATACAATGCATAGTTGCACAGTGGTGCTGCAAAAATAATAAAAATATAGGAAAAAAGAAACTAGAGGAGAAATGAAAAGTTTTTCTTCTTTCAGAGATTTCTCACAACAGGACAGCCTCTTCCCAGCAGTTATGGAGGGGGTGGGGGGTGGTAGGGAAAAAAGCTCAGAAGTGCACCTCAGCGTGTATTAATCAACATCACCCAGCCCCCAAAGGGTAAAGCACCTATCAGAGCAGCCAATCATGCACCAATGTCTTCAGCTTCTCAACCAATCTGAGGAGTCCCATTGGCTGCAGCAACCCTTCTGCTCTCCAACCCACCTCCCCTAGTGGCTGCACCCTGGGTTTTTGCGAGTTTAAGAGCAAGTTTACCTCCGCAACACATTAGCAAAGGGTGGGATGGAATCGCCTGGCTCAGGTTGAGTCCACTTTGCTGTGGAAGAGCCACAGAGTATCGGGCCATGGGAAGCCAGTCTTTCCACTTTAGCAGCCTGCTGGGAACCCCTCCTCCTCTACCAGGGCTGGCCTCACAGATGGGATTGCTGAAGACGCCCCTTTGTCTTTGGTTTGTTTGTTTGTTTTGAGTTTATACAATCATTAGGAAATCTTTGGTTTTGGCTGGAAATTTTAAAAGAACAAAACAAAACAAAGAAACCGCCCCCCCCCCCCCGGCTTATAGCAGCGCATCGTGACCTGTCAAGCTTCTCTTTCCCATGGGGGTGGAGGAACTACATTCAAAGTAAAGGTGGAAGGGATCAAGGATGCAGCTTCTGGACAGCCCGGAGGATACAAGATTGTCAAATATAAAGAAGAAAATTAAATATTTGGAAATTTTCTTTTTTGGTCCTTTTTTTTTAAAAAGAGAAAAAAAAAGAATAAAGGATGAGTAGTGTGTGCGCAGCACTCAGCTGAAAGAAGCCTTCAGGGACTTGCCTGGCCCTGGAGTTTCAGTGTAATTCCTGACACCAGGAGAACGGGGAAAGGCAGTTGTGGAAGTTTCATGTACAGATTGGAGGGAGGGTGCCTTTGGATATTCACAGACTAATCGAGAGGACCCCTTGTAACCAAAAGAATAGTATAAGATTGCAATTGCCCTCATTTTGCAGTAGCTTTTAAGCAGCGACATTCAGAGGCTTTAGGGGGTCACTCCCCAGGTTGCAGGTCACGGGCTGCTATATGCCAGAGTTCAACGTTAATCAAGGGAGGGAGGGCAGACTTGGCAACTCTGTAGGGTTTGGAGAAAGTTAAAGCAAGTTACTCAGTTACGAGTTAGAAATGAGGTATACGACAGCTCCTGTACCTGTGGCGGATAAACACCCCACACCTACTCACACCTAGCCTTAGACACCACTGCCGAGGAAGGAAATGGAACAACAGCAGCACTGGCAGGCATGGGGTTGGCTACTGCACTGATCCTTCCGACAGACAGTGGGCATGTGATGCTCTCCAAGGTGATCAGCACTTGCCCCCCACCAGAACTGCCCTATTCACATTACTCCAAACCAATGGCAGGCAGTTCTGCAATGCCCTTTCCTCTCCCTATTGCAAAATGAGGGTCCAATCCTGCTCCCAGTTCTCAAACGGTAGCAGAGCTGGGCTACGAGTCTGTATGGGTGTCTCAGCTTGCTGAGATTTCATCCTTCAGCTCACTTGTGCAAAGAAGGCACCAGGACCAACATAGTGAGGGAGACCATGGAAAGGACTGATTTTTGTTTTGTTTTAAATCTAATCTGCCTTGTTCTGAAGGACACTATCAAGGATGCTTTGTTTGATTTTTATAAGAACTTTCATTTCTGAAGGGGGCTGTGTGATTGCCATGGTTTATGACTTGGCATAAATAATTTCCAGTGACCTGGATGGAGCCAAAACAGGATCCTCTTTGTTTAATAATTTAGGATTTCTATAGCACCATAGCATGCCAGCACCATCCATAACATTAGCACAGCTCAGAGAATAATGTTTGTTAACTAGATGCTGCTATAAAAATCAGCAGGGGGCAATAATTTTAGTGGGTCCCACAATATTAGATTGAGAATTTTTTTGAGGGGAAGGAAGAGGTTAGTTTTTGGGACAGTGTGGAGGATTAACATTATTTTATGGTCTATATAAAACTCTGGAGGGAAAAATTCCCCAGCAGACTAGAACAATTTTAAGGTAAATTACATTTTTGGCCTGAGCTACTTGACAATGTCTTGTTTGGTAGAGAGATGAAATAAGGCAGAGGGGGTGCTCCAGTCTGGGGCAGAACAACTCAGTAGCACTGAGGAATCCCAAAGGATATCATCCTCCCTTCCCTCGCCCAGGCTGTTTCATTTCCTTCCTCAGATTTGTTTACCTTAAAGCACACTTGTTTTCCAGATCTTTTGTTCCAAGTGCTCTTATAATTGAGAAGTCATTTCTTCAATATCCCTATTACCTACCTATAAATCTATCTAGCTCTTTGAAAAGTCACACAATATTAATACCACTTTTACATAATGTCAGAACAACAATTCTATTAGTAAAGCTTTCAGTGAAGTTCTGCAACCCGATTGGTTTCCGGAGGAAGAGTAGCTGGACAATCTATTTTCCACCCTTTCCCTTTCTTCACAAGCGTTCGCCAGGTTCACTGATAAAACAACTCAACCCAATAGCACAATACATAATGTACATGGCTATTTTGGGGAGTAAAGAAAGGAGGTCTCCTGGGTCCCCCATCTTTAGAAGAGAAAGACAACACATGCAGGATGTTGGAAGGGACTCTGACCTTGGTAACCCTGCTTCCATATTTGAAGGGAAGAACAGTTTTTCCTATTTCCAGCAGCAGCTGAGACCTACGCTGCCGCACTGAGTAATCCCCATGTGCAATTTGTCCTCACAGAGCCAAAACATCCCTGTGCACAAAAAGGCGGCAACACCTACAGGAGGCGAGATCCTTGCAGAAAGGGACATCCACCCAAAGCGCGAAAAAGGCCCAGCTTTTCCTCTTATCTGCTCTGACAGCAGCAGATTTGACGACTTATCAGTGCCTTTGGTTCCCTACCAAGCCATTGGAAATTCTCCCATCCCAAAGGAGCTCTGAGCTCCTTAGAAATTCACCTCTTTAGATCCACACAACCACTCAAAAACTCACTCGCTCACGCACCTCCTCACCCTCACCCCTCTTTGGGGAAGTTGGAAGAATGGAAGGGATGCCTTGAAGTCAGGATGGAAGAGGCTAGGAATCCCTCCCAAGTCATCACCACTTCCCCCAGTACTCCCACCCCAAAGTCAGACAAACACCATGAGAACAATGCACCTCTCTCCTCCCCAAACACCCCTCCCCTCAGACTGACTCACAGTATTTTCGATCCTTTCAGGTACACCAGCCAGGGTGCTAGGAGCAGGTTAGCTTTCACTTCTCAGTTTGGTTTTTTCTTTTGTAGTTTTGGTTTAGACAGGATTAGCATTGCTATTAGAAAAGGAAGTGTTTAAAAAGTTTTCAACCTATTATCAAGCACTACAAGCCCTACATTCAGTAACAAGACAAGGGGGATAAAAGGAACCTGTTTCATTTTTGCCTCTCTCAGATTAAGACGCAACGACTGTTCTCTTTCCCAAACTTAAATGCCGTGGCCCCAATTCAGCCCTGGTGCAACTCCACTGGCTAAAATGGATGTATACCTGGGCTGAATCTGACCCAATATATCCATCTCCTCTCCCCCAAGCTCCCAATATATACACACCTTGCCTAATCTTTAGATCCCTACAAAGGCCCTTATTATTCATAAGGAAAAGGCATGGAGGGAGGGGAAAGCCATGTGTGCACCTAAAGGACCCTGAACAGCCACCCAATCAGTAACCTGCATGCCATCATGTGCTGTGCTGCAGATTAGACCACAGATAAACCAACCAAACAACAATCCCAAGCCCAGGAGCAACAAAATGTTTCCTTGGCAAGACAGATACAAGGAAAAAAAAAAAATCATGAGCAACATTTTCTTCTAACAGAGTCAAATCCTTCACTCCCCCCCCCCCCCAACATCCACCCCCCCCCACCCAACCCTATAAAGTTGTAAACCTATCAACAGGATCTCGAATACATACAGCATAATCATGTTTATCAATCATAATAAACATCAGTTCAACTAAACTCTACAGCTAGAATTATCTCCACTATTTATAAAGTTTGTTTTTCTCTTCTGATTTTTCAGTTCTGTGACAATGCTAAGCTATGCTGAGGTATTTTATGAAGGTGCCAGAAGCCAGCTGCTACCCACAAGCATTGTTCTCACAGCTCTGTGGTGCTACCTCTTACTGAAGGAGGGGGAGGGAAGGGAAGGAGTGGGACCCAGATTATTCCAGTTGGGGACCCTCCACTTACTCAGGGACAGGAACTGAAATGTCTTCCAAGGAGATTCACCCAAGCGAAGCATGCTTTGCAGGGAGTACTGGCATAAAGCCCAAGAGATGCTCCATGAATAGGAATTTAGTCAGAAAAGCCATATCTGGTGCATTTGACGTACCTGACCACACCAATCTATTCTGTACCACATACTCTCTTCTCCCCAAGGATAACATTATTTGTAGTTCCACAGCAGTCTCTAAAACCCTCCAGATCGAGTCCCAAGGGAATGAAAGCTCAGAGTAGTCTGTTCATTCAGGGTATGGGTATGCATATGAGAGAAAGAAAAAAGAGGACAGAGTTGGACTGGCACAAGTATGCAATCAGATTGACATCTGGATTTACTGGCTAGGGATGAAAGCAGGAATGTGTGTACATACCAAACTGATAGGAAGAATACAAGAAGGCTCAACTCTATCACAACCTTAATTATAGGCAGGATAGAGTCACGTGGCAAGTGGTAATTATTCCACTTATCCTCCTCATTGATGATAAAAGTCAGAAGAGAACAATCATATTTTATATTGTACTGTCCGAGTGTAGAGCTATATGGGTGCATGCATGTGTAAACACATTTCCTTCCTTTCATTGCTCTTTTACGTAAACTGCTTTTAGGTTTATGGAATCTGATCCTATTCAGATGGGTGGCAATACACAAGATACTCAACACATTAATAATTAATAATTTGCAAATCATGAGTCAACAAACAGCAGATTTGCATTAGATTAGAAAAAAGAGCAGATGACACTATGTCCCACATGCAATGCCTGTATCTTAACAGTACACAAAAAGAAGGGTGGTTGTACCAAAGACATTTGCACGCTAAATGCTCTGTAAGATAGGAGATCCATTGTCAAGTGTCTAAGATACTCTATGATCTGATCCAACTCCCACTGAAGGCAATGAGACTCCTACTGACATCAATGGGAGTTGATTTTGACTCTTCTAAGGAGCAGAACGAGTGCAACTGCACTTCTTGAAGTGTGAATTGTTTTAACAACTTTCTGGTTCATATTTTTGTAAAACTGGCTAACAAATCCAGAGCAGGCTAGTTACAGATGGATAATTATATAATGGATGCATTCATCAACCAGTCAGATTCCTCCTTTAATAATGTCTAATCTATAAGAGAGAGAGTATATAACAGACAGTAACTGAATTTATTCTGAATGTGTGTGTGTGTTGTGTGTGGTGTGTGGTGTTTACACACACATGTACATACAAACTGAAGATATCCTATTCTTCCTCAAGACAGTAGAGTTCAATTTAACTGGCATATCACAGTTAAATGGACATGTTAAGAGTTACATTTCAGATTTTGCCAAGATAACAAGAAGATACTTGGAATGCTATTTTTTTGAACCAAATGTCATCAATACCTAGTCTCTTGATGCAGTATTTAGTCTGTCCCAAAGCCTCTATTTCCATTACAAAAAGAGCTCCTTTCTGACAATTTTGTAAAGTATGGTTTCAAATTGGGAAGAAAACAATTTATTTAGCAAAATATTAGGTGTTGAAAATTAAGGTAAATTGGAAGTTGTTTAATTGTGCCTCCATTATACGGCTCCAGCTGCAATGGAGCTAAGATGTTCTGTTCTTTTATGAAAAAAATGGTCTTTTTGTTTTATTGAATGTTTACTCTACACCAAGAATATGCTTTATAGAGGACTTAGCACTCCTGCACTTTCAAACGCCTCAACCAGGAGGAAAATGGAATATGCTCCAGTGGACTGCTGGGTATTTTCTACTTAACCAAGAGAGGAACAACAAAACCTAACTCTTAAGTGATGTTATTTATAAGAGTAGCTACTTATTTTCAGAGGCCACAACTTAAAGGTATGGATGAACCTATGCTTTATGCTGTGTGATCTCAGAGAAAACAGTAAATCACTATCACTGACCTAATCATTGTTACTGACATGCAGGGAGAATTCTCTCAAGTTGTTTTGGTAACAGACACTCCTCTGCTGCCCCTGAGCATAACGAGAGTCTCTTACTCCTTTTTTTTTTTCTTTTAAGTTGATTTTTTTTTAAGTTATTTGATTTTTAAGAAAGTCCATTGGAAAGACATCACCAATATATCCAAGTTACATTTTGTTTCATGTAATCGATAGACTAAAATAACCTCCTCCCATGCTGTACGGGGAAGAAGATCAAGAAAGGGATGAGGGTGGAGGGGCAGCAGAATGCTCAATTAGCACAAAGGGAAGGTCATGATACCATGTGAGTTCATATATTGTTCCTACTTCTGTTGAGATTAATATCAAGATTTGTTACCCCAAAAGGGGCAACAAATGATGAAATGCATTTCCAAGTAAGTCAGGATGTATGTAATAATACATATGTTAAATGTTTTCTTTAGAAATCTCTCCATTATAGCCATAACAGCCAGTTCACTTCCAGGTGAAATTCAAAGATGGAATTTTGAAGCCTACAAGGGTATGTGATTCAAATTCCTGAAGAGAATGTCTCCATTTCTCGGTTCTATCACAACTGTTAAAATCTGGTGGATGGTCTTATTAGTGACTTCAACACAGCTGTCCAGTATTACCAGCAGAGCATTTTCATACGAGGACCCTCTGCTTTCCATTGTGTTCCCCACTGATAGTGCATCAGAGCCCAAATGTTATGGACTTCATGGCAAAGTGGTTTTTGGGTTTGATATGGCTTTTAATTAATTTGTGTTACTTTACTTATTGAAGGCAGAGGATTTGTTGAGTAGGTCTGGGGGCAATGATGTGTTGTCATGAGTCTCCCAATTAAAACAATTTTTTAAAATGTAAACTATATTGTACTTAGGCTCTGAGCACGATACAAAACTATTATAAACCAGGATTTTTCTTATGTAGGGAGTATATCTCAGTACTAACTGGTATAGTGCGTGAGTATACATACATACACATGCATGTTATATATAGCATTCCCTGTATATACACTAGGTAACAAGTCAGTAAATAAACTAATATTCTTTTTTAACTGGCTTAGGATTCCTCACAAAATTCACATTTGTCAGGAGACTCCATCTAAGGGTGAGTATGTGCAGGTGTCTGAACAGTACATGAATCTTTCATCCCCTAACTACTGGGGCAGAGGTCAACTGAGTGGTTCAGATTTGTCTGAACCAAACCTGAATGAGTCTCTACCAAAATCACATGACCAACACCCTTTTAAGACTTTTTCCTGAAGAAACATTTGCGTATCTCCCCTTCTCCATATCTTTTGGGGAGGCTGTTTATTCTTGTGTTTCTTCATACATATGTCCCTTCCCAGGCCTACTATACAGATCCTAATTGTCCTTGGAGATGATAAAGTGAATCGGTCTATCCCACTAGCTTTTACCTGCCATAAGATATGCTTGGAAATGAGAAAACAAGCCCAGACACATACGTATATGGAATTTTATGGAGTTGTGGTACAGAAAGATGCACTAGATAACTTGCAATTTTCCTTCCATGTACAAGGGCTTTAAGGAATTTCTTCTGGCCCTGGCCAATGAAACCTGATTTTATTTATTTATTATTTATTATATGTGTGCGCGCGTGTGCACGCGCATGAAAGTCTATTGAATTCAAAATTCTCAGAGATAATCCCATAAAACAACAAGGAACAGTCTGTTCACTCAGTGATGGATTTAAGACAAAACTATGACATTTGTGGGCAACAGAAAACCATTTGTAGTAAGACATCTATATTGACTTGTATTTTTGGATTATAAAGAGTAAACTATCATCTTTTGTGTGGAAAAGTAACCTCAACTGCAAAATAATGCTCTCAGCCGCTGTTGGCTAATTTTGAATCTGTGGGACAATACTTTTCCACTCCAATCCTTAAATCCTCAGTCTCTAATTCACTAATCACTATTGAATCTCCTTGCAGACACTTCAGTTTCTGTTGTAGCCATGATTAAGGTTTTAAAACAGCAATTTCTACCACATTCCAATACCCGATCATTCATCCATCTCAAGTTATGAAAGAGTGTGCATGTGCAGTCTTACTACGCAAATATAATGCCACTGCAACCTCATCTCTGGGTTCTTCTCCTCTGTCCTTTAACTAAAATAGTAGAGGTGACCAACGTCCACAAGAGGGAACAATACTATCAATGATGAGCAGGGTCCAGGCAAATCTACTGAACAACAGGTCTACAATCAGACGTTGACATGTTCTATGATAGGAAATAAAAACACACTGGGCTTGAGCCAACGGGGAGTGGAAGGTGTGGTAGGATAGGACAATCTACTGCCAGTTCCCAGGGCAAAAAGAAGTGCATATCAGCCAAACCTCCCTGGATATGTGGCTACTTAAAGTTTCCAATTTCTTTCAGAAGAGACCACTAAGAAGCTCCCTGGAGTCTGGGCCCCTTACAGGGTGATTGGTTAGCAAAGGATGAGGGAGGGAAAGTTTAAGGTGCTCACACCCAAAGCCATGTGACCAATGCAAAAGGAATCAGGAAAAATCAATTTTTTTTATAATAAATAACCATCCAAGCTGCATTAGTGTTCCAGATATGTATGCATCACACCCCGCTCTCAGCCACAAACCAACAAGAATGGGAAGTTAAAAATCATCCAGATAACTGATGGCACAGTCCCTTTGAACTGTGGAGAGAGGTTTTTATGCTGATTTAAGGCCCACATTCTTTGTATTTCCTAGATAAATGCACAGGACTCATCCCAAACCCCAGATCCATCAGAAACAGAGGATACAGTGGAGAGGATATCATCCGAATGCCCTTTAACAAAAAGGCTCTTGGTAAATTTTACTTTTAAGAGTGCCGGGGAGGTGACTGGGAATTTTCAGACCCAAGTGCAAGCATTGTAGCTGCAGTGTTTCCTACCCTCTTACTTGGCTGACTACAAGTCCCATGGGACTGATATTTCCTTTGGTAGAAACTATAGTCAATTCTATGGCCTCTAGACCAACATAGTGGGTAACCAGCATCTCCTCTTCCACTTCTCCCTCCCTGAATCATACCCATCTATACCTTTTACTGCTCCAAAGCTGTTATACTATGGGCAATTTATATTCTATATTATTCATAGCCCTAAAATCTTCTGAACAGACTGAAGTCACAGAGACTTCAGTCATACCAGAATATTTAAATTTATTTAACTGGCAGGGTGGAGGAGTGGGGGACCACTTGGATTAGTAATCACCTGACATTGCCATTCTATTTACACACCAAACAAACAAACAAACAAACAAACAAACAAACAAACAAACAAACAAACAAACAAACAAACAAACAAACCTAGTTAAAAAAAAACCAAGTTAAGAGTCTGCCCCAAGGATATACAAATTATCAGTCCCCCCCCAAAAAAAATTAAAACCAAGCAGCAACTTTTATATAAATAAAAACAAGACAAATGAAAAAGAAATTGTCAGTAGCATCTATCGCCTCTCTGCGTCTGAACTGCACTTATACAAACTAGTCCATTAGTACAGCAGCTTGCTAGAAATTGACTTTGGTTCAAGCTTAGTTTTAAAAAACAAACAAAAAAATCAAGAACACATTACAAATGGTGGACGGACATTTGTTAGTTTCCCCGCTTGCAGTTCACTAGTTTTGAAATTTTATGGATAATTATTTTAATAATCTGTGAAACAGGAAAGGAGAGAGAGTAAGACATGAACAAAGAAAAACGTGAGTGAGGGGAAGAAGTGATAAGAGTTTCTGCCATTTGAATATAAATCCCACACACTTGGGTCACAGACCAAAGTGTATGTTGGGTTTAAGTTGCTGTCTTATTGATCTCAGGTGGTGCGAGATTCCAAGATCCCTCTTGATGATCAGCAAAAGCGAACTTAACTACATAAACTTGCCATCTTAAAACTCCCTGGTGACACTCCCCCCCCCAAACCAAAACCAACCACAGAGGGGGTGCTCATGACACTCTCCCTGAGTGTAAATGTGTTTTAAACACATGGCAGAAACTTTAAATCCAACAGGAATGGAAAGTTCAAAGTGAACTGCATTGCAGAGATCCAGTCTTCTCTTTAGAAATCTTTTGGTTCAGAAGCTCGATTGGTATATTAAAGAATATACAGCACTAACCTCTGGAAACCTACTATTCTTCCTCATCCATTCTCATAAGCTCTCTGTTCTCAGATGCTCCTTGTTATGTGGATTGGAAACAACCCTAGAGACACAGCTATGTCAGCAAGCCAACACTGAGCCTCTAGTCAGAGATGCTTATTGCCATTTTGATCAAGGTAGCAACATCACTCCTCAGAGACCACGCAAGAACACCAAGATGTGTGCAAAGTCCCAGTGTTGACTAGATACTCTGGTGCTATTTCCCACATCATGCTGGACAATTCCAGCTGATTGGTCACTGTCTCCTATTTCCAATGCACCAAGCAGGGTGGTGCAGAAAAAAAACCCTACAAGCTATTTAAAACGGAAAGGGCACAAGGAAGCCGAGAGTGCTTTCTTACGGTTGTGTTGGCATGAAATTGGCAGCAACTTCTGTTCCAATAGACCTGACATCTATCCCTGTAGATAGAAGTACTTGCCAGTGGAAAACTGTTCCAGTGCAGCTCCCTGTACACAACAAAAAACATGCAAAGGAATATTCCTTTGATTAGAGAAGCCAGTTTCACTTTTCAAAATCCTGTGCCAAGTCATTTGGTAGGAAGCTTGGACTGTGGATGCCTTTAGATATTAGTGATATTGGCATCCTCAGGTAACTTTGCATTTCTAGGATTTTTTTTTTTTTTTTTTTAAAGGGGCAAAATCCTAACTATACAGTAAAACCACCAAAACAGGTGTCTGAAATAGTCTTGGCTCTAAGTGCCAATCCTGCTCATGCAACTCAGAGCAAAATTTGGCCCTTTAGCCTAAGTAGTTGGGTGAAGGAGAGCTGTAGTATAGAAGTTATTTCTACCTCCCTCACCATAAAGCACAGACTATCCTGGAAGTTTGCACACAACTTGCTGCCTTTACATTGAGCTTCCTGCAAAGTGGTGAAAATAATCTCTCTCTCTCGATACCTCTGTATAAGTCACTGTAAAACAAGTTCAAGGATGAGGAAACTGTGAGGAATGCTCCCAGGAGATTAGGACAGGAAGCCTCCCCATGTTTCCCTCTTTCTCTCCCCCGTCCTCATGGCGTGGGAGCTCACTGAAAACGATCCAGGAGCAAAGACAAATGCGTCCAAACCACATATATAAAATAATAATAATAATAATAATAACCATAATAATAATAGAGATACACCAGTAATACAGGCCTGCCTAAATTGTACCAGTTAAGAAAGGAACCCCCAACACGATTGATACGATTATAAACACCTTGTATGACATAACGGCCTGTACAACAGACCTATAAAATGATGATTTAAAAAAAAAAAAAAAAAAAAAAAAAAAAAAGATATTTATACCAAAAGAACTAAAGAAATCCCCTTCCTATGTTTGAATTGATAACCCACCTTAACTTGTCATTGTGACTGCTGGAAATGATAAGTAGTCCTTTCACTTTTTTTTTTTTTGTTTTTTTGTTTTTTGTTTTTTTACATTTTTGGTTAGAAAGCTCTCTGATCCATGAAGCGATCCTGAAAAGACAGTGTTTATTATAAAATTAGGCAAATGTCTGTCCCAGCTTTAAATCCTTCCTGTTTTTATATTTTTCCGTCTCTCCCTTGTCCCCAGTAACATGGCGAGAGGAAGCCGATCACACTTTTCAGTTTATAAACCTAGCTGGCAGCCAATCCCACTGCAGAGTGAAACAGGCTGGTGGTAGCACAGCTCAGCCCGGCTCACTGTGCCTTGGAGGCAGTAGTGGTGGTGGAAGTGGCCCCACTGGCAGAGGCCACTGTGAAGAGAGAGTTCTGGATGGACTCAGCTGAGGTGGAGGTGGCATGAAGGCTGGCGACTGGTCCAGAGGCCCCTGCGGAAGCGGCAGCTGCAGAGACCAAGCTAACTGGGTTGCTGGTGAGCAGAGAAAGGTTCTGAGGGTTCAGGAACAACGGGGCAGTAACGATGTTAGGAGTACCTCCAGCATTGGCAAACACCAAGTTCCCAGTTGCATCCAGTGATGTTATTGGAAGAGGACCACCAGATGCAAGAGCTAAAAAGGGAGAAAAGTGCAGGGAAGAGAACATTAGCATTAACAGCACAGAGGAATGCAGCAAAGTGCAACAGAACTTCAGTCTTCCCTCCTATGAGCATAGCCTTCTTCCCATGACTAAAAATTCCTTCCTCTTACTTAAATGCAACATAAAAAGATTCACAAATCAGTTGAAAATGGGATTTGGCTTTATCGAGGCTGGTAGAACTAAGCGTGTAAGAGGGAGGATCCTCTCACTATTCCAAAGAATAGAGAAAGGTCGAAAAGAAGTTTTTTGCTCTTCATTTTTACCTATATCTCCCTAACACGTGTCTATCTAAAGGAATCCAGAGCTTGTTTTAACAAGATATGTCACATAAAAGAAAAGAATAGAGGTTATGAAATATTTTAATGCATTATATAGTGTATAATCCTAACTCATTTTCAAACTATCTGCAAAAAACTGCTTTTATCTGCTTCTGGAAAACCAGGATCTGTCCTACGGTAACTGTATGTTGTCAACCTCATGCAGCTAAGTAATTGCGCAAGCATGTGGCATAATTCAACCATGTGGTACCTGATGTCTTTGGAGCATCACTTCACATTACCCAGATCAGCTTCAGTTGCCACCTGGTTGGGTTTTGGCTGGCAAAGGCTGAGCAGCTGAAGCTAAGCACAAGCTGTTTTTAAGTTTGTAAAATATAAAAATAAAAGTTCCGATCTAGAATACAAATTAAAGGCATCTCGCCAGGTATTTTCAAATCTTAAAAATATAAACCTGATCCCAAGTCATCTGATTGTTCTCAGAATTTCCCATCTGAATGTTCTTAAAGCCTCAGCACAGGGTGAAATGTCTGGCACCAGGGAAACTGCCCTCCACTGTTCTGTCACCCTATAACAGGAGCCAGTACTTATTGAGAGAAAGCTCCCTGAGAGCACTGGATAAGTTTTTGCAGAAACTGAAATGGCTCTAAGGGACTGATCCAAAACCAACTGAAACTGAAGGGAGTCTTTCCACTGACTTCAATGTGCTTTGGATCAGGACCTTAGTGGGGACATATTGCTCCATCCTACTGGCCAGAAAAAGGCCTATTCAAGGAACCTAGAAGCGAAAAGGGGTGTAACACGTATTCACACAGAATGGGAGCCACTACAATATGAAGGTCACTTAATTTGTTTGAGTAAAGCCTTTTTAAATTGTGATGCACTTTAATAGTTACATACTACCTCAAAAATCTACCCAGGGTTCAATTTGCCATGAGATCTGCCCTCAGAATAACATTCTTCTTTGCTCTTTGTGTACTTGGTACAAGATTTTTTTTTTTTAACTGAATAGTTAAATTTTATAATTAACTGGCCTGATTTTCAGAGGTGATGAGAACCCAAATTGTTCTCAGTAAAGTCAATGGAAATTGCTGGATGCTCCACACACAAGAAAAAATCAGGCCACTCATTTAGACATTTAAATAAAGAATTAACTCCTTATTTTATGGATTTATAGCTCCTAAATAAGGACTTTAGATACACATTTTGAAAATCTTGATCTTGGATCTGTGTGTTCAGGTTTCTTGTTCTCTGAACTGTTCTGCTATCAGCCTTGATCAAGACAAATATACTAAAGCATCTGCTAAATGAGCTGTAAAAAGTAGATCTCTAAACAGCCTGTTAAAATTGTCCCTCCATGTCCACTGAGGGAGGGGAGCAAAATGAATGCAGTCCCTCCCCCACCACACCCAGTACCACATTCTTCCTTATCACTAAATCCCTGAGATTGTATGCTGTCCTAACCTGCCTACCAAGTTTGTATTTTACCATTCACAATTCTAAAAAAAACAAAAACAAACAAACAAAAAAAACCTGTGTGTCATCTTTGTAAAGCTTCTGTTCCTGACTACTGAATTTTGGAGTTGAAGATTGTTGCCTCTCTTTTTTTTGGCAAGTAAAACACACAAGTAACAAAATCAGTTATATATTAAAAGGAAGTTTACTAACCTTGAATAGTTGCCAGTGTACTGTTGCTCATCAGAGCTGGGCTGAGAGCACCACCTAGCGTCCCTGGATTGAGACTGAGTAAGGCACCTCTGTGATATCAAGAAAACAGGACAGGGGAGAGATCAAGGGAGGTTGTGTTACTATTCAGAGACCATCATATAGAGAAAGAAGGTAGAATTCAAGGGTCTGATTTAAAAACAAAAACAAAAAAAAAACAAAAAACAAAAAACAAACAAACACTTTCCTGTAGTATTTTAATTTCTCCCATACCACAATGTGGTCTTCACAGCTGCCCTTCAACACTGTGCTTAACAACAAGCCTGAAGAACAGGCACCCAAAAAGCACAAGTTGTAGTTATTACTGCTGTGAATTACACTCACAGTGACTTCCTGGGACACTGCAACTCTTTAGAGAGCTATCGGAAGGAAATGAGAATAAAGAGAAACTGAAAGAACTACAACGCATCTACAGCAATATTTTTTTTAGTCACACAGCATCAACAGAATGATTTCCAATAAATATTCAGGTGCTCTCCATCTCGCTCTGGGTCCAAAGGAACAGAACTGAACACAGGGGAATGAAGCTTTCATGCATTCCTACAACTACAATACCCACCTGCTGAAGTGAAGAAACAGATTGACACAGCCAGAAGAGTACCCAGAAGTCACCTACTACAGGACAGGCCCAACAAAGAAAACAACAGAACGCCACTAGCCATCACCTTCAGCACCCAACTAAAACCTCTCCAACGCATCATCAAGGATCTACAACCTATCCTGAAGGACGAGCCATCGCTCTCTCAGATCTTGGGAGATAGACCAGTCCTTGCTTACAGACAGCCCCCCAATCTGAAGCAAATACTCACCAGCAACCACACACCACACAACAGAACCACTAACCCAGGAACCTATCCTTGCAACAAAGCCCGTTGCCAACTCTGTCCACATATCTATTCAGGGATACCATCATAGGGCCTAATCACATCAGCCACACTATCAGAGGCTCGTTCACCTGCGCATCTACCAATGTGATATGTGCCAGCAATGCCCCTCTGCCATGTACATTGGCCAAACTGGACAGTCTCTACGTAAAAGAATGAATGGACACAAATCAGACGTCAAGAATTATAACATTCAAAACCAGTTGGAGAACACTTCAATCTCTCTGGTCACTCGATCACAGACCTAAGAGTGGCTATACTTCAACAAAAAAGCTTCAAAAACAGACTCCAACGAGAGACTGCTGAATTGGAATTAATTTGCAAACTGGATACAATTAACTTAGGCTTGAATAGAGACTGGGAATGGATGAGTCATTACACAAAGTAAAACTATTTCCCCATGGTATTTCTCCCCCCCACCCCACCCCCCACTGTTCCTCTGATATTCTTGTTAACTGCTGGAATTAGCCTACCTGCTTGTCACCATGGAAGGTTTTCCTCCTTTCCCCCCTCTGCTGTGGGTGATGGCTTATCTTAAGTGATCACTCTCCTTACAGTGTGTATGATAAACCCATTGTTTCATGTTCTCTGTGTGTGTGTATATAAATCTCTCCTCTGTTTTTTCCACCAAATGCATCCGATGAAGTGAGCTGTAGCTCACGAAAGCTTATGCTCTAATAAATTTGTTAGTCTCTAAGGTGCCACAAGTACTCCTTTTCTTTTAGGGGAATGAAGGGAATCTAAGATGCCAATTCAATTTAAAGTTAGCAACATGGGTAGTGTAGTTTAATTGTTACAGCAAGGAAATAGTAGTCAGAGCTCCTTGGCTCTACACCCAGCTCGGCCACTGACTTAATGTATGACTGATCAAGTCACTAAACCTTTCAGCTTCCTCATCTATAAAATGGGGATAACACCCCTATAGGAGTGTTGTAGGGCTTAATCTATTAGTATTTGTAAACCCTTTGAGAGGTGTAGGTGAAAAACATAGTATTAAAAAATCATGATGAATAGAGCCCCTGTAAATAATTCCAAGTATTGCTATTTTCTTCATTTATCATTTAGAATGCAAAGACAATGCTTACCCAGCTGCAAACTGTGAGGGTGCCATCAAGCCTGGGTTTAGTCCCGCTGCAGCAGCCATGGCAGCGAGACTTGCATTTGCAGGCAACTGTGCAGCACCTTGTAGTGCAGCTGCTGCCGCTGTTTGCAACCCTGATGCCGTCACCATCACCTGGCTGGTCCCAAGAGGGGAGGACAAGGGAGTAGAGGTTGTCTGTGTTGTGCTGGTCTCACTGGCACTGGATGCCTCAGAAGTGGAGGCTGAGGCAGAAGGGGAAGGACTCAGAGAGGGTGAAGTCACTGCTGAGGAAGCTGGAGGTGCTGTAGAGATCACGGTTGCTGTGTTGTTGGAGGTGGTTTCTGTTGTGCCTGGAAAGAGGATTCCAGTTAGAACAGTCCAAAGCACAGGCATGCTTGAATAGAAACCCCTAGCACCTGGACTGGACAGCATAGGGAAGAGGAACTGAGACAGACATGTCTCTGTTGGACTGAAGGGCACAGTGAATTCAAGAGAGGGGGACTGGTGAGTGTGGATCTCAGATCAAACTGTCTCTTCAGGAGGAGGCTGGGTGGCTCAGGTTGGTAACAGGAGTGCCTTTTTCTTCTAGGTGACCAGGGGTGCCGGTCTCAGCAGAGAGGCCAGACTGAACAGCCATGAAAAATGAATTACTCCAACATAGGACTGAGGCACATTGGCAGGTCAGTGTAAGGGAAGGCTTGCACGGCAGTTGCCCACACTTTCATTTCTGTGGGCAAAACAGAGGACTTCACTCTCTAAAGACAGTCAGGCCTAAGAGCCTCTCCATCAACCACTGAATGGCTTTGTAATTAAAAATTTTTAAACAGGCAACGTGGGGTTAGCTGATGTAGAGGAAGGAAACATCAGCCTGAAGTCAAATGAGTATCTGGCAGATGAGAAGGGGAAAATCCTCCCATATTGTGTCTTTGCACCTGTATATACCTAAGCTATATTTTGTGAAGCTCCTCAGGAGAATCCTTTGCTCCCCCCAAAGCCACTCCTTTTGTTCTATAGTTTTTACCTTCAGCTAGGAAGGTTTATGGGCCTCTGAGGACTCCTACACAAATGGCTTACAAGAATGCGTACCACAAATCCAAGAGCCAGTTTCTACGGAGATTTTAGACTGCAACACAGGAGCACCAAACATCCTCAAAATATTGTTCACCTAAAATCTTTATCTGTTTGATATGTAGACACCACCAATAATCCACTGGACTTCCATTCTATTATTTGAATTAGTTATCCCTGACTGCAGTGGTTTTCTGAAAAACCTTCTGTGCTGATACAGCTTAGGTTGTATCTTACCTGTGACTGACAGACTAGTTACAGCAGCACTAGTTAGAGGGAGCACAGGGTTGACAGTCAGGGTAGTAGCTGCACTGCTTGTCACAAGGCTTGGCGTGGTTGCCACCTAGAGGTCAGAAGAGAACATAACTGTACAACTCATAAGAAGGAAAAGAGTTACCTGACTTGCGTTCTTATCTTCTCATCCTCAACCAAAGATAAGGATGGGAAATCCTACACATTTTTTTAAATTCATTCAATTGCTTTAGTACTTTAACAGGCAGAGTCTGGGACCACATTAGTGAGATTTGCTCCACTCATGGACCTGACAACAAACAGCAGCAAACCCACCACACACATACTGTCCCAATAGCTTAGTGGTGGTTCATCAGGAACTAACCATCAATATCCAGCATCTCAGGATTTCCAATTCTCATCATTTAACCAAGAGGCACGTGTTCCCGGCAGACTTTCTCAGACCACGAGGAACTTAGGGACCAATAAAACAATTCTTTGTACATGCTTTTTCTGATTACTTCTTAAGCTCCAATCCACTTCCTCTGGTTGAAGGCACTCCAGCGCACCAATTGCCATCCTAATCTAATTTGTCAGATAGGTGTTTTACCATTGTTAAACTTAGGTTTTAGGTCTTGTTTCACCTTATCAACCAATTATGTGAACTGTCAACTTTTGTGTGTTTCCTTGGTTTGCAGAACCGTCTTCGGAGCATTCAAGAAATGAACTGCCTTAACTCTGGACAACTTAATAGAAGAAAGCTATAATAAACTGAAGGGCATTCACAGAAAATTCAAACCAACATGATTCATGGGCTGAAGGGACTTGATTTATTAGGAAAGACTCAAAATTAAATATCCATATCAAGGACTAGAAGTTCTGTATGTACCTCCAAGACATGCTAATTGTCTATAAATATATGAAGCATATATACATCAATGAAAAAGTTATCAGTTATACCCTCTTGGACAACCCAAATAAGTATAAGGGATAGCACTAAACAAAAGAAAATGTATGTAAATTATCAGAAATCTTTCTAATAGGGAAATCTGTAAGATTGCTGAATATTCTCTTAAAGGAAGTGATGACTGTCGCTTGACGTGTTTAAAACTAGGTTGGAGAAGGATGAACCTGTTAGCATTTTGCTCTAACACTCTATGAACAAGAGCTAGAGCTGCAGCACATCTCCTCATCAACACAGGCTACTGCGAGCACATTAAACCTGTCCACCATGCTTTATACTGGATTCCTATAGAACACAGAGTCAAGTTCAAGGTCTTGGTCCTTATCTTCAAGGCTCTCAATCGCCTGGGCCAAAAATAGCTGCAATAGTGCCTAAAACTCCCAGATGAAAAACCAGGGTTGGCGCCTCTGCTCCTTAGGCATAAAGTAACTTTACACCATAAGGTAAACTTGTGGTTGCAGGTGACAGAATTTCTCAAGGGCTTGTCCGAGACTGTGGAATGAACTCCCACAGAATTTAAAACCATCACAAACCTCACCACCTTCTGCTCCAAGTGCAACATGCACTTCTTCAACCTTGCCTTCTCTAACAAATACACAGCAACATGTACAAAAACCAGAAGAAAACCCCTTCTAAAACCAAAACACTACACTGCACACACACAATTTCATCCTGAGGAGAGGATGAAGAAAGAACAAACACACATGACAGATGTTAGTCATGACATTTAATCACATACTGGTATGGTGCTCAGATTACAACAGTGATGAGGGCATTTTAAAATCATATATGAATAGACTAGCTACAGGTACATGAAATCCCAGACTTTCATATA
Source organism: Dermochelys coriacea (assembly GCF_009764565.3). Classification (NCBI taxonomy): domain Eukaryota; kingdom Metazoa; phylum Chordata; order Testudines; family Dermochelyidae; genus Dermochelys; species Dermochelys coriacea. The sequence continues at coordinate 186,982,139 of NC_050068.2, read as the reverse complement.
ATCAGAAGCACAGCTACCATGTCTAGATAACACACAGCTCTCCCTGAACAATGGTGGAGTGGAGTTCAAGGAGTGCACTTTGTTTATCTATGTTTCAGTAAGTTTGTGTTTACCTTAGTCAAATATAAGGTTTAGAAAATGAGTTACAAAGATTACCTAAGTGTTTTTTCACTTTGATATACATTAACCCTGCCACAAAGGGACAAAAATAGTAGAATCAGGTTTGGGTGACAGTCTGCCAACTACTGCCTAAAAACTGATAGGAACAAGATGGAAAGGATGGAACTGGGTAGCATTTTTTTTCCTTTTAAAGAAAGGGTTTGGGATGAGTACACAGATCTGGAAAAGAATTCAGATGTGAATTATGATTTCTTAGAATATGTCCAAAGCAGTAATATAAACTGCATCTTTGGGGGTGGTATTCAGTCAGCTGTGAATTACTGCCAGATCAAGTTAGGAGTTCAGTTTGCGTATTTAAATAATGCATTCACACTGGCTGATTTGTAAGATTTACTTTTTGTTTATAGTACACAGTTGGAACCAGTAAATATAGTATTGAAAATGCCAATTCAGTATCTCAGTTACATTTGTGAGCATAAGTCTGCTGCACAGAGCAGGTGAAAAATGTGTGTAATTCCCATTATTGCCAGGAGGAGAGAAGTGACAGATCTTTTCCAATGTGCTGAGCTATCTTCATTTCTTGATTCTTACCAGTGAGGTTGGGCAAGGGAAAATTGCTTTGATGGGAGAGCTGCTGGTTCCACCACTACTGGGTGGATTGATCCTTTTCTCCTTCTGGCGCCGGTTACAGAACCAAACGCGGATCACCTCCTTCTCCATGTTCAGCTGGTCAGCTATCAGGGTGATCTCCTCCGAGGTAGGCTTTTGGTTCTGAAAAATGAGAAATATCTGAAAATCATGGAAATTACTTCGGTGAGTGCTGCATTATGGGTCTAGCATAGCAGGATTCTAAACTAAAGGGCTGGAGGAAGGAACAACATATAGCTGGAATAGGCCTTCCTGTTTTAGCAAAGCAGATGTTGTCAGGAACAGATTAAGCAAAAGTGGGATCTGATGGACCATCCTCCCAATCCCCTAACCTCAGATGGACACTTCTTCCTGTTCAGCATCCCAAACACTCAGAACTCTCTTCTTCTCATCCAGCCCCTCCCCAACTAAACAGATCCTTTTTTCTTCCTAGCTGCCAAATCCCAAGTTTGTCATTTTACAGTTCTCTCCCAGCTCCCCAAATGCTCCTTCTTCTAAGTTGCCCCCAAAATCTCTTCTGCTTTGTCAGAGGTAAGCCCTCTCCCTGAAATGCCTCCTTACTACACTTTCCCAACATGACTGCTACTGAACATGGATGTTTCCTATAGCACTTCCTGAGCTAGATTCTCTTTTGTGTTCAAGCAGACAGGGTGCCACTTACTGCTCCCTGACATGGGGGCTGGTCTGTGCTGGCCCCATTGTTAGTGCGAGATGCCTTGGGCCTGCACTAACCTACACCTGCACTAACCTACACTTGCCTAGGGTTTCTAAGTGACCCTGGGCCAGAGGAGGTCCAGCAAAGCAAAGCTCTGCTATGCGCAACATGTCCCCGAAACTGGGGTGTGGCTGGTGTTAGAAATGGCTGTGCTGGCTCTGTGCCACTTGAAAGTTCCCTTCCCTCAGGACAATTCTCGACAGGTCATGTGTGAACAGAATCTGGCCCCCACCTCCATCTTTCTGGTCACAAGAAACATTAGCAGAAGCTGTGTTCAGTGTAGCTGGATAAGGGAGTTAAAGCTCATGTGTTCTTTTCAGAGAGAAGGGAATAATCATAATTTCTGCAAGGCAGAAAGCCAGGTATGAAGCCTGAGACTTTGCAGGAAGGGGAGATTCTTTCATCACCTCATGGGAAAGGGGGAGGTAAAAAGAGCTAGCACCAGTGATGATCAGATGATCTGCAAGTTGTCAGCACTGAGAGCACAACAAAATGATGTTCAGGAGGCCCCCTGCAGAGATGGGCCTTGGACTCTAATTTATCCTGCACTTGTGACTACAGTACTTAAATTACCAAAGTTACACACAGTCAACTAAGAGTCTAAACATAAATGATGTTTGGTTCTCTTTCCACCTTCCCCAAGTGCACAGACGCTTATTTCCTTTTCTTTTCTCCTTCCTGGTGTGCACAATATCACTCCTTAATCTACTGATTGATATCCTTGACTAAGAAACTAAGGGGAAACAGAGCTGTCAAGAACCAGTGGGACAGCACTTACATTTTTTCATTTATTAAATTAGGTGAATACAGATCATTCTGCTTGGTACAATATTTACTATTCCCCCTTCCTTGGTACATATACTTTACTAAGTGGATTGAAAGATTGCCTAAGTATGGCCCTCTCTGAGCCTCATGAAATTATACTCTCCTGGGGGCTGGGCCTTTAAAGGAAGTCAGGGACCAGACTACTCATGACAAGCTCCTGTAAGGGAGAATGAGCCAATTTAGTTACTTGTAAGTAATTAAGTCCCTTGGTGGTTGGTTGGCAGCTAATTAATGAGCACGATAAAGGGTTGGCTCCTAGAGACAGAAAATTTCTGAGGAAAGTAGCTCTCATGAGAGCTCAACAGAATCAGGGGCCTGGAAGGCATGGTCTGAGGGACAGGGAACTCCTAAACAGTGGCAGGAAGCCCAACTACATGTTGCCCCAGAAGAGAGGTGCAGCTGATAGATAGCCACAGACCTCTGGCTCTGGGGAAGGATTATTCCCAGACAGTGGCAAGAAGTCTAACTCCAGGGAAAGGAACTGAGCCAACAGAACCTTGCTGTAGGGGAATGGTGGACCCAGATGAAAACAGAAACTCAAACTGTCTCCCAGCTAAGACGCTGGGGTGAAGTTTTGCTTGTATTTTCATTGAGCCTTTGGTTAATAAACAGACCTCTCAGTAGGGGTATTGTTCCATATGTAAAGCTTCATTGAACTTGTTGATGACATTAGGAGAAACTGAGGGAGCAACTACAGCACCACACTTGGCCAGTGGAAGTGCTATAGGGCAAGTACACCCTGTGACAGATATGTTGTAACTGTTTTGCAATACACTTTCACAAGTCACTACAGATTTCCCCACCCTTTGACAGCAACAATCTGCCCACAACATACAGATTGATACACCTGCAAATGTATGAGCGCACAGACCAACACAGCTAAAGATATCAGCACATACACATAACGAATTTGTATTGTGCTTTTCAGTTGAGGATTCTACAAACCTTGTTTTATATCTGAGGAAACAGAGGCAGAGCGATTATATGATTTGCCTAAGGTATCTCAGCAAATCTGTGACAGAACATGAGGGATGAGAATTGCGGAGTTCTGACTCCCAGTCCCCTGTTCCAATAACTAGATGACAGACACAGACTGAAAATATACTACTTTAAATATTTAATGTCTATTATGTTTAATATGCATCTTCAATATATTATTTCTTATATTGTATCCACAACAATCATTGCATATCTTACAAAGTCTGCTTAGTGCAGCTCCCAGCTGCAGAATTCTTTTCACCTTAATGGACATGTTCTTGAGCAAAGCCACTATTCTACTTTATTACAAATTGGCTGAGCAGAGCAACTGATTCACTGACCTCCAGAAAACTCTTCTCTAAGGCCACACGTATGTTGGTCTCTATGCTGGTGCGTTTCTTCCTCCTACGGTTCAAGCCCTCATCCCCAGCCCCGGGGAATTCAGGGCACTTGGGCTGGAGAGAGCTGAATCAGATGAGAGATTTTCTGAAAGAGAACAGAACACAGCATGTATCAGTAAGAGTGTCAGTGCACTGCAATCGAATTAAAGGATCCCACACATTCTACCAGTGTAAGAGATGGCAGAATGTACCCCAGATTCATTCCAGACCTGGGTGGGCTCCTTCACAGCAGAGGTATTAACCTGGTATTACCATTTATACCTGCAATTTACAAGCTATAAATAGGTCCCAGTGTCCTTTGTGACAAACAAAAAATGGCTGCTCACCTTGTGCAGTAACTGTGGTTCTTCGAGATGTGTCCCTCTATGGGTGCTCCACTCTAGGTGTGACAGAGCCTCCCACACCTTGGATTAGAGAGTTCTCATAGCAGAGTCTGTTTGGCCTATGCTTGCATGACAGTCAGTCTTGTGCCCCATCCCGTTGTTATATAGCACTGTACGGGTGAACCACTCTCAGTTCCTTCTCCACAATGAAGCCCTATAGCAGAGAACTCTGAAGCAGAGGGGAAGGAGGGCAGGTGGTGGAGAACCTATAGGGGGACACATCTCAAAGAACCACAGTTATTGCACAGGGTGAGTAACCCATTTCTTCTTCTTGGAATAGTGTCCCCAAGGGTGCACCACTATAGGTGAAAAGAAAAGGAGTACTTGTGGCACCTTAGAGACTAACAAATTTATTTGAGCATAAGCTTTCGTGAGCTACAGCTCAGTTCATCGGATGCATCCGATGAAGTGAGCTGTAGCTCACGAAAGCTTATGCTCAAATAAATTTGTTAGTCTCTAAGGTGCCACAAGTACTCCTTTTCTTTTTGCGAATACAGACTAACACGGCTGCTACTCTGAAACCACTATAGGTGGTTACCGAGCAGTACCATCTAAGGTGGAAGGGGCTTTGGAGTCTAATCCGGTACAGCAGAGAGTACAGTCAAGCCAGATATCACATCAGAGGCAGAGTTGTGCGTGATTGCATAGTGTTTGGAGAACGTATGCACAGAAGTCCAAGTGGCAGCTTTACTTATTTCAATGATCGGTACGCTTTTGAGGAAGGCTGTGGAAATGGCAGTGGACCTTGCCAAATGGTGTGTATGAGTGAGAGTGGCTCAATGTTATGAGATTGGTAATAAGAGTTAATGCAGTCTGAAATCCATTGGGAAAGTTTCTGGCTGGAGATTGCAGAGCCCTTTGATGTGTGTGCAATCAAGACGAATACCTTGTTGGTCTTTCTGAAGAGTTTTGTTCTGTCTAGATAGGAAGTCAGAGCTCTTCTGACATACAGGGTATATAGTACTGCGTCTTGCTGATTCATATGCTGTTAGGGGTAGAAGTCAGGGAAGTGAATGGTCTGACTGATGTAAAATGCAGAAGAGGAGATCTTAGGTAAGCATTTGGAGAGAGGTCAAAGCGTGACCTTATCCTTAAAAAAATACTATGAAGGGGCTGTATGCCATCAGGGTCCCTAGTTCACCAACCCATTGTACTGACATAATGGTTATCAGGAATGTTGTCTTCATAGACAAATGGAGTACCAAGCAAGAAGGCAAGAGGTTCAAAGAGTGATCTTGTGAGACATTTATGCACTAGGTTGAGGCCTCATATTGGAGATGGACATTGGACTGGTGGGGAGAGGTTTCCCAGCCCTTTGAGGAACCTTGTTATGGTCGGGTGAATAAAGATAGAATAGCCCTCTATAGAGGAGTGAAGGGTCATGATGGCAGCCAGGTGGACTCTTATTGAGCTCAATGATAAACCGAAAATGGTTAGGGCTTAGGGGTAGTCTAGTATATCTGAAAGTGATGCAGTCATTGGTGAAAGCTGTCTACAGCCACATCAACAGGCAACAGGAGATCATTTCTGACAATATGTGTAGCAAGCAGGTTGTTTCCCGCTGAGTATTAGCACTCTTTTTACATTGTCTGAACAGGTTGTCTCTATCACTGTGAGCCATCAAATTAACCATGCTTTGAGATGAAATGTCTTGAGATTGGGGTGAAGAATCCTTCCGTGCTCATGGGAGAGGAGGTGGGGAGTGTTGCGAAGAATGATTGGAAGGCAAGGAAGGTAGCTGTAGGAAGTAAGAAAACAACATTTGTCTGGCCATGGGGGGGCTATTAGAATGACTCTGGCCCTGTCTTGCTCTATCCTGAGCATTGTCTTGGCTATTAGAGGAGTTGGAGGGCATGCACATAGTAGGTTTGACTGTCACTGAAGTTGAAAAACATCCCCTAAGGATTGGTGACCCAGTCTGCCTTAGAGCAGAAGTGGGTGCATTTTTTGTTTGTTTCTGTGGCAAAAAGATCTATCTGGGAGGTGCCCCATTGGTGGAATATGTGGGATCTATTTCCCACTCACAGTCTTGGAAAAACTGTCTGCTGAGTGTATCAGCAGTCACAATCTGGATACCTGAGAGACAGGCTGCTGTGACAGTAATCTGGGTTTGTATGCACCAGTTCCAAAGTTTGAGTGCCTCAGTATAAAAGGAAGGAGATCTGGCGCCTCTCAGGCAGCTGATGTAAAATATGCATGATATACTGTCCATCATGATTTTTATGTGCTTTCCGTTTATTAGTAGTAGGAATCAGAGGTAAGCATATCTGACTGTCTTGCGTTCCAGGAGATTGATAGGTAGCATCGTCTCCGGCGACATCCATTTGCCTTGGATCACGTAAGTGTCTAGATGCACTCCCCACCCTAGCAGAGAGGCGTCTGTCATTATAATGACCGTAGGGGAAGGATATGTGAACAGAACAGAACAGAACGCTGTGATGGTTCTTTCACCAATCGAGGTATTGTTTCACGAAGGCAGGTACACAAAGGAGCATATGTAGACTGTGTTTGGTGGGCGAATAAATGGTTCTGAGCCATCCATGGAGGCAGCATATTCTAAGTCAGGCGTGCTCTGTCACGAAGGTCATGGCCGCAGTGTGGCCCAGTAATAGAATGCAGTTCCCGACTATGGTTTGTGGACTAAGTTGAATCATGTTCACTATGTTGGAGAGGGCCATGAACCTGTGCTAAGGAAGGTAGGGTCTTGCTGTCACTGAATCGAGATGTGCCCCTGTGAACTCTAGGCTCTGTACTGGGGTCAATGTGGATTTATGTATATTCAGTTGTAGACTCAATTCGAGGAAGAGGTCTATGGCCTTGGAAGTTACCCAGGATGTCATCTCCATGGAGCAGCCTTTTAGTAACCAATTATCCAGGCAAGGGAATAGTAAAATATCTTTCTTGTGGAGTTGGGCTGCTACCACCAACATGACCTTCGAAAAGACCATAGGGCAGGTGACAGACCTAAGGGGAACACTCAATATTGGAAGTGATTCTGGCCAATAATAAAACGGAGAAATCATTTGTGAGATGGGTGGACAGCAATGTGGAAATACGCATCTTGAGTGTCGAGGACTGAAACTCAATCCCCTTCCTCTAGAGAGGGAATTATCCTCTACCTTGGGCATCACCATTTTGAATTTCTACACCTTTACATAAGTGTGGAGTAGTCTCAGGTCTAGGATGGGTCTCCAGCCTCCACGTTTTTGGTACCAGGAAGTACCTTGAACAAAACCTCTGTGCTGCATGGGGACTGGTTCTAGAGCTCCCCAACATAAGAGAGTGCCTATTTCTTGGCACAGTACGCTCTCATGAGCGGGGTCCCTGCAGAGGGATGAGGAATGGGGGCGGGGGGAGAGGGGGTAGTTGGTGGAAGTGAAGTGGATTGCGTAATCTGTGGAGATAAATCTCCAAGACCCACCTGTCCATAGTGATCAACTCCCAAGACTGCATGAAGTGGTGAAGGCACTCACCGAAGGGAGGGGCAGCTGTAATGGGAGAGGATGAGGATGGTAATCGTAATTTAGACTCTTGACCAACATGTCAAAATTGCTGCTTGGAGATGGACGGGTCCAAGGCAGAAGGCTGAGAAGCGGATAGTTTCCTTCTCTGGAATCTTTGCCTTCTTTGGTGTGGTTCATATGCCTTCTGAGGGAGGAGGAATTCGGTGTGTGTGTGGGGGGGGATCTCTGGGCTGTCTGGGACTTGCTGAGTTTGGTCTTATATGAAGGGGCATAAATGTAAAGAGAATGCAAAGTCACTCTGGAATCCTTCAATGTTTGCAGAGACTCATCCATCGATCTGTGAACAATTTAGAACTGTTGAAATGAAGGTCCTTGACTGTGATCTGAACCTCCTTAGGGAAATGAGAGAGCTGGAGCCAGGAGACTCTTCTCATTACCAACGCTTTGGCCATCGAACAAGCAGTGGTGTCAGCAGCATCGAGGGAGGCTTGCAACATTTTTCTGGCCAATAGCTGGCCTTCCACCATGATCGCTTGAAACTGCTCCCTGGGTTTTGCAGATAGGTGGTCAACAAAGGACATGAGTTTGGTGTAGTTGATATTGTTATATTTTGCCATTAAGGCCTGATAATTGGCAATTCTGAATTGAAGTGAGGCTGAGGAGTAAGACTTTCTCCCAAATAGGCCTAGATGCTTGCGGTCTTTATTGTGAGGTGTTGATTTAGTGTGGTGCTGCCTAAAGCTTTCATTCACCACATCTACCACCAGGGAGTTAGGTCAGGGGTGGGAAAATGAAAACTCCAAGTGCTTTGCTGGGACATAACATTTCTTGTCTGTTCTTTTACATGTAGGCAGAATGGACACTGTACTGGTGTGTGCCAAACAATCTTTGCTGGATGTAAAAGCCTCATTATCTATACAGGCCACGGATGGTTAATGGAGGATATCGAGCAGCTTATGAGGCAGCTCTGGCCAATAGCTGGCCTTCCACCATCCGTAACCTCCCCCAGTAGAATCTGTAAGGAGTCTGCAAGTCTCTTGATCAGATCCTAGAAGTGTTTAAAACCATCCACCAGGAACGAGAGGGGAGACATAACTGCTTCAACCTGGCGAAACCTCTTCATCAGCTCTAGCCTCCTGCTCCTCAAAAGATTCCCCAAGGGTCAGGTCTTCTGGGGGGAGCAGGTAATGCCAACTGTTCTTGCCCATGGTGGGTATTACTGGATGTCCTAGAGAATTGTTGACTATAAACAGCCCTAAGTCCCAATATGGCAAAGGAGGAGAAGCATAAGGCATTGGTGGAGGCACCCAAGGGTGCTTGTACCAGTAAGGCACTGGTGGTAATCATGGGCCGTGGACAGTCGCAGCTTCAGTCAACCTCTGGAAAGGGACCTCTGAAGGAGTGAGGAAGAGAGCCCTGGATCGACACTTGTCATACCGAGGTGAGGTTGTCAACAGAAGCCTTTTCCTCTGGTTCGCTCAGGAATGATGGCGCACCTAGAGAAATCTGAGGTGAAATAATTGGTACCAGGAACACCTCAGGTGATCTGCATGTCCTCGATATCGAGAGCACGTCAGAGCTGAGCAGTCTCTGATATAAGCAGGTCCCAAGGAACATGAAACTCCTGAGGTACTGCGAGGGCATCAGTTCAGAGGTTGACAAGTCTAGTACAGTAGTTGTGGCTGGCGGTGTTGCCAGTGCTGTAGACTTTGATGGTGCCAAGTGCTTCATGCACTCTGAGGGAGGTGCAGTTGGAGCCCGAGTACTTCTTCAGTACTGAGGGAGCATAGGAAGAGATCTTCTTTCTGCCTTTGTCTGATGCTGGTACTGAGGGGGTGTCTGAAGCTGAAGCCCTGCTGCCACGCAGGCTAGCTGCGCTCTGGGTACCGGTGGAACCAGGATCCTCGTTAGTACCTAACTGGAAAGCTGGTGGTGCCAAGATAGCAACAACCTTGGCTTTTTAGAGGTAGACTCTCTACCTGGCGAACCTGGGGCATATTCCTTCGAGAGCTTGTGAGAGAAGTCCTGTATCTTCCTCTTGGGCATCCTGAAAGTGTGGTGCTCCAAGACAGCAGACTTACCTGGGGACTGGTGTACAGTGGGAGTTCCTTGACCTGGATCAGAGGCTGGACGTAGAGAGCTCCCCATCATATGAAGGAGAAGCTTAATTTCCTGTTTTTCCTGGCTCTTGATTTCAACGCCAGGCAAAAGTTACACTTTTGAGTGATGTGCGACACACCAAGGCACCGGATACATCGTGAATGTCTGATGCTAACTAGGATCGCCTCCTGGCATGATAAACAGCATTTAAAGCCCGGAGAACCAGGCATCGCCATGCAGACAGAAAATGTCCAATCATCTAAAATTTATCTAAATAAATAGAGTGTAGAAAAGAGATTTTTTTTTAAGAAAGGAAAGAAGCTAGAATAAAGGAAATGATTGACTACGATGAAGTAACATTAATATTAACACAACCACTAACTAACAGTAAGGTTGAGGAGATTTGAAGGGACAACTACTAGAGGTCAGTCTTGGGCCAAGGTGATTGAGAAGGAACTGAGAGTGGTTTGCCTGTGCAATGCTATAACAATAGGACGGGGCACAAGACTAATGCACACGTAGGCCGAACAGACATCGCTATTAAAAATCTCTGATTGACAGCACAGGGGGTGCTATTGTACCTAGAGCAGAACACCTGTAGGTACATTACTTGAAGAAAAACCCTACATTCCACAGCAATGTTAATTCATTGCATCTCCATGAAATACCCTTCATTCCCATCCCTCATGCTTCAAACACATTACTATGGCACAGCTAAAATATTTATTGATATACAATTCATCAATGATTATTTTCAGCAATAATCCTTGTTAATTATGGATTTTTTTTCACTATTCCCCAGACAGCCCAGCTCTATGAGCTTCAGCAGTTGTCTGAGCAGCCTAGCACAGAATCTCCTTCCCCTGCTCCACGTGTGCCTGGGAAGGAGGGAACTAGTAGTCAGCTTCAGTGGCTCATCTCAGCTACAAGGTGTTGTCTGATGCTATATTCTCTAGACCAGGGGTTCTCAAACTTTTTCTTGCTGAGGTCCCCCTCAACATACTATGAAAAATGCCAGAGCCCAGAGGGCGGGGACAGCGCGGGGCTCCAGGCCAGAGGGAGGGACCCTTGGGCATAGGCATAGTTTTACCTCTATTGGGAAGGGGGCAAGGGCTGGGAGGGCTCGAACCAACTCTGCTCAAGTTAAGTGCTGGGGCTTGGAGGAACCAGGTTTTAGCCACAGGGTTCTGCGGCCCCCCTGAAAGGGCTCGTGGACGCCCAGGGGGCCAAGGACCCCTGGCTGAGAACCGCTGCCCTAGACAGCCCAGATGGCCATCACACACTTCTGGCTCTCTCCTTCCCTCACGGAAAGCTGGACTTGAGCTCTGGCTCCCTGACCAACCTATCCTCCATCTGATTCTATAGAACAGTGAAGGAAACATGCACTGTAATCCAGTTAATTTCCCCTTTTTGGAAAGGGTGCAGAACAAGAAGGTCAGGTCAGATAGGAAGCAAAATGCTGGAATAAAAAATAATGAATTCAGCTGCAAAATCATGGAGTCCACAAACTTTGAGTGAGATTAAAAGGACAGTTCACACCACTCAGAACTACTGTTCTAGGTTCCTTGCACACTCAGATGGGCATCAATTACATTCAGTTCACGTTTCCAAGATTATCTTTGCAACCAGGAGGGCCAGAAACTTCCTTTTTTTTAAAATGAAAGCTGAAATCCTGGAGTACAATTTTGTAGCAAGTTCCACAATCATGGAAGACACAAGGCCCTGGCTGAGATGCTACACCCTTCTATGTACTTCTACTTATGTTCCAATTAAATTACTGAAGTCAATGGGAGTCTTTCAACTGACTTTAATTGTAGCTGGATAAAATTCTAATGCAGGGGTTCCCAAACTTTTTGCTGGCATGACCCCATTTTAATGAAATATTTCCTGCCCAGACAACATGGAGGACACCATTTTGCTTTACAAAATAGCATTCCCTGCATAGCGTGACCTCACACGTCTTGTGTGTGCAAGATCAAGCCCCATGGAGGATGCCATTTTGTAGAGCAAATTGGCATCCTCCACACAGTGTGACCTTATATGTATGGTGCACATGAGGTCACACTACACAGAGGATGCTGTTTTCTAGAGCAAAATAGCATCCTCTGTGCACCGTGACCTTGCATGCACCGTATGTGCAAGGCCATGCTCTGTGGAACAAAATGGCATCATCTGCACACTCAGGATTGCTGCAACCCCATCTGCTAATGGTGTGACCCCATTTGGGGCCACAACCCACAGTTTGGGAACCACTTTCCTAGGGGCGTGGAATACCCTCTGAGAAACCTTGGTGTTGGATGCTACAGAACCAGCCAGAAACTTTTTGCTGACATTTCTTTGTTGGCCAAGCGAAGTGAGGCCCTACGTTAAACTGGATGCATTTTTGTTTGTCTGCAATGCAATAGATTTTGAACACTGCATTCAATCAATTCCAAAATTTCAAGTAATGTTCTAGGCATGAGTGAGTAGAACTCCATCGATTTTGGTGAAAATTGAAAAACTAGGAGGAAATGGGGAACAAATGGTTAGAAAACCTCTCAGCTTCAACCAGGTCTGTTATGGTCCATGGCATGGAACAGATTAAAGAACTAATCTGTTGATGGCAGCCATTAACAACTTGAAGCATAACAATGGCCCCATTGAGCTCTGCTCATTGTCTGAGTTTAAAATGTCAACATCCCGAATGACTTATCTCCCATAGAGAAAGAAAAGCATAAATAATGTTATGTTGTGGATAGGAACATATGGGGGAGGGGGCTGGAGGGGGCGCACACAGAGCCCCTAGCATGGAGAGAGGGAGAAATGGAAGGGGCACAGAGTCCATGGCATGGAAAGGAGGGTGGCACACAGGGAGCTTGTGGAGGGACTGGATGAATCTTGAGAGCTGCTGGTGTATGCAGTGAGCTTGGCCTGCACTAGCTACGAAGCGTGCAACCCTCTTGTAACTACCCAACTGGGAAAGGAATCTAGAGGACAGTTAGAAGTTGTATGTGCGTGCACACACACACACACACACACACACACACACACACACACACAGCATGTGGTATACACTTTTCCCTCATGCCAGCCAGTGATTCCACTGACTGTATAGCACATATCCAAAAGCTATATGGGAATTGCTTCGAAGGCCTGTCGACTCTTGGACTAATGCTATTATTACTTTTATCCTTGTGGATTACCTATCCCAAGAAGAAATAGGGAAGCTTGATGGATTTTGTAACAAGTGACTTAAGGCCCAAACCAAACAGAAGAGTAAAGCAATTTTTTAGAATCCCACTGGATTTGTGGTGGGATTGTGAAAAAGTTCACAGATTCATTCACCTGCATCATTGAGCCACTTTTCCAGAAGTGGCTTTAACTTGCACATGTTTTTAAAGCTGAGGTTCAAGGCTTCAAAGCGGGAGATGGTAGTTTGGCTGAAGTCATTTCCATAGAGTTTGCCCATAGCGAGCCCAACATCACCCTGCACAGAGAGAGAGCGAGAGAGAGAGAGAGGAATTCATTAACATATGACTCTTTACTATAGAAGTCTCTTCTATCACACAGAGGACACAAAGCACTAACTGAAACCAACACATCTGTGGGTCCTTTTGGTGACACCACTTCTACATAAGGCTTCAGGTTCACAGAAATTGCTCAGTGCTAATAGGTTCATGCCAATCCGGATGATGATAAAAAAGATTCAGTCTTTCCAAGTCTCTCACTCTTTAATCTGAACTCTTTCCAGAATATCTCAGGAGTCTTTGGCTTGGTCTCCACATTAACACTGAGCACCACATCCCACCAAATATTAATTCAGGCATTTACAGCAAACACTAACTCTTGAGAGCAGAATTGAAGACGTTTCTACTTAATCCCAAAGAAGAGAAATTCAAATAAAAGAATTGGGAAATACTAATTATTTCAGGGCAACAATTCAGTGTAACATCTTGGAGATGGTGAGAGGATTAGATTTGTCCATAAGCCAAGGTGCTCATCTCAACTTTTACTGGATTTTATATTTTGAGGTTCAAACTGAGCCTCTCCAGCATATCTGTTTCAGAAGCAGAAGAAAAGTTAAACTATTCTCAATAATGGTCAATTATTCCATCAACATCACATGGCAGCGGAGGCAGAAGATCTGTTGCTGCAGAGAAAAAGACCTATGGCATGTGTGGCAGGGCTTGAAGCCCAGGACCATGGGCATAACCTGTTACTCAAGACCATGAACTGAGGCCTGAGAAAAACAAATGAGAATGGAAGGCTGACTCCCCCCCCCATATACAGTCTGTGCTAAATAACAGAAAAATAAATAAATTACTAACAGAATAAGAAAAAATAAGCAAGAGAAATAGCAAGCAGCTTGGCAAGCTAACAGACTCTACAACACTCTCTCTCAAGCTGTAGGCAGTTGAGAAGGACCAGCAGTGGTGGCGACTCTGCTTCCCCGAATATCCTCACGCTGGAGCAGAGGGATATCTAGGGTACAGACAATCTCCAATCATGAGTGCACGTGTAAGCACACATCCTGAAGTGGAGCACCCATAGGGATACTCCTTGAAGTAGTAGTTATTCATTTCTTTGTGAACATTTTCCCCCAAAGATGGTATCATTTCAGTGATAGGTGAAGGCATTAGTGTATGGGAATTAGTGAAGAGTCAGTCACACACCACTGAAGTAGAGGATAAAGACACTTCGCAGTAAACAAGTTCGATCCACTTCGTAGAATGACTGAATCCTCTTACAGACCAATGAAAACAAATATGGAGCACAATATGAGCAGTTCTACTTCATTACAATAGCATCATTTGTGCCAGAAGGGAGGTGACAAGAGATAATATTCCCATTTGTTTGTATTACATCACAAGATATTATAACATGTCAAATCACAAGTTCCCATAGTAGGAACATATCTCAAACTAGTCAGTGTGGATGTAGGTAAATCCAGGTACAGTATTTCCAGGATTATCAGCTATCTCAGATGGAATACTTTGCTTGGATTTAAATGGGTCAAACATGCAGCTGTTTTTAAAGAAATTAAATTATATAAAACCCCGCAATTAATCTGTTTTGGACACTTACTTTAAAATGATGAACTATCGCAAGTAAAAACCAGCTTATTATATTACCCCCCAAATGGAATGTAATAGGCAATTAGAATACAATGCAAACTAGATCCTTGTAATTATTTTTGAAAAGAACAAAAGTAAATCTGATGAATTTGAAAATAACCTACATCATTGGCAATGAATATTTCTGTTATCCTTTGGCATGTAATCTAATTATGTGGCTATAGGAAACCTTAATAAGATTCTTAATTACTATACAATTATGTAATTAGGTAATAGTTATTAAAAACTGCCTAAATTATGTACTTATTTACTCAAAGAATAAGAATGGATCAATCAAGTAAATACTATGCCATTTAGAACAGGTTTTTTTGTTGTTTTTTTTTAAATAAAGGGAAATTTAATACAAAAAGCTGCCTTTGTATTATACTGGGATTGTGATACTAAGCTCAAAAGCAAGGGCTGGTAATAGAATCCTTGAGTTATTGTGTCTGCTTTTTCCTCCACAGTACAAATTAAGGACAGTGTCAGTAAAGAGTTAACCCTTAACTTAAAAATCCTGATTTCTGTTGAATAATCATTTCACAGTGACACAGCAAGGCAGGCTAATTGTCACAACTGTGATGAGCATAAACTAGAAATCTTCAGTTAAGTAACACTATTCTATTCAATACAGGTTCTTATACCATGCTTATCACCATAATATATGAGTAACTCCTTCACCTCATGAGGGAGAGACTGAAGCATGCTCGTGCCAACAAAACACTCATCTTACTAAGAACAACCTGTTCTTGTGCAGTAATTAAGATTCTGGCAGGAACTTGTGTTATGAACCCTGATTTTTCAGGCATTTAGAACGTTATCGGAAAAATAAATCTGACCATGGACATATGCATTCAGCTACAGCGGGTTCACTTATTCTGAATTCACAAAAAATTGGATTGGCTGCTTTGAGTTCAGACTTCTGATTTTTGTTTGCTCCTTCTAGCAAAACATGCTAATGCTTAACAGCATGCTACCAGACTTCTTGCTAGGGACAGAGGATTTTAATTTTTAAGGGGAAAAAAAACATTTAATTTTGATTTTTTTCAAGAAGGAACTCCTGGATCCAAGCACAGCTTCACTCAGCAACAGGATAATAGAACATATAAATCATACTTAGTACTACTAATAGCACCTTTCAACCAACAATATTCAATATACAGTATTCAAAATTACTTTCTTCAGCCTCATCCTTATGGGTTCTTGTGCTCTGACTCCACCCACCTAAACGGATTTCACCATTAGGTTTTAGGTAAGTAGACTAGTGAACCTTTGCTCTAGTGAGCCCTATAGGATGGGAGTTGCTTTCCCTTAATTTTGCTCCTCTATCTTTACTTAAACATTGCTAAATACTTAATGGCAAAAGTGGGTTTTGTTTTTGTTTGGGTTTTTTTTTAGAACTCAGGAGTCCGGGCACCTACTTCCTTGCTCTAACTCTAAAACAGTTCCTTTCTTATCATCAATTATTTACATATGAACCTGGTGAAAGAAAGATGATTGATAAGCTTGTCTTCAGCATATTCAATGTGGACACTATTCCAGAGTGGTGATCAAACCTCATACGCTTTCTTCAAGTTTACTATTTTCTTATTCAACTTGTCTTTTCAAAACTTATTTCTGGATCATCTTTTTAAGATTTCTCCTCTACCATTTGAGTTCTCATTTGCGGACCATTGCAAGCCTTAAACCTCAAATACAGAATCACTAATATTTAATAGGAAAATGTGTTCAAATGATAAAACCCTTCAACATATAAAGCAGCTTCATCACAGTTTTGACACCATCTTTAAATACTTAGAACGGTTAAATGACTTGAGAGGTTGCATTTCTGAGAGTAGCTTTTAAAGTGTTTTGACCTATTCTTTTTAAATCTTCTAGGCTGAACAGTGCACATTCAATGCCAGCCTGAGCTGGTAAATTCATGCACCTGCTGGGAAAATGGCTACCTTTTAAAACCAACAAGGGAGCAAGTAAGATGTATATGGCCTTTTCCATTCTTTTCTTATACAGAAGGGAAAAACAAGAGCTTAATTCTATTTAAGAAGGCAGTGCTAAGAAGGGGTGCTATTGTCCCCAACCTCCAAAGCTGAAAACTGATTTAACCCTATACTGGGAGGTATAGGGTTACTCAATTTTACCTGAGTGAATCCAAGTTTGATCCGTCTTTGTTTGAAAGTCTTGGCAAACTGCTCAAGCTCCTCAAGGTCACTGGGCTCCTCCAAGCTGGGAGTCTCAATTCGCTTTGGTGTTGATTGGCTCTGTGGAAGTGGCTGAATGGGGGTTGCTGCTATTGTGCGTGTTGGGGTTGCTGGCTGTTTTGGGCAGGAGAGAGAAAAAAAAAGATTTTTTTAAAAACACAAAATAGTGGAAATAAATCTCACTCAGGAGTCCAGATTCCCACAGGAGACAGGTTGGATACTAATATATCTACCATTTCTAATAAATTCCAAAGTGTTCTCAAATTTATTGACATTGCTCAAATAAAGGCCATCACAATCCACTGTACTGTATTAGTATACAGTCTTTCAAGAAGGACTCTGTCAAAACCAGCCAAGGAAAAACAAAAGATACACTGTACCGGTTTACTAATGCCTTCTGCCTGCTCCAAGAACAATTCAACGTTACTCTTAATATTTTTCAATACTTTTGGAGAGTTTGGCATTCATCCCCTTTAATTATTTTAAAATTCAATTTACTGTGGGTGCAGTTGACAGCTCTACAGACTCAAATCCTCTATTTTTCCTCAGAACAAGCTTAGCAGAAGCAGCAGCAGCACAAATATCCTTAACATTTCCCCTTGTGAATGTGACACAACCTCGTCCCAGAGAGACCACTTCCGGGGTGGGGAGAGAGCAGTTTGCTCTCCTTGGCACCTCTGTTGAGACTGCTAACAAGAAGAGTATTTATAATGGAGACATTATATGGCAATAATTCCTCTTAAAAAATAACTCACAGAAAGGAATTTCTTTTAGGTCTCTGATTTTCCCAGCATAAACACAGTTTCCTAGGAAACTACTGAAAAGTTTGCTATTCCTGACAATTAGCCTATAAAGATCATTTCCCAATATAAAAATAGAAATACAGGGCCTCAGTAAGAGCCTGAGATATGTCTGTGTACTATGGAAACCACAGTTAGGCTAGGTTTCACACAATCAAAATATATTAAGAGAACATCTGTGTTTCACAGTTAAGGTTTTGCACACAATCTGAATGTTGGAATTTCCTGAGCTTTGAGTGCTTTACTCCACCTCCTTGGGTGTATGCATTGTTAAAATGCAGAGCTGAATCCTCTTCTTTGGCCAAATTCTGTTCACTGCAGCTGAGGGGCTTGGGCAAAGATGGTTTTGTGCCATTTTTATGTCCTCGGCCCAATTCTGACGCTGTTTATGCCCCCAATGCAACAGAGAGAAGCCTCAAGACCTCTCTAAATTGCGGTGGTTGCTAAAAAAATCTCCAAACAGCCATTCCATAGCACTTCAGTGCGACAGCCATATCTCCTACAATAGTAAACCTCCAACTGGCTCACTAAGTTGGCTTTCTACTTGGTTAGTGATAGTGATATTTTGCAAAGCAGAGCAGGTGGTTTGGGGGGGCAGGATTTAGCCCACTGTCTTTAATTACATGATCACATATTATTGCTCAAATAATATACAATATTTTCAAGAACTGTAGATACATATTTCACACACTTCCCCCCTCCCCCAATATTTAAAACTTACTTAAACTATATTGGACTATAGAAACGCATTTGACTTCAATTTTTATTAAAGTTCTTTTTTTCCCGTTACATATTAGAGAAAATCTTTGTTAGGAATATGTGAAACTCCCCTAGCTGTGAACTAGAATAGCTAATTTCCACTATTCTACATTGCATATAGAAAATGTAAGCAATACAAGTATAGGTACTATGTACTTTTCATATATGGCACTTTCACAGACTGTAAAGGACGCAATAGTATGTGCTACAAAATACTACCTGCCTTAAAAGAAAAACATTATGTGATAGTCTGTTTTTCAGAAATAATATGTGATCATATAATTAGAGGTTATTGTAACACAAACACAAGCAAGCAGAGTTAAAGCTGCAGGCACTTTAACATTACTTTTCCAGAGTTTTCAAAGCTTAACCGTAGAGCTTTAATAGTCTCTAAAAACCATGTTTTTAAATGTTTCTGTTTTTTTTTTTTTTTTTAAAGAAACAGATCATGGAAAAACAGTTAAAAATTAGTTTTACTCTTCTGCTGACTTGCAAAAGATTGGCAACAATATAGAACTCTTTGGCTAGAAAATAGACCACTTTGCCCCAGGATCTTTGGAAAACTTCCAGGAGAGAAACCCTTTCCTGCACACTTTAGGAAGCCCTCAGCCCTTTTCCTGTAAGTTTTAGGAACTCTGAGAACCTTATAAAGAAATGGAGGAATTGATGCAAATGTTCCTATCTACATGTTGCCTTAAGCCCCACACATCTGCCAATTAAGCAGCTAAATTAACTGCACACTCCTGAATAGTATAGCCTCTTTTAGTTGTGTAAAGTATATTAAAAAATTACAAAAAAAAATTATCTATATAACATGAAGTCTTCAATCTTATAATTCTGTCAAATCAAAAATATTTTTTACTAGAACAATTAAAGGCACTTTTACTCAATGAGGGCTATTTCCATGCCAAATATCAACATACAGCCGTTTAGATTTTAAATCTATTAAAAACAAGGTTGAAAAAATATTTAATATAATGGGAAAAGGGTATTGTTCCACCACTCTACTTGTACTCAAAATTGACTCAACCATTTTTGTTCAAACTACTAAAAACTTCCACCTTTAGGAAAAGGCCAAGCATGTATAATATCAGTCCAAAAATGAAACATTTTGGTAAATTATGAGTGAAAGAAAACAGGAAAATTTAAAGGGAAACTATTATGCAGCCTTAATATACAGATAACTAACTGGAGCTGGCACTTCTGTTGTATTGTAGCCAGCTAGAAAAGTGAAAAGACTAAGTAGCTCAACTTCCATTCTTGCAACAAACATATATGAGCCCCTCTTGCACATTAGTTTGAGTGCCCCAAAGAACTGGTGAAAAGCTGCAGGAAGAAAACTGACCTGTGAGGTGAGGGTGATGCTTGGCTGAGACTGCAGGAGGTTGGCTTGGCTTTGCTGAGGTAGTTGCGTTAAGAGATTCTGCGCTTGCAGGAGACCTGAAAAGAGGTGGTTTGGCAAACAGTTTCAGAAACTTTAGAAGCTGACTGAAATGAAGCAGTTAAAAAAAAAAAAAAAAAAAAAGAAGATAGATGAGAGGCTGACATCTCCAATGTCTTTAATTCTCAGTCCACAATTCCCTGCATTCCTCTAAAGCATAGGGTCAAGTATCAGGGGGTAGCCATGTTAGTCTGTATTCACAAAAACAACAAGGAGTCCGGTGGCACCTGAAAGACTAACAGATTTATTTGGGCATAAGCTTTCGTGGGTAAAAAAGCACTTCAGATGCATGGAGTGAAAATCACATATGCAAGCATTACATAATGACACGTGAAGAGAAGGGAGTTACCTCACAAGTGGAGAACCAGTGTTGACAGGGCCAATTCGATCAGGGTGGATGTAGTCCACTCCCAATAATACATGAGGAGGTGTCAATTCCAGGAGACGCAAAGCTGCTTTTGTAATGAGCCAGCCACTCCCAGTCTCTATTCAAGCCCAAAGCATTGGTATTAAATCTGCAAATGAGTGTTAGTTCTGCTGTTTCTCTTTGAAGTCTGTTTCTGAAGTTTTTTTATTCAAGTATAGCTACTTTTAAATCTGTTATAGAATGCCCAGGAAGATTGAAGTGTTCGCCTACTGGCTTTTGTATGTTACCGTTCCTGACGTCCGATTTGTGTCTATTTATTCTTTTACATAGGGACTGTCCTGTTTGGCCAATGTACATGGCAGAGGGGCATTGCTGGCACATGATGGCATATATATTAGTAAACGAGCAGGTAAATGAGCCTCTGATGGTATGGTTGATGTGGTTGTGTCCTCTGATGGTGTCCCTAGTTTGCAAATGATGTTGCAAATGTAACACCATTAATTTGGGCTTGAATAGGGACTGGGAGTGGCTGGCTCATTACAAAAGCAGTTTTGCCTCTCCTGGAATTGACACCTCCTCATGTATTATTGGGAGTGGACTACATCCACCCTGATCGAATTGGCCCTGTCAACACTGGTTCTCCACTTGTGAGGTAACTCACTTCCCTTCATGTGTCATTATATAATGCTTGCACCTGTAATTTTCAATCCATGCATCTGAAGAAGTGGTTTTTTACCCACCAAAGCTTATGCCCAAATAAATCTGTTAGTCTTTAAGGTGCCACCGGACTCCTTGTTGTTTTTCTAAAGCATAGGGAAATGCAGCGTTACTTTGGCTGTGATGCAGACACAATAAGTGCTGACTGGGGCTGCGCTTATATTATATGTAGGAAGTGTTTCATCTAATGACAGTTCTATCAGCTTAATGCCTTGGAGGTGTCAACTGGCCTTCCCTTTCTGGTATGGTACTTAAACAGTTAGTAGACAGCTGAGGGTTGAAGAGCCAAGTAAAAATAAAATGAAGCCACTGATGAAGGTGATTAAATGTTACACTCTGCACAATACATTTCAGCTGTTGGAACATCCCTTTAGAATGTATGAAGAATTAAATGGCTTTAGCAGTCTAAAGTAGTATAACAAACAGAAGAAATATATCCAATCACTTGCAAATATAAAACAGAGAAAGACAATCTTTAGAACGGAGTAATTATATCTCAAATGTTAGATAAGGTACTGAACATTCTTTAGGTTGCACCACAAAAATTGAGGTTACAGTAATTCCTCACTTAATGTTGTAGTTATGTTCCTGAAAAAAACGACTTTAAGCAAAACGATGTTAAGCGAATCCAATTTCCCCATAAGAATTAATGTAAATGGGGGAGGGGGGGAGAATTAGGTTCCAGAGAATTTTTTCTTTTTGCCAGACAAAAGACTATACATACATACACACATACAGTATAAGTTTTAAACAAACAATTTAATACTGTACACAGTGATGATGATTGTGAAGCTTGGTTGAGGTGGTGAAGTCAGAGGGTGGGATGTTTCCCAGGAAATGCCTTACTGCTAAATGATGAACTAGCAATTGGCTGAGCCCTCAAGGGTTAACTCGTTGTTAATGTAGCCTCACACTCTACAAGGCAGCACGAATGGAAGGAGGGGAGACAGGATGGCAGACAGACACACACCCTGTGTATCAGAGAGACAGAGATGCGCATTTCCCCTTTAAGTACGCTGATACCACTCTTAAGTACACTACCTTGTTAAGTTAATCAGTAAGCTGAGACCCCAGAAGGTCCCTCAGTCCTGAGCCTTGTTGTGTATGTCCCCTGTTCTATGGAGATGGGGTAAGCGGGGTGCTGGAGCAGGGGGGAGCGGGACACCCGGATATTAGCCCCCCCATCAAGCAGGAGGCTCTGGAGAGCACCTCCAAGACAGAGGGCAGGAACAACACATGGCAGTGCGGGGAGGGACAGCTGAACTGTCAGCAACTGATAGCCTGCTGGGCTGCTGCTGCACAGGGAACTTAGAGGAGCAGGGAGCTGATAGGGGGCTGCCAGTCCACCTTGGTTCCAAGCCCCCACCAGCTAGCTTCAATGGGATGCTCTTCCTGCAAGCAGTGGACAAAGCAGGCGGCTGCCGAACGACTGTTATAAGAGAGCATTGCACAACTTTAAACGAGCATGTTCCCTAATTGATCAGCAACGTAACAATGAAACAACGTTAACTGGGATGACTTTAAGTGAGGAGTTACTGTACTTACCTGTAACTGGAGGTTCTTCGAGATGTGTGGGCCCTATCTGTATTTCACAGGTGGGATACGCACATGCACCATTAGCCTGAGTTGAGAGTATTTTGCAAATAGTGTCCATTGGCCCATACATGCACCATAGCTCTCCTCATGCACTGAACCAAGGGCATAAAAGATGGCATGGGCTGATGCCTCTCCAGTTTCCCAAACTTACCACTGTTCAAACAATCCGCAGCAGAGGAGATGGAGGGTGTGTATTGGAATACAGATAGGGACCACATATCTCAAAGAATGTCCACAGTTACAGATATATAACCTCCACTTCTCCTTTGAGTTAAGGTCCCTATGTGTATTCCACATGTGGGAGATCAACAAGCAACAGTCAACAGGGGGTGGGTACGAGGACACAGAAGTGATAGCTGATCGTAGCACTGCTGTCCCCACAGCTATATTCACAGTTGAGGACTGGACCAGAGTGTAATATCTTGTGAAGGTATATAAAGAGTTCCCAAGTAGCTGCCCTATACATCTCTAGGAGAGGTAAGTCTCTCAGCTATGCAGTCTAAGTAGCTTGCCCTCTAATGGAATGAGTCCCTCAGGTGTGTGTGTGTGTGGGGGGGGGGGAAGATATGAGCTAGTTGGTAACAAACTAGCTCATATCCATTTTGAAAGTCTCTGTGCCAATACAGCTCGATCCCTTGATCACTCTGCTATGGAAACAAATGGTTTAAGGTGTCTTCTAACATCTTTTTTTCTTTGCAGATAAAAGTCTGAAGCCCTTCACACATCTAGAATCTGCCCGTCTCTCCATCTGAGGCACGTGGTTTGGGAAAAATACTTATAAGTGGATTAAATGACTTATATGAAACTCAGAAACTACTTTAGGAATGAATCTAGGGCAGAGCTGTAATGACACCTTTTCTTTAGAGAATATAGTATATGGTGGGACCACCATGAGCGTGCCTAGCTCACTGATTCCTCTGGCTGACATTGTGGCTATTAGAAAGGCCATCTTCATGGATAGATGGGCCATAGATCATATGGCTGGAGGCTCAAAGGGGAGTTTAGTGAACAATGATAATATAAATTGAGGTTCCACTGAGATGTGAACTTCACAAATGGTGTAAAGGATCTGAGAACCTGCATCAGAAATCTAAATGTGACAGCATGAGTGAATATTGTACCATTATCCACAGGAGGATGGAAAGTGCTGATCTCTGCTAAATATACTTGCAGAGAACTGCGTGTGAGAACCAAAGATGTACGGGTAAGTAAATACTCTAAGATGATAGGGATCCTGGTGGATTCTGGAGACAGCTGCATTGGTGAGCCCAAGAGGAGAAACATTTTCATTTTGCTGACTAACAGCTCCTTGTAGAGACTTTTCTGCTTTGGTTAAGTATTCCACCCTTTTACAACACGAGTGCTCTATTTGTGATACCCACCCAAAAACCAGGCCTTGAGTTGCAGTGGTCCTGGACTGACATGCTTGAACCTGCCCTTGTGCGGTGTTAGAAGGTCCAGCAACATGAACGGAGAGCGTCAACAGATCTGTAAACCAGAACTGCCTTGGCCAGTTGATGCAATCAGGATGACTCAAGCTCAGCCTCAGTGGATATTCCATAGAACTTGTAGTATCAATGGGATGGGAGGGAAGGCATATCCCGGGCAACCCTTCCAGGACACTAGCAGGGCATTTCCCATTGTGCCTTTGCCCAGGGCAGCTCTGGAGCAATGCCAAGGAAGTTTCCTGTTCTCCCACAAGGCAAAAAGGTCCCAGGCTGGTGTACCCCATTGGGTGAAGGCATCATCGAGAACCAAATTATGTATCTCCCATTCCAGATTTAAAGAAAAATGTCTGCTTTGGCAGTCTAAGGAGTTTTGCATCTCTGATAAATATGCTGCTGACAGGGTTACGTGACGGCTGATGCACCAATTCCAGACTAATCTTCTCCAGTTTTGTTCATTGGATGAGAGAGTCTAAAACTTTGGGCAGAACGGTCACTTTGCTGTTTATTTTGAACTTCTCTGGTGAGTACACAGAGAGAAGCTAGGCTTGTAGGCAGCTAAGATAAAGCCTGGCAAATGGTGTCATGTGTGCATGAGGCCAAGTGGCCGAGGAGCGAAAGGCAAGTTCTGATTGACGTCCTAGGTCTGACAGTGACCTGATGCATGAGAGTGCTAATGGCATGAAACCTCTCAAGAGGTAGATAGGCTCTTTCTGTAGTCGAATTCAACTTCACCCTATAAAATGTATGAATCTCCTGGTGGTCAATGTGGATTTTTCATGATTGACAGATACCCCAGGGAGGCAGAAGACTGAGCAGAACACTGGTTGCTCTCTGGACTGTCTTGTACGAACTGCCCATCAGAAGCCAGTTGTTGAGGTAAGGGAAGACTATAAATCCCTCTCTTCTCATCAAAGCTGACACTACTGAAAAAACTGTTGTAAAGACCCTTGCTAGACCAATAAAGAGGATTATGAATTGGTAAAGCTCTTGATTGAAGAACCACCTCCAGTGGGCTGGCTTGATGTCTGTGAGAAAATATGTATCCTTCATGTAGCAACAAACAGTGTGTTCTCCAACAAGGAAATTATTGATGCCACGGATATGTGGAATTTTAGTTTCTGAATGAACCTGTTCAACTGTCTCATATCGAGAATCGGCCTCCATCTCAACCTTCTCAACTCTCTTAGGGGTGGGAGCACAAGAAGCAGGTGTGCGTCAAACCCTCTTTACCAGGTCCATGATGGCCTTGCTGATGGGGAGGGCCACTCAACTGGAACTGGAAGGCTGCAGAATGTCTAACAAACTGTGGTGAGGCTCCTGGACTTCCTCAAGCAGAATCTGTAGTTCTGCAGCCACCCTAGGCAGGAGCTCTTGATACTGTTTAAAGTCACCTGGACGGGACGGAGAAGACAGAGTAACCACACCATTTGGTGAAGATGATGAGACTGCTCCCAGAACTGTTGGACCTGACTCACCTTCCCCTTCCAAATATTCCAGTGGGGTTGGCTGTGGACGTCCAGGCGATGGCAAATAGAACTCCTGCATGAATCCTAGGTGTCACTAGAATGGATTAGCTAGGGAGGATGGACCCCTTGGCATAGGGTACCACCTCTCTCTTGGCCAACTGTATTTGGTTGGAGGTTGGAACCCTGATCTTCTCATATCACCTCTGCACGATGCTGAAGATACTCCTGCAGGGGCCTCAGACTCATCTGAAGTGAAAGCCGGATCCCTTATCTCTGGAAGAACCGATGTACTGTTGGTTGCGCCTCAAGACTGGGAGGTGGGATAGGAGAATGACTGTCTCGTTGGGAGATTCCTTTATTTTGATGTATTAATGTTCTGGAATAAAGACTGTCTAGGAGGGATGAATGTAGACAGAAAAGACCAAGATGTCTTCGGGGGAGGGAGGTAAGCAGGTCTCTGATCATCCTGAGGTATGAGAAGAGTCCATTGGTGGAGCTGTCAGATGTGGAGCTTCCTTGGTCACTGTAGCAGTTGGCCCCCTCCAGGGCAGGGTTGCTACTAGTACTACATTGGCACTAGAAAGAGATGGAAACATCAGGAGCTGTTTATCCCAAGCCTTCACCATTAGAGCAGATGTCAGAATCACTGGATTCATACCTTTGAGTGCCTCCTGTTCCTGTTGAGAAGATTTACTCATGATTAAGGTTTTAGTGCCCATATGCTCTCCTGATTCTGATGGGGTCAAGGAGGGATCCTCTCTCTTTTGAAGCAGTTTTAGATGAAGATGCCTTGCCCTTATATCTATGAAAGTGACCTTTGCTGTGATGTGAAGCCTTCTTAGGTGTAACAGTCTTAGTCTCTGTTCCTGAGCTCATGCTCAGAGGGGCACTGCCAGCCTGGTGAGAATAATGCACCGGGCGGGGTCCCCAGCCCTGATCTGACTGAGGCTTCATCGCCTTCTCCATGAGGTGTTTTCTGAGTCTCAGTTCCTGACTTTTATGAGCTCTGGGAAGAAAAGAGCGGCGGATGCTGCACTTCGCAAAAATATGAACCTCTCCCAGGCAGCAGAGGTACCACTGATGTTTGTCGCTCACTGTAAAGGAGCGAGGGCAGGAAACAGATTTTGAACCCTGGAAATAATCCCACACTTTTTGGGGGATGGGGGGAAATCCCCAAGTGGGAAAGAAACATTTTCATTTTAAAAAAGTTAATTGGAGAATATTTAATTTGTTAATTAAAACATTTTAGAAATAAAATATAGTGGCGATGAAATGTTCAGGGTTGATATTCATGGAGAACAAAGCCCTCTGTTTATGCATAGAAGAGGTTCAGCATAGGCAGTAGCGATCCAAACTTCCCCACACTTAGTCAATGTGCTTCAACCCTGCCCCGCAAGGACCACTGAGAGCAAGAGGGCATAATTAATCCATCATGCCTTTGTTGAGACTGTCCAATTAGCTCTAATTGTGGTGGTGGTTTCTATGACATGGACATCTGTCTAAAAATTTGATTGATTTATTAATTGCAACTGGAGTTTCACTCAGCCAGCTGACAGTAATGTACTTTTCATTTTTACTGACCTGCAATGAATTCCAACTGGTGACCTAAAGATGAAAGGCTCAGACTGGTCTGGTGATGCCACCTGGTGATATACTGATGACGAATAAAAATTAGGTGTCCATGCCGATGTCATCAGATCTCTCAACTACCTTTAACACCACTGATCATGAGTAAAGTTGGCAAAAAAAATTTGTGAATATATAATTTGCTGAAAAATGCATTTTTCAGAGCACCAAAGCTATTCACAAATTAAGGTTCAATTTGGCAAAAATTTTGGTGACAAAAATTCTGAATGTTTTCTTTTAAAATGTAGCTAATTTAAAAACAAAGCTAGGGTAAAACACACCCAAAACCAACCTGAAATGACCCACTGAAAAAATTAATTTTGGGTTAAATTAAATGTTTTGTTCATCCCAAAACGTTTTTGATTTTTTTCAATTTCAGCAACTAAAAAAAAAAAAAAAAATCAGTTTTGGTTTAGATACAAAACAAGGTAGCTGGTTTCCCTCTACCCCCTCAGATTTTTGGTTCAGCCCCCAAACAACAACAAAAACAAAGCAATTATTCACTCCATCCTAATCATGAGGCTTTTACGCATCTGATGACTGCAGAAGTAGATTGTATTTGTGTTTTGGTGATTGTTATTTTCTCTCAAAACAAATCCTGGGGATTAGGCCTTGTCTACACTACAGAGTTTTGTCGACAAACATCAGCTTTCATTGACAAAACAGTGGGGGTGTACACATTACAATATTTCACTGACAAAACAAAACCACCTTGACAAGAGACGCAGAGCTTTTTGTGGCAAAAGTTATATAGACAAAGTGTCAATGTAGACACTGCGCTTGGCTGTGTCGCTGTAAATGGCCTCCAGGAGTTGTCCCAAAATGCCCATCCTGATCACTCTGATCAGCAGTTCAAACTCCGCTGCCCTGCACCCAGTACATAGGCTTCTACTCCTCCCCCTATTAAGGCCCAGGAATATTTGAAATGTTACTTCCTGTTTGCTTGGCGTGGACAGCTCACATCACATCTTCCCAGGTAACCATGGCAGTTCCACGCAGCAAACGCTTGCCTGCTTCGAGCGCACCTGAGTTCTTGGATCTGCTAGCACTGTGGAGAGAGGAGGCTGTTAAGTCCCAGCTCAGCTCCAGGCATAGGATCTTCAAAACCTATGGTCAGATTTCTCATGGCACCGTGGATAAGAACTATGAATGGGACACACATCAGTGCCATGCAGAGATAAAGGAGCTGAGGCAGGCATACCAGAAGGCAAGGTAGTCAAACCCATCACTCTGGTGCTGCGCTGAAGACCTGCCTTCTATAAGGAGCTGGACATCATTCTCAGCGGCGACTTCACCTACGTTGCCAAGAGCCTCATGGATACTTTGGTGGGTCTCGAGACAGTGGACTCAACCCCAAGGACGAAGTTGTGGACAAGGAGGTCGAGTTGGAGGATGATGTGGACACACGTCAGGGTCACCTGCTGGTGGGGCGAGTCAGGACCTCTTTTCCACTCCGGAAGGGTCTAGTCAATCCCAGTCAGTCAGTCTCTGGTGTGTATAATGCAGGAGAAGAGAGCTCTGGTAAGTGATCTTTTTGAGTTGATGCTGCTCGGTTATGAGGTAGAGCTGTCCTTTGCTTTGTATATTCTAGAAGTGGATGATGGGATAGAAATGTACAAGACTAGCTGTGATTACATGTACTTCACATTCCCCCGTGCAGCTAAGCTGTGCAGCGGAACAGCGTGTTAATGCACACCAAGATTTCACAAGAATCCTCCAGAAAGATCTCTAGGAAACTTTCTGGAGGTACGCTCCAATCCTCTGCCTAAGGTTCTTTGGCAGAGCTATTTTGTTCCTTCCCCCATTGCAGGAAACTTTCCCATGCCAATTGGCAATTACTTATGCAGGGATTAGAGCGACACACAGGCGAGCAGTATAGGGATCTGGTCTGAAGCCACACACATGCAGGAGATACACATTTGCATCCTTGCTTACCCTCAGGAGTGACGTATCAGCTTCAGTGACCCCCACCAGTGGAAAAGGGTGGCAGAATTTACTGTATTATCCCTAGTTGCCTGCAGTGATCCCCATAAAAAAATCTGATATCTTTTGCCCCATTTTGAGTGCTTCCCAGGCCTAACTCACCATCTTTAGGGCGTTCGTCGAGCTCTGTGCTTGCCAAGGGACAGTGAGAAACTGATTTGTGTTTTTAAAAAGGTGCATTTTATTATAATAGTTGATGCTGTGCATGCACTAACAATCATGCTTCTGTTTATTGTTTCTTGTGCTTCTGCAGATATGGCCTTCAGGGGAACCCCCTACACAATGGCAGAGTGCCTCCGCCAGATAAGGAAGTGAACAAGGAGGATATGTTTCGAGAGGTGCTCCAATCCTCAAAGGCTGAAAACCAAGAACACAGGGTGTGGAGAGACAGAGATTTTAAAATAAAATTATAGACAGACAGGCAGGAGAAAAAGGAAAGCCAGGAGCAAATTTTAATGGGCCAGGAGAGGATGATAAAAGTGATGGAGGAGCAAATGGAAATGTTGAAGTCCCTAACAATGCTGCAGGCTGAATTCATGTGAGCTCAGTGCCCCCTGCAGCCGATACAGAACTGCTTTCCATGTCCTCCCCAAATTGCTCCTACACATTCCTTGCAACTTCCCAGCCCATCTTGGTATCCCATTCACTTCACCCCTTTGTACAGCTTCCAAAATGATAACTGGACTTACACACAGCTATAAGAGCAGACACTGCCCTTCATTGTTATCTCCCTTCCCACCAAGCCTCTTGTGTGTGTTGTTAATTGGTATTTAATAAAAATATACTCTCTGAAAGAGAACCTATCTTTATTTGTCTCCTACACACAGCGGATGCTAATGGAATGAATACACAGTGGCAATTTGATTATTTGCTGAGTACAAATCACAGTCAGGAATCATCAAAATTTTCATACAAGGTGGCAATTAAAGCATGAGAGAGTGCTGTATAGAAAGACATATTACTGGAGCTCACTGTCAAAATGGTGTCTCAAAGCCTTCCTGATTCAAATAGCCCTCCATTGTGCCCCTCTAATAGCCCTTGTTCTGGCTGCTAAAAATCAGCCGCCAGACGATCCACACTCCATCCCGAGGGAAACTCTTCACCCTTAGCCTCACAAATATTATGGAGCACGCAACGGGCTGCTATGATCATGGCAGTAATTTCCTCATTTAGGTCTAACCTGTGATAAAGGCAGTGCCATTGTGCTTTTAATCTGCCAAAGGCACATTCTATGATCATTCTGCACCTGCTCAGTCTATGGTTGAAGTGCTCCTTGCTGCTGTCCAGGTTTCCCATGTAAGACTTCATGAGTCATGGGAGTAAGAGGTACACTGGGTCTCCCAGGATGTACATTTCAACATCCCCAATTGGAATCTTCTGTTCTGAAAAGGAAGTCCCTACTTGCAACTTTCTATAGAGACCAGTATTCCTGAAGTTGTGTGCGTCATGAACCTTCTCGGACCATCCCGCTCTGATGTCCCTGAAATGACTATGGTGATCCACAAGCATGTGCAATACCACAGAGAAGTACCCCTTTCTATTGATGTGCTCCATTGGAAGATGGTGCGGGACCAAAATTGGGATATGCATGCCATCTATCGCCCCGCCTCCGTTAGGGAATATCATTGCCTCAAAGCCATCCACTATTTCATGCACATTGCTGAATCTCAGTTCTTCACAGCAGAATTTGATTAATGGCTCTGCACACTTGCATTAATGCAGCCCCAACAGTGGTCTTCCTGACTCCAAACTGATTCATGATTGACTGGTAGCAATCTGGAGGTGTCAGCTTCCATGCAGCGATTGCCATGCGCTTCTCCACCAAGAGGGCAGCTCTCATTGTGGTGTCCTTGCACCACAGTGCTGGAGCGAGCGCCACACACAGTTCCAGGAAGGTGGCTTTCCATATCTGAAAGTTCTGCAGCCATTGCTCATCATCCCAGACCTGCACAATAATGTGATCCCACAACTCATTGCTTGTTTTGTGAGCCCAAAAGCAATGATCCACCGTGTTCAGCTGCTCCGTGAATGCCAAAAGTAATCTGGTGTTGTTTTTTCCATGGCACATAGAAAGTCAGGCACCTCTGCTTCCTGTTCATATTGGGTGCCCATAATATACTGCATGACTAGCCATGATGTGTTCATAACAGTGACCACAAAAGACAGCAGTGCAGGATTCATCCTTCCAGACAGAGAAGCGGGTGCACAGTAAACAGGGATCATTCAAAAATGCGGCAAAATGCAGTCAGAAGACTGTGGAAT
This sequence comes from Dermochelys coriacea, assembly GCF_009764565.3. Lineage (NCBI taxonomy): Eukaryota > Metazoa > Chordata > Testudines > Dermochelyidae > Dermochelys > Dermochelys coriacea. The sequence continues at coordinate 186,950,749 of NC_050068.2, read as the reverse complement.
GATGGGGATGGAAAAAACTGCATCATGAGATGTTGAGTCAGCACCCATGAGGCACTGCAATCTATTCTGCCTTCCCACAACTCTTAGCTACAGAAGGTGGTGAGTAGCACAGTGGGATAGCTATCCACAGTGCACTGCTCTCTCTGCCGATGATAGAGCACCAAGCATGGACTCACTCTGCCGACAGAAGAGTGTTGTGTGAACATGCATCAACGATGTAATTATAGCGGTATTTGATCGTAGGCATATATAGCCTTATAGGGCTAGCCTGCTTGCTTATATATCTTTTCTTATCCGTTTCTTATTTTCTTATGGGTTTATTTATTTTATTGTAACAGGCTTATATTAGAGTATGTTTTGGCTGTAACGCAAGGGACCTACAGGCCACAACCTAGATGTTGAGCTAAGGCAAAGTTAATGTGCATATGTTTGGGACATTTCATTTAAATAGGTGGTGATGAGCTAAACCACAAGGTCCATATATAACTGCGACCTTTAACACAGATAGATATAGGATGCGTTGAAGCAGGGTAGCATAGGGGGCTTACTAAGTTCATACCCTCTTTAAACTAACAGGTACACAAGGAAAGAACCAAAATAACCTATTAGGACAGAAATAACACATGTGAGAATAAGCCAATGTCATTAATATGTATGAATATGTCATCAATATGTACAAACACACCAGCCTATGGAGTAAGTGTACTCTAACATTTTGTGGGTGAGACAAGTAAGTCTGGACACAGAAGGAGGGCTCAAGTGCTTACGCTCTATAAGACCCACTATGCCAACTGAAGGAAGCTTCAGTTTTCTAAGCTTCTGAGCTTCTTTGGTCTTAGTTCTTAGTTTACTAGTCTATTACTACTTAATTGTAAGTTTAAGTTAATTAGTTAAGTAAAACTCTAAGTTAGCTTCTTTAGCTTTTAGCTCTTCAGCATCACCTAGGCTCTGCATCTCCCACTCAAGAATTGAGGAACATGAACCTGAACCCTTCTGGCATGCCAGAGGCGAAGCTGGTCCTTTGTCTCTTACCACCAAGTTATCAAGGGTATGAGTATATTAATGAAAAGCTTTATTGTACATAATATCACATGTACTTCTAGAACATTACTACCACCTTTGTAACTCTGATTATTTTACCATTTATCTTAATAAAAGTCTTTAAGGCTACATTTGTCATACATGTCCTTGTCATACATCCCAAGGGTCCTTGACAACTCTGTGTAGCCTAATTCTGGGTCAAGAACCTTATCTTCTGGTCAGATAAATTGGTGAGCCTATAATCCATATTATCCAAAATAATATTAACCTCCTAAAATCAGGCAACACAACTTGCATTGACAAATCTCTGTAGTGTAGACAAGGCTGGTTTTGGGCAATATCTTTTCTGCTTCAAGGACTTTCTACTGCAGAGTTCAACACAATGCCACTCTCTCCCTCATCTTGTTCTTATGTGCATGTGTTAGAAGAGTTAGTGAGGAGGCATGAACTGAATGTTTTGAGCATACTGAGTACACCCAAGCTTTCTATATTCATTTTATCCAACCCAAAACATGTGATCAAGCATTTGTTTGTTTCTGGTAGAGATGGAGAATGAGAGAGAGCAAGCTGGTTGAAGCTCAGTCTGGATAAGACTAAAGAAATAATGGTAGAATGGGGGAAGAAACCAAAGAATATAGAAAAAGATTATACCTGTCCCTTTGACTGAGGATCTTTCAAGCAGTTGTCATGAATTAGCAATTTGGGGGTCTTGTTAAGAGTCTCTGGCCAGGAAACTAACTAGTCTTTCAGATATTGACCTCACTACCATCAATCCAGTCCTTTATTACCTTGAGATTAGACTATTGCAACACATTCTGCACAGAGCTACACCTAAAAGCCATTCAGAACCTGAAACTGAGCAGAAGGTGACACTGTACTTGTTAACTGGAGCATCTTGCCATGAACAGTAACTGTACCAGTACTGCAGGATCAGAACTAAATACCGGTTGATTTCTGGCGTTTAAAGTTCTGTCTTGACCTATAAAGACAAAATAGACTAGGACATGTCTGCTTGTGAGACTGGCATCTCTTTACACAATACTGCCTTACTTGCAATCCTGCTGATAATAGCCCACCTTAATCGATTGGTCTCGTTAAGAGTTGGTATGGCAATCCCCATTTTTCCATGTTCTCTGTATATATCTATCTTCCTACTGTATTTTCCATTGCATGCATCTGATGAAGTGGGCTTTAGCCCATGAAAGCTTATGCTCAAATAAATGTGTTAGTCTCTAAGGTGCCACAAGTACTCCTCGTTCCTTTTTGCAATCAGCAGAGACTCAAGAGCTCAGCCCCTCTGATCTGAAGAGTGAGCTGCTAGCACGGCATTCTCCAGGAGGGCCTTTCAACATTGAAATTCACTTCCCACTTTGGTCTAGGTCCCTCTGTATCCTGTACGCCATTTCAGACCAATTAGAGGACTGGGCCAAAAGAAATCTGATGAGGTTTAACAAGGACAAGTGCAGAGTCCTGCACTTCAGATGGAAAAATCCCATGCACTGCTACAGACTAGTGACCAAGTGGCTAAGCAGCAGTTCTGCACAAAAGGACCTAGGGATTACAGTGGACAACAAACTGGATAAAAGTCAACAGTGTGCCGTCGTTGCCAAGAAAGCTAACGGCTTTTTGGGCTGTATAAGTAGGGGCACTGCCAGCAGATCGAGGGCTCACGTGATCATTCCCCTCTATTCAGCATTGGTGAGGCCTCATCTGGAGTACTGTGTTCAGTTTTGGGCCCCACACTATAAGAAGGATGTGAAAAAATTGGAAAGAGTCCAACGGAGGGCAACAAAAATGATTAGGGGGCTGGAGCACATGACTTATGAGGAGAGGCTGAGGGGACTGGGATTATTCAGTCTGCAAAAGAGAAGAATGAGGGGGGATTTGATAGCTGTTTTCAACTACCTGAAAGGGGGTTCCAGTGAGGATGGATCTAGACTGTTCTCAGCGGTAGCAGATGACAGAACAAGGACTAATGGTCTCAAGTTGCCATGGGGAAGGTTTAGGTTGGATATTAGGAAAAACTTTTTCACTAGGAGGGTGGTGAAGCACTGCAATGGTTTACCTAGGGAGGTGGTGGAATCTCTTTCCTTAGACGGTTTTTAAAGTTAGGATTCACAAAGACCTAGCTGGGATGATTTAGTTGGGGATTGGTCCTGCTTTGAGCAGGGGGTTGGACTAGATGATCTCCTGAGGTCCCTTCCAACCCTGATATTCTGTGTGTGAAGTACTGGGCTTTCTGGGAGCAGTTTTGTAGATGTTTTGCTTTTTATGACTGGCAGCTCATCTGCTACTATTTTTGTTTTTGTTGCAGTTTGCATTTTAAAGCATTTGTAAGGATCTAGAGCCTTATGTCATTTGTTGAAACCAAAACAAACAAGATGTTTGTCAAGCATTCAGATTCTCTAATGAATGGCATTTAATTATGTACAAAATATTACTAGTAGTAGTACACTCTGGAAATTTCAGGGAATCAGGTTATTTTAAATGTATGTGTGTTTCATAGATACTAAGGTCAGAAGGAACCATTATGATCATCTAGTCCGACCTCCTGCACAACGCAGGCCACAGAATCTCACCCACCCACTCCTGCGAAAAACCTCTCACCTATGTCTGAGCTACTGAAGTATTCAAATCATGGTTTAAAAATACTTCAAGGAGCAGAGAATCCTCCAGCAAGTGACCCCGTGCCCCATGCTACAGAGGAAGGCGAAAAACCTCCATGGCCTCTTCCAATCTGCCCTGGAGGAAAATTCCTTCCCGACTCCAAATATGGCGATCAGCTAAACCCTGAGTATATGGGCAAGATTCACCAGCCAGATACCCAGGAAAGAATTCTCTGTAGTAACTCAGATCCCACCCCATCTACCATACCATCACAGGCCATTGGGCCTATTTATTGTGAATAATTAAAGATCAATTAATTACCAAAATCATGTTATCTCATCATACCATCTCCACCATAAACTTATCAAGTTTAATCTTAAAGCCAGATAGGTCTTTTGCCCCCACTGCTTCCCTTGGAAGGCTATTCCAAAACTTCACTCCTCTAATGGTTAAAAACCTTCGTCTAATTTCAGGTCTAAACTTCCCAATGACCAGTTTATATCCATTTGTTCTTGTGTCACATTGTTGGTGGTTTGTCTTTTGGATCCACATAAGTTTTCAGTCAGCTTATTTGACTGTATGATTTATTTAATCTTTTAGAGCTAATGTATGTACAAAACATACCTTTTATGTATTTTGTGTATGCACAAAATTGTGTATGCACATGATTTTGTGCATTTCAAACCCTTCTGTATGCTTTAGGTAGTTTAAAAGTAGGAAAAAATCTTCCCAGGAGAAGAGCAAATTAAGATTTTCAAAGACACATCATTAGGCTTTTCACTTAAAAATGAATACTTTAACTCTAACATAAGATTAGAAACAAACCATTTTTGATTAGTTCTCGCCACAGATGTTAAGAGCATGATGGTGTGATTGCCATTACAGTAGCAATGCCCATCATAATACATATGGTGCTCTAATAGAATGAATGTGTTTGGGAAGGTAAGGGTATTTGAGAGATCCTTACTTTTCATTTTAAAAGAATTAAAACAAATTTACCTACCTCAGCTCACAAAATTTCCTGGAACCGTTAATGACCAATGGGAATTAATAGCGCAAGGCAAAAACTCTCCCTGCCAGCCAGCAATCCCCAAGGAACAATCTGAAACTCAGTTGTTACTGTCTAAAATTAACACAGGAAAATTAAACTCATTCTTGTATAGACTTTCATAGAGTCATTTTTTAAAAGGTAGCCAAGATGTGTAATATATAATTCACATATCTAACTGATCTCATAACAGAGGGATATTTTCCATCTAAAAAGAAAAAAATCCCCTCCTCCTTACTGTGTAAAGCCACTAGATTTTCAAGACAGCATTGTGAGATTGATTCACAACAAAATTGGGAAATATCTGGTGGGAAAAGGAGTTCTGTAGTACTCTTTATACATTAAACACTTATCTGAAGCATCTCTGCTGATTGTAGTTGTGTTTCAGGGGGAAGAGGGTTGAAGAAAGTAGTGGTCTTTGCTCTATCTAGGTTCCCTGTTCCATTAAGGTATTTCAAGATTAGGGCCAGATCCTTGAACAACCATATCTGGGACTGTATTGCGAGCCAGACAGAGGAGCAGAGTACTGATCTGATGTGTTCCCATCAATCTGCTCCACTGAGTTGACAAACTATTACATGCTGCACCATTTCCTGTTTACAAGTGTCCTTTAGGATCAGATCCTGGCAGAATGTGTTGCAGCAGTCCAGCCCAAAGATGAAAAACTGTTCTAATGGAGACCCAAATACAATGCAAAGGGAGAAGTTGTATTGCTAATCTAAGATGAAATGCAGCATTTATAGCCACTGATGCAATGTGAAAGCCTAGAAGCAGTGAGGATTCCAACAGGACTCCAACACTGAGCACCTCTTTGAAGACTTGAGGCAAGGTGATAAAAAAGCACCTAAAAAAAAATTTGTTTTTTAATTTAAATTTATCCGATATTTTTATTTAAATTAAATACAGATTTTTTAAAAATAAATTAAAATTGAATTTGAAATTATGACAACCTATGTTAAAGACCTAAAACTTATTTAAATGATTTAATACATTATAGTAAAATATTAAGCAGTGCATCTTTGCTAACAAGTTTTAAAGAAAGTCAAACTACTGAACTGGTAGAGATCACTGGCTTCTTCTTGTTGTGTTCTCAGACAGCTTCCTGCCACATCTGTGCACATGTGATTGCCCAATCTTGAACTCCAGCATGTCATGGGAAGAGTACTCATGCTCAAGCACTTGGCATTGAATGAAATACTTCACATTTTGAGGGTCTCTGCTACAATCACAGGTATTGGGGCCAGTGGTGTAGCCCCACTTGTTCATCGTGTCATCAACCAACTCCAGTACAGAGCTGATTTAGGCAACACCATGTAGTCCAGGGTTGATCTGCACCGGGTGGTATGTGCTCAACAGGCAAGAGCCAGAGTGCACAAGCTACAGTATCATTCTCTACTCGTTTACCATAACTGATCCTTTGTGGGTGACAATATTAGGTATTTAATGGTGGCAAGAAAACTTTGCCAAGACTTCAACTGACTCAGTCAGTGTTATATCATATGCCGTATGTCTTGGATCTATGCAATACCTTCTAAGCTCCACGCTAGTAACAACTTCCTGGTGTATATCAGGAGGAGTAACGCTTACGAGGATGTATAGGCTGTTGATGTGAGTAGGCTTAAGGCATCCTGTAATATAGAAGCAGACAATGTCAAGTAGAGGGTCTAGTTTCTTTGAGTGAGGGGATCTTGCCCACATTGCAAAGGCATATTCAGCAGAGAAGCAGCAAAGTGGCAATGCTGTTGGATCAGCTTGGACATGTCCGCACCTCACTTTTATGTAAACAACATGCTGAGAATGTTGTTTGGTATGCTAACCTTCGCTTCAGTTTTCTCAGTGTGAGCTCTAAACAGTATGTGGGTTAAGAACAACATCAAGGTATTCAGGATTTATGGAATAAGTAAGTTTCTTATCAAGCCCTCTGATGTTGAGTTCACATTTGGCCTCAGTTTTTGAGATGGAATGCGCTGACTTGGCATCTTAGTCACTGGCTAAGCAACTACAACTAGTTAGTTGAAGCACTAAGCCAGCTTTTGCTAGCAGAAGCCTCTTCTGCAAGAACAGAGAGACTGTTTTCTTCATTTCAATTTATTCAACTAGTTCAGTTCAATGACTAATTCATACAAAATTAAACTGGCAGTTGAAAAAGCAGAAAAGCTTGTTTTCCTCTTCCAATCTATGAATAAAAAACTAGGTGTGAGAGAATGAGATCTACTAGTTCTAAAACCTTGACAACATGGTGACCAGAAATAATCAGTTCAACTTCCTAACTACAAAAAAATAAGTCCTTTGTTTAATAAACTAATTAGTTTTAAATGCAAATCAGGTTTTGATGAACTCATACTTTTTTTCTTATGCATCCAGGACATTTAAGGGAGTTTTATTTAGCTAATAAAAGTCAAATTTTAAGATGCCAGTTTTGTGCATTTTTAATTGAATCTGAATTTTCATCTAATAAGAGCTTGACAAATCACAAGTAAAAAAATAATCTAGTAAATAAATGATCTTCTAACATAACAAACAATGTAAAAATTAAGAATCTGAATAAATGTAAATTAAGCTATATAATTGCTTAAGTGTATATAGCTATAGCATATCCTCCTGGTTAGCAAAAAGAAGCATCAAATCTAGTGTAAAATCAATATGTTTTAATGGTTGCAGATCCAATCAGAAGTCAACCTCTCTAGGAAAGTAACTAAAGAGTATAAATGAAAAACAAGATTAAAAGTGATGCTTTAAATTAAGATTTCTCACTTGCTGATTTAAATCATGACTGAAATTGATGATTTTAAATTGCTCTAATTTAAATCAATCCACCCTGCTTGAAGATAGGCACCTTCACCAATAGAAGAGCTCACAATTTAAGCAATTTCTTCCAAGTGCTTCCTCTTTCCATTTAACTCCTCCTTCATTTTACTTGTAATGAGCTTGAGCTACTACTTTTCATCCAGGTTCCCACTCATTTGCTGTTTTAGCAAATAAAAAGCATTAAAAGTTTGGTGAGGTGAAAGATCTGGATAGTCTCCTCTGCATATTGAGGGCACCGAACTCTATAGTTTTTATTTACTTTCAGCAGGCTCACATATATATTAATAGTAAAATAAGACTGAGCCCCATGGGACTCTGCAGGTGCAGGCTCTCAGAAGGGTAGCTGTCCATCACAACTCTGACACAGCTGAGCAAAATGAACAGACAGCTTAAAATGCCTTTTTTCATTCCTGCCATGTTCTATAGCACTTCATGTAACAATGGCATGTAGCCAATTTGCAACAGCTAGCAGCAAATATCTCCAACGGCCGGTGATGGGACACTAGATGGGGAGGGCTCTGAGTTTCTACAGAGAATTCTTTCCCAGGTGTCTGGCTCATGGTTCTTGATCACATGCTCAGGTTCTAACTGAAAGATCTATTTGGGGTCGAAAAGGAATTTTCCCTCAGGTTAAATTGGCAGAGACCCTTGGTTTTTTTTTTTCCCCCTTCCTCTGCAGCCTGGGGCTTGGGTCACTTGCAGATTTAAACTAGTGTAAATGGTGGATTCTCTGTAACTTGAAGTCTTTAAACCACGATTTGAGTCTTCAGTAACTCAACCAGAGACTGGGGTCTATTACAGGAGTGGGTGGATGAGGTTCTGTGACCTGAAATTGCAGGTCAGACAAGATGGTCCCTTCCGACTTTAAAGTCTATGAGTATGTTTGACGATACTGAAGGTCCCCGATTTATACACCAGTATGAGTATGGATGGATGTTTGATCTCTATCCATTGTCCTAAAGAAAATTTTTCAGAGCTACAAATGAAGCCTTCGTACTGCTTCCAGGTCTGTAAAAGAATTGGAAAGGGTCTAGAATATTGAAAGAGGATGTTACTGGATTTGACCTGCCATCACCATCTCAATTACTTTATAAAGAGAGATTAACAACTGGGAGATAATGATATCTTTGGCAATAAGTGACTGTTTCTGGAGATCAGCCTGATTATAGTGTATTTAAGGCTTACAATTGCAAGCCCCCATCACCTGTCTATATAGATATTAAAACCATGCTTTATCAAAATAGTATGCAAGTTTTGTCCAAAGGCAATTAGTCTTCTCTGTGGTGTTACTTTCCCCATGCCTTGTCAACCTTTGCTTGCTGGATTACACTAAACTCCATTAGATGAAAGACAGCACAATATCCCCCTTCTGCTCAGACTATTACTGTAAACCTAGAGAGAGACTTTCATGCAATCAAATCTTTTTGGTATAAAAGTGGATGAAAGCTCATCACAATGGGAGATACAAATTTTTATTATTTTTAAAGAGAATTTTAGTGATAGTGAAAGCTAGCATACTGACAATTCCAAAGATGGAAATCGTCTATTACTAACAGAAGAGTCACAGAATGTGCAAAGACTCTGTAAAATACCATCACATTGCCCTACCAGTGTGCTTCAATAAAGATCTGGATAAATAACCTCCATGGATAAGAGTATTCCAAATTTCCATTTCCACTCAATCTTTGGCTCATCTTTTGAGAATGGATACATCTATGATGTATTCACCTGTCTATTAGAGAAAAAAACTACACAAAAAAACTTGTTTCATATAAACCACCCAATTAACAGTAATCAGACAGAAATTAATCTGTTGATTATATTAGATACACGGCAATGATTTTATATAGAAAATTTCTCATCTGTTGCATGTTGGGGGAGTTGAAAAATACAAAGCCTAATAAAATTAGACTGAATATTTTTTACAAGGCTCTAGATCTCGTAAAAAAAACTTAAAAAATAGAAATCTGAGTTTCTCCAAAACCAAGTCATGCGGTTCAGTTTGAACGGATAGACTGAATAGCCCAGTTGGGTCACTGATGATGCTATTGCACTTTTTTCCAAGAGTAAACGTGTTACCTTTGGTGTACAGATTCCCCAGTAAGTTTTGCTTTGAGAAGTTATTTTTCACTCTCTCGCCTATTGCAAGTAGTATCAACAACACAGAATAGCTGCCATGTTTCTCTTCATAGTGGCTACATGATATATTTTATTTACACACACACACACACACACACAGCTTATAAAGCATAATTTTCTCATGGACAGAAAGTGCTTTACATAAATCTAAAGTTATTCTGTTGTTACTAAAGGGGTGGATATATATATATATACACACACATATATACACACACATATATACACACACACACACAAAATGCAATAGGGGTTTCTCTGAAGAAACTAAAGACAGCTTCTGTAATTAGTCCTCGGCATTCAGAGCAGAAATATTCCATTAGCTTTTTATGAGACAAAAAGAGAATCTCTGCATACTGCACTAAATTGTGTCTAAGATGCCTGTCACTGTGTTGAAGTACAACTCCAGATAGTGAAGGATTATCCACTGAAGTTGCTTTCAGCTTGCTTTAACGAAAGCTCTGAATCACCTCTGTGTTAACGACCTCAGAAGTAACTTTAATTTTGTGTTAAGAAATTTCCTGATGGAGCAATAAGATTAGAACACAGAAAACCCAGCTTGGCAAAAGGCAGTTTCTGAGTCTGCCTTCCCGCACAATCGGTGAACCAGTGTTTGAGATGTTCAAACTGCAGCTTTAACCCTGAAACCCTGCAAAAGCCACGCCAAAAATATGAGATAAAGGGAATATTTATGGCATGCATGTTACTTTAATTTATTTCCATGAGCAGTCAGTGGTAAACATGTTCAAGTATTTCAGTTATTAACTATATCACACTAAACGGCTGAAGATTTAAAGAGAGAATATAAATCTTGTGTTTTTGAAGTAGTTCTGTGGTCTAGGCTGCAGGTCAATACTTAAATGTGTGTGTGTTTATTTACAGGGTCACAGATAACAAACAGAACCTTAACTGAAGATGAGTGGCTTGTGAAGAAACTTATTTTGATTTTCTTGAAAAGACAATACAAATTATTTTCTGATGGAAGTTCCAGAAACATGTGGCAAACAATTCATTTCAAACTCTTCCCATATTTCTAGAAGTCAACATAACATTTGATTAGATTCCTTGTTTGTGAACCACTTAAAGAGATTTATTCATTGCTATTATGAAGGCATCAAAAGCCACATGAAAACTGTAGGCCTATATAAACAGTGACATTTAAAAAAAAATCTCTAAAAGCAGTGGTTTTGTGGATATTTTCCTCTTAAAAGAAAGATTATTTGGATTCTGAGGCTCCCTTGAACCAAATTTTGGAAGTTCTAAGGTAACTCAAATTCTGTGCCGTATGTTCTCTGAACAGTGCCCATGTAGCAGGGTTTACCTAGTCTGGCTTCAGGCTCTACCACTATCTCAGTTTACCTTCTGTCTTGCAAATAAAAACTGCATCTGATGTTTTCACAAAACACCTCTGCTTCTGATTTGGTTTATAAGCATAAAAACAATACTCAAACTTCCAGCCCTCTTCCTCAGGATCAATCAGTTCTTTCAATCTACAGTGGGCTTCAGTATCCACATAGCCCTCCTTTTAGGCTCAAAATACTTTCCAGTCCTTTAGCAAAGCTTCCCCTTCCTTATAGCCCCGCCTCCAGTCTGCAGTCCTTTGCAACCCATATAGCTTGGCTTCTCACCCAGCAGGGTCCTGCTCCTTGTAGGTATTTCAGCTGCATCTTATCCATCAACAGGCCCCAATCCTTGCCAGTCTCTCCTAGGCCTTCTGCCTATGAGCTCTGGGGAGTCATCACCTGTCCTCTTCTCATCAGGCTCTCTCTCTCTCCTTGAACCCTTTCTGACTGAACACAGGCTGCTTTCATATTCCCCAACAGGCCCAGCTTTTAGTAACATGACTCCCATCATATGACCCCTTGACTCATTCCTTTCACCTGGGAAGGCAGGATACATGTAGTACAGGTGAGGCTGAACCTCAAATTCTTTAAAAGGGCCAGGCTCATGCCGTGACACTCTCCCTAAACCCAACACTGCTATTTCCATTAAGGAATGTCAACATTGGGGGAAGACACAAAAAGGACCCCTGTGACTATTCTTACTGAACCCAGCTCTGAATTTCTCCCAGAAAGGTCACACTCACCCTGCTGCCCCTGCGGCGTTTGTGAGATGATAAACTGTGCTGGCTGCAAGTTGGTTGTTGGATGCACCAACACAAACTGTTGCAGGTTGAGATTCTGCTGTTGGAGCTGCTGCAGGTGCTGCAAATCCTTAATAAAATAAAGAGGTGTGCATTAATCATTCAAATCAGTCACAACTCCTGAAACATTTGAAATATCTAGGACCTTTCTCCTAGCACTGGGAGATGAAAGGAGATCTAGCACCAGCATGCTTGCTATTGAATAACTTAGATTATTCTTTCATTTCTAAAACAGAGTAACCATTACAAGTGCTTCATTGGCATACGTGGAACTGCACACAACACAGTTTACTAAGTGCCCCAGTAAAGGACTTCCAACACAGTAAAAAATTAGTGGCATTTATATAAGGTTATGGGTCTGTCAGCATTTCCATTGTCAAATTTCTGCTGTTCTGAGGTTTGCAGAATCTACCATCACTGAAAGATGAAATAAAGGTTTAGCCTTGGAACTGGTGGGGTATTTTGTGGTGTAGGGGGTTGTTTAGTTTTTAAACCACACATTTTAAGAAATCTAGAATGGCTATTTTTTTGAGCTACAGGAAGGCAAAAAGAAAACAAAAATAGAATTTGTTAGTTTGCACTTTGATTGTTAAATATTGGACAGAGTTAATTCATAAAGTGGACTAATCTATTTGAGTAGTTTAAAACAAAATTGCTTAGGTTACTATAGCAGGTATGATAGACATACCTGTAGTTAAGGCTCAAGAAAAACACTTTCAACTATTATGATTCCTGTGTTTTCATTTACTCATTCATTTTGCAGGGTGAAGATTTTGCTGCTTAGTCTCTTCCTGAACAGGAATTTGAGGAATACCTCTTGTTTTGAGCTGGAGTGTGAAAACACACAATATAGCTGCTTTTAAAAAAATTCTAGCCTCATTTTCTCTTTTATTTCAACAGTCAGACACTAAAAGCAACTGAAGTTAGAAAGTTGAAGCCTGGCATGCAGATAGCCAAAAGGTATAGTGCTGACCTTCTAAATGATCTCTGTTACTAATCTCATCATTACTAGACTGCCTTTTAAGGGTTAGTGCTTTTGCTGAGCTTGAAAACAATTTGTTTTTGATTGCACAAACTTAAGAACATTTAAAAATTGAGTATTGACCATGCAAAATAAAATTTATCATTAAACTGAGAAGTATGCACTTTAAAAACACATGCTATGTGTGGGTGTTCAAAACTCAGGAAATGCGCATGTTCCAAAACTGCCACCTCCCACTTCCTGGCCAGCCTTCTTATTGTCCCTTTGCCCACACCAGTGTATAACATTAATTGAAAATTATTAAATTAAAAATGAAACAAAATCATACCAAATTACAATCACAATTTGGGGGACGAAGGAACAAGAGTTCTTACAGATATTTTGTCAACTGTGCACTTATAAAGGTTATATACATGTGCACACATGGAAATGAGTTCCTAGTCTACATTACAAATACATCCTAGCCATCATTTGGCCAGCTTGTTCTTGGTAAGCCAGCAAGTATGCAATTTACCAGTGAGGTAGACACTGACTGAATGATGCCTGTTATACAACTGTAGACTTTTACTTCAGTATTTAAATTGTGATCCCATTTTCACCACTTGCTTTCAGGAAATTCTGGAATCACTGCAATCATCTCCTCCAGTTCTCTGTCAAGTTTGCTTGTTCCAATTTTGCCAGAGATTCAGTTTATTTCTGTTCTCATTTAATAAGGCTATGACATCAAGGAGTGCTGGTAAAAAACAACTTTATTTTTTGGACCCAAACATATGATAAGGGTCAGGATAACATAAGGTTAAACCTTTGCCACATGGCAGGGATCAGTATCCAGTACTCCATTGGTTACTGTTACAGAAAGAAATAGACAACTTCTGAACAAATCACCACCATGGAGAGAGCCTCACGACCACTTGCGTGTAAGGACCAGATGCAGGGGAAGAAGGAAGTGAGGAGTTACAGGGCGATGCAGAAAGCCAAAAACTCTTGGGAAAAGACACTCCAGGGGAAATAGAAATCAAGAGAGACCAAAGGATGCGAGGACCTGGGAACTGAGAGAGAAACTGGACCCTCAAAAAGGGATGCTGGAAAGACAATCTAGAGAAGGGGATGTGGACAAAGGAGTGAGGGGAAACACCAGAAAAGAGAACAGGTAGTCCACCTCAGGGGAGTTGGGGAAGAACCAAGAACAGAGATCTCAGAAGTGGGGAGAGCACTACATTTAAGGAAAGAGTGGGAAGGAAGAGAACAAGGCAGACAGCACTGAATCCAAGAGGCAGAGAGGTAGGAAAACGTAGATTTATTTCTTGCCTATGCTATGAAATCTAGCAAGTGTGAGACAGTTAAAATATGGAAGCTCCTGTTGACATGGTTAACTTAAAACACTGTTGAGTCTCAATGAAGGGAGTAAGCAGTGTTTAAACTACAGATCTGATTCTGAACTCGCATCAGTTTTACCCCAGTGTAACTCTACAGATGTCAGTGGAGTTACTTTTCATACACAAATATAAATCAGACAGGACTCAAGCTCATCTTGTTCTCAAACTGCCCTACACCCTTCAACTAGACTACTGTACCCTGGGAACGTGGATTAACAGAGTTTAATTTTGCAACTGTATATGGGACCCAATTATATTTCCTATGTTCATCTCATGAGAAAATATATTAGGATATTTGGGAGCCTGTGACTGACTCTTCTTTGCACCTCCTCACAGTGTCTATAGTAGTCACCTACCTTTTTTTGGCTGGCTACGATCTTGGAAAAGACCTATTAGGTCATGCAATCTCTTTCTCTGCAAGTGCAGGATTGTTCCCTACAGCATATACTCTATTTTTCCAATATAGCTTTAAAAGTTCCACACAACGGGGCTTCCAAAGCCTAATAAACTTTATGCCAGAGAGTTTGATAATTGGCATAAATTTTCCCATTGACAATTAAATCTCATTCCCAGTCTAGCCTCATCTATCATGCTAGTTCCAGGTCTCACTCTAAATAATTCCTCTCCATCCTTGGCATTTAAACTCTCTACAATATTTATAAATTTATCTCAGAAATAAATGAATTTAAGGATGGGACAGAAAATGTATGAACTATTTTATAGTATGAACTCAGGTAATTTAAGGCTACATTATAATGCCAGGAGGAAGAGTTAAGGTTGCCCTTTCAATAGTAATTTCCACATTTCACCACTTTTGAATGTTTAATTGTGCTAACTTAAAGTTGCATTAAAACAGGTTTTCTTTAATTTAACAGTTTGGAAATCAGTTTACATAGTAACATTTGAACTGGCACAAAATCTGGAAGCTGCACCAAACAAATCATGTCAGTGGCCAATGTTGCAATGTCAGAAGTTGCACTGAAGTATGTCATTTGTAGTATTAAGTATCAGAGGGGTAGCCGTGTTAGTCTGGATCTGTAAAAGCGGCAAAGAGTCCTGTGGCACCTTATAGACTAACAGACATATTGGAGCACAAGCTTTCGTGGGTGAATACCCACTCCGTCAGATACATGTAGTGGAAATTTCCAGAGGCAGGTATAAATATGCAAGCAAGAATCAGGCTAGGGATTTAAACCTGCCTCTGGAAATTTCTACTACATGAGTCCAACGAAGTGGGTATTCACCCACGAAAGCTTATGCTCCAATACGTCTGTTAGTCTATAAGGTGCCACAGGACTCTGCCATTTGTAGTATTGTTCTATTCTTTTCTCTCTCTGCTCAAACACAAAGTAGTGATTATTTATTTATTATAATACTTGACAAGTTTGTCATATACTACTGGAGCCACTCTGCTGCAGCTCTACATCATGGGAATGGCATAAAGAACCAGCTATCATAAATCCAGGACAGGCAGTACCCTTGCAAACCACCAGAGGGTTAGGCGAGCATAGGTAAGAAATGGTCTTGCTTTGAGTCATCTTAGCTGAAAAGACAGAAACTTGATATAATCAGCACCATTCTCCCCATCTTCATCTTGGTAACTAACATCTTGGCTGAGTCTTCTTTGAACTGGGAACCTCACTCTAGCTATGTTGCTGGTAATGCTGGTTGGAAGAGCTTGCTGAAGAGATGTGCCTCTCCGACTCATTCAGATTCTATTATTTATGTCTATTCCTAAGGCAAGTATGTTTTATTTTTCAGGTAATTATAGTACTACAATAATTCTCACTTTAATGACTAAGTAAACTACCATTGATCATGTTTTCCTATTCAGATCTCATTTTTCTCTATGAGAAGCTTGTATTACATCAGCACAAGAACAACAGAAATTAGATAGGAAAAACACTTAGTAGGTCATCTGGTCTATCCAGCCAGACAACACAACTGTTTGTAGAATATACAATTTATGATATTTTGTCAAATCTGAAGAGACTTCCAGCACTTCCTTCAGGAGACTATTCCATGACTACGTGGAATGATGAAGCTATTCCATCTAAAGTTCTCTTAGCTCCATACCATTACTCCTACTTATAACCCATGTACTAACCTAAATATTTCTCTCCCTCTTTGAAATTTATTTCATTCAAATGTTTACCACAGATCTCAACAGAAGATGAACAAAAGGCCCAGTATCTAGAGACCTCAAAACTGCATCAGTTCAGCAACAGCACCAACAATCTTACCCACATCTCCGCAGTAGATTGCTTGTGTTGACTGCAAAGCACATTAAAGAAGCCATGCTTGTGCAATTAGTTAATTAAAGTAAATATGGTAATCCGCCTGCTGCAGAAATCTGCCAGTTAATCAATTATTCAAGAATCATCAATTAAAACAAACAGTTGGCTATTTGGGTAATCAGCTCTGTGTTTACAACAGCAATGCAAATAAGCAAACCGGTGTGCTGTTTACAGATCAGTGTCAAGATGGATTGGAGAGCCTGGTCTCATCCATCTACAACTGTAGAGGATACAAGTTTTCCACAGTCTCTCTCAACTATGCCCAACACAGGGTTGCACTTTCATCTTACCAAGAAGCCAAGGGCCACACCTACATTTCATAAAGAGGATAGAATGCAGTAAATTTATAATTACATACCAAAAAATCTATGTTAAAAGAACACTAATTGTAAAGTCAACAGTCAGGAAATGCCAGAATTAAGATTGTCTGTGCAATCCAAATTCAGTCCCTTTGTGTATGTGTGTTATGATACAGTCTTTACTTGCATGATCACATACTACTTCTTCTATAGGACTGCGGCCTTATTCAGTGCACAAGATGGACCAGGCTTGATTGATGAGCAGCTATTCAATATTTTGTTTCCTCCTTAGTCAGTGTGTGGCTGAAGGTCTTATTTACTGCACACTATTCAAATCCTCCTCTAGACACAGAATTAATTTCTACGGGGGCTTTTGTATTGTGCTCATCACTATAGCATTTAAGCACTTCACAAACTTGAATTTTTATAGCACCCCTGTAAAATGAGTTGGTGGTATTATCTACATTTATAGATGGGAAACTGAGGAACAAAGTAAAGGTAAGTAAGGTAAAAAGGTACCCATCAATTTTTGATGCCCAATTTTAAAACCGATTTTTTTTTAAGAGTATCTAGCATTATATAGCACTTCATATGTTCAAAGCACAGTTCAGAGTTGCAGTTGTTAATGGAAGTACTCAGCACTTCTACAAATCAGCCCCCATGATCGCAAGTTCAGCACCCACAAAATGAGAAACAGTTAGTGATCTGCAAAAAATTTGGTTTAAGTGACTTGCCCAGAATCACATAGGAACTTGTGGCAGAGGCAAGGATAGACTTTAGAATTCAGTTCTGCAGGGGAGCATTCAGCTTCCCTAACCATTACATTGTCCTTTCTCTTCCTGCAATCTCCTCCCTCATTCACTATCCGCCACCTTCCAGCTTCTGCAACAAATGAAGCAGGGGTCATTCAGACAGCAGACATCTTTATTACGCAACCTTGAGTCATCCCCAGAGCAGTTCTATCCTGGGCATTGAATGAGACAGGGGTCCTGCAGAATAAGTGGTATGCAATCATGTAATTAAAAACTAGATCATAATGATTATGACACAGAGGCAAGCTTAATACTGGCACTCCCTAATTTCTGAGTGTTTATTTTTGCAATCTTAATAATGTTCTTTTAACATAGTTTTGTATGCAAGTTTCTGAACTTACACTGAAAAAAACAAATTCCATCCTGTGGCATCATATTGACACCCACATGGGTCATCAGCAGGGTTGCAACATTTAGGTCCGTTGCACAGACCTTTGCCACTTCAGATTATGGTTTAACTGATAGCAGTAGTAGGTTCTCATCCTCTATGTGAACCAGTACTAGAAGAGGATAGGACACTTTGTCAGTGGGTTTCACAGATATTTGCTGACAGCAGAGGAATGGTGAGTGTCAGGAATCTTGGATCCCACTCTGTGGTGGGGAGAGGAGCATGCTGTAGTTGGCACAAAATCTTCTGCCCATTATTCGCAAGTGTAACCTCTTCTACCTAGTCCCCTCCAACCTGACTCTTCTTTCTCACCTAGTCAGTCCCAATATCCACTCCTCAAGTTTTTCATCCCAGTCGCATTCTCCTTGCCCATCAAATCCTAGTCTGACCCATCCAGACTCCTAGTCCCAGTCTCCTCACTCAGCCATTCCCAGTTCCCACCCAACCCCCAGCTCTTTTTCTTGTCTCCTTACTCAGTCAGTCTCAATCCCCTACCTGCTCCTTCCTGGCTCACCTGATCTGTTTGTCTTCACCACCTGTCCTCCAATCTCCCCTCCCCCACATTCCCTATCCCCAATTTTCTCACTAGACTCCTCATCCTATCTAGTGTCCTGTTCATCTGCCAACCCAAAACTTCTTGTCTCAGTCTCTTTGCCCACACAGTTCCAATTCACCCCAGCTCTTTGCAGATCTCCTTTCCCCCACTCTACTCATTCACAGTCTAAGTCTCCATGCCTAACCACTCCCAGTCCCTGCAGCAGACAGGCCCGGTCTCCATACCAGGCTCCTAGGCCCAGTCTCTCTCCCCAAAACCCTTTGGCCAGCCTCCAATCCCAGTGTTCCCCTTCCACCTCAATCAGGCTTTGTCCAAATTACTCCCTCCACTCCTCCCGCAGGGCTGGCTCTTGTCCTCTCTGCATTCAAATCAGGCAGCTTCCTCCTCCATCTTCAGCAGGGAGTGATTGAAAGCATAGGAGAGAAGTCTCTGGGCTCTCAGTTCCAGTTACCCAGACTACACCCAAGATAGTCTAGTGCAGTCCAGAGCTGCAATTGTAGGGAAAGTCCTGCCCAGCCCCAGGTTGGCATTTGTCAAGTGTGGATAGAATCTCTTGGGAACTGAACTGCTAAAATCTAAGAAGTCTACTGAGCATGTCAGAACTACAATTTTTTAAAACAGGGATAACTTGCCCAAATGTTGACAGATTTTCACAGAGGCAGCAAAAACAAACAAAACAAACAAACAAAAAACAAAACACAACTATGACCCCACTTCCAAATTTAAAGCCCTGGCTCCGAAGCATGGGGGAGCTATGGATTCTCAAAGAAAAGGTCACCAAAAAATTTTAAACCTGGTCTCAGAAACAGCTGCACAATAAGTGGTGCTAGCAGCCAGTACAGCGTGTGGAAACTATAGGACGCAGACAGGTTATTCAGATCAAGATAGAATATTGCATGCTAGGAACTTTTATTTCCAGGAGACTGGGCCTCCATGTTGAAGATGAGGCCAGCGACAGGTTTCATTAGAGAACTTTGTGATCCACATTTGGTTACTCGTGTCTGGACAGATCTAGAGACCTCCACGCGGTACATGTTAAGCACAGAATCAATGGTGCCTGGTTCTCCACAGTAGATTATGTCTACCTGGGCAGATCCAAGGACTGCACTGCCCTCCTGTCAGGCACATACTCACTTTGGCTAGGAGTTCTTCAGAAGTAAGGGAGCCAGACCCTTAGTACAAGACTTCAACCTGGGTGGATCCAGGCACCAGAATCATTTTGGCAAGCAGTTCTCCAGTGACAAAGGGTGTTGGATCTCTGATGCTGGACCTGATGCACCAGGATGGATCCAGGAACCTTAGAGACACTGGCATGAAGCACAGAGCCGGTGTGGTGAGTTAAGTCCAGCACATAGTTGACTTGGCATGAAGAGCCTTCCAGGTCAGTGGGGGTACAAGGCCACCCTCCTGCTCCTGTTGGTCCTACAATTCCCATTCCATATGGGCATCGTTCCCCCCCTTTTTTTAAAAAGAAAAGATAACTAACTACAAACAAAAATAGGCCCGAAAAGGGAAGAAAGTGAAAAACGAGGGAAGTGTTGAGGACAAGGTGTGTGATAAAAGTTTGTGGCACCATAAGCAGTGAAATAGAACTGAGGGGTAGTTGGGGACACCTTTTTAGACCCCCTGAAGTCCTCCATGAAGGCGTGAGGAAAAGTGAGGAATGAGTGATCCCAGCGGATACTGCTCAACAGAAGGTTCTGGAAGCCTATGGCACAGGTGCCTTTGATCCCCCAAGTGAAAATATATAGAAGTCACTTGAAGAACAAGTGGATGTGTTTTTTCAGGTTAAATCTCCTACCCTCAACCCACACAAGCCCCGGTGCTCACCTGTGCAATCTGTATTGGCTGAGAAAGAGGAATCTGCGTCATCGGCGTCGCAGCGGAGGCCGAGATGGTGGCACCTGCAGCGCTGTGCTGCTGACTGGCTGAATGCTGCACTGCAGCCGCCAGCAACTGTGCCTGTGCCTGTTGTAATAATAATTGCTGCTGGGCTGGCGTCAACGTGAGCTAGAAACAATTAGAACAAACAGTCATTAACAGCAGAAAGAATTGTTCCCATTACAAACTACCAGCTATTAATCAGGTAACAGACATTGGCTAACCTAAATACCGTATGTAAGGGCAGCTGGCTACTCAACATAACATAGCAATCAACCTACAGCACAATTTTGGTAGAAGCATTGAAACTTTAAGTTTTACGCTGCAATCAGAACCTGAGGAATCATGTAAGCTTCTCCACAGTTCTACTACAAGGTTCATGCAAAAAGGTAATTAACCAGCAGGCAAAAAGAATCAGCCCTGACAGAATTTGAAAGGAAATGTACACCGAACAGAACAGCAAGTGATTAGCCAGATGAAAGAAAAGCAGCAGTGCTGGCTGTGGCTACTGAATGAACTGATAACACCCCAGCTGCTTCACATTAGCATGAATCCCTGCCATATTCCATCATTTCCATTATGCCCTAAGATATAAGTGAAGAACATGAGCTCCATTTGTTTCACTCCAAGTCTCTCCTCCCATCTGCCTTTTTGTTTTATCATCATCATTATTATTATTATTATTATTAACAGAATAGAGTTGGCAAGTTTACATCCCTTCATCTTTCAAACAAATATTATCTCTATGAAACAGGTGGCTAGTCTCTCCTTTACACGTAAATGAATCCTGATATCCACATTTAATATAATCCCCATCCACACAAACCTGGAGTCTGGAATGTCTCAGTACCACAGACATTCATCAGACAAAACAAAAATGACTTATTTAAAATAGGTTTTAATAACTTTCTTCCACCATATAATTTTTGTTGTTGTTGAAAGCAAATGTACTTTAAAATAGTAAAATATAAATTAAATTAAATTAAATTAAATTAAACAAAACCCATTAAAAGTGGGCCTGGATAATTTACACAGCTATTCTACTTTGAGGATTCCGCAGCAAACGGGACTGAATTAGACATGGCACTGTTCAAGTTTGCAGGTGACATCACCCAACAATTTAATTCATAGACCCAATGCATTGATGGAATAACTTCCTAATTCCCCATTCATGGGCAAAAACCTCAATCTGAAATAACCTCTCCAACCAAACCAATCCACTCTCAAGTTTGTTTTTATAATTAATTTTAAACACTTCTGGGAGTTGCAACAATTTCACAAACACAACTACCCTTTAAAAAAAAAAAAAACACCAAACTTCCACATCCCCAAAACTTTACGATTTAAAACAAACAAAAAACTCTAGAAAATTCAAGCCTAACAGGTAAAATGGAGGGGCTGAATTCTGTGAGGCATAAGCAAAAAGGCTGATGATATCTAAAGATCAAGTTGCTCAGAGAATACAAACTTTATGCCCGTTGCAAAATATTAAAAAAGTTAGGGGATATAAACTGTAATGAAGTTCCCATCACTTTTGCTACACATGTACCAGAATTTTGACATGTTGTTTCCCTCTTATGCTTCTGTATGGACCCGCACTGAAGTCAAGACATTGACTTTCCGATATCTATGACTTCTACAACAGGCTAATGTCAAACCTAAAGTTTTGATTTCATTGCAGGGTCAAGTAGGAGAAAACAACAGGAACCAAGAAATTCCAATATTGTAATACAAATTTCTCCAACAAACATCAGGCACTAAGAACTACTGACAAGCAGACTGCTTTTTATATAAAAATGTTCTTGCTCCCCTTGCCACCTGTATGAAAGTTCTTCTTTAATGAAATGACAGTAACCTTGAACAGCCACTCTACTATCTGTTTGGTAGGTGATTCTAATTGGATGGCAAATTATGACAGTACTGCCAGACAGGAGGCTTACTACAATTCTCTTGAGTAAACCTTACCCCGGTGATCTGTCCTCCGGCCAGCATGAGCTGGGTCTGGGGTATGGCCGCCTGCACTGAAGGCTGCTGGGAAGGCTGGCTTGGCTGCTGGGTGTCCCCAGATTCTTCATTAGATTTAGACTAGGAAAAAAATATAACTCTTTATAGTGTAAAACAGATGTTAATGTGTACACTACTATCTCTACACTGTACATCAAAACCTTTCATCTGCATACAAAAAGCCCTTGGGTTCATTTTAAGAGCAAGTTTAAGAAATGGCTCTTTTTGCCCACCATCTCAGCTATGACTGCTCTAACATGTGTAGCTAACACAGTTTAGGGTTAAAACAAAACAAAACAAAACACCCAGTTCTTTTGTACCTGAAATATTTTCAGATATCACTTTGTTTGCCGCAGCATCGTTGAAGTTGATGCTACTTTTTACCACAAAAAAAAAATATTTGCCCACCACAAAGCACTTAAAATTATTCACGGACTACAATCTAGAACAATGGAGTGAAGGGAGTATATGTTTTTCAAACATCTGCATTAAGGACATTAAGTCAACAGAATGCTAGCTAAACAGGGGACTGGCTTGAAATGCCCTCAGATGCTTCACTAAATCTAGCAAGAAGCCAAACACAAATTGTCTTAAAATAAAAAGTGTAGCATTTATATAGTTGTGCAGTGCATTTTATTTAAAATCAGTTTTTAAAAAAAAAAAAAAATGGAGAAGAGAATACGGCAGCCAGGAGGAAGGAAATGCAAGAAAGTGTCTGAAGAGGAAAGAGGGTTTTATGGTAATTAAAACTGGTTATGCAGAGCATTAAAATTCTGCATAGATTTGCATATTTTCCACCACCTGTTTTGGGGACTGCAGAGCAGGCTAATTAACATAAAGCCTCTGATTAATTCTGCCAGTCACTGAGAGATAATTACAGCATAGGACTGTAAACATTCTGCGCTAGTGATACAGCCTGTTTGCCAACATCTCTCTCAGGAATGGAAGTTTACCATGGCAACCAAGGCAATTTTCTGCCTCCTTTCTCTTAAAAAGGAACATCACTGTATCTCCCCTTCTTTCTAAAGCATCATCACATGTAACTGGGTCCATGTTCTATTTGACTTCATGGAATGCACTATCCCAGTTCTTTAGTATATTGCAATATTGAAACCAGTTTTCAATAAAACTACATCCCTTTCCCCTTTCGGCATGTTGCTTGAATATTGTATTGAAAGGAAGCAGTAGGTTGATTGAAATGCTATGGAGCATTCTGCATCACTCAAAGTTTGAATGCTTTGCTATACCATGCAGATCAATGAGGAGCAAGTAGCCCATCTTATTTTTAAATTACTAGGTATAATTTACTTGATGCTGTAGGAAACCCAAGTGATACACAACAGCAACCTTAAAAATCAATGCTATATCAGCCCCCTATGTTCAGCTTCCAAAAACAGTTTGCAAAGTAATCTATCATTAAAATAAGGCTGGAATCAAGGAACATGCGAGATTATTGGAGTTTGTAATGTAGCATGAGAACTATTTACAACAGCTCACTAACCTATGACACAAAATTATTAGCACCAATGCATTAACCAGCTCCTACTGCTGACTGTCACCCAATCTGGTCTGCAGCTGTGAAACTACTACTACTACTACTACTCAACTTCTCTTTTATTTTACAAACCCAAACAAACATAATTAGAATGGGACAGCTTGCAGCCTGAAAACTATCTTTAATGAAACAGATACTTGATGGAGAATGGGAGAAGGAGGGGCAGTCCTTACCTGTACATTTAAGGACTGAGCAGCAGCCTGTAAACTTGTTCCAGCGAGCTGGACCTACAACACAGTGCAAAGAACTGAGATGAAGTGGAGTAACAGTCATATAAAGCTTTGAAAGATATAACAGACCCCCTAAAGCATTCTGCAGTAGCTGAAAGTAGGGGTAGTGCTAAGAAATATTAGACAAATCCATATGGACCTTGCACAGTGTTATCTGTCCACCTCTTACTGAGAAAAGGTTCTGTCAGTTTAGGACCTCTGGGTGTTGATGTGAATCTGACTCTGAATGGACCATTTTTGGATGGATGAGTCTTCTTTGGGAAATATACTTTTTATGCAGAAATTGCCTAAGTTTTTAAAACAAAAACCGTATTAATCATCTTCCTAACTTCAGAACAGGCATTACCCCAAATATGCATGCTGCATTCACCATGTTCCTTACATCACACAATGGGAATTAACACATGCTGCTGGAACCTCATATACCCATAAAAACTGTTCTCACACATCAATCCACCACCCAAGCTCTCTCACTGTCTCTAAACATTGCAAAAATAAATTGCATATGGAGGACGGGATACCCTTAAACAAGGGGAGCATTGACTGAAGCGTACTCAAACTCAAATTCAACTTTTGAGATTGATTACCTGGTCCAATACTCCCAAGAAAGCATTCGGGGAGAGGCGGGGGGCAGGAAAGTGAAATGAAAGCAACATTCCAGAACTTGGGATTTTTAAGAGCAAGATGAAGACAAAAATATTATGAACAGGAAAATGATTCTCTCTCCTGTTACCACATAACTTATATGTTCATACACTGTAGTCAGCTTCAACAACCCTCTTCATGTTACCATCATCAGCATCATTCCTACTACTATGAAGGAAGAATGTTACGTAATTGCCAATTCTTCCAAAGGGCAGGATTATAGCCTGTAGAATATTTCATCACTGACCATGCTTGAAATCCACTGCTCTACTGGGAACCAGGAAACACATAATGAGTACAAGAAAAAAAAAAAGATCAAATGTGGTATGCTGTCCTTTAAGAAAAAAGAAGACATCCCTACACTTAGATGTGTTGCATGAGAGCAATAACATTTAACTTTACTTGCTTTCCTGTTGGCTCTATGTGGATTGGGGAGCTTTAGTTCAGATCCAGATACAAAAATTCCAAGCCGAGGCAGCTCTCACCATGCAGAGCCATCTCTTGAAATATTTCCTGCCTTCCTGAGTGGGATTCTACAAGATTTTCTGCATTTCCTCTGTCGCCAAGCAAAATCTCTCTAGAAAAGCCCCTCACCCTCAAACGGTTGCAGTTAAGTTTAATTTGCCTCGCCTGTTGTGTTCTGAGATTTCAAAAACATAAAATAGCCCAAACAGCATAATCATAAACTGCTGTCCTAGTGAAATAGCCTGGAGAGAATTATTTTTACCTTTCTCAGCACTAAAGGTTGACCGTACAAACTTAGGTCTCTTAAGTGCAGCCAGCACACACCTGAACATAGACCCTGTTCTCTCTCTCCCCTGCCCCCCCCCTCCTATGCACACACTTTCCTATTAGAGTATTTTATAAGACTGTATCTGAATGGCAAATTGTATTGTATTTGGCATTGGTCAGGTGTAAAGCACTCCATCTTGAGAGAAATCATAGCTGTCACCACTAAGAATTCCTATACTGGAAGACACTAATAGTTCATATCTAAGGTGGCAGCCAGTCTGTCACTGGCCATTGCCAGATGCATCAAAAGAAGGCTTGGAGATTTCTTGAAACTAGAGATTCAAGAAATGCAGCATACATCATCATCACCACCACCACCACAAAAAAAGTTATGGTCCTAGCAACTTTTTAAAAATAATTTTCAGGGCAAGGTGACAAAATACTGTACTGATAAAAAAAGTTATTGATTTCAGACAAGTTCACCTGACAAATGAACATTAAAACAAGCTGTATTGGAAACACAAAAGACCTTCAGAGCTCCTGAATTTGCATACATTATTGACACGCACATTCAGGGTGCCGAGAGCGAAGTGTGCAAGAAAGGCATTCTCAAACAGCCTATTGGTTCAGTGTACTCAAACATTCACACTGTTATTCCATGGGTCCTAGGTAAACCTCTATCCCCTGGAAAATTATTTTGTGACAAAAAAAAGTACTGAATGCTCAATAAAATGGCAGCTCTGCGCTCTTAAAAGTGAACATAAAAGCCTGAGTACCTCAATTATACTATAACAATTGTGTAACCCCAGACCCTGAACACATGGGGTCAGCCAATTAGCTCCAGTAATTTTAAGTTTAAACCTGGTGCCAGGGAAGAGAAAGATATTTGTTCTCAGACCCTAAGTGTGATCAGACACCCTACCTCTGAAGTATAGCTTTGACTCCATAAGAATAGGGGCTGTAGAGAAGCGATGAAGGGAAATAGAAGCCTGAATATCCTAAGGAAAACTCCTCCATGAAATAAAACTTCCTAAAAATCACTCAAAAATTTGTAGAAACATATGCTTGCCTAGTTCCATTATTTTAAGCTTTCCTTGAGCCTGGAAAGCTACAGGAGGATTTGAACTCTGTACTGGTAGCCCTCACTACCACTTCTCCTTTCTTCAACTAGGCATTGACAAGTTCCAGGTCCAAGTTGGGACAGTTATTGGGCAAATATTCTTAAGAGAAGAAACCAAGTCTGGCCTTGTCTTTGGACACCTGTGATTCTAATGGACACATTCCATTAGAGTAAACATTAAATCCTAGTGGCCTGTTCAGTTCCGGAGTATTCATTTCCTACGCCCTTCACCAGATTTTTGAAACACTGAAAGGCATATGGTGTTTTAATTATAGGTACTTTCATCTGTAATATGGCTCTGTGGTGGCATCTGTTATCTAAAAGTTCCCCAAAGAGCTATTTCCCCAATAATAATTCTCAGAGTATTTGAGGCTACAGATCAGTACAATAATTCATGACTAGCCTCCAACGTTTAGCAGGTAGAAAAAAAAAATCTCACATCCTACTCAGGATGACAGTGCTCCCCTGCACTCCTCAGATTTAGTTGCCAACTGTACAGAAAAAAAAAAAATTTTCCCATCCATTTCTTTCCCAAACCACCTCCAGTGTGGAGTGTGTCTTGGTTTTACCTGATGAAGGTGTCCAAGGAAGGCCTGAGCCTGGGCTGTAGAGATTGCCCCTCCAACGGGCACAGGCTGCTTCTGAAAGTCCAAGCCATTTGTCTGTGTGCCTGAAGAGGCAGAAGAAATCACAAAACTGTTGAAAAGGACTCAAAAAGAAATATTAAGAAATTTTAAATTAATTCTTACTGGAGTCTCCTGCTACTCTGGACTTCTAACTCTTAATTCCATGAAACGTCCTCCAATAACAACAAAGGTTTGAGTCTCCCCAGAAATGAAAGCAGCACTGTCACTCCCAGCAATTAATATATACTATGAGCCAGCTAAACATGAGCAATTTCACAGCCCCCTTAATGCTTATCATCTTGATCACCCCTGCTCTATCAGTGCTGACAATGGTTTCACAAGAGGATGCTCTGTAACTGTATGTGCCTAGGGTTAAGCTCATAGTTCAGTTTTGCAAGTACCCTCTACCTAATAGCTTGCTGCTGATGGCAATTTTGAAGTTTAGACTTCTGCGAAAAACAAGGATCACAGTGGTAACACCACACAATACCTACTTCTTTTTCATCAGCAGATCTCAAAGCGCTTCATGTTTAAATGTATTTAAGGTAAAAAAGCATTCTTTTCAAGAAAGCGAAGGGTGAGGGGAGAAGGCAACAGGGAAATGGTAGTGCCACATCTGCATTAGAACATGGGGACATAGTCCTTCTGACAACTATATACCAGTGTTCTGATGAATGTTTGTGCAGAGTCTTGTTACTCTAGATTGCTCTTGTTCTATGACCTTTTATCCACTTTAAAATAAATTAGAACCGATTGCCTCTTTGCACTCTCCCCTCCCTTCCCCCCCGCCCGCCCCCTCTCCCCTCCCCTCCCCCAGAAGGCCTAGAAGAAGGGAAAGCCCAAAAGCTAATGCTGGCACAACTGGTTGAGAGAAATGAAAAGTATTGGAAACATTTTCCAAGATATTGTCAAAGATTTCTCTTCTGCTAAAAAAACAGCTACACCATGGTTTCAGGAATGATTTGTTACGTGAAGGCACTAGAATAAGTATTGTAGACAACTGTTTTAGTACATTGTTGGTATCATTACCACCCACTACAAATCCTCCTTGACTATTGGTGAATATGGCAAGGGATATTTCCAGTTTATAAAACTGCTCCCATGTTCTGTAGCAGATTCCAAGGCCAGAAGGAACCACTGTGATCATTGAATCTGCCCTCCTGTATAACATGGGTCATAGATTTTTCACAAATTCCTAGTGCATATCTTTTTCTAAAAATCCAGTCTTGATTTAAAAATTGCCAGTGATGGAGAATCCACTAGGACCCTTGCTACATTGTTCTAATGGTTAATTACTCTCACTGTTTAAAATGTACACCTTATTTCCAGTCTGAATTTAACTAGCTTCAAATTCCAGGCATCAGCTCATGTTACCTTTCTCTACTAGACTGAAGAGTCCATTATCAAATATCTGCTCCCCATGTAGGAACTTACAGACTAATCAAATCACCAATTAATCTTCTCTTTGATTGATGTCTTTGCAACTATTACTATTTAAAGCATATTTTTCTAATCTTTTAATCATTCTCATAGCTCTTCTCAGAACCCTCTCCAAATTATTGACATCCTTCTTGAACTGTTGCACCAGAACTGGACACAGCATTCTAGCAGCAGTTGCACCAGTGCCAAATACAGAAGTAAAATAACCTCTCTACTCTTACTCAAGATTCCCCTGTTTATACATCCAAGGATTGCATTAGCCCTTTTTGGCAACAGCATCACACTAGGAGCTCATGTTTACCTTATTATCCACCTTGACCACCAAATCTTTCTCAGAATCCCTGCTTCCCAAGACGGAGTCCCCCATCTTGTGAAATATAGCCTACATTCTTTGTTCCTAAAGGTATACATTTACATTTAGGTTATTCAAATGCATATTGTTTTCTTGAGCCCAGCTTACTGAGTGATCGCTCTGTATCAGTGACCTGTCCTCTTCCTTATTTACCACTCCAATCTGTGTGTCATCTGCAAACTTTATCAGTCATACTTTTATGTTTTCTTCCAGGTAACTGATAAAAATGTTGAATAGTGTAAGGCCAAGAGTCGATCCTTGTGGGACTCCGAGAAACATACCCACTTGATGTGATTCCTCATTTACAATTACATTTTGAGACCTATCAGCTAGCCAGTTTTAATGTATTTAAAGTACATCATGTTGATTTTATACCTTTTTAGATTTTTTTCAATCAAAACGAGGTGCGGTACCAAGTCAAACATCTTAAGGAGTCTAAGTATATTACATCAATACTATTACCTTTATCAACCAAACTTATCTCATAAAAAAAGATATGAAGTTAGTCTCAAAGGATCTATTTTCCATAAACCCATGTTGATTGACATTAAGTATATTATCCTCCTTTAATTCTTTATTAATCGAATCCCATATCAGCTGCTCCATTATCTTGCCTAGGATCGATATGAGAATGACAGGTCTATAATTATCCTAATCTTCTAAGAAATGGGGTGACTAAAATGAGAAAAAAAACAATGTGCTTAGATTTGGAGGAAATTTCAGTAGGATCACTTTACTGCTTCATCCTAAAAGCTATCAGATTTTGTCTCCAGGGATGGACAGGTGCTCAACTAATTCATGACTGCCCATGGCTTATTATAACAATCCCTAACCCACTAGCCTCCTTACTGTCCTATGACTACAGTGATATTAACAGGCCACTTCACCTTGAATGGTCCCTTAGAATAAGTGCTAACTACTTATGCTAATCTGTTCGACCTTGTATTTAGCTGAAGGGTTCTGTGTAGCTTGAAAGCTGGTCTCTCTCACCAACAGAAGTTGGTCCAATAAAAGATATTACCTCGCCCACCATGTCTCTCTAATATCCTGGGACCGACACAGCTACACTACCACTGAACACCCTCTCCTGACCCCCATTTTATTTAGATTAAAAATTATGGCTAGCAAACCTGGGTTATCGACTAAGTGAAAGCGATGCAGTTGTTATATCAGCGGACTTAGGCATCACTTTAAAAATCCATGAAAGCAATTATGTCTTATTTTCAGGAAAATCAAGCAGGCAAATAGTTAGGCTTGGGAGGATTCGATTTTATCGGTAAATATCTGTAAGCAAGACACGAGAAGTAATTCTTCCGCTCTGCACTCATTAGGCCTCAACTGGAGTAGCGTGTCCAGCTCTGGGCGCCACATTTCAGCAAGGATGTGGATGTGGACAAACTGGAGAGAGCCCAGAGAAGAGTAACAAAAATGATTAAAGGTCTAGAAAATATGACCTATGAAGGAAGATTGAAAAAATTGGGTTAGTCTGGAGAAGAGAAGACTGAGAGGGGACATGATCAGAGTTTTCAAGTATGTCAAAGGCTGTTAAACGGAGCAGGGAGAAAAAATTTTTCTTAACCTCTGAGGACAGGATAAGAAGCAATGGGCTTAAATTGCAGCAAGAGAAGTTTGGGTTGGACATTAGGAAAAACTTCATAACTGTCTGGGTGGTTAAGCACTAGAATAAATTGCCTAGGGAGGCTGTTGAATCTCCACCATCGGAGATTTTTTAAGAGCAGGTTAGACAAACATCTGGTCTAGATAATTAGTCCTGCCACGAGTGCAGGGGACTGGACTAGATGACCTCTTGAACAGTAGCGTAGCTGGGGGGGGAGCGGGGCAGTGGCCACTCCCTCACTGAGCAGAAGTGGCACCTTTTTAATTCCTTGGTGCCTTCTCAATTTTGACTCACCCGACGGCGCTCCAGATTTTCAGCGGTGGGTCAGGTGGTGCTCCAGGTCTTCAGCAGCCCTTTGGCATCGGGACCTTCACTTGCTCCGGTCTTTGGCAGCATTGCGGTAGCGGGGGGTGGGGTGGGGGTGTCCTTCAGTGCCGCCGAAGACCGGAGCGAGTGAAGTGCTACTGAAGACCCGGAGCACCACCGGGTGAGTGCCAGCTGATAGTGCCTTTATCTCCGCTCCCCGTTTTCTCCACCAGGCTATGCCACTGCTCTTGAGGTCCCTTCCAATTCTATGATTCTGTGATGACTGTTGGGGGGAGGATACACAAATGGGACTTTTGCACACATGTTGTGATGGTCTTTCCATCAGCTGAGGGATTGTTTTATACAGGTGGGTATGGAAAGAAGCATATTTAAACTGTGTCTGGTGAATAAACAGTTCTGAGCCACACTGGAATGCAGCACATTCGGAGTCTTGCATGTTCTATGATGAAGGTGCTGGCTGCCATGTGCCCTAGCAACTGAAGACAGTTCTTTATCAGAGTTTGGGGACTGAGCTGAATTGTGTTGTCTATGCTAGAAAGAGCCACAAATCTATGCAGAGGAAGGTAGGCTCTTGCTGTTACTGAATTGAGATGTGCCCCTATTAACCCTAAGTTTTGCACAGGGGTCAGAGTGGATTTTTGAAAGTTTAATTGAAGGCCAATTCAAGGAAGAAATCTGTGGCCTCAGAAGTTGCCCAAGGCGTCAGTTCCAAGGAGCAGCCTTTCAGCAGCCAATTGTCCAGGTAAGGGAATACTATCTTTCCTGTTGAGCTGTGCTGCTACTACTGACATGATTTTCTAAAGATCCTCGGGGCAGACGACAGGTCAAAGGGGAGCACTTGGTATTGAAAGTGTCCCTGACCAACAGTGAAACAGATATTGTTTGTGGGATAATAGGGATCGCAATACGCATCTTGAAGATTGAGGGCTAAGAACCAACCCCCTAGCTCTATCATCACTGCAAGAGTCACTATTTTGAATTTTTGTGTCTTCACATAGGTGTTGAGTAGCCTCAAATCTAGGCTGGGTCTCCAAACTCCACTCTTTTTTGGTATCAGGAAATACCTTGAATAAATACCCCTGCCCCCTGTGCTGCAAGGGGATTGGTTCTATAGCTCCCATGCATAAGAGTCTATTTTTTGATGAAGCAAGGTCTTATGAGAGGGATCCCTAAAGGAGGACAGTGAAGGGGGATTTGTAGTGGAAGCGTAGTAAAGTAGATGGTGTATCCTGTGGAGATGATCTCCAAAACCCACTTATCTACAGTGATTGTCTCCCAAGCCCGCCAGAAGTGGTAACGGCTATTGCAAAAGGGAAGAAGGCAGGTGGATTGGTGCAGATGAGGACGACGGTAATTCAGGCCCTCGACTAGCCCATCAAAATTGCTGCTTGGAGGTGGAAGGGTGCAAGGTGGAAGGCTGAGAAGTGGACGATTTCCTTCTCTGAAATCTGGGTCTCTTTTGATGCAGTTCACATGGCTCCTGGGAGGTAAGAAATTGAGCAGAGCAGGCTCTCAGAGCCATCTGGGACTTGCTGAGCTTCTTTTTGTAGGTGTGTGTGTATATAGATACCAATACAATGCAAGGCAGCCCTAGAGTCCTTTAACATTTGCAGAGATTCATCCATGTTGTCCAAAACCAACTCAGACCCATCAAAAGGCAGGACCCCCATTGTATTCTGGACCTTTTTTGGAAATCCGGAGAGTTGGAATGAGGAAGCCCCTCTCATAACTACTGCTGTCGTGATCGAATGGGAGGCAATATCAGCAGCATCAACACAGGCTTATAGAAATGTCCTGGCAAGTAATTGTCCCTCTGTAATAAGTGCCTGGAATTGCTCCGTGTTCTGCCAGTAAGTGGTCAACAAAAGAGTTCAGTTTGGTATAGTTTACGTGATAAAATTTTGCCATTAGTATGTGGTAACTGGTGATTCTAAATTGTAAGGAAGCTGAGGAATACGATTTCCTACCCAGTAGGTCCAGACACTTGTGCTACTTTCCACGTTCATTAACTGCATTCGCAAAAAGAAAAGGAGTACCTGTGGCACCTTAGAGACTAAACAAATTTATTTGAGCATAAGCTTTCGTGAGCTACAGCTCACTTCATCGGATGCCTCATGAAAGCTTATGCACAAATAAATTGGTGCCACAAGTCCTCCTTTTCTTTTTGCGAATACAGACTAACACGGCTGCTACTCTGAAATCTGTCATTAACTGCATTGAATACCAAGGAGTTGGGTGAGGGATGAGAAAATAAAAATTTGGAGTCCTTTGCTGGGACATAATATTTCTTACCCGCTCTCTTGCACATAGGCAGAATAGTAGCTGGAGTGTGCCAGAGGACCTTTGCTGGGTCCAGAAGGGCTTTGTTTATGGGCAAAGCTATGCAGGTAAATGAGGTGAATGGAGGATATTAAGCAGCTTATGATGAGGTTCTTTAACCTCCTCAAGAGAGATCTGTAAGGAGTCAGCAAATTCTCTTGACCAGATCCTGGAACTGCTTTAAATCATCTGCCCAGGATGGCAGAGGAGGCACAACAGCTTCATCCGGAGTTGAAAAAGAGATGTTGGCCACAGGAGGGACCTCCTTACTGGCTCTAGCTTCCTGCTCATCAAAGGAGATGTTGATAGCAATTTTGTGCCACAAGTAGTTATAGTTTCAGACACTTCTGGAAAGGGGCCTCCATAGGAGTGATGAGGAGAACACTGAATTGATATTTGAGACACAGAGGCAAGGTCTTCATTAGAATCCTCTTCTTATAAATCACTCTGGAATGGTGGGGCAACTGGAGAGAACTGAAGTGAAACCATCAGTACCCGGTGAACTTCAGGAGATCGATGTTCTTAGTACTGACAGCACATCAGAGCCAAACAGCAGAGAACTAGGTGTCTCAGATACAGCCAGGTCCCGGGGAAAACAGAACTCCTGGGGTACTGAGTGTCTTATCGGTTCAAGTCCGTGGTCTGCATCGAGGTGATGATGATCGAAGGCACTGATGGTTCCGTGGGTCTCCAGCACTCTGAGGGAAGTGTGGTCGGAGCCCAAACCAGCTTCTTTGGTACCAAGGAAGCAGAGGAAGAGCTTTCCTTGCTGCCTCAGTCTGCCAACTGTACCAATTATCTCTCCGGGCCTGAGGCTTTGCAGTCTCTCTGTCTAGCAGTACCCTGGGTACCTGAGGAACCAGCAGCCTCATGGGTACTTGACTGAAGAACAGATTGTGCCAAAGTGGCTGAAGACACTGACAACCTCGGCTTTTTAGAGGTAGATTCCCTACCTGGTGAGCCCAAGGAACAACACTGCATGGGCAAACTGTCCTCGGTTCCTTCTCAGTCACCTCGGCCTGAGACAGAGCTCTGACAGTTGTACCCGTTGAGATTTCTTCAATGTTGTCCTCATTTCTTATTCTAGTAGTTAGAGTAATACTACTACAAATAGTCAGTAAGTAGCAATAATTTTAGCTTTATAGTTTAAAAAAAATAAAAAAAATTCTCTCATATACAGATACTAGTTCTTGTTCACTGGGAGGTTCTGTCCCGTTCTCCCGGCTTCAAAAGTCTGTTGTACAGGGAGGCGATCCTAGTAAGCGATAGGCACTCCCACTGCATCCGTTGCCTCAGGTAACTGCACGTTGCCAAGAAGCGCACCTTCTGTCTGACACTGAAGTCCAGAGCCAGAAAAAACAGGGAGATAAAACTTCATCTTCTCATGATGGAGAGAGCTCGCCAAGCCTGACTTCTGATCCAGGCTAAGGGACTGTACACCAGTCTCCGAGCAAACCAGTCTCCACTATATCAGAGCCCCAAATCTCCAGGGCCTCTAAAAGGAAGACCACAAAACTCCTCTAATAAGTCCTCCAAGGACTGTGCCCAGGGCTCACCAGGCAGGGAATCTACCTCTAAAAAGCCGAGGTCATTGTGGTCTTCGGCCACTTTGGCACCATCTTCAATGCCGAACAACAGACTGATCTATTCCCTCCATCACATACATTGCTGCATTAATCAAACCACGATACGAGACATGAATGGCAGTCACTCGGATACTCCCAGAGTTAGCAATGAAAGATCATTGGTGGATATTGAAGAGACTTATACCAGGAATAATTATTATACTATGCATCTGTTTAGTGCCTTTCAATAGAAGGAAAAGTTTTACAAAAGGTGTACAAATACAATCACTCTTTTACAGATAGGAAAAACTTAGATACAGAAAGTAGCCTAAGATTACACAGCAGTTCATTTATAGAATCAGGACGTCTGATTCTCCTTCTCATGCTCTAGACACCGAATATGCTGTCTCCTTTCTACTTGCATCTCTCTTATAATACACAGATACAATAGACTAGCATCCAGGAACACCGGAAAATTGTAGTTGCAAGAAGATTATGGATTTTGCAATTTTTCTCTTTTCTACAAATTTAAAACATTTATTCAAACATAACAAAGCTTTTATAGTACTCTCCACTGCAGAGATACCATGGAAAGCATGAATCAGAAAACAGTTTCTGGACAAACAGTGGTAGCAATTAAAAAAAAAAACGTTTGTTATGTTCAAAGGCCTAGGAGACAACTTAAAATATTAAAATCTTAACCGCTCTGAAATAATTTACTTCAATGAGCTATGAAGTTTAAAGACTAGGGGTCTGATGACAGTCTTTCTATTGACTTGAAGGACTTTGAATTAAGCCTTAATTTATGTTACTAACATTAAGCATGGCCATCAAAACAACTAGTACAACAGCAGCAAAATGAACTTATTTTTAATGCTCACCTGCTCTTTTCTTCAAGCCTTTCTTCAAGGACCTCTGCTAGACCTCTAAACCAGAACTTTCCTGTTTGTCAAACAGTCTAGGCTGGAATGAGCTTGGGGTCTACCTTGCCTTTTAACCTTCATGTTTGTTCAGTTTCCCCTCTGGGAGGGAAGGATGGTAGAGAAAATTCCCCATATCATTATATGACCATCTAAAAACTGCACTCAGCTGACCTTTGAAATTTCAGATCTGTTTTTAGAATTCTTACAAGTCTATAAGGCATGAGTGTTTGGCTTTAGTTTCTTAAAATACAAATCCCTCCACACTTTCTCAATGCTCTAGGCATATCAGACAACACAATTTCCTGAGCATAATTTCTTTATAGCAAATACAGTTAAGTGCCTTCACCTCCAGCCTGGACGATGGACACAGATTCCAAGGCCAGAAGGGACCAGGTGCGATCATCTAGTCGGACCTTCTATTATAACACAGGCCATAGAACTTCCCGAAAATAAATACTATAGCATATATTTTTTAGAAAAACAACCAATCTCGCTGACTCCTCTGTTCTAAAGCTTCATAAATATAACTTATTAAAAGTGTGTTATAAAATGACCAGACCTCAGTCTTATATTTGGAAATCCAGCAGAGTTATCCAACTTTGCTGCCTGGTTATGCTTTATGTGAGCTGTTGCATAAATGATTAAGCTTACTTGATAATGAAGCAAGATTAATAGATTTGTCAATGTGTGCATATATAAAATAGCTTTGCTTAGAATGTATAATCCTGGTTAAAGATGAATTACAGATTATTCAAATTGTATGCAAGTTCTATTTTTCTTTGGGAACAGACCAGTCTACATGTGCTCAACAAAAAGTCCATAGTCACCCTCCCTACCTTATGACAGCAGTGAGCAGTCACTTTGAGGGCAACCTGGTTCAGTCCCACTGGAAACAATGGGGGACTGCAGCCATCTTTGCAGATGGTAGATAGAGGCTCCTCCAGTAAAGGATGCAAGACATCCCCAATTGTTTCAGTTCTTTCCACTAAACCGCACAATCCTATGAGAGTAGAGCTCCAAGGAAGAGGAAAAGGTGGTTAGGTAAGCGTGAATATATACAGGAAACACTCCTGACAAACCACTATTGTAATTAAATAAACCATTTTTTCTTCCTTAAGGTATCATCTTGCATATTCCCTCTTGTGAGGCTCTACCTGGCAATATATTCCCAGGAAGGTGGGATGAGGCATTCTAATTAACTGTCCCCTCCCAAAGAAAGCATCAAATCAAGATTTGTTAGTCTCTAAGGTGCCACAAGTACTCCTTTTCTTTTCATGTTAGGAGAGAACTGTTGTGTAAATGTGTATACAGGACTCCAGGTAGCAACCCTACAGCTTTCTAAGATGAAATCATTACGGAGGCATCCCATTAATGCTGCCTGAAGCTCTGGTAGAGTGAGCACCAAGACTCTTAGGTACTGACTCCCTAGCTAATATACAACATGTCTCAATACATGGCTTACTCCATTTAGACAGGTGCAGAGCAGAAATGGCATTTCCTTGATAGCGATCCTCAAAAGGCTACAGAAAGTCTTACTAACTTTCTAAATGCCTTAGTCCTATTCAAATAAAAACTGGAAGAACTCTTTAAATCCAGGGTATAGACTTTTGTTTCTCCTACCCTTAGAATGCAGTTTTGGTTTCAGGAAGAACACTAGGACCTTACTTGAGTCTACTACTGAATTTCCAATTTGCCACAGAAACAGAGAGGGTGGGGTGGCGTAGAGGGTTGGGGTGGGGGGGGTTAAGGGGGAGTGGGGCCTCGCCTTAGATTTTAAATCCAGTTTGTACAGTACACAGGACCTTGCTCCTAAGGTGCTCAGAAGTGGGGCTCCGCTCCTGTGAACCTCAAGAAGTTCATGAGAGCTGTTGAGATGAAACTGCAGCTGGCATGGATTTTGAAGATCAAGAGACCAAGGGGCATGAAGGGATCAGAGAGTCCCAACTCCTATATTGTGCTTAGGAGCTAAACATGGAAAACTCATGCTACTTAAAGACAGCAGACATGGGGCCCAATTCTTCTGAACAATAGCAGTTACGTGTGGTTGGAGAGAGAGGATAGTCCTATGGTGTGCGGGGGTCAAACTCTCAATGACTCCATGCCATCTTGGTCAGTGTGTGTGAAAAGTGGCAGCGGATACGGGGCTGGGGAAAATGCCACATAAATGCTAATGTAGGTCTAATGTGCTTGACTGCACATGTCTACACTGCAAAAAAAACGCAAATCAAAAAACAAAATCACCAGGATTGGTCATAGGAAATAGCTTTGGAATGAGTGATCAGGAGTTGATTCAATTTAAATTAAATGGAAGGAGAATCAAAACCAAGTTATCAACTGTGATTTTTTATTTCAAAAGAGCAGACGTTGGGGAATTAAGGGCATTAGTTAAAGCAGTAAATTGTACTGAAGACATCAGGTAAATTTTATGCCATACTCTCACTCTTTATAGGACAAAAAGAAGCTCCCAATTTACCATTGGGTGCCTGGATAGAGGTTCAGAGAGATGTCCAGAGGCTTGCTATACTTTCTATCCTTCAGTGCCTCCAGGGGACATCCAGTTGGCCTTCCCGGCCAAGACTGGGTTTAAGAAGTGGGAGTTGAGAAAAAGTTTGCAGAGTTTTGTTTAGGGTAGGGAGGACTCCTAGTCAGAGGGCAAGTGACCATCACAAGTTCCAGGACTTCAGCAGCAACTAGCTCCTTTTGTGCCTGAGAAACTTGTATGAGATCTCTACTAAAAGTTACAGTTCCATTCAGGCACATTGCTGACACTAACCTGCATGAGATCCCCAAAAGCTGTAATCTATTTTATGTATTCTGTTGAGACGATAGTCTCTGCAGGGGACCTGACTTAAGTTCCAAAGGTTTAATGTATCATGAACTGCAATTTGTCTAATTTCTACCTACAATACTTCTCTAACTTCCATGAACCTTAGCTACTAGTCTCATAGAACTTGCAAGGTATGTTAACTTTACCAACAATGATTGCATTTTTTCTGAAGTTACAATCTCTGCCAAATGTAAATTCCATACACCTTAGCTATTTCTGTCATAAAATTTACAAGCTCCATCAGTTCATAGAATTTTGATACACAGATGATTCAAAGAGAGAAAAACAGCAATGATTCATTGAGGTTAAGAGATCTGCTGGCAGTGTATACATGAGAGACTCATGTGAGTTACAAGCGCCACTGGGAAACCAGCAGAGTTTGTAACTTCTTTTAGCCCTGAAAGTGATACAAATAAAATTCTCTGAGATTAACATCTGCCAGCTGCCTGTAAAGTGTTTGAACCATAGAATGTTCATAAATGTTACTTATTACTAGCTTCACTGGTTTGTGAGCATAAATACAATGAGACCTAATACAATAAATACAGAGAGCCCTCCAAAATTCTGGGTTCCATCATCTTGCCTATTGAGTTTATAAATTAAGAGCCTAAAATGAACATCTCAGGGAATATTTTAATTTACTAGAGATTATATTTATAAAGGTCCAAACACATGGCACTACAAAATCTAAAAGTTCAGCCTCATACAATACAGTGATTCTCATCATTAGGGAACATAAATGAGGAAGTCACAGAAATTATAGCCCTGTGTTGTTGCAAAGACATCCATAACATCTCCATAAATCAGCAGGTTACCTTAAGATCTAACCACTCCAGAGCTGATCACCTATTTGCCTCTGCCTGTTCTACAACTGAGCTAGGGTGTTGCTGAAACAGCTATATATGAGAGGAAGAACAGCCCATGTACAAACCATGTCATCCTCTTTGGCTGCATACTTTAGTCAAAAAGTGGCATGATAATTGTTTATAGCATAAAGTCACACTGAATACACTGCCAGATGGCAGTGCATTCCCTTCAGTGTATCTTATCCACCACACTTCTGTGTTCTGTTCCTACTCTGAGGCTGTGCTATAGGAAGGAAGCTGCTGTGCCTAAAGTAGAAACCAAATTTTCCTCAGGGCTTTCACACATCTCCAGCTTCAGTGCTTCTGGAGGAGAAAGGGAGAGTTAGAACCACTGTCCTCCTGAGAAAGCCTACACAATTCCAAAGTAGGGCAACCTGAGAGGATCTAAAAGGGATTAGAACTTCTAAACCACACTGGAGAGTCTTTTAAATTCATAATGGATTATTTTTATGTACAGAAAAACAAAAAACTCTTAAGACTCAGCTAGTTTACACTGGCAATGTTAAAGCGCAGTCGCGGCAGTGCTTTAACATGGCTTGTGCAGTCACGGCAGAGCACTGGGAGAGAGCTCTCCCAGCGCTCCAAAAAACCCCACCTCCATGAGGGGCATGGCTCCCAGCGCTGGTGCACTGTTTACACTGCTGCTTTACAGCGCTGAAACTTGCTGCGCTCAGGGGAGTGTTTTTTCACATTCCTGAGCGAGAAAGTTGCAGCGCTGTAAATTGCCAGTGTAGACAAGCCCTCACTCTTGGCATTGCCGCTACTGTAGACGTTACAAAAACTGAAAAGGCAGTAGCAGGGAACAGATGTGAATGAGCTGAAAAAATCTGACTGGCTCCACCTATTGACAGGAAAACATCCATCAACCTTTGATTAGTACAAGGAACACTCAATTGTCCTTAGATGCATTGTTATTAAAGCCCTGCACAAAGAACATGGAGCGAATCAACAGCATAAAATGCTGCAAATTGCCAGGTTCATTACAGTTTCTAGAGTTGAAATAAAGGAAGAATAGTCTTATTATTGTTACTGAGGAAAGTGAAGTGAAAGAATTATTGTTTATCCCATACAGTGAACCCAGACTTCGCTAAAAGCAATGAGAAATGACTTCTTACAATTAAAATTTCCTCTAACTCATAATCTGGACTTATGTACAGAGAGAGGCTAACTCTGAGTTATTTCATCCTATTTACTTTTTCATTTGAGTTCTCATTTCTACTCCTTGTTTCCAAAAAGAATTAGTATATTAAATGGCATCTAGAAAGGAACTAGTAGCACAAAATAGTATTTTTTAAAATCTAACTAAAGGTAAAAACATGAATTATGTTTTTAATACAATTTTAAAATACATAATGATTTACTCTCCATCACCTACAGGCAGCTCTTTAGGGAACTCTTATATAAAAGTGTCCTAGGATTGTGGTATTAGGGAAAACAGAGAAGAACCTAATAGGTGTCAAAGCCTACATCAGCTCTCATCAGCAACCCTAGCTCTCTATAGAGGTGACATGTTGCAAGAATGGGAAAAAAATTATTATTGTGTGTGAAGAGACAAAGATCTGCATAAATGAACAGTTAAACATACTGTTAATATATTAAATGGCAAGCATATGATTACACTGCAGTGAGACACCCGTGGCTGGTCCATGTCGCTGACTTGGGCTAAAGGGATGTTTAACTGTGGTGTAGATGTGTGGGCTTGGGCTGCTGCCCGAACTCAGGGACCCTTCCAACCTCACAGGGTCCCAGAGCTCAGACCACAGCCCAAACCCACACATCTACACCACAGTTAAACAGCCCTTCAGCCTGAGCTCCGCGAGCCTGAGTCAGCTGGCACAGACCAGCCGCCGGTGTCTAATTGCAGTGTAGACACACCCTAAGACTAAAAAACCCGTAAGAAATGTACACAAAACAGCCCACGTATTTATACACAAATAAAGGAGATTCTCCCTTTTAAAGCCATTCAATTCTCCCAAAAGGCTAAATGTTCATTTCTTACCTGTGTTCCCATCCCCAGTCTCCATTGGTGGTTTACTGGTTTCTGACGGATTGTTCATTCTTGAGTCTGCATTAAAAGAGACGTAAAGAGATATAAAGTAATAAAAGTGGAAAATACTAATGCTGTCTTTTCTAACAAACTAAGTATAAAATATTACAAGCCTGAATGGCATATATCTCGCATACAATGATGATGATCAGGGATGGGAGCACAGAAATGTAGGTTTGGAAGGAACTTCAAGTACTTAGCTATGTCCCTGAGCTGGGGCAGAACCCAAAGGATGCAATGGTGAGTCTTCCCATCATAGACTGGGCCATTGTTTTAAAGGATAAACCTCAGCAGCCACACACACAAAACAAGAAAATGCTGAGAGAATAACAGAAAGTATTCAACAGGGCAAAGGTGCCCAATACTGTGAAAATTATAGAAGCAAAAGGTCTGGTGAAAAAAGCAGCAATTTATAGGTTCAAAAATAGATTAATAGATATTAAGGTCAGAAGGGACCATTCTGATCATCTAGTCCGACCTCCTGCACAACGCAGGCCACAGAATCTCACCCACCCACTCCTACAAAAAACCTCACCTGTGTCTGAGCTATTGAAGTCCTCAAATCGTGGTTTAAAGACTTCAAGGAGCAGAGAATCCTCCCTCAAGTGACTCGTGCCCCATGCTACAGAGGAAGGCGAAAAACCTCCAGGGCCTCTCCAATCTGCCCTGGAGGAAAATTCCTTCCCGACCCCAAATATGGCGATCAGCTAAACCCTGAGCATATGGGCAAGATTCACCAGCCAGATACCCAGGAAAGAATTTTCTGTAGTAACTCAGATCCCATCCATCTAATTATCCCATCTCAGGGAATTAGTCCTATTTACCCTGAATATTTAAAGATCAATTACTTACCAAAATCACATTATCCCATCATACCATCTCCTCCATAAACTTATTGAGTAGAATCTTAAAACCAGATAGATCTTTTGCCCCCACTGCTTCCCTTGGAAGGCTATTCCAAAACTTCACTCCTCTGATGGTTAAAACCTTCATCTAATTTCAAGTCTAAACTTCCTGGTGGCCAGTTTATACCCATTTGTTCTTGTGTCCACATTGGTGCTGAGCTGAAATAATTCCTCTCCTGTATTTATCCCTCTGATATATTTATAGAGAGCAATCATATCTCCCCTCAACCTTCTTTTAGTTAGGCTAAACAAGCCAAGCTCCTTAAGTCTCCTTTCATAAGATAAGTTTTCCATTCCTCGGATCATCCTAGTAGCCCTTCTCTGTACCTGCTCCAGTTTGAATTCATCCTTTTTAAACATGGGAGACCAGAACTGCACACAATATTCTAGGTGAGGTCTCACCAGTGCCTTGTATAATGGTACTAAAACCTCCTTATCCCTACTGGAAATGCCTCTCCTGATGCATCCCAAAACCGCATTAGCTTTTTTCACAGTCATATCACATTGGCAGCTCAGTCATCCTATGATCAACCAATAAACCAAAAATGCTGGTTTATGCTATGTCTAAATATATTTTGTTTTTCATAAATAAGGAAATTCAGTCATCACAAAGAGAAATATCATTTATCTAGTCCTGCATTTTTACTTGATAAGAATGTCGTCAGTGTTAAATTATTTTTAATGGTCTCCCTGTGGTTCAATCTCCAAGTGTGTTCTCCTGATTTTCAAGTTTGTCAGTTTAATATGGCTAGGCTTGGCAGAATTTGATTTTTAATTTTATTTTATAAATTTGACAAACAGATTTATTATAAAGCTTTTTTATTTTTATTAATTTAAATTTTCACAGTTTCAGATATTATGGGGGGAGCTTTCAGAAGTGGTCAGACAATTATTTAATGACAGTAGATATTGAGACTGAAAAAGTTAAAGCTT
Organism: Dermochelys coriacea; assembly: GCF_009764565.3. Classification (NCBI taxonomy): domain Eukaryota; kingdom Metazoa; phylum Chordata; order Testudines; family Dermochelyidae; genus Dermochelys; species Dermochelys coriacea. The sequence continues at coordinate 186,907,341 of NC_050068.2, read as the reverse complement.
TATAACTATTTAAGCACAATTTGTGATCACCACATCAAAACATAAAAAGTAAATATCCTTAAAATCAAGCTCAAATAAGTTCTCAAGCAGCATTTTTCTTACCTTGCCTATCTGTAAATTTCAACTACTATCAATGGAAATATTTTTTCATCAGTTTGTGTGTATGGTGAAATTTACATTTATTGATATTTATCAATAAATATCCTGCCAAGCTTAAATATAGTGAAAGCAGAGAGCCTTCCCAGGTGGCAGAGAGAGAATACAGTTTCGAGTATCTAACAGCTGTTGTCAGCACAGTATCAACTCTAACTCAGGCCTTCTCATGTCTTGCTGGTAATCGCAGCATCTCACATTACCATAGACACAAGACAAGACAGACTATGTCAAGTGGTTAAGCAGAATAATTTGTACAGAGAAAAACAGACAAATCCTCAAACACATCTTCCATCCTCATTAGCTCAGCATAAAACTTTTGATGCAGGGTGTTCTTTTGATGGGTGTTAAGAGGGTTGCTCCTCTAACTGGTTTTCATTAAAGCAGCAGTTCCAAAACTCTGATCCAATGATCAATGGTCTGCAGAGGGCTGACCACTGCCATTACCTGCTCTAGCTTGTTCCAGTTGCTTCTCCAGGCATCCAGGATCTTTGTTGCCTAGTGGACTGAAAAAGCAACTGGAAACAATGAAAAGAAGCCAGCCTGTCTCTACTCATATCAGCTACTAAATAGCCGATGAAACTGGAGCCACCCTCAGATACCACAACCACCATTGGTACTGAAAATGACAACCAGCAAAAGGAAAGGTATGCCAAGAGGCGCAAGAGAAAGAATGATCAGAGCCGGACAGCATGTCCAGCTAAGTAGGGAAGAAGGGAACCAGCCACAGGAAAGCCTGTGTGGGAAGAAAGGAAAACAAGCAGACCAGGAAGCAGAGAAGCACATGCAGGAATGGAGGGGAAGAGATAGGAAGGAGGAAGTCCAGTGAAGACCAAAAAAAAGTGAGTGAGTAGTTTGTTAAATCAAAAGTCATGAATTCAGTTAAAAATACATCAATAACTTTCCTGATGTAACTTTTCCATGTAAATAACAGATGTAGTTCACTTATGTATGGCTTGAAAAATCCTGTCACCTATAACAAGTAGGAACCTTTCCCAAGTGAGGGGCACCAGTTTTTAAGAATCTCAATGTTCGTCAGTTTGTTTGTTGGGGGCAGGAGGGAAGAGAATATTCTAGCCTATATGGCTGAGATTAAACCTTTCAAATGTGAGCCAACTGTAATGGATACGCTGATGTCTGCCTGAGCTGGCCGACACACATCCACAGCCAATGTCATTGAAGGGTGTGGGAGGTGGCACTGCCTCTTAGAGAATCCAGGAGAGGCCTGGCTGCCACTGTCAAGGAGTAGGGACCTTGAGTAGGTGAGAGTGTGTCTTGCACCATCCCCCATCTCTTGAAACAGGAATACGTCAGTCCCACTTTTGCCGTAATGGGCACGAGGAGAGAAAACACTCCAGCAGAGGGCTATTTAGTCAACTATCCCAATAGAAGGGTCTGTGGCAGGGGTGGGCAAACTTCGGCTCGCGGGCTGGATCTAGCCCACCAGCTGTTTTAAGCTGGCCCTCGAGCTCCTGCTGGGGAGCGGAGTCTGGGGCTTGCCCTGCTCTGGCACTCCAGAGGGGGAGGAGGGTCGGGGGCCGCTCCATGCAGCTCCCAGAAGCCACAGCATGGCCCCCCCCTCCAGCGCTCCAGCCAGGGAGCAGGGTCGGGGGCCACTCCACTTGGCTCCCGGAAGTAGCGGCATGGCCCCTCTCTGGCTCATACATGCTCCAATGGCCCCACTCCAATAGCCCCCTCCAGTGCTTCAATGGAGAAGGGACATGCCAGTGCTTCTGGGAGCCACTTGAGGTAAGCGCCGCCCAGAGCCTGCACCCCTGAGCCTCTCCCCACACCCCAGTACTAATCCCCCTCCCTCCCTCCCAACCCCTCGATCCCAGCCCGGAGCACGCTCCTGCATCCCAAACCCCTCATCTCCAGCCCCACCCCAGAGCCCGCACACCCAGCCAGAGCCTGGACCCCTTCCTGAACCCCAACCCCGATTCCCCTCCTGCCTGTCAAACCCCTCAGTCCCAGCCTAGAACACCCTCCTACACCCCAAACTCCTCATCCCCAGTCCCACCACAGAGTCCTCACCCCCCACCCCACACACACAGTCCACTCCCCAACCCGGAGCCCCCTCCTGCACCCTGAACACCTCATTTCTGACCCACAGCCCAAACGAGAGCCCTCAACCCATCCCGCACCCCAACCCCAATTTTGTGAGCATTCATGACCCGCCATACAATTTCTATTCCCAGATGTAGCCCTCAGGCCGAAAAGTTCGCCCATCACTGGTCTATGGGATGTGATTGGAGGGTTCCTTCAAGCCCCTTCACCAAGTTGATGGCTGTATGGATGGGAAGTACTGTCAACAAGGTCTCCATCCCAATAAAACAGCCCTCAGCTAGGTGGCCAGGAGAGGGTCTACTGCCACTGGTCTTTAAATTGGCTGGGGCCTGGTTCCTCAAGGCTGTAACTCCCCAGGGAGAAAAAGTGTCAGTTTCTGGAAGAGGGAAACCTCTGTTCACTGACACCATAGCAAAGAGCTGTTTGTATGCTCCCCGTCCCGCCCACCTCTCGCAGATGGATCTGTGTGTAGGACCAGCATACATGGATTTACTTGGACGAGGCACTACCCAGCACTAAATTTGTTGAGGGAAAGCATTGGAAGTGGCAACTGGCATTAATTGCAGGCTCCGATTTTAGCCAGCAAGAGACTGGAGGCTTGATCCATGTAATGATGAATGCATGACCTGTAGATGACTAAGCAAGAGGACTTGGGATATCAGTGTATTTCAGCCTAGTGGCAGCCTTGGGCTAGTAGGTTTTGGTTAAGTTTTTCAAGCCCTGAATACAGGGGATGTTATGAGTTCATGAATGGGAAAGAAGTTGGTTAGCATGATCACAAGTGGAAGGGGCAGAGGCCATAAGATCATTTCTCTGTTAAGCTGTGGTCCACACTTTGAAAAAGGATTGAGCCTCTGCATGAAGAAAATAGCACTGTGCTTCTCACAGGGCTTTATTACAGAGACTAAAGCACTGGGGCCCTGATCCCGATTGGGGCCTCTAATGGCATGTTATTATGAATAAATTGTTATTATTGAAGCTATTGAAGAAAATAAATGGGGTACAGAGCACTGCAGAATATAGTGGACATTTTCCCTCTCTTTTGACAAAAGCTCATGCAGCAAACCTTTGAAAATATTTTGCTCCACACCTATTGGATGATCAGTAGTTTGTCTTTAATGAAGCTGCAAATACCATTCCACAGAGCAACAAGAATAGTTTTTGCTAGACTGCACTGGGAAATCAAGGTTTCAGAAAGAGGTTTTTAGTTGTTGTTTAGTGTTAGATGTATATGGGGAATTTAGGCAGGTAGTAAAATGTGCTTGCAGTAAGAATATTTTACTATTAAGATTCACCTCTGGCAGCAACATATTTGCAATGTTCTGCCTTCCATCAAATCCCAAACACCATCACAAGTAAACAGATAACCCGCTGTAAAAACTTCCTGTCAGAACTGCTTTGAACCCAAAGAAGGATAAACCTCCATTACTACTTCAGCAGCTTGATGTGTGTGTGGAGAGTGATGTTCTATGTTTATTTTGCACAGAAAGGGTCAAGCACTTTATAGTGTTTCTATTGCAAATATCACATACATCTGAAGCACAATACTGTTATGAACAAAATCTGTAGGGCACAAAACAAAATTATGAACAAAATCTGTAGGGCACAAAGACCTACAATAATGTAATTGATTTGTTTTGTAGATACTCAAAATAATTTTCTTTTGCAATTAAAAAAAAATAAGGGTGTTAACGCCTTCTTTTCCTCCAACACTTTTTTCCTCTTTAGACTTCTCTTGAGTTTTAAATAAAGGCTGGGCTGCAAATTTCTGTCAATAGCACCTAAAAACAAACCTCAAGCACAGAAGGAAGGATCGAAAGCAGCAGGTGCATGACTGAAATCAAACTCAGAGGAGCTTTTACATTCATTCTTGTTACTCTGATAGCAGAGTTTGAGTGTGACAAGGCACTACTGTGCCAGGCTTTCACTGCCCCTCTGATATTTCAAAAGATATTCAGAAAAAAATAAAAAGCAGAGAATGGCCAAGACTGGAGTGATAGCTAAATTGCAAATTAAGCAATGTGTACATGTAAAATCATCTTAATATAGAATTTTACACACTGTTTCCCCTCACACCCATTCAAGGGAAACCACCCCAATACTCTATCAGAACCAGCATAAATAATTCCCTGGGAAACATAGCTCACAGGGATTCCTCAATGCCAGCAAAACACCAAATGGGTCACTTGCAAGTTTAAGTCAAAGATTCATAAGTAACTGCTGCATATCTGGAAATATGCATGTTCAGATGTCTGCTTAAAAACAAACATCAAACTATCGATGGTCCAGTTATACCTTTTATTAAAGAACCAAAAAGGAAATACTCTTAGGCTCCATGTGTGGAATTCAGAGCTCTGAAAACACATTACCTATTGCAAAACCAACAAACAATTATTACAAATAACTTTTAATATACAGAAAAGGGAAGAAATATGAGCACAGGACTGACAGGCTGCTAATGTAAATACCTTATCCCAGTACCTTAAGCATAGCCTGCATCAACATCAATGGCAACTGTGACCTCCACCCGATTTTCCATTACACAAGAAGAAACCTTGCTATTATGTCAGAAAAACATATATACACACACACAATCTATAGGCTATGTAAAGAGTTGATATGAGTAAATGGTTTGAAATTGTTGTTTTGTTTTTAAAAATATTTAAAAAAAAAAAAGAGTATATGGATCTGCAATTCAAGTCTGTCAGAAGTCAAATGCTTCTCAGAATAAAATCCCAAAAGCAAAAAGTTCTGTATTAAATATCACCCAAACCCAAGAGCAAATCTATTTTTTCCAATGCCAAACAACAGAATTCTCCTGAACCAGGAAAAAACTGGAATAGCAGGGTGGCACTTGCTGTTGATTCACTGGCGAGCTTCACCTTTAAAATCCTTTCTGCAGATTCTGCATATATGATTAAGCCGCCATGCATAGTCAATCTCTCACCCTCTATTTCCATATTAAATGCTTATAAGAAAGAGCAGAGCTGGTACCCACCTAAAACGTAGTCACTGCAGTCGAGCATTGCTGTGAAATCCTTTACAGGTTCAGATAGTCCAAGGAAAGAAATAAAGAGGAAGACTATTTCTAACAAATTTATGCTACTGCTCTCAACAGAACAAGAAAGGGAGTGGGGGTGAGGGGGAGAAATACAACTTCAGTTACACCATAGCAATCTTCAACTGAACAGGGAAACTTCAGTTGCTCTTTGGAGTTTTAGTCTCTCCTACTAGCTGTGTCTGACATTGTCAAGGCGACTGAAGCGTGAAAAGTTCCCCTTTTTGTAATAAAACAGAAACAAAGATTGCAGCTGGCAGTTTCCATAATGAAGCTTAATCAGTATGCGCCTGATTAGGGCCTTATGCAAATCTCCCCTCGTTAGCACAGCAGCCAGCACTTTGAAGTCCATGAACAATTCATTTGCAGAGTACACTGAAAGCGTTCCCTGCATAATTTAAATCATGGTATAAATATTTATCAGCTCATTTGCATATTAATTGGCAGTGCATGAAGGGAAAAATTATCTCCCCAGTGCCAGCATAATAATTAAGGAACAAAATGAAATCTCTTCCAATAGCTTGGCTTCTCAGACCTAACTCAAGCACAGTACTCATGGAGCAGGGAGGGAGGGAGAGAGTTCTGTTAAAATGCCACTGAAATGACACATACAAATCAGAAACAACTCTACAGACTTTAGCACCTTTAATCTTATTCCTGCTGGCAACAATAACTTCAGTAATAAAGGGGATTTGGAAAAAGCTTTCTATACCATCCAAATAGTCCAAGAAAACAATTAGCAAGGTAGGAGCTGAACATAGAGATGTCAACCTGGTGTTTTCCAAATGTTAATACAAACTGTAACAAGATGGTCCCACTCAAAAACAGAAGGCAACATTAGGGGCAGAGAATCAGCACACTTCTTTTTAAATGCTCAAAAAAGCCTGGTGATTCATTATCTGCTAATCGCTTTGCAACACTAGATTAACAGCAGTGTATATGTCCAGTATTGTGTAACATTTGACATCCATCAATCTATCCCATGTGATGTTGCAAATAATTTTTATACTTTCAAATGATTTCCAAGTAAAAACTACTAATCCCTTCTTCAAGTGTAACCTGAGAGCTAAATAAAGCTTACTCTGGAGCTCAGATTCCAGGAGGGGGATACTTGAGATAAGGGTTGTGGTCCTTGGACCACCAATGATTGGCAGAATCTTGCCCAGCAGTCTACGGAATTAAACATTTTGAGACCCAAGCAAAGAAGCAGTGGAGATTGGGAGTGGTTGCGGTCCATGAAAGGATATTTCTTATAAAGTGGTCTGCAGAATGAACATACCAGAGAACCACAATTTTAGACCAGCTCTATTAAATAAAATCTCTGATATAAAACATACAAAATCCCATTTCCAAGACAGCAAGAACAAGGTACGTGTTTCCGTGGTTCAAGGGATAAATGCATAGCCTGGATGTGAAAACTCAGCAGCCTATTTTCTATACAGGAATAAATGAAGCTATGGTCAATACTGGATGAATGCAGTCGTGACCACTTTAAGGTACAAATGTATATGAATTTGCAGAGGGAAAGGCACTTCTTTAACTAGTTGCTCTTCTCTCTCCTTTATGAAGTGGAATTCAAATCCCACCCCTGCACACCAAAGAGAAAAGAAAAAAAAGATTTCCAATTCCTGTACTATTGACTCAAATTTATTTTCATTCTGGACCTCTCCTTCTTTCCGTTCAGGCTCACAACTCTGCCTACCTCTCATGGTATGCCCACACCTCAGAATTATAATGGACAGCATCCACACTACAAAGTAACAATTGAGTGCTAGATGGATTGCTATAACAGTGGTGTTCTACTTGTTCCTATATAGCACTAAGACTTTTGGGGGGAAAATCCCATGGTTCAGAGAGTTTCAGTAAATGGCACTATTCTATGAATGTTTTTGCCATATATTGTGGGAGAATTCTCCATCTGGGGATCCTGGGCAGAAATGGCATGACACCAGCAACTCATTAAAGCAAGCCATTCCTGGTGCCTACTAGCCTCTGGCCAGCAGCCAGCACAGTGAGATGCCCTCTTTGGGACCATTCTCAAGGAATGGAGTTCCGTATCAGAGACAGATGAGTTCAAGTGCTGATACTGGAAGCTGCATGTGAAAAGGGGAATGAATGCTAAGACTCCAGGGTCAGTAAACAGGGAATAAGTAGATGACAAGAAAAGACCAAGGGGTTGGGTACCTGTCATATTGTGGAAAGGCACTGGAAGATTAGTGCCCCTCAGTTGTTGTGTCACAGGCTAACTGTATCCATGCTACAGATATGACACGTTGGCAGTTGACAAGGGAGGGTCACTCAAGGTCTGCCCTATATTCCCAGTTGTGCTAGCCAACTTGCATTACTACCACCACACAAAGGGTTTGTGTGTAGGTTCAAGGGGTCAAGATAATAATACTTGAGCTGTAACCTTGTGTTAACTTACTTGTGAAAACAAGCCCTCAGTTATCTCCTCCTCAAACTAAACATGTCAAAAACAGAACTCATCTTTCCTTCTAAATTGTCTCTACTAAACCTCTCCATTCTCCAGTGATAATTTTGTTACTGTGAAAGTAACCTTCCCTTTCACACAAGAATGGAATCTTAATTCAAAATAACCAGAATCAGTTGCCTTTATGGCACATTACTAAAATCTTCTGTTTACTAAGGTTTTGGGGGAGGACTGAAAGCCTGAGTGCGATGAGAATTGGGGTGGGGTACTGTAGAATTTACTGCTTCAAAATTATGGGCCAATTAAGATCATTTAATTTTGTATTTGAGTTGCCCACCATACTGTGGTTCTTCCTGCATGGATTGTCATTCTAAATAATTCTCCTGGTGTCCTGAGCTGTAAATAGCCCTTTTTTTCCTCCTTTTCTTTTCTTCTCTTTTCTTTTTTCTTTGGTATTTAGATCTAAATAAAATGACCCTTGCAAAATCCTGTCACTCTTTCCTCTAAGGGTTTGTCTACACCAAGAGAAAAGGTACACCACTTTTCCTAGTGTAGACATACCTTAAATCATTTCCAATATATAATCGCTGCAAAGACTGGTTCTCTCTCAACTTGAGAACTGTAAACTTCTCCAATCTCACTTCATTGCACAAAACAAATCATGATTTTTTTCCTGGTTAATCCTTCCCTTACCCTGTCTTGCCATCTGTTATGCCAAATTTAGACTGTAAAACAATACGCTCCTCAATGGCACTGTAAATTTTTTTTTTTAAAAGATTGTTATAAAGTAGAAAAAAGGCATTTTAGTTCTTATAGTGAACAAATCCAAAACACTATTGGCAAAATTAAAGGCAAAGTTATTATCAAAGGCCTCCCATCCCACATGCTTTACGGGGAGAAAAGAATCTTCATTTTTATTCACACAAATTTTAATCTATTAGTAAAATGTCACTTACTACATGCCCTCAATGACAGCTAGGAAGTTTCTACCATTAGGTATCTCCATTTGACAAGTGTGACCTTTACAAACTTCCCAGGCACACTTTCTGCCCCAATACTGAAAGATTAGTCTTGAGACTAATAGTACATTAGTCTCACTCCTGAGCAGGGTACTGTGAATCCTATTGTGAAAGGGAGTATGGCATCAACCATAACATACCTCCCTTCTTAGTATCTCAAACTCTGGCCCAGTTTTATCTCTCAGTAACCATGCAAAACACTGGATAGCACAAGTTTTGAAAATAGCCCTGATAAGTATACACTGCAACAACTAACACCGAAAATCGCCAGAGGAAGAATGCTTTCCGTAGGTCATATCAGCCAAGAGTAATATGTTGGAGCCTGCCCAAGTCTCTAAACCACGTCAGAATACAAAAAAGCGCCACATTTTGAGTCCTCAAACTCCATTCCTCAAATTAAATGATGAGATTTCCTGTTACATTGGGGTTCTGTTTGAAAAGTATTGTGAACAGAACACTCTGATGAGCAAAACAAACCATTATTTATGTTAGCTCTTAATTAAGATTACAACTAAGTTCCATTATACATTCTAATTTTAACTCCAACCCATGCTTTGGTTCACAAAACTAGTTGGATCTAAAAATTGCTAAGTCCTGGTCTACACCTAAAACTTAGTCAACCTAGCTACGTCGCTCAGGAGCATGAAAAATTCAGCCTGAGATACGCAAGTTAAGCAGACCTAAGCATAGGACACCACTAGGAATTCTTCTGTCAACCTAGCTACCACCTCTGAGGGGATCAATTACCTGCACTGAAAGAAAAACCCCTTCCATTGCTACAGCAAATGTCTACACCAATGGTCTCCAACCGTTTTATGCACAAGATCACTTTTTGAATTTAAGTGCAACCCAGGATCTACCCCACCTCTTCCCCAGGCCCCACCCCTTCCCCGAAGCTCCATCCTGCATACTCCACCCACCCTTCCCTCTGTCATGCGCTCTCTCTACCCTCACTCACTTTCACTGAGCTGGGGCTCGGGAGAGGGTGTGGACTCTGGCTTGGGGCCAAGAAGTTTGGAGTGTGGGAGGGGGCTCCGGGCTGAGCCTGGGGCAGGGGTGTAAGAGAATGTGAGGGGTGCAAGCTCTGGGAGAGTTTGGGTGCAGGAGGGGTCTCCAGGCTGGGGCAGAGAGTTGGGGTGCAGGAGGGGGATATGGGTTGCTGGCTCTCGGAGGGAGCTTAGGGATGGGGTGCAGGCTCCCACTAGGCGGTGGCACCGTGGGGCTAAGTGGGCTCCCTACCTGCCCCAGCCGCATGTCGCTACTGGAAGTGGCCAACACGCGTGGAACTCCCTCCCCTCCTCCTCCAGGGGCTGCGCTGGCCGCTTCCAGGAGCAGAGTGGGGCTGGGGCAGACAGGGAGCCTGCCTTAGCCATGCTTTTAGTGGCTGGAGATCACGGTTGACTGGCAGAAGCTCCAGGATTGACCAGTTGATCGTGATATATGGGTTGGTGACCATTGGTCACTAGTGTTAGTGGTTTAGCTGCAGTGCCATAGCATTTTTAGTATAGACATAGTCCTAAGTTTACTCTGAAGGCTAAAGAGCAGTTTTCTGCAGAAGTCAAATAAAACTGATCTGTTAAGAGTTACAGGTCAAGCTTGCTATGATTTGAAATTTATCTGCGTCTAAATTTTCTGTCCCCCGCGATTAGCTCAAACAAAACTCACTTCAAATTTTCCATGTAGTTAAATCTCCTTCAAAATTCTTGCACATACCATATTTCAAGAAGATTAAGAGAAGACAGTTACCTGTTCCATAGCTGGTGTTCTTTGAGATGTGTTGCTCATGTCCATTCCATATTAGGTGTGTGCGCTCGCCACATGCACTGGTGCCGGAAGTTTTCCCCTCAGTGGTATCTGTAGAGGACTGGCTCTGACGCCTTCTGGAGTGGCGCACACATGCTGCGGTATAAGGGGTGCCAACAGCTCCCCCACTCTCAATTCCTTCTTGCCGGAAACTCCGACATTGAGGAAGGAGGGAGGGTCATGGAATGGACATGAGCAACACAGCTTGAAGAACACCAGTTACGGAACAGGTAACTGCCTTTTCTTCGAGTGCTTGCTCATGTCCATTCCATATTAGGTGATTCCCAAGCAGTACCAACGTAGGCAGGTAGGAGCTCATGGACGTGTAGATCGCAGCACAGCTTTGCCGTGCCCAGTGTCGTCTCTGGCCTGCTGAGTGATGGTAAAATGCACAGTGAATGTGTGAACTGAAGATCACGTCACGGTTTTGCAAATGTCCTGGATGGGAATGTGAGCCAGGAAGGCCGCCGAGGACGCCTGAGTTCTGGTCAAATGAGCCCTCAATTGGCAGCAGTGGGACCTGTGCTAACTTGTAACAGGTCCGGATGCAGGAGGTGATCCAGCTGGAAATCCTCTGTGAAGATACCAGAAGGACCTTCATCCTGTTCGCTGTCACAATGAAGAGCAGGGTTGACCTGCGGAAGGGTTTGGTACGCTTCAGGTAAAATGCCTGGGCAGGACTGACGTCCATGGCATGTAGCCTCCTTTCCTCAGTAGTGGTTGCCGCTTGGGACGAAACACCGGGAGGAAGATGTCCTGATTGATGTGTAAGGAAGACACCGTTTTTAGAAGAAAGGCCGAATGGGGTCACAGTTGAACTTTGTCCTTGTAGAACACTGTTTACAGCAGTTCCAATGTCAAGGCTTTAATCGCCAACACTCATCTCGGCGATGTTACTGCCAGAAGGAATGTGACCTCTGATGAAAGGTGGTAAAGGGAACAGGCGGCCATAGGTTCAAAGGGCAGCCCGTGAGCTTGGAAAAAACCAAATTAAGGTCCCACTGTGGGGCAGGAGCCCGGACTGGCAGCCACAGTCTCTCGAGGCATCTCAGGAATCTGAGCAACATGTTGTGTGAGACCACCATCTGACGCTGGATCGACGGGTAAAAAGCAGAGATGGCTGCAAGGTGCCTGATGGAAGACAGGGCCAGCCCCTAGTTCCTAAGATGAAGTAGATAATCTAAAATAGATTGTAAGGAGGAGCGCAAAAGGAGAGATGCTATGCTTAGATGCCCAGTGGGAGAACCTTGTCCACTTGGCCACGTAAGTTGCCTTGGTGGAAGACTTCCTGCTTTCCAGGAGGACTTGCTGGATCTCATTACAGCAGGCCCATTCCTCCGGGTTTAACAACGCAGCATCCATGCTGTGAGATGGAGGGAGGCGAGGTTGGGGTGTGAGAGGCACTCGTGATCTTGCGAAATCAGATCCAGTCAGTCGGGAAGGGGGCCAGGGAGCGGTCACCGCCAGGTCCATCAACAGGCCAAATCAATGTTGGCAAGGCCAGACCGCAGCAATCATAATGACTTGGGCCTTGTCTCTCTTGATCTTTGACAGGACTCTGCTGAAAAGCGGGATCAGCGGGAACGCGTACATCAGGTCCCCTGACCCCGGAAGGAGAAAGGTGTCTGAGAGGGAGCCCTTGCCCAGGCTCTGCAGGGAACAGAATGGATATATTTTCTGTTCTGTCTGATGGAGAACAGGTCCACTTGGGGAGTTCCCCACCTCTGGAAAAGCTATTGGGCTACCTCTGGATGGAAAAACCACTCATGGTGAGAGAAAAAGGACCTACTGAGATGATCCACTATCAGGTTCCTGATGCCGGGGAGGTTACAGGCCTCCAGGTGGATCACATGCTTGATGCAGAAATCCCACAATTGAGAGAGAGCCTTGCCTGTTGATTTAGAACATTGAGGCTGTATTGTCCGTCAACACTCTCACCACTTTGCCTGACAGATGCAGTAGGAAGACCCTGCAGGCCAAACGTACCATTCTGAGCTCCTTGACATTTATGTGCAACGTCATCTCCTCTGGGTACCACGTCCCTTGGGTCTGTAGATCGCCTAGCTGCGCTCCCCAGCCGATGTCTGAAGTGCCTGATATCAGTTCGGCCAAGTGGCATGGGGTGTCAAACGGAACTCTTTCCAGGACAGCCTTGGGGTCGGTCCACCATTGCAGGGAGGTAAGTATCACTGGTGGTAATGACTTAGTCCAGGTGATCTCTGGACTGGGAATAGATTGTCGCCAGCCACTGCTGCAAGGGTCACATTCCGAGCCTTGCACGGCAGTCGACATACGTACAATGCTGCCATGTGGCCCAGCAAAACACAGACATACCTCCCTATCCTTTTTTGTACATGGCTGGAATTCTCTACAGAACTGGCAGCAGTCTTGAACATAGCTCTCATCCAGACATGTCAGACAACTGGAGTGAAGGTCACACCTGCCTAGACTGCTTGGAACCAGCACAGGACTTAAAGCCTGGAGACCAAGGTATGCCCCAGTATAAGAATTAACAAGTCACCATTAAAAGGGACTCAATGCCAAACAACCAAGAATGAAAGAAAAACTACTCACTATAAGAATGAGCACCACTAAACAAAGATATAGAAAAACCAGTGATAAATGCGGAAAAACTTGAACAAACAAGTCCACAATCTCAGTCTACCAGTTATGGGTAGTAAGGAATTGAGAGGGGTCGGGGCTGCTCTGCCCTTGATATCATCGGTCAATAGCATGAGTCTCTTAAAAGTGCATGCACCACCCTCACAAGTACAGCAAAGGGAAAAGCATCTCTGGCTCTAGTGCACAGGGTTCACACACACCCTAAGTGGAGTGGACATGTGCAATCACTCAAAGAATATTTAAATATTTTTATATACATTTTTATTGATTTAAATTTTCAGATGGGCAACATTATGGTTTTAATTTTTTTCCTCCTATTTTTATCAATTTAATTTTTCACCTTTGTGGGAAAATAAAAGGGGGTATCAGATAATTATTTAATGTCAGTAGACATTGATATTCCAAAAAGCTAATAAAGTATTTAGTTACTACATTAAACTATATTATCATCTTGATTTTTGTGCAGACCTCCCATTAACATAAGCAGATCGACTGACTGTGGCCTGAGGGTAACATGAAAAGGAGTACTTGTGGCACCTTAAAGACTAACAAATTTATTTGAGCATAAGCTTTTGTGAGCTACAGCTCACTTCATCGGATGCATTCGGTGGAAAATATACTGGGGAGATTTATATACACACACAGAGAACATGAAACAATGGGTTTTATCATACACACTGTAAGAAGAGTGATCACTTAAAATGAGCTATTACCAGCAGGAGGGGGGGGTGGGGGGGAAGGAGGAAAACCTTTTATGGCGATAATCAAGGTGGGCCATTTCCAGCAGTTAACAAGAACGTCAGAGGAACAGTGGGGGGGGAAATAACATGGGGAAATAGTTTTACTTTGTGTAATGACCCATCCACTCCCAGTCTCTATTCAAGCCTAAAGTTAATTGTATCCAGTTTGCAAATTAATTCTAATTCAGCAGTCTCTCCTTGGAGTCTGTTTCTGAAGTTTTTTAGTTGAAGGATAGCCACTCTCAGGTCTGTAATCGTGTGACCGGAGAGATTGAAGTGTTCTCTGACTGGTTTTTGAAAGTTATAATTCTTGACGTCTGATTTGTGTCCATTTATTCTTTTACGTAGAGACTGTCCAGTCTGACCAATGTACATGGCAGAGGGGCATTGCTGGCACATGATGGCATATATCACATTGGTAGATGCGCAGGTGAACGAGCCTCTGATAGTGTGGCTGATGTGATGAGGCCCTATGATGGTGTCCCCTGAATAAACATGTGGACAGAGTTGGCAACGCGCTTTGTTGCAAGGATAGGTTCCTGGGTTAGTGGTTCTGTTCTGTGGTGTGTGGTTGCTGGTGAGTATTTGTTTCAGGTTGGGGGGCTGTCTGTAAGCAAGGACTGGCCTGTCTCCCAAGATCTGCAAGAGTGATGGGTCGTCCTTCAGGATAGGTTGTAGATCCTTGATGATGCGTTGGAGAGGTTTTAGTTGGGGCTGAATGTGATGGCAGTAGCGTTCTGTTATTTTCTTTGTCGGGCCTGTCCTGTAGTAGGTGACTTCTGGGTACTCTTCTGGCTCTGTCAATCTGTTTCTTCACTTCAGCAGGTGGGTATTGTAGTTGTAAGAATGCATGATAGAGATCTTGTAGGTATTTGTCTCTGTCTGAGGGGTTGGAGCAAATGCGGTTATATCGTAGAGCTTGGCTGTAGACAATGGATCGTGTGGTGTGATCTGGATGAAAGCTAGAGGCATGTAGGTAGGAATAGTGGTCAGTAGGTTTGCGATATAGGGTGGTGTTTATGTGACCATCACTTATTAGCACCGTAGTGTCCAGGAAATGGATCTCTTGTGTGGACTGGTCCAGGCTGAGGTTGATGGTGGGATGGAAATTGTTGAAATCATGGTGGAATTCCTCAAGGGCTTCTTTTCCATGGGTCCAGATGATGAAGATGTCATCAATGTAGCGCAAGTAGAGTAGGGGCATTAGGGGATGAGCTGAGGAAGTTATTCTAAGTCAGCTATAAAAATGTTGGCATACTGTGGGGCCATGTGGGTACCCATCGCAGTGCCACTGATTTGAAGGTATACATTGTCCCCAAATGTGAAATAGTTATGGGTGAGGACAAAGTCACAAAGTTCAGCCACCAGGTTAGCCGTGACATTGTCGGGGATACTGTTCCTGATGGCTTGTAGTCCATCTTTGTGTGGAATGTTGGTGTAAAGGACTTCTATATCCATAGTGGCTAGGATGGTGTTTTTAGGAAGCTCACCGATGGATTGTAGTTTCCTCAGGAAGTCAGTGGTGTCTCAAAGATAGCTGGGAGTGCTGGTAGCGTAGGGCCTGAGGAGGGAGTCTACATAGCCAGACAATCCTGCTGTCAGGGTGCCAATGCCTGAGATGATGGGGTGTCCAGGATTTCCAGGTTTATGGATCTTGGGTAGCAGATAGAATACCCCAGGTCGGAGTTCCAGGGGTGTGTCTGTGCGGATTTGTTCTTGTGCATTTTCAGGGAGTTTCTTGAGCAAATGCTGTAGTTTCTTTTGGTAACTCTCAGTGGGATCAGAGGGTAATGGCTTGTAGAAAGTGGTTTTTATGGCTGACTTAGAACAACACTTTCTCAGCTCTCGTCCCCTAATGCCTCTACTCTACTTGCGCCACATTGATGACATCTTCATCATCTGGACTCATGGAAAAGAAGCCCTTGAGGAATTCCACCATGGATTTCAACCATTTCCATCCCACCATCAACCTCAGCCTGGACCAGTCCACACAAGAGATCCACTTCCTGGACACTACGGTGCTAATAAGCGATGGTCACAAACACCACCCTATATCGGAAACCTACTGACCGCTATTCCTACCTACATGCCTCTAGCTTTCATCCAGATCACACCACACGATCCATTGTCTACAGCCAAGCTCTACGATATAACCGCATTTGCTCCAACCCCTCAGACAGAGACAAATACCTACAAGATCTCTATCATGCATTCTTACAACTACAATACCCATCTGCTGAAGTGAAGAAACAGATTGACAGAGCCAGAAGAGTACCCAGAAGTCACCTACTACAGGACAGGCCCGACAAAAAAAAAATAACAGAACACTACTAGCCATCATCTTCAGCCCCAACTAAAACCTCTCCAACGCATCATCAAGGATCTACAACCTATCCTGAAGGACGACCCATCACTCTTGCAGATCTTGGGAGACAGGCCAGTCCTTGCTTACAGACAGCCCCCCAACCTGAAACAAATACTCACCAGCAACCACACACCACAGAACAGAACCACTAACCCAGGAACCTATCCTTGCAACAAAGCCCGTTGCCAACTCTGTCCGCATGTTTATTCAGGGGACACCATCATAGGGCCTCATCACATCAGCCACACTATCAGAGGCTCGTTCACCTGCAGATCTACCAATGTGAGATATGCCATCATGTGCCAGCAATGCCCCTCTGCCATGTACATTGGTCAGACTGGACAAACTCTCCGTAAAAGAATAAATGGACACAAATCAGACGTCAAGAATTATAACATCCAAAAACCAGTCGGAGAACACTTCAATCTCTCCGGTCACACGATTACAGACCTGAGAATGGCTATCCTTCAACAAAAAAAACTTCAAAAACAGACTCCAATGAGAGACTGCTGAATTGGAATTAATTTGCAAACTGGATACAATTAACTTAGGCTTGAATAGAGACTGGGAGTGGATGGGTCATTACATAAAGTAAAATTATTTCCCTATGTTATTTCTCCCCCCACCCCACTGCCCACTGTTCCTCAGATGTTCTTGTTAACTGCTGGAAATGGCCCACCTTGATTATCACAAAAGGTTTTCCTCCTTCCCGCACTCCTTCCTGCTAGTAGTAGCTCATCTTAAGTGATCACTCTCCTACAGTATCTATGATAAAACCCATTGTTTCATGTTCTCTGTCCGTGTATATAAATCTCCCCACTGTATTTTCCAACGAATGCATCCAATGAAGTGAGCTGTAGCTCACGAAAGCTTATGCTCAAATAAATTTGTTAGTATTAAGGTGCCACAAGTACCCTTTTCTTTTTGCGAATACAGACTAACACAGCTGCTACTCTGAAACCTGAGGGTAACGTAGTCCTAAATTTATGCCCCAGTTATGGACCATAATTAACAATGGAATTCAGACCTCTCCAAAGAACAGAGTTTGACACACTGATGTAGGGGATCATAGTTGTCCCATGACTGAAGTAAATCAGAGTTTTATTTTGCAGCACAGCAAGGATCTAACATGTTGTAACCACATGCCCCATCACCATGCACACACCTTTTTATTTATAACATTATGAAAGAAAACTTTCTATAAAAGATACCTAGGTATCACTTGTTTACCTTTTCCCTTTTCCTCTTGTCTACTTTTGTCATTTTTACATTGAGCTCCCAGTTTTCTTCTCTTTCAGGGACAGTTTTCCACACTATTTACATGCCAGGGCTACAGAACAAATATGGTAAGGTTGGCTAGCATTGTGATGTTTCTGCAACAACATTTCTAAACTAGCAAAAGCTCTACTGTTGATACAGTTATACAAACATACATGTGCTTTAGCTGACATCTTCCTTTTTTGCTTGGGAAACCAATATATCAACAAAGGCACTTTTTTGTGTATAAACTGTGTCTACGTTAGGAGAGTTTGCTGGTATAGTTATTATCAGCAAACCTTTCCTAGCATAGACTTGGCTTAAGAAAGGAGACTGATTCCAGAGAATTCAAAGAATGACATAGAATTATTTCAAAACAGGTACTAAAAACTCTACAGTTGCACAATGGATCAAACTACAGCAAATTAGACAGGAATATCACCTTGAAAAGTCTTCAGAGAACATGTATCCTAATAAAACAACTTAATTCTACAATAGGGATACTAAGAGTTGAAGTCTGAATCCTATGAGGAATCAGGAACAAAATTTGATCAGAACAATAAGAAAGAAAGTTCAGGATGCAGGGTAGAGAACGTGTACTGGCAAACTAATAATTTCCTCCAAAGCCTAGCAGGAGTTTACGTTTGGCAAAGATGGAGAGGATATCCGATCTTTCGCCAGGCCCTACAGCCCTGTGAATCTGGTGTTTTAAAAAGTCTCCAACACGACAACCTTCCAGTGAAGGACTAAGCCAGCTTGTCAACCCTACAGCACGACTGCAACAGCAGTTTCACCCGCTAGAGACAAAAATCAGCACAGGAAAAACAAAGAACAAGTCAATGTACAGTGTTAGTACGCTCAGTTGAATCCAATCTCCACCAGTCAGTAAGGAATTCATATAGTCCAGAATTGGCACTGGAAGGCCAAACGTGCAAAGGATTGTGAAAGACCGGAGAAGAATCAAAGTAGCAAATCAGAGATGCCAACCTACCACCTCTCTGCATACAGAAATAGTATGGTGTCTGGAGTCAGGCAATATCAATGTCTGAACATAGCTGCTGACCATTCAAATAGGCTGCAGTGGTACTGGCACCTCTTGGAACCATTCCACTGCCCTCTCAGTAAGAAGTAATGGTCACCATTGAGGAAGGAGGGATTTCAGCAGTAAAAGGGGAAGAGAAACATAAAAGAAGATTCCCCCTTAATTCCCAAGCAATACTTGATATCACACTAACATTCTAATGTTGTACTGAGTTGACTGAAATGCAATTTCATAAAGACAAGAAAGAAGAGACCTGTAATCCATGCTCACTTTGCAGTCCTTCCTTGCCATTCTAAAATCTCCTATTAAAAATGCAGAGCATATCATGAAGTTTGCTAGGATTTAAGAAATGAGAGAGAATGGTACAGAAATATGTGAAACTGCAGCAAATTTAATCTCAAAAGCACTGTCAACACATGGTCAAAATCCACATACATCTTCTCAAACTGTCTACCAAATTCAAACCCCCGTGTGGGTTTACAGGAACTCAGATGAATAAGTCCAATGCGACAGTCTCAAAATGACACGCCTTTTCTGGCTGCTGAATGGCTAGTCTATGCTCCCCCTTTTTCTCTTTTGAATTTCCCACAACTTAAATTGAATGCAAATAAGCCAGGTGTGGTCCCCAGAACAGCAATCGGGAGATAGTCCCCACTGAGTTCCCATAGCAACATGCACAGCTGGCGATAAGAAAGAGGTTGCATCTGCCTCAGATTGGCTAGAAAGTTTAAACACTGAGTGAAATGCCAATTATAGTATCTTGTAAAAGAAACATTTAATGAAAAACCCATCCATCCTTCCTTGACTAATATAGCAAAATAAAACTAAGAGTATACTGCTCAGTCTAACAAAGAATGATTATTTGTCAGCAGAACAGGAGAAAACTAGCTGCTAGAGAAGTAGCTTGCACTTGTGCCATACAAATATTGAAGTTTAAGAATCTATTGTGTTTAGAAGATACTTGTGGAGCAATAAAATGTAATCATAATTACGTAGGAGACTGAAGGAGAGTTAGAAACCAAAGCATTCCACGTATTTTAATATTAGCATTTCCTGTGGAAAGGAAAGTGTGGGCCCCTTACTGAATGAGGGAGGCAAGCTAGTGACAGAGGATGTGGAAAAAGCTAATGTACTCAATGCTTTTTTTGCCTCTGTTTTCACTAACAAGGTCAGCTCCCAGACTGCTGTGCTGGGCATCACAAAATGGGGAAGAGATGGCCAGCCCTCTGTAGAGATAGAGGTGGTTAGGGACTATTTAGAAAAGCTGGACGTGCACAAGTCCATGGGGCCGGACGAATTGCATCCGAGAGTGCTGAGGGAATTGGCGGCTGTGATTGCAGAACCCTTGGCCATTATCTTTGAAAACTCGTGGCGAACGGGGGAAGTCCCGGATGACTGGAAAAAGGCTAATGTAGTGCCCATCTTTAAAAAAGGGAAGAAGGAGGATCCTGGGAACTACAGGCCGGTCAGCCTCACCTCAGTCCCTGGAAAAATCATGGAGCAGGTCCTCAAAGAATCAATCCTGAAGCACTTAGAGGAGAGGAAAGTGATCAGGAACAGTCAGCATGGATTCACCAAGGGAAGGTCATGCCTGACTAATCTAATCGCCTTTTATGATGAGATTACTGGTTCTGTGGATGAAGGGAAAGCAGCGGATGTATTGTTTCTTGACTTTAGCAAAGCTTTTGACACGGTCTCCCACAGCATTCTTGTCAGCAAGTTAAGGAAGTATGGGCTGGATGAATGCACTATAAGGTGGGTAGAAAGCTGGCTAGATTGTCGGGCTCAACGGGTAGTGATCAATGGCTCCATGTCTAGTTGGCAGCCGGTGTCAAGTGGAGTGCCCCAGGGGTCGGTCCTGGGGCCCGTTTTGTTCAATATCTTCATAAATGATCTGGAGGATGGTGTGGATTGCACTCTCAGCAAATTTGCGGATGATACTAAACTGGGAGGAGTGGTAGATACGCTGGAGGGGAGGGATAGGATACAGAAGGACCTAGACAAATTGGAAGATTGGGCCAAAAGAAATCTAATGAGGTTCAATAAGGATAAGTGCAGGGTCCTGCACTTAGGATGGAAGAATCCAATGCACCGCTACAGACTAGGGACCGAATGGCTCGGCAGCAGTTCTGCGGAAAAGGACCTTGGGGTGACAGTTGACGAGAAGCTGGATATGAGTCAGCAGTGTGCCCTTGTTGCCAAGAAGGCCAATGGCATTTTGGGATGTATAAGTAGGGGCATAGCGAGCAGATCGAGGGACGTGATCGTTCCCCTCTATTCGACATTGGTGAGGCCTCATCTGGAGTACTGTGTCCAGTTTTGGGCCCCACACTACAAGAAGGATGTGGATAAATTGGAAAGAGTACAGCGAAGGGCAACAAAAATGATTAGGGGTCTAGAGCACATGACTTACGAGGAGAGGCTGAGGGAGCTGGGATTGTTTAGTCTGCAGAAGAGAAGAATGAGGGGGGATTTGATAGCTGCTTTCAACTACCTGAAAGGGGGTTTCAAAGAGGATGGCTCTAGACTGTTCTCAATGGTAGCAGATGACAGAACGAGGAGTAATGGTCTCAAGTTGCAATGGGGGAGGTTTAGATTGGATATTAGGAAAAACTTTTTCACTAAGAGGGTGGTGAAACACTGGAATGCGTTGCCTAGGGAGGTGGTAGAATCTCCTTCCTTGGAGGTTTTTAAGGTCAGGCTTGACAAAGCCCTAGCTAGGATGATTTAACTGGGACTTGGTCCTGCTTTGAGCAGGGGGTTGGACTAGATGACCTTCTGGGGTCCCTTCCAACCCTGATATTCTATGATTCTGTCAAGTTCTAGGGACTCTTTCACTAGACACCCTCTATTTGCTTTCTACACTAACTTTAACATTTATAGAATCAAACCCAAGATGGATCAAATGTGAAAGCCAGCAAGCTACTGTACTTCGCTCTGCTAAAACAAATTAAAACGAAAATGGACTGGTGACCTGGAAGTGGTGCTTGAGCTTCCTTTCCAAAATGAATACACAGAACATCATTGGCTTAACCAGATGCCAGATCGCTTGTCAAAAACAGTAGGGCAAATGCACAGTGCAAAACTTGTTACTGTACAAACAAGACTGCCACCAACTCCTGACTCACACAGAAAAAGACTGACAGGCATTTATTCATTTATAAAAGCATAAATTATTTGCATAAGAGGAATTTAATGCGTTAGGATAAGCCATGAATTTTTTCTGTACATCGCCACATATACAAATAAAATACTAAAAACTGGCACACTTTATCTGTTACCCACCTATGGCATAATCCCATAATCCATCACTACCTTGAAAGGTGCACATTTGCTAAAGGAGTTTTAGTTTTAATTTTCTACTATACTCACTCTTTCCATTCCCTTCAGGCTAATCAGCAGCGCTTCAAAGCTGAGCTAGTGAGAAAGTGACCAGAAACACAGAGATTTAATGGGGCACAACCACTGGGTAAGTGAAACATGTCATATGCTGTCAAAACTGATGACTGCAAGGCCACTGAATAGAAAGAGTTCTGCAATTCATTAGATAAAGTAGATTACTAATTCCCCTTGGTACAGGGCTGATATAATTCAAACACTCAGAACCAAATTACAACAACATTAAAGGTACATCTTAAACTGACAACCGCCAGGAAATTAAAAATTAAGGCTCTCATCTGTAGTGCCCTATACAGTATGCCATACATTTATATACAGTAGGAATTGCAACGGACCTTATTCAAATACGTGGAGCTTTGCATATGAGGCAGGAAACATGTGTTTTAACATCTTTTTGTTCTCCTTTTGGACGTTGGAAGAAATAGAACAATTCCACTTGGAGTCTGAATCACCAACCAACAGGCTCAGGAGTGTCGTATTTTTCTTTGGGATTTCACTCAGATTTTGGTTTCCCCACTAAAAAATGATTACCCACCTTTCATAACTGTTGTTCTTTGAGATGTGTTGGTCATGTCCATTTCATTCTAGGTGTGTACATGCCCACGTGCACAGTTGTAGTAGATTTTTGCCTTCGTGGTATCCGTAGGATTGGTTATGGGACCCTCTGGAGTGTTGCGCTCATGTGTCGGTATATCAAGCACCGCCGGCCCTAGACCGTCTCAGTTCCTTCTTGTTGGTAACTCCAATAAAGGGGTATGGAGGGAGGGTAATAGAATGGACATGAGCAACACATCTCGAAGAACAAACAGTTATGAAAGGTAGGTAACCATTTTTTCTTCTTTGAGTGCTTGCTCATGTCAATTCCATTCTAGGTGACTCAAGCGGTATCCATGGAAGTGGGCTTGCAGTACTGTGCTAGCGAAGCCAACATACTGTCGGGCTTGACAGGTAAGTGTGTTGTGGGACGTGTGAATGGACAACCAGGTAGCGGCCTTGCAGATATCTTGAATTGGCACCTGGGCCAGGAAGGCTGCCAAGGAGGCTTGCGGCCTAGTCAAGTGGGCAGTTACAACTGCTGGTGGAGGTACTTTTGCCAGCTCACAGAAAAACCAGATGCAGGCGGTGATCCATGATGAAATCTTCTGGGTGGACACAGGATGACCTTTCATTCTGTCTGCCACCGCAACTAACAGCTGCATTGACTTACGGAACAGCTTAGTCGTTTCAATGTAAAAGGCTAGTGCTCTCCTGACATCCAGAAAGTGCAATCTACGCTACACTCCTCCTCAGACTTATGAGGCTTTGAAAAGAAGACAGGCAAGAATATGTCCTGGCTCATGTGAAATTGTGAAAAAACCCTGGGGAGGAAACCTAGGTGAAGTTGCAGCTGGACCTTGTCCTTGGAAAACACTGTATAGAGTGGCTCAGAGGTAAGTGCCCTGATCTCAGAGATCCTACAGGCAGACGATATCGCCACCAGGAAAGACACCTTCCAGGAGAATAGAAGCAGAGAACAGGAAGCCAATGGCTTGAAAGGGGCCCTCCATGAGCCACGTCAGCACTAGATTCAGGTCCCAAGAAGGGACGGGGGGTAGAGTCACTTTTAGAAACCAGACCGTCATGCCATGATTGAAGATCAACCTGCCATGGAATGGAGGGTGAAAGGCCGATATCGTGGCCAAGTGGACTTTAAAAAGGCACAAACCCTGGAGTTTGAGATGTAGAAGGAAGTCCAGGATCGACAGCAGAGAGGTCTGTTCAGGCCCAATACCCTGGTCTGAGGCCCAGCATGTGAAAGGTTTCCTTTTGGCCAGGCAGGTTGCTCTGGTGGAGGGCTTTCTGCTGCACAAAAGGACCTAGTGGTACAGGTTGAGCACTCCCGCTCCTCCGCATTCAACCATGCAGCAGCCAAGTCGTCAAGTGCACCGCTGCCAGGTTCGGGTGCAGGAGACTGCCGTGGTTCTGGGACAGAAGAACCAGCCAGAGAGGCAGCTGCAACAGGGCTGCCACTAAAAGATCCAGCAGCGTGTCAAACCAGTGTTGGCGAGGCCAAGCCGGGGCTATCAGGATTACCTTCGTCCTGTCCTGCTTGATCTTCATGATGACCCTGTGGATTAATGGCACTGGTGGGAAGCCATACATCAGAGCCCCCAACCATGGGAGTAAGGCAGCGTCTGAAAGAGAGCCTCTGTCAAGCCCCCAGAATAGAGCAGAACACATGGCATTTCCTGTTCTGACGAGTCGCAAACAAGTCCACTCGGGGAGATCCCCACCTTTGGAAGATCACACTGACCATTCATGGTGAGATGAGACTGTTCTGCTGAGGTGATCTGCTTCTACATTCCTGGTTCCCAAAAGGTGCACAGTCACGAGATGAATGGCATGCTGCACACAGAAGTCCCAGAGCCAGAAAGCTTCCTGGAAAAGGGCCAATGACCTGGCCCCGCCTTGCTTGTTGATATAAAACATCACAGTGGTGTTGTCTGTCAGGACTTGTACCACCCTCCAGGTGGGACCAGAAACCCAGGAGGCCAAGCGAACCACTCTGAGCTCCCTGACATTTATATGGAGGGAGTGATCATCCCGCGACCAGCGGCCTTGTGTGCTCAGCTCACCCAGATGGGCTCTCCAGGCTAGGTCAGAATCCAGGGTCAGCGATGATGCCAGGGCCACAAGGGGAACTCACTCCTACACCAACGCGGGGTCCAACCACCATTCCAGTAACGACTGGATGTGGACCAGTACTCTGACTACCAGG
Source organism: Dermochelys coriacea (assembly GCF_009764565.3). Lineage (NCBI taxonomy): Eukaryota > Metazoa > Chordata > Testudines > Dermochelyidae > Dermochelys > Dermochelys coriacea. Next base: position 186,882,627 of record NC_050068.2, on the reverse strand, counting down.
TCCAGATCATGCCTGTTGGGGATGTAGACTGATGCCAGCCACAATTGCAGGGGCTGGAGATTGAGCCGGGCATGACAGACCATATAAATGCAAGCTGCCATGTGGCCTAATAACCTCAGGCAGGTCCACACGGTGGTGAACAGGTGCCCTTGTATATGAAAGATCAAGTCTGACATGGCTTGAAAATGGGCCTCCGGAAGGAAGGCTATGGCCAGGACCACCACTATGAATTCTATTTGTTGCACTGGTATGAGGGTTGATTTCTTTTCATTTACTAACAGGCCCAGCGAGACAGGTGAAGCGCACCAGATAGAGATTCCTCTGCACTTGATCCCACGATCTGCCCTTGATGAGCCAATCGTCAAGATAAAGACAGACCTGGACCCCTCGATGTCTCCGGTAAGCAGCTACTGGGGCCATGCATTTTGTGAATACCTGTGGGACCAATGAGAGACTAAAGGGTAGTGACAAACTGGAAGTGGCGCTGGCCCATCATAAAAATGAAGGAAGACGGAAATATATCTGTGGAAGACGGAAATACGAATATAACCGTCCTTGAGGTAGACAACAGCATACCAGTCTCAAGGGGGGGAAAATGGAGGAGGCCAGGGAGACCATGCAGAAAAAACGGTTACTTTCTCATAACTGTTGTTCTTCGAGATGTGTTGTTCACGTCCATTCCACATTAGGTATACACGCTGCGTGCATGAGCGTTGGAAACTTTTTCCCTTAGTGGCTCCCATCGGGGCCCCCGCGAGTGGTGCCACTGCGCTGTGCATATATACCTCTGCTGGCCCGACCTCCTCCAGTTCCTTCTTGCCGGCAACTCTGACAGAGGGATAAGGAGGGTGGGTGGTGGTATGGACGTGAACAGCACATCTCGAAGAACAACAGTTAAAAGAAAGTAAGTAGCCATTTTTTCTTCGAGTGCTTGTTCACGTCCATTCCACATTAGGTGAATTACAAGCTTACCTCCAGAGGAGGGTAGAAGTCACGGAACAACTGCTCGGAAGACCGCTCTGCCAACTGCCGCATCCTCTCTGGCCTGTTGGTTGACTGCATAGTGGGTCGTGAAGGTGTGCACCAAGGACCAGGTTGCTGCTCTGCAGATCTCCTGGATCGGGACCTCTACCAGGAATTCCGTGGAAGTCGCCTGTGCCATGGTTGAGTGGGCCGTGACCGCCGGGGCCAGAACACCTGCGAGCTCATAGCATGCCCGCATGCAGCTTGTAATCCAAGACAAAATCCACTGCACCGACACTGGGAGGCCTTTCAGTCTCTCGGCTACAGCCACAAACAGCTGTGCGGATTTGCAAAAGGGCTTGGCGAGCTCCAAATAGAATGCCAGCGCTCGACGCACATCCAGGGCATGCAAGCTGCGGTGACTCAGGTCCATATGGGGTTTCCGGAAGAACACCGGCAGACAAATGTCCTAGCCCAAATGGAATTGGGAGACGACCTAAGGGAGGAACTTGGGGTGCGGCCAGAGCTGCACCTTGTCCTTGTGAAATACTGTAAACAGTGGCTCAGAGGTGAGGGCCCTCAGTTCGGACACCGTTCTGGCCGAGGTAATGGCAACAAGAAATGCCACCTTCCAGGAAAGATCGAAGAGAGAACAGGAAGCGAGGGGTTCGAAAGGGGGTCCCATGAGTTTAAAGAGGACCAGGTTAAGGTTTCATGGAGGGACTGGGGGGAGGGAGTATGGAAACACCCTCTCCAACCCTTTAAGGAACCGTCCCACCACTGGGTGGGAAAACACTGAGCCCCCCGAGAACCCTGGATGGAAGATGGCTGCCAGGTGTACCGAGTGAGGATGGGGCTAGCCCTTGCTGCTTGAGGTGCAGGAGGTACTCCAGGATGGCCTGCACCAGGGCCTGGCACGGCCACACCTGTCGGGTTCACACCAACACGAGAACCTTTTCCATTTGGCCACATAGGTTGCCCTGGTAGAGGGCTTTCTACTGCCAAGCAGAATCTGCTGCACTGGAAGGGAGCACTGGCTCTCCAGGGCGTTTAGCCACAGAGTCTCCACGGCATCAGGTGCAGTGACTGTAGGTCAGGGTGGAGAAGCCACCCGCCGTCCTGCGTAATGAGGTCCTGGTGTAGGGGCAGGAATACTGGGGCCTCTACTGACAGCTCTAGGAGCGATGTGTACCAGTGCTGGCGGGCCCAGGCTGGGGTGATGAGGATCACCGCCGCCCTGTCCCTGCACACCTTGAGTAGGACATTGTGTACCAAGGGAAGCGGGGGGAAGGCATACATCAACCCCCCTCTCCATGGGATCGCAAACGCGTCCGTGAGCGAGCCCAGGCTGCGGCCCTGGAACGAGCAGAACCACAGGCACTGGGCATTGGCCCTGGTGGCAAACAGGTCTACCCGGGGAAACCCCCACCTGTGGAAGAGCGAAAGCACGACATCCATCCTGAGCATCCACTCGTGCATGGGGTACGACTTGCTGAAGGAGTCTGCTAGCTCATTTCGTAGCCTCATGAGATAGGACGCCTCGAGGTGAATTGCATGGGCTATGCAAAGGTCCCAGAGGAGGAAAGCCTCGAGGAATGGGCCCCGCCCTGTTTGTTTATATAAAACATGGCAGTAGCGTTGTCTGTCAGAACTGTCACGCTGTGATCACTCAAAGTGGCATGAAACGTCTGGCAGGCGAGACGAACCGCCTTGAGTTTCTTCACATTGATATGGAGTGACTGCTCTGCTCCAGAAAACAACCCGAGTCATGAGGTCCCCCAGGTGAGCCCCATCCCTGGTCTGACGCATCTGTCACCAGCATCAGGTCTGGCTGTGGGGCGGCCAAGGGGATGCCTTTGCAAACCATGGGCTGGGACTGCCACCACCGCAGGGAGTCCAGCACATCCCTTGGGGCTGTCACTACCAAGTCCAGGGGATCCTTGCCTGGGCGGTACACTGGAGTGAGCCACACCTGCAGAGTCCTGACTCTCAGTCTGGCATGCCTGACCACGTGCGTGCATGCCACCATGTGACCAAGCAGCTGCAGGCAGCACCTGGCCGTTGTCGCTGGAGACTGGCGCAGGGAGGTGACCGCTTGCTGGATAGCCTGGAATCAGGATACTGGAAGGCTTGTTCTCGCCTGCACCGCGTCCAGGACCGACCCTATGAATTCCACTCTCTGTGTGGATACGAGCGTGGACTTGGGGACGTTGACCAGGAGCCCCAGCTCGCGGAACAATCTCAGGGCCACCTCCACGTGGCCCCACACTTCCGCCTCAGATCAGCCCACCAGGAGCCAGTTGTCAAGGTACAGGTACACCTGGATTCTTTGCCTCCATAAGAAGGCCGCCACTACTGCCATGCACTTTGTGAACACCCATGGGGCCACAGCTAGACCGAATGGGAGAACCGTAAACTGGTAATGTTCTTGGCCCATGGTGAAGCATAGGAACAGCCAATTTGCTGGGTGGATGGCGATATGAAAGTACACATTCTTCGTGTTGAGGGCAGCGCACCAGTCCCCCAGATCCAGGGAAGGGATGATGGTGCCCAGAGAGACCAAGTGGAACTGGACCTTGACCAGGAACTTGTTGAGCCCGCGCAGGTCTAGGATGGGATGAAGGCCCCCTTTGGCCTTGGGGATGAGGAAGTACCAGGAGTAAAACCCCTTTCCCTTTAGGCTGTACGGCCCCACCTCTACCGCCCCCGCCTCTAGCAGTGAGCAGACTTCCTTCTCTAGGAGATGCTCGTAAGAGAAGTCCCTGAAGAGGGACAGGGAAGGGGGGTGGGAGGGAGGCAAATTGCAGCGAGTACCTGTTCCGCACCATGCGTAAGCTCCAACGGTCTGACGTAATGTTGGACCAAGCACAGGAGAAACGGTACAGGCGGTTCAGGAAACAAAGGGACGGACCCGTTGACTGTTCTGGTACGTTGTCCTCGACTGCACCTTCAAAAGCCTGGCTTAGTGCCTGGCTGGGGTTTGTGCTGGCCTTGTTTCTGGCCCGGCGCATTATTGTTACTGTTGTTGCGCTGTTGTCTGTTATCCCTGCCTCGCCTACGGTAAGGCTCATGCCTATGGCGAGGCTGGTACTGGGGTCGAGGGGGAGGCTGTGGCTTAAAGGGTTTCCTCTGGGTCGCCGGGGTGTGCATACCCAGCGACTTAAGCGTAGCTCACGAGTCCTTAAGGCTGTGCAGCCTCGTGTCTGTCTGGTCAGAGAAGAGCCCGGACCCTTTGAAGGGGAGATCCTGGAGTGTATTCTGGACCTCAGGTGGCCGGCCTGACTCCTGGAGCCACGCCAAGTGCCTCATGACCAACCCGAGACGATTGTTCTAACCGCCACGTCTGCTGAATCCAGGGAGGCCTGGAGAGAGGTCTTGGCTACTGCCTTGCCCTCATCCACCAAGGCCGCGACCTTCTGTTAGGAACCTTGCAGGAGGTCCTTAAACTTCCCCACCACCGCCCAGGACTTGAAATTATGCCTGTTGAGGATGGCCTGCTGGTTCGCAATCCTCAACTGAAGGCCCCCAGATGAGTACACCTTTCTGCCAAAAAGGTCCAGGTGCTTCGTCTCCTTGGCCTTAGAGGCCGGGGCCTGCTGTCCATGGCGCTCCCTTTCGTTTACCGCTGAGACCACTAGGGAGCATGGACTCGGATGGCAGAACAGGAACTCATAGCCCTTAGATGGGGCAAAGTATTTACACTCCAGTCCTTTGGCCGTTGGAGCGCTGGAGGCCGGGGTCTGCCATATGGTCTTATAGTTGGACTGAATGGTCTTAATGAGTGGGAGCGCTATTCTGGATGGACCTTCGGGGCTCAAAATGTCCACCATGGGGTCCTCCTGCTCAACCGTTTCCTCGGCCTGCAACCCCAAGGTTCTGGGCGACCCAGCACAGCAACTCCTGGTGGGCTCTATGGTCTATCGGTGGAGGGCTGGACACCGCTGTGCCCGCCACCGCCTCATCCGGGGATGACAAGGAGGTTAGCTGCTGCTCGACCCCCTCTGGCCGGTCCTCCTGCTCCCCTTCTCCCGTGGGAGGGGCCTCCGGCTAGGGCCGGGGCAGGAGTCCATTGGATAGCACCGGACTAGGTGCTTGTCTCTCTAGTTTATCCTGGGGGGATGCTGGAGGCCTGGATACTGTAGCCTCCGGCACCGTCTGGCATCAATGCAGGGACCGGGACCGCTGCACCGAGTAACTTGCCCTGGATGGGGCCCCTACGTGCTCCTGATAGGCCCAGGGGGTCAAGAAGCGCCAATGGCCTGGCGGCCCCCATTGGAGTTGCCAGCCCACCTGAGGGTCCCTGCTGTCTGGGGCCCGGTGCAGTTAGTTATAGCGGCCAGAGTCGGTGCTGGACTGCAGCGATGCCGATCATGAAGGCCACGGCGGTGCCAACAATCTGCGTTGGCGGGAGAACGAGCGGCTCCTGGCTGAGCGGGAGCGGTAACAGTATCCCTGGCACCGGGATCTAGACTGGAACTGGGACTGGCATTCCTTGGACCAGGACCATCTGCGGGAGCCCTCTGGTGAGGGCCGTCTCAACTCCTTCCCATGCCGGTCTCTGGTTGGTGCCAGAGAGCGGTATGCCCTTTCCGGAGCTTTCTCGCACCAACCCACTCCTGGTGCCGCAACCTCCTTCTGGGCCGCTGGTAATTGTGAGTCCGCGGAGTCGGAGATCGACCGGGACCAACTCTGGGAGCGGTGCCGGGATGGTGTCCTTGAGCGGCACACCATTGCTGGCTTACCCCTTGACAGCACCCGTGCCAGGGGTGCCGAAGGGTTCTCCCTATATGGGAGAGGACTCACCGCCAACAGCTCGATGAGGTCCTTTGCAGCCTCAAAGGTGCCAGGCATGGAGGGCTGATCCGTTATGCCCTCGAGCCCATCGTCCGCCCTGAGCTCACTTTGGTCTGGGCTCGGGGGGGGCTGGTGGGGATTGTGCTGTCAGGACCGCCGGTGTCAGCACCAGTACCGCGGCCTTCTTGCTCTTATCAGCGCTCGGGGCCTTGGGAGGTGCTGGCCTCCTGTGCGGGAAACAACCGAACCTTCCTTTCAGCCGGCGGCCACACTAGGGAGGACAGATGGTGCTGGGGCCTAGTCTGGTGCTCTGGGGCCGACAGTTTACGGTGCTTACCGGTGCCGGGTCTCTCAACTGCTCCAGAGCACTACGCACCGAGGAAGCCTAAGCTGACGTCGGGCACTCTGAGCCCATTGTCTGCAATGCAGCCTCCATCCACAGCTGCTTTAAACAAAAGTCTCTTTCTTTCCTTGTTCTTGGCCTAAACGTCTTGCAAATCCTACTCCGCTCAGTTTGAAGTCCGCCCCCCAGGCAATGTAGTCACGAGTCGTGGGGGTCACTAACCGGCATAGGTTTGCGGCACATGGCGCAAGCCTTGAAGCTGTGGCCCTGCGGCATGCACCGCAGCCCGAGGCGGGGGCTGGAAGCCTCCAAGCACCTAATCACTTTAGTGTCCACAATAAAAGTATGTTAACTAACTGATAACAGCTACTCGGAAAAGGCTAAGGCTCTTCTACGAGAGAGAGAGAGAGAGAGAGAGAGAGAGAGGTTGTTCCAGCGCCACCACAGATGGTAAGAAGGAACTGGAGGAGGTCGGGCCGGCAGGGGTATATATGAAAGGCACAGTGGCGCCACTTGGGGAGCCCCGCCGGGAGCCGCTAAGAGAAAAAGTTTCCAACTCGTGCACGCGGCACGCACACCTAATGTTGAATGGATGTGAACAGGCACTTGAAGAAGAACTTCAACTTCTTGAGATATTTGTTGAGTTGCTGCAGGTCCAGAATGGGTTTTAGGCCCCCTTTGGCTTTTGGGATTAGAAAGCAGTGGGAGTAGAACCCTTTCCCCCTCATTTCCCAAGGAACCTCCTCCACCGCCCCAAGCTGCAAGAGATTCTCGACCTCCTGAACAAGGAGTAGCTCATAAGAAGGGTCCCTGAAAAGGGATGGGGAAGGAGGGTGGGAAGGGGGTATAGCCATGAACTGCAAGGTGTAGCCCAGAAACATGATTTCTATCACTCAATGGTCCAATGTGATTCGCGACCAGGCCAGTTGGAAGGGATGTAAATGGTCAAGAAAGAGGTAAGGTGGATCCACAGTGACTGGTGCACCATCGAGTGTACCATCAAAAAGAGCGCTTCTGGCCCCCCAGGTGTTTTGCTGGGCTAGGTTAAGCTGGTGAGCAGGAGGTGGAGGGATGGCGATAACTGAAATTTGTGCGTCTGTCCCTTCTCCTTGCAGAGCCCTGGCAAGCTGGCCAAAGCCTAGGAGGCAAGGGCAGCCTGAATTGTTTTGACGTCTACAGCATGGTCTGAGCCCATGCAGCCTCGCATCCATCTGCTCTGCAAAAAGAGTCTGTTCTCATCAAATGGGAGGTCCTGAAAGAAGGACTGCATCTCCTGTTACAGGCCTGCGGTTTAAACCCATGAACTGTGCCTCATAACTATGGCCAATGCGATCACCCTGGCCGGCGCGTCAGCTGTGTCCCAGGCCATCTAGAGGGAACATTTAGCTGCTGTCATGCCCTCCTCTACTAGGGCTATGAACTCCTGGGACAATCCTGGGGTAGAGAGTCCTTAAATTTTCTGTGGAAATCCCACAGATTAAAGTTATATCTTCCCACTAGCACCTGGTGGTTTGCCACCCTGAATTGAAGGCTGGCCATTGAATAAATCTTCCTTTCAAAAAGGTCCAGCCTCTTGGCCGCTTTATTCGCAGGGACAGAACTGGTCTGCCCCTGCCTGTCCTCCTCGTTGGTCACAGAGACAGCCGTGAATCTGGGGGCGGATGAGTATAGAAGTACTAGAACCCCTTCACCAGGACAAAATACTTCTTTTCGGCCTTTTTGGAGGTGGGAGGGATGTAGGATGGAATTTGCCAGATGGCTTTAGCTATTTATAGGGCACCTTCGTGTACTGGCAACATGACTCAAGGGGGGTTGCTGCCAAGAGCACATTAAACAAGGTGTCCGACTACTCAGTCATCTCCTCCACTCTAAGATCAAATTCGTGGCCACCCTTCGGAGCAGGGCTTGATGCTCTTGGAAATCGTCCAGCGATTTTGCATGCGATGGTCCAGCCATTGCCTAGTCGGGTGATGAAGAGGATGACTGAAACACTAGGGGAGGGCATTCGATGAAGTGAGCTGTAGCTCACGAAAGCTTATGCTCCAATAAATTTGTTAGTCTCTAAGGTGCCACAAGTACTCCTTTTCTTTTTGCAAATACAGTCTAACACGGCTGCTACTCTGAAACTAGGGGAGGGCCTGGCACATCCTCCTTTGTGGGGAAGGTGCTTTAGGGGTGGGTATTCGCTCCTCCAACCCAGTGTCCAATTCCACTCCATACACCGAGCCTGGTGCCATCAGTGCTGGAGGCTGTTTTTCCAAAGCGTCACTGAAGAGTGGTGCAAGAAGGGTATCAGCATAAACAGCATGCCCCACACATTCCAATCAGGCCACTGATCCTGCTGCCAGGTTGGCATTGCGGAGGTCGATGCGGTCTCTGTGCCCACATGGGCCACTGCTGCCTTCTGATCTAACCTGGAAGAATCTCCTTCTGGAGACCATGGTGGGGCCATCAATGACTGAGTTTGACTGCTAACTGTCGCTGCAAGTGAGCGGTGCTTCACATAGGACTGTTTTTCTGGGGATTAGTGCTGGTAGTGAGGAGAACAGTACTGCCCGGAGATTGTTCTCGGAGTCTGGGAGACGGGGATCTGCATTGTGGAGTCGGCACCCAGGACAACTGGCACCGGACATACGGTGATCAATGTCTTCCTCTGGGTAACGTGTGTCTAATTGACTGAGACTGTGAACGCAGTTCCAGTGATCTAGGTCTGTCAACCGGAGACCTCCAGTGTCCAGACTGAGATGTCTGTCACAGAGACACGGAACTCTGCCTCAGTTTTGGGGACCTACAGCATTCGCTAGCCCTCTGGGGGGCTCTCACGGCTGGCTTGCCCTCATAGGGAGCCTTCGCCAGATCCAACGCGTCAGAGGGACTCTCTGCTCCCTGGTAGGGCCCAGGAAGATGGCAGCCCAATAGTGAGTCTGGGTCCCCTGCCAATCCTGGGAGCCGGTGGCGGATCCCTGGGGGGGACTAGTGGTCCAATCAGAGAGGCACCCCCACGCAGCTCTGGGGTAGGTGGGCGGCCTGAACTAGGTTCTTTTCCTGGTGTCCCTTGACCCTTTTTGCTCGGTGCCGAGGAGTCCCACTTTTTTGACCGCTTCTTGGGCACCAGCAAGGGGGAGCAGTGCCATGGGTGCACTATGCACCGAGGCACTAGGCGTAGAGTCCTGCTGGGAGGGCTCCGTTGCCGGGCGGAGCGCAGCCTCCATTAGAAGGGCCCTCAAATGAATATCATGCTCCTTCTGGAGTCTTAGACTAAAGATTTTACAAATCCAACACTTGTCCTTCACATGTGATTCCCCCAAGCACTTCAGGCAGCTTCTATGGGGGTCACTCACAGGTATAGGCCTACTACAGGAAAAACAGGGCTTATAACCTGGAGACCGGACTCTAAATTCCCTAGCTACACTACTTAACTACAGTTAGTTAGTTAATAAGTAAACAAAATATTTACAGGGCACTGAGAAATGAAGAACGCAAGAACCGCTATCCACTAGCTAGGCTAGGGGAAGGCACTCCAACCTACCGTTTCCGGCAGTAAGAAGGAACTGAGGGGGCGTATGGCCGGTCGCACCTGATATACCAACACGAGCGTAGTACTCCGGGAGGCACCACAGCCGACCCTACGGATACCACTAAGGCAAAAATCTCCGACAACTGTGTACGTGGGCACACGCACACCTAGAATGGAATCGACATGAGCAAGCACTCTAAGAAGAATACATTTTTAATGTGATACTTACCTGAGGTAAAATAAACTTCTAACAAACAGGTAGCATAACTATGTTCCAGATCTGTGGATAGATATGGACTTCAAAGAACAAGTGTGTCACTATCTTCAGTCTTCAGAAAGAAACCTTTGGTGTGTACAGATGGCATTGTGCTGACATATTCTTTAGATGGTTGAGACTGATTTCATACAAGATTAACCTATCAGACAATGGCAGAAGACAGCCAGAAATACAACAATGAGCTCCTTTATCAATAGAGCAAAGATAAGCATGGGAATGTTTTTTAAAAGGTTCTGGATACCCTACCAAAGCTAAATCATATTTTCTTTTTACAATGTCAACCTGTGGTAACTGACTATGGAGCTTTTTTATCTGAGTAACTGTCTCAAATACAGTCCAGGGCAATAGTTATCAAAAGTCACTACAACCCAAGTGTTGAATAACCTATATCAAGTGAGTTTTGGGTTTGTTTTAGGAGAAGAAACTCCATTCAGCAAATCCTAGTAGACAGGTGTTCAGATAAAAAACAAACCACCCATTACAAATCAATATAGCACTAAATTATTCCCTTGTAGACAGTCTCAAAAGAACCAAGTATTGAATGGGTCTGGGTGGACAACATGGAGACACTTCCACTGGAAGTGATCATGCATGGTCTATTCGGTAGACAAAGAGAGGACTTCATTTGGCAGGGCTGTTAATCTGGCACCTTTCACCAGCACTATATCTACCTCTATTCATTTACGAAATTCTTAAGTAGTAGTTGGATGGAAAAGGAAGATTTTGGCTCTAAAGAGAGGACATTTGGGCCTTTAGGCACCGGAAGAGATACAGGAGATAATCACATTATCGGGATGTTTCTGTTTAATTAATCAAATTAAACTACAAATTAAGCTATAATGAAAGCTGTATTAAAAACATGGATATCAAAGAAAAAGTTGTTTTAACAGTGTTGTTTGTAGTGTTGTTGTAGCCATGTTGGTCACCAGATACTAGAGACAACGTAGGTGAGGTAAAAATCTTTTACTGGACCAACTTCTGCTGGTGAAAGAAACTTTTGAGCTACAGAGAGCTCTTCTTCAAGTCTGGGAAAGGTACTCAGTGTCACAGCTAAATACAAGGTGGAACAGACTGTTTAGCATAAGTAAACATATTCTAACAGACCAATCAAAGTAAAGTAGCCCACTAACACTGCTCCAGTGTACTAAATGCACCTATAACTATGTGAGTGAAACAAAACACTCACACAGCAAAATGATAAAAGACAAAGATGCCGTATCACCCATGGACGAACAATCCATACTTGACTTCTTAGTCCTCATCCTCAAAAGAAATCAGCTCAACACTTTCAAAAGATGTGCCTGGGAGCTTCAATTCATAACTTTGCTTGACACAAAAAATCAAGGTCTTAATAAAGACACTGGATTTATGGTTTATTACAACAATCTGTAACCCACTAAACCAGTGGTCCCCAAACTTTTTAGGTCATGCCTCTCCTTACCTGTAATGTAATCTGCCCCCTCCCCACCTATTCCCCCGAGAGTGGAGATGGGAGCGAGGGCCAAGGCTGGAGCTGCAGCTGGGGCCATGGCCGGGAGCAGTACCTGTGGTGGGGGCCCGAGGCCAGGGCCAGAGTGGAGCTGGGGACAAAGCAGGGCTGGGTAGCACTCCCTCCTCACCCCCCATGGGTGCTGGCCTGGGCCCCGCTGCACCCCCTCCAAATGCTCCTCTGCACTCCCCAAGGGGGGGCATGCCCCAGTTTGGGGACCATTGCACTAACCCCCTTACCCCATCCCCCGACTCCAGAGAAGTTCATGGGCCACTTCACCTTTAATAGTCCCTTAGAGTATGCATTAAATACTTATGATAAAGAATCCATTCCACCTTTAGCTATGACACAATCAGTACCTTTCCCAGATCTGAAGAAAAGCTCTGTGTAGTTTGAAAGTTTGGTGTAGTTGCCTCTTTCACCAGCAGAAGTTGATCCAATAAAAGATTAACTAAAGAAACAAGGTGGAAGACGTAACAATGGTGACATTTTAAGAGAAAATTTTTCATATATTTTTAAAGGCCAGAAGTGACCATTATGGTCATATCTAGACTCATCTCCTGATAACACAGGCCTTAGCCTTTGTTTGAACCTTACTAGAGCATATCTTTCAGAAAGAAATCCAATCTTGATTTAAAACCTTGATTCTAATGGTTCTTGATTTAAAACCATTTCCCTTGATTCTAATGGTTAATTACCCTCATTGTTTAAAATGCATACCTTATTTACAGATTTTAACTACACAAATTCGATTTCCAGCTGTTGGATCTTGCAATGTCTGTTTCAACATTAAATAGCTCTTCATTATCAGAAAGCTTCTCCTTGTGTAAGAAATTATAGACTGTGATCAAACCACCTCTCAACCTGTTCTTTCATAACTAAATAGATTACTCTTCTTAAATTTATCTCTTGGTAAGGCAGGATTTCCAAACTATTCTGGCCTTTTCTGAAACCTCTCCAATAAGTCAACATCCTCCCTAAAGTATGGATACCAGAATTGGACACAGTATTCCAGTAATGGTTTTACCAGTGGTAGTATTGTACCACCAATCAACTCTCTAATCCCAATTGATACTCCCTCTTTATAATCCAAGACTCATGCTAACCCTCTCAGCCATTGTCTCTAACTGGGTGGATTGAATTACCTGCTGAATACAACACAATTCCAAAATCCTTTTGGAGTAGTTACTTTCTAGAATAGAATCCCCCATCCTGCAAGTGGGATCTGTGCTCTTTGTTCCTAGAAACAAATTTGAATTTGACTGAAATGAAATGCAAATTAGATTAAGGCAAGCTAACAAGGCAATCTGGACTGCACCAATCTGTGTGTTATCTACAAACTTTACCAGCAATGATTTTATATTTTCTTCCAGATCACTGATAGAGTTATTAAAGCACTGGGTCAAGCATACATCCTTGGGGAACCCCATTAAAAGTGGGGGGGGAGTTGCCCATGTCACCCCCTACTCTCTTCAAGCAATGCCTCAAACATATACTCACACTGGCGCTTGGCGCTATAAGATTCAGGAGGTTCCAGATCCTGGCGTACACTCTCACAGTTTGCCAATTCCCCAGAAAGAATACCACATGTATACAATGTAAGAACCATTTCACAGCCTTTTACAACTCCATTACACTTACTGACAGGATACCATCTCACTTTCACTTAACCATCATTAATTAAGAATCCTCTCATATTCCACCTTATTGCAGACAGGATCTTTTTATATTAAAAGATCTATGTCCTGCTAACATAACCTGCACAACTCCATACAGAAATGATGCATACAGCATGCTGAAGGTACATATACACCTCTTCCCTTTTCTCACACAAAAGGGTGGAAAATATAGATATCAGTCATGTGTCACACACACCTCAAAGTAATCCACAAATCTCTCAGACACACCTCTACCGCCTCCACCATTCAGTACAGTTACACACTGACCACTCACTTTACCTACAGTGCATGCAGATAATAAATGCATAGACTGCTCTCATAACCCAGCTTGCTCCTGAGAATACCCTGTGTAATAAAACACTTCTACCCTGATAATTATATAACATACATGATTCTACAATGAAATTATAAATACTTGATGCTGAAGATACACATGCAGCTCTTTCCTTTGCTCACATGCATCGGAGGGTGCAAAATATAGATCTCTGTACATCATAATCACAGACGTCACACATCAAAATAGGCTACCCTTACCAAGCAACCCCAGCTAACTTATACAGTATTTCTTCCCTGAACTTCACTGTGTCTCCATTAGAAAAGCCGGCCATTTTTACTCATCTTAAAGAAACTGCATAATATCTGGAATGCATTAAAGAGTTTCAAAAAGGAAGTACTACAAAGTAGTTGATAATTACACTGTCGAAGTTCCCCAACATACAAAATATGACATAATAGTTAAATGCTATGCATAAGTAGGGAAGTTGGTGACTAGAGTAATTTAGTACACTACATTTGTTGGCCACAGCAGCTGTTAGCAATGGATGCCAGTTAATAGTTTTCCTTCGCTACTACTTTACTGGCAATGATTGTACATTACCTGATTACCCTTCTTGGTAATGACAGTAGTGTAACTCCTACATCCCAGAAATCTCAAACTGTGAAATGTAGTATCCCTTTCTACCTCCTCAACCCATTCTGCTAGAGAAAACTTCCCCAAGTTATCATAAATATTGTCAAAAAGCAAGATGTCAAAACAAAATCCGGGGCAATCGAGGTAGACATTTCCACCTCACCCCAAGACACATTCAGCCGTTATTTGTCATGAAGAGGTAGCTTAAGAATGCCTGTCTGTTGGAATAATCTGGTTACATTTTACTAGACAATGGATCAATTAAGGAAGTTCACCAAGTCACTTTTTGAACACACTTAGGTCAGTGTCCAGAGTGTGTTGTGAGAAGAGCATCCCTGTGCTAAAGACCGAAGCCATGTTGATGGAATTTAAAAAATACAAAATAACTTCCTCAGCCAGGGCTTTGTTTCAAGTTTGCCAAACATGGGAACTCTAGCTATTAAGTCTTTTTTTTACGGAGTAGTTCAGATTCTCCTCAAAAGATATCTGCCTCAAAACCATTCAAAAGCAAAAACAAAGTGGATTTATTTGTCCCTAGGTTTCAGGTTTCTGCACAATCTACCTCCTTCCAGATCTCTCCACCTGAAAGCATAGGGAGCGTTCAAATCCAGCATATTTACCCCAAATGTCTTGCCCTAGTCCAGGATTACAACCTGGCTGTCAGGGAACTACATTTTCCAGCAATCTTGCTCCACTGGATTACAGAGAGAATAGCTGGGAACTAATCTGAGCCAGCCATGATCCTCAACCCTGATCAGTACAGCTTGTGGGACTTTGTTCTCAAGCCTTAAAACCAGAGTCTGCAGTCTAGGTTTCTCTCCAAACTGCACATTATCTCCCCAAGATCTTCTCCTGTAGTGTGAACATCTCCTGTGCCACAGGTATAAAGGTATTTTTTAAAGAGGCAAACTCTGGAATAGGGTAGTGCTATACCAAGAGATCCCTTAAGAAGGCTTCAAGAGCTAGAACACCCAGTTACAGTCACTGTTCCTTCTCATAGATCTGAGCTCTTAAAAAGCTGTTCAGCTAGCCCATGGAAATATGCAGCAACTGGCCATCAGAGAATTGCAGCACGAAAAAAAATCAGTAGTCATTAGCTGATATACTGCTGTACTTGAGGAACAATCCATTGCACACATACAAAATGGGAAATGACTGCCTAAGAAGAAGTACTGCAGAAGGGGTTTGGGAGTCATAGTGGACCACAAGATAAATATGAGTCAACAGTGTAATGCTGTTGCAAAAAAAGCAAACATCATTCTAGGATGTATTAGCAGGAGTATTGTAAGCAAGACATGAGAAGTAATCCTTCCGCTCTACTCCGTGCTGATTAGCCCTCAACTGGAGTATTGTGTCCAGTTCTGGGTGCCACATTTCAGGAAAGATGTGGACAAAACTGGAGAAAGTCCAGAGAAGAGCAACAAAAATGATTAAAGATTTAGAAAACATGATCTATGAGGGAAGATTTAAAAAACTGGGTTTGTTTAGTCTCGAGAAGAGAAGACAGAGAGGACATGATAACAATTTTCAAGTACATAAAAGATTGTTACAAGGAGAAGGTAGAAAAATTGTTCTTCTTAACCTTGAGGATAGGACAAGAAGCAATGGGCTTAAATTGCAGCAAGGGTGGTTTAGGTTGGACATTAGGAAAAACTTCCTAACTGTTAGAGTGGTTAAGCACTGGACTAAATTGCCTAGGAACTTTGTGGAATCTCCATCATTGGGGATTTTTAAGAGCAGGTTGGACAAACACCTGTCAGGGATGGTCTAAACAATACTTAGTCCTGCCTTGATTGAAGGGGACTGGACGAGATAACCTCTCGAGGTCCCTTCCTGTTCTATGATAGAACTCAGTTGCCTTTTCTGTGGCTATCAATAAGCCCACTATAGATGGAGATGCCCCTTCATACTCAAAACCTTCCATTATCTCTGGGTTATTTCCATCAGCAATCACGGTCCTCCTCCACAGATCTTTATTTTTGTACAAGCTTCCTCCTACACATATACCCGAAAATGTCTTTCCTCATTCAGCAGCTCCCAGAACCACCTCATCCTACTATCAAGTTGATCAAGATCTGATGCAGGACCAACTTGGGGAAGGTTCATAGCCAAAAACAGGTAAGACATGTTAATGTCAGGCTGTTTTTCCTCAGTCTCTCAGTCGTTTTACATAGTGGTTATTACATCCCTTAAATTTCCTTGATAGGATGGTTTTAAAAAAATCACAGAATAGTGATTTAAATGCCATTTGTCTGTTTCTGAGGAGCAGTAATCTGAAACAGGACTCTGTCTTTCACAGAAGGAAAAAAAAAATACGGACAAGCTACTGTGCATTTAATAAAAAAGTGAGTTTAGTACATCACAATACTGCAATAAAACTAGTTACCTAAATTAATGTTTGTAAATAGCTATAGAAATATTAACTAAAATGTATTCCCAAGGAGAACAAACAAAGCCTTTTTCATACTTTTTCTTTTCTTTCTTTGCTGGTTAGGGCTATATGGAAAGACAGCAATTTCCCTCCTCTCAAATCTCTTTTCCTTGTCTCTGCCATCCCATAATAAACTGGGCACTTATTTCACAGCATCTCACCTTCAACTTGAAGAACAGCCCAGTGTCTCTGAAATCTAACTTGTTAGCACCATAAATGTGCAGTCAACCAAGGTCAATGCAAAGAAAAAAAAAGTTCTAGGGCTCACAGGAGGTACAAAGCACAGACGGAAATGCTTGATACAAGGGCTAAAACAGTATGCACTAGGACAGTGGTTTTCAAACTTTTTCTTTCGCGACACAGTTGAAGAAAATTGTTGATGCCCACGACACAACAGAGCTGGGGATGAGGGGTTTGGAGAGTGGGAGGGGCTCAAGGCTAGGGCTGGGAATGAGCGGTTCAGGATGTGGGAGGGGTTCAGGGCTCTCGGCTGGGGGGTACAGGCTCTAGGGTGGGGCTGGGGATGAGGGATTTGGGGTGCAGGAAGGGGCTCCAGATTTTGGGGGGGCCCCTCAGGGCTGGGGTAGGAGATTGGGTCACAGGGTTGGGGCATGGGTTTACCTCGGGTGGCTCCCGGTCAGCAGTGCCGCAGGGGTGCAGAGGCAGGCTTCTGGTCTGTCCTGACACTGCGGACTGCACTGCGCCCCAGAAGCAACCAGCCGCAGGTCTGGCTCCTAGGCACAGGCGCGCAAGCGGCTCCGCAAGGCTCTCACCCACAGGCACCATCCCACCCCACCAGCTCCCAATGGACGGGAACTGGCCAATGGGAGTGCGGAGCTGGTGCTCGGGGCTGGGGCAGTGCACAGTGCCCTGTGACCCCATCACCTAGGAGCTGGACCTGCTGCTGGCCACTTCCGGGTACCAGTGCAGTGTCAGAACAGGTAGGGACTAGCCTGCCTTAGCCAGGCAGCACCGCTGATGGGACTTTTAACAGCCCAGTTGGTGGTGCTGACCAGAGCCATTGCGACCCAGTACTGGGTCATGACCCACAGTTTGAAAACCACTGCACTAGGAGGGCAAATTTCAAAGAATCAGTTTTATATAGAGCAGGAAAAAAAAATAAAAAAAATTATAGTATGGAGTCCGTTTGACACCATGGTACACTCTGTAGCCTTGATGACCCGGAGAGTAATTTTATCAGCTGAGAGGCAGGTCTTGAAATCAGACTTTTCCCAACTTCCATGGGAAAGTATTTTTCATTGCAGAGAAGATGCGAAAATTTCCCCACTCAATGTAAATTTTTAAAGTTCTTCCTTGGGCAAAAAAAATCTCAAAATAGACCAGCAGGGAAACTCGCCCCAACCTTAATTGGAGCAATATGCATCTTGTTAAATGGACCATGCTGAAATACAGACATTTAATTTTCATCTGAAACAGCAATAGTAGTTGGCTCTTCTAAAGCACCCTCCATCAGGTGAGCTCAAAGCATATTACAAACATTAGTGTATTAAGCTTCAAAACACACATTTCCATGAAGTCTGGATTTCAGTACAGATTACATAAACTAATAAATGGCACTATTCTCCAGAAGGAGAAAAGCTCCACCATTGACATTGTTCCATTGCAATTGTAAGTCAAATTAATTTTGCCCTACCTTGAGAAATACTCCAGTAGCTAGTAACTGAAGACAGATTACATTACCCAGTATATAAACTATACATACATACAAACATATGGCTATGGCTTAAGGAAAACTGAAAGGTATTTCCTATAGTTTTAAAAATAACATTTGGTTCTGCTGTGCATAGTCAACCTTTTGTTATGCTCCCAGCAGTGCTAATTATGAGTTATTTGAAAATGTGCTAGGCCCAGAATGGCTGCAGAATGAAATTGACATTCTTTATGGTTTTTCTGCTCCCCACAAGGTTCTGAATATGAAACTAACAAGTCTTATTAACTTTACTCTGCCACTATCTGACAAAGTTGTGAGCAGTGGTAGAGGCATTGAAGTAGCGTATCTGCAGACAAAACATGACAAATCTGCTTCAGTGCACATTCATTTTATAGCTCAAAAGGTTATGTTTGCAACCATCTGGGATAGATTTTTTTTTTTTTAAAACGAAAGCTTATGTTCTGCAGAACAGTACGGCATAAGTGTATATACCTGAGAGGGAAACTTTCCATTCACCAAAAGCAAGTGAACATTTAAAGCCCTCTCCTCCATCACTGCTCTTTCCAGATTGGATTATTGCAATGGAACTATACCTGAAGAGCAAAAGAAAATTTAGCTAGTATGGAGTGCAGCAACATATTTTAATATTGTCTCACACAAGATGTCCATGTTCTAGAGTCTATATTGGGTTGTAATCTGTTTCCAAGTGCAATTTGAGGTATTGAGTTTGACCAAAAATCTCTTTATAGTCCAAATGTTGGGAGTGGCTGGCAGTGAATTCTCAGTGAAGGACTTCTCATGGAAATCACTCCCCTCCACTGTTTTGAGAGAGAGAGTTCATTTCTATTGAAAAAAAGAAAAGGAGTACTTGTGGCACCTTAGAGACGAACAAATTTATTAGAGCATAAGCTTTTGTGAGCTACAGCTCACTTCATCGGATGCATACAGTGGAAAATATAGTGGGGAGATTTTATATACACAGAGAACATGAAACAATGGGTGTTACCATACAGACTGTAACAAGAGTGATCAGGAAAGGTGAGCTATTACTGGGGGGGGGGGGGGAGAATGGGACAACGACACCTTTTGTAGTGATAATCCAGGTGGGCAATTTCCAGCAGTTTACAAGAACAGTAGGAGGGGTAATAAACAAGGGGAAGTAGTTTTACATAAACTCTATTTCCTCTCCTACTGTTCTTGTAAACTGCTGGAAATGGCCACCTTGATTACCACTACAAAAGGTTCCCCTCCCCCCGGTAATAGCCCCCTCCCCCAACCTCACCTCCCCCCCAGTAATAGCTCACCTTTCCTGATCACTCTTGTTACATTCTGAATGGTAACACTCACTGTTTCATGTTCTCTGTGGAAATAAAATCTCCCCACTATATTTTCCACTGTATGCATCCAATGAAGTGAGCTGTAGCTCACAAAAGCTTATGCTCTAATAAATTTGTTAGTCTCTAAGGTGCCACAAGTCCTCCTTTTCTTTTTGCGGATACAGACTAACACGCCTGCTACTCTGAAACCTGCCATTTCTATTGACTGAGCACTTGTTGAAATACAACTTGCTCTGTCTACACTAGGGTTTTAAAACCTGTTCTCTACCTCCCACTCCCTTTTTGTTTTTTAATAAACCCCTTTTATCCTAATCTAGACAAGGTTTAGCATGGTTATTTTATTGAGGCCTTTAAAAGTGGAATTTAGGTTGAGTCCTCCAAGTGACATGGGTCAATATTATTTAAAGCATTTTGTACACAGTTAAAGAAACAAAGTACATCTGATAAATAGAACAAGAAAGTAAAATTATACTTGGGTAGCTACCCACTGGGGACTTGAAGAAAAACCTTGTTTCAGTGTGTACAGATATTTGAAATACTTTTATGCTAAAGACAATGTGACTTGGGGGTCATGGTAGACAGTCAGTTGAACATGGGATCCCAGTACGATGTTGTGGCCAAAAAGGGCCAATGCGATTCTTGGCTACATAAACAAGGGAATCTCAAGTAGGAGCAAAAAGGTTATTTTACTTCTAGATTTCATAAGGTGTGATCTCTGCTGGAATACTGTGTACAGTTCTGAGGTACATAATTCAAGAAGGATGTTAATAAATTGTAAAGTGTTCAGAGAAGAGCCATGATAATGGCTAAAATAATGAGGAGTCCTTGTGGCACTTTAGAGACTAACGAATTTATTTTGGCATAAGCTTTTGTGGGTTAGAACCCACTTCATCAGATGCATGGAGTGAAAATACAGGAGCAGGTATAAATACATGAAAGGATGGGGACTGCTTTACCAAGTGTGAGGTCAGTCTAACAAGATAAATCAATTAACAGGAAGATACCAAAGGAGAAAAAACTTTTAAAGTGTAAGAGAGTGGCCCATTACAGACAGTTGACCAGAAAGTGTGAGTAACAGTAGAGAGAAATTAGTATTGGGGAAATTAAGTTTAGGTTTTGCAATGACCCAACCACTCCCAGTCTCTATTCAGGCCTAATTTGATGGTATCCAGTTTGCAAATTAATTCTAGTTCTGCAGCTTCACACTGGAGTCTGTTTTTGAAGTTTTTTTTGTTGAAGAATTGCCATTTTTAGATCTGTTGTTGAATGACCAGAGAGATTGGAGTGTTCTCCTACTGGTTTTTGAATGTTATGACTCCTGATGTCAGATGTGTGTCCATTTATTCTTTTGCGTACAGACTGTCCAGTTTGGCCAATGTACATGGTAGAGGGGCATTGCTGGCACATGATGACATATCACATTGGTAGATGTGCAGGTGAATGAGCCCTTGATTGTGTGGCTGATGTGGTTAGGTCCTATGATGGTATCCCTTGAATAGATATGTGGACAAAGCTGGCACCGGGGTTTGTAGCAGGGTTTGGTTCCTGGATTGGTGTTTTTGTTGTGTGGTGTGTAGTTGCTGGTGAGTATTTGCTTCAGGTTGGGGGGCTGTCTGTAAGCAAGGACTGGCATGTTTCCCAAGGTCTGTGAGAGTGAGGGATCGTCCTTCAGGATAGGTTGCAGATCCTTGACGTTGCACTGGAGAGGTTTTAGTTGGGGGCTGTAGGTGATGGCTAGTGGTGTTCTGTTACTTTCTTTGTTGGGCCTGTCTTGTAGTAGGTGACTTCTCAGTACCCTTCTGGCTCTGTCAATCTGTTTCTTCACTTCACCAGGTCGGTATTGCAGTTTTAAGAATGCTTGATAGAGATTCTGTAGGTGTTTGTCTCTGTCTGAGGGATCAGAGCAAATGTATCTCAGAGCTTGGCTGTAGACAATGGATCATGTAATGTGGTCTGGATAAAGCTGGAGGCATGTAGGTAAGTACAGAGGTCAGTCGGTTTAAGGTATAGGGTGGTATTTATGTGACCATCGCTTATTAGCACTGTAGTGTCTAGGAAGTGGACTTCTTGTGGTTAAAGGTTAATGATTAAAGGATTACAAAGCATGCCTTATAGTGAGAAACACAAAGCTCAATCTATTTAGCATAACAAAGAAGGTAAAGGGGTGACTTGATTACAGTCTATAAGTACCTACATGGGTAACAAATATTTAATAATGAGCTCTTCAATCTAGCACAGAAAGGTATAACATGATCCAATGCCAGGAAGTTGAAGCTAGACAAATTCAGATTGGAAATAACAATTTACACCATAACAGTGAGGGTAATTAACCAATGGAAAAAATGCACCAAGGAATCACTGTGGATTCTCCATTACTGGCACTTTTTAAATCAAGATAGTTTTCTCCCCTGAAGGTATGCTCTAGGAATTATTTTCTGGGAAGTTCTATGTCCTGTGTTATACATGAGGTCAGACTAGATGACCACAATAGTCCCTTCTGGTCTTGGAATCTATGAATCTCATAAGGCCACAAAGGAGGATGCTAGTACAAACAAAGCACGTGCCAAGTAGCACAAAAACTATTCTGCATGTGTGAACTATGGAATCTTATTAGACAGAGGTTATTCAGGAACCAGTGAAAAAGCAGAGATGAGGAAGAAGAGGAGTAATTCTTTTAACACCTCCTTCCTTCCCCCAACAAGTCTCAAACCTTTCAGGCACCTATACTACAACTGCTCAGGTAATTAATTCAGCTTAACAGCCAGAAGGAGCAACAGTGAAACAGCCACAGTTAAGCAGTCTGTGCTTTGCTGCAAGGAGATTTTTCCTGAAAACAGATGCCACCCAGAGGATCAAAAACAGAAAAACAATCCAGTGCTGACCAGAGGCAACACAAGGAAAGATTAGAACTGCAAGTCTCTTTCTCTCTCCCCAGCGATTTCAAGTCTGCATCCTTAGAACAAACCTGCACAGACAACAGAAAGGGTAATTTCCAAAACACAATACAAAGCAAAAAACTCTGCTTCTTATTCTGTTGCTATCTTATAACCCCAGAGCCCCACCAAAATGTTGTACCTACTAAGAAAAACAAACATATTTCCTGAAAGCAGAAATAAATTTGGACAACACAGTTCACTACTCTTGGGTCTGTACAAGATCCTAAATTCAGTATAACTGCCTTCCCAACAGTAACAAGACAAAAGAAGGGTTCTTTACCTATTAAATAATTATTTGAGTAGACTGACAACAGATTCCCAATCTTGGGAGCCCATGTATTCTTGCACAGAGATTGGAATCCTCTGGGAAACAGTGGCTATTAGGGCTCATCTTTCCTCAAAGAGCTGAGCATTCAGACCTAACAACTTGATAAGGAGCCAAAGATGTGAAACAACTCTAATTCCTTTCTGCTTATTCAGAATATGTACTAATACTCAAAGATGGAGGAATGTGGATCTACTTACTCAAAGAACTATAGTTTTACTCAGTAATCACTCTTCAGGTATTGACCATCACAGTACCCTTCTCTTGGGTGATTAGCATTAATGCCTCCAAATCAGGGGCATCTAAGGAACTGCTGCCTCAGATTGGACACTAGTCCTGAAAGCCAAATCAGGTGAGTACTGTTGAATCAATGCATGCATTTAACTCTATATATGTCAACAATTCAAGAATGTCTAATGTATACTAAAAACAATGCCTTGGACCCTGGCAAAGTACATTCTAAGGAGATCATACATCAACACACCTGCAAGTTCATAATACATTTATATACAAGAGTTTGATGATCAGTTAGGGGCACTTCAGGGCAGAAACAGCGTTTGCCTGAACCCAACAGTCTCTTCCCAGGCTATAGAAAACCTAGATAGTTTACATCAAAGTGATTTTTCATCTCTAGATAATAGCTAAGGAGAAGATTATGTAATGGAGGTCACAGATTCCATTACTTTCAGAGCCATGCATGACATTTCCACTTCAGCTGCTGTAGGGGCCCCCCGGAGCCCCAAGCTGCTGGCCCCTGGAGCAATCAGCCACCCTGCGGGTGGTGGTAGGCCCCCAGAGCAATCAGCCACCTTACAGGCAGCGGGGGGTTCCCGGAGCGCTAAGCCATCAGGGCTACAGAGCTGTCAGCTGCCGCAGCATCAGGTCCTGGACTCCCCTCTCTCCCGCAGTGGGGCTTAGGCTCACATCTCCTCTCCCCCCCGTCCAGGGCTCAGACTTCAGTTGTCCCCATCAGCCTCTGCTCTGCCCCATTATTTTTAGTAAAAGGCAGACAGGTCACAAGCTTCTGTGAATTTTTGTTTATTGCCTGACGTTTACTAAAAATAACCGTGAAAAAATCTTAATCTTAATAACATAGGACCAGATCTTAAAGACTGCTCAGCACCCAACATCTTCCATTGTGAATAATGGGAGAAAATGAATACTGAGCCCTTTTGAAAATCTGGTCTTACAAGCTCTTAACATTCAAGCTACGTAACCAAACTTGCCTGGTAACAAGTGAGGTTTGAGATGGAAACAGGAGCTTAATGGATTCGTTAAAATGTAAGTCAGAATCCAGGTTAGTTAGGAGGAGTTCCACCTTATCCTTACAGAGTACTGTGTGGTGGCGAAGAGCGAGGACAGTGTCAAATAAGGACCTGGATCTCACCATCCTGTGCGCGGATGCTCTCAGTTCTAGAAGTGAAATCTTGATAGAGATATAGTACAAGAACGTTCTTAAAGGCTGAAAACAGTACATCAAGTAAGGGAGGAAGGCTAGTCCAGTGATTAAGGTTCTAGCTTTGGACTTGGAAAACCTGGATTCAATTACCCGCTCCACCATAAGTTTGTGCGTGATCCTGGGCAAGTCATTCAGTCGCTCCATGCCTCATTTCCCTATCAGTAAAGTGAGGATTATAATACTTCCCTACTTCACAGGGATGTTTTGATGATAACTATAACAATTGTAAGGCACTCAGAAACTGTAATGAGAGGGACCTTATAAATGACTACGGGCACGTCTACACTACGGCAGGGATTGACGCTCTGAGATTGATCCACCAGCAGTCCATTTAGCGGGTCTAGTAAAGACCCGCCAAATTGACTAGAGATCGCTCTCCAGTCGATCCCTGAACTTTACCTCCAACGAAGAGAGTAAGGTAAGTCAACAGATTTTCTCCTGTCGACCCCCCATGGCGTAGACCCCTCAGTAACTTGACTCCAGCTATGTTATTCACATAGCTGGAGTTGCGTAGGGTAGGTTGACTTAACGCGATACTGTAGACATAGCCTAAGATAGACAGTGATTGGTTCAAATGCCAGGAAGAAGTCAGCTCACAAATAGCTGCAAATGTGTGATAGGCCTTCATGGATTTTAATCATTGCACTGTCCAGACCACTTCAGTAACAAGAAAGTCCAACTGTGGATGCTGAAGGATTAAATCCTTTGAAAGAGACTCTCAGTGAATACCTCTTATTTTTTAAAACACAAGTTTCCCTAGTGGAAAATGTATGATTTTTCAGGACTCAATGGACTTCATGTAAATCTGAATTAGAGGTAGAGCCACATACCATCAGCCTGAAAGACTTGGGGTCTTCAGACATGAAAAAAAGATGATGACCCAGAGATCTGAAAGGCAAGTGAAGGTTCTTATGTAACGGATAGGAGGTCTGAGAACCAGACCTAACAAGCCTCAGGCTGAAGCTCTTATTTGTGTTACAGTAGTGCCTACAGGCTCTAAATAAGATTGGGGAGCCATTGTGCTAGGCACTATATCACAGAAAGAAGCAGTCTCTGCCCCCAAAAGTATACAATCCCAATACACACAACAGAAACAAGGTAGAAGGAGAAAAGAGGAATACAGTGCTGAAGTGATTTGTCTGTGGTCACATAGCAGGTCAGTGAGAGGGAAATAGAAACCTAGGAGTCTTCTGGCTAGTGCTTGTCTTGTTTAATCTTCCTGAGGACTCCTGGCAACAGAGGTAGAAGTGATGAGACAAGACATAATAAAATCCTCTGTTCTGGTTCAGGAGAATGGCATCTCATGGAGTTAATATCTCCACCACCTTGGGGATGGGAGGAAAGATACTGCATTCCTCTTTAAGAAAAGGAGTACTTGTGGCACCTTAGAGACTAACAAATTTATTAGAGCATAAGCTTTCGTGAGCTACATCTCACTTCATCGGATGCATTCCTCTTTGTTGAAAACAAATCTAATTTGGGGGGTTCTTCCCCCTTCAAAGGAGTCCTTCAGACATCATGAGCACTAAGTACTTTATCTCTGGCTCAAGTAATCTGCTAAAATGTTGTTCTTGCCTGGCATTATTATAGCACAGTGGTAGCTCTACTATATATATTTAAGATTAAGACCAGCTTTCTGTTTAAAATGTAACTATACTAAATGCTCTAAAAACCATATGGTTACTTGGATTGCCTTTAAATTGTGTGTCTGATGCGGTTCAGGAAGGACCAGTGATCCAAATTTGGGACTCTCTGGCTCAGGGATTCCTGAAATACAACCCTCCTCCCACCCCACCCCACCCCCTCCCACACACACACTCCAGTGTTTCTTTAAAGTTGACCTATTCTGACAATGCTTTTTTGCACACAGATAGAGACCAAACCAAGGTTTAGATCATCATGTCATGGTCTAGTACTTGAGGGTCACCTCAACTGTGCACGGTACCCACCAACCCTTCGAGGAAAATCAAATTAAAATATTATTTGAAAACATCCAGATAGAAGCATGCCAAGTTCTAAGGGCTCACAGGCCAAATTAATTACACTTTGTATGTACAGACAGAGTGTCTAACCATCTGGAAAAATACCTCTATATCATAGGACCTGTGTGGCTCTGAGGGTATGTTAAGCTCATCAAATCCAAGCACTACACTAGGTACTTAGAGTATGAATCCAACCCAGAGCAGAAATCTGAAATAAAAAAAGGAGTATCTTGCTCCAAACTGCCTCCGTCAAAGGTTTGTTTGTTTTTGTTTTTACTTTGGGAAAATGTAATCTGAGTATAGCAGAATATTCAGAAGACACTGAAGCTATTTAAAAAAAAAAAAAAGAAAATGAACTACAGCAAATGCCCACTGGGAAGGGTGATTAGGGGAAGAAGAGCAGGTGGGATTATGGGGAAAGAGGTGAGACACTGGGAAGCGGCAAACTCCAGTCCCTCTTTCCCCTCCTAGGTGTGCACCACAATCTCGGGTGCCCAGCCCCAGCCCCACCCCCGCATCTTTTATGGGAGCTGGGAAAAGTTCTGCTGCCCCTCTGGGTGGGCATAAGAGCAGGCATGCTCAGAACATGCACTGAGAACACTGCTAAGAGTGGGGTGAGGAGGCAAGGACCCACATTCTTGACACACATCATAAACACTCCAACACTGGGGTGGGGGAGGAGGGAACACCCACAAATATCATGAATACAGAAGTTCACACATCTCAGATCTGTTTCTGACTGTATTCATCCCCATTGGGTATTCTCTTTCAGCTGAGAACATCTAATTCAGATGAATAGGCCAATTAACACCTCTCTGAGTTGACGGATATGTATAGCCCTTCCCCTTCATTCTCCCTCTAATTTCATACAGTATTATAGTGGACTGCCAGTTTTGCTCTAGCCAAGATTGAGAATACATTCCCTGTTTAACAGATGACTTCTAAATGC
This sequence comes from Dermochelys coriacea, assembly GCF_009764565.3. Classification (NCBI taxonomy): domain Eukaryota; kingdom Metazoa; phylum Chordata; order Testudines; family Dermochelyidae; genus Dermochelys; species Dermochelys coriacea. The sequence continues at coordinate 186,855,564 of NC_050068.2, read as the reverse complement.
TCAAAAATCCACATCCTTACACAAGCATTGGGGGTAGCAGTGTTTTGTCTGTATCCACAAAAACAACAAGGAGTCCGGTGGTACCTTAAAGACTAGCAGATTTATTCGAGCATAAGCTTCCGTGGGTAAAAACCTCACTTCTTCAGATGCATGGAGTGAAAGTTACAGATGCAGACAAATATACTGACACATGAAGAGAAGGGAGTTACCTCACAAGTGGAGAACCAGGGCCAATTCAATCAGGATGGACGTAGTCCACTCCGAACAATAGATGAGGTGGTGTCAATTACAGGAGAGGCAAAGCTGCTTCTGTAATGAGCCAGCCACTCCCATTTATAGCTGCATCTGTAACTTTCACTCCATGCATCTAAAGAAGTGGGGTTTTTACCCACAAAGCTAATGCTCAAATAAATCTGTTAGTCTTTAAGGTGCCATCGGACTCCTTGCTGTTTACATGCTTACACATATTGTCTTGAAATTTGCTATGAATCATGGCAGAGTAGGGTGGGGTGAGTGATCCAAATGAGGGTCATTTGAGCAAGGGGTTCCCAAAATACACAACCGGGGGGGAGGGGAGGGAGATTAAAAAAAAATATTTCAGTAAATTCAGATTCTAGCAACTTTGAAATTTGAAACTAACCCTGGGCAAAAATCCGAAAATGAACTGTAAACAATGCAAAAGTGTGCCTCTGTCAAGGTGTAACTATTTTTGAAAAGAAAATAAATTACATATGCAAGTGCTCCCTGGGCAGGGAGGTGTTACCAGGGGTAAAAGAGTAGAGGGAAAGGGGTTTTGGTTTGTAAGGGGGGGGGGGGGGGAATGTGGATAAATTGGAAGAGGTGGCAGGGGAGAGGACAGGAGGAGTTGCAGAATGTGAGGGGTAGCTAAGGAAGCTGGGATTTTAGGGTTGGAGGGCCTGTCAGTCCTGAATATGCCTCTTCTGTATATGCTGGGAACTGGGGTTCCTTCAGCAGGAGTCTGAATTGCTCTCCCTGCCTGCTGTGTTCTGGGATCTAGGGGATTCTGCTCATCCTGCTGTGTCTGAGTCAGTCTCCTGTCCCTCCATGCAAGCTGATATCTGAGGGGGGGGGGAGGCGGGGGAGTGCTGAAAGTAACAAATTTAAACGTTTGAAATCCAGAACGTGAATAATTAAGACACACAACACTTGTGGGGGAAGAGTGTTTGGAAGAGAAGTCTGGTTCAGAGAACGGGCACACTGGTTGGATCTAGGACATGACTAGGGAAGCCTGGCAGAAGCAAAAGCAGGAGTCCCAGCTTGGGGTGGGTACGAGGAGTGAGGGAGCCAGCTCAGCGTATGGCTGAAATTACATAACCTAGGTAGTGAGCGGCCCTCTAGTAAGCTACTGGTTGTAATGTGTGTACGCAGCAGCACTGGGCAGGAGACAGCAAGGAGAAACTTCTTCCATGTTCATGGCTTCTACAATGTCAACTAATGGATTAATGGGACAGGAAGGGGAGGAGGAGCTGGAAATGTTAGCAGGGGAGCTACATATTGCTGGGAATGGCGTGGTGTGGATGGAGGAGGAGGACAGACACACCAGTCTTCTCTCACATGCTTAAAGTTACTGGAAGTGCCACGTATTAAAAAACTTTCAAGATTCTGGGACACAGACCATGCATGAGATTTCTCTCACTGACCTTGTTAACTACATTCCAAGCATTTCAAAGTACAACCATTATTTCCATTCCACAACAACAAAATGTATGAGGGGGAGGGGAAGGAGCATTGAGGAATCACACAGCAACCATGTGGCCTAGTGGAAATACCACTGGGCTGGGACTATTCCTAACTCTGCCACTGGCCTGCTGGGTGACCTTTGGGCAAGTCACTTCATCTCTCTATGTCTTAGTTTCCCATCTGTAAAATGGGCATAATGATGTAATGTTCTTTGAGAGGTACCAAAGAAAAGCACTCTATAAAGCCTAGGTTTTAGATTATTACCTAGACACAATAGCGTATCAACTGCAAATCTAGGTTAGAACTAAAACTGCCTACATGATCACTAATTCCTACCAATAAGTATCTGTCTGTTTAAAAAAGATAGGAAGTTAAATAGCTTAGAACTTAATGTAGAGTTACGGTTGGCCAGTAATAGCTCATGCCGTTCCAGAACATTGAGTTCAGCAAAACTCAAAGTTCTGAAAGTTCTGGAAATAGTAAGGTAAATGCCCAAACAACCTTAACTCTGACCCCTTTGAATAATGCCCCAAAACACTGAAGCCCGGTGTATGCTACACAGTTAAGCCGATGTAAAGCATCTTACATCGACCTAATTATGTCAATGTCTACACTACAGCCTTGTCCCGCTGATGTAAGTGCCCTACTATACCGACATAACTCCACCTCCACAAGAGGCATAGGGCTTATTCGGTGCAGTTAAGGAGATGCAGTGTCTGTGTAGACATTGTGTTACTTACATCGGCTGTTAGCTCTCTTGTCCATTTCATGGCTGGATTCCAAAAGCTGGGCAGCTGGACCCTGCTCCCGGCTGATGTGAAATATCCACACCCCTGATCAATGCAGTTAAACAGATCTAATCCCAGAGTAGACAGCACTAGATTGATTGGCAATTTTTCCCGTTGACCTTACTATTGCCTCTCGGGGAGGTGGAATACTTGTGCAGATGGAAGAACCTCTCCAATTGGCATAGGTAGTGTCTCCACTGAAGCGCTATAGCAGTGCAACTACAGCAGTGCAGCTGTGCTGCTGAAATGGTTTATGTGTAGACACACCCTAAGCCTTCCCCTACCCCATCATTAAATCCAGTCTATTCTCCAATCCCACCTCACTACTGAAAATTCCCACGGCAAGACCCCAGTACCTGGTTATTGACAAAAGCTACACAATTCTGAATTGAAATAATGCAGACAGGAACCTCAAGTTACACAAACCTCTTTCCTTTGATCACACGTTTGGGGGAATCAGACCCAGATCTCATATCACAATTGCAACCCCAGAATACTCGAGCTACTCCAAAGATCTCCTCCTATCACAAACACAACTCTAGCAACCTCCCCCACCTAGATACTAGAGTATTCAGTACAGCTATATGTAACAGCTAATGCAGGGAGACCAAGCAGGTATTTCCCATTGGCTACAGCGAGCTCCAGGGAGCAGAGTTCAGGCTGTGTGGGCATTTACCATAATTCAATTTTCTGGTTTTCAGAAGTTTCAGTGATGCTGAACTCAATATTCTGGAAGGTCACATACTACCACCAGGCAACCTTAACTCTGTGTTAACTAATTTTTTTGCCATTTAATAAGGAATATGATTCAAAATACCCCACTGTCAGAGCCAAAAAGTCTCTTTACATGGTAGTCGGGGATAAAAGTGTCCCCTCCAAGGCTAATGTATCACAGTGGTGGTGCATGTTAAGCTTATCATAACTCTGCTCTAATCTGTGCAATTTTAAATTTTGAAAACTAGATGAATTCCAATTAACTTCAGACCTCTAGATATATATATGAACACCACAGCTCATACCAACACATTGGGTATAAGCGTGGCTAAAGACAGAAGAACTGAGTTACCCCCTTGCAAATTGCCCAGAAAGTTTAAGAGTCTGTAATTTTCAAGTGCCTGGTCAGTAGGGACCCTCAGTCATGCTGAAGGTCATATGCACTAACTTCCACTCTTTCCTATGGGTGCTTGACCTCTGCCCCTGCCCCCACTCCACCCCTTCTATGAGGCCCCTTCCCCACCCCCATTCCAACCCCTTCCCTAAAGTCCTCGCCCCTACTCCGCCCCCTCCCTGCCAACATTCCAATTCATTCTCCAAATCCCCACCTCAGCCCTGCCTCCTCCACTGAGCATGCCACATTCCCGCTCCCACCCTCTGCAGTATGTCACCTTCCCCCACAGTGTGCTAATGCTGCCAAACAGCTGTTTGGTGACAGCTGGGCAGGAAATGCTGGGAGATAGGCGGAGGAGCATGGATGCGGTGCACTCAGGGGCAGGGTGGGAGGAGGAGGAGCTTGGCTGTCAAGCACCCACAGAGTCGGTGCCTATGCTGAAGGTGACATACAGTTCTCTGCCAAAACTACAAGGCTTGAAAACTCCATCTACCAGTAGTAAGCTCTTTGTTGAATTTGTGTGGGGCTGGGTGGATGGCACTAAATCATCTATTTCTATAGAACTTAACTTTTCATTTTGCCTTTAGCAAAGAAAGGCTCCTAAAGGTGAAGTGAGCATGAATACAGGCAGTACAGTCATCCTGCGTTTTCAAAGAGACAATCATAGCTCTGCTCACAGCTGCAGAGTAAAATTAATAAGACTGGTAATTTCACAGATACAGTTTAGAATTCTCTGAGCAGCTGTGAAACATCCAAGAATCTTGTCAGTTTCATGTTGCTGCTACTTGAAAAAGCTATTTACTGTGGTAACAGCATAAACTATAGAGGTAATTATTGTATTATTCCTTCATATTTAATGCATTAAAAATACTGTAATTTAAATGAAGCTGCTGCAGAATTTCCAGTCTATTAAAACAGTGCCCCAGAATCCAGGAATTTGCCACACAGCTTAGCCCCCGCTTGCTACAAAGTGCATGGAGCCTATCGGAGAATAAAAAGCAAGAAATCTACATTCACTTCAAGTCAAAGTAGAATTCATCTATTTTAGGGTTTTCTATAGCGCATATCAGAGTAACTATGAGCCTCAAAGCCAGTAATGGGGATCTGATAAAAGGCATCAGCCCTCTTGGAAACAGCAGGTGAAGTAATAAGCCATTTACCCTGAGCTGGCTCCCAGAGAACTCATTTATTGGGATCATCATAGTGCCCTCCTGTTTGATGTTTCAGAACTCTAACTGCATCCTTCCTGAATGATCAAAAGTTCAATATGAAGAGCTTCCATCACTCTTTTAAGCACATCTTGGGAACTCCTGAAATTATTCATTTAAGAAAGGTGATTCCAATTTAGCATCGTGGGAGAGGAGTAGGGACTATAAATAAGACTCTGTATGGTTACATTCCTACTCCACTGGGTCATCCTCACTTCCATTGGAAAGTAAGAATACATCAGTACTGAAGGTGAAGATGTGATCATCAATACAGCCAAGTGATCTTACCGCAATCTCTGGAGAATGAGATTGAGGAAGTAGGTTTCTCTGAGGTCTTCATAGGAGACCTACTTCTGCAGCAGAGGCAATACATGGGGAGGGGGAAAACGTGCAGGGTCAACATGCCCCTCCCCTGATTTCTGCCAGGGTGGGAGTCAAGCTGAGTCTGGCTGAGGGGGATGTGCTTGGGAAAGGTACCAGCACCTAGCACTCTCACTGAGCCCTGCTAGGAGGTGCCCGGAACAGGGAAGAGAGTTGGGGCTGGCAGCACAGTCCTGCCAGAGGGAGCACGGGGAAACCCTGAGTCCCACCCCTTCTTCATGCACAGCCGCAGTTACCTGCTAAGCAGTAGGTATCCAGAGCACACTCCGACCTACGCTGTGCCAGCAATGGGAAGGTGATGTGAGAAGTGAGGAAGGAGCTGTGCAGTTAAGGGGGTGCCAGCTCTGAGCAGGTGTGGGAGGTGCAGAGGGAGGGGGCCTGTCACATCCCACTCAAACCTTTAAATTGTGCCCCCCCCATCAAGAGTCTCAGGTCATCTCTGTTCTGGAGGACTCACCTCACAGAACATTGCCTCTTGTACTCCCTGGCCTATGTGGATTCCAGGGAGAGACAGTTGCCCTGAGATAGCCCTGACCTTCTAAAATTTTACCTGCAGATGTAGGAGACAAGACTTACTTCTAGATTTTAGGAGAGAAGGTAGAGAGGGGGAAGGTTTTGGAGCTGATAATGCCCAGTGGAGACCTCAAGCTCCATCAAAGACTGCAGTTGGGCTGGTACCAAGGATGTATTAGGAACTTGAGAGCATGGAAAAGTAATGGTCAAAGCAGGTGGAATATTTAAAATCAAAGTGATTAAATCACCAATTTTAATCATGATTTAAATTAGCAAGCAAGAAACCTCAATTTAAATAACTGATTTTAATCTGGTTTTGCATTTGTAGTTTCTAGTTATTTTCTTAGAGTGGTTGAGTCTCATTGGTTGCTAACTATTAAAATGTTCATTTGCAACTACTTATAGCCTTTACAATACATTTGGTACATTTTGCAAACTAGGAAGATCTAATATATCTATACAAACTTATTTAAGTAGTTATAGAGCTTAAACTTTTATTCAGTTTCTTAATTTTTTACATTTTTCATATTAGAAAATAGTGAATGGTGATTTTCACATTTACAAAGGATTTTTTTTTTTTTTTTTTACGTTTGTGATGAGAGGAAAAGCTCTATTTGCTTGGAAATTGCATGCGAGTGGGTGCCCTTTGAGTCCCCCCGTTTGGAGGCCTCACAGTCTTACTAACACCCTACCCTGCTAAAGGAGCAGTGAAGGTGGGTCCTCCAGCCCTGCCTAGAATGGCTGCAGGCAAATGGCCAATCAGAGTGATGCAGGCTCAAATAAAAGGAGCTGCAGGGGCTGAGCAGGTCTGTTCCTGGCAGGGACCAGAGGAGCAAAGAAGGTGCTCCTTGCTGGAACTCAAGGGAGAACCAGAAGATGAGTTCTGGTGACACTGGTATTCCATGAGGAAGAACTTCAGTCCTGAGGTAAGGGTGAAGAGGAAATGGCTATGTGGGAGGTGGCCCAGGGAATAGCAGTAGCAATTATTAAAGGAAGCAGCATGTGGCTGCTATTTGTAGGGTTCCTGGGTTGGGACACAGTAGTGAGCAGGCCTGGGTCCCCTCACTGGTCAATGGGGAAGTGGCCTAAGCCCTTAGAAGAGGATAGGGCTTGTTTGAAGGCTCAAGTGAAGGGCAGGACTTTCAGTCTCCAAGGAGAAAGCCTGTACCAGGGTAGACAAGGCACAGAAGGAACTGAGACCTGAGCCCAGAGACAGGGCTAACAGTAACAAGGGCACAAGGGACAGGCCCTGTTGGACCTTTTATCACAGGAGGGGTTTGTTTGTTTATGCATTAAACTACATTCGACTGAACCAGAGGGCTGAGTCACTGAAGACCCGTTTGACGAGGTTAACAGCCGACCAGGGGTGTCAGGAGCAGAGAGAGTGAGTGCAGGTTTGCACCAGACTAACAGGAGGCGCTCACAAGAGGTGAGTGTACTCCATCACACTGAATTCAATTAAATGCATAAAACAGCATTTTAATTTATTTTATCAGTTAAAACTACCTTAAAAATGTGGAATACATAATGGAAAAAGAGTAAGTTTGTCAAAACATGTTTTGGATTTTAAAATGATTCAAAACAAAAGTAGTATTATCTATAGTTAGTGAATTGAACTGATAGTTCTGATCACCATGTCTTTAAAGCACTGATAAATGAAGATAATACTACTTTTCTACCTCAGGCAGGAATCGTGCAACTTCATAAGTGTTTGTAAAGCGTTTTGAGAGCTTCAGATGAAAGGGGCTATAGAAGTGCTGTTATTATTCAAGATTTTAGAACATCCTCTCACACCTTGCTTTTATTCACACATTGAAAGAGGGAAAACAAGTTTTTCTGATTTCTCTCCTCCCAACTGGTTTAACTGTGAATTAAGTGATCACTGAACTGAACTAGTTGAATAAACTGAAATGAACAAAAAGAGCAATGAATCTCACGAATCACGAAAAGAAAATATTTCTGAGTTAATGCTGAATCCTAAGATGATAAAGGGGGTTTGAATTTGATTCCCACTTTAATTGCATACTAGAAGAAAACCCTGCACCAGCAACAAAACTTGTAGATTTCTGTGAAAATAAGTTTTATCTTTACTTAAATTAAAAAAAACCCCTCTGCTCCCTCAGTAGTTTTTGATAAATGAGCCAATGTGTTTCAGGAGACAATGGTTCTGTGCTTCAAAACAATGCACAAAAGTACAAAATGCAGAGTTGCTGGTTCCTAACAGGGGGAAAAAAAAAAACACGTTTTAATAATTGTGTGATGAGAAACTGCTTAAGTACACACGGCAGATCAAATATTTGGAGTTAAAATGTTAGTCTATATAGATGAGTGATTGTAACTTTATTGCTATTAAGAGATTTCAAACTGCATTTATGCTTCTGTGTACACAAGATTTTTTAAAATGGGCAAAATAATGAAGATTGATATTTCTTTAAGTCTGTTTTGTTTAATTTTGCTGTCTGCTCTCCTATAATGTCGAGTTCCTAATTGTACACAGTTATTGATATCTAGGAGTATAAAGTTGTTGCCCATCAATAAAAGTCACAAATATTCTCTCCACCTGCATAAGAGGCTACTGGCAGCAAAAACTGGTTTACCCCTATAACAAACTCTAGTTCTAGGTGCTTAGCCAGCAACTTCCACCAGTTCAGTGGTACAGCTTTCTTTAAAACTTCAGCAACAAACATGTACTGCTTGACTATAATTTATTTAATTTAAATTATTTTAATAGATAATTTTAAGCTTTAACATAAGTTGTCAGTTTTAAATTTAAATGTTTATTTTGAAAAAAGAAAAGTGTTTTAAGTCATCAATTTTCATCCATCTTGGGGCAAAGAAAGCATTCTCTTTATCAATAAAGTAACGCGAAACACCAACAAATCTGAAAGATTCTTCCTGGGGAGCTACTATGGCTCAGAGTCAAAAAGCACCATATAAAGGAACAAACAGTGCTGAAAGAGAAGTCTAGAATGGCACAGAGATTTTGTCACAAGATATCCTCTACACCAGTGGTTTTTAACTGGGGGTGCGAGATGCCCTTTTTGGGGGGGCGAGACACGCCAGTTTTTTTAGAAGGTAAATCATTGAAAACACAAATTAAGCATAGACACGCAAGTACAACTACTTTGTTTCATAAAACCTATGTATTAACATTATACTTTAACGATTACTGTAATATACAAAATAATACATATCTAGGTTTAAATAACTGCCTACTTCAACGATTTTTGATAAGGTGTGCAAGAACATATTTTGAGAACCAAAGGGTGCAGGCTGCAGTAAAGGTTAAGAACCACTGCTCTACACCAATATCTGTCAACCCTGAATTTTCTCTCAACTCTGAAGCCTCAGCAGTTCCATGACTACTGTACCTCCTTGCTTCAAAGAGAAGGCCAGAGGAGCAATAAGGACTATGGTGCTTCTTCATCTATCCTACTCAGGTACTCAGTCCTTACAATCCTGTAAGAAACCAGGACTTGGATCCTGGTCTCTGATTCCCTGCCTGTTTAGAGATACTTAAAAGGCAACAGATGCCAAGGTAGAAACCTGATATGGTTCTGAAGACAACATCAATTTATAACCTATAGACAATTGATTAAAAAGAGTTGTCTGAGGAATTTTCTAGTAGAGGGCTCTTTAATTTAGCAAAGACTTCAGATCTAATGCCTGGAAGTTGGAGCTAAACAAATTTGTACTGGAAATAAGGTACACGTTTTTAAGTGAAGGTAAATTGACCACTAGAACAATTCTCTATCACTTGACAGAGAATCAAGACTGGGTGTCTTTCAAAGAATCATTCTAGTTCAGTAAAAAGTTATGGGGTTTTATATAGTAATTACTGGATGAATTTCTATGACTTTTTACGTAAAAGGTCAGAAAGTGATCATAAAGGTCCCTTCTGAACATAAAATATTAGATCTATGATAAAGTTTCCTCCATCAAAGAGGCCTTATGTTGGTATTCACAGTCTCTAAGAACTCTTAAGGTAAAGGCAGGTGGAGCAGATCTGTGATGCATATGCCTGCACAAGAAACAAAAGATGCTCATCTGTAACTGAAGGCAAAGTGCCCACACCAAATTTTATGATCCATACCAGACTGGTTCCCTGAAAATGATGACCAGAACAAGAACCAGACAAACACTTAAAATAAATAACAAAAGAAAAAAGATAATCATAGGAAACAAACTAATTTGGAGCTCTAGATCATTATTTAACCTTGAGACTGAAGGAGTAGGACCCTACCAAATTCATGGCCATGAAAAACGAGAATGGCAGCTACTGGCCAAGGGCCCAGCTCTGAAGGCAGCAGCGCAGAAGGATGGCAATATCCTACCATGCAATCCTTACCTCTGCTGGTGCTGGAGATGCCCTCAGAGCTGGGTTCCCAGCCAGCAACTGCCACTCTCCGGCCACCCAGCTCTGAAAGCGGCTCCACCATAAGTAGCAGCACAGAAGTCAAGGTGGCAATAGCATGACCTCTCCTACACTAACCTTGTGACCCCACAACTCCCTTTTGTGTCAGGACCTCCACAGTTATAACACTGTGAAATTTCAGATTTAAATATCTGAAATCATGAAATTTACAATTTTAAAAATCCTATGACTGTGAAATTGACCAAAATGGACTGTGAATTTGGGCCCTGTGAATGAGGTCTGGAAGGGATCATGCAGTTGGCTTCAACGGGTGTGGTTTCCCACAAGGTTCCAACACGCACCGAGATCAAATGGGCTCTTAAGAGTGGGGATTTATACGGTCAGTCTACTGAAAGAGGAAATTTTGCTTCAAGTTCAATAGCAATTTTTATACACTATAAACTGTATGTGGGTTAGAAGAAGAGGTAAAATACGGACATTTTCAACTTTTGCATCATGGTGTATGCCTTGCGGGGGGGAGGTGGGATAAAAAGTAAAATGTTAATTCTCTTTCCCGCATCATCTGCAATAGTCCCTCACTCTTGTGTGTTGGAAAGGTTATCTAGAAATGTTCTATCCAGTAAATTTTGTAATATGTTTCCCCAACACCACAACATGGTTTCGTATCTTTAGACAGGACCAGTAAGTGATTAAGCATGTTTTGGCCCTATTCTTTACAGGGCTGTGAGAGAGTTTGGCCCAATCTACGCAGAGAAGACCAGGCTGTGTTATAAACACATTTGAGGTACAATAACATAAAATATTAAAGATTTGCCCTCACTCCAAGCTTGTGCCTCTCTAAACTAATCAATGACCAATCTCAAGCCAGTTAAATAATGCAAGTACATAAATGCCAGTGTAAAAATACAGTGCAAGTAAGGTGAAATAGGACAATTTCAAAGGGGATAAGTATTAATCCCTTCACAGTGGGAGAGAGATATAACATGGGTATTTCTCTGCATAAAATGAAAACAAAATGACAAGAACTTTTATAAAGAGCACTTATGACCAATAAAAAAAGTTATGACCTGGGCGATTAGTAGGCAAAATGAGTCAAAGAGCACAGTCAAGGTATCAAGGTTTCAAAGTGGATTTTTCCTACTTTATAGCTTACAAAATCATAGGCTGATTGAAATCATTCTTACTGTCCTAAGCAGGCTTTGGAAAACAATGTTCACTCTCTGTGATTGACAGGATTCATAGCTCACAGAAATACATACTCCACGAGATAAATTGCTGGCTTTAAGCAGGAATCATAACACTAACGGGTGGTTTTATTTTTGTAGTGCTTGACTATTATATACATTAATAAAAATATACATTTAGTAAATCAAACAGCAAAATCAATGGAGGGGGATGATATATACAAACATCAAAAGAAAGTCCTTGAAATTGAAGGGATTGCAAAAAAGAAAAAAGTCAGAATAAAGTTAAGAAGAGGGAAACTAAAGAAGTGGCTGTCTGGAATCTGCAATCCTTATAAGAAGTGTGGACACAATTCATATTTCTTCATGTAAATTTTTGTTTTCCCAAAAATTCCTTCCATATGTCCAAACATTTGTCAAATCATCAATCTTTCAAAGAAGCTATTTCAATATTTTGCTAGATTTTATTTTAAACCCAGAAAGATACTGTTCACAACCTAAAGCTTTGAAAAGTTTGTCTAAACTTTTAAAAATTGCTTTATAGTATTTTACATTGGCCCACATCTTCAAATCTGAATGTGTAGGCTTCAATGAGATTTGCAGATGCTCAGCACTTTTTCAAAAATCAGTCCATTTTTAACCTAGGCTTCTAAATCTATAGTAGGCATCTAACTTTAGACAATCATGTTTGAAAATTTTAGCCATTATTTTATACAAACTCTGAAAAAGACAATTTACATTGTATCATATGTCAATCGTTCTTTTTTTTTTCTTTTTTTTTTTTTTTAAAGAAACAATGCCACCACATTAAACTAGCCATACAAACCACAGGCAAAAAAAATCACTCAGAGGAACGAGAGCCGATTTATATGGATTTAACATCTCGTGGTAGCTTATAAAATGTGTCCTCAAAGCCTCAGTTTACTCCTACTCGCCTGGTACTTTGTTGGAATAAACAGGAAGGAAAATTAATTCTTCTCTGGTGAATATAAATTGAGATGGGATTTAGAAACAATTTAAAAGAAAGTAACTGCACTGCCCTCCTAGTCTCTTCCACCTGGAGTAGGTTCTTTGGCTGCAGTTTTTCTCACAGCTGTCTCCTTTTCTGAAGGCATTTATACAGTATCTAACACTATCCACTACCATGGCTACCCCTGGAGTTTTTATGAGTGGGAACAATCTCTAAGAATTACTATGAACATCAAAGACAAGACATTTACTGAAGGGGGAAGAGGAAGAGTGTGAGGTAATGAGGGTCCTACTGTATTTACCTTATGTGCAGGGCATGTGGACAGCAATAGAAACCATGTAGGGAGCGATTTTGGTCAGAGAAAGAACACGGCAGCCTAATGGGAGGCCTTTGTTCTTCAAAAGGGTCTCCTTTTCCCCTTTTGTGCTTCACTTAATTCATGGCATCTGAGCTGCTCTTGAACTTGACAGACGGTGGGGGGGGATGGAGAGAGAGGAAGACAAAGAAAAAGAAAAAAAAAAAGGTCTTCAAAAGAGTTTTCCTTTGAAAATTCAGTTGTGCTGCTGAAGGCTCCAGAACCAGAAAGGGGCAGAAAACAATATCTCCACAACTAAATAATATGAATTGCACCAGCTCTTAAAGAAGCTACAAGGCAGTAGCAAAACAGGGAAATAAGGAGTAAAACAGGCAAAAGCATTATTCACCTCTGGGTATTTTTCATTTATTTTCATATTTATTCTTATTTTGTATGGATAAAAATATTTAAGATACCACCAGTGAAACATCTGGTTTCCAGCGGCGTCCTGGAAAACATGCATTTTATGAATGGTCCAATCAATCAAATGATTCCCCATACAAAAAATTACATTTTTTGTAATCAAAATAACCAGCGCCATCTGGAGGATGAACTCAGGGATGAATATTGTATATTTCTCTAAAACTCACTAAAATGAACTCACTAGTCAAACTTTTCTATTGGTATTTAATGTGAATTTCAGAAATATGAAAGCTGATAAATTTTGCTTGCACCGAGTATTAAATTAAACATCCAATGAGACTTTAGTATGATAAGTGACAGAGAAGCTGCCAGTGCTAACAAAAGAAAAACATCCAGTTCTGAATTTTAGGAACCTCTAACCAAGTTGAAGTAATTAATTTCTGTTTGACTCTTGAGTGTATGTTCAAATGGGCTAACTTAATAGTACAGTTTCAATAATTTGTGGGGAATATGAAATAGGGTCCCAACCTTTGTCCTCACAAGTTGGTAAAGACTACAAAATGCATCATACCTGTGTGTGCTCCATACAACTAGACAAAACACAACTTTCAACATTCTCTCTCACTCACATGCTATTTACCCTCTCACTCTTCTTAGAAATTCCATAACCCATAGCATTTGTTAATCTGGTTAATGATATGGACATCTAAGAATTCAACCTGTACATTTCACATTCATTTTACACAATCCACAGATCACCTCAGTGCCATGCATCAACACATGTAGATCTGTCTGTATTAAGTATATACTTTATACTAATTGTGCAGCAATATGTTGTGTGTGAAATGCATAAAGTGAGGTTTTAAATACTCATAATACCAGTATCAAAACATACAATTGTATGGGTCTTGGAATATTTTATACAAATTACTATAATGAATCATTTGTGTTTTTTAATACTTAGGGTGCTTGGGTTATTTTTGTTGTCCCTCAGATAATTATCCCATCTACTGGTTAATTAATATAATCTACACTAGAATAATGAATGTTCAACTGCAGGACCTCGCTATTTCCAGAACAGAAAAACAGGCAGAGTACAGAAAATGTAAACATAACAATTTTCCTACTTGATGTCAAGTGACTTTTTTTTTTAATTCAGCTATGTCAGTGTTTGGGGGTTTTTTTGGTTTTTTTTTTTTGCTACTGCTCTCTACTTGACAAAGGATGTTCTCCTCATCCCCACAAAACTTCTAAAAATTGGGCACTCAAACTTTGTAACACTTTTCATGTTCATCATCATGCATTTTGGGAACATACATACTTTAAAATATGCACTACAAAGTGCATCTCCTTTTAAAAATTATGTATTATGATTAACCTACCACTGAAATGAAATAAGTTCATACTAAAGTTCATTTTAGTAAAAAACCCAAAGCAAAATTAGGCTATGCAAATTAAGCAAACCAATAAGCAAATTCATGTGCAAATTAGGAAGACACTCAGCCTCCAGCAAATTTATTTAATACAGTCCCTGATGTTGCAGAATTTGGATGCCCCTGTTCTATCGGGAAAGAGATTTGCTTGCTCTATTGCCACCACATCCACTATAGAACCCAAAAACCAGATGTCCATGTTATCTACCTAGACTCTATACAAACTGCTAAGGGCTTTTGAAACCTGAAAGCATTTATTCAGATTCTTCCATTCAATGTCACTTTTATGAGACATGTCTTCATAGACCTGGAGCACTAAAACAGAGTTATCCCTCACCCATCATCAAATTTTAAGTAACCACATGTCTAAACAAAGTAGAAACAAACGTAGGCAACACATGAAATATTTTGTCTGAACCTGTGTTCCTTGAAATCAGACTTCTACCCTTCCTGTCAACCAGAATATCCCCCCCATTCCAATTCTGCAAAGTACAGATGCAATGCTCTTAAATTCCATCAAAATCAATGGCTTTAAGCATCTGCTTAAGTGCTTTGCTGAACTGGAGAACCATATCCTGAAAAAAGCAAAAATATATTATGTGGCCTTGTATTATGTGGCCTTAATTGCTCCTGAATTAGACAGAGGTCTATCTAATGCCCTGGAAAAATTAGGGATAAAATAGATGTCTTGACTTCATCATAAACTTGGTTCATAATCATGTGAAACCCATGTTTTCCTAAGGCTCCCTACTTCTAAAAAATTCTTGTTGGATTCTGCACAAGGGAAGACTGTACCTATGAGCCACAATTTTGCAAGCAGTATGCGTGCACGCATGTATTTAGACATTTATTTGAAGGAAAAGCCTAGATTACTATAGAGTAGTTCGAGGAAATGTTTGAGGATAAAATAAAGAGGTTTTTTTCTATTTGTATTTTGATCAGGAGTGCTTGAGGATTAATTAATGTTTGTAAAGCTCTTTGAAGATTGAAAGTGCTACGTAAGTGCTATTATTAAGCAGACAGTTTAAAGTCCTTATAAAATACTAATTATGAGTAGCTATTGCACCAGAAATTTGATGCACTCAAGAATGTTACTATGAATTTTAATCTACGGATCTTTGGGAAAAAGCAGATGAGTTAAACTGCAATTTTCTACCATCTTTACTGAAACTGTTCCCTCTTCCCCCTCAAAAATGAATATACCCTGGAAAAGGTTTTTTTTTTTTTCTCCCAAGGGTCCAGTTTTAATTTACACATATCCCTAAAAGCCTCTGGGGACCTACTTGTTAAAATCAGCACTCTCCAATACCCGTCTCTGTTTGGTATGAAAAAAGGTTGTCAGATGCGGAAGCAGGGATTATATCTTTGTAAGAAAAAAAGGGTTCTACTTCCCCACATACAAACTGCCCATTCAACATGCAGCTGAAGAAAACTAGTCGTTGGAGGCAGTTTCTTCCTTTATGAATAGATACAGCTGATTTGATCTTGGGAAAATAGTGGAGTAGTAAATGAACAAATGTTTATGAATATGATGATACCCAGCTGTTTCTGACAATTCTCACAAGATATTCTATTTTGTAAAAATAGAGCGGTAGAGCAGCATATTGATGAAGTTATTTGTATGGTGCTCTAACCCAAACAGCTTTGAACATTTCAAAAACCAAAACTAAAAAAAAAAAAAAAAAAAAAATGAAATTTCTGTTATGTAACATGACCAGAAACTCAACTGATATAAATATCTGCCCCTTCTACTTCAGAGGCCAACAATCTCAATAATAAATACATTCTACACATCACAAACTAAAAATTAATCTGAGTCTTATTTCTACCTAGAAGAATGTCTTATGTACTTTGGTACGCCACAATGAGAGAACATATAAAACTGGAACAAATAGTTTCAAATCTGAGGATTGTGAGTTCTGTGATAGGGTCAGAAAATGAGCCTTCAGATAGATTGATGCTAAATTATTTTCAAATGTATAGATGATGTATGCAAGACAGCCAAGGAAGTAGTGCTGCTGAACAAAAGGCAACAATTCAGAGTGCAGGCATCACTGATTCTTGAGGGCAAAGACCCTTGGTGTAGTCATGTACAACATTCTGCACTAATAGCCATCTATGAATGCTTTATAAAAGCAGCCCAAATAAAGTGTGCTGCATTACTGCAGCCCACAGGTCACAAAAGATTCACTGTAGCAAGATCTTTCTCAGTAAAGAATAGTTTCAAATTGAAAACATTTTGAAGGTGAAAAATAATTTTACCTGTTTATTGTGTTAATACCGCCTCTGAATTTGCTTTCATTCAGCTTTCATTGTGACAGGGGGCATCTAAACTTCATTAACCACTTTTCAGAGTAGCAGCCGTGTTAGTCTGTATTCGCAAAAAGAAAAGGAGTACTTGTGGCACCTTAGAGACTAACAAATTTATTAGAGCATAAGCTTTCGTGAGCTACAGCTCACTTCATCGGATGCATTTGGTGGAAAAAACAGAGGAGAGATTTATATACACACACACACACAGAGAACATGAAACAATGGGTTTATCATACACACTGTAAGGAGAGTGATCACTTAAGATAAGCCATCACCAACAGCAGGGGGGGGGAAGGAGGAAAACCTTTCATGGTGACAAGCAGGTAGGCTAATTCCAGCAGTTAACAAGAATATCAGAGGAACAGTGTGGGGTGGGGTGGGAGGGAGAAATACCATGGGGAAATAGTTTTACTTTGTGTAATGACTCATCCATTCCCAGTCTCTATTCAAGCCTAAGTTAATTGTATCCAGTTTGCAAATTAATTCCAATTCAGCAGTCTCTCGTTGGAGTCTGTTTTTGAAGCTTTTTTGTTGAAGTATAGCCACTCTTAGGTCTGTGATCGAGTGACCAGAGAGATTGAAGTGTTCTCCAACTGGTTTTTGAATGTTATAATTCTTGACGTCTGATTTGTGTCCATTCATTCTTTTACGTAGAGACTGTCCAGTTTGGCCAATGTACATGGCAGAGGGGCATTGCTGGCACATATCACATTGGTAGATGCGCAGGTGAACGAGCCTCTGATAGTGTGGCTGATGTGATTAGGCCCTATGATGGTATCCCCTGAATAGATATGTGGACAGAGTTGGCAACGGGCTTTGTTGCAAGGATAGGTTCCTGGGTTAGTGGTTCTGTTGTGTGGTGTGTGGTTGCTGGTGAGTATTTGCTTCAGATTGGGGGGCTGTCTGTAAGCAAGGACTGGTCTGTCTCCCAAGATCTGAGAGAGCGATGGCTCGTCCTTCAGGATAGGTTGTAGATCCTTGATGATGCGTTGGAGGGGTTTTAGTTGGGGGCTGAAGGTGATGGCTAGTGGCGTTCTGTTGTTTTCTTTGTTGGGCCTGTCCTGTAGTAGGTGACTTCTGGGTACTCTTCTGGCTCTGTCAATCTGTTTCTTCACTTCAGCAGGTGGGTACTGTAGTTGTAGGAATGCATGATAGAGATCTTGTAGGTGTTTGTCTCTGTCTGAGGGGTTGGAGCAAATGCGGTTATATCGTAGCGCTTGGCTGTAGACAATGGATCGAGTGGTATGATCTGGATGAAAGCTAGAGGCATGTAGGTAGGAATAGCGGTCAGTAGGTTTCCGATATAGGGTGGTGTTTATGTGACCATCGCTTATTAGCACCGTAGTGTCCAGGAAGTGGATCTCTTGTGTGGACTGGTCCAGGCTGAGGTTGATGGTGGGATGGAAATTGTTGAAATCATGGTGGAATTCCTCAAGAGCTTCTTTTCCATGGGTCCAGATGATGAAGATGTCATCAATGTAGCGCAAGTAGAGTAGGGGCATTAGGGAACGAGAGCTGAGGAAGCGTTGTTCTAAGTCAGCCATAAAAATGTTGGCATACTGTGGGGCCATGCGGGTACCCATCGCAGTGCCGCTGATTTGAAGGTATACATTGTCACCAGACAGCCCCCCAATCTGAAGCAAATACTCACCAGCAACCACACACCACACAACAGAACCACTAACCCAGGAACCTATCCTTGCAACAAAGCCCGTTGCCAACTCTGTCCACATATCTATTCAGGGGATACCATCATAGGGCCTAATCACATCAGCCACACTATCAGAGGCTCGTTCACCTGCGCATCTACCAATGTGATATATGCCATCATGTGCCAGCAATGCCCCTCTGCCATGTACATTGGCCAAACTGGACAGTCTCTACGTAAAAGAATGAATGGACACAAATCAGACGTCAAGAATTATAACATTCAAAAACCAGTTGGAGAACACTTCAATCTCTCTGGTCACTCGATCACAGACCTAAGAGTGGCTATACTTCAACAAAAAAGCTTCAAAAACAGACTCCAACGAGAGACTGCTGAATTGGAATTAATTTGCAAACTGGATACAATTAACTTAGGCTTGAATAGAGACTGGGAATGGATGAGTCATTACACAAAGTAAAACTATTTCCCCATGGTATTTCTCCCTCCCACCCCACCCCACACTGTTCCTCTGATATTCTTGTTAACTGCTGGAATTAGCCTACCTGCTTGTCACCATGAAAGGTTTTCCTCCTTCCCCCCCCTGCTGTTGGTGATGGCTTATCTTAAGTGATCACTCTCCTTACAGTGTGTATGATAAACCCATTGTTTCATGTTCTCTGTGTGTGTGTATATAAATCTCTCCTCTGTTTTTTCCACCAAATGCATCTGATGAAGTGAGCTGTAGCTCACGAAAGCTTATGCTCTAATAAATTTGTTAGTCTCTAAGGTGCCACAAGTACTCCTTTTCTATTAACCACTTTGTATCCCAGTCATCTTCTCCGCTCCTCCCATCAGCCAGGTACTGGGGTCTTGCCATGGGAATTTTCAGTAGTGAGGTGGGATTGGAGAATAGTCTGGATTTAATGATGGGTAGGGGAAGGCTTAGGGTGTGTCTACACATAAACCACTTCAGCAGCACAGCTGCACTGCTGTAGTTGCACTGCTATAGCGCTTCAGTGGAGACACTACCTATGCCAATTGGAGAGGTTTTTCCATCTGCACAGGTATTTCCTTTCTTTCCTCCTCCTACTTGTGTATTTCTTACGCTTACTCTTCCTGGTCTGGAAAGAAGGCTAGATCATTGTGCTGTCAAAATATAGGATTATGGCTTAATGGGAGAAGAAACTGTAAATCCCCTACCTGAAAAAAGTAACAGGTGCTGACTCATGAACTTTCCCTAAACCTTTCTCAGACCCAATTATATTTGGCACTACACTGCTGTGACTCCTCAGTCAGCCAGTCCTATTCACCACTGGGTGATCTTTGTTGGCTTAATCTGCACTGTCAATTTATTTCTATAATATCTATGTTTTAGGTCAAGAATGAGTTGGTGTTTTTGCATGGCTTTATTCTGAACCAGAAATGAAACATACAGGAACTGAATCACCTTTCACTAAGATTTCTTCACTAGTGCCCACATCTTACACTCCACTACAAATTACTCAGATTTAGATCTCTACCAACGGTGCTTGATTATAATATTCATGACCTTCACATTTAAATAGGCTCCAAGATGTCCAATAAAGAAATATCCAATACTAACCAAATATTAGATTATGGAACGTCTAAAGGCAGGAAAAAAATTAAGTTTGAAGAGCTGACACACCAAAAAAGTAAACTGCTGCTAAAGGTTCTTGCGGCCTGAATAGTGTTCTATGAAATATATAAATTGAGCACTGTATTATACACAGAAAAAGTGTAGAAAAAGGCGTAGAATCTCAAGATGGTGATGTCTAAGAGGTTGAATTTCTGATTTCCTGGACAGGAAAAAAAAATAATTTAAAAAAAAAATCTGTCACTGGAGTTGCACCAGGGATGAAATCAAGCAAGCATTTTTAAATTAGATTACTTAAAGAATTAGTCATAATCTTTGTTATCCTTCTATCGCTACATATTGACATAGCACCTTTCACCTAATGATCTTAAGGCACTTTACAAACATTATACCTCAATAGCCTTGTGAAGTAGGGATTTTACTTTTTTTTAAAAAATACCCAGGTGGATAAACTGAAGAATACAGAGGTTAGGAAACTTGTCCAAGATGACAAAGGGAGGCAGTGGTAAAACTTAGAAGAAAACCCAGAAGTGCTAACTCCCAGACCCCTGATTTCAACCACAAGATCATGCTGCGTAAATATGGTATTCTAGTGGGGGAATCAACGAGCATCTTATAAAAGCATTAACTGTTTTTGCATTCTGTCCTTCTAACACCTATTTTCTTACACTGTCTTCCAATGTCACGTCACTAATTTGTTTCCCAATCAATTTAATGAACTGTTTAATTTAGATCATACTCCTTTGTTCTTTGCTTCCCAATTAACATATTTGTCCACATTTAGATTCATTTCCCATCTCTTGGCCCAATCATCTAAAATATCCACATCCTTTGGAATTTAGTTGTATTATGTGTATATATACACAATATGGTTGAGTCATTTTGTTGATGGAATCTCAACATTTCTGTATGCATTTTCTACACACTTAGAAGGTACAAGGCTCTCCCATAAACAATATAAGCACTTGTCACGTTCATCCTTTAGGGCAGTGGTTCTCAACCAATACCCCTTAGGGTACACAGAGGTTTTACGCTGGTACTCAACTCATCTAGATCAGTGTTTCTCAAGAGGGATTGTGACTCCGGGGGGGGGGGGGGGGGGGGGGAGGGGAGGGAAGTCGCAGGGCAGGTTTAGGGGGTCGCAAGTGGGCAGGGCTGGCAAGCAGGGCAGTTGCTCGTGGCCCCATGAAACTAAGTTACATGCTTCAGCCCTGGACGGCCGGAGCTCTGGATTCAGACAAAGCTCACAAGTAGAAAAAAAAAAAAAACAGGCTGAAGTATATCACTGAAATGCAAGTACAACAACATTTATATTCCAATCAATTTATTTTATAACTATATGGTAAAATGAGAAAGTAAGCAATTTTTCAGTAATAGCGTGCTGTGACACTTGTATTTTTATGTTTGATTTTGTAAGCAAGTAGTTTAAGAGAGGTGAACCGGCGTACACAAGACAAATCAAACTCTAAGAAAGGTTGAGAACCACTGTTTTAGGGGAATAGTTCTACACATGCACAAGACTTGAACCTTGGTGAATGAGACTCAGGTATGACAGCTAAACCCTGGTACTAACAGACTAAGAAAAATTCTTTTTTTGCACCAATGGGTAACCAAAACATTAAAAACTCCAGTAACTAAACACAAAATATTTACCATAACTACATTAATAAACTAATAGACACAAGATGGGACACTATATTGCTCCATTGCTCTGTCAAGATACAGTCAGAAAGAATCAAATGACAATTGGAGGTCAGTCTGCCCTTTATGCCATGCCCTCAGGAGGGAGAGCTTGAGGGCACGCAGGGCACATGTACAACCTCTAGTGGACAGTGCTGGAGAACTTTCTGAACACCTGTGATTCTAGAGTATTTTTTCTTGCTGGGCAAGCAAGGTAAACATTATAGATTTGGTTTAATTAGCCTTATGGTTTTCATTTTTATTTTCTTCATCCCATGTGTAGAAACAGTTTCAGTCCTTAGACGTTGTGAAAGGTAAAGTTAAAGATAACATCGCTGGAAGTGCATGAAGAAAAAGGAAGCGAAGCAAAGAAAGGAAAAATCTAGTGCACATTTTACATTACTTGATTAGTTTAGTAGCAGAAAAAAAAAAAACGTGGGCCTGCGATAGGCTCTACCTTGTGCTACATGTCTTATGTTTATTGCATGGTTTTACTTTTGGCAGTTAATTACACCAAAGCTTCACAGAAATTGCATGTAGATCTTTATTTTTCTTTTCAAAGAAAACAAAAAAGTCAAACAAAAGCAACAACAGCTAGAATGGAGGTTGGATTTTGAAAGAAAAATTATTGTATTTAAATGGGAAAGAACCTAAGAAATAATAAAGAAAATGGGCAGAGTACATTAAGTGAGTCAGAGGGAAGTCCTCAAGAGATAAAAAAAGTTAAGGGGAATTCCTGTGATAAAGAAAAAAATTTGAGGGAGCGGAGAAAGTGTCAGGCTTCCTTTATATCTTAAGAAAGAAAGAAGAGCATATCCCCCCTTTTTTCCTTTGATGGTCACCTTTTAATGTATAACACTCAGGATGATCAAAAGGCAAAGGAAGCCTGAAATTTATAATTTTTTGCTTGATTTGTGAATCTTTTCAAATCAATTTCAGAAGTTTTTCCATCATAAGAAAATTCTGATCACACATTAAATGCAACTATGGATAGCACTGATACTTGGATGAACTGCATGCCAACACCAAGGAGAAGAAATCATCAACAATTTTACTGAAGAGGAGTTCATTTGCAGAAGAAAGATACAGATCCAACCGAGTGGAAGTACTTTGAAAAGAAAAAGGTATCTGCAGCCACATCAGCAGCATAAAACGGAATTCAAGCACCCAGATTATTTTTTAAACTAAGAAAGTTGGAAACTCTGTGGTATGCGCTTTGGCCAAGCAGTTTATGGATTTTTGGGGGGGGGGGGTGGATGCAAGGAAAACAGAATATTGCAAGAGAACTGTGCCTTGAATCAGTAATACAAATTTTCAAGAATATTTCACTGACGGGTAAATTGAATACTATTGTAGCGTGCATGGCAATTTCAGGATCAAGTTGTTAACATGGCTTCAGTGTGATTAACTGCACTGAAAGAAGGATCCAGGCTGGCAACACAGACATTGGGTGATCTGATGACGATGGTGATGATCTCTCTCAGTAACGAGTGTGATCTAATTCCTTCAAGTAGAGAGTAGTTTCTAAAAACATTCCAATATAGCATGACATGAACTGTAACATACAGCCAAACCTGATCACTAGCACCACCACCATATTAAGGGTAGGCCAGCAGATATGTCTGGACTAGAACACTTTTTATCCATTTAGGAAATATTCCCTCATCCCAAATCCAGATATGAAGGAATCATGCCATGCTCTCTTGTTGAAAAGGTGTTCAGAGGTCCTGAAAATCAGAGTTAGGGATATTTTTCAAATTTATTCAAGTAAGGTAGGTGCTTTATCACATTTTTTTTCCTGAAAACTATGGAAGATTTTTCTTTTAAATTGAGAAATTATCCTATTTGAGTATTTATGCGGAAAAATATTTTCTATTATCTTTAGGCAAAGTTTATTTGTTTTTAAACTTGTTCAGAGTACCTCAGGGAATTGTGGTCTCAACAGAACCTCATTTATCCAAAGCCCACTTACATAAAAACAGTCTTCGTCCAAACATGGGTTATATCTCCCATTCTCCATGTGCATCATGTTTTATTTTAACAGAAACTCTCTCTTTTCTATTTCAATAGATGGCATTCTAGTATAGAGCTCACTGCTTTTCCTTGAAGATTACACCATCAAGGGGAAACTGCTCTACTACTGCTGTGCTTTGGAACAGTATAATATGCATTGCTATACAGAAAATTTGTCATCTTAAATTTCAATTGAAAATGATAAAGCTATGTTTTAATAAGGACCATTTAATGCCAGTAGGAAAAAAACCATCTCTCTACATCAATGTGTTCAACTATCACTGACTTTTCTCACAAGATGAACTTTTCCATTCCATGGAAATCTGGAAATGCAGCAAAGTACTGCTTTAGTGTTAAAATAGGGACTTCAATTTATACAAAATTCAAACAGACTGTAGCAATTTTAGTCTCATGTTTATCACCGAAACATATTTGGTCACCCTACTACTAATTCATGCAACACCAAAACTGAAACAGTGACAATAAGCAAGGTACCCATGCAACACTCTTAGGTGACATGGTCAGTGAAAGATAATGAGAGAATAAAAGTAATATGCTGCACTACAATTATGACATTGCATTAGACAGCTAAGCTCAAGAAATGTGTCAGAAATGTATTCTGGCAACAAAACATTATGAATCAAATAAGTGTCAGTTATTCTGTCTGTCAAACCAGAGAAAAGAATAAATCTTTATTTTCACACCATTGCTGGTAATTTGGTATACAGTGCCCTATTTTTTCAACTACCAATTTAATCAACTATTGAATTAGAGTTTTACCTATTGCCACTGGTAAACAGGAAGCTTTCACTGATGACTAAAGAGACATGGCATCAATTTGTGCAGAATTTAAGCTTTAATGTTAATATATCAGTTTCTAACCCTTAATGCTTGTGAAAACCTTCCAAATATAAAATAAATTTAAATCTTATAAAGCAAAAAAAATTGTCCTCCCTAGCCTACAGAGATAGCTCCAATACCTCTGTTACTGCTCATAGCTTTCCCAAAAAGCAGCAAAGCAGAGTTAACAAGACTCTGGTCAATTTGGTTGCTGATGTTCAAACTAGTAGTCAGCAGTGAAACGGACAAGAGACTGATAGGAAAGAAGAGACCACTGAGCAGGGTTCAGTTGGAGGCTGGGAATTCTCACCAGGCACTGCCTCTGGACCTTACTGATGACTCCCATCCCATCATTCTTTACAATGGCCTTCAGCTAGTAGGATACAGTAACTTTTCAAGCTTTGCCTTTCTCCTTTTAACACTCTCCGGTAAACATCATACATTCAAGTGGCTGAAGAGAGCTAGAGCTGCCTCCCTCAGAATTATGCTCCTTCAGTTCTCCACAGTCAGTTGGTGGAAAAACTGCCAAGACATATCCCTCCTCCAGGGACTGAGAGAGACCCACAGGCAGCGTTTCCAACTTTAGCTCACATAGAGAAGAACAACCAAACTTGATCCTGGACTCTAAAGTACTGTCATTGCAAGTCAGTCATATCTCCACCGACATCTCTCAGCTCTTTCCACTTACACTCTCTTCCAGTGGATCTGCTCCAGGGGCTGGGGAGGAATCTTCAAAGCAGCAGCTGGTAGAACCAATGCAGGTATATTAGCACTAATCGGCAATAGGGGTCAGATATTTTTGACCATCATGTAAAGAAAATCTTATTTGCCACTAGATTCATCTGACAAAACAGTTAAAATGCATGAGCCCTGAGACATGCACTTACAACCATTGCTATTAATTGGTGCATTTGCACTACTGGTGGCAACTGTAATACAGGTTCTAGTTTTTCCTTGCACAAACAAGGTGCGTCTCCCTTCTTCTGACCACAGGCTCCAGATGTACTATTACTTCTTCACACTGTGCTTCACAAGTAGCCGTTTGAAACCGCGACCATATCAATTAGTTTCCCTACTGCTGGCGCTGTTGATCAAGAAAGGAAGCAATCTTTGCTTAAGTGTCAGATGCCCTCAATACTCTCCTTTCCAAATGCCCCTAACAGCCAAAGGGGATTGTGTCTGTACTGATCCTGCATATTTCCTTCCCACCCATAACACTGACTAATGTGATGTCTATTTCTGAACTACACGCAGTTAAAACAGAATCCTCCCAAAAGGGATTATTTTTTAATGGAGTGGGAGCCCATGTTCATACAATGTAAATCTCTGCTTTTTCCACACTTCTTCCAGTTTGGTCCTCTCATTTTGTGTTTTGCTAACATCTTATTACAAACAAACATTGCACAATGTCTCTGGCCATCTTCCTACAAATTTCTTGCAGTGCTACCTCGATACTTCCAATAACCTAGTCCTCTGTGTGCTCCTTTTGAATTCTTAGGAGCAACCTGCACTGTTTATTGCTCAGTCATATGCAGCCCAGAACTTTCAGGTCCCAAACAGTCTTTGCACCAACTGCCATAGTGTCACTTATGAGGTGCAGCAGCACCAGATTCAAATACTGATGGTGACTGAAAGATCTTAGTCTTCGTGGGATTGAATAGTGAATAGAATTCTTACTTAGTAATTTTGATAATGCTGAGATGCATATACAGTTAATGACCTTTAATCACCTGTTTTTTTTCTAATGCCCATAACTAAACACTAAGAAGGTAAATTAGATCTGAATACACAGACTATAACGACCTTCATAGAGAATTCTGCTCTTCATCCTTCCTAGTTGCCAGGAAGCAATACTTGTTTGTTTAACACTAAGGTCTAGTCTACACTATCAAGTTTTGCCAGTTTAACTATACCAGTATAATTAAACCATCAAAATCCTCTTAACATAGAGTAAGACCAGGTCTACACTATAAAACCTTATCAATGTAGCTATGTCACTATGATGGCAAACTCTCCCACCCGCTTCCAAGTAGACGCAGCTATACTAGCAAGAGTCCTTTTGCCAACAGAGATGATGTCATTCAAAGAGGGGATGTACATATACCAGCAAAAGATATCCTTATGCCAGTATAAGCTATGTCTCCATTAGGAGGCTCTCCCACTTTAGCTATACCAATACAGCTGTATCAGCAAAGCCATTCTAGTCTATACTCACAGTTGTGTCAGTATAAGAGTGCTTATATCAGTATAGCATTTACTAGTTCCCCAACCAGCATAAAATATACTGGAATAAGTACTTTTAAAGTGATATAATTACACCAAGGGCTTTTTTATTTGGCATAGCTATGTCGTCAAAACATTCTAAAACAGATTTGCCCTTAGATATGGCAGGAAGGCATTTCCAAATAGATGAGTTTTGAAGTGCGCCCTGTAAGCAGACCAATATTGTCTCATTCTACAGGTGAGCAACCTCAATTGCAATATTCTAACTCCAGATCCAGCATGCCAGAATTTGACTCTCTCCTGGATATTCATCATATCTGACAAGTAGAGATAAACATAAGCAAGGAGTTGCTCTCATTTTCTCTCTCTACTTCCACAAATGAAGTCACAACAGAAGCAGCTCCTTACTCTTTATAATTTTTCTCTTAAGTCTATTTCATCTCATTCACCGGTTGTCCATAGCCTTCTTAGATTCAGTATTGGTTGCTTCTGGAAGTCCTCCTCCCCCATAAGAACCGGTAGTGTGTGTAGAATGAGGTCATTTAGTTCTAATCTCACCAAATGGGAGATGCTTGCTCAATGCAGGTCATGCAGACAGACTGTGCAGTGATTAGCTGTAGAAGAAATAAGCATTTCCTCCCTTCTTGGCTTTCAATATACTTAGCTTGTGTCTACGCACTGAAATTCCACTGGTCAAGTTAAACCAATAACCCAGCTATTATCAGAGACATTCAGCACAGAGGATTGTACTAACTAACCTAATTTTTTTTTTTTTTTTTTTTTTAAAAAGGCACAACTTCTGTATTTAGACCAGAGCTTGAAAGAAAAAAAAATTGGGAACAAGTCCAGCAAATGCTTCTCCTGTGACAATCGTCATGCAGCAGAGATGGCGGCAAGATAAAGGACACATTTTACATAGTTGGCTCTGCTGCCTGCAAATGGCAAACGGAAGAGTAAAATCCAGTAAAAAAATTGAAGTATGAGGACAGACAAAACAACAGAATGCTAAAGGCTTATCTATGTAGGAAGTTTATTGGCATAATTATACTAATACAAACTCTTGTGGTGCACTAGGAGGATTCTTGAACTGGATAGGAAGAAAGCAGAATTAGGAGTGTCAAAATATCGGTGAAGAAACTCTTGGGAGGAGCAAGATAACAGGTCTGTGCCCTGCACTCTTTCACAACCTCAACAATACCTGGATTGCTGTCACCTCAGGCAATCCTTGTCTACTTGAATTATGAAGGGAGTCCCAAGTATTCTCTCTCCTCGTTTGTAAACTACTCTGATGTCCCTTTGGTCTGAAATAGCCCCAACTTGTTAATGTTCAGGGCACAATGCAGGACTCCTACTTTCTCATACTTACAAGGAGGGTTTAAAGGTATGGGATGACTGTGTTTGTTTTTTAATTTTATAATCTTACTCCCTTTTAATGAGGCTGATGATTGAGGGTAGGTTTTCTGTTTTAATCCTTTAAAATATATAAGCCACAAAAATATGTTGAAATGAATATGATTCTGGTGATAAGCCCAGCAAAAAAGCCTATAAATAAAAATAAATACTTGACCCTGCAGTGAAGTCATAATACTGAATTTGTGACATCACAACTGTCTCCATAACAACTAATAATTCTCAAACACAATATAATGTCTCCACCGCAGAATCAAGAAGCAGCTGGGCTGCAATGGAAGAAATGTTCTTATTCAAAACACAAATCTTCAACAAAACAGGGAACATAAGATGTTATTGAAGGTAAGCTGCCTTTTGTATAGCTCCTATTTCATTTGCCCAGCGTGAGACTCCTTTTAAATGCTCAAATCATATATAAAAGGCCTGTTGAAGTGTATATACACGTTTGTTGTACAATGAAAAATGGTCTAATAAAAAAATTGATGTTTTTCCAAAAGTGAAGGTGTTTTGAAGAGTGCATCTGTTCAACTTTCATTAAAATACAAAAGAACAGTTCTACTTACACTTTGCTCCTAAGGAAGTCAACGTAGTCACATTTTCAAAAGTACCTTATAAGACTTGAATCTTAGATGAAGAACTTAAAGAAAAACCTTTTCCAAGTTTTTGGGTATTTCAACACATCCAACAGATGAAATGTAAAGTTATGATTGCCATATAGCATATGTTCAAGGTTCAGAGCTCATAGTCCTTTATTTAGTTGGACCATGGCAGGGTCCTTACATAGCAGACATGTTTTCAAAAAGCACTTGCCTAGCACAATACATTACATATGCAAGATTATGAGAATTGCTCAAGCAGAGTTCTCATCTGCATCCAAAATCTGTTTTCCAAGTACAGCCACCTCTTTTGCCACATGTAAAATACCTACCAGCAATTTCTCACATTTACAAACACCTGAAGTAAAAGTGAGAATTAGTCTTTTTGAATCATACTTAGGGCTTTGGTTTAGACTGAATAATATTTAGGAATAAGAGCTAGTCAGTTAAGTTTCTGATCAGAGGATACATATTAGTTTTACACACAACTAAAATCACATTTGATATTGCAATCGCAGATGTCTGTTGATTCTAGTCACATTACACAGCTCATGAAGGGAAAAGCAACAAAAATGTAGGAATTCCGATGTTCATTTGCTCAATTCAGGGTGTGTATCAAAGTAAAATTGAATAAATGAGATCCTACATTTTTCAGCAAGTGTGAGGAAGCAGAAGCTCTGTGTGGCTTTCACCTACACTTACTTACACCTATGTAACTCCTGTATTTTAAATAGCAGCATCACAGAATTGAAATATTTTTAAAACTATGTTTAACATTGTACAACAGGATATTTTTATTCACCTCTTTTGTAATGTGCTTTGAGATCTACTGATAGACTACAAGACTGTTACTACAGCAGGGGTTCACAGTGATCCAAGGATTATTGCTGGGCCAAGGAACATTGCTAGGGGGTCATAGATATTGAGCTGATGTGACCAGTCCAGGTCAATCCAGGTTTCCAGAGGCTATTTACCAATTAAACTTAAAAATAAAAAAAACCACCTCTCAGCACCCTACATTATACCGTTTTCAGCCACTTTAACTGTGATCAACTTTACTGACTGCACCAAAACTGGAGGGCAGAACCAAACTCTAAAGCAACCAGATCTCTCAGCCTACACTATCCTTATGAATGGAAATCCTGTTTATAGCCTCTCATTGGTGTACTATTACACATTTTTGGGACAGAACTGTAAGTGGGGTATTTGGAGAACAGAAATGGTAGCCAGCAGCAGTTCCCCACTGCTTTAAAGCTTGCTTTCATTTTTACGTTCAACACTCTGCAAGTACTTCACATAACCAAATATTTCATATAATCAAGCACTACAGCCACTGCAAGGAAGATGTCCTCATGAAAATCTCTAATTTAAGAAGTGGTCCACAACATGAAAAGTGCTTAAGAACCACCTGAACACAGATTCAGAAATGTCTGAATTGGGTTCCCCCCACTGAAGGGGAAATAGTAAACATATCTTTCCAAGTATTTTCCTGCAGTTACTGCCTCTGGAATGGAAGACCTGTGTGGTGGTGAGAACTCACATTTTGAAGTATATTTGTACATACTGACAAAGTGGCAGAAAATGCAGCTGTCATAATCCAAGAAAGAAGAAAAGGAAGTTGGCATAGTCTCTCAATAAGAGAATACACTATCATACATAAGATTTAGGTAAATTATGTGTTACACAGATATGTAGTCTGTAATGTGATATATCAGAGATACAGCCAATCCCACTCCCCTCCACCCAAAAAAAATTTCATATGCACAGCATTACCTGGGCGTTCTCAGAATTAAAGTGTCTGTATACAAAACAATACACCATTTCTGTGCCCAGGAACCAGGCAGATAACCTCAGATCAACATCTAAGTGGACAGTGAAAAGGTTTGACCAGGCCTATATTACATTTCATTTTCACATCTGAATGAGTTGGACAGACTAACTGGGCAAATAACTCATCAACAAGCATTAAGAGATTTTTCTCACAATGCATGGGAAAATATATCAGTCATCCTCCATACACCAAGTATTTAAAAAAAGAGTCCTTTGTAAAAGAAAAGTTAAAATGTAGTTGCTGAGTGAGAAGCTCTTCACAAGATTCTGGGTATAACAATTTTCTTTAAGTCCTCAACTTCAGAATGAGTAAATTACTGCTTCACAGAGGTTAAGAGGTATCAGCAAGAACTACAAATATTTGCCATGAATTTTGGCAAGATCTGCAGGTATTCCTGTACCCTCACCCACAAGCCCTTCAAAAAACTAGAAGCTGTACAAAGATTTTTGTTTTCTCTTGTACTTGTCCCTACTTGTATTTGAATCCTTTGCTTCCCACCCATCCAAAACAAAAACAAAAACTCCCCAACAGGATACAGTTAAGGTAGTAAACAGACCAACTTAAACCACTGTTTGAACATTTCAGTTAATAAAAAACAAACATTTGAAGGTCAAGCACTCAGGATGTGAACTCAGGAGTTCAAACCTACACAAACAGCCTGGAAACCAGTTACAATAAAAACCACCATCTTTACTTTTCTCCCTCTTATTCATGGGATCATCTAACTAATCTCACATGAAGGAAGCTGCATCCAAAATCTGCATCCAAATCTTGTGTAAATCTTCCCTGTTGCATATGAATTAAGTATTTAGTCTTATTGTGAAATAATTTAACCTGTGCCCACCTTCACAAATACAAATGATGGGAGTGGGGAGGATGACAGAAGTCTATCTTGTACATGCATGTTTTCAGAGGCTGACCAAAACCAATCATTATTATTCATTACATGCTAAGACCTGAACAGACACACAGTGAGAGACAGTCCCTGCCCTGTAGAGCTTACTATACCAAATAACTAGGGCCCTACCAAATGCATGGTCCATTTTGGTCAATTTCACTGTCATAGGATTTTTAAAATTGTAAATTTCATGATTTCAGCTATTTAAATCTGAAATTTCACAGTGTTGTAATTGTTTGGGTCCTCACCCAAAAAGGAGATGGGGGAGGCAGGTTATTGTATGGGGGGTTGCGGTACTGCTACCCTTACTTCTGCGCTGCTGCTGCCTTCAGACCTGAGCAGCTGGAGAGCGGTGGCTGCTGGCCGGGAGCCCAGTTCTGAAGGCAGAACTGCAGCCAGCAGCAGAACAGAAGGATGGCATGGTATGGTATTGCCACCCTTACTTCTGCACTGCTGCCTGCAGAACTGGGCCCTCAGTCAGCAGCTGCCACTCTCTGGCCGCCCAGCTCTGAAGGCAGCAGCACAGAAGTAAGGGTGGCATAGTATGGTATTACCACACTTACTTCAGCGCTGCTGCTGGCGGGGTGCTGCCTTCAGAGTTGGGCACCTGGCCAACAGCCACTGCTCTCCAGCTGCCCAGCTCTGAAGGCAGCATAGTCGTAAGGGTGGCAACACCGCAACCCCCCTAAAATAACCTTGTGACTCCCCTGCAACTCCCTTTTGGGTCAGGACCCGCAATTTGAGAAAGACTGGTCTCCCCCGTGAAATGTGTATAGCATACTGTAAAAGCAGACAAAATACCAGATTTCACGGCCTGACACATGTTCTTCATGGCCGTGAATTTGTTAGGGTCCTACAAATAACAAAACCTAGCCAATGAATCTCCCTAAAATAATACTTTAAAACATCAATCTTCAGATTAGTAAACTGAGTCAAGTCATTTTTGAGATATTACTCCAAAAATAACTGATTTTTTTACACAGGTAAGATGCCCTCAACATTTCCCTCAATTTTTTCCGCTGACTGAGGATCACACACAAGAAGTTTCAAGCAGATTGATTTAGATCTGACCAAGTTAGAAAAGGCTTATTGGTTCACAATCATGCTTACAACACTAATCAAAAACTTAACTACTGAAGGACTACCCTTCTACGAGTTGTAAGACAAGATGGGTGACTCTGTGCTTCATAAACTAATTCCTTTTGTTGCTACAAAGTTTACTTCCCATAACTATTCAAAACTTAGTTCACAGGCAGAAAAAAACATTTACTTAGACCTACACCTAATAAGCTTTAGTGTAAACATATTTATATTAAATCAGGTTGCAAGACCCATAGCTAGGTCCAGTCTGCAGTTATAACTACCGTGTTGAGGACAATGTTACAGTGCTGTAGTTCTCCAACATGGAGAGGACATATGTTTTAATCAGATTCACAAATAGAGTTATGAGATTGGAGTTTAGCAGGGATTTAGTACAATTTCAGAACACAGATCAGCCCCAGCTACACAGGCACTACTATGTGGTAATTGGGTTCCACAACAAAGACTAAGACCTAAATTCAACATCACAGTGAGATAAACTGAGGAAGCTCTTACCTCTCAGTGACAGAGTCATTTTAGTCTATCTGCAGACTCAAAGTGCATCATTTTACAGTATCAAGGTTATCCTCACAATTAGAAGAGGAAACAGCTTTACATATTTGTGTTCTAGAATTGTGCTAAGCCCTACAGACATACTGTATTGTATCACAATACATACTTAAAACCCACAGGTTTCAGAGTAGCAGCCGTGTTAGTCTGTATTCGCAAAAAGAAAAGGAGTACTTGTGGCACCTTAGAGACTAACAAATTTATCAGAGCATAAGCTTTCGTGAGCTACAGCTCACTTCATCGGATGCATTTGGTGGAAAAAATCTCCCCTCTGTTTTTTCCACCAAATGCATCCGATGAAGTGAGCTGCAGCTCAC
The DNA here is from genome assembly GCF_009764565.3 of Dermochelys coriacea. Taxonomy (NCBI): domain Eukaryota; kingdom Metazoa; phylum Chordata; order Testudines; family Dermochelyidae; genus Dermochelys; species Dermochelys coriacea. Next base: position 186,822,151 of record NC_050068.2, on the reverse strand, counting down.
GAAAGTTTATGCTCTAATAAATTTGTTAGTCTCTAAGGTGCCACAAGTACTCCTTTTCTTTTTTTAAAACCCAGAGTCCTTTCATGGAGCTAGATGTAGCAGGGTCTGGAGTCTCCACCACAAGTCTCTTCTATAGGGACAGAAGCAGCAATGGTGGTTGAACCCTCCCCCCCCCACCTCTTCATAGGGCTGGAGAACTTTCCAAAGCAGGAAATGGAGTTTCCACCCCTTTAACCACCTTTTCAAAGTAGGTAAGAAGCAGTTGGTGGGGGAAGGGAAACCTTGCAATTCCTCAGTGGAGCTGGAGATGGGCAGGGTGGAGGATGGATGTCTTCGTCCTTGGACCCCAACATAAGAGCCGATGAACACTAGGCAGTAGACGATGAAGAGTGACATCCCAGGACCTATACAAAGGGCCAAGAGAGCCCTGGGAATTGGCTGGAAGTGGAGGCATAAGTGGGAGAAATGCCACCTTCTGCTTCAAGTGCAAGGCACATTTCCTTGACCTTGTCTTCTCTAACAAACCATATATATTTACAAAACCCTACCAAAACAAGACATTCCACTGCATTCCTAGGGAAGAGAGGAATACAAACATGTGACAAACATGTATCACACTGCTTAATGCACTACTGGAACATTCTCAGATATTTCAGGGATAAGCGTAGTATAAGAACCTAAACAGAACAGAATTTCTGTTATCCAGTTTCAAGGGGCGGGGGAAAATGTGCACAACCTACAATGACTCCTACCAACCCTGTATGTTGCTCCTATTTGTGTGCGTTGAGAAGCCAGGAAGACATGGTCAAAAAAATTAATTTGGTGGGGGACTTGGAAGCATATTTTTCAAGATTGCTCTTATTTAGTTTGATGAAAACTGCAGAGACTTCAGGTTGACTGTGTTCCTTATGCTGTCTCCCCTCTAGCTTGTTTTGGAGAGGGGAAGCTCTGCACTAACACCTCCGCAGCCAGGCCACAGACTGTTTTACCATCACATCAGATCCTGCCCAGAGAAGGTCTAGATGACATGTGGTGGTTTAATATAGCAGCTATTGGAATCTTGTTTACTCTAATACAGCAGGTCTCAACTGGGAATCCGCGACCCCCTGGGTGGCCAAGAGATCCCACGGCTGAAACCTAGAGCCCAAGCCCCAGCGCCCGCTGCTGCAAGGCCAAAAGCCAGAGCCCCAGTGCCCTCCTCCCACTGCAGTGCCAGAGCAGGGGGTGGCAGCTCCGAGGCCCTACCCCCTGGGCACATCGGAGGTGGAAAACTCGGAGTCAGGCAGTGCAGGCAGCTGCTGCTCTGGCTGGTGTCATGGAGCAGGCAGCCACAGCATTCCCCCGTCTGCTGCTGGTGCCCAGGGTTGCAGCTGCTCCTCAGCTCACACAGCAGGTAAGAGTGGCCTAGGCAGGGGGACCCCATACTGTGGCCAGCAGAGCCCTTGTGGAGCAGTAACCACAGGGGAGCCTTCCTGGCACACAGCCCCTAGTATACCCCATCCTGCACCCTGAGCTACTCGCCTGCCCGCACCCAGCCCCTAGCAGTTTTCAAATGTTTTGAGCTGAACCACACACACACACACCCCCCCCCCAGACAGGCTGGATGGCCTCCTGAGGCGAGTCTGGGGGTGGAGATGGTGCTGCCTTCCTGGACCCTGCTGTACGGAGCTGATCCAAGCCGCACCGGCCTCCCCTCCGCCAATAGAAGCCAAACTATGCCTATGCCTGAGGGCCCACCCCCAGCCCTGAGTCGTCCTCCCCCACCCCATCCCCACTGGGCACTGGAGTTTTGATAGCATGTTGATTGAGGGGGACCTCAGAAAGAAAAAGGCTGAGAACCCCTGCTGTAGTACATCCACTCTAATATAGGTGGAGCTGCACCAAACAGTACTGCAATAGTGGGAGGCTTGTTTGCTTTGGGGTTTTTTAAGGGCTTGTGTATACTCAACTTCCCAGAGCCATAAAGGGAGATGGTGTGTGGAAATGGCAATGAAATTTGGAAGCTCCTGGCTCCCAACCCAGCGTTAAGAACACTGGAGCTTAGATTCTGAAGAATCTTGAAAGATGGCCCTGAAGCCTCAGAATTCCAAGGTTTCTCATAGAATAGAATACCATGGTTGGAAGGGACCTCAGGAGGTCATCTAGTCCAACCCACTGCTCAAAGTAGGACCAATCCCCAATTTTTGCCCCGGATCCCTAAATGGCCCCCTCAAGGATTGAACTCACAACCCTGGGTTTATCAGGCCAATGCTCAAACCACTGAGCTATCCCTCCCCCCACACCACCAGCGGTCTAAAACACTCTGAAGTAGTATGATAAGTCAATGATAGCAGAGGCCCAAACTTCAATATAAGGATGACCTAAACCTACTGGTAAACTCCATTTGTTCATTTATATTCCCTTGAGCTATTCAAACAGTTATAAATGTTTAAGTTGTGCACTTCAGCTCCATCTTAGTGAATTTTACATTGGTCTTGAAATAAGGTGTACCGTAGACTAGTCCCACATTTTTAAATGGTCTATCCTTCTTTCCAGACCAGGAAGAGTAAGCGTAAGAAATACACAAGTAGGAGGAGGAAAGAAAGGAAAAAAAAGGTGGGGGAGGGGGGACAGCGCGAACAGTATTTGCAGTGAAGTTGTTTGCTGGCACCACCAAGCTGTGGTAGCGGCTCCTCAGATACCCCAAATCGCCTTAAAAAATAGAATTCAAGGTTGTTTTTTTAATAGTTTCAGCTTCCATAAGAAATAGACAAATGAAAATGAAAATGATACCCTTATTGGTTTCAGAGTAGCAGCCGTGTTAGTCTGTATTCGCAAAAAGAAAAGGAGGACTTGTGGCACCTTAGAGACTAACAAATTTATTTGAGCATAAGCTTTCGTGAGCTACAGCTCATCCGATGAAGTGAGCTGTAGCTCATGAAAGCTTATGCTCAAATAAATTTGTTAAGTCTCTAAGGTGCCACAAGTACTCCTTTTCTTTTTAACCTTATTGGTGCTAGAGATCAGCAGGGTAAGAAACAGAATTGTGACTAAAATACACTTTGCAAGGCACAGCTGCAATTGGATTCCTGGAATAAGCTTAAGTCACCTTTTTTATTCAAGAGATGATTAGCTAATAATACAGAAATGACTAATTCATGACGTTTTAGTCATTTCTACCATTATCACATCCTCCTCCCCTTGACAAAATCCAAGTTGTACAAACCTGCTACTTTGCATTAGCATGGTCAGGCACAAATTAGTAAATCACATGTTATTTGAAATAAAATAATCAGAGGAGGAACAAATAGTGAGGCAGTTTGATGCAAGGAGGACAGTGCCTCATACTAGTCTTTTAACCTGAGAAAGACAAGCAAAATTGGGCTCCAACCTCAATGAACAGCATTTTGTCCATTCAAAAGAAGTCTGAATATTACAATGCTTACCATTTCAAGGTATTATCTGTACACATCTTTCTTCTCCAAAACATTGTTCTAAGTCCTACAGTGTAAATTTTGTGATTTCAAAATAAAATTTTTAAAAAATCTGAGCTACTTCACATACAGTACAAGTAGGTAAATTCAAATTCCAACTAAAGCACATGAGTGAAAGCTTTAATGGTGATGCATGATTTATAGATTAACAAGATCACCCTCTGAAATAGGTTAAATGCAGCAAGCTAGCTAGCAACTTTGTCTAATCATTTTAAAGAAATAGATTCTAACTACACCTGTCTAAGCCCCACTTCCCACCTGTGGTTTTTGCAAGCTCATTTTCCTTTTTTATTAAAAAATATTTCTCTCTCCAATTTGCTGTGTGAAAGATGTTCACACACAGGAAGCCAATTAGAGCCTTGTCTACATCAGACCTTTTTTCATAAAGATTCCTGCCACTAGTAGCTGTAGTGCAACCAAGATGCCACTAAAGATTTGTCTTTGAATATCTGTTTTGTCTAACCCTACTTAAAACAGGTGCACATATTACACTGTAGTTAAAAATTCTGACAGCCACCAGCACCTTATTCATACTAGCACTCTCATTATTGCTACCATTGGTGGAGATGCACAGGGGATATTAATGGTGAGACTTTTTAAGAAAAAAGTTTAGTTTCTATATAGTTTAACTGAATATACAAGGGATACGGTGAAGCGGATTATACAGAAAATGTAGTCAGATACACAAAGTAAACAAACTGAAAAAAACAGAGCAAGATTTTTCTTGAACTTCACAGATATATCTTAGGGGAGGATTGAAATGTTAAAACGGCCAAAAAACTTCCACACAAATATAATTTCTAATTTGATGGTCTCCCTTCAAGTAGAAAGGCAAAAACTCTGCTACAAACATCTATTAATAAAACTTGGCACTTACACAGCACTTCAATCTTCAAAACACTGTACAAAACATTAACTAATTATCTCCTCTCTGATTCCACAACACCTCTGAGAGACTGGTATTTATTATCCCCATTTTACAGATGTAGCCTAAGGTCACATAGCAAGTCAACTCAGTGACAAAGCCAGGAATGGAACTCAGGAACTCCTGGATCCCAACCTACTGCTTAATCACTAAACAATAATGCTCAGTAGCCTCAGTCAAATGCATTAATACAAGTAGCCACTATCAATTCATTAACATTCTCTTTCCCACAAGAAATCTGTAGTATGCTAATGAAGACCTACTGAAAAATAACCTAACAAATTTGGACATTAGCTAACTCCAGTTCTGCTAGACAGTTGTGCAGTCTACCAAAGGTAGGAAAAGGAATTAACACAGAAATTTTAAAGTATTTTCTCTCTAGGAATAGAAATGATGAAGTGTTAGAGTCTGTGAGGCTCTTATCCTCAAGGCTTAATAAAGTTAATGCACCCAACTGTGAAAAGGAAAAATAGTCACATTTATAGAACTTCCTTTAATTAGCAGCTGTGGAATTTAGACAGGTTCCAAGTGAAGTATAACTAATGCAGGAACATAAAGGGAAAGCTTACAGGATAAAATTAAATTTATGTGATTCCCTCCCCATTTTTACTGCTGTACTCAATGTGAGGCAAGCCACACTTGGGCTGCAATGTATTGCAACACATCACAATAGGAACATGGTGATAAAAATTGTTAATGCAGAAGAGAATCTCTGCAGTATCAAGCAGCCAGTCAGTAATGTAAGTCTATACAATGACATAAGAGTCCTGCATTCACAGGACACCAGCTCTGTACACAGAGCAAGTAATATCAAGTTTGGAGCAATCATTTTAAACTTAATTTTGCTTAAAGGTTCAATCCTGCTTTTATTAACTATGTAAATGGCACTTACTTGTATTACACGGATTAGAAATATGCATCTCATACAAACCTTTGTCATCTACAAGGACCAGAACTGTGACTGCTTCTCTCAAGATGGTATGCAGTTTTAGCTATGTTCAAGTAATTGAGTATAGAGTAACTCCTCACTTAAACTTGCATGTTAAGTAGTGTAAATTCTTTTTTAAAGTCCTTGAAGTTCACAAAGGAATCAGGACTTGCTGAAAGTGAGTGAAAAATTACCACTTCCCACAAACTCTACAACTCAGCCATACTCCACTGGGCATGCCAAATTTTGTTATGGCTATGCACATCAAGGTCAACCCACTGAATAGGGCAACTAATTACTGCAAATTTTTCACAAAACTGGGCAAGGAGATGGGGGGGGGGGGGGAGAATCAAAGAAGAATGAAAGGCCTATGGAAAGGATGAACAATATTCCACTTCTTTTACAGGAAAAAAGGTACAATGATAGATCATAACAAAAATGTAAATTTAGACACCCCATTCAATCAAGCTTTTCTGAACATTTAAACTTGTGTCAGATAAGAACTACAACTAGTTAATAGCTAGAGATCAGATTTGAAAACTGCATCAATTTCCCCATAAATATACACCAAGTCAAGCAGTGGTAAACATCACTACTCAACAAGGAAAGTGTCAAAATCTAACCATTTGCTTCCTAAAGACTTCAGATTTGCTTGAATTAGGACTATAGAAAGGATTTTTTTAAAAAAAAATCCAGTCACTAGTGGCAAGAGAAAAGCTTTCTCTAGAAAGGGTGGGGGCCCAAAAGATTATTTCCTTTCATTTAAAAAGTTAGCAAGCTTCTAGATTTTGTAATTGCAAATATAACCTTCCAAATGTGAACTAATACACTGTTGTCTTCCCGAGCCTGCAGAGAGGAGGAGCAGCAGTTACTGCCAGCATTTCACAGCTCTCCTAACCAACAAAGTAAAACTAACAAGCCTTTGGTCATTTTCACCTGTGAAAGTCAGAGTCCTCTTGGTAGGTGAAACTGTCAAGAATCATGTCAGCTTCACTCTGCTGCCACTGAAAACCAGAAAACTCTGGAGGGATAAGAGAAAAATTCTTTGTCTCTTCCATCACATGGAAAAAAAACAGGATAAAGTTTCAAGTTTATCAGACATCTACTAGCCAGAGACTGATATCAAAAATGGAACCTCACTCAAGATCCACCGAAAGCACCTTGATAGCAATTGCAGCTGGGGAGGAGGGAGGGGAGAATGAGCTTCTCGTCCAGATGTTGCTGCTGGTTTGCACTGGTGGAGCCACCGTCCATTCTAATCATGTGGGAGGGTTCAGTAAAATTTTAAGACATAACCTTAAGTATACAACATCAGATGGAGGTGGACAGATTTGTTTTAGCATGTAAATGGCAAAATGCTGGGTTCATAAACCCCAGGTCAGGCATGTGACAGTACAAGGCCAGAGTCCAGCAATCCATCCTTTAAGAATTACTAAATTGTCAGAATCAAATTTTTGTTTGCAAGATGTTATGTACATTTTTATCATCTTGGATAAAATATCTACAGTCTCAGCAGTGGTTAAATTGCTGCTATAAAGGAAATTGTCCTCAGATAAATGGTTTCTCTATGAGAAGGTTTCACTGCTACACCTCACCCCAGGTCAATAAATCAAATTAACTGCACCTTGTCCTCTGGCCGGTTACATCATCAGTTTGACCACATCTTGCGAAGCGAGTGCAAAAACATATGCTATTTAAGGCATGAAATCATATTACTGCTTTTTGTCCAGCCAACCTCGTGCTGTTGGTCTGTGAAGCAGTCAGTCACCTGAACAGTCTCATTATAGCTTCTACAGATCTTTTCTTGCAGTATTCAAGGCCTGTCTTTACCAAGGATGAGCAGGGGGAAAACAGGTAGCAGCGAGACTGATTATTTTAAAATTAAAATGCTTTTCATTAATTGAAGTCTAGTATTTTGTAACAAATTAACCTTCAAAGGAAACTCTACAAAATAAGCTGACTGCACTATTACATGAACTCTTCTTAGCCATACTTCAAAGATGTTTACATGCTAATCTGATACAGCTTTCAAGGGTAAGATACCCTTCGATCAGGCCCTTTTCCTCCACAGTTGAAAACAATGATCGCTACTGAGAAACCACACAGTTTTATCAACCCTAATGCTACATTAAAATAAAATGACTCCATTACCTCCTTTGAAAAAGGAGTCCATTTTGCTTGTTGTCAAATTGCCTGGTGTCTGGCTAAAACACATAGTTAGCCTTGACAATTTACGGGGGGGAGGGGATATTTTTCAATTTTCACTAAGCCAACTATGGCACACAAACAGAAAACTTATCTTGTTTTTGTTTTCTCTTTTACTCCCAAATTCAATTAAAAATAACTCAGAAGTGCCAGGGACACTGACAAAAGCTTCGAACACATAGGACTGCTATACAGCATCCACATTTTAAACACTGATGAGAAAGAGGTTTATTTTATTTACTATTGTATGATCCAGTGTGTTACAAAATTAAAAATTCAAGATTAGCTTCTATGTATCTGAGGGTAGGAGGGAGGCTTTTTAGATTTTGAAAGTATTCTCACAACCCCATGAAGTACAAATTAAAATCAACTCCTTAAAAAAAAAAAAAGTAAATCGGGGACAAAGGGATGAAAAATGCTCAATACTCACTGAAAAGCAGTTATGGAAGGGGCAGCTTTACAGTCTTGTGTTGCTATAAATTAAAAATAAGCCCTTTATTTAAAAGACATGAGCGTGTGAGAAGCTGTGAGCAGTTCTGATGCTGCTCAGGCCCCAGGAGAGTTTTGTTTTTGCTCGCGGGGGTGGGATGGGGGGGTCATTTCGGTTATTAGTAAATAAATCAAGCAGCAGAGAGTGAGGCCTAGCCGTCTGCCAGAGGAGTCAAGGCCTACCTCTTCCTCCCTCCCTCCCCTCCCCACACAGCCTGGGTTTGATCTCTGGGCCCTGTGGGTTGCCAAGAAAATTTAAAAAAAAGCGAGAGAGCAAGAAAGAAGAATCATATTGAACCACACAAGCACATGGGGCGAATGTAAAATATAAACACGGCTTTGGGCTCTGAGTGGCTGTTATTAAAGATCTGAATTACTAAACATGAGAGGCGGGGAAACTCAGGCGGCCATTTCAATAATATAAACCTCCCCGAATTAGACATTATTCAAATGAGAAAGACACACAGAGAGGGAGAGCGAGCCCGGCCCCGCACCCCTGGCAGCCAGCCTGCCACCCCACCCGCCAACGCTGCCACCCCACGCACCCCTCGCTGGGGGGGGCTCAGAGCATCGCTGTTGGATACCCCCGGGGACCTGTGCCGGGGCGCCCCGCACTGCGCTGCTCGGGCTCCCTCACTCCTACGGAAACGGGGAGATGTCAGGGCGGCCCAGCCCCCTGGGTAACGGACTCTCCCCCCCCCGCAGCCCTTCACCGCCAGGGAGAGCCCCCCCCCCCAGAGAGTCGAGCGGGGTTGAGACACCTTCGCTGTGGGGGGGGGGGCGGAGGGAGGCCCCCGCCAAGCTCCCCTCCCTCCCGGGGCCCTCCGCACCCAGCCCCCCGCTGCAGGCAGGCCTGGGGCTCTGGGGAAATAACGCTGCCAAAGGAGGGTGGACTGAGAAGCCAAACCCCCGGCCCAAAAATCCCCACGCCCCAACCCGCTCCCCGCCCGGAGCAACAGCGCGGAGGGGACCTCGCTCTTGGGAGGGAGGATGCGGGGTGCTCGCCCCCCAGCTCCCTGCCCGAGCCGGGCCCACTCCGCCATGAATATGTAAAGCGGCTTTATGGTGGGCGCGCGGCCGCGGCCGGCCCGGCCCGGCGGCCTCTGGCCGGGTTTGGGGGCGGGCAGGCGCCCCCGTGGCCCCCGCGCCCCTGTGTGTGTTTCCCGCACGGGAAGGCTGCCGCTGCCGCCGCCCCCGCTTCCCCCTGTGCCGTTAATTATAATAATCCGGAGTACTAATAAATTATGCTAAGCGGGGCGGGGGGGCCGCGCGCGCGAGTATGAATATGAATATGTAAAACGCAGTAATGATTACCTGCCGCCGCCGCCACCGCCGCCGCCGAACTCTCATCTTGACTCGCTGCTCCTCCGTCCGCCATTTTGAATATTTTAACCAAAATCGGCCGCCCGATAAACCCTCCCTCGCTCCCTGCCCCCCGCCCGCCCCGATCGCGCAGCCGCCGTCTCCCCTCGCCTTCTCCCCCGCCCTGACTCTGGCACACGGCCTTGGCGCGTGCGCGTTCTGCCCCTGCCCTCTCTCGCGGGCGACCGCTTCGCGCTTGCGCCATCCGCCCTGCCTTCTCGCTAGTCCATTACTCCCGACCCCCACCCCCGTGTTTACCCTGCCGGCACCTCTGCGCATGCGCCGTTTCCCCTGCCATTCACCTCTGCCCCAGCCTTCGTTAACATCTAATCGGTCTCGCTGCGCGCGCTGCCCTGTTGCCCACCACCCCACTAGAGAGTGCGCCCTTGGGCGGGGCGAGTGATTGGCTGGGACTGCGCTGTTAATTGCTCCTTGTCTGCTTTCTGGGGGCTCGTTCCAGCTCGAGAGCAGCAGGGCCGGCCCCGCCCCAGCAGAGGTGCATTGTGCCACTGACACGTTGGCGTATTGGTGTATTGTTGTGTGATGGGATTGATCGCTTCTGAGTAGGGTCACCAGACAGCAAGTGTGAAAAAACGGGACGGGGGTGGGGGGTAATAGGAGCCTATATAAGAAAAAGTCCTAAATATCGGGACTGCCCTTATAAAATCAAGATATCTGGTCATCCTGGGGGGCGGGGGGGGTCCAAGGGTATTAAAACCATCCATGCTAATTACATTTCCAGCTGGGAGTGGGTCTGAAGGACAGAAATTGTCCAATGTGCATGGCCAGATAGACAAGGAGGCAAGCGCGGGGGCGGGGGGCGGGGGCCACACTGGTCCCTATCACCTAAGGCTGAGCCCATGGAGTAGGCACCTGCATGTGGCTGTTGCACAATGTTTTGATATATATATATATATATATATATATATATATATATTTATAAAACTGACAATCAAAGGAGACCCCTTCTACTCATGCAAAGCTTGCAGCAAGATAAGGGCCAAGGTGGGTTAAAAATGACAAGAACACCGGACACATTAAAAGAAGAAATGCTTGTGGCACATTCTGATTTAGTTTTTATTAACTATTTTACTGCCAGCAAGCTGCTGGGGAGTAGCATAAATAGGGAATCACAGTAAATAAAATAGATAATCCTAAATGAAAACATTTTCAAATATAATGGTTAGACCGATGAAGCATCTCAAAAAAAGCAAAATCTGCAAGTGATGTTCTGCGAAAATACCCATCACAACTGTTATGTTCAAGACAGGTACTCCCCAAGCTCAAAGAGAAATTAATCCCCTATGTATAAAAGGGAATTGAATAATAAGAAAACAAAATAGCAGAACCTTCACTTCTGTGCAGAGCAGGGTGTGTGAGTGGTGGTCTTTCATATCTTCAGAGAAGAACAATTACAGGAAAGTAATTTTCTCTTTAAAGAAACCCATCGTAATACATCTCCAGTCTTGGACAACACAAAACTCCAGGGAGATCTCTCTCAAACAAATACTTTAACCTCTTCCATACTCTGCATCAAATTTGACTGGCCTAAAAGGAAAAGAGAGTCAGACTTTGTGCCTCACTCATCAAAAGTAGACAGTGTATATTGGGGTCTACAGCTAAAATTGGCTTTATGTTAAAAACTTCCATAGCCTTATAAAGAAAGGTGGACAATAATCTTAAACAGGGGAGGTGACAAAACATTGTCCTTGATGATGCGTTGAAGTGAGCTGTAGCTCATGAAAGCTTAGGCTCAAATAAATGCTTTTCTTTCTGCGAATACAGACTAACACGGCTGCTACTCTGAAACAAAACATTGCTGGTCAGTCACGTTGCTGAGTTTAAAAATTCAGCAGAATTAAGTTAAAATGATTAATAACTTTAATCGGATTCCTTATAATATTTTGTTGCACGCATCTACACACAAAGGCCAGGAATATCATACCCCATATAAAGAAAAAGAAGAAACTGAGGAGAGTCTATGCAATATTTTTCACTAAGGGCCTGATCTGAAGCCCAATACGAGACTTTCCATTGACTTCAATAGACTTTTTTTGGATCAGATCGCAAAACAACAACATAAAACTCCAATCAGTTTCACTGCCAATATTCAAAATTCTGGGTAACAGTGACACTGGGAGGAACCATATCTTGCATGCTGCTGCTGGAAAAAGTTATGAGCAGCAGCAGAGGCAGACACTGGAGGATATAAAAAAGAGAGGCGTAGGAAAGGTTAGAGCAGAACTGCCCCATAAGGGCTGCATCAGAAATATTTTTTTCTTGAAAACAGTCCTAGGAGTGTTCTTCAGAGTATGTGATTTTTGTAAAGTCTCCTAATATCCCAGAATATATTGGTGGAAATTGACTGTGCTATGGAATGGTAAAGAAAGGCCTTCTAATCACATTGATTCCATATCTACATTCAATTTGATGATATTCCATGCTACTTATTAAATACTTTGTCATTCAGAGGACCTATTTGTAACTAAGGATGGATGACTCTCCAGAATGAAAATGAAAACAGAAGCATACTGGATTTCATACTTTTCAATTTTGCCTGTAGCTGGTCCTCCATGGGCCAGCCAATCCAATTTTATGGCCAGATTACATCAGCAGTACAGCCAAAGTGATCACACCAAAGAAACTGGTCCTTTGTCTGCACCTTTAAGACTCTACACAGCTCTACCCTTGCATGCATTTAATCTCCTCTCCCGTTGTTTCTCATCTCATCCCTGCACTCTCATCATACCTGTATGTGGCTTCCGATTACCTTCCTCTCTAAACGATGCTTCTCTCTCATCTCAAGGACAACCTATTTAATCACATTTAATCTTCTTTCTTGCTCTTGCATCTACCTGATTCAAGTTATCATCCCCAACTGTGATTCCAAGATGCAACCTTCCACAATCTTCAAGAATATCATCCAAAATATGGTTCCCGTTTGACTAGCTGTAAACAGCAAAGAACAGCACTTTCTCTGTACTCTATTATATCTGCCCACATAACCTCTCTCGCTCCCTCTCCAGAGACTTCTCTGGATCTCTATCTGCATTCTCCTCTCAGGTTTACTTTGACACATCTCTTTCTGGCTCTTTCCCCAAGGCGTAACACAGGTCTCTGTGGCTATATATCCAGTAAAGCTTGGCAAATCATTGGTAATGAATAATTTATTGGACAAATCTTGCCTCTATTTCTGTTGTGAATTGTCTTCAAACAGATCATAATTTTCTCAAGTTTATTTCTTGAAATTATTTGCCAAATACTTCTTGGCCTGTGTCTTATTCACAAGCAATTTGTTGTGATTATTTGAAAATCAAGATGATTTGACACATAGGTGACACATAGCTCAATTCTGTAAGGTACTGAGCTCTCTGGCTCCAATTCCTCAAAACAGTTAAGCATTTGCATAATTTTTAGCCATAAACTGTCCTATTGAAGTCAATGAGACTGTTCACATGCTTGATGGTAAGCATGTGCTTAAGTCCTTCACTGATCTGGGCCCAGAGTGCTTAGCCCCTTGCAGGATGGAGCCCCTAGTTTGTTTCTGTTCCCTGACTGGATAAGTGCAACTCATAGAATCAGGTTTTTGGTATGAATACTTACACATGTAAGTTAAACATTTTCTACAAAAATCTCCATTTGGGTTAATGTTCCTGCCAGTGAATTCACTTAATGCAGTATTCAAAATGAACACTTACAAAAAGGGCATACATTCAGTCAATGGAAATTCTTTTAAAAATTCACTTGAATATTCTTTTTCTTTTCTTTTCTTTTTTCTTTTTTTTTAACAGTATAGACCCATGTCTAATTCGCAATCCCTACTTTTGGCCTCTTTTCAGAATTCCCCTCATCTCTCTGGTTGTTCCAGTCATTGAGGTTAGATGCCCTACCATCCCCTGTATTGCTAGTTGTGTCTGTGACCCCAGATCTTCAATGCTAGTAGTATTGCCTCTACCCATCACCAGCTCTAACTTATTACTGTTTTATAGACAATAATTTTTTGTACTGGGGGGCAAAAGAAATACAGATAATTATATATAATCAAAAGGCAGATTGGGCAGCAAATCCGACCCTTCACACAGCCCTAGTTCAGGGAGAAATTAAGAAGTATGCACTATGCACCTATTTTTGGAAGGGGCTTCCTCAGCTGATTCCCCTTTCACCCTCCCTCCCCCCGGCAGTTTCTATGCTCTAACTTTTTCCATGGCTTCTTCTTTTGCTCCATTAAATTTCCCTTCTGCAGTTTGTGCTAATGTCCCTGATGTTGTTCTTTTCACATATTTTCCTTCCTCCCAATTAATTTTTCTTTCCAGCCTGTTCCTATCTTCCTCAAGGAGATGCTGCTCCTGTCACCATGCTTTCTTAGGTCTTCTCATGCACTGTTTAAAACTGTCCCCCTCCCCCGCCCAACTACCATGGAAACGTATGGTCCCAACATTCTGTCCTTTCTCCTCTTAATGAGGCATCAGCCTTTGAACATTCTGCTTGCCATTACCACAGCAGCAGAGGAAAGAAATATCACTTCTGTGTAGCCCCCTTCCTCTTACATCCCCCTCTCACTTCCAGACCATTCACCTGTCTGACTCTCTCATGATTCAGGCTCATTTTGAACACTTCTCTCTTTGGCTTCCCACCAGTTCGCACAGGCAGTATCCACACTTCTTACCAAGATCTGAGCTGAGATTGTGGCACTATCTGTACTAGATGCTGTATATACACATAATAAAGACAAAAAGAAAAGGAGTACTTGTGGCACCTTAGAGACTAACACATTTATTTGAGCATAAGCTTTTGTGAGCTACAGCTCACTTCATCGGATGCATCCGATAAAGTGAGCTGTAGCTCACGAAAGCTTATGCTCAAATAAATCTGTTAGTCTCTAAGGTGCCACAAGTATTCCTTTTCTTTTTGCGAATACAGACTAACATGGCTGCTACTCTGAAACCTGTCATAATAAAAGACAGTCACTGCCCCAAAGAGTCTGCAATCTAAAGAGAAGAGAGGCAAAGCATGAGAGGAAGCAGGAATTATTATCCCCATTTTACAGATGGGGAAGTAAGGAGCAGAGAGCTTGCAAAGCAAGCCCATAAGTAGACTAGGAAGGATCAGATTGTTGTTGGCAAATGTCAGTTTCACCATACACACACAAACCAACCAAAAATATTTCCATCGATAATTATCAAAATTTATAAATAGGCAAAGTAATCAAGATGCTGCTTGAGAACTTATTCAAGTTTGATTTAAGGATATTTACTTTGTGTATTTTGACATGTGATGTTGACAATTTGTGTTTTAATGGTTATAAAGCTTTAACTTTTTATACCTCAGTGTTTACTGTCATTAAATTATTATTGTCTGAATACTCCCTGTTGTTTGATGCCTCATAATTTCCTGCAACTGTGGAAATTTAAATTGATCAAAATAGAATGAATGTTTAAAAAATAAACATCACTATTATCTGCTGAGATTATAAAAATATAAAAATTGAATTCTGCCAAGCCTACCCATAAGTAATGTGCCAAGGTCAAAGAGGAAGCCTGTGGCAGAATTAGGAATTAAACCCACATCTCCTGAGTCCCAAAGTCAGTGATTTAACCACAAGACCATCATTCCTCTCCCTCACCAATCCCCACATGCCTCTTTAATTTTTACTATAGCTGCGGTGGGATGAGCCGGAGTCCTCTGTTCCAAAAAGCTGACACCCTCATGCACACTTTTGACTCCAACATTCTCCCCCTTTCCTGTTAAAAGGACATCACTCCCAACATCTGGACTGCTGTGTGCATAGCAGCAGAGAGGCAAAGAATATCCATTTCATATGTACTCCATTGTAGTTCCCTACTCACCTCTCTGGCTTTCAATATACACTTCCAAGTTCTCCAGCTCCCTTTTACCAGATCGCTTTCTTTGCTCTCTGCCTGCATCCCTCTCTTGTTCCTCATTTGAGGAAGGATGACCTAAACTCCCTTATTCTGATAGTTGTGATTGACACTCTGGATCTCAGACTGATGAAACTACTGCAGTGCAGCAGATCACCCCTGCACCCTTTACCCCTCACTATAACCAACTAACTCCTATTTTGGAGATAAGGAATAGAACATGTAGGAAAAGAAACATGAGGTTTTATTTTTATATTTAATGAGGCAATTCAGGTAGTAATTCAGACCCTTCACACAGCCTCAGAAAAGGGAGAGGTAATCATCAGGAGCACACACATCTTTTCACGTGGGTTTTTTCAATCTGCTTCTCATTCTCTGCTCTCACTTCCTCTCTGGCTCTGTTGATATATAAGCATTTCCATGGTCATCACCACTGTAGCCTCTGAATGCTTCACAACTCCCCAGCCACACTGGGTAGGGAAATATCATTATCACAATGTTATAGTGGGGGAAACTGAGGCATCAAGAGATTTCAGGGACTTGCCCAAAGTCACATTGTGAGTCTGTTATGCCTGACTCCCTTTTCTGTGCACTAACCACAAAGATTGTCCTTCCTCCTATTGGTTTCTTCAGCTCCCTGTCATTGCTTTCACCAGAATCCACACACATACTGTTCATTGTGTTCTGTTAACTTTTTCTTCCTGCGTGTTCCTTGTCTGTCTGGTGAGGGGGCTCCTGCAGCTGTCACCATACGTTATTCAATTTTCTCCAGCTGCCCAGTTCAAATTGTCGTCCACAACTGTCATTTCCAACTGCCATAGAACCTTCTGCTTCCAACATTCTGTTCCTCCAGCTACCAAAGGGACATCACCCAAAACACTGTTGTGAGGATTAATTCATTAATGTTTGTGAGATTCTCAGATACTACAGTAACGGAGGCCAAATAGATACTGTAGAGAGGGCCAAAATGTATTTCACACCTATTACAAAAAGAGTTCTGAACCCCTAATTCCACAAGAAATCTAACACACTTTCTGTTAGAGGCACTGGAAATGCTTTGGTCCTGTTTACACTAGTAACCCAATTGTTTTTGACCTTTCGGGCCAGGAGGGACATACATTTGACACCTTTTATCAACCACAAGTCATTTTCTTAGTATGGACAGAACCTATGAAACAAATACGCAGCTGAAGCTGGGCGCTGTTGAAAACATTGTCTTTATTCTCTCCCTACGCTTTATTCCAGTACAGGTTCTTTGCTTATTCCCTCTTCAGACTTTTCTGACACACAGCTGGGCCTGGGTAGAGATTAGGAAATCTCTCTGCCCCATCATCCTTGAATATTCCCTTTTAATTTCACAGTTTAAATTCCAATTGGGTAAGTATATTCTGCCTACCTCAAATTCCTCTGTAATTTCAATTGGATATGGTGTCCTTCATTCACTGAATCTTGCAGCGCTGCTGGGCGCAGTTCAAAGGCAGACACGTTCCATTTCATATCTATTGGAAAAAGGGATGGGATGAGGGCCCCTTTAAACAAAAACTAATGATGCACACATCATAGACAGAAGTTGCTGTGGAGTAACAAGCCATCTTAAACCTTGGCTGCACAGCAGACATTTTTACAATGTCCTAGTCTCTACATATTTTGGGGTTAAAAGTCCAAGTCTAGGTGTAAGCATTTCTCCTCCGCAACACATACACTTTGCTCTCTGTGAAGCTATGCAAGGAACCCCCAGCTACTATTCTGAATTTATGTTGCCAGAGTGTAGCTGCTTGTGCCATTTTACAGTGTCAGTAACATCACAATGATATGACTAAGGCCTTGACTACACTAGAAAATTAAGTTGACTTAACTATGTCTCTCAGGAGTGTGAAAAATCCATATCCCTAGCGGCATAGTTAAGCCAACCTAACCCCCAGTATAAACAGCACTTGGCCCACAGAATACTTCTTCCATCGACCTAGCTACCACCTCTTGGGGAGGTGGATTAGCTAGGCTGATGAGAGAACCCCTCCTGTCGACATAGGCAGTGTCTACAATACAGCGCTACAGCAGCACAGCTGCAGCAGTGCAGCTGCACCACTGTAGCATTTCAAGTATAGATAAGCCCTTAGATTCAAGGAGTTGTGTAGCAATGTGAGTGTGACCAGCACAAAATCCAGCTTCAATAAAACACCTTTCAAAAACAGGAAAATTCCCTATATTTTATCACACATCACCAATATCTCTTGCAAATTTTGCAATCCTCAAAACATTTCACCTCAAACCCTGCCCATGATCACCTGAGTCCCACATCCCAACTTGTTTAGAGCAGTGATTTAAAAAAAATTGTTTTGTGTTGGTATTTGTTTCACATCAATCTAAAAAGATCTCTGGTATCTCTGAACCCAGCTCTCAGTTCTCCCTCTCCCAGCCCCTCTTGCATGCTATATCCATTTCTTCCTCCATCTCCTTAAGAGAGTGTGGTTAGATATCAGCCCTGTCCTTGCCAAATTCTGTGAGCAGGTCCTGCCTCATACCAGGCCTCTGATACAAGGGTTTATGTCTCAGCCTCTCTTCCTGCTACAGAGGGTACAGCTGCTTACTTTCTTCATGTGCCTCTATGCTGCCCTGCAGATACTGGTAATGTTTTGCTTTCACATTTTTGCTGCCTTTCCTCTGGACCCTGTAAGAAGCTTAGCTTTAACCTGTTTTCATAGAAATAGTATCTATGACTAAAAGGGAAGAGAGAAAATACTCCCTCTCTCGTTCCAATTCTTTCTCTCAGACCAATCTTTCTCTGGCAAACTCTACAGTGGGTTTCAAAGAGTCTGCTCAACTGACTTAAAATTCTGTTTAAACACAGTTCCAGCTAAAAATATTTGGCTGTTCAGGATGGATGGGGCCAAATTGTGCTTAAATTACTTTGTATGGAACCATGTCTAAATGGGGTCTTAACTTGGTTGAGTCCTGTGTCAACTGGGCTTCTGCTTTTTCTCTCTCTTTCTGGATTGATCGTGTTCCAGTGGAAGCTTTGCCATTGACTTCCATAGGAGCAGATTTGGGGCCACTGTCTTTGTCTCTCTGGCATAAAGCAGTAAGCTTAGCTGAAGCCAAAAAGAATACAGCAGCCCCATACCTCTTCTTGCCAGCTTGCACTCTCCGAAAAGAGGCATGTTTCTGAAGAGGGGGAGAAATACATAGTGTCAGTGCAACAGCTGGGCTTTGTTTTTTAGTCATAAATCTTTAAGAAGGAGGAAAGGAAAGGAGCCATGATATTCACCTCCAAGTTTGTCAGTGGGCAAGAGGCAAGGCTGTAGTACCAGCAGGAAAATGAAACATGTGAAGGTACAAGCGCTAGCAGGGGAAAGTCACTGTTGCTTATTGTCAGTTTTGGTGTGACACATAAAGTTCAGCTAATCCTCTTAGTTACCGAGAAACACTGGTGGGGGGAGATTGTTATCTCAAGCAATTTACTGGCTTTATTCTTTTTTTCCTTCAAGTTTCTTCTCGCCTAATTGAGCAGCAGCTCTTCCTGTGACTGGTTTGCAATAATCCTGGGGCCTCATCAGGGAAAACATTGTGAAAAATACAGAAGGAAAAGCTGCCCAAGCGAGCCAGTTTTTGCCATAAAGAAAAGGAGTACTTGTGGCACCTTAGAGACTAACAAATTTATTTGAGCATAAGCTTTCATGAACTACAGCTCACTTCATCGGATGCCTCCGATGAAGTGAGCTGTAGCTCATGAAAGCTTATGCTCAAATAAATTTGTTAGTCTCTAAGGTGCCACAAGTACTCCTTTTCTTTTTGCGAATACAGACTAACATGGCTACTACTCTGAAACCAGTTTTTGCCATGAGTCTCCCTCTGCAGGCAGGCATTGGAAAGGGGTCCAAATCATGAGAATTTCAAGAAAAATGTCAATGTAATATATATATTCTGATCACAAAGAAAAGCAAAGTACTCAGAAACATATGATCTAATCTGAATGAATAATTAACCATCAATCAGAAAACTGCCAGTTCGACACTCTGAGATGAAGACTCAGAACCAGGGAATACAGATCCCACTTCAGTCCTACTTTCATTGCCAAATGTACGTGTCTGACGTAAAACTGAGTAAAAAAGAATAAGAGTAATAACAATTTAGGAGTTTAGTTTAGTTTATTTATTTATTTAAGAAAGAAGAATTCAACTCCAGGAACAGAAAAGAGAAAATTCCTGTTCTGTCTTTTTCTACAGATGTTTCATGCACACAACAGCGCTCCACTAGGGTATCAAGTTACAAATAATTACATCAAGGCAAAGTCGTTGACTGTCTACACTCTGAAAATTTCTCACCATTGCTATCCCTAGTTTAGCTCCAGTGGTGTTAGCAGGGTTCTGAACCCTATCATAGGTATTTTGCCAGCTGCCAGAAGTGCTTTTAATATATGTTGATTAGACCTGAAGAGTTGTGTGACATGGTCTTAAAAATGGTAGCAGCCAACCTCTACTAGGGTTGGCAACATTGCTAATGCGGAATTGGTGTTAGTAATGGTAGGAAATGTTTAGAAAACTTTGCAAGTGTAGACAGAGCCTTTGACTGACCAAACCCTATAGGCATGGCACTTTTTCTAGAACCTTAACGCTTTCACAGATGTAAGATAAGAGGGAAAGTGCTAGAGCAGAGGACAGGGAGTCACTCAGCTCTGCTACCGACTTGCTGTGTAATCTTGGGTAAGTCCTTCACCTTTCTGTACTTCAATTAACTCATGTGTAAAATGAGGTATGTGAGGCTTGCTTAATTAAAGCATGCCAAGATCCTCCGATGAAAGGTGGTATTGCGGTACAAAGGGCCTGATTCTCGTTTTCACCAAAGCCCCACGTTGTAAACAAGAATCAGGCCCAAAATATTAGTACAATAGACACCAAACTTTCACAGTTGTTGTAAAGTAAGTTCTTTAGTCTTTTGAGAGGAAGTGATCCAGTGGTCAGGGCACTAGCCTAGGATTTGGAAGAGCCGGCTTTAATTCCCTGATCCCTCCACCCCCAGACTTCCTGTATGACTTTGTATAAGTCTTAGTCTCCCTGTGCCTCATCTCCCCATTTGTAAAACGAGGATAATAGTACTTCCCTACCTCACCTGGGCATTGTGCGGGTAAATATATGAAAGACTGTTAGGTGCTTAGATCTTATGATACTAGGGTTACTTTAGAGAGATTCTGTTGTCTTTTTAAAATATTGGTTAATTTAATCAAAAAGTAGAATTTCCTTTATAAAATGGTATCATTATTATTCTTTAATATTAGCTAGATTCTGCCTTGCCTTCTTATGAGTGTGCAGTGGAGGTGGGGGAAAGGAATAAAGAGCCTGCCCCTCTGTTTGAGTGTCCAGAATAAGGGCCAGGTAGAATTGCAGCCTCTGCAGTAACAGGAGCACAGGGAATATTCCCTAGTGATGTCCCTAGGACTGCATATTGCCCCCAAAAGAACAGGGAGGGGCAAGAAAAGATTGTAGTAGGTAGCATCATGAATCTGTCTGGGTTGCTGCACAGAAGAGTCTGCAGCACTCCTTAACTCTATCAGTGAGCATCTGAGTGTCTTACAATAGAAAGACCTTGAAAGTCATCTGTTTTCCTCGCCATTCAGATATGTCCCTGTAACATCAGATGAGGACTCTGACATTCCTAGTTACGGAGATAGTGAGGGAATGACAAATATAGAAAAAAAATTTTTAGAAATACATGTATTTATATTTAATAAATATTCCTGGAGCTGCCCATGTTATTTTAACTAACTGACTCATTTTAGATCCCCTTTAATCAGCAGATGACAGACTGAAACCAATGAGAGACAGAGAAGGAACTGCCAGCTGAATATAATGAATGAAAAAATATTCACATCTGTAAGTAGAATCATCATCTTCCTCAATGGCAGTTCCCTGTCTTTCCCATATTCTCTCCATCCCCCAAACACATGCGCACGCGTGCACACACACACACAATGGGAGGAATGACAGCTGTTCTTCACAGAATGACAGCCCACGGATATTGCATCCTCCCTTTAAAAAAAAAATCAGGCAAGGTACAGAATAAGGTCAGTGAAAGGAGACAAGAGGGTCTCCCAGAGAAGACAAAGGGTAATTTATTGACAGACGAGATAGACGTTACTACAGAAAAATATTAAATGGATTCTTTTCCTCCTGTATTTGGGAAAAAAAAGAGGGGAGGGCTTGGAGGGACAGATGCCAGAAATGGAGACAAATTTCCCAGGAGAGGAAGAAGAAATCCTGAAGGAAATTAGGATCACGACAGAGCAAGAAATTAGACCTTCTGAAAAAATAAGAAATTCTATCCTAGAATTGTGCAAGGAAACAACAAAAAGGGATGGTGGGGCGGGAGCACCAACAGCCAAATTGCTTCAAAGGCTCTCTGGGAACCGGAGGAAGTGCTAGTAAAACAGAAAGAAGCTAATTAAAAGCCAGTATTTGAGAAGGGTTGCTAGGAAATTACAGAGCTGTGCACCTGACGTCAGCAGTAGGGAACACACTGGGATCACTAGTCAAGGAGAGGCTAGGGCAACATATGGGGCAGGGAAGATTTTATTAGGATAGTAGTCAACCTACATTCACATAATGGAAGCAGTCAAGCTCAACAAATGGCAGACAGATTTTGTGTAAAGGAAGGGCCAGATCCCCATCTGGTATAAACTGAAATAGCCTAACATCATTAATGGAGCTATGCTAATTTACATCAGCTGATGATCTGCCTCAAATTAGTGGGAAGTCATGGCTATAATTCCTCTGGCTCATTTGTGGCTGGCCCCTGCATATGTGTGCAAAAGAAGATAGGTAGGGTATAAGGATCCTTCCCCACAGCTCTTGGGCCTCCAGAGGTACAATACCTCTGGTCACTCTCCCTGGGGTATTACAGCTCCACACTGCCCCCCAACATGGGACAGTACCTAGAAGACACAATCGGACCCTGAAATGTTAAAAGAGCTTATGATACACACCCACCAGGGCCAAATTAATGAATATCCTCCTGACAGGGGGATCACCAAAATCAGCTGCTCAAAAGGTAAAAGTAACAAAAGCAAAGAAATAAGAAAAGGAACAGATTTTATTTTTATTTTTTTCCCCAAAGAAAATTCACAAGCAAGGTTGGATTTAAACTAAATAAAGCCTTAATCTGCTCCCTCTTGGCAAGGAATATGTTTTTATCAATATGTAAATCAGCCTGTGTGATATGGAGAAGGGAAGCAGCAAAACTTTCCATATGCCCATTGTAACATGCCACACAATGGTACTGATGATTCTGCATTCCTGGCTGTATCAATCCTGGCAATGCTCTCATCTGCCACTTGGCCAACCTCACCTGCAGTTGCCATGAGCCTCCTGTTCCAGCCAACACTATGACATCACATTGCGATCTGGTATTGGGATGTGATGCCACTGCAATACCGTGCCTTGATATCACATTGTGATATGATGACAATGTGTTACCCTGCCTGGTCGCTCTAAAGGGATGATGTAACTTTATGAGAGGATGCCACTACCATTTTACATAGGAGGAAGATCTCATCTTGCAGTATCCCACCAGTACTGCCCTTCAACTTGGCAACTGTAGTGTATGCCCATCATTTAAACTGACATTAATTCAAACACTAAATCTACTCAATGGTATCTTTTACTAGGTTATTAGCAGAACATCCCAAAATGTTTCCAAAAAAACAAAACAAAACTTGCCTAACATGACTGGATAGCTCAGCGTCTCGGTAATGCTAGATGAATCCTTTGTTAGCCACTGGTTCAAATGCTGGGTAGGACAGTATAGAATGAAAACCATTACCAGCTAATGGCTGTTTGGTTGCCTTTGTGAAATGAATTGGTGACCTCAGTCCAGTTGCCAGTTAGAAGGTGTCCACATTACAAAACTTTCACTATAATTGGCACCAACTAGCTTCATTGCTGGCAATTCCAGCAAAGAGGCCAGGATTGAAAATGCCATGGAGACTGACCTATTCCCTTCATCTCTACAAGTGGTCCATTCAGATCAGGGTTGAAATATAGTGATATGGTGGGGTGAGGAAAAGTTTGCTCAGTCATTGTCTATACAGCTTGTGGTTCAAAGGACTCAGAGAGCACTTCAGTTTCCTGTGCTGTCAGTCCAGTACCTTTTACACACAATGAAATTCACATTAAACATGTCCAAATTAAAATGAAAGTACATGACAGACTCCCGGAAAAGCCATCCTATATCTGCGAGGCCATGTTCACAGCTGAGGAAAAAATAAAACATCTCCAAGCAAGATTGATGAATGTGAGAGCCAGGAATCTTAGAATCTTGAGAGAATGGGGATGAGGTGGCTAACACTGGAACTGAAGCTTTGGTGAGTTTAAGGGCTAAATGCACAAAAGGAGTTAGGCACTTAAATCCCAAATGTCGGTGCCTAAGTGCCTGTTTTTGCACCATTGCAATACGCAAAACCTGTGCCTAACCCTGTAGGTACCTAAACTCACTAGGCACCTAAATTTCCACTGTAAAAGTTCCCTAGGTGCTTATGTTTCTTCCTCCGGACACAAACACTGCTGCCTCACTTTAGGTGTCCAGATGACTATCTGCCTCTAAATCAGAGAGCAATGCACGAATTCGGAGAAGATAAGCATTTCTCACCCTCACTTGTCTGTAGGGCTGGATCCAGTAGGTGCTGATTGGGCCCTGCAGGTGAGCTCAAACACTGCCACTGCTACCACCAATGCGGAGGCCACAGCAGCTCCTTCATAACTTTTAGCTCAATGGTTAGGGTACTCACCTGGGATGTAAGAGACCCCTGGTTCAAGTCCCCCTGAACCTTATGAGAAGAATGGAATGAACAGTGATTCACAGCCTCTCAGATGAATGCCCTATCTACTGAACTATGGGATATTCTGATGTGGGCTTCCACATCTCTCCTGTTGAAGCTGTTCCACTTTGGACAGATAATGAGTTATCAGTCCAGAGAGAGAGAGAAGCATGAGAATGACTCTATAGCCTGGTGGTTAGAACACTCACCCTGGAAAGACCACTGACTTGCAGCAAGTTATAACTCCATCTCTTTGCTAAACTGGGTGTGCAAATTACTTGAAAGGCTTATCCTTCAAAGAATTGCACTACCATTGATGATATCCTGGGTGTAGCTCAAGCAGGTTTCAGCCTAAACTGCAATCCCTGCAATCAAGTGCTAGCACTTACCACTTACACTGAGAATGCCAGACCAGGCAGAAGACAGGCACAGTGTTCCTGGATCTTACTGGTGCATATGACATGATCTGGCCTACAGGCCTACTGTACAAACTGTCACTGGTCTACCAAAATGGGTGTTAGGGAACAGGACATAGGGGGTTTGGCCTAGTGGTCAGAGCATGAGTAAGAAATCAGAGCCAGGACTGGTAACAGATGGTTGGAAACATGGTGTAAGGGTAGGAACCGGAGGAAAGGCAAGGAACACACAGATCAAGAGCCTGGTGGGAACTAAGAGTGAAGGCAGGGGTCAGACAGGAGACAGGAGCAGTTCAGGAGTGGAGTAGGAGTCAGGAACAGGGTTGGGAGCAGAATGCAGGAAATAGGCACAAGCAGTGTCTGATGCAGCAGCAATAGGCTACCATCTAGTTGCTAAGACAACTTCCTGTGCCTCCTTCTGGCTTCAATAGCATGACTGGACTAGTCAGTGAAGTTGGGCAATCCTTCAGCCAGGGCTCCCAAGGGTGGTGCCCTGGCTGAGGCTGTAGTCCCACTGTCTCCTTAGCCCACCAGGTTTCAACAGACAGTGGGTGATGGTCAGGATATGATGGCTGCAGGAAAACTCACAGGCCTGGCTTCAAGATCTGGGACAGCACAGTGGATTGTCATGGCTGTGGAACTGTTTATATAATGAGTTTGATAGTGCCTAGCACAATGAGGTCCTGATTCTTAGTTGGAGCATTTAGATGCTAATGTAATAAAAAACTATATTATTATTATTTGTTATAAAATACATATAAGAGGCCAAAGTGGGTCTGAGAGATGTAATGGAGTCATGACAGGGAAAAATTTGGCAGCACTGAATAATTCATAGGAAAAAAACCCTCTCTGCACTGGAAAACTGCTACAGCTATGTTAACCACAACTGGATTAGAAAATGGTTGTCAAGCACAGTTAATTACATAGTCATATTTAACAGCTATCACTACTCATAATTCTGGCAAGCACAATCCAAATTCTAGAGTGACCAAGACCTGTGGTTTCAAAAGGATGAAAATAGTGTGTGTGTTCTCTGTATAATGTGGCAATTCTGCTGATAAAGAGGAAACATACTTTCAAAAAATAAAGAAAAAAAATTCTGTGCCTCAGTTTCTCCATCTATAAAATGGGGATCATGCTTCCCTATCAGACAGGGGGGCTGCCAGCTTCAGTAATCAATGTTGGAAAGCGTCATAAAGCAGCTACTATTATTCCAATATGTGAAATTACATGTTAGATTTTTTTAATTGCTGACAGTAGCTTTAAAAATATTGGACATCCGTCTGTTTTGTCAGAAATGTTGTTAAGAATCCCTGTCATGTTCTAACACTGTAATGAAATTTTGCTCAGACAAAATGGATGCTTTTGAACTAGAGATTTCTATAAAAAAATCTTTTTGCTCTCAGCAGCAGCATTCAAGACCTTGAATTGGGCTACATTCTGCTGTTAGTGCACTTTTCTGAATGGCTGGAAATATTTTGAACAGTGGGGAAGAAAGGTGATTATAGAATATCAGGGTTGGGAGGGACCTCAGGAGATCATTTAATTCAACCCCCTGCTCAAAGCAGGACCAATCCCCAATTTTTGCCCCAGCTCCCTAAATGGCCCCCTCAAGGATTAAACTCAGAACCCTGGGTTTAGCAAGCCATTTGCTCAAACCACTGACCTATTCCTCCCCCCATTGCCAATGTACAATCTTCCAAATGGTGTGAATACCAAGTTATTTTCTTCTGATGGTTAGGGTCTATTTACTCTATAATCACCACCAAATCAGATTACAACATAGTTCCATTTTGTAGTGTAAACAGAATCTAACATCATTAATATTTATTTACTGTATCACCCAGCGTGTGTGAGGGGATTTCCAAACATGGAGAAAAGATGGTCCCTTCTCCAAGGGGCTCATACTCTAAGTACAGACAAGGAGACAGAGGCAAGGGGAAAGGAGACTCGGAAAAATAATAGGTACATAATATACATTTTCTATACAAGTCAATTGGATTAATTGTAGGCAACATGGCAGATATAGGTTTTTAAGAGGGTCGTAAATGTGTACAGAGTAGGGACCTTGTGAATGAGCTGAGGGAATATCGTACAGTATTTTAACCATATCACTGAAACATCATGTGCTTGGCTTCTGCCCAGTGTAAGATCACTCTTAAGGCCCCACTCATGCTACAGAATGACACCTTGTTGTAATCAGGTCTCCTGGCTCACTGCAGTATTGACAAGCCTTTTGTCTCTGCCTCTCCATGTCACCTTGCAGCTACAAGAGTGCAAATTAATTTTGAGGGTGTATGTATTGATGAATAAAAGCCTGTACAGAGAATGGCTGTTCACCAGTCTCTGCTTGGGAAAGTGTGGCTAGAAGAAACTTAGACTTGTTTAGACTTGTAAATGCCAGTTAAAAATGCTAACAGCTCTGTCATGTTACAGTTTGATTAGCAGCCTGATCAAACAGAAACCCTATCAAGAAGCCAGAGAGATTCTGGTAGCCAGCTCTACAGACCCACATTTCTGGTTTGCCTTGCTACCAGAAGGGGGAAACCTGTTATTCAGCACTGAGTAACTGCAGTCAGTGATCTCAGAAGGTGGAAGATGAAAGGCAAAGCTTTGCCAAGAATCTACTGCTCAAAGGATAAGCCCCAGCTTCCTATCAACTAGAAAACCTACAGCACAAACAGTGTAATTCAACAAGTTAATCAGTCTGAATTGGTCTGAATTCAATAACAATATGAAATTCAATAAAGACAAGTGCAAAGTACTTCACTTCAGAAGAAAAGAATCAAATTCACTACTACAAAATGGAAAATAACTGATTAAGTGGTCATATTGCTAAAAAGGAATCTGGGGTGTGGATGGAGAGCAATGGTGGCAACCTTCTTGTGGCCCTCCCAGTTAAGTCATCAGCAGCAGCAATCCCTCGATTTGAGGATGCTCTCTACCACAGATTTACATATGGGTTCTGAGATGACTCTGAGATCCTGGAACCACAGATCTGCCCACATTAGGTACAGATATTTCCTGGCAGGCCAGCTGCCTCCTGGGAGAAAGTTCTTTCTTTTTCCTTCCTTCTCTCTCTCTTTTCAGCTTTGAGAGCAAGGCGCTTCTCCTCAAAGTGGGACCCTGCCTGATGGAGGATGTGGTGCCACTGGAGTCAGTTGGTGGCTTGCTCCTTCCAGCTTGTGATGTCCATAACCCAGTTAAGTACACTTTAATATAAGTGTATGAACTAATGCCACCACTTTGGAGGGTGGAGATCATTCATTGACCTCCCTGTCAAAATAGCAACTTTTCCAAAAAAGGCTCTTTTCAGATCCATGCTTATCAATTAATAGGCCCATTGATTTGTCAATGCCAATTTAATGTTGAGGGCCTATATTGTTTGAAGGCTGATGTCATTGTGAGGCTGCTGATGGACAATAACACTGACATCCTGGCTCTGCAAGAAACATATTTCTGAAGAAGACTCAGTGTGCCTCAAGATACCAGGATAAGTCCTTCTCTCCAACCAAAACCATCCAAAACATGGAATGGCCACCTACATTAGGCTAAAATGAAAAGATATAGCCAAAGCATTGCCAACAATGGACAACAGTTTCACAATCAGTATCTGAGGTGGTGAGCTGACAATATATAATGTGTATAAGCTGCCCAACAGGCAGAGTGACCCTTCCCAGTCCTACCAAAATCACAACACCCATTGGGTATCTTGGCAATTTTAACAGACACCATACAGCATGGGCTATTCAATGAAAGATGCTGCAGGCAAACAGCTCACTGAGTGGGCATTGGTACAGAAGCAGTACTTGCTGTTCAGTGTAAAACGAAAGGGCATCTTCCAGTCAGCACAGTGGAAGAGAGAATACACATTATGGTGTCCAAGGACTCCACTGGATCACCACTTATTGCATCTGGAACTGTCCTGGACCCCTTCCTGCACAGTCTGTACGGGCTCATGGTGGTGCCAATTGACTTCTGTCATAAATATAAAGGGAAGGGTAACCACCTTTCTGTATACAGTGCTATAAAATCTCTTCTGGCCAGAGGCAACATCCTGTTACCTGTAAAGGGTTAAGAAGCTCAGCTAACCTGGCTGGCACCTGACCCAAAGGACCAATAATGGGACAAGATATTTTCAAATCTTGGGGGCAGGGGGCGGAGGCTTTTGTTTGCGCTCTTTGTTTACGTGGCTGTTCTCTCTTGGGACTGAGAGAGGCCAGACAGAAATCCATCTTCTCCAACCCATCTGAATCCAAGTCTCCAATATTGCAACCAATATAGGTAAGCCAGACAAGGCGGATTAGTTTATCTTTTGTTTTATATGAATTTTCTCTGTGTTAAGAGGGAGGTTTATTCCTGTTTTCTGTAACTTTAAGATTTTGCCCAGAGGGGGATCCTCTGTGTTTTGAATCTGAATACCCTGTAAAGTATTTTCCATCCTGATTTTACAGAGGTGATCCTTTTACCTTTTATTTAATTAAAATTCTTCTTTTAAGAACCTGACTGAGTTTTCATTGTTCTTAAGATCCAAGGGTTTGAGTCTGTGTTCACCTGTATAAATTGGTGAGGATTATTATCAAGTCTTCCCCTGGAAAGGGGTGTAGGGCTTGGATGGATATTTGGAGGGGAAGACATACTCCCAAAAGGGTCTATTGTCCCTGTTCTTTTGTTTAAAACACTGGTCTGGTGGAGGATACTGTTCAAGGACAAGGCAAAGTTTTGACCTTGGGGAAGTTTTTAAACCTAAGATGGTAAGGATAAGCTTAGGGGGTGTCTTCATGCAGGTCCCCACATCTGTACCCTAGAGTTCAGAGTGGAGAAGGAACCCTGACAACTTTGAACTCCCTTTCATTACCAGTGTACCAGTTCCATGCTGGAACCAGAGACAGGCGAATTGGCTGGGTTTCTCTACCGCTGTTGAAAGATCCATCAGTAGCAAACTACTAAAGCCCGGAAACTTCAACTGCTTCTCAGAGCTTATTATTAAAGCCACAAAGAAGAATATCCACCAGTATTTCAGGAGCTCCTTTATGCCATGCTGGAGCCCAGAAAGCAAAACACTCCTAAGGGGGTATGAAGCTACTGGTGACCCAAGCTTCGTCTCTGCTCTACTGGAATCACTGGACTCTATAAGACGACAACACTGGACAGAGAGGGTAGAGGCCAAAGATTTCACTCACTCAAGCTGTAAAGCATGGGCTCGTCTATGGTGCTTAGGTAGACCAGCACCATCACGAATACAGACACTTCAAGTCGCTGCTAACAGCATTGCCAGCCTCCTACTAAGAAATTCAAACAAGACTGTAAGCTGACAAATGAAAAGAGAAGTGAAAACAGCTCTGAAGGAATCCTGTGCATGAAGTGCCCCTTCATCAAGTCTCTGTCAATCCTTCACAAGAGCCAAGATTGACACTGCCCTCTCTGCTACCAAAGCAGGAAAAGCAGATGGCATTGATGGCATCCTTCTGGACTTCCTTAAATATCTTGGGCCGAGAGGGTGCAACTGGATGGCAGCACTTTTCACAGAAGTCATCACCAGTAGCAAATTCCCAACAGCTTGAAAACGATCATAGGTCATGACCATTTTAAATCCTGGAAAGCTGCCCGATGACCTCAAAGTTACTGCTCTCCCTCTCTCTCCTCTGTACAACACACAAATTACTGGAACGGGTGATCCTGGCGAGACCAGAGTCACCCCAGAACAGGTAGGTTTCATTGCAGGGTGATGCTGCTGTGACCAGGTGCTTGCACTGACTACACATATTGAGTCCAGCTTACAGCAGAAGATTAAAAGGCCACAGCTTTTATCGACTTGTCATCAGCCTAGGACTCCATCACCATGCAGAGGGCTACTGCTGAAGCTTCAGTGCAACCAGACATTTCCTGTCATTAGATCAATATTTTTGGACAGAACGTTCCATATCCATCTCAAAAGTCAAGTTAGCAAAAAGCAGAGTCTGCACAGTGGCCTTCCACAGGGACCAGTACGAGCACCGTCCCTTTTTAACTTATATATAAGTAATGTGCCCAAAATGATAGGCTGCAGGTTCATTTATGCCAAAGACCTGGGACTAGTGATACTGGCCATAACACTCAAAAAAGTGGAAGACACCCTTTGTGATGATCGGAAGAGGATGGAAAACAACTTTTGGTATTGGTGGCTCAAACCCAATCCATCAAAAATGGTGTAATCAGTTTTCCATAGCAGCAATTCTGAAGCTACAAGTCAGAAGATGATGAATGTAAACTTCTGTGACAAGGTAATCACCCACAATTCTAACCCCCACTACCTAGGAGTCACCCTTGATCAGCAACATGTGAAGCCATAAAACAAAGAGTCACCTCAATATCATCCAAAAACTAGCAGGTTCTAGCTGGGATTGTGATGCCCAAATGCTACAAACGACAATGCTTGCTTTAGTTTATTCCACTGCTGAGTACTGTGCAAGTGTGCATGAAAGAAGCTCACATATGGACCTCATCAATATCCAGCCAAATGTGGCTAGGAGACTTATAACTGGCACCCTGAAGTCCATATTGCTGCTTTGGCTTCCAGTCCTTCCAAACATTCTTCCTCCAACCTTCTACTGAAAGGTTGGTACATTGCGCGAGCACAAGAAAGTTCTTGCTTACCAAAAGCTCCCTCTCCATGAAAATCTTGTTCACTCACCTTAAGTTTTGCTGACCATTCTAGGTGGCTAGAGAAGGTCTTCTGTCATCCAACTTCAATCCAGAAGACACCTGGCGGATGCAATGGGCAGGCTCTGACATAAACAACAAGCACCTCATAGATGATCTCACTATCGAATCACCTGGTTTCTTGCTCCACTGAAGGCAGTAGATGACCATCAACCGTTTTAGGATGTTACATAGAAGATGAGCACACCTGATGCACAATGGTGAATCAAGGATTTGCCACAGTGCAAATACAGAAACTTCCAAACCATTGAACACATTGTGAAAAAGTGACCCATCTTTTCATTTCCAGGAGCTATAGCAAAGGTGCATTCTGCATCTCCTGAAGCCCTCAAATGGATTTCAGACCTTTCTACTACCTTGTAAATGTTGCTAGTTCCATACAAAAGAAAAAGTGGATCACAAATTGAATATGAGTCAACAAAGAAAGGCAATTACAAATAAAGCTAATATTCTGGTTTGCGTTAACAGGAATGTTAACTGTAAAACATGGGAGGTAACTGTCCTCCTCTACTCAGCTGGTGAGGCTTCAGCTGGAGTATTGTGTCCAATTCTGGGCACCACACTTTAGGAAAGATGTTGACAAATTAGAGAGTCCAAAGGGGAGAAACAAAAAGATTAAAAAGTTTAGAAAACCTGACCTATGAAGGTAGGTGGAGGAAAAAAACTGGGCATGTTTAGTCTTGAGAAAAGAAGACTGAGGGGGGACCTGATAACCTTCTTCAATCATATTAAGGGCTGTTATAAAAGGATAATGATCAATAGTTCTCCATGTCCACTAAAGACAGAACAAAAAGTAATGGGCTTAACCTGCAGCAAGGGAGATTTGGGTTAGATATTAGGAGAAACTTTCTAACTAGAAAGGTAGTTAAGCTCTGGAATAGGCTTCCGAGGAATATTGTGGAATCCTCATCACTGGAGGTTTTTAAGAACAGGTTGGACAAACACCAGTCGGTGGTGGTGTAGGTTTATTTCATTCTGCCTCACTGTAGGGGACTGGACCTGATGACTTCTTGAGGTCCCTTCCAGTCCTACATTTCTATGATTGTATATAAGTTCTCCAGTTTTAGGGAGGTTTGTTATAAAATAAAAAGGTAGCTTCTTAAGATGATCAGCAGGAGCAAAAGAAGAAGATGAATCAGAACTTTCTACTAAGCAGAGAAACATTCTAAGAGCAAGATGAAAATGACCTTCAGAGGTGTACCTGTTTATAGTACAGTCTGATACTGCCTTGCAGTTCTGCTTACTTCTGATCTTGAGTTGAATCAGGGAAGGTTACTTGTTTCTTTGGTTTATTATTATTAACCCCTTTCCCTCTTCTAGCCATTGAGAGAGAATAGCTCAGCACCAGCCAGTGTGTGTGAGCTCACATCACAGAATGGAGGGCGAGGGGCATGATTTTCGAAACTGGGTGTCTAAAGTTGGGCTCCTAAGTCCATATTTAGGCAGTGGCCTGATTTTCAATAGTGTTGTACACCCAGCAGCTCCCAGTGACTTCAGTACTATTTCAGAAAGCATGACTGAGCCTTAATGGAAGAAAATCTCAGAACCGCTTCTTGAAGCTGAATTGGAAACACTTTTATCAGGTCTACACTAGCACTTACACCATTTTCTGAAATGGTTCAAAGAAAAAGGTAGTTGAAAACCACTTTCAGCCAAGGGTCCATTTCCTAATGCATTCAAGGTTTAAATATCTGAAAGACAAAAGAGGTCTTTTGCAAGCTACCTCCTCATCCCAGGCTAGCAGCTACATGCAGACCAGACAGTAGCAAGTAACTCACCAACTTGCTCTTCTTACAGTTTCCTCATAGAAAAATTCTTCCCGTTGAGTTCATCATTGTTCTCCACTTCCTTGGTTCACATCCTTGCCAATCTCTTCAATGAGGGCTGGGATACATCACTGACTGTTGATGGGCAGCATCTATCCATACTATCACAGTGTTGGGTTGGACATTTACATGGACAATGCTATGAACCTCTACATTGGGTCCCCTGGCTCACTGCAGTATTGACAAGCCTTTTGTCTCTACCTCTCCATGTCACCTTGCACAATGGTGAATAAGACAGGATAGGATAACAAAATTTGGAAGAGATATTAACACTCATGTTTCAGGGCATGAACCAAACTCTAACCAATGGAGACTAGGAAGAAAGTTCCTTCTGGATAGGAAAGGAATAACTACATACTTCAGCATTTCCTGCTTCTTCTTCTGAAGCATCTGGTACTGGCCACTGTCACACACAGGATACTGAATTAGATGAACCTTGGGTCTCATCCAGTATGGCAAGTTCCTATGTCCCTAGTATTTTTGCTGGTGGTTTGAATGGGTAACCTTTTATGATCCCAAAGTACATCCCTGTTCCAAACATGGACTTCTGCCCTGCCAGTGATAGCCAAATCCTCTTCCCCAGCCCCTTCCAATACCACACCCTGTGCATTTCCCACAAGCAATAAAGAAAGGAGCAAGTACAAACCCAGGTCAGGATGATGACAAGAACAAAGCCCTGAAGACTGCTTTTAGATAGCAGCTTTACTTTAACAGAGGAGGGATTCTTCAAAGAAATGAACTCTCTTGGTCTGTCTCTCAGGCAGGAGTCTCATGGGAGGAGAAGAGAACAGCTTTCATTTTAGCAAGTTACTATATTTATGGTCCTCTTATGAGTTTTTTTTTTGAAAATATAAAAGTAGATGGACTGTAACCTGCTTCAAAAGAGAGAAGGGGGGGAAAAGAGAGAGTGCATGTGAAGGTCAGGTGAGTCTGAAGCATCTCTGTCCACTTAAAAAAAATCTTTTTTTATTTTAAAAGATGCCCCTTCTGCCAGTCATGAGGATAATGGCTAACCTTTATTATTAGGGTCCTACAGATTCATAGCCAGGAAAAATGTGTCATGGACTGTGAAATCTGGTCTCCCCTCATGAAATCTGGTCTTTTGTGTGTTTTTACCCTATACTATACAGATTTCAAGGGGGAGACCAGCCTTTCTCAAATTGCGGGTCTTGACCCAATAGGCAATTGCAGGAGGTCACAAGATTATTTTAGGGGGGTTGCGGTATTGCCACCCTTCTGCACTGCCGTCAGAGCTAGGGGGCTGGAGCACGACTGCTGTTGGCTGGGCATCCCACCAGCAGCAGCACAGAAGTAAGGGCATCAATACCATACCACGCCATCCTTACTTCTGTGCTGCTGCCTTCAGAACTGGGCAGCCGGAGAATGGTGGCTGCTGACTGAGGGCCCAGCTCTGCAGGCAGCACAGAAGTAAGGGTGGCAAAACTATACCATACCATCTTTACTTCTGTGTTGCTGCGGGCGGTGGCTCTGCCTTCAGAGCTGGGCTCCCAGCCAGCAGCCGCTACTCTCCAGCTGCCCTGCTCTGAAGGCAGTGCCACCAGCAGCAGCAGCAGCACAAAAGTAATGGTAGCAGCATCGCAACCCCCGCCCCCATCCATAACTCCTTTTTGGCTCAGGACTCTACAATTACAACACCATGAAATTTCAGATTTAAATAGCTGAAATCAAGAAATTTATGATTTTTAAAATCCTCTGACCATGAAATTGACCAAATTGGACTGTGAATTTGGTAGGGCCCTCTTAATATAGCCTCTTTCATCCCAAAGTGACTTACAAACTTTATACACCTATTACAACCAAGTACATCCACTTCAGGATACAACATGGCAACTGTTACAATAGTACAGGTCCAACTGCTCCCAGTAATCAGACTCAGCTCACGACTCCTGCAAAAGTGAAGGCCCCCCACTAGATTCCTGAAGGGCAACTGTCAGCTTGTGCTTGCTCACATACCAAAGCCTTATGTGGGCTTTTATCCATCATGCTTGTGGAGTCTGTGCTGCCACTGAGGTTTCAGCCTCTAGGGAGCCTCCTGCTTTTCATATCTGGAATCTCCCCTAACCCTTTGCACTCCTGGGTAATATTTTTGGATCCAATTCAGAGAGTACGGTGCCTATGCCTGGCACAACAATCTCTATCCATCTTGCCCCCATCATCATAGAATCTGAACACATCCTAAGTACTTAAACATAAGCTTGAATAGTTCATAAAGTGTGTGTGTGTCCCCATCAGAGAGAGAGAGAGTATGAAGTAATTATAGAGGGAAAGTTAAATTGAAGAATTATCTTTTGCACTTATTTCTGAATGTAGTAAGGCTTGTAGTCATTTTATCATCTATTCATGAGTTCCATAGTCTAGGTCAGCTCCTGTGAAAATGTTGTCCCCCAAATTTTGTCCCTCCCTCCTTAGTTGGCAGTTTCATGGCAGCTTTTGTGAGAGGCTGTGATCAGGAAGGGAGAGACATCTTTAGCCAATTCAATGGAAGGCTTTGAACATCAGGACAGAGACTTTGAATTGGACAATGGATTCAATGGGGAGTCAATGCAGAGTGCAGAGCACTGGGGAGACATGAGCACAGTGATGCTAAACAGATGGACTACTGCATTTTGGACTAGTTAGAACATATGGTTTCACTCTTAGATATGACACACTGCAATAATCAACCTAGAGGTCATGAATGCGTGGACCACTGTGGTCAGGTGTGTTCCTGACACCTGTTCCTGAAGTGCAATCTCCTGGCCAGTTATAGATAGAAGTGCGCATTTTTTGCTACTTGACTATTTGGGCATCTAATAGTACTGAGAAATCCAAAAGGACCACAAGACTGCAAACCAACATCCATTTGAGGGCAGATGCCACAGCTGGTTGGGGGATGTTATAGAGGGTAAGTTCTTTTAAATGCTTCTCTCTTCCTGCCAGCATCACCCTAGTCTTCCGTTGGTTCAGTTTTATGCCTCCAGTCCCCTCTTGTGAATGGAATCATTTTCCCTCTCATGGTTACTTGTTCAGAGTCCTTGCATAAGTCTGAATCAGGTCTTAAGATTTATGGATCTAGCCTTATCCATTGTGTGGTGCATTGTCTAATTTAATGACTATAAACCACACAGGCGTGTTGGCATGAAGGATGCTATAAAGAAGTCTAAGTGACTGATTGATTATGGAGAGTTATTGGTGTCTCCATAGTTAATGATGAGGCTAGCTTTCTATTATAAACCCAGTTTGTCTCTCAGCACATAACTTCACCAAAGGTAAACCACTCCACCTGAAATTTCACAGGTATGATTTATCTTTCTAGGTATTTGTGTTGTGATCTTATGCCAGGAGAGAATTTTTCTGGAAGATTGAGGCAAATCAATAAACCAAACAAGGCAATTGAAAGATATAAGCATTCAAAAATGGAGGTGATATCCTTTCTAGTATTTTACAGGAATACTTTCCTGTAACAGTGTATGGTTGATCATCATTCCAGGGCAGCTTGGCCTAGAAACTCTGAAATGTGTTTTAACCTGTTGGTTGTCTTTGACTAATTTGGAGGCAGTATGGTTGGCTGAAATTTTAGGTGTTCAAAAGGTTTTCCATTTACATCATGGGGCTCACTATGAACAGCTTGATGGGGGAATGGCAGTCATGGAAAAACACCTGTTGGGAGAAGTGGGGGAGAGAGAGAGTTGGAGACGTTGGTGCAGGCAGGAGCTCACAGAGGCCAGGGTGATTGCAACAGAAGGATGAATGGGAAGTGACAGAATCAGTACTGCTCCTGGGTGCAGAGACTCCTAGAGTATCTGGAATCAGACAGAGCCAAAAAAAAGTGGGACTCTTCTAAGCTCTGTCTACAAAATAAGCTCCACTCATGTGAGGTGTTAAAATGAGATATTGCTCACAGTAAACTGTACAGATAGTCCAAAAGAAGTGATGGTATCACCTAAATGCCACCTACTTGTGGAACCAAAATAAAACAATTGTGCAGATCTGTGATCCTCCCCCTCCTTCTTGCACAATGAATGAAATATAAACAATGTTGACATTTAAATTATCATTGCTGTGCATGTGAGTTAACACCTCCCTGAGATGACTAGGACAGTCCGCACCTCTCAGACTCCCTGAAGACTCACATAGACACCTCTGCATCCTTTACACTCAGTTCACATTTGTGAGGTTTTCTTTGCAACTAGAGACTTTTCTTTAAAATGAGAACTGAGCTTCTGGATAACAAGACAGCAGCTCTCAGAGAAGTTCTGGTAGGGCATATGGGCATGTATAGTTTATTTCCAAGCCCTGTACTTATTAACCCTGTGTTTTCCAGAAGCTCTGCAGAACATTCTTAACATTTAGAAAGGTTCTCCCTGGGTCATGACTACATATACTTGTTATAGTCTCATTTTCTAATATATACATCCAATGTGGTCTAGATAAAAAACTTTAAAGGGATGATAAGGCAGACTATCTGAACCTCTTAAACTATTGAGAAGATTATGCTGCCTCATAAATCAGCCTCTCTCTACGAGGGCTAGATTGTGAGCATCTCTTCAAGTGTGCAAGAAGGAGGGATTGTAGGAGCCTCTTTCTCCCATTGTGCAGCCTAAACAAGGGCCACACACAATGGCAGCTCCTCTGAACAATAAATTGCCCAAAAAGGGATGGAGAGGGGAAAAGGTGGGGCCATAGTCCATACTGCCATGCAGAATGGAGCAGACACACAAGAAGGAGCAATTTCTCACAACATTTCTACACATTCCAAAAACTCCAGTCCCCCCCCCCGCCCCCGACTGCTAACCTCTTAGTCTCCCACAGATGTCACTTCACAACCTTTCCATGTCCCCTCCATCAACTTCACTCTCTCCCACAGGGCCCCACTCCAATCTCCCAAATTTTCCAAGTAAACTCTAATCTCCATTAACCTCACCACCTCTTCCTCTCACACAAGCTGTTTCATCACCTTCCATGTCCTACAGACCTCCCCACAACCACCCATCTCCCACAGAAACTGGAGAATTTCTATTATGTGAGGAGGTCAGCTCAACACTGGCGACTCCTCATGGCCAGGCATGGTAGCTCTCCCTCCACTGGGGTCTGCTGCTGCAGGCTGTTCCGGGTCTGTGGTGTCCTATCTCTTCCTGTGACTTGGCCCTCTGGCCAGGTCACTTCCAAGTCTCTCCCGTTCCAGGTTGGTCCATAAACAAAAAGCAAGGGGAATTAACACAAACCAACTCTTAACAAGAGAGGGAGGGGAATGCTTCCCTTTCAGGGTGTATCAGGATCAGACCCTCCCTTACCTCAGGCATTTGCTATCAAGGAAGATCCTGCCTTCTGTCGGCCCTTTCCTCAGGAACTGAGGGTTGAAGGTCTGTTCTCTTCCTATGTCTGCCCTCAAGTGAATTGTTCATCTTCTCTTTTAACTCCTCCTCCAGCCTGTGCATGCCTTGCAGGTGTGGTGTGGTAGGGCAGACTGAGCCCAGAGCAACTCCTTAACCCCCTTGTTGTCCAATGTGGGGTTTGTAAAGCCCATCACATGCACACCCCCTCAAGATGTTACCTGGGGAGACAGTTACCACCCCATAACCTCGGGGGTTGTATCCTTCATGGCATTTAACTACATTAAGGAAGCATGATTGGTGATGAGCTTGAATGGATTTCCCAGGAGTTAATACCATTCTTTTCTATCACGAAATAGAGCTTCTCCCAACGAAACAGTTTGCAGCTCAAATAGAGTACAGGGTGTTCCTTTCCATTTGTCTCCTGGGTCAGTACTGCACCTAGTCCCACTTCTGAGGCATCAATTTGTAAAATGAACTCTTTTGAGAAGTCAGGACTAAACAGGACAAGCTCTTTACACAAGTGCTCTTTCAATTTCTTAAAGGCCTTTTCTCAGGCCTCAGACCAGTGCACCTTCTTGGGACTACTGTCCTTGATGAGGTCTGAGAGGAGGTTGCAACAAAAACGCTGGCACAAATCAGCAGTACTAGCCTGCGAGGCTCAAAAAACTTTGGACTTACTTCTTCATGACTAGGTGTGGGCATGTTTTGAGGGCCTGGATTTGTCTATGTGGGGCTGGACTTGGCCCTTCTCAAAAGGATATCCCAGGTAGAGGGTCTCTTTTTTCCCAAACTTGAACTTTGATAAATTTGCTGTTATTCCAGCCCTCTATAGGGACCTGGTACAGTGTCGACTTGTGTTTGTTGTTCCTCCTTGTAGATGACCGTATCACCTAAATAGCCTACTGCATATGAGCCATGTGGTTGAAGAACCTGATCCATGAGACACTGTAATATTGCTGGGGCACTACTGAGGCCAAAGGGCTTAGTCCTAATTTGATAGAGGCCAAATGGTGTGGCAAAGGCAGTTTTCTCCTGTGCTCCAGCGTGAGTGGGATCTGCCAATATGCCTTTGTTTAAATCTAACGTGGTGATATATCAGGCCTCACCTAGCTGGTCTAATAGCTCTTTTACTTGGGGCATGGAGTAAGCATCACATTTGGAAACAGCGTCGACCTTTCTGAAGTCTATGCAAACTCAAATACTACTGTCCAGCTTTGGGACCAATACAACCGGGCTTCGCTGCGGGATTCTTCAATGACCTGAGCTCCAACATTGCCTAGACCTCTTGCTTCATGGCATCCTGCATTTTTTTAGGAATGACCATGGATTCTGC
This sequence comes from Dermochelys coriacea, assembly GCF_009764565.3. Taxonomy (NCBI): domain Eukaryota; kingdom Metazoa; phylum Chordata; order Testudines; family Dermochelyidae; genus Dermochelys; species Dermochelys coriacea. The sequence continues at coordinate 186,782,471 of NC_050068.2, read as the reverse complement.
TGTTGGACAAATTGCCCAAGTTCTGTTTGGATATGGTGGTGCATGAGATGAGTCTGCTCTGGCCGGGAGACAAACACCGTTGAGAAGATCTTTATGAGACTTGTCACTGGGTCCCTCTGTTCCGGGTGGAAGTGTTCCCCCTTCTGCACAGGGTCAAGGTACACTGAGTTGGGCACTTGGAGCCCCAGTTCTGGCTCAGGGGGCATGATAAATAAGCTCTATTGCTCATTCCATGACTTCAAAAGGTTAACATGGTAGATCTGGATAAGTTTCCTCTTGTCGGGCTGCCTGATTTTGTAGTTAACTGGCTCAACTTTGCATACTACTTCATATGGTCCTTGCCATTTAGCAAATAACCTGGACTCTGTACTTGGGAGTTGAAATAGTACCTGATCACCCAACTTAAATATGCGCATATGCACCCTTTGTTGTAGGCTTGCTCCTGGGTCCATTGAGCACTCAGGAGGTTTTCTTTGGCAAAAGCCCCTAGGGTTTCAAGCCTCTCCCAGAGTTTCAGTACACATTGTATAACATCCTCCATCCTTCCCACATTTCTTGGACCAGATCAAGAATTCCCTGGGGTTGTCTCCCATATAAGAGTTCAAACAAGGAGAATCCAATAGATCAGGGGTCGGCAATCTTTAAGAAGTGGCATGTAAAGTCTTAATTAATTTAAGGTTTCAGGTGCCAGTAATAAATTTTACATTTACGGGGCCCCCTGACGGAACCCCAGACCATCAGCGGGCTAAGCGGTGCTGACAGCTGGGACTCTGGCTGGCAGGGGCCGGTGGCCGGAACCCCAGACTGGCAGCTTGGGCAGCAGATGGAACCCCAGACCGGTAGTGGCTCAGCCCACTGCACATCTGGGGTCCTGGCTGCCAGCCCTGCTCATCCTGCTGCCGGCCTGGATGGACGGAACCCCGGGCCGGCAGTGGGCTGAGCAGGGCCGGTGGCCAGGACCCCAGCTGAGCGGCTGAGCGGCTCAGCATGCTGCCGGTCTGGGGTTCCGTCTGCTGCCCGTGCTGCCGGTCTGGGGTCCCGTCTGCCAGCCCTCCTCAGCCCGCTGCCGGCCCGGGGTTCCGTCCATCCAGGCCGGCAGGGGGATGAGCGGGGCCAGCGACCGGGACCCTGACTGGCAGCAGAGTGCCACTAAAAATCAGCTTGCATGCCATCTTTGGCATATGTGCCACAGGTTGTTGACCCTTGCAATAGATGATTGGGGGACTTCTCAATAGCAAACAACAGGGGAGGGATCAGCTGACTGAAATAACAGAGGTACTCAGCAACAAATCTTTTAAACATTCTTTTCAGGGTCTTGTTGAACCGTTCAACCAGACCATCTATTTGTGGATGATAGACAGATTATGTAACATCTTTATTTTTGGAAGATTACATACCTTTTCAGTAGCCAAGATGTAAAGTTGGTGCTTTGATCAGTGAGGATCTCCTTAGATACTGCTACTTTGACAAAGACTTTTAGCAGTTCTGTGCCAATAGTTTTTGCATTGGCGTTGCACAAAGAGGTTGCCTCAGGATAGAGGGTAGCGTAATTAACTATCACTAATGTGTATTTGTGCCCAGCTGCACTTTTTCCCAAGGATCCAATGAGGTCCATTCCAATCCTTTCGAATGAAACATTGACTATGGGGAGTGGGACCAGAGTGACTTTTGTCCCCGCTTCAGGTCCTAAGAATTGTCACTTGGGACTGGAGCTGTAAAAATCTAGCTTCTTGGTGAATTATTGGCCAAAGAAGCGATCCAAAATCCTGGCCAGGGTCTTCCCATGACTGACGTGGCCCACAGAGGGGACTTCATGCCTACAATGCTATGGAATGAGGAGCTGTAACTGAACTTTCGCTGTCAGTTGGTCTTTCTCCAACTGGTACAGTCACTCTCCCTGGAGCTCAAACCGCTCTGCTCGCTATGGGTCTTTCACTTCCCTGTTAACCACAGACAGTTTATCATTAAGTCTGGCTCAAGATTTCGTCCTCCCTCTGGTCCTTTATGAAGTCTGTCTCTCTGGTTAGGATGTCCCTCTCCTGTAGGGGGGGACAATATTGCTTTGTTGTTAGGAGATCCTTCTGAAGGAGCTTCCCTTGGGCCAGGTCCCCCTTTCCAGGATTCAGCTCCACATCTACACCTGCCAGCATTTCAGGTTTTGGGCTCCCATTACCAAGGATCCCCTCAGCTACTCCCTCTGGGGTGTCTGGAGTTGATTGAAACCCTATCAGTACCTCAGAGAAATACTCCCAATCCTGACCCAAGATAATGGGGTAGGTTAGTTTCAGAGCCAGCCCCTCTGCAAGGGACTTTGTGTTTTCCCTAGAGTCAACTGCACATGTGCACTGGGATAGGTTTTGACATCTCCGTGGCTTGAGCATTGGCCTGCTAAACCCAAGGTTGTGAGTTCAATCCTTGAGGGGGCCGTTTAGGGATCTGGGGCAAAAATTTGGGATTGGTCCTGCTTTGAGCAGGGGGTTGGACTAGATGACCTCCTGAGGTCCCTTCCAACCCTGATATTCTGTGATTCTATGAAGAGTCTCTCCAGGGGACTTCAGGGTTTGGGATGAAGTTGTCCTGGACTAGGGTCTTCCCATGCCCAGAATTTCCCAGCCCCATTACCTCAGTTTCATTTATCTGCACAGGGACCATTACTTTAGCTGAAGTTCACTTACAGGCATGGCTTTCTGCTATCCACCCCGTCCACACAATCCAAATAGAGGCACTCATGTTACCTGTGAGCTGGGTGCACACTAGGATGACCAGATAGCAATAGTGAAAAATCAGGACAGGAGGTGCACCTATATAAGAAAAAGCCCCAAATATCGAGACTGTCCGTATAAAATCAGGACATCTGGTCACCCTAGCGCCCACATGAAAAACAAGCCCCTGCTGCCAGCTGAGTGGCTGCTGGCCCTGAGCCTTCCCTATCTGACTTGTCTTCGCTCGTTTCCTGGCTTCCAAGTGGAGGATCTCACAGGATTTCCCAGGGCCTTTGTCCAGGCTGGGGCTTGAGGTACTGGGATTTCCCACAATAGCCCAGTCCAGGGCTCAGCAGCTTGCTGGTCCCCTTAGAGGCTGATACTTCTGAGACCACCCTGTCTGATTGCTTGCTCCCTGGTGGGTTCTCCATTCAGTTGAGGGGCCCCTTTGGCCTCTGGTAGTTCTCATGTGAGACAGTCAGAGCTATCTCCTCTGCTAAATAATTCTCCATCAGCTAGTTTGTGTCGGCAAGGGACTCTGGCCAGTTTTTGAGCACCCAGTCCCTACAACAGGGGTGGGCAAACTCTGGCCTGCAGGCCGCATCCAGCCCTTCAGATGTTTTAATCTGGCCCTTGAGCTCTCGTTGGGGAGCAGGGTCCAGGGATTGTCATGCTCTGGTGCTCCAGCCGGGGAGCGGGGCTGAGGGCTTGCCCCACTCCCCGTGTTCCATGGCTCTGCGTGACTCCTGGAAGCAGTGGCATGTCCCTGCTCCAGCTCCTATGTGTAGGGGCATCCAGAGGGCTCCACACACTGTCCCCGCCCCAAGTGCTGCCCCTGCAGCTCCCATTGCCCAGGAACCATGGCCAATGAGAGCTGCAGGGGTGGCACATGTGGACAGGGCAGTGCTCAGAGCCGCCTGGCCACGATTCTGCGTAGCAGCCAGAGGGGGGACATGCCACCACTTCCGGGAGCTGCTTGAGGTAAGCGCCGCCTGGAGCCTACATCCCTGAGATCCCCCCTCCCACCCATGCCCGAACCTCCTGCCCCAGCCCTGATCCTCCTCCCGCCCTCTGAACCCCTCTATCCCAGTTCAGAGCACCCTCCTGCATGCCAAACCCCTCATCCCCAACCCCACCCCAGAGCCCACTCCCCCAGCCAGAGCCCTCACCCCCTCCAGCACCCCAACCCCCAATTTCGTGAGCATTCATGGCCCACCATACAATTTCCATACCCAGATGTGGCCCTCAGGCCAAAACGTTTGCCCACCCCTGCCCTACAACCAGCTGGAAGTATATGGGCAAACTGCTTCACCACAATAAGCTTAGCCACCTCAACTCCAGTCTGAGTCTCCAGTTTTATCAACCTCCAACATAGGCCTCTTAATTTCTGGAGAACCACACAAGGCCGGGGTCCCCAGGGGTATTTCTCTCCACATAACCTCTGTTGGAAGGTCTTCTCTGTGATGTCAAAGCAGTCAAGTAAGGCCAATTTCACCTGTGCATAGTCTTGGGCAGATACTGTATCCAGCCCCCAGTATGCAGCCTGCGTTGGTTCCATCAGGAAAGTTTATCAACAGAGTAGCCCATTGGTCAGGTGGCTTTTGGGCTGCTGTTACCACTTGCTTAAATGTTATCAGAAAGGCCTTCAGGTTGTCCTTAAGACCCATCTTTGAGTTTCACTGGCAAAGATGGGGCCACTAGACCCAGGCCTACAGCTCCCGGAGAGGAAGCCCCAGGGATACCTTGAGGCTGCATCAAGACCACTCTCTATTGGATCAGTCTTTACTGCTGTTCTTGCTATTTTGCCTCTAACTCCTGGACCAGCTGTTGCTGCTGGGCACTCATTTGCTGCAGGAGTTGTTGCTTCTGTTACTGCTTCTAGTTCTTGATCATCCATTTGAGAAGACACTCTAGGTCCATGTTGTCTGATCTACCAACCCACATATCAGGTTGAGGATGTTTGACTGTCTGGGTCAGGTCAGTCAGTCCTCCCTCTTCTCCAGGGGTGGGAAGGATGCCCACATTCTCCATCAGTTGTGAAGGGGTCAGCTCCCCGCTGGCACTGCCTCATGGTCAGGCATGGCAGATCTCTCTCCATGGGGGTCTGCTGCCACCCGCTGCTCTAGGTCTGCGGTAGCCTGCCTCTTCCTGTGACTCGGCCCTCCAACCAGGTCACTTCCAAGTCTCTTCCCTTGGTCCATAAACAAAAAGCAAGGGGAATTAACACAAACAAACTGTGTTAACAAGAGACGGAGGAGAATGCCTCCATTTCAGGGTATATCAGGATGAAGCTCTTCCTTCTCTCAGGGAGGAGCCTTCAGGCAGTTGTTGTCAGGGAAGATCCTGCCTTCCCTTGGCCCTTTTCTCAGGAGCTGGGGGTTGAAGATCTGTTTTCTTCTCCTGTCTGCCCACAAGTGAGCTGTTCTGCTTCCCTTTTGATTCCTCCACCAACCAGTGCATGCCTGGCAGGTGTGGCCAGGGCAGGGCTGGCAGAGCCCAGAGTAGTTCCTTAACCCTTTGTTGTCCAGTGTGGGCTTGTATACTCCATCACAATTACCCTCTTCATCTTCCATACCCCTCTTGATCACTCCATCTCCTACAGACTACTCTTACATTCTTTGTCTATCATAAATCCTCTCATTAATTTGTTCACTTCCCACAGACCTCCCTTGACTCCTTTTATCTTCCATAGATGCTTCTGGATTACAATCCCCCAATTTATCTACCTTGCACAAACCACCATCAAACATCTTGATCTCCTATACACTTTTCCCCAACCTCTTTGTCTCCCAGACACTCCTCAGTTTCTTCACCTTCCTAAGGGCATGTGTAACCCACACACCTTCTGGGTGTGGTGTTCTGTACCATCTAGTGGCACCAATACCACTTAGAGAGAGAGTTCAATGAGTCTGCTCTACAGCCTTAGCTAACAGCCAGTTGGCTTTTAACTCATGCTGTAGAGGCTCATGCACTAAGCTTCAGAGGTCCCCAATTTGATCCCACCTGTCCATGACCGGGGTCTGTCGCCGTTACATGTGCAGAATACAGGATCATAAAAATCTCCAAAGCAGGTGTTTCTCAAATGAAAAAGATATTTGGATTTTCCTTTAGTTTCACAAGCTTTCTCTTCCCAAATTATGATTGTAAAACGCAGGACACCAAATTGCTCAAGGTATGGACTGCAGCATTGTGAAGCACTAGGTCTCATGTGCAGCTCTGTCCTGGGTGACTACTACTAGCCCTGGTGCAGCAGTAAGATGCCCCTAGAAACTGAGACTTTGGAGCACCTCAGATACAGTGTAATAATAAAAGCCTCCTGAGTTTGTGATTTTGAAATACTTTGGGACTAATGCAACTTTGGGTGCGTTCAGTTCTAGACTACTGAGGGTACTTTAGGGTAAAACTGGCCATGTGAACCTCCCTGCCCTTCCCCGCATTCCAAAATGACAAAAGTCAAACCCTCCTGCATGTAGCAGGCATGTGAAGCTGTACAAGAACATCAATCCCAGTCCAAGTGGCTTCTTCCTCACTTTCACTGAAGGATTGAGGGGAGGAGGAAGCTGAGGCATTATCGGAGGGTCACAGAAAGGTAGTCTGCCTGGATGCATTTTGGATACCTATCTACTCCACTAATCTAGCACCAGACCATTGCAGTTGATATAAAAGCCAATCCCTCAGCAACTCTGGTTGCCTGAAATAGTCTTTGTGTATCTCTCCTCTTTATCTCTGTTTAAATTCTCATCTTAAAACCTGACTTTTCTACCCTGCCTCCAGACCTCTTCATTTCTCTCCCTCTTGGTTATTGGCCTTATGACTGAATGCTTTAATATTTTCACCATGCAAGGCCTTTATGTCACTGTTTCATGTAATTTATACCTGTGAGCTGGAGCCTTTCCCAGTATGCTTTCAGACACAGTCCACACAATGTGTAGAGTCCAAAATCACCCCCTTCCTGCTTTGAGGGTTTGGCTTTATTAACAAAAATACCAGCAATAAGAAAAGGAAGTTCAGCTGTTTCTCAGTTTTCTCTCATGACTGCTCAGCCCACATCCTAGGTTGTCTCCCCAGACAGCCATTTCCATTCCCCTTTTATACAAGTGCGGTAATAAGCCACCTATCTCAGTGAGTCAGCAAAACCCACTTAATCCTTTCCCAGAAGGGTCAAAACTTGCTAACAGGGTAGAGCGTTTCAGGCTTGTTATACGATCATGTACTGTCCTCTGTCTTGAATAATTTAATTCTGGAACAGCCCTGGGATCCAGTTTAAATGAAAAATGTAATCTGAATTTACTGCAAAGAAACAAAATAAGTAAAATCTGTTCCTTCTCTTATTTCTCTCCTTCTGTTATTGTTTAATCATGTGATTTTGAGAAGCCCCTTCACTCATAGATCACTGACCCTCTAGTGGTTAACCTCATCTTGGATCCTTACATCTAACAGATCCAGAAGTCCAGTCAATGAGGGATAGTTATGTGAAATGGTTCTAAGCTTCTATTGAATTTTTAAAAAGACAGACCCATTTTATCATTAATTATTATATAGATAACACTGCTGATGTGCATGCCACCACAAAGACAAGTAGGAAGATAAAGTCCATGCCTTGTGTTGCTTACAATCCATATTAGGGAGTTACCATACTGAGAAGTGATAAAATCATAATATCTATCTCTCAAGATCATGGAGAAAGGGAAACGAGATGAAAAGACACAGAAAGAGAAAACTATTTTTGAGGGAATACTATTACACCAATGACAGGTCTCTACCTGGGTTTCTACTTGTATTTAGTTTTAGGAATGCTGCTGCGGCAGTGTCTGGTGTTTCAAAATATAATCTAAACAGGAGAGAAAGCAGATAATTCCAGAGTGGAGATCAGTGATGGAAGCTGCCTAAAGGTATTTTGAGATAAGATTTGAGGGAGAAATGGGAAATTTGGCTGGTAACATATTATATTATTCAGCCAAATAGTAAGTGTCTTCATGTGTAAGAGACTTAAAGTGATGTACAGTCCACACAAATAACTCCTACAGTGGTGTCTAGACGAATTGTCTTGTCACATGGAACTTCATAGGATTCAGCACACCATGGCAAGGATTAGAACTAGGGTCTCTGAAGTAAATGAACATGGAGCATCCTGACTTTAACCCAGAGGCCAATTACAACTGCCATCTCTTGAAAATAATTGTGAAATTACCACAGAGTTATCATTCAACAGAAACAAGATTTTCTCTTTGGGCTGTAGTCTTTGCATGTTGTATTTCAGCATATATTAGTCACCCATTTGTTTATTATCAGATATTGGTATGAGTACCACCCTTTTATTTAAGGCAATAATGCTGAAAAATAATAAAAGACACAATCGGACTACAGACATAACAGACAGGCACCAGCTGAACTGCATACATGCCTGAATCAAATTGAACTCAAGACCTGTCCTTCAAAACAGACCTCTACCTTTTGAATGAGATCAGAATATCCATTATTAAGACTACTAAACAGTCAATAGTATTAAGTATTTTTTCCTCTTGTAGACCTCAAGCAACTACTAGGAGACATAATCACATTGGGCTGGGTCTAATTCCGTCCAGTTGTGGGCAGTGGTATTACACAGACAGATCCATTAGTGTATTAAACTTCTAACAAGGAGGATGCATTCTTAGAACATAAGAATATAAGAGCGGCCATACTGGGTCAGACCAAAGGTCCAACTAGCCCACTATCCTGTCTTCCGACAGTGGCCAATGCCAGATGCCCCAGAGGGAATGACCAGAACAAGTAATCATCAAGTGATCCATCCCCATCGCCCATTCCCATTCCTGGCAAACAGAGGCTAGGGACGCCATTCTTGTCCATTCTGGCTAATAGCCACTGATGGACATATCTTCCATGAACTTATCTAGTTCTTTTCTTGTTACTACCTAGGCTATGTTAGCTCTACTATATACATGTCAAGATCCACTACCCTAAATATAATAATTTTAAAAAGGGTCAGACACTATCAAGTAGTAACTTCAGAGTTTGGCCTTATGCTATATACAGTATGGGACTATTCTTGAGTTTCAAAGTCACTTTCCTACCTGTAGTCTCAACCAATTGACAGCAAATAAATTAAGGAACCCTAAAATATAAATTCCCACAATAGCTACATTTAATGGATATTTTGTTCTGCTGCAGCTACTCAGTGGAGCAAACGTTAAAGGTATTCCCCAAAATCGTGCTGATATTCATGACACTGATGAAGTATACATAAAAAAGCCAAATTGGCTTATGCTTAATAAGAAAAGGAGTACTGTACTAAAAAAAACCCCTCAATATTTTCCATATCAAAAAAGCAATGCTGATAAGAGATGAAACCACACTGTCAAGCATCTAGAGAAAGTTGTTAGTTCCCCATCCCCCCATTTATAATCAAAACAAAGCTAGAAATAATGCTTGTGACTCTTTAATGACTCCAGAAAAGTGAAATAATCAAAACAAGACCTGACCAAACTCTTGACTTGTGGGTGCTGTCCCAGGGGGCAGAATAGCTTTACCTGCTATTGTTACTAAAATATTCTCTGGCTACAAGTGTCTCCTAAAGATTTATTCACACCTACGCTAATCATTTAGCACAAGCTTCTTCTTTTTGACAAACCACAAACACTTCAAGTGATTAACCTTCTTCCTCCAAGTCTGTTGATTAAGGTGAAGAAAGCTTCTGCAGGACATCAGCAGTGCCCTGGAAATCATGAAAGATGATCTGAAATATAATGAGTGATTCAGGTGAGACATCTATGTCTGGGACGCCTGTTGAGGCTGGGTCCCCACTTCAGTCCTGATGGTGCCTTAACATCCTTGTCCTCAGTCATTCCTCTCTTCTTCGCCGGAGCTTTGCCTTAGTTTCTTCTTGCCGGCTTCTCCAGGCAGCAATAATGGCATCATCATCCATTTCTTCTTCCTTGTGGGTGCTTCGTCTGTACTGTGAGAATTGCCTTGATGCAAACCTCTCTTCTCTTTCTTCCACCTTCTCTTCTCTGTCTCCATCCTCTTCAGACTTTGAAAAACTCTGAATGAACTTTCTCTTTGCTCCAAATTCTGACATGTTAGAACTAGACTCCTCTTCAGATTTTTCCAAGTGACGGGATCTGACTCGACTCTGTGTTGATGGTCCTGGGGATTCAGAATCATAGGATGGCTCTGGGCTTTCTTCCCTAGAACTTGTCTCTCTGACCTTTGTTCGTGTGAACTTGTACATTTCCTTGTCCTCTTTTGCAGAAGTAGAGGAAAATCTTGATGTGGTTCTCAGTGAATCACCTTTACACTGATAGGAAGAAGAACTATCCACCTCTTCTCTTTGGGATCTGGAGGAGCTATACTTGCATGCTTCAGAGTCCACCTCTCTGAGAGTGGATGATCTATTGTATTTCTCTTTAGCCTTTTCAGCATGGTCATGATATGATGTCTTTCCTTCTGCTTTCAGGCCACTCAGCCACTTATTAACAGAGGTGTCCACCTCTGAATTCCTGGCACCAGTATTTGCAAACTGACCGGAGAAAGCAGAAGCTGTATCAGTTCTGTCAAGATCTGTTTGGAAGGGGTACCGAATGCCATCTATTGTGTTCTCTGTGTTGTCTTCGACTTTCTCTTCTTCATCTTCTCCCTGGGCCTTCTTCTTCTTAAATAAAGTGCTGCGCTTGTTGTCTCTGACAAGCTTCTCAATTTGATAATCTGACATTTTTTCTCTCATCTCCATTTGCATCTCCTTCTCCTTCCGGCTGAGTTTTTTCAGGTCAATGTCATCTGCAAAGAGGCTGTACAGTGGCTTGCTTGTTTGAGTCCCCCTCATGCTTGAGCTAGACCCTCCTGTCCTCATGCTCATTGAGGCATTGGAAGACAGAATGGACTGGGTGTCAGCACCATTCATGTCCCTCTGGCGGAGCAGAGAGCTAGCTACAGACAAGCCACTCTGTGCACTGAGAATGGAGGCCTTGTCATTGTCGAGGCATCTGCCAAAGTCACCTGACTTCATGCTGGAGGCCAATGTGGAGGGCGGGTGGGACAACATCATTATCTCATTTTGTTTCTGAGCAATGGTTTCACTAACCACACTGGCAATCCAGTTCTGAATGCTGGCCATGGATATTGCATCACCCTGGCCAACTGGGATGTTGGGCAGAAGTATAGCTGGCATTTGGGGCTGCATAGCCCCAGCACTGCTTCTGTTCTGAAGTAAAGATGACTGGTTGCTCTGTATGCTCAGTGAAGAAGCTGAATCCTCAGCACCGTTTATGGAAGGTGCTGAGGGCCAAAGAGATGACAGCGGGATGCTCCCACTCATTGCACTCTCTGTCTCCCAGCTGCACAGGGATTGGCTTTCTTCCAGGATCTTTTTTGAATGTTCAAGTAACTCCATTCTCCTCTGCTTCCTTTTGGCTGAAGCAGAATCTTCGCCCTTGGCAAGCTCCACAATACCTTCCTTGTTCTCATTGCCCACCCTCTTCTGGTGTTTTATTTTCCAGGCCTGGTAAGCTGTCAGGTTGACATCGGATAGATCCTTCTCTTCTTCTGCTGTCTCCTCGACTGGGTGGCTGCCATCTTCCATCTTGGGGGACACAGAGGATTCTAAATCCTTCTTGTGAAAGCCAAACTGGATTCTCTTGATCTTCCACCTTTCAAGAGGGGTCAGCTTGTCTTTGTTCTTTTTGCAGAAGTTATGAAAGGAGCTGGTGTCTGAGATAACACTCTCCACATCCACATCTCTTCCCTTTCTTCCTGGTTCTGGTTCTAGTTGTGGACTATCATCACCACTTTTATTCCTGGAACGGTATCTCTGAGCAGTTTCCTTCTCAATCTCCAGCAGCCTCTGGTTCCACATATCCCAGGTGCTTTCCGTAGACATAGAGTCTGTACGGCCCCTCCTCAGCCTGTTGATGCTGCTGGCTTCCAGTTGTTGCTTCAGGATTCGGATGTCAAGGCTACTCACACTCTCCGCATCACCCAGTTCACTTGAAGGATACGGCCTTTCTCCCATGTTGGAGACTCCATCCTCTTCCCTGGGTAGCCAATAACCTTCCTTTTCATATTTTGCATTTTGACTCTGCCACTCTTGAATCATCTGTTCCACATTCTCTTCAGATTCCTGTCCTCCCTGATCTGGAAGTTTTGGAGGTGTGCTTTCCACATCCTGATTTGGTGGTTCCCTTGTTGGCAGGCCTTGCTTCTGCCTCCATTCCTCATACAGCTGTTCCTCCTCCTCCTCACTGATCAGAGTGGGCTGTTTGGAAACCAAGCTAACGTTTCCCATGGATGAAGAACTCATAACACTTCCCAGAATGCTGTTGGTATCCTCTTCCTCTACTGTGATGGAATGCACTTTGGCTCCCATGACACTCCCAGACAGCAGGGAATGGGTCCCTGCTTCGATGACAGAATTCTGGCTGGCTGTGTCATCATCAACCCCAGCATCTTCCTGCTCTCGTTCCTCCAGCAGTTTCTCATTGAGCTCCCTGAGCTGTTTCAGGAAGCCGTCATTGGGATAAATGGCACGCTTCTTCCTTATAGTCATCAGGGCCTCTAAGATGGTCATGTGGTGGAAGATCATCAGGTAAGCAGCCACCAGCACAGCCGAGCGACTGATTCCCATTTCACTGCTTACCAGGATTTTACCTACAGGTATGAAATATAAAAGTGTTAGATGCTTTCAATAACCTACAAGATTTAAACTGCAATGCATCCCATAGGTCCTGCTCCAAAATCCATTGATGTCAATGGATTTCTTGATTTTACTGGGGTTTAGATCGGACTGATGTTAAGTATTTTTTTCTTTGTTTTATTTTTTTGATTTACCTAATTAAAATTTGAGACAATCAAAATAATACCAAGTAACGTGTACATGTGCTACGAGCTATGGATGGGCACATTTTAAAATAAGCTAACTACAGAAATTGTATTAATAGTTTGTACTTATGTAGTGCATTTAATCAAAGAATCTCAAAGCACTTTACAAACATTAGTGAGTCGAGCCTTACAATACTCTTGACTTGCTGTGTGACCTTATTTAAGTCACTTATCTGCACCGTGTCACAGTTTCCCCAGGTGTAAAATGGGAATATTAATACTAAGCTCAAGAAAGCCATTGGAAGGACAAATTAATTCATTAGTTAATGTCTGTAAAGCACTTTGGGAGCTTTAGATAAATATTAAATTATTAATTGTATTTTTGCCAGGGCTCAGATCTGCCACGTTGGGGTGCACTTAAATCGAGATGGCTATAGGTCGGAACTGATGAGCATGCAGAGTCATATTTGGTCTTAGAACTGGAATAGCCAGGTGGCAGACTGATATAGCTGAGCCTGCAATCTGATAAACTTACATAGCTGCTCCACTGCCTTATAATACCACCAAAGACATGTTATGTTGACGTTGTCAACATAAAAATTAACAGCGCATTCAAAATGTAAAGGCAGAATAAAATTAAGTGAATTTAGTATGAAAATAAATAACACAAGGGATATTGAAGACTGTAGTATTCATTTTCATATTTAATTCAGTTAAGATCTCTATTTTTAATTTTAGCTGATATTGCTACAGAATTTTCAGAATGCTATACCAGAGTTCCATAGAAATAACTAGGCCATGGGATGTGTTGCCATAGAATTTAGGTCCAATAGAGCAGGCAGGACTTTGGCTATAACCACTGTGATGGGGCAAGGCCAGATGGCTATAGAAAAGTAATGGGACACAGATATATTAGCTCCAGGCTAAACAAATCCCTGGTACCAGGATAAGTGAAATGGAAGCTGCTCCAGGTCAATTAAGACACCTGGGGCCAATTAAGAACTTTCCAGAAGGCAGGGAGAATGCTATGTTGATTGGGACACCTGAAGCCAATCAGGGGCTGGCTGAAACTAGTTAAAAGCCTTCCAGTTAGTCAGGTGGGTGTGGATGTCGGGAGCTGTGGGAGGAAGTTGTGCTGTTGGAGAGGCTGAGTAGTACACACCATATCAGGCACAAGGAAGGAGGCCCTGAGGTAAGGGTGAAGTGGAGCTTGAGGAAGTGAGGGCTGCTGTGTGGCGGAAGTAGCCCAGGAAATTGTACATGTCATGTTTCTAAAAGGTCAGCTACCATAGCTGATACTAATAGAGTCCCTGGGCTGGAGCCCGGAGTAGAGGGCTCCCCCCCCAACACCTTTGCCCCCGGATTAATCACTGAGACTGGGAGACAACAGAGACTGTGCAAGGAAGGATAACTTCTCCTCACCTCCCTCGCTGGCTTACGATGAAAATGGCTCAGTAGACTGTGACCGTTGTCTATAGAGAGAGAAGGGTTACGTGGAGGGTCACAGTGAGCCTCTGAGGCTAGAGAAATCCGCCAGGAAACGCGGGACCCACGGAGGCAAGGACAGAGCTTTGTCACACCACCTAGAAACGCATTACCTGTTTTGTCTTTCAATAGCACAGTGACCCCTACTGTTCTGTAATAGATAATCTAGCGAAGGTGAGGACTCAGTGTACAGGACATAACAGCAAATAGCCTTGACCAATAGCTGGATATTATTGCAACAGTAGCACTTGATATAGGCTCAAAAAAGCATATTCATCAGTGTCAGGGCTCAGGCAGGAGACCAGCAGATTCAGTTGCAGGCCTTGCAGCGGGATCTCTGGGGTGCAGAACTACATCAGCTATGTCTCTTCCTATCCCTGATCCACCCCTTCCATCTCCAGTCCATTCCTGACATACCCCCACCTTGGAATGCTCACTGTGTATAGGCCTTCTGTTGGGGCAGCGCAGAACTAGGCCTGGGGTATTCATCAGGAACCCTTCAATCTGCCGTACATAATGGAGCCAAAGAGAAACTAGAAATCTGGTCCAAAATGTTCTCTTTGATGCCTTCTGCATCACTGGATTTCCAAGTGTCCAGGAACTAGCCCAATCTCCTTATCTTACCTCTGTATGTCAGCAGTGCTTCATCAAGGAACTCAGCAGCCTGGTGAAAGTGTTTGGAAATGTCCATCTCTGGGAAATCATCCACCTCAATGCCCAAGTACTGGATATTCAAACCATTGTAGAAATCTGGCCCTGTGTACACACCGGTACCATGAGCCGCATTCAGGATATGAGAGATCCCAAGCCTCTTCAGACGGCCTTTGTTCACTGCAACACTCCTCCAAAGAAGAGAAAGCAATATTAGAAGTTGGCTCCTGTTCTGAGGCTGGAGAGAGCCAGTCCACTGTCCAGGGGGCCAGCAGAGGTGGTGTTAGAAGGGAAAATGTCAGTAAGAGGATAACCATGGCTTGATTAAAATGGAAAAACAACAGAACAGAATAAACACAATGGGGAATGGAGAGTGGCAAGCCAAGCTGAATTTAACTCTTTGCCAGCCCAGTGAATGCTGTGGAAGGATATTTATAAAGGTCCTGTGCAATCTGAGGGGTTATACAAGGAACGGGTTTGGCTCAGGAATGTGTACCAGAGCCCTGAACAATCTAAGGGCAAGAAAAGGTGCATGATATTGAAAGACAAGATCTTTAACATGTATGATTTGTGCACTCAGATTGACCTAGCAGCAGCTTAGATAGATTCCCATGCCAGGACTTTCCCTTCATCCTTAAACTCAGGGACAGACTGGAAAAAACATTATGTGAGGAAACTCTCCCAAACTCCTACCACAACTTAATGTCCACCCACTCATGACTCCACCACCCAATCATGACTCCAAAATGAGATTACACTCTCAGTAGACTGTGCAAATGCTCATCATATGATAGTGCCTCTCCTTTCTTGGAAGCTTTGATTAGTAATATAATAATTAATGACATTCACATGTAAGTTGCCATAGTTAGTCTTCAAAACTGACTCCCCATTGAGATACGTGAGAGAGTTCACATCTCTTAGATCTATTGTTTCAGGCTCTCTGCAGACTCAGGCACACAGCAGGGGATTAGTTAGACTCTGTTCACATTTTGAAGCTTCCTTTGCAATCATAAGAGCCAGAGACTCTTAAATAAAACCTGAGATTCTGGAGCACAAAACAGTGGCTGCCAGGGAGAAGTACTTAGTCACCAACTTGGTGCAACCCTTCCCAACCTGACCTCTGCTTAAAGGAATAGTCTATCTGTTGGGCTGTCTCTGCTTCATAGACACTGATACGGACACACAAGTTTACCCTTTCCACCCAACAATCTGACTGCTCTGTCTCTCAAATGTCTGATGCAGACTTCAGAACTGTGAGTAGCAACACAAGTTGTCAAGATCTGTGAATGGTGAAAGTGAGATGGGAGCAGGAGATAGGGCCAACTCAGCAGCTTAGAGTAGTGTTTCTATCCCATTTAGGTGAACAGAAGATAAGCTGAAATGCAGATATGTCCAGCCCAAGAGACTGAGGTGTCTGTAGACACAGTAACCTCCCTCCCTCTACTCTAAGATTAGCAAGAGGAGTAGAAAGAAAAGGAGTACTTGTGGCACCTTAGAGACTAACAAATTTATTAGAGCATAAGCTTTCGTGAGCTGTAGCTCACGAAAGCTTATGCTCTAATAAATTTGTTAGTCTCTAAGGTGCCACAAGTACTCCTTTTCTTTTTGCGAATACAGACTAACACGGCTGCTACTCTGAAACCTGTGATTATGCAAGAGGAGTAGCACTCTCTCAGTGGTCTTCTAGCAGTTTATATTCAGTACTTACTTGAGAGATGCTCAAAGAGAAGCAACGTGCTGCAGGACACATTACTGGTAATTCGTTAGATAGCACTCTTCCCTCTCAGTGCTGAACCAAAGCTCCAGCACAGTGCTAGGGAGCACGAGGCTGCTGAAGGTGCTGTCTTTTGGAAGAGCCATAAAACAGAGATCCTGGCCACTTGTCTTCAATACATTGCATGGCATTTCCCCCCTCTCTTTTAAAGGAATAAGCGTTCCTGTGTCTGGGCCAAATTCCAACTGCAGTAATTTCATTTTGCTTACAGTTTCCTAGGTGCTTTTAATTGGATATGGTATTCTTCCCTTCCTTTCCTAAACTGTTCTGAAGTGTCAGTATGCATGGTGAAAAAGCTGTGGTTTTTCACAGAAGTAGTTGCTTTTCAGTGCAGTGTAATCTTTGTACACAGAGACTGTAAAATGTCTTTGGATCTCTGGGGATGAAAGGCATTACACGTAATATATATTATGCTGAGGTGACTTTAGTGACTCCATCAAACCCTTCACTAGGAATTTTGTGTGATCCAAGGACAAAAGTTCATACTCACTTTTCTGCTATAAAGACGTTGGGCCAGACTTCATCCACAGGATCCCAGGGGGACTCCAGCCTGTCCTTCATGAGTGCCCTCTGCAAGTCCATCACACATGGTGTGTTGAACAAGCTGGTGTCATCAATCTTTTCTTTAACTCGGTTGTACAGGTCCTCCACCAGCAGCTGCTCTGCAGACTCCAACATCCCTGGACAAACTGAATCCACTTTGACCTCCTTTGTCTTCAGCTCTGGAATGAGCTGACTGTCACTCAAAGCATGTGAAGAATTCACTATTCTTTCTCCCTGGAACAATCCTGGGGACTTCTTAATTTTGTTCAACAGTTTCCATCCACCCAGTCTGAAATGTGTGCATGTGTGTGCTCAGGCAGTAGCCTCAAGACAGTTAATAGGGGACTGAGCACAGTAACCTTTCTTTTCATTCCTTGTTGATCTAGATTGGCTAAGGTTACAAGTGAAAAGGAGTCTGGGGCAGTCTCATTCTAATTCCAAGCATATGGGGAAGGGAGCTTGCCCAGTGGTTAGAGCCATGAGCAGCAGAAGCTCCCTAACAATGGGGGTGGAGGGTGGGGACAAGTGCCCAAACCAGGACCTCACCCCTGCTTCTCCTCAAGGCCCCGCTCCTGCACTGCCCCTTCTCCCCGAGACCCTGCCCCCTGCTCACTCCTCTCTGCCACTTCTCCACCATTGCTTGCCCTTACTGTCAGTAAAAATTGGGAGGGCATAGTCCTCCCACTTTTAAAAGTGAGGGGGCCATGGCCCCCTACCCCTCCACCCTCGTTCCAGTGCCCCTGGTTAGAGCAGGCAGCTATGAATCAGGACTCCTTCACTGTGTTCTATGACTCTGCCACTGACTCACTGTGTGACTTTATGGCAAATCTCCAAACATGTCTGTGTAATGGTATGTAAAATGGAGATAACCCCTCTACCTCATGCCGGGGGTGGGGAGGGGGTTATGAGGCTTCATGAAAGTTTGTTTGGCACTTTAAGATCCCCAGATGAAAGAGGCTAACCAAGTGCAACCAAAGTCTTTCTTACTTACCCTGCCCCTTTGATCCGCTTACCTTCATTGATTATCTGTTTAGCAGCTACTGTAGACGACAGGTGGATAGGCTCCATGAAGATGCTTTCTGTGTCTGTGTCTGATATCACTGAATACCTGCCAGTCAATTACATTGGTATTAGACAAACACTTCCTCATCTGCTCTACCCTCTGTCCTGGTATTGCTTCCCTTCTCAACCATTTCAGAGGGGAGCGGCAGGGAGGGCAGACAGAGGACCTTATGAGGGACGGAGGGAAAGATACTCCCCCCTGGAGAGTGTGACAAGTGTCCTCTGCACACTGCCTTTGGAAGAGATCTCTGGCATCCAAAGGATGTCTGCAAGAAGTGGTGGAGGGTCCTGTGGGAGAGGATTTGGAGGTCGGAATGAGGGGCTATGTGGCAGCAAGTGGGTGAGAGTGAGGCCTGCAATGAGGATCTGCAGTCAGTGGAAAGAGACTGCAGAAGAACAGGCCTGGAGAGGGAGTTCCTGCAAAGGAGGACTGCAGGTAGTGGGTGGGGTGAGGTTGTTAGATGGGTTATTCATGTGAACGAGAATTCAAGGGTACATCCACCCAGCTAGCTTTCTTGCTTGAAAATCACTTCATGTTGATCATTAGTTACAGTAGAAGGAGGCACTAGGGATTGGCTCTATAGACTAAAGACAACTCCACTATCATGGCTTCTGAGCCCAGGCTCCAGCCTGAATGTTTACACAGCTATTTTAGCATAGTAGCACAAGTCCCATGAGCCAGAGTCTATAGACTTAGGCTCTGAGACTCACTGCTGCAGACTCTTGCTCTATAGATGTATTACTTCTGGGGGATTTTTCAGCATTGTGTATATGCATAATTCATGTGCCACACATATTTTTATTTTT
Source organism: Dermochelys coriacea (assembly GCF_009764565.3). NCBI lineage: Eukaryota > Metazoa > Chordata > Testudines > Dermochelyidae > Dermochelys > Dermochelys coriacea. Next base: position 186,763,634 of record NC_050068.2, on the reverse strand, counting down.
TCAGCAGAGAATAGCTTCTACCAGAAAGTTGCTGGAGTTCTGCCTTTTGCCCACCAGAGAGCACTGTGGTGCTAAAACAGAGCAGCCCACTCCTGGGCAGCCCCAGCTATGATAGGGAAGAGAAAGAGCCTGCAGTGTCTTCTTCACAGTGCCTGTTGGGCCAGGTCAGGAGACAGACAGCAGGGGCACATGGGGTTGCTGCGGGG